>NC_090930.1:1356856143-1358106143 GCF_040938575.1 Ambystoma mexicanum | reverse complement strand
GTGTGATGATATAGAAAATCTAAGCAAGAAAACTCTATAGAGGTTGCATCTGACTGTGATACCCCAATCGTTGACACTGGGAAAAAATGTAACATAACATATGATCAAGAGATGCTGGCGGCAAGGCGTGCCCATCGTATGGAACTCCAAAAGCTTAGAAAACTGCTTCTCCCAATGAATACCTATACTCATTTTAGGAACAAACTGAATAATAAGTTTAGGGGTTGGTGTAAATGCAGACAACTTGATACAACAAATAGAAAATGGCAAAAGATCATGCGTATTTTGAAAGGCAGAGATACTACATCGGTGTGGAATATGTTAAACAAAGTTAGAGGTAGTTCTCTTCCACAACCCTTAATGCGATTAGCGAAGAAATATAGGTGGCAAACACTATGTATGAGGAACTCACAGATACCATCATGGGAGACATCTCTGATGAGTAGCCTTTGAAGTTCTCCAAGAGAGACATTACAAGAATCATCAGTAAACTTAAAAACTCAAGGGCACCAGGCCCAAACGGGCTAGCATCAAAGGTCACTTAATATGATCCCTAAATTGGTCCAAAATATACACATGATGTCAGAAGGTTTGTATGGAAAAACAAATCCCTTCCTCTTGGCTTGGACCACCGCTTAAACTTATCCCTGTGTACAAAGCTGGATCCAGAACTAAGCCCTAAAATTATCAGATATTATCTTAATTGGGCATAACCAGTAAAGTTTTCACTGCAATTGTGCTAGATCACCTGCAAAGCTGGTCAGACGCTAATTATTTATTGCACCCTTTTCAATCAGGCTTTCGTTCCAGCTCTAGCACAACGTATAACATACGTCTTCTTGATGCTATTATAACCAGAGCAAAACAGAGTCTGAATCCCTCTGTTTATGTAACATTGCTTGACTTCAGGTCAGCCTTTGATAGGGTCGATTGGAAGAAACTATGGAAAATCTTATCTGAGCTGAAGTGCCCCACATGGCTATTAGAGATTTTGGTTAAGTTACATACTAACAACACTGCTCATATACGCCTTGATAATGAAGGGCGTTTATCCAGCCCGTTAAAAATTAATAAAGGGGTTAAACAAGGCTGCCTATTAGCAGCCTTACTTTTCAAACTTTATATAGCTCAACTGATTAAACGACTGGAAAATCATGCAAATTGCCCTGTTAAATTTAAAATGACAAAGGTCACAGCATTATTGTATGCTGATGACCTAGTCATTGTAGATCACACTTACAAGGGCATGAAAGCCATACTAAAAGATCTGGGCTGTTTCACCACTGAACATAGTATGAACATTAACCTAAAAAAAAAAACAAAGACCATGCTGTTTACGTCTAGAAAAGTGAATCGGCCAATAATGGCATTAAGTTGGGGAACCATTGAATACACCAACTCCTATAAATATCTGGGACTAGAGATGGACAGCAAAGAGGGATATTGGCCACTTATTGCTAGAAAGACACAATGGGCTAAGCAAATAACCATACTCATACGTAGTTTTGTATTACACTGCACTGGTTACTCATTGAAGGGCATCATGATGCTGTACACACAGTGGTTTGTTCCAGTGGTGGTTTATGGATGAGAAGCTCTAACCATCAAAAACCTTTCCTGGTTAGATAAAATAGAAGGCCACTTTTGGCTTATTATTTTAGGTTTGCCACCTACTTCCCCTATACAATACATTCAAGTAGAATTCGGATTGACATCCCTCAAAGCCACTATTCAGCAACAGACAGGACTTCTCCCATCAAAACGCTGAAAGCATTGTGCCATCCCGCGAGCCAGAAGTGTTAGGCAGAATTACATGCAGTACTCTTTGGGAACACTACACACAATTAAGACTACATGTGTAAGCACCATCTCACCTTTGGTACAAGCCTGTACTACACAGTTATGTGGTAGCAATGGCTGAGCAGCCAGACTTCTCAAGATGGATGTGAGCAGTAAAACATGTTACACAAAGGACTTGCAATCATAGTAGGTGAAGCAAACACTCACTCAAGTTTGCGTGGTAAAAGAATATACTTTTATTTACACATTTAGTTCGAAAACATTCCACTAGTAAGAAGCAGCACAATATCACACTATAATACACTACAGTACACACCAATAAGTTTCTGAACAAGTTAGGCTCCCCTGAAGTGGGAGCAAAATGGCACTTCAGTAACTTTCAAAAGGGGTAGAAAGACAAATGTTATAAGAATCAAAACACAATTACTTTCAGAGGCAGGGCAACTAGTTTCAGTTCACTACAAGAGGCAATTCAATTCATTAGGCCTGGGCCAAAGTCAATGGTTCAGTGTCTTGGATAGGATAGCACAGTTCCGGTAGTAAACTGTTAAGTCTTTGCCAATGTTCTTAGAAGTAGTTTGCCAGAAAAAGAGTTATATGTTGGTTTAGGAGTGAACAAGACTCCAAAGTTGGGAAAGTTCCACATACTTTCACTGCGGCAGAAAGGATTTCCACACCGCATTTGTACAGTACCTTATGGATGAAGAAAATCTGTAGCTGAGGCAGTTGTTCCTGGCAATTCCTGCAGATTTCGCTGTTCCTGAGCTTCAGTTGTGGGGACAAGAAGGAGGACATCCGCAGGTTCCTGCACTGCCCAGGGAAGAAGCCACAAGCTTGGCTAAACATCGTTTTTAAGGTGTGAGTGCCTTAAAGTCCACAAACTGGTATCCTTCTCACTGGCTATCCGGTTTTCAACAGCACTCTGTAGAAAATTCGACCAGTATGGAGACGGTGTCCAGGTGGCTTGCGAGTTCGTTGTTCCCACCAGCTCAAGGGAAGAATTCGTCCTTGAAGGGGCTTCTCTGTCGAGGGAGTTCAATTCGGACCTGCAGCAGGGCTTCACCGGGCAAACCAACAGTCCAGGAGTTGCAGCAGTCATCTTCCTTCAGCTCGTCTTCGGTTCTTTCGTTCCAGTGGTTGACTCTGCCTTCCAAGTCCCAGAGACCTGCTTTTAAAGAGTTTTCCCCCATTCATTGCAGCCTAGCTGCCACTCACCCAGCAGGGTGGCTGTCCTTGCCGGACAGTCAGCCAGCCAATCACGCCAGAGTGCATTCAGGTCTCCTAGGAGACTAAGCACGGGGAGTTTCGGGCACCTCCCTCACATCCTGTCCACGTCAGATACTCAGCGCCAGAGGAGGGCTTCAGCACTGAAGCCCGCCAAAGGGCATCGAACAAAGGGACCAAACCTGGTTTGGCGCAGAGACAAACACTAGAAGGCCCTTTCCCAAAGGAAACATCAAAAAAAGATGACCGGAGTCTGTTTTTACAGAGGGGTCTTGGCCGCCATATTGAAAAACATGGCTGACCCGAGTTTTTGCTACCTGTGTTCGCGGTTGGGAAAAATCATGGTAGTTGGTTCTAAAACCACTGCCACCAGCCATTTCAAGCGGAAAGGGTACCATTTGACTGTTACATGAGTGTTTAGACATAGGGGATGCTAGGCAATTCCCCCCCCCCCCCCCCCCCAACACTCTATAGGAAGATAGTTTGTGCTGGGCCTATGAATTTAAAAAGACTAGCAAAGTCAATTTAACTGTACATGCACTGGGAGATGGTAGTCAGTCCCAGTGAAGGTATTTAAACCTTGGGAAGTCTGAAAGACATCCCTGTGCCACTGCACTGAAGGTGCTGTGTGACAAACAAGAAAAGAGATGATGCCTATATCCACAGAAAAGTAAAACAAATTGAAAATGAAAAGTTCCAAGTCGCAAAATATAGCAAAAGAGCTGGAGGGCTCTAAAGTAGAGGGAATTTAGCACTTGGTGAGAATTCTCCCTAACACTAAGTATCATGGGGGCAAACATAATTCAGCTAAATAAAACCAAAACCCCTTATATATACAATGCTCTGTGCAACGATGTATGTACCAAACTAAATTGGTTTGTGTTGTGGTCAATATAAAACCGTTAAAATAGCCTTCAAAAAGAGGCTACAGAGAAAAGACTGGGAAAATAACTTTAGACATATGAGCAGTTTGCATAACTATCACCAGCTTGAAGGTATTGTCCATACCTACCTTAGCCCTCAAATGTATTTAATACGATGTCCCGGCCTAGCAGTACATAGATTTCGACTATTGATGAGGACGAAACAACTGCCAGTAAGAGCTCCATATGGCACCCAGTGGCAACTCGCTGCAAACCAACTGTATTGTTGGATCTGTAAAATAGTGGAGAACCTGGAGACAGTCCGACATATCTTAACTGAGTGCCCTATGCTATTGATCCCAAAATGACATCCTTACACTTGAGAATTCCAAGTGATGGGCAAAAGTTATGAAAGTGTTCATTCGCTGAAAAGGATTAAGATGGGTGCCCTAACATTGTCTTCTCTGTAAAATCAGGTGAAATGATTGCATGCCATTTTCTTAACAACACTTTCCATGTCTTTAATTAAGAGGCACAAAACTATTAATTTGAAAAGTTATAGATATTTCTGATCATTAAAATTTTAGCAAAAATAAAGGACCTTGTAATGTTGTTATCGATATGTTCCCAAGCTGCACATATGGGGAGCCGTGGCTCGTTTCACCATGCCCATAAAACGTTTAACTGAGCTTTTACATTTGGGTATGATTTTTAGAACAGTCACAGGTTACTAGAAAAATAGTAATTTATCACACTCACCAAAGCGGCATTGTTTCCGGACACTAGAATGATAGGTATTAATATTGCCTGGATCAAATATAATATCGACCTCCGAAGGACAAACCGTTTATATACAAGACAAAAAACATAAGCTGAGGTCACATTCACCATATGGGTACCGTGGGTACACTCTAAGGGCCTGATTTACAAAAATCTTTTCAATGACACTTTCCCATGTTAAAACATTTTTATAAATCTGGCCCTAAGTGTGAAATACTCTAAATTTGGAAATCTTCCAAACTAGGTGCTGTATTCCTTACATAGTCATTGCTTTGCTGAAGGACTTGGTTCCCAGCTTTTGAGACATGCATGCAAATAGTAATGCAGAACATGTTGCGCCAAAAAATGTTTTTTTTTTTAAGTAGCTGTGGTATATTTTTGTTATTGTGATGCAAAGGACTGCTATCCCCATGTCCTCATTTACTGATCACTCAGTGAGACATCATGCATCAAATATTCACACTCTCCTTGTATACACTACCTGCTCAGTGACTCTTGGCCTCATTAGAAGTCTGCCGGTCTAGAATTAAGGGTGCCGGTAGCAACGTACTGGCACCCTTTCCAGATCTGCAGTCTACAACTGTGCTTTCCTAGGCCTGTGCGCCCAGCAGGCCTGACATGCCAGGCTCAATGGCCCCGGATAGCAGGATTGCCATGGAAACACGGGCACCAATAGCACCAGTGCCGGTGCTTCCATCTCCCCAATCCTATGGAGTCCTATGGGGCTCCATGGAAATGGAGAACAACATTTTCCGCCGCCTGATATCCCGTGCTGCCGGGACTTGTAATGTGGTGGCACTGGGATATCAGGTGGCGGAAACAGTGTTTTAGTCCGGCGGCAACCCACCGGTAGCACCAGCGAGTTATCCCCGGACTTAAAATGAGGCTCACTGATCGCAATTTTGAGGGAACCATTTTTTAGGTGTTATGGCTCCTATTATAACAGAGTAAAAATGTAAAAGTCAGACAAATTATTCATTTAATAGTCACATGAGATTTCCATTCATTGATAAACTATAGGAATTCATTGATTTAGCTTCCTGAATAATAATTTTTTAAGGTATGCACCTATGTCTCTCTTCCTTTCTTTGAAAACACCTTGGTTTAAGTTGTGGCTCCGGCTTGGTGGTTGCAAAAGGAGGAAGGCGTAGTTTTTCAAGGATAGTGTTGCCATGTTCTTCTGAAAATATTAGGGAAATGCTGCCCTAAGCAACACTTACATTTGTCAAAAATACAGGAAAATCATTATATATCAAAGCCAGGTATGCGTTATTATAGCGTGGCATGGGGGATTGTGTGTGTTTTCTATCTCCCTGCACATTATTAGTCACACTGTGATCTTGAATATATGTTGTTTTAGTTTAGCCTTGAATGTGGAGTTATCAGTATATATTTTTCTGCTCAACTTATTTTATTAGCCTTTTCACCTGTTCTTACACCACTTAGAAATGGAGGAATTCAACTTGCAGCACTAAATTAGAGCACAAATTATAAACTAAATACATATCAATAGTCTTAACCAAAGTTTATGGAAAAACCTATCAGCTCAACACAGTCCCAGACAAAGGTAATTAGAATTGTATAAACATGCATTAATCATAGTGATATCCAGCTACATTAAATGTATCGTCAAACCTATAGTTATGGACACAAAAGCTTTGTACAGGACACAACCCATTTCCTGAGGAAGAAGAAAGAGATAGGGTGTGTAATAGATAATGTACTCTGGCAACATTGGATGTCCCCTCACTCTATTCCAACATTTCACATGAAGACGGAATGGCTCTTGTCAGAAATGTCTGAGCAAAACGACCAACAGAAAATAGATACTCCGATCAGAGCACTCACAGACCTCATGAGTTTCATACCCAAACGCAATAGTTTTTTTAATGGATGACTCTTAGTACAAATCAATGGAAGGGGAGAGGGGCACAACAAGTGTGCCTTATAGCAGGCAAACCTGTTCATGGCATGTGGTGACTATCCCGGGTGAGGGATAATCTTCCTCGCGCTGGCCGCTGTGTGGGAAGTAAAGACAGAGCCGGTGCTTGCTCTGTAAACGTCTTCTTTGTTCCAGTTTATGTGTCAACTGCCTTAACCGCGCCCTCCTACATCACTTCCCTCCCTTCCTCCCGCCTCCCTTGTGTCGCGGAACTAAAGTGTCAACATGACATCCCACCTAATTTAAACAATTGCCCAACAGAGGTGGAATACAAACATGAACGGGGCCTCTAGCCCATTTCTTCAATAAGGTAGCAAGGCTTTTCGCTGGCCCTCTGCTCTATAGAGCTGGAGTGTTCCCTAGAGCCTCTAGCCCCTGGTCTCTCGCCTTTGTCCTCTACACCAGAAGCGTCTAATTCTTCTTGATCTCCTTGATAAGATTCATCAGACAAGTATTCATCGGGTATTTCAATTCTTCCTCTTAGTTTCCTCGGTCCTGCGAGGGGAAACTTCTTGAAGTGCGAGGAATTGCAGGTGGTCTGTCCCTTGTCCCCTTGAAGCGTGATCATGAGCCCTTCTTTTCCATGATGATTAGGGGTTCATCTTGGAAGGCCGCCATGTGCTTGTGTGTCTGTGGTAGTATTACAGCTACTATGTCTCCCGCTTCTAATTGAGGTTATCAAACTTTCAGGTGCAAATCCGCATACTCTTTCATGCAACTCTTGGCAGCTCGATCTCGTTACCTCAGTTCGTCATTTGACAGTTGAGCATGCTGAGGGTTGGCCTGAGGTAGCCTGGTCCTGATGTCTCTCCCGAACATCACTTCTGCTGGGCTCTTTCCTGTAGAGCTGTGTGGTGTGCTTCGGTAGTCTCTTAGTGACTGGTGGAGTACTTGTTCGTATAGCTGCCCTGTGAGCCATGCCACCTGCAGAGCCCTCTTAAGGTTAGCCATAAACCGTTCAATCATGCACTTGCCCTTCGGCCAAAGTGGTGTGATTTTGTGATGGTGGAATCCCATGTATTCGCCAAATCTTGCGAAGTCCTGTCCATTGAACGGATGCCTGTTGTCTATCTTTAATTTCCTAGGGATGCCGTATGCCGTGAAGATGCGGTCCATGACAGATATGACGTGGTGAGGTGCTGTTGACAATATGATTTGGGCTTCCGGATATTTGGAGTATTCATCCTTGATGGTTAACGCATATTTTCCCCCCCTCAATAGGTCCAAAGAAATCAGTGGCTACAGCCTCCCATATGCCTTCTGGTAATTCAGACATTCACAGCGGTTCGGGCTGCCGGTTGGGGTGTGATGAGGCAGCACGTAGAGCACTGCTTCAGGAGTATTTCCACCACGGCGTCTAGTTGCGGAAACCATACCTTCTGGTGGAGCATGCGTGTTGTGGAGGCCACTCCTCGATGTCCTTCGTGTGCCATTTCTACCACCTTCCATTTCAACGAGGCTGGGATCACAATCTTGTGACCCTTCAATAGAAGGTTATCATCTGAGAGAGCTAGCTCCTTCTTCACTTGCAACAGTATGTCCGCCCCCTGTCGTACCTCGCCCGACGCAAGACAATCTCTTTGTTTAGCTCTCATCCATTGGCCTGATCTGCGCTCTTCACACATTATTTGGCATGCCTGGTCCGCTTCCATCTCGTGGGATAGGTGTGCAGGTTTGATGCCTCTAGGTATCACTTTTTGGATCAAGTAACGTAGGTACTGGTCTGCCATGGACAGTGCAGGGGCGCACCCGCTCCTTGGATGTCTGGATGAAAAGTCTGCAGGATTCTCTTCCTTCCCTGGCCTGTGCACTATCTTGAGGGAGTAGTCCTGTAGCCCGAGTCCCCACCTCACGATGAGGGGTGACATATTGGCCTGGGGTTGCCATAGAAGAACAAGAGACCCTGATGTTCGGTCGGTCACTACATTGAATGGTTTGCCGTAAAGAATGAGGTGAAAATGCTCACATGTCCACACCACTACAAGACTTTCTTTCTCAACCTGAGAATAGGCCTGCTCTGTGGCTGAGAGGCTTCTGCTCACATAAGCCACTATGTGAGTTTGTGTTGGATCAGCTGGGTTGATTTGGGCTAGAATTGCACCCAGCCCCATTGTGCTTGTGTCCACGGTTAGCTCAGTTTTTTGATCTGAAGACATGTTTTCTGCTCAAGCCACACTTTTCGCGAATTGTCGGGAAGGCAAGTTGGCAGTCCTCTGACCATTTGAATGCCACATTCTGTTTGGTTAATGCCCTGAGGGACTCATTGACCATGGCAAAGTCTTAATATACCATGTGCAGTAACTTGCAAGGCCCAGAAAGGACCTTAGTTCTGAGACTTTGATCGGTGGTGGCGTCTTGTTGAGCGCAGTGACTTTGTTGGGGTCAGGTGTCATAACATTTTTGGAACATACGTGGCTGAATAACTTTAAAGTGCCTTTCCTGAACTTGCATTTATCCTGGTTGAGGGTGAGGTTGGCAGCCTCTAATGCCATGCACACCCTGGCCAATGTCTCATTGTGTTTTCACACATCAGTCCCGAACAGCAAGATTTCATTGCTATAGTTTATGCAATTTGGAATGTGCTTCATCACATTATGGATTTACGCCTCAAATATCTCTGCTGCGGAGGATACCCCAAAGCTCAGTCTCTTGTACCTGTACAGTCCCAGGTGTGTGTAAAAAGTTGTGATGTTCTGGCTCTCGGGACTCAGTACCAGTTGGTGGTAACACTTTTGCAAGTCCAGTTTGGAGAACACTTTGGCTCCATTTAAAAGGTCTATCATATCCGTCATACACTGTGCCATGTGTCTTTTTCTCCTAGTGGCTTCCTCTTATCTATGCATAGCCTGATGGCATTGGATCCTTTCTTCGGCACCGGGACGATGGGCGAGACCCATGTGGTGGAGCCTGTGGCCGGTTGTATGATGTCCTGTTCTATGACTTTGTGTAGCCCATCTTCAACCTTCATTTGGATATTCACTGGTATGCCTCTATAGTGTTGCGCTATTGTGCGAACTTCTTCATCAATATGTAGCTTAACTTGTCTGTTTTGTAGCTTCCCTATTCATTTAAACAGGTTGGGCTACAGCTCCTTTATCATGTGCACTGGATGTATATATTTGTGTACTATGAGCTTTTAGAGCACGTGTACTAGGCCCATGTCAATTACTGTCTTAAAACTGATTATGCAGCCACTCTCGCTCTGTCGCCAGCATGTGCAGTAGCACTCTTTTTGCTTGACCTTTGTAGCGCCATGTTGCCTCGAATTGTCCCAGGCATTTGAGGGGCATGGTGGCTCCATAGAGGTATATGTCACTCATAGCTGGATTTAGTTTAGGGGCTTGTGGTAATTACTTATATATTTGTTCACTGATCATGTTTACGGCAGCCCCGGTGTCTATATTGAATTCTGTGGGTCTTTCGTTCAGATTCCGAAGGGGACTGTTCAACTAGGTAGTGTACGTGACGTCTGGGATCTGGCTCGGGCTTCACACAGGGACTTATCTCCTTATTTCTCTTTGTTCTCTCTGGTGTCTTTCTTCACCGGACTCAGTTTCTTTCAGCTCAGGGTCCTTAGGTCTCTGCGGGGGAGGTGATGTAGCCTCCGCCACTTGTGGCTTTGGGAGAAGGGGTTTGGGTTTGTATCTTGGAGTCCACTCCCTACCTCTGTCTAGCACTCTCTCTCTGGTCAGTCTACACACTGACTCGAAGTGTCCTTCCTCACCGCACATGGAGCATCTCTGGCCAATTTCGGGACACGTGCCCTCATGTGGATATTCGTATCCATATCTGAAGCAGAAGGGCTCTTCCTGTCTCCTCTCCTGTTGTAGTCGGTGTACGGATTCCATGGGTGCTGTGGTGTTAAAGCTTTCCACTTGCGAGTCCACTGCCCTTTCTGCCCTTACAAGCATCAGTATTTCGTCCACGGTGCTGGCTTTTTTAGTAGTTTTCATCTGAATGTTTGTGACTCACACCCTGCAATAATCTGGGAGCGCAATGCCTCTTTCTTAGAGTAGTTTTCTAAGTCACAGTGCTTCATTTTAATCCTCATTCGCATGCCATAGGTGTCCACGGTCTCACCCTTCATTTTTTTGGGCTGTGGAATAGGTGGCGCTTATAGTCCACGTTGGTGTGCAGGGTGAAGTATGCTGATAAAGTCCCTTTCAGATCTTGTATGGAGTCAATAGCCATGGGGGGCATCTCATCTATGATGTCTCGTGTTGCTGGCCCCACTGCCAGTTTGAGTAGACATTTCTATCTTTCCTCATCAATGGGCCTTGTTGCCCCCGTGTACAAATCAAAGTCCCCTATCCATCAGTCCCACCACGGCCCCATGTTGCTTGTGTCCGTTACATCAAAAGCTCCTGGCATCTGTGCCGCCAGTGTATCCGGTAGTCTATACAGTTCCTGTGCTTGTGAAGCCAGTGCGCCTTGTGCCTGCATGTCCTGGCCCGCATCCTGGGGGCCATCCTGGTCAGACATGATCACCTGCACCTTGCAGCCTTTTACTGGTGCAAATACAACCTTCCACCGGGGATAGGATCTCCATGTCTATATACAGAGCCGCCTTTAGGCACGAGCACTGTGTTGGCTTCCTAGCCCTGTGTAGGGCTCCAGGGGAGTTAGCGGTTGTCAGATGGCCGCCTATTGGCACAAGCACTATCACGTGACCTCCTCGTACGCTCTTCACTCACTCCTTTATCAACTGCTGCACTGCCGTGGCCTGATCCTCCTCGACTGCTTTAAACCCTCTGTTCCGTTGTGGGCGGGGCAACGCTTCAGTTTTTGCGAGCCGGGCAGTTCTTTCCTGACCTCGTCTTCGTCTCAGACTTCCTTTGCTGGGCCTCGTGCCGACTGCGCATCCTTGTCGCCAGTGTGGTGACTATCCCGGGTGAGGGATAATCTGCTGCATGCTGGCCACTGCGCAGGAAGAAAAGACAGCCGGTGCTTTCTCTGCAAATGTCTTCTTTGTTCCATGTTACGTGCCAACTGCCTTAACCCTGCCCATCTACATAACTTCCCTCCATGCCTCCCGCCTCCCTTGTGCCCCAGAACTTAAAGGTCAACATGACATGGCAGATTTTGAGGAAGAGCTCCCATAAAAAAAAAATGCAGAAACCACTACTACTTTCGATAGATTGATGACATTTTTTTTATTTGGACAGAAGGCAAAGATTCCTTTTAAAAAAGTCCAGGAATCAATCAACAGCTTCAACTCGCACATTAAATTCATCAAGATGAGCACACACGTTCTCGTTGCTATCCTCTCTGTTGGAAGGAATATCCAGCTAAAAGCTGCTGTTTATAATAAACCCACTGGAAAAGTGTACGTCTGAGCCACACAAAATGATCTGTCAACTATAGCCAGACAATCCGGTATGAACGCATATACTCCATAACGGGACTTGGAACAAGCACCTGACTGCACTCCAGACATTCCTTCAGCAATCACTGGTTCTAACCTGGCCAGTCAACAGACAAGGTCGCACTGAGACATTAGTTACACCAGGTTACCAAAACAGAATCGCCCACTAGTACAAATTGCTTTTCATAACTTCTATCAACAAACTTGTTGAGTGGTACCTAGAGGCACTTTTTTGGGACATATGCAGCATTTTAATGCACATTGTGCAATTAACATTGGTAAATAATACCAGCTCTGCAGCGTACTAAATAATCAAACAGCCCCACATTAGCGCCCAAAAGTGGCCAGGATGGAATGGACCATCTGTTGGCCTACAGGCCAACCCAAGCGTGTCACCAACCTCCTTCCCAACCACTAAGGCCCCCTGTGCAGTGACCCGAGCTCCTCCTGACTCTGCATGACCATTCACCGGCTCTTCCTCTCGCAATCCCACCCACAAACCTCAGTGCCCTTTGCCCCGCCCATTCCTCCTTTAGGCTCATCCATGCATCGCCCTGATGTCATCGGAAAAACATCAGTGTCATGGTTTGTTGGTGCTCGCGTTCCATGATTTTGAGGCTTTGGGTTGTATCCTTCACACCATTTTAATTGGGAGGCGATTGATCGCATTGAGAGTTTGGGCTACCAAAGGGCCGCTCATACGTTTAGTCCCTTACTTACACACACACAACAACAAAAAAATGGATGGTCACCTTAAATAACACTGCTCTGAAAATGAAAGCACTGCATTTTTGAAGTGTGTGTGCTCTTGTGATGATGAAGAAGGGACGCTTGGGTGCAGTTGTTTTTTTTCTCGTATTGATTTCTGTTGAGAACACATTGCTATTTGCACTGGCACAAATGCAAGACGTGGCCCCTCTCGCGCTCTTTCAATCAACAACGTCTTCCTGCGGTCCCATCTGCTGGTCTGGGGCTTCATTCCACGCACATATCAAGCCTTTAATTTCCCCACGCCCCCACCCTTTTCTGCATTGATGGAAAACCTATTCCTCTTGTGTTTTGCAATTCAACCTGTAGTACATGAACAATTATTTTTCAAATCCCTTTGGCATGCAAGCCAGGAGCAGCTGCTGAAATGGGAAGCGGCTGGCTGGCCAAACCCAGCAGCAGGGGGCAGTGCAATCAATCCGCTCTTCTGTCTTCTGCAGGTGTGGCTGTGGCGGAGCAACATTACAATGCTCGCTTTCACAGGACTGCAGGATTGTCGCAGATCGGACCATACTTTAAAACTGCATACATGTTTAACTAATTGCAGGCTTATGTTTTTTTTTAATTTTATTTTTTTAAGAAAGCAAGTCCCGTTATTTGAACGTTAAACATTTGAGCACCCACAGACCATTTCCGCACATTCCTCGAAGCGTGTATATTCTCTGGACCTTTACCAGGGCTTACACAAATGTAACAAGCAGATGCGGCTGCACTTGGCCCCTGCTTGATTGAGAAAGGACACGTATAATTGGAGAACACCCCAACTCAGTATTGTTCCTCTTAGGCTTCCTCTGCTGTGCTGCATAAGGACATTACATCTACCAGGGCCGGCCCTAGGATTTGCGGGGCCAAGTGCGGCAAATTAAGTGCGGGCCCCTTAATTTGCATTTGATAACATCACAGGACATGACATCACAGGATGTGACATTGCATGGTAATAACCACTGTGTATGTAGGCATCTGCGAACACCTGGTGATCGGAGAGGAGAATTTCCAATAACTTCACTAGCAAAGGATAAAAGGTGCCCACCTTTATGCCCACAGTGTATGGATGAAATATTCCAAAGAAAACAAAAACCAACCCTGCTAGGGCCCGCACAGAGGAGCCGTTAACTCCCGCTTGCAGGTTGCAACATGGGACGTGTGCTCAGAGTCCATAAGCTAGCAGCAGTCCACTCTGAGCACACGGGCGACACACACTGCATACTGCATGATGATGGCGAAGCTTGCCAGCAAATCTTTCTTTTGTTTCATCTGGTGAGGTAACTTGTCACCTGTCAACCTCTTGCTGCTACTCTGGAGAGACAAACGCCACCCCCCTTCCAGCGACCCAATAGGCGTTGGGGGCATCATAAGCGCTGCTGATCACTTTTTCTTAAAGCAGACCGTTTAAAGTGGGCGCAATTTACTATTGATGGCCTATTTAAGAGACCATTGTTGTGTTAAGAACTGCAAAGGGGCTTTTTTTTATTTTGAAAGCTCATGCAAAGCAGCAGTTAGCTGCCTACAATCTGTGCCTTCCTCAAACACAATTAAACATATTGCACACAACAGTTTTAGTTATTTGCCTTATTTCCACATGTTTATATTTACCAATCCAAAAAGGGTTTAAGTAGCATGTAACATTTTCCTCACATTATACATGAAGCATGTACTTTTACCAAGGATGTGACAAGAGAGGTTGTCATCCTGGAGACTGGGGGATATTTTCTCAGGTTCTGGCCCTGTACTGATTTTCAGGGCACAAGTCGATACATGTGATTGGAAACGGGTAGACGCAACCCCGGTTCTGTGTTTTTGAGGCCAGCATTAAAAAAGTGTGCTTGCTCAAGTGTTCAGCCACCAGGATTTCACATCAGATTGTCATGTTTCCAATGCTGACGCTTATCCAGATGAACACATAAAAAGTGCCACTAAAGCGCACGTCTCATGTTTGTTTTTTGTTTTCTTTGGAATATTTCATTGTACATTGGTGGGAACCTTTTATACTTTGCTAGTGAAGTTATTGGAAATTCTCCTCTCGGATTACCAGGTATTGCTGCTGCCTACATATGTAGTGGTTATTACCTTGTGATGTCACATCCTGTGATGTGATGTTATCAAATGCAAATTTAGGGGCCCACACTTAATTTGCTGCACTTGGCCCTGCAAATCTTAGGGCTGGCCCTGGTAGATGTAATGTCTTTATGCAACACAGCACACGAAGCCAGCGAGGAACAATACTGAGTTGGGGTGTTCTCCAATTAAATATGTCCTTTCCCAATCAAGGTTGTGAAAAACCTTGGGATTTTCAGCACGAAAAACCAACTATGATGCAACAGGTTGCATCAGCTAATAGAAAGGGCATAAGAATGCTTAGATATATCTTTTGATCTAGTTCGTGCTCGCTGGGCAGCCATGCTGCGCTCATTACTCACTGCGCGTCATCCGAATAGTGAAAACCTGTCGCTAAAGATGTATTCCGCAGGTTGCAATGGGTTCAGAACATGGCGGCCTGTGAACACTTTACACCAGCCAAGTGCTCCATGTACTGGCTGCTGGTGGCGTATGGTGCATACAGCATACTGCAGCCGAGGCCCTGCATTCTTAAAGCATAGGTTTGTGAGGTATACGTCCAATCAACATTTGAGGTCTAATGCCGACATGCCCAGCTATGCCAAGGAACAATCAAGAAGACATGTCTTTTTTCAGTGCAAGCTTGCAGAATGGGGAACAGTCTATGGGCCTGATTCAAAACGCGGTTTTCCATGGGGTTTTCCCGTTAAAAACGCGTTGTGAATCGCGATGACTGGAAATAAAATGTACTGGCACTCGAATATTAGAAACATGAAAGCCAAGTTCTTTTTTCGCTGTTTTTAAATTTAGCTCTGCCAGTGTGTATATGGTGACAGAAGCAGACCTGATTTTCAGCACTAGGAAGCAATGCACTGTGTCCATAGCCACTATTTTCCAATCCAATATGTCCAAAAGTTAAGGGGATTTATACTAAATAAGCACCCACATTTCTGAGATTTAAGACAGACCTGGGCACCTTTATGCATATGTATAGCATTTCAATCAGAACATGTTGAAATCCCTTTTACTGGCGCAGGGTTGGGGTGGTGGCAATATGTAGGAAGGCAGCCAAGTCGATTATTATTTATTTACATTTGTAAAGCGCCTAAATCCGAAGGCATCAGGGCGCTGTTATGGAAAACAGGTACACACAAAGACATAAACAAAGGAGAAGTGCGGGGCAGGGTGCCTACCTAGAACGTGAGACATTACAGTATATGCATTCACTCTTAAACAGTGTAATTTAGGTGTCATTTAGATGAAGAGCCACATTTTTAAGGCCTCACGGAAGGGCCAGTAAGATTCCTCTGCCCTTAAAGCAGGAGGGAGATTATTCCAGTGTTGCACTGCATTTGCTGGGAAGTTGGAACCTTGTCTTCTGACTTTCTTGAAGGTTGGAGGCACAAGGCGGTGGGCATGGAAGGCTCTCACAGCTCTGGTGGATTTGGTTTTCACGATCTTCTGAGACAGGTATTCCAGGGCAGTGTTGGCAAGACATTTGTGCATGACAGAGAGTGTTTTGAAACTAATACTTTCTCTGATTGGGTGCAAGTGCACCTCCTTTCCTGCTGCTATGTGGTCCTTTCTCAGTATGTTAGGTGCTGCATGTAGGGCATTGTTTTGGATGAATTGAATTTTGTTAATGTTTTGTTTTGAAGTCCCTGAAAAAGAAAATTTCAGTAGTCATGTCTCATTCCTATGATTGCTCTGGCGATGGTGAGGCAGCCGTAATGCGTGAGGAATGTGGATGCCATCTATTTTAAAGGCTGAGAATTGAGTGTTACGTTTTTTGAGCATGGCCAGTGACCCCAACAGTAGGATCTCCGTCTTATCGTCGTTAATGCGTAGGTAGTTTGTGGCCATCCAGGCTTGGATTGTTGTCTTTGGTGGGGTCATGTTAGATAGTTAGTGATACATCGGCGAGCCAACAATGGTTAGGTGACTGGGTTAGGATAGATGGGATAGACTGGAAATTGAGTGTGGTGGGATGACTCTCTTGACTTCAGATGCAAAAATTTCACCCAGACCTTAATGTTTACATTTTGTGAAATGTGTGTTAAGTTAGTTGGGAATTGCCAACATTCTAGCCCGATTTCTGTGCTGTAGACATCACGCATTCTGCCCCATCCAAGCAAAACGATGGTAGTCTTTCAGACATAAAGCACAACATAAATTTACCATTATATTTTTCTTCTTGAAAATGAAAATGTATGATGTTCTGCATTTAAAACAAAAATGAAACCAAGGGATTGTTAAAAGAGTTTAACGCCAGTAAAAGGTCTTGTCAGAATCCATGTACTGAATATGGAGTTTCGTTTTGGGCCGTATACACCAAGAAGGAAATCTGAAGATAGAAACATGCCACAACATTAAACATGGGATGTTAAGGTTCCATTTGCAGTCATAGGTTTTCACAGATTGACTTATTATCCTTCAAGAAAACATTGCCAAATAGGCATTTGTATATCCTGCAGTGTATTAAATTCAACATTCATTAGTTAAGACTGCATAAAGTAACATTCTATTTTAACTCTAATTATGCAGTCTACCGTTTGAAGATGTGGAGATGCAAACTTTTCAAACATCTCTTTTGTATGATGTAATTTGAGAAACAATAGAGACATTAAAAAGGGCTGCATTAAAGCCAAGTGAAAGGCATTCATGCAGAAAAATGCTCAATGTGAGGCCCAGTCAAAGATGCAGCCAAAGTCCATATTTGAAGACATAGTTGAATATGTTTATGAAGGTGAATGGGAGAACATTTGAAACACTTGTGTATAGGCATGTTATAAATGCTATATCATATATCATAACAGTGTCTACAAACTTGCTTACAGTTCACTGAGGCCTGATTCAAAGATTGGTTAAATAAATCGATGTATAGCCAAACTTTTGTATTTTCTTTCCTTGATTGCACACAAATGTTATTGGTGGATTTGGATCTCCTCTAGCAAATAACCCCAGATTCCAAAATTAGGAAGGGGTGACATCATTAAACCTCAAATGCAACCAAAATCTGCAAAGTTTGAAACTTTTCAAGAAGCAGCAATCTCCTTGCATCTGTTAATGGTTAAGATATGACGTAATTTCCAAGATATGGGACTTTCTCAAATTGAGTTTGAAATGTGATTGTTTCACTATTGGATTGATGTGCAAAGGTGTAGACAGAGGATGTGGGAGATGTGCAATTTTTTCTTTTTCTTTTTTTAGTATCGCACAACTCGCAAGGCGTACCCATTCAAAGCACATCAATAGGAAGAGAATACGTACTTCAAGATCAGTTGTACATACAAAAATGGTGACATTAAAAATAGGGTTGACAGTTCTTATTTCTGCACCTAAATTATAAATATATGCACTCAACCAAGATCTAGTGCATGTTTACTAGAATTAGAGTAGGGCTGCTACAGAAACACGGCCATGGCAAAAGAACCCTATACCATCAAGGTACTAGTATACATAAAACATTTGGACTGAGCGCCCTAATCATATGGATACATAAAGAATGTTGTAACTCCACTAATTGTGTATTTCACGATATCTCAAGATGTTGTTTATTCATACACGAGCATCGGTAAGATATAGGAACATGGCTAAATGACAACCCGCCTCTATGCTAACAAGTTTCACCCGATGGGCTTTTTCAAGGCTAATAAATGAAGACGCTACTTTGTGCATCGGCTCATTATTAGGTTTTGCAAATTCGTAATGTAATCCTCAATTAGGCACATTCCTTTCTTGTGTTGTATAGCATACCAAGTGGTCTAACGCAAACTGTAATTAGAAAAACAAATTAAAACAAAAGCGAGACAAATGGCAGAGAAAGACAAGATGTTATCCTAAAAATCTCACATCTCAAGAATTACAAACATTGGAACGTTTATCCAATGCTCAAGATATTATAATTAAAAAGGCAGATAAAGAAGGCAACATTTTTGTATTAAACCAAACTGACTATGTCTTAATGGGACAAACACATCTTAATACACCTGGCTAATACACCAAACGCAGGACTAAGCTCCTGAGAGAAATCTTGGGTAATTATCAGAAACCTGTTCAGAAGTGGCGCACAAAGGGCGTTTTATCGAATGATGACAGAATTTTTATGTAATGACTATCCAACCATACCCACTATTTACTTTCTTCCTAAATGTTTTGACGTATTACCTGAGGCGAGACCAATAGTAAGTGGTATAGGATGGCTGACAGAAAGCATGTCCAAATATACAGATCCATTTTTGCAGCTAGCTGTTATCAAATTGGACTCCTATTTTGGGTGCTGCACACATGCCTTACAAAAGTTACAGCAATGCAAATGGCAACACTATCATATTATAGTCATCCTGTTTAGATATGTTGCTGAACATTTGTGATTTACCGATGCTCATGTGTGAATAAACGTCTTGAGACATCTTGAAATACACAAATAGTGGAGTTACACAATTCTTTATATATCCATATGATTAGGGCGCTCAATCCAAGGTGTTTTACATAGAAAAGCTACAGCATGGGTTTCAATCACAGATTGCCTTAAGTAGTTTACTCTCTATCTAAAGTCCCCATCATTGTCGTCATGCGTGAGGGTTACTGGCGCTTATGGCAATTGCACTGGGGTATATCTGGGAGTGAATAGCAGTGTTTGTGAATGTGTGGGGTGGAAGGCAGAGAGCATTTGTGGTGGTGTTACAACCTCCAGAAATCAGGACTAGAACAAAAATAAAGAAAAATGCTAATAAAATACGTCCTTACATGTTTCCATCTTAAAAAAAAAAAAAGAAATCAACATTTTATCCATAGATCTGACCCCTTCTGCTGTCGCACACCATGGGTTAGGTCTGCAAAGTGTGTGAATATGTACACTAACTCTCCTTTGCTGCATTGGCATGTTTGATATTCTGAAAGATCACTATTGCCATGTGCAGAACACAGACTCCGCTTTAGGGAATGGGAGTGTGTTGAGGGCAGTGCTATGAACTCGACTAAGGTGGAGCTGCTGCAAAAATACTGCCTAAAATACCACCACCAGTACACCCTTGGAGTAAAATCAATGGCATTTGATCAAACACTGAATTAGGTGGATGGTAAAATCAATATTTGCCAAACGCTGATGATTTTACTGTTATCACCCAACTCTGAATGACCCTTTAAGTCTGTGATCATTTTTCATTGTCTTGTCCAGAACACTTCTCTTATGTGACCAACAAGATATAAATGCAAATCGACACCAGATTCAGATATATAGATACAAAATCACATGAACACAGAAGCATCCTTCCACCTATTCTTTACAGTGCCACAAATACACTCAAACACATTGACTGATTAATAATGTTTTCTTTTGTAACACACTTAATACCGGAGACGAGTCTCTTAGCGATGCGCTGGGTTTCAATCTTGTGTTGCTCTGCGCTGTTTTGCTTCCAAGACAAACTCATTGCACCCTGAGATATCCTCCCAGTGTAATTTTAACCTAGTCACAGAAACTGAAACACACACACACACACACTGCACCTATTTTGAAAACATACATAAATATAATGTGCCGCCCTTGCTCCCTCTCCAACAGGTCCACGGTGCATTCCCCTTGCAGTCCTCTCTCACTCTGAGGTGAAATATGCAGCCGAGCTTCCAAGAAAGTGCAACTTGGGACCACATGCCCACCTGTCGTCTTTCACTCTGCATTCTCCAAGTACATACCTCATAGCCACTATTACCAGCAAGAACCTGACCATGGCTTCTTGTCGTGATTGGCAGAGGCTGACTGGCAAATCAAGGTGGTCTAGTGTCTAGATGTAAGCCAGGGCAATGGAGGTGTTTAGGGCAACACATGGGCATGGTGTGAGTGGCAAGGACTTGGTGACTGGTGAATGTGTGCAAGGTAAGGGGATTGAGTTAATAGTTAAATGATGGAGCAAAAGGGTAACAGAGGTCTGAAAGGTAATTGTAAGAAACGGCAGCATTGAGTTTGTAGTGCAAGGAAAGGACACCAGTGGATGATGGGCACGGAAAACAGGGTAAATGAGACGGAAGTGCACATCTGGAATGGTAAGTCAGCAAGTTGACTGTTGCTGATATCTTTGTCTCACCCGCATGCCACTGCACCCGATTGTGAGACTGGATTGACCCCCTTTCTTTTTTCTGTCCAAGCGATGCATATTTGCTTTATGAAAATGTTTCAATTACTACTTCTCTTATATTTTTTCAAATTGCTTTATCATATGACCAGGTGCCACAGAATTGTAGAGGCAAAGATTATAATTATAGTACATTTTCATAATCATTATAATCTTAGTCTGTGTTTCACATGTATTTGAAATGGACACAGACGATTAATAGGCTTCCCACTTGTAGATCCATTGGTGCTTTGAAAACCTGATTATTGAACAGTTTACTACTTTAGCCCTTAAATACCATCTTTGCAGAAATAATTTTTTTTGTTTCAAATATTTAAGATAGAAGAGGAGAAGATGAAGTCTCCTCCGATTTCTGATTTGGAAACTGTGGATCAAGGAAGACAGTGTTCAAATCTCCACCTTCCACATTTCATACATTGTGTGATACTCATTTTCCTTAACTACCTGAGAAGCAAGTGTCAGCCATATGGGTGTTACCCTGTAAATAATTATAATGTTAACAATGCATGTTAAGCATACTGGTGAGGAGGCAGGAGGACATTTGAAGGGCTTATGTTGTGGGTGGTGGGTACGCAGGGAGCAAGTGTGGGTTATGTGATGTGGTCTGGGGGCAGGATGCCAGGTATGGGTCTGTTGCCTTGCCAGCTCATGTTTGACTCCAAGAGCAAACCAGCAATGCCACTGCCCTACCACTGAATTCTCTAGCTTCACCACCTTTTTACGTTGTTATAAAAACTGAAGATGGGATGGGAGGAGTTGCAGCCTGCTGTAAAGTTTTTGGTGAAATAGTTGTACTATGTTTGATAAGCGGAAGAATTTCCAGGGGTCCAGGACTATATGAAACCAGAAGCATAACTGAAAAATATGTTGCATGAACGGAAAGTAATGTCAATAATGCCCACTATGTATACTTGGGAAGGTGTGTTTGGGGAAAGCTTGGTATTGAGATTGCACGTTCTGGAAGTAGGTTCTGTTGCTTTGTGGGTTAGGGCCATTGCACTATGGGTCAGAAAAGTAAACTTGCCACCCCGGCCAAATGTTGCCAGCCTTCCCATTTTTGGACAACTAGAAATTGAGCTATCAGCGACCACTTGCACATGGGAAATGCAGGGTTGGCTTTGTTTTCTGTCCTTGCACATCTTTCATTTATTGCAGCTCTTTAGAATGGAAGACGCAGCTCCTTCAGAGCAGAGGTCAGAGAGCATTTCTGGAGTCAAAAGAGTGGCCATAAACCAGGAGCTATTAGCACCTCAATGTTTCAATTTCTGAAATTAGCTTATCACCCATTTCCAGATGTTGTATGAGGATCCACAGACAACTAACCATAGTGATGTTCCATTTCCTTCAGTACTGATGGACAAGTTTAGGTCACAGAGGTCACTGACATTTGCTTATGGCCTCTGCCTTGATGGACCTTTTTAAGAATGATAATAATTCTATAATATAATGGGGGGTATTCTAGGTTCGGGCGTCTTGCTGAAATCCCTTCCAAGTAAAGATAGGCCAAACATTGCTGACTGGATGTAAGTGAATAATATTTTGTCAGACACCCAGACTCGATTCCCCTCGGGTATAGGCCTAATGGAACAAGCTCAGCCCCTGGGCTTGATGATTACAAGATATATTCATCGGCACTATTGAGTGTTGCACTTAGTATTCATTCACTTTAAAACGGCTGTCAATAGAAAATGCAGACTTTACATTTGTAGAGAATTGTCCTTCCTGGGCTGAGGGACAGAATGTTACATGCCCAAAAGGTACCAGCAGAACATGGAAACAGTACATGTTTGGAAGCCTGGGTGAATTACTGAATCATTTAGGGTCTGATGTATAAAGCGTTTTTCAGTGGTATTTTTCGCATTCAATACGCCTTTATAAATCGGGCCCCTGTGCCCCAGTGTTAACAGTGGTGTTTGTGTGGGTTGTGTTGTGGCTCTAATACTTTTTAATTTGTTTATTTATTATATAGTCAGAGCCCTGTCTGATATTATTATTGGTTATCCTACTGTTGATGGAAAAGTCGTGCTTTATGCAGGCTGGATCTGCTGCAGGGTTAAATAATGTGTTATCAACATGTGAGTACTACTGTGCGACGAAAAAAGATAGTGGTAATCAATATAAAAATGAAGACCAAGGTTTAGGACTGGGGGAAACTCTATCCCAAAGTGTCATTATTTAGGAGAAATCATGTAAAATGTCAATGGCTTCTACTGTTTAGGCCGGACTATAGGTAAACAGATGACCTGGTGACACGAAATGGCGTTCTGACACACAGCATGCACTAGCTCTTACCCGCTTTTCTAACTTGTCATCCTTAAGCAAGAAACTAAAAACTACGACTGATCTGCCGTCTTCATAGGCGGTCCCATGCTTCATGTGCTGTTCCATGTGTTCTTGTCACACCCTGATGCCCGTCGGGTTTTCAGTGCATAATCTGCAAATAAATGAATGGCAGACAGGCAATTTGCCCGGACTTCAATACCTTTGAGGGAAAGGGGCACCCCCTGCATCGCAAGAGGCAGAATTATGAGGTTATCAAGAACATACTGATTTCAGCATTGGGAAAGCAGAGTTTTAAATATCCAGTTATGTTATGTTATAGTTCGTTTTTTCCGCACCGAAGTACAGCGCAACCAACACCCAAAGCTAACCTGCGCTACGACTGCGATCATAAGAATCGGGAGAAAAAAAGGAAGCTAAAACAGTAAGGTTTTCAGAGCCTTTATAAATTGTAAGTGACCAGACACCGTGCGGAGAGGGGCCCAGAGAGCATTCCATAGGATGGCAGCTTTAACGGAGAAAGAGCGGCCTTCCATTCTCGCTCGACGGACCCTAGGAAAAGCCAGGACAAAGTGGTCCGCAGAGCGTAGTGCGTGAGCAGGAACATAAGGTCGACATTTCTGCTGTATACACTCCGGGCCAACAGCATAAAAGGTCCTGTGCACTAATAGGGCTCAATGGGAAGGGGGAAGCCGGATGCACCTGCACCGTTATTAACGGTGCCGGTGCATCCGACATGCTGTGCTCGCGGGTGCCGCTCTGCCCCCCCGGTCAGACCTGCAGGCAGAAAGGCACCTGCAAGCACAACTCATAGTTTACCGGTCCGGGAACTACGGTACCGGCAAGCTTACCGGTACCGTAGTACCCGGACCAGCAAACTTGTAATGAGGCTCATAGTATCATTTGTATTTCCACTGTCTAATTTACCAAGATATTCTCAGGGCCTTGTTGCTCCCAATATGAATGTTCAACATCTTTCAAATGCATCCCAATTGTTTTGAAGCACTATTTTAAGATGAGTTCAAAGCACAGTCCTGAAGGTTTTACATCAGGATTGGACAATCTGTACATTTCATCTGAAGTTGGCAATTTAGTAATATGTAGGCCAATATTATAACCAAATCAGATTATCTGTAGAACAGATTGACTGCAGTTTAACAGCATTTCTGATGGGGGAATTCTTTTGATAATATTGCATTTTATATTATTATTTTGCATAATAATATAACCAGATGCTAGCTAATAAAATTAATTATAAGAGTTTGTCGATGAAGTCCTGCATGTCGTGGCATTTGAGTTATTTCCAGAGCCTGAGTTCCCTTAGTACACCTGCATAAAAATTGTATATTTGTGGATCCTTAAGGCCATTTAGTTGCAGACAAATAAATCTCTGCATGGCAGATTGTAAGGGAATTTAGCTAAATTGTGATTTCCATTTGCCCTATTGACACCACTCACCAATTTCTGAATCCGAACGTTAAGGATTGTTTATCGATGATGGGTCTTTATGATTTTTCGTCGCGTTTATTTTTTCATTTGTCAGTGCAATCCTTCTAAGTGATATGTTTCAGGGTTTCATTTTGTGCATGTACTTGAAATGTCACAAACTGGAAATTCTATTTCCCTGTGACGTTTGGTTAACTTGAGAATTTAGAAATACCAATGTGAAAGCTGATCCAGCGAGTTACAGAAAACAATTGTTTTAAATCTCTTTCATTAATGCAGCATGAAATTAGCATCTGAATATCACTACAACATTGCATGCAATGGGATCAAGGGCCTCAGGAAGTGCTTCATTTGCTCGGCATGCAGCATACGGTCTTTTATTCGCTTAAGTGTGGATTACTTCACTGAACCTGAAAACTTTATTTAAAAAGGGACTTAATGAGCATTGTGTCCAAGCGTGTTTACTTGTGTGAATTGGATTTAGCATAGATAAGAAATAAAGCTAAATGAATATATCTCGGGGCATCCACAGTCTATTTTATGATGATAGCTGCTACTTGGAATTAATCCTTTATACTTAAAGAGAGACGGATAAAGAAAGCACTAGAAGCTCTACTTTATGGAAGCTTCAAAATAGCAGCAAATATTGTAGCCATGTTTACAGTACACACTTCAAACGTCATTATCTCTTGGCCATATCTGACAAACTGCCCAACCGTAATCGTGTGACTAGGCCTGGGTGAAGCGATGAACACATTTTCTGTGGGTGCCCATACTTTCATATCCGGGTAGGTTCACGGATACTCACGGCTTTGCAGCCCAAATGTGCCCACATCGCCTTTAAGAGCTGTACATCTCCAGGGCAGTTCAAGGGAGGTACAAACGGGTTTATGAGCTGAGCAATAACTTAGCTGCGAAAGGAAGAGCGAGGGTGGGGCTGCATGGGGAGGAGTAGTTAGCAAGCGACAGTCTAGTTCCTTTCACCTGTGACCATAACCTAGATGAGCAGCACATTAGGCTCTACAGTATGAGACCTCAAAAGATCAGTGCGCCTGCTGCAGTGATGTGTGTATGACCTGCAATTCACATGTTGTTTAACGTATGCGATTTCACAGCAGGTACGCAGAATCAATGACGTCTCAGGCAGGTCTGGTTCTGTTATTTCACCTTCAGACATTGGTAGTGAGGTGTTCTAGAATGCTGACTTCATGGCAGACATTTGCCCCTGAAAGGCAGATGGAGTGCTATGCCACATTTCATCTTTCTGTAAGGCTGGGGATACCCACTCAGATTCCAGGCATACATGAAAATGAAGCAGCCATACATTCCTCTGATGATGCATGTTACATGGGACATGTGGCAATGTGTATGCATTCTTTTACCTGGGAAATCCAGTTCAATACATTTTCCATAAACATTTGTTTTTCAAGGATCATTTTTGTCAGCTAACAGAGCATGAATGTTGCTTTATATATCCAAATAGCGTCCACTGCAAACCATTAGTCCTACAAACTGACACTTGGTTTCTGTTGAATATCTATCAGGAAGAAAGTCTCTTCTTAAAATCACTGGGCCTGATTCGCAGAATTTTTTGCATGGTTCAAAGTGACTGCACTGCCGACACAAACCCTGATTCATGTGCAAAGTCAGTGCATTATCATGTTTGCAGTAAAATCTGACTTTGCACAGACTTTCCACTGCAAAAAGACACTTTGCACAGTTCCATGACTAAGGCTTTGTGTCAGCAGTGCAAAGTCACTTTGAACCGTGCAAACAATTCCATGCATCGGGCCCATGGTCTGCAGTCACAAATCTTACACCAAAAGTTAGGGAAGTTTGTTAAACTCTGATACCCTAGAAACTGATGAGATTCAGCATTTTGTGAAATGTTTTCTCCCAGGCATACTGGTCACCTAAGCGATGTAGCCAGACAACTGTGAAAACGCTTATATGTCTTACCAGCTAGTTTATTTCATAGTACTGATGTCAAATGTGCCAATGTGAGAGTCGGTGGAAAGACCCCCCCAATCCCTCTTTTCCTTTATATTTTGAATTTGTATTTTATTTTTCTATCTGATGAAAAACGGACTATACAAACTCCGTTTCATTTAGAATCAAGACTGCCTCTGGAGCACTGTGCTTGATCACCAACTCCATAGAGCAAGCAATCCTAACGTTCTTTGCATTTAAGGAAGGATTATTTTATCAAGACGTTCACACAGGGAAACGTGCAGTATGGATTATTTCTCTTAGACACGTTATCTGTTGTTATTGGTATGCAAATAATTTCCAAATCCATGTTTAAACTATTCTAATGGAATACACCCCACTTTGGCACTCTTAATTAAATAAGCCAGTAGAATGGCATTTCTAAACCTTTCTGTGTAACATTTGGTAGCAAAAGGGAACTTTTTTGGAACATAGAAAGTGCAGAAAAAGATTAGGGCCTCACTACAAGTTTGGCAGTGCAGGGAAAAACGGGTGGTAATTCAGTTACCGCCACTTTTATACCTGCAAGAGAATTAGAGAAATTTTCAGCACACTACTGTAAGGTTGACCTTGAAGCAGAGGATTGCCCTCGAACATCATGCTGGACATAGGTCTGCCTCATTAAGGACACATTCCTGGGAACTTAACCATGGCGGAATTACCAACAGCAGTAATTCCTCTGAAATTCCTAAGGAGTCCTGTGTAATCCAAAACTTGGGTTTAACACTGCCCTGTCACCACTTGTAATCTCATGATAAACCCACATGACAAAGTAGCTGTAACGGTAAGCAAATTTGGTGGTAATTCAGCACATTTACTGCCAATTATCCCCAAACTCAGAATGAGGCTCATATAGTTTACATTTATTTTCCCATGACATTCGGTCCAACACATTTCAATTTGGTGTTCAAATTGAATATTTAATTTAAATGAAGACCGCGTTTAAGTCTTCAAATAACGTTACCATAAATGGAGAGGACTCTGATTTCAGAGTAATTCTCAAAATAATAAAATACTTTTATGGCATCGATTGGCAATGGCATAATTCACGGACTATATCGTCATAACTAATGTTGACTCCAATCTTGCGAGAAACGGAAGGGTTCACAGCAAGCAACTAGAAACATCCAAAGATTTTCAATAGAGAAGTTCCTCTCTAACCCAAACCCTCCATAGAGACATCTAAGACATCTAGCGATGACTGAACCGCATCCCTACATTTGCATTGGGCTTTTCTATAACATTTCAGGTATTGAACATCAGTGCATTCCACTCAGGCAGTCAGAAGCCTGCTTATGCCTTTCTATTGATTTCTATGAGGGATTCACTCTTGGTTTAACAGATAGATTTCACAATACTTGAAACCAAACTTGGTACCCAAAGGACCTGTTTAATTTTGGACATTGGTTGCAACCCTAACAGTTAAGGTCATGACACTGAACGCTCAAAAGACTTGTTCTAAAATAGTATATTTTTTTACTAATATCCATGGATTGACATCCTGTTATTTATTGTTGTGTCACAGTGCAACTTCATATAACTCCTCTCTCGCAAAAAAAGTTGAAATTGACTCATTATTCAATGCTACCACTCGGTGAGCCATGGAAGCCCTGCCGCCCAGCCGTGGTTCACTGCCTCTGACCCCTGTAAACACAGGGATGAGAGAAACAGTCCTCACTGTTGATCTACAGTACAGATTGATGCACTTTATGGTTTCTACATATGGTGCTTGAAATTGACATGCATGGGCAGTTATTTTTATTTATTTATTGCATATTTATAAGGCACCTATACCCAATGTGTTTCGAGTCATCACAAGGCAGAAGGGGGTTAGGGCGATCAAGTGGAACAGAATAACAATCTCGGTCCTACTAGGTCTTGTGACGTTCGGATTGTGCAAGCGCAGCAGCAAGATGTGCGCGGGGGAGCGAAGGAGGCATGGGCAGGAGGGCCCAGGGATAGGCAAGTGCTATGGGGCCCCAGCTAAGGGACGACCAGGAGGGCAAGTTCTATGGGGAGCCCGGAGGGCAAGTGCCAGGGGATGACGGGATCCTCACAAGTGCTGGGAAGGGGGGTAGACCGGACTGGTTGGGTGTGCCAACCATCCAGGCTGGTCAGAGAGGGGGCCAGGAGAGGAAGTGCTAGGATTGGGCGGGTGCTAAAAACAGACTGGAAGAGGGGGGACTGGAGCCCTGTAAAACTCATAAGGAACCAGGCTTCCAGTTACAACAGAGAGCAGGGGGAATTAGTACTGGAAGGCGAGAGGGAAGGAAGAAGAGAAGAGCAGGGTCTTGAGCCGCTTACGGAAATTGAGGAGATTCAGCTCAACTCTGAGAGAGGCAGGGAGGCCGTTCCAGAGGGAGGCTTCTGCCGAAATACCACTTCTACCCATTTAGTGGGCTGCATCCAGTGGTAGACTAAGAGCCTGAGTTAACCGGTCTAAGAGAAGAGAAGGTCTTAACCAGGGCCAAGAATGCAGAAAAGGTATTCTTGACATCAGTATCTGAGTTTTCGTTTAGGAAAACTTCTTCCATTTCCAAGCACTGTGTATTTGCAAAACAAACAGGTTTTCCACAATAAAAACTAAAAATGGCCACAATCCAAACATGGAGAGAGATCTCATTCACAAAAGGGAAATGAGCGTCTTTCTATTTCAAATGTATTCAAGGTGCAGCACGGGGAATGTGGGATTAGGAGTAGGAACAAGTGAGGAAAGAAGAAGCCTCTAGAAAATAAGATCTTGCAAGTTGCCTTAGAGGGAACAGCCAACAGAAGATTTAAAAAGCAGCCACGTGGCGGTTAATACAGCCGTGTTTTGGAACTGCGGCACACCACCACGATGTTCATTGTGTAAACAGTTGGAAAACTATGTCGGGCCACCTGTGTAACTCATGAGCACATGCAATTCAAACGAATAAGGGTAACAAGTCTGCAGTCTACGTCTACTTTCCACTGGTAGATTAAATTACTAGGGATGCGTAACCTGGCTAATGGTGAACATGATCTGTGCACGGGTGGCATGAAGTAATAATAAGTGATTGTGAAGATTATGGATGGTATGAATGACACAAAGGGTTAAGTTAGCTGCATAATTAATGTAAACTCTACCGGTTATAATTTTGGAAATGTATAATGTAGCAGTTTTGCAGCATTACAGCTTAGGTGAATTTACAACTAAAGAAATGGATACAGCTGATTGCATTCACATGCTGAAGCCTCTACTCAAATGTATCTGTGGTTGAAACATGTTGAGGAATTCCAAAGATACTTGATGGGAATATCATAGTTCAAGAGGAGATTGTAAACTTAGCCAAGATTAAAATTGAGGGTTCAATGTCGTTTCGTCGCCTGCAATTTCATACCTTGTCATTTTAACGTGTACATTCCAACGAAAATGCTCATTGATTTTTTTGGGATGGGGTCCCCCCATCAAACCCCCCTACAACACTTATTTTAGGCTATTACCTACTCACCCAAACCCTTATCTGCCCTTTCCCACCCCCTAAAAAATCTGATGAGCATATTCGTTGTAATATGCACTTTAAAATGCCAGGGGATGGAAATGCATGTGATGAAAGGACGTCGTACCAAATTCAGATGTAACAGACTGATGTTTGAGTTTAGCATTGAAGGAAGATCTACGTTCATGTTCCATATTAATATAGTGCCTCTCTCATGTCTTGCCGCAATGCCTTATCCATATGCCAAGCTGGTTATAGGATATACATGCTTCTGTACTGCTCTCTCCAGCAGGTGATTCTATCGCAGAGGGAGCTGCTAACAAGCAGTCCTTTTAAATCAACTTATCAATGTGAGTTGTTATGCGCACACATTTTACTGAGCACATTTTCCAAACCATTGTTTAATATTTTCTCCAACATTGGACATGGACATTCTGGTGATTACAGGCTGTATTCTGCTGTGTGAGTGTTCTGAACTAATGAAACACTGAGCAAAAATGTGTACAATTTGCAATTGGTAAATTAAATGGCACTGTAGAATGTTATTTTATTGCAGGACTTTATTTCACCAAACATTGTTTTTACATTTCTAGGACAGATCTTTGTCACTCATCTCTCATCCCAGAGAGGGAACATGAAGAGCAGAGTCTGATGCGATCAGCCTCTCTGTCTTCTTGCACTGTAGGAAGAAATAGCCTGACTCTTCCTTTCTGCCACTCATATTATACCTCAGGACCTTAGCTATGCAGCATCAGGCTTCACACTGTGCCTTTCATTCATAATGCCCATTTACCTCTATATGCAAGAAAAGGGACATGTTCTAGACACAATAAGGCCTGCATTTTCACAGTTAGCCACTTTTATATCTTTAATTTAATCAGAAAGCAACAGACAACCCAACTATGTTATGTTATCAGCATTTCAAATGTGCACAGTCACCCAAGGGCATCATGGCCCGATGACAAAACACAGAACACAAATAAGTAGAAGAGGTCTAGAAAAGCAAGGTTTTCAGAAGACGGCTGAATTGAAAGTGATTCTCAACACGTCTAAGGTTAACATATAGCTCATTCCATAATTTGGTAGCAGCAATAGAGAAGGCTCGCCCACAAATCCTAGGAAATGGAATTTAGGAATAGTCAATATGAGAGCATTTCCCGAGCGAAGAGCACGACCTGGGACATAAGGTAGACATTTTTCACAAAGGTAGTCGGCTCCTTGACCATAAAAGGCTCTGTGTACCAGAGAGGGGAACTTAAAGTCAATTATCTTGGTAACAGAAAGCCAGTGTAAGGAGTGAAGTACTAAGCTAATGTGAGCATGATAGGGAGTGGATGTAGTCACCCCAGCAGCAAGAATCCGGAGAAGCTGCAACTGGCGTATCGACAACAGAGGTTATGCCAAAAACAAGGCATTACAATAGTCAATACGACTAAGTACAGCCGAAGCTACAACCAGCGGATGCAGACAGGCAGGGAGAAAGGGCAGAATCCCCCTAAGTACCCGTAATAGGAAGTGGACGGTTTTACATACAGCACTCATTTGAGCAGATGTAGAAAGTGAGGCAGACAGATAGACTGCAAGATTTTTCACCAGAGACACTGGAGCAGGAACAGCACCCAGAGCACTGGGCTATAGAGATGAGGACCAAAGTGCAGTATCAGTTGGGGACCCTACCACCATGTCACTTGTTAAACATGAATACAATTACAATACACATTTATCATTAGGCACATGTGCAAGAACACATTTCATCGTTGGCATGGCATATGCGTTTCTCTTTCTTAATCTGGGAAACCCTCCCGAGAATCATTTGTTATGACAGCAATTTAACAGCATTAGGATTTCAGTTCTTTGTCAATCTCCTTGTTCTTCTTATCATTGGATGGGTTGTTAGAGTTTGACCCCTTCTGCATGAAAGGACAAACTCCACCCCAGATTTTGAACTCCTGCTACTCCATTAATCTTTTGGTACTGTAAAGATGAAGGAACTATTGCCTTTCGCGTTCAGTCTGACAGCCAGTCAATTACCCTGCAAAGGGGTCCTGCTTATGTATCTGCCTATTTGTAGTCCCCATGCAACTGAGTCTTGATTTAAACTGTCTATCAGAAAGACTATCTCTCTTTTGGCTCGCAGTCTCCTCTCCTGCAGCTAGGTATAGCTCAGACTGTCTTTGCCAGGGCTCTGCCGTGGGGTTGAATCATGGCCTTCAACGATCCCCCTCTGGACTCCCACTCAGAGCTGCACTGATCGGCAGCCCAGCAGATGATCCTTGCCCAAGCTCCAGCCATGCAAGAAGCCATGCCAAAGACCTAGCCCCTTCATTCTGCCTCTGTTTCAAACTCCTCATTCAACAGCTCCTGCTCTATATGGCTCTGTACATTTCTTTAGCATTTCCCCATCTATTCCATGGTATCTTCTGTCACCACCCTCGATTCAGCTTGTGTAATATTCCGGCCCCTAGCTTTGACAACCTTTGGACAGTATTCTGCTTAGCACAAGATCCTGCAGCCCGGAGTGTAATGTTGCATTTTACGCTATCCTTCCTTCCCTTTTCCCGCTCTCCACGATGCGCGTTTATTTTCAAGGACCATCTCGCTTCTGTTACATTGCTCTGCCCTCTATTAATCTTTCCGCCATGAAACACTTTTAGTTGGCCTTTAATTTTGTTTGATTTTTACACACTGGAAATACTGTGCACATTCCTCAGGGCATAAATTCCTAACAGCACCACGTGTGAAACTTGATGTTAGTGCATTTTTTATTATAAGTAATGCCTGCAAGCATTTGACATTAACAAACAGACAGACATATCCCATAATGCTATGATAGCTCATCTTATTTTAAAATTCCATCTGTTATAGTATTAATGTCAAGTGATTGCATTGCCTTTCTGTCAACATTGACAATGTCTTGTTAAATGCCCAACATTTAAGAGGTCTATTCTCCTGTCAGACAATCAGATTGCCCTACTGGTACCATTCGAAGACGTTGAGGAACCTGGAAAGGCATTACACTGCACCACTTATTTTGAATACAATGAGTAATACCATATAAGGTATAAGTATAATTTAATGTAACAATTCAGACTCAGTTCTTTGTTGAGAATCTTACTTTGCAGATTATCTTATGTTATATTATAGGAAGCTTTTATACTCCAGCAAATCACAACTGTAGTAGTCTCAGAGTTCATATGCTTTTCCGGAGGTTGGTCCATTGATTACAAACCTTATTCTGTTGAGTAAAAGGAACATGGGTAAGATAAGAGAAGAGGGGAAAGAGGAAGCATGTGCCACAGACAGAGGGTGTGGCAAATGTAGGTGGTAAGTCATTTTTTGTGGTATCTTGGGTACATGTAGATTCAGTTACGGTGGACCATAGATCAGGGTTGAATAAGAGAAGGTATGTTTACACATGTATGGCATCAGATGAAATGTCTTGGTGTGCCAGTTTGGCTGGGTGATAGGGTTTAGATGCACTCAAGCAGACCGTTGAAGTGTGGTGACTTTTTACCCAGGATTATATTTTAATGTCTACCACAGGACACACACCAAAATAGTAATTCTCTCATTGCCAAGGTTAGGAGCCCAATCAAGAATCAACTGCTTGAATGTTGAATGTAGCTTGAGAAAGAAGGGAATGAAATTCGGGTATGGTCTGTCTGACAAATTCCAGAATATGTTGAAAGCCAGGCAACTTTAAATTTGCAAAGTTTTTCTGTTCAGATTGATCCACGGTTGAAATCAGCCCCAGTGTTTACATCACCTCACTACTCTAGGCTGAGAGGTTTGTTGGCAAATCTGTCCCCCATAAACATTAGGCCGCACTAAGAGTCATCAAAGGAGATAGACATGCAATGGAGCCCAGGGTACAAAAAAGACATCAATGCCAGAGAATTAACCAACGGGCACCACACAAACCTATAATCTTGCATGAACAAGCAGATCCGCCCCAAACTAGCTGTCCCTGTCCCACTGCAGTATGAAAATAACCTGCTAGCCTCTAGTCCGTGTTTGTTTATCAGACGTTTATTTAATACGGAATGCCAATAAACAATATTGTTATGCCATGAATACAGTTGACGATCACAATGAAAAATGTGTGTCAAGACATATAGAAGGCTGTGCAATGGAGATGCAATACGTCCATTTAGAAGGGTACATCTAAGATTGTTTATAAATATGCACCAAAGCCATACCACAGAAACAGTAAATGATTAGCCCCACGTCCAGGACCTATCTGCTCTGTTGTAGCAAGGTGAATTGGTCTTCATGTCAGTGAGGAGGCCAGTTACCTGTTTTGTCCGTAAAGAGCTGTCCAAGTGCATCTTGATGCATCTCTTCCTACTCTGATATGTAATTCTGTCCCAATTTTCCACACTGCTCTTTTGGTTCCATCAGCCTCCCCTACCACCCTCCCCAATTGGGGGAGAAGGACAGAATCACAACCACTCAAACGAAAAAGCATCAAAGCTCAGAAGCATGAAGCCACCTTTGCTACAATGCCAAGGACACTAAACATAGTAGCCCCCCAAGGGTAAGAAATCTAGGAACAGTGACAAGATGAACCTATCTGGCAGAGGAAGTGGCCCTCTGTAAATCAGAATGGGCAAAAGAGCAGTGGGGCGAGACCTCCCGATATGACCCGATGGCCAGTTCTGCCCCACCCCTTCATTGCACTGGGCCCACTCATTTCCCTATCCCTTAATTAGCTTTACTTCAAAACCCCAACAGCCAATGCCTCCTTGAATTCCTCACCCCAACCCCACTATCCCTGGACTCTCTAGGGTCTCCCAGAACTCTCTTCTATTATCTCAACACTCCTCCAACATTCATGCACATGGAATGCAATCCCTAATCCCTCCCCACTGTCCTCTGCATCCCCAACATCTTCAGTTCCTTCATGCCTGCCATCAACGCCTCCCCCCAAGACTCTACACACACCTGGCCTTTGGCCCACCAGTGCCCTTAATTTAGTAGGGTAAAAACATAAATGGGTGAAAGGCCCTTCCCCACCCATGGCCAGAAGGTAGTGACGGAACAACGCCCACCCCCATCTCCCAAATGTAGCATTACCACTGGAGCTGGAGAGGCACATAGCACATGAGAATGTTTCAGCAACTCTCTACATAGGCATTATGTGACTTTTGTGCAGGGACAATGTCCTTCTGTTTTACAAGTGGAAAGTATCCACAACATGTATGCATGTGTACAGTGTTGCACCTTGTTTGTGATGAGTGCTTAGGTTCACCAGACATTAAGGGCAAACTCTGTGGGAGCCTGTTGTAAAGTGATGGTTGGTAAAAGGACTGAGGTGATAGTGTATGCCATGGGAGCAAGCCTCCTCAATTACTCACTGCCTGTGGCCCCTTGGTAATGCTGATAACAAATGGGAATTGGCAAATGAAGTATATAGAGCCTTGTTAATCTAAAACTGTATTCATCTGACTTGTGCCTCTGCTTTGTTTTCTGTGCTCCCTGCCTTACACTAAGGGCAAAATGAGCATGATGGCTAAAAGGAGAATCCACGGCACTTCATGGCGAAACTTCCACACTCCTGGAAGCGAGATAAAGAGGATAGGATAGGAGGAAACTAGCTACAGCATGCAACAGCCGGCACTGCTGCAACTGTTCCAGCCACAGGCGTAGCCACCTAGACTGCAGACTAGGGCCATCAACAAAGACAAAGTTGTCGTGCAAGTACAGAATGTTTCCAATGTCCTCAGGACATGGACCCCACATGCCCTTGTCATGGTTTATAGGGTGGTCACTGTCAACGCAGGGAGTTCCTTTCCGCCCCGATCAAGGTGTCGCACAACAAAGTGCTCAGTAGATTCAAATTTGGTTAGGCCTCCAATCTGTATAACACCATTCAGTAGATACCCTCTGTATCACCAATAAGCTTAACACCTCAAGCTGGTGTATAGAAATAACAGTGTATATTTATTTAAATGTCTTAAATTAATCAGAAACAAAGCACCAGAACACCAGCCACCAACTCTGTGACACAACACAATAATTACAAATACAAATTATTGGTATACATTTACTTACATGTATTTCTTAATAGACTTTCAGTTACTACAACAAACACAGATTGTATTGGAAGACTTTAAATCAAAACACACATAGGATTTATTTGCACATTAACAAGTAGGAAATGTTAAACAACCCCCCATGATTGCTTGGGTTATCACAGTTGTCTTATTTCCCAGTAACCCCCACCCCCAGGCATCAGTTATATATGACCCCTTAATTTGAAGGCAAGTTACAGGGAGTGGGACTACAGTAGGACAATCACTTTGGCTTTTTATTTGAAAGGCAATGTTTGGGAAAGGAACTCAGTGGGAACATCATTTTGGCCTTTTTATTTGAAAGGCAAAGTTTGGGAAACTCGTTTTGGCTTTTTATTTATGATATGATATAATATGGCATTAATAACGCACTTGTACACAAGTGTTTCTAGGCGCGACAAGACAAGGAGGGGGAAACAGAGGGAGGACAAAACAACAATGTTACTAGGCCTTGTCATTCAGATCGCACAAGTGCGGGGAAGGGGAAGGGCAAGGGGAGAAGTGCCACGGTGGGGGGGGGGGTGGAGAAGTGCAGGTAATGGCTCAGTTCAAGTAATCAGAAAGTGTAGCCAACGGGTAGCTCAAAAGTGCAGAGAGAAGTGACTGTAGAGTTACAGATACAGACCACACGTGCTGGGAAAGCCAAGAGGCAGTGCAACGTGCAACTGGACAGGCAGGCACGTGGGCCCAAGTTCAGAGGGTGGCTAGGTGACAAGTGCATGGAGTAGACGGGTCATCAGCAGGGGAGAGGAAGAGAGAAAGCGGAAGCGAAGAGGAAGGTCTTGAGTTGCTTCTGGAACTAGAGGTGGTTCTGCTCAAGCTTGAGAGAGGCAGGGACGCTGTTCCAGAGGGAGGCCCCAGCTGTAGAAAGAGATCTGCTGCCAACTCTGTGCTTGGAAAAGCGACTGACCCTCAGAGAGTTGAAGGTGGATGAGCGCAGAGCTCGATAAGGGAGATGGTTAGGAAGAGAGAGTTGGAGGTAGTGTGGTCCCAAGCCCCAGAAAGCCTTTTGGACAATGCAGAAGGTCTTGAACTTGATCCTTGCTGACACTTGGAGCCAATAAATAGATTTCAGGGCTGGAAAGATACGATCGCTGGGCTAGAGACCAGGGACAAGTCTTGCAGTTCTTTGAATACACTGCAAGGGTTTGGGATTCTGATATGGGATACAAGTGACTAAATGGGAAATTTCGTTTTGCAGACTCTACATTCGCTTGAACAGCAGACTTTTAAGGTTACTTATTTTGGGATTATCGGCACCCTACTTCTATAAGGAAGTCAGGGGTTTCAGACAGGTAGAGTCACCCACATACTTTGACTATTATGGCTATAACACACTGGGTATGAAATTTGTTAGTTTTGAATTCTAACAAAACTCATCCTGTGATATTTTCTGTATGGGAATTAATTGAATTAACTTTAATTGTTTGTTTATTTATTTATAGTGTGTGCCTCACCCTTAGGTATCTGGCCGCATTACAAGAAAATGCAGTTTCATAGTTACAGACACCAGTAATAACAGAAGCAATGCATAATAATACAGAAAATATATTATATAACATATGTACACAATGTACAAAAAAGAAGGTGGGTGAGGCGCGCACTCCCGGTCCTGGTCAATTAAACCTGTTGCAAAAAAAAAATAATACTGGGTGACATCCCAAAATGGACAAATATTCACAGGGTTAGATCCCTTCTGCTGCAAATCAGGTACTCAGTATTAACAGGGTTAGATCCACTTTGGAGAATCATATAGATGGTTCTCTCCCCTCCCCCAAATTTGGGAAGGACTTGTGCTTTGGAGAGGTGTCGGTTGCTGGTCACCTGAACAGAAAAAAAGTTTTTCACTACAGCTACCAGAATCCTTTGAGTCTAACAAGACACACCTGCTTAACAGCCTCCCTGATGATTATTTGAGATAAGAAAGCGCTAGGAGGAGAACAATGGCAGACCACGGAACTGCAGCCGAGGGATCTAACCCTGTTAATACTGAGTACCTGATTTGCAGCAGAAGGGATCTAACCCTGTGAATATTTGTCCATTTTGGGATGTGACCCAGCTACTTACTTTTTGCAACAGGTTTATTTGATCAGGGCCGGGAGTGCGCGCCTCACCTATCTTCTTTTTTTTACTATATGTACACAATGAGCGGTGGAATCAGAGGAGGGCTGAAGAGGCTAGTGGGGAGTGTCGCTGGCGATGAGCCAGTTCTTCATATTTTCTTAATTAAAATGTGCTAAGGGTCTACACAGTAAACCCCCCACACCCCCTACCCACAGTTAAATGGACAGGATGAAGGCAGGTAGTTCACCATTAAATTTCAATGGCTATAGTGTTTTTCTATGATGAATTCATTGAGTTATCTTATATATATATATATATATATATATATGGTCAGGATCTTCCCAGTGTTGCCCCCCCCACCAACTAATCAAAAGGGAATAAGGCAGGTAGCTCCCCACACAATTGATAGCTTTGTGATATATCTACTTACATGGTAGATATCTGTTCTTAGATGTCAGACCCTGTTTCAGGAATAGGTAGGCAGCTCACACCTCTGGTCTCTATTCACAGCCTTCCTTCTCTCTCCTCTGTTGTTGTCAGTCTGCTCTACTCTCTATTTTTCCTTCTGTCTCTCTGTCCCCTTTTACATTGAAAACTGATATTATATAGCATTGATGTCACTTACCTATTATGAATATTCCCACGCTACGGATTGGACATCTCTCTTTTTCCCTTCCCACTAATCTGCCTACTGCCAGCAGATTGGGTGAGGAGTCTAGAAGTCTGTATTATGGATAATGGGGGAGGAGATGCATTATTTCAAAATGGCAGGTTTTTACATTCTGTTTTTTCTTAAAAATCTCACAATATGTAAACGATCTTCTCTTTTCAGATAATTGCATAAACAAATATATTTTTAAATTCTACATTTGATGGCGAATCGGGAAATACTAATTTCACTTATGGTTTTTCACGATTTACTCCTGAGCCAAAATATGAAAAATATGCCACTTCGCTATTCAACCATTAATTTCGCATTCTACCAGTTCATAAACTTTCAAATTCCTCTCAATTATGAGAAGGTCAGGATCACAGTTTCCTTCCTAACTCATAATTCTATTCATCACAGAATATTAAGAGATGCATAGAACTGACAGCCATTCTGTGATCTTTAATAGGATTCCTGGATGAGCTCACTGTGACGCACGGTTCTCCTGTTATTAAGGAAAAAGGAGTCCAGTGTTGATCAATAGCAATGCATATATATGGGAGGCTGTAGTTTCATATTTCCATCAAGCCCTACTGAGTTTCATTTCTCCCCGGTCACAGACATCTGCCAGGCTCATGTTAGTCCACCCTGCCATTAAGTGTCTTCAAAGGTCTCTGTTCGGAGCTAATGTACAGTTAATGGGAATGCCTGACCTTAAAGGTGCCTTCTTTGGCCGGCTTATCTACAGTCTCCACAATTCTGATCTAATTCTTTATATGTCTTTGTATTTTAAACTGAAAACCAGCCCCAGCCCAAAGGTCATGAGGTTAAAGTTTCAAAGGCACCGATCTTTCAGTTCTGTGGGGAAAACAAGCTACATACATATTTCTAACAGAATAGCATGTTTGTGTTCAACATGACATTTTGTGTTGCATCGGGTCCTACTGTTTATAACTGCAATACAATATTTAAAGAACATAAGTTCACTTTTGGTATTATTCACCCATATGCCACAGTTCACAAAGGAAAGTATTGTTTACTTCTCCAACAATTCGGCCTTTCAATTTAAATGTCAGTTTATTTGTGTAAAGTAAGTGTCTTTCTTCAAAATATGTCACTTGCCTTCACTTTTTAGATGTAAGCCACAATTCCTTATTTGTCTTTTTCGAATGGATAGCATTTCAATGTATATTTTCCCATGTATACTGCTGCAGTTTTGAATCTGTCAAAATGTGCCTTTTCCCAGTTTACACGAAGACAGCATCTGCAGTACCACATGTCTTTTTGGAATCCATTGGACACAGTTGACAATATGGCAGTTCTGAGGCTCACTCTCCTTCAGCTGAGTGCCTTTCCATTTTGACACTATTTTTGTTCCTTCTCAAAGTTTTGAAGTGGCCTTCATCTTTCCATGGGTATCAACATCACTCAGCTTCATTCTGATAATAGGGCCTTGCATGGCCTCTCAATCTCTGTCACCCTGGGGCTGTATTTTCACCCTACACCCTCAGACCTGCGTCTATCCTCACTCTTCCATCAAAGCAACCTGAACTCTGCCTCTCATTGCAACCCCCGAAAAATACAACCGTCCAGACAAAAATACTTCCCTTACGATATCTAGTAGATATCCCCAGCTGTACCGCATTGTCCCCATCCATCGAGCTCTATTACCCGTGTACAGCCCTCAAAGAAAGATTTTGATAAACTCACCGAGGCCCAAGCAGTCCCATGACCAGATTGCCTTTCTGTTCCTAACCGAGTGGCCTGGTATGCTCCTCAATATATGCCCTGTGCAGCCGCATTGAATCTCCCAATAGACAAAACATAACAATGGGTGAACATGGCATTGCACTCAGGCCCCAACTGCGCCACAAAGATCTCACTCTGAGTTGCCCAAACAGTGGATCCCATCCTTGTCTCCTTACACACAGTGTCTAGCCTTTCTCTCCCAGACCTTCCCCTCCATATTGGGCATGGCTCATTCCAGCCACCTTGCCTTCCCCCACCTTAACACACCCTCCTCCTAGTTTCCTTCCCAAGCCCCAGACACTCCACCATGGTGTTGGCCCACTCTTGCTGCCTTGTCACATGCCTTGCCCCAACTCCTGCCTCTTATGTTTCACTTTTCTACCCTACTCCACTCTGAAGCTTTTTCCCTATTCACCTTCTAGCTCCCTACATGCTCTTTTAACATAGGCACGCACTGTTCACAACGATTAACATATGGCTCAGAAATGACAAACCAAGTTACCCTAATTACAGAACAAACACAAAAAACTCAAACTCCTCATAAACTGCATGGATGAGCTTACCCTTTGGTGATCTTGTGTTGGAAGTGTAAGCAGCCATATTCATATGGGAGTTCGTTTTGACTTGATGTCCATTGATATTGATATTTTATTTCTATCGCACCAAGTGTTTCAGAGCGCCACGAGGCAAGGGAGGGGAACAAGGGAGTACAAACAATGATCTTACTAGGCCCAGTGACATTGAGAACGTGCAAGTGAATGGGAGAAGGGAAGGGGAAAGTGCAAGGGAGGGGGGAAAAGTGGAAAGTGCTGAGCAGAGAATACAGATTAATGAATAAATAGTAGAAGCAACAAAAAAAAGTAGTGCAGCCAGCAAAAATGGCAAGTGCTAAGTAAGAGGCGACAGACAGGTTTGTGTCTGATAAGTGCAGAGACAAAGGGGGCACTGAATGGTTACAGATACAGACCCCTCGTTCAAGGGATTGCCAGGAGGCAGTGCGGGTAGGTGGCAGGGTGAGCAGGTGCCTGGGTCAGAGAGTCAGAGTGTAAGTCAGATGTACGATACCAAGAGCAGAGCAGGTCAGCAGGCGAGAGGAGGAGCGAAGGCAGAAGCAAAGAGGATGGTCTTGAGGAGCTTCCGGAACCAGAGCTGATTCTCAGGTTTCAGAGTGGCAGGTAGGCTGTTCCAGAGGGGGGCCCCGGCCGAAGAAAGAGATCTACCCCCAGCTCATTTCTTAGAGAAACAACTGACCCTGAGGGAGTTGGAGGTAGAGGAGCGAAGGGCTCAGGAGGGAAGGTATTTACGGAGGGAAATCTGAAGGTATTTTGGACCCAGGCCCCAGACAGCCTTGTGGACAATACAGAGGGTTTTGAATTTAATTCTTGCAGCCACTGTTAGCCAATAGAGAGATTTCAGGAATGGAGACATACGATCTTAGGGCTTTATTCCAAGGACAAGTCTTGCAGTCCTGTTCTGGATAAGTTGCAAAGGGCGGAGAATGGAAGTAGGACGATTTATGCATTACAGTGATGTATGCAATTGTGTACAAATAAATTCAACATTGTCCTTGGATGCATTAAAATATCATAAGATTGGAGATGTGGACACTTCTGATCGGTGCTATAATAATTCATTTGGCTAGAACATTAGGATGCTTGCAACACAGATATATCACATGCCCCGCTTTAGTTTTGGCTCCTTGGTGAACGTGTGCTTGCATTCCTTTAGCATACATGCTGTCAGTCGAACCCTGGCATCAATTCTACATTGTGTGGCTTTAAGTAAAGCCCTTCTGCTTTGGCTCGCCGCTGCCACTCGTGGCGATTCCCTCTTAACCTTGCTCCTGGGGTAAACCTGTCTGTGTCTGTATTTCAGGAGCTGCAGTTTGAACGGTTGACCCGGGAACTGGAGGCAGAGCGCCAGATCGTGGCCAGCCAGCTGGAGCGATGCAAGCTTGGATCGGAGGCTGGCAGCATGAGCAGCGTTAGGTAGGCACTGCTCGTTTATCACTCGCTGGATACTTCAGACGATGACGCATTCTGTCATCTGCACACGTTGTTATTGGCACCGATGTACTCTTCTACTCGAGTAAAGCGCATTCATTTGTTGAAGTTGCTGTACCCAATAACTTGCAAGCCAATATTTGCAAATATTTATCATGATTTACCTAATGGAGTGGAAATGTAAAAGTGGCACAAAGACACGTGCGGTGTAGATTCCAGTGTGCCTAATTCTGTTGCATCCTGGCATTGCTCACCATGCAGGTTGTTCAAAGCGAGGCACTATGTGCGGAGAGATGCAACAATGCGTCATGTCGCCTATTGGTTGCGCATTTCAACTGCCATAGTTGGCGACTTGTGCTGTGTGGTTTGTGATAAAACCCAAAACACAAACGATACATTGTTGCGTGGGTTAGTGGTATTTACCGCCTGATGAAACAGGCCACAGGTGTTTAGACACACCGCGATATGATTGGCGAACACTACCATTCAGGGGCTCTGCTGACAATGTAATACATCACAGGAGGCCTAACAAAAGCATTACTTGACCACAATAAAGGTTACCCCTCATATAGTTAGCTTGAAAATGAAAAGATATGTCTTTATAATTCGTTTTGAAAACATGTCTCTTAATGTAGATCGGCGGTTGGCATGTACCTTTTTTTTCTGATTGTTGCGTTGTCACTGTCTGGGGATCTCTGTGTTCACAGTGAATAGCTAATTGTGCGCCATGTTATTTTTGTCTTTATTTTTACTTCCTTACAGGTGTAGAGATGATTAAGCAAGTGTGTGTGTGTGGGGCGGGGGGGAGGGGGGGAACTGCATTGCTAACCTAACAATGCAGCTGATTGTCTAGGTTCTGATTTACCCGTCATCATAGTTAAATCGCTGATTATTAAAATGGCGGTGATTACATTGGATGTCATCTTTTTGGTAATTTGAAGGGTTAGTCATGATTGCAAAACTGTTATTGCAGAAACAGGGAATTCTATATAAATTTGTTGAAGTACTCAAGGGACAAGGATTAACCTTGTGACTTATCAATAATTAATCATTGTATTTTCATTATAGTTTTAACTGTTAATAGTGCAGCCACATCTTGAGTGATAATTCAAGATCCTAAATGGATGGGTGTGCTCTTGAATCTGCTGATCCAATCATGCTTCCCGCGGCTGCAGATTAGCAATGTTTCTATAGTTCTTAAGGGCATGGCTGCTTGAGTTCTGGATACCCACAGCTCCTACTACAAATGGTTTTCGGAGCACCTGATTTGCCTAGACTGTTTCAAGGACTAGTGGATTTCTGCACTTCTCGTCTCTGGATTTAGAATGAGGTCTGGATGAAAACCAGCAGGGCCTTTTCATAAACTCTGAGTTTTCATGGTCAAACTTTCCCATTCTTCTGATCATTTCAGCAGCAGCTTGACGAATTGTAAGGACTCCTTCCAGGTTGCTCTGTAAAAGGTTGCGACGAGACCTTTTGTGGCAGCGGCTGCAACTTCCCCCATTCCTCTTTGGACATTCCGTCCTAAGCAGGCCAAGGGAAGTGAAGCAGAGCTCAGCATAGACCACATAGAAAACACTGACATTCAAAGGGTTCAGCCTGTGGTTTCTAATGCCATTGGAGGGTGGTGCCCATTTCAAGATGGCTGTTGGTAGTCAGTTCCAATTCTACATGACAGGTACTCTCTAAACCAAAATGCTGGTACTTCTTCTTCATCGCTAGTAACATAATATAATAGAAGGATAGAGTGGGGATTTCATAATGCAAAAGATATTCTTGTGGACCCTGTTGTGTGCTTCTGTTTTGCCAGCTGTTGTCTCTTATGTGTTGAGCCCGGGTGATAGAGCGTTTGACTTGGAAACAAGACAATACAGAGCAACACAGGTTTGAATCCTGGTCCAGGGCTTAGAAACTGGTCTCTGCTAATAAGCGTGTTATAAAATATTAATTCATTAATGTAGACTTCTTTGTTCTTTCCTCTTGCTGCTTTTGATATCTCTGACTTGTCAGTTCCCTGTCCCTTGTCAATCTCTCCTGTTGTTTAGTGATAGTCTGTCTTCATCCCTGATCATGCTTGAGGTTTTCCCGGGGTCTTTCCTCTTGGACTCCTCCTGTCTCTAGCCATGCTGACAGCTCCATGATTATATAATTGACTCCAGTGTTGCCATCAGCTCTGCCTGGACACCACCTGTCTCCAATTCTTCCATCAACTATAACTTTGTCTGGGGCATAGCCTGGGAACCATCACGCCACCTCTAGTGGCATAGCTTTCAGCCATGACCAAAACGCACCTTGGTTAGAACTGGCCAAGTCAAGCGTGCACCTTTGATGGGGCATCAAATTAAGTAATAATGGTTATCCTGAATCTACCCATAGTAGGCATTGGGCATGGTCTGTGAACATGGAAAATAGTCACTTTTCCAAGGGCTTGGTCTTTGTCCATGTCCTGGGCCCCACATCCTCCTTTAATGGGCATGGCCTTTGGTCACTTTTGTCAGGTTATGGCCTTCGTTAATGCCCAAGCCTGCCCTAAACCACCCACAATGGGCACTGGTCATGTCCTGCAGCCATTCACTTTGATCACCTTGTGACAGTAATGGCGTTTTATGCCATACCCTGGGTCCTCCAAACCCACCCATAGTAGGCACTAGTCATGGCAACCGGCCAGTGGTTTCTTTACCTCGGTCATGGCTTTTGGCCATGGGGCAGGCCCCAGCAAGCTACCCACAGTGGGCACTGGCCATGGCCAATGTTCATTTTGCTTGGGCCATACAATGTGGCAACAATGCTCACTGGTCCATTGCTCACTGGTCATGGCCTCAGCCATGCCCTAGTCCCACATCTATTCCACCTCTAATGGGCGATGGCTTGTCCTTCAGCCATAGCCAGAGATCACTGTGGCATGGTCTTAGGCCATGGGCCAACCTCATCACCCGCTTTCTGTAGTGGCAGATGTCCTGCTCAAAAACGGATCTTTCTACCGGCAGTCCGACTTAACCATAGCTGCAGGTACACTATAACCAACTGTACTCTGAGTATGTATATATTCACAGAAAGAAAATGTTCTTAAAAATGAAGGTTACAATCATCGTTGACAATAGGAATTTGCTAATATGAGGATTACTGTTGTCACAATGACACTCTTTTGACAAAAAGCAGATCAAGTCCAATATGTCATCAAATACCTTCATTAAGGTGCCAATGGAACCTTACCTTCCCATCAAGAATGTGTTCTGTTGGCGCCTAAAGATGGTTCGCGGTGTGTTACTCTGAGCTGTATACATCTTGTGGGTTCGTTATTGTGTTTCTGTCCCTCTAAATCACTTTCGGGATTTTACAATGCAACGAACATGCACAATTCTGTATAAATCCTGTCACTCCATGAAGACAATTGCGTTCCACTGGTATTATTCTGAATAGTGGGGACTTATGTCTAAGGGCCAATTCTAATCTGGTTTTAAAAGTAGTGAACAAAGTAGACATTCTCCCCTCTAGTTCCCAGCACCGGCATCCTAAGGTGGGTGGGAAGAATTGCAGGTGAGATTGTGCTTTCCATCAGCAAAAGCTGCTTAAATCTATCCTTTCCATAGAAACGTGTGTACCAGTGGCACTGCGAACATTTCTTAAAAGACTGCAACTTTTCCAATTCAAGAGTATTTTTGAGCAATCATTAAACTCGAAAAGTGGGCAGCAGACTATGGAATGCTATTTTATAAAGGGGAAACGTGTGTGGTGTAGTTTAACATCCCCTCACCGGTGCTGTATTTTATCTCCCTTTTTAGACGTGCGAAAGCAGTGATTTTGAAAGAGGACTGCCCTGGCAGAGTCTGCCCTGCATTCCTCGTGGTTGCTAAGTCTGTTGACAAGCAGTAAATCAGGCACACGTGAAAGTCGTGGCTTTGATGCCTGGCTGCCACATTATCACTTTAACAAAATATGGTGCTTTTAAGGAAAGTGTTCATTCCTCATGGAAGTACACTTTTCCAATTTAAACATGCACCTCGGAATCGAGCACTCAATGTTACATTATAATTTATTTAGTTTATTCATTTATAAAGTTAACATATCGAACACATTGGGATCAAGACTAGAATAGAATAGTCATAAACCTATTAAGACACGAGCTCTATCAATATTTAGGTAGATAACCTTAAGTCTTGCCATATACTTTTTGGGTTAAATTGAGTGTGAGGTATATCAATGAAAAACCAGCTAAGCTATAAAGATGTAATGCTTTATCAGTGAGATACGTACTTGTTGTTTCCATTTGGGAATGATCGCATCATAGGAGATATGTTTGATGTAAGGCAGTCTGCATGTAAAGTCATTGGTGGAGGGAAATTACATAATTGATTGCTGCCTGCATGGACACAACTGATGTGACCAGTGATAACATGTCCTATTTTGTATGTAACAGCAACATGTATTCAGGATATCCGTTGTAATTGCTTATATGGTGCTTCTACTAATCATAATGTTGAGATTTGATATGGGACATTAGGAGTGATGTCAGTGCCAATGCATTCATGAAGGAAATGTAAGGTTGCAGTAGCATCTAAACATTAGCATTTCATTACATATAAGTCTGTGTATGACTTTTGTGAAATTACTGGTATTTGTGACATTAGAGGTCCCCATTTTGGCACAGGTGTTATTGATGACAGGATTGTAACTATTATTTGGATCTTTTTGTATGCAAATAATTTAATCTGTTTTGCTGAAAAAAGTTTGATATCAGTTTTAATGCTGGTTGCTGAATTGAATTGGCTTTGTCAGTGCAAGCAACACATTTCCACTTGCAGATTTAAGGGTGTATGCGTGATGAGCACCCATTGGGTGAGTCTGATCTGTCATTGTCAGTAACCTTATTTCCCTTGAACTGTTTTCTACAACATTAACACTATAACATGTCTTAATGTAGTCATTTCTATTGCAGTATTTGCTGTTTTGGGTTGTTGTAATTAATAGAAGTTACTATTGCCCAACCTGGAATTCAATTAATCACGTTCGACAGGATGAAAGGCTGAGTCACTCTAAAAGAATGTGAATCTTTTACCTGAAGGTTGAATACAGATTTCAGCAGTATATGGTTAACTGAGTTGCATGATATCTTCTTACCACTGAATTTCTTCATTTGTGTGGCAGAAAATAGTTGTGTGTGAGTTTGAGGATAATAGTGCAATGGTGTACTACGCCTTATAGAGGGACATATGTACGTGCACGTGCAGCATCTGCATTACTTGTACAGTGGTCTACTTGTAAATAACCTTTAACTTTCTTACAAACGCATATTTTCAAGTAACAACTTTTTTTACATTCCTCTTTGTGCCTCAGTTCTTGCTTTTTCTTGGCACTGTAAATAACGATGTTACTCCATATATAATAGTTGCTCAGTTTACTGCCCTCAAAAGGATGAAGGTCTGATCCAACCCTGTCTGTAGTCAAACCTCTGACCTGTATGTTTCATACTAATTTCGGTAGCAACAACCTTTCTCGCCGAGCTGCCAGGCCAATTGAATTCTTTCTTGCTTCAGGGTTGGGCAAGCATAAAGTGCTCTACTTGAAACTTGGCTTTACTCATAGTTCAGAGTAGCTTTCCTGATAAAGCAAGTCATAAAGGTTTTTCCAGATGTGAGTTTTCATTTGAGGAAGAACCGACATTTTTTTTCAGGCAGAGGATTCTGTCGGAAAACATGGTATCAAAGTAAGACAGACACAAGTGATCACAGTTCAAGGGTTTTTATTAAACTGTAAAAATGGGTGAGATAAACGCCTAATCTAAACCTTAATCTAAGATGGGAGCAAGCTCAACCATCAAATAATAATACAGTCCTAGTGGAGTTTAGTCAAATAAAGTCCTATACTAAAATAAACTATTGCTAATCCTTACCACTATGCTGCAGAAGAGTGTGGGATAATGTTCACAAGAAAAGAAAGAAGTGTCACAAAATGATAAGTCAGGAGGGTATGGACAGGGCCCCCTTCCCCAAGATCAAAGCATGGGACAAGGCTGCACTCTTGAGCACAGCCTACTCCTGGGCTTCTCCAACACAAGCCTACAGTTCCTTTCAATATATTAGGGCCTTCTGCGCCCAAGTCTTTTTCACGAAAAGTCTCTTGCTTCAGAGGGCCTGATGTATCATAAACAACAAACAAAAGGTTCCTTCTATAAATCTTCACGTCTGGGCAATTACTCTTCACCCGAGGATCCCCCTCAGCCGGGCTCCGATCCCTTTCACAATTTCAGCCTCCCTCAATCGGGCTCAGACCAACATCACACTGTGGACATCCCGCAGTCGGGTTCAGGTTTGTCCCCGCAATGCAGTTCACTTAGCTTTTCAATTCACAACGTGTCAAACATATTCAAATGTACAAGGGGTTTGACTTGACCCTTGTATGACCACTTTGACATCTCACGCCAGCCTCATCAAGGGCTTCTCGGTACTTGCAGTTTTCTCAATTCAACATATCCTCCTTGTTCAGAAGCAGGGCATTCGTTAGTCTTTCGAATGAGCGCCCACATGGCGCCGGACCACTGTAACCCAGATGCCTCGTTTGTTCACAAAAAGACCTTTGTCTATTATCTTCCTTTTTTTACACAAATGTTGCCACTTCGTGCAGTTTATTAGGCAGTCACACTCAACTCAGGGAGTTCCTTTCCCCGCTATCAAGGTGGCGCACAACAAATCGCTATGATTTTGATTCAGGTTCAATTTGGTAAGGCCTCCAACGCGTCTCGCATCCAACCCCAATGAATACCCAGTGTCACAATGGGCTATGAACCAGGCCGGTGTGTAGTAAGAATATAGATTTATTAATTTATTTAAACCAAATTTGACGAACAGGCTAACATCAGCCACCAATGCTGTGGCAACACAAGAACAAAGTTGACTTCCGTAATGGCACCAGCACAGAGCTAATACTGAGATATGCAGTCACAATTTCCCGCAGCTTTCTTTTGAAATCACACACCAGTACAGAAAAAGAACAATTCAAGACACACAGTGATTTTTCTCCCAGCAACCGCCACCCTCCAAACATCAATTACACTTGACCCCTCTGAATTGAAGGCCAGTGTCAGAGAGTGGGAACACAATGGGAACATCGTTTTGGGTTCTGATAGAAATCCACTCTTTGGAAAAGGGATTCAAAGGGATACATCGTTTTTCACTTATTACCACAGATGCAATATGAGGGAAAGAAATACAATGGGAAATTTGTTTTACCACACCTAAAAAGAACAGGCACTGCATAGGGGTTTGGGTGAGAGCACAATGGGAACCAAGGGGCAATTTCGTTTTTTACACAACACATGCAAAGGAAATAAAAGGCTTCACACTTCTGTTCTACAATGCAGGGGATCAATTGGGAATTTCGTTTTGCACCCTGCACACCCTCTTGGAAACAGGGTTTTGGGGATTCATTCTTTTGGATTCAGAACCTTCCCTTCTGTACCGAAATCAGGGGTTTTCTTACAAATATTCAATCAAATAGTTATGTCTATACCAGCTCAAAACACACTGGGAGGAGCTTGTTAGTTTTGAATGCTAACAAAGCACATCCCATGATTTCTCTACAGGAATTAATTGATTTACTTTTATTAAATATGCTACGGATCTACACAGACAAACAGGATATTTTGCTATGGGGAAATAACTAGACCAATACTTGAGAAACAATGCAGGGCCTACACAATCTATGGCTTTGGGATAGTTTTACTTACAGGCGAGACCTCCCACCTGTGTGATAATAGGACAAGGAGATGATGGGTGTGAGCTAGGAAAGTTCTGGGAGGGGAAAGCTTTGTCATCCCAAACTGAAAATCTATCAACATGGCAAGTACCCTAATTTTTCAAATCTTTACATGTATGTATATATTTTTAAGAACTACATTTTAAGGCCAATCAGATAAGGCTAATCTGAAGTCGACATACCCTTCCTATGGAGATATACAGTTTTTCTTCGTTTACTCTGGAGCTGTATCAGTGTAAAATATACCACTGCATATTTCCCATGTTAATGTTGTCCTTCACCCTCACACTAACTTTCAAATCTCTCTGAATCAAGGGAAGCCCCAAATCAGGTTTTCCTTAATAATTACTGTTAATGTTTATCACACAACAATTTGATGGTTCAAAGGGGGTTACTGTCACCTTTAATACAAGTCTGGAATGAGCGTTGTGGCATCTATGCTGCCCTTTTTATGCAATAAAATGTATTTTTCTATTAACTAAACTCCCTTGCTCTTTACCTTTTTTCTATTGCGCTTCTTTGAGTATGCCAAAATGCATACCTGTACATTGTTCTTCTCAGAATGCTTGTCCTCCATCAACCAGGGATGCCCCACTTCTCGAGAACAAGGCTCGACCTAAGACATCCTGTCAAGAAAAGCAGCCCATGTTAACTAAGCAATTTGGGAAGGGCATAGGGGAAGGGGGGACATTGTAATGGCCCTTGCTGCCGCTTTAATGCACAATGGATGGGAGTTGTGACCTTAAGGTCACTTCTGCTGAAAAGACAGGCAGGGCTTTATCTATATCCACCATAGTTTCCATCAAAAGCAGTGTATGTCTTTATATTTTTAGGCAATGGACCTGATTGATTGTTGACAACCAGACCTCCCTCGCCAGGACCAGCAGTGGAAAGGTCTTTGAGGCTAAAGTTTAATTTCAGAAGAAATAACCGGCTGCATGTAGAAATCTGCATGAAATGGCTTTTAACTCACACACAATGCATTTATATGACATTTTATAAGGTACCTGAGCCTTCAATCCATGTGTAATGTACCTCTTTAATTGCACAGTTGCAAAAGACAGTATGACTGCTGGATTGTCCATATGTATAGGGTAGTTATATGACAAAACCATGTTCACCTTAATCCCAAGTAGGTACTTCTCTCCGCGTACTAGCATTTAGGATGAGGAAAAAGGGAGTTCTTTTATTTCTTATAAAAGCAAGAAGCTTTGTTTCACTGGAGATTTCAGGATCACAATCTGGTATTACATTGAAGATAATGTACACACTAATATCTGTCTCTTTCAGTAAAGTGTAGCTTTCCATGTATTTTATAAAACAGCATTGTCAGTGCATGCCTTTCTTTTCCTTGCTGAAATGCATTGTACATATCTTTGCACTTTTGAGATTTAAGCCCACTTTCTTTCCTTTTGAGATTTAGGTCTGTTTTTGTTCAATAGGACTCATCTCTTACATCACCATTTCTGTGCTGGCTTTAAACTTCAATAGGATTGCACAATCACTCTGGCCTCTTTATCTCTGTCATTCAGCGGCTATATTTTACCCCACACTGAAACCTTGAGCTTAACACAGTCCGGTCTACTATCAGTTCCCTCCGACTCAACGGGTGTGCTGAACTCATTGGCTTTTCTTCTGCTGGAGTCAAGGAAGGTACCACAGCAGCACGCTCTTTTCCCCGCCCTGGCTCTCAGTGCGGGAGGGCTGTGTGTACCGTTGACATCTGCCACACCAATCACCAGCTGCGATTCCTGGTCTTATGATTCTTTTATCCAAGGCTTTCTGGGTCTGGGTTGAAAAGGGCAAGGGCACGTCCATCCTTGTCATCCTTTCAGTTTCCTCCGCCTTTCTCCTCCGTTTGAACTACTGTCCCAGAATAGCTGCTTCCTCGTATGTTCGGCCTTGCTCAAAGTGGGCTCTCGTGCCTTCTATCCCTCTGGGGAAGGAAAGGGCTATCAGGTGTGTGCAGTTATCAGCAATTGCCTGATTCTGCCTGACCCTTGTGTTGGGACATGTCACGTAAACAGCTCTGGTGTTAGTCCATTGTCTTCTGTGGTGTAAGACAGTGTTTGTGTTGGGAAAGCGGGTAGTGTTTCTAAATATCCTGTGGGCTAGGATGGGGAAAAGGTGTCTTAAGGAAGGGGGTACTGCAACTCTCCCACTTCCACTCCCCAAGATCCCTCCCATCCAGGTGATCCTCCTGCACTAGTCCACAACCAGGAACTGGATCTAATAGTGATGGCTGTGTCCTGGCCACCTGGATGACAGATCCCCGGGGACTAGCAAGTGAGACACCTTCACGTTTCTCACACTTGCTTTTAAAGAAGTACTAGTAATTCAAATCTTTAACGCTCTCATAAAAAATGTTCATGTGTTTCTCATTCTAATCCATCAAAAGTATATTCCAGTCCTCCAGTAAAACATTCATGTTTGTTTCTCACTCTAGCTAGTCGGTTAGATTTGTTTTTGTCATTTTTTGTATTCTTAGAGTGGTATCTTGTTTTGTGTGGAGAAGGGAGGGTTGCATTACTTTACAAGGAAGCATAAGGAAGAAGCAAAGTGCGGAAATTAAACTTGGACATTGAAACCACAAAGAGAGGAGTAGAGCTAGGAGAGGCAGGGGTGAATCAGCCTCAACCTGCATGTTCCAGATGGGTCATATATGTGGCAGAATGGAATTGCCACAGGTATTCCAAGCTGTTTCTCCCCAGCTCTGTAGTGGAATCACCACCCCCTGACACCACAAAGTAGCAGATGCTACACACATCATCCCATGGCAGGTGTTGGGTGCTGCTGCTTTTACTGTATTTTGAAGGGGCAACTGGGACTTCAACTTTCTGCGCTTGATTGGTCTTCTGTTGAATCACCTGAAGAGAAAACAATAGAGTGTGTTTACTCCAGGTGTCTCTGCATGCAGGTTTGGCTTATGTCCCCACAAGTTGTGCACTTGACATGGGAAGACATGTTTTATCTGAAGATCCCCTAGGTCCTGTGATTAAAATACTACTGGCTCGCAAATCCACTCTTTCACAAGCTTCTTGGGGCACTCTCCGCACCATAGTCTCTTCTTCCTTTTGGCACGTAATGGGCTGCTCCTCCTGCAGATGAACTAAGAGTGTGTTGGAAAGAGACTTCACTTCAGCCTGGGCTGTTTGGGAGTGCTTTGTCTGCTCTATAGCGTGCTCAAATGACAATGACATCTGTATCCCTGCTAAGCTGTTGTAGGTCCTCCCCTGGAATAAGATGGATAAATCAGCTGCCCAACTGCTACAACATCATTTGGACTACTTAGGTCATTTCAATCATATCAGTCAGGTGTTTCCTATTGTAGCCTCGGCCAGCTCTGCTTCAAGTGTCAGGCTATTCCTTAACACGGTTCGATGAGGGGGTTTCTGTTTGCTCATGGATCCGAGCCACTGGATCTCTCAGTGGATTGACATGCTTGGTGTTAGCACTATTTACACTGGGTCATTCTGGTGCCACGTGCTGGTGTTCAGTTTGTGGACCTGGACTTGATTTCTATCATTTATCTTTGATGCTCACAATTCACTCTGGTGGGTGTACCGAGACCATCAGGCCGGTTGCAATTTTGCGTAGAGGACTAGAGGGGGAGACCCTTTCTCCTATGATTTTCAGCATTTTCATGTAGCTATTGAGAGATTTGTCAATCTCTAGTGGGTCATCTCCTTTTACCAGTGGTCAGACAATTCACAACTCTATCAATAGTGCACGGCTCCAAATCATGCCTCCATTTGTATTTTTAAATTGTCTTTGATGCACTGCCAAAATCGTGTATCTACTTGTATTTTTTAAATTGTCCCAGATGCACGCCTCCAAATCGTGCCTCTACTTGCATTCTTGAATTGCATTTGATGCTATCCAAATCATGCCTCCATTTGTATTTTTAAATTGTCTTTGATGCAAGGCTCCAAATTGTGCCTCTATGTGTATTTTTAAATTGTTCTGATTGCACGGCTCCAAATCGTGCTGTGCCTCTATCTGTAACTTTAAATTGACTGCATTTCTCGTGCACCTAGTCACTCAAAAATATTTTTTACTGTCAAACTCTTGCGTGAAATGTACATTCCTCACATTCACCACTATCCTCCTGCTACAGCCCCCACAGACCGCACCGCGCTCAGCACCATCTTCACTACCTACCTCACCTTCATCCACAACATTAAGTTGACAGCTCCTCCCTCTCAACACACTGCCCTTCTCACTATCATCTCCACATTTCTCACATTACACTCAGTCACCAACTCTACTCACCATCCTACCACCGCCACCTACCCAATCTACACGCCCACTCCTTCCTCACCCACAACTACAGTGATCCCCGATATCCACCTCCTCGACATGTCTGGATCCCCTCAACCAAATAGTGACTTAGTAATCACTCCTACGCACCATCCCAACGGCACTCTCAGACGCTTCAGACGTAGAACTCGTACCATACCATGCCATTACATACCAGCACCACCCCAGTGCCTACCAGGATCCGAAATTCCAGACTAGGAATCCGCACCACCTAAGAACACCATAGCCTTATCTCCAGCCACACCACCCCCGTAGCAAGACACACACTTCCTCTTAATAGCTTGCCTTCCAAACCTGCAGTCTGTCCTCTTAATATCTGCCAAGCCAAACTATGCCAAAACAAAACCACACAACTTTCGGATCTCAAATGTGCATTGATCAATGCTCGCTCCCTTCCCGCTCATGCACTGGAAATAAATGACCTACCACTTAGTCAAGACCTAGACATTCAAGGTATCACTGAAACCTGCTGCACGAGGCGCCTGGCCCCGCCATCTGCCTAGCCCTGCCATGAAGGTACTCCATCCTTAGACAGAACATGACCTCCAAAACTGGAGGGGGGGTTGCACTTATCTACAAAGAAGCCCTATCCATTAGGCCAATACCTCACGTATGTGAGGGTAACGCAGATATATTATCAGTAAAACTATCGCTTTCACCCAATAATAGAATTAATATTCACATCCTATATCGGCCACCAGGACTCCCTGCAGACTTCCAGGGACACATCATTCACTTACTGAATGACAATCTTAAACAATCCACTAAATCCTTACTCTTAGGAGAACTAAACCTAGGATTCAATGATCCCAACAACAAAGTCGCAAACACACTTGCCAAAGAACTCTCAGATCTAGGTTTCACCCCAAAAATACAAAGTCCCACCCACTCTAAAGGTCGCATTCTTGACTGGGTTATTGACCACAACTGTAACTCTTCCATCACATCTAACATCGCCTACCCATGGACAGACCACAATTGCATTCAGTTCACTATTCCCACAGCCTCATGCACTAAAATCACCACATCCGCACCATCCACTCTAGCTAGATGCTCTAAGAAGCTTACCACAGATAATATCCGACCATATCTTAATGCCCCAGGCCTATCACCTCCCTTCTCACAAGACCCTACTAACCTAGCCGATAACTTCAGGGACACCCTCACCAAGGCAGTTAACACCATAGCACCATTAGAATGCAAGAATGAAAAGAAGTCTTTCCCCTCGAACTCCTGGTTCACAGAAGAACTTCAGACCATGCGATTGAACAAAAGGCAGATGCTAAAAATATGGCAATCTAACCCTCGTGACGCAACCAAAGATAACTTTAAATCAGCTGCCTTGCAGTATAAACAGGCTATCTTCACCGCCAAATCGAATGCTTTCAATCTACGAATAGCTAATGCTAACTCACAAACTAAAGAACTATTCACCATCTTTAAGGAACTCACCACATCCCCTACCAGCACTGATGAAATCATCAAGGATGAAGCCTGGTGCGCAAGCATTCAAGCTGCTATGCTGAATAAAATTGACCTTTTACAAAATAAAATCCAGGCGCACCTCAAAGCCCTATCAAGCCAGAATAGGCCTCCTCAGAGTGTGCACGATCACATAGTACACCATCTCCCAAAATTCTCCTTTAAGGACATCTCTGAATCCGAATTCGTAGATCTCCTCAAACACCTCAAACCTTCCCTTTTCAAGGGAGATATATGCCCCCCTAAGATCATAAAAAGGCTCTGCTAAGGACCTTGCCCCGCTTCTCACAGCTTTTATCAACTCTTCATTCAAAACTGGCATAATCCCCGACAGTCTCAAAGAGGCATGGGTACGTCCCCTCCTGAAAAAACCATCACTAGATCCAGCCCAACCAAGCAACTACCGGCCCATAACCACCGTCCCATGTTTACAAAAAATACTGGACAAGGCGGTGCACAGCCATTTCCAACTACACCTTGAGACCAATTCTATCTTGGGAAAAAGACAATCTGGGTTCCGTAAAGGGCACGGCACAGAGACGGCCTTATTAGACCTAAAAAAACAAATCACTCAAATACTAGATAAAGGCAAGCCTGCCCTCCTCCTCCTCCTAGACCTCTCAGCTGCCTTTGATTTGGTAGACCACAAAACACTTACCACTCACCTCACGCAAGCAACACAATTCTCCACTCATGCAACTTCTTGGATCTCCTCCTTTCTAGAAGGCAGAGCAATCAAAGTATTCTCTAACATAGCAAATGCAGCACCCACCAACACCCACTGCGAAGTCCCACAAGGGTCATGCACTGCTCCCACACTATACAACCTGTTCACAAAGCCCCTCTTTGACAAACTCGATGCTCTTGGGATTGCAAATACCAACTATGCAGACGATACCCAAGTACTCTTACCCCTAACCGGCTCATATGTCCAAGACGCTGCAGCACCACAGCAAATCTACGCCACTATCCAAGCCTGGATGGCCGAGAAAGGCCTCTGCCTCAATGGAGACAAGACAGAGATTCTCATCCTCGGTCAAAAGTCTACTCTAACCAAGCTAGATAGCAGCTATTCCAACTTCAACATTGACAACTCCATCATTCCTGTTCTATCTTCCGTAAAAACATTAGGGGTTCACATTGACGCCACGCTATCCATGGATAAGCAAGTCAATGCTATTGTCTCGGCCTCGGCCCTAAGCACCAAACTCATCAACGCCATAAAACCCTTCCTAACCAAGTCCAACTGCCTTTCAATACAAGAGCTACCATAGGTGCTAAATTAGACTACTGCAACGCTCTCTTAGGAGGCATTTCTATTAAGAACGTAAACAAACTCCAAGTCACTCAAAACAATGCACTAAGAGCAGCTCTAAGCATTCCCAGAAGAGATCACATCTCTGAAGCCAGACAGGCAGCCACTGGCTCCCAGTCAAGGACCTTTAAAATCCTCACTACTGCACACAAATGTATCAACGCCACGGCCCCCTCATCCCTATCAGAAACACTATCCAGAGCCACCTCAGCCCGACCCATCAGAACACGCTACACCAATCAACTCAGTATCCCACACATCAACAGAACTATAGGAGGAGGGCTGGGCTTCCCGTACATAGCACCCAAGTTATGGAACTTGCTCCCTACCTCCCTCAGAGCGGAAACCTCCCTCTTTATGTTTTGGAGAAATCTGAAAACGGCTCTCTAACTAGCATCTAACCCTTCTAACCTCTCTCCTCAACTAGCATCTAACCCTTCTAACCTCTTACCCCCACTTTCCCACTGCACCTAAATCTATGTATTCTTCAACATGTGTAAAATTATATTTCTGCTTCTATTGTAACTAAGCTTCTCATTGTATGTAACCAGCGCCACAATGCCCACTGCCTGTTGTGCGCTTAACAAATATGAATAAACAAATAAATAAATAAGATATATTGTCTTTTTGGGGGCATTAACCACCTGTCAAGCTGTCTATCATTTCATTCTGGATGTACGGGCCTCATGTAAATTCTACACCACGACGAGTCATTCTTTTAACAGAGGGTTTAGGTAAGACTGGACTTGGCAGAATGTTCCCAGTAGAGGAGAGGAAAAAACTATCTCTCCTCATTTGACTTCTTGAGGAAACTATCTGGGATCTATTTTACATACCCAATATCATTTCAATCTCATACCACGGAAAAGTCCCAGCAAGTGATTTATTTATACACAACCTTGAAAACAATGAAAACCCTAACGCCCCCTGAGACATTGTGGTCTGAGGTTCAGGTGTTGTTTGTATTGCCTTTTATAACAAAACAAATATATTGGCAACTCTGTTTTTGAAATCAGTGCAACATTGAGAAATCATGTGGTGGATTGTGTGAGCCAGGAAGTATGAACATATAATTGTTCTGGCTTCCTACATTTGCTCCCCAGAATATGCATCACTTTCAAACTAACATGTATAACCTATATTTTCCTAGTTCTTAAGCGACCATCTTACCTAGGGTCCACACCACTTTTGTTTGTATGTCTGTTTTTCAATGAGTAAGGATATCTCATATTTTGAAATGTTCAAGACCATGAAGTACAAGGAGACTTTTCCTTTCAACAGTACAAAGCTGAAAAATTGTCTTTGTGTTACTTTGACTTTGGCACAGCCTCCTCTTTAAATTCAAAGGCAATTAAAACATACTTATTTATCAATGTTTTCAACAACATACTCTGCCCTCTTGTTATTTTTCCTTACATCTGTAATGATTTTGTAATATACAGTAGTACAGTTTTATAAAGTAGGATTCTGGCTTAATAAATATGCCCAAAAAATAAAATAATGGCAGGATGCACATCTGTACTGTATACAGTCAGAAAATCAAGACTATATCATAGAGCATAATCCCAAGACTGAGAAAGTTCCAGCTCTGACGATTCACAAGGTGTTGTTACTACTCCCCAAGGGGAGCCCCTTCTCATGAGACTAGTGAGGTGAGGCCACTACCTAAAAGTCTCCCTAGCGGTGGTTTAATGTGGGAGGGCCTCATGGGTAGGAACTCCCTCCATGGGGACAAGGACAACCATCTTGGGGGTTTGCCCAGTGAATTGTAAAACATATCCACATTCTCTTGCCCATCCTTCCATCTCCAACCTTCTTGTTGAAAGCAGAACCATATACTACTGTGATGCAAAAGAAACAAATTATCTCAAAAACACCAAGATGAGGAAGAACACAGAAAACCCAAAGACTGCTTCCAATACAAGTACTAAGACAATGTGGCCCCGAGAAGGCATAAGTAACAAGGGACTTTGACAGCCCGCCCCTCAAAAATTTTATGCATTGTATAGAAACTGACAATGAACTAGGAAAGTTATCAAATGCAGCACATAGCTCGGCTGTAGTACCTGCTGAGAGAACAAACAGACGTGGAGAGCGTTCAGCGCGGGTAATCAAAAATGTTGTAGGAGAAGATGAACCGAGTATGCTGGTGGTCCACCGCATGAGCCCTCACAGGGTTCCGCAGGAGCCGACCTGTGCACAACGTGTAGGCAAGAATAGTTGGGCAGCCCAGCAGCCAGAGATGTAGTACAAGTCATACTGTTGACAGACTCATGAAGGGTCGAGAGTGCATTCAACCTCCTACTCCTCATACCACTAGGGAAGAGCAGCCTACTGGCCACCAGGGAAGGGTCTTGGACCATGTAAATCATGACAGTGGGGAAGAGAATCCCAACAGCCACCAGGGAAGGGTCTGGGATCCTGTCCACCATAACAATGGGGAAGAGAAGCCAACTGCCCACCAGGGAAAGGTTTGAGACCCTGTCCACCATAACAGTGGGAAAGAGAGGCCCACTGGCCATACAAGAAGGGTTTGGGTCCCAATGTTTTCCTCATTATATTGGCAGAGATAAGTGCACTAGTTACAAGAGAAGGGTCTAGGACCCTAGTGTGAATGAGAGAAACGCATGAGAAATGCATGAGGGACTCTTCCTCATCATAGTGGTCAAGTGGAGACCACTAGAACCAAAAGAAGGGTCTGGGATCCTGAGATCCTAACAAGATTTGGGAAATTGTTGAAAACAAGTCACAAAGGCAAAGTGTGTATGAAGCTCGAAGCTGTGAGAAAGAACTGTATAAAGCACTACCAGGAGTCATTCTCCTAGTACCACATCGGAAGCTTTAATACAAATGCTAGGGGAAGGGAGTCATTCCCCCTGGCATTGTTGTGAGTTGTACCAAGCTATACCAGGGTAAGGGAATCCTTCCACTTGGTTCTATTGGAAATTGTACAGAGCCACACCAAGAGAAGGTAACCATTCTCATGGAGAGAACATTGTGTAAAGACAGTCTGAAATCTGCAAGAAAGGGGAAGGGGGTAATTCTCCCTGGTATATTTGTTTTGAGAGAAAAAATTTTTGAACCCCATCTAAGAAGCAGGATAAAGGAACCATTCTCCGTAAAGAACTAGCTTTACCTTTTTAGTTGTAGTGTGAGGGACAGCCATAGGTTTTGGCACAGGGTGGTGGAAATACTTTGCCGGACATTCTGACAGACCATTTTAGTATTCATTTTGAGGCAGGGAAACCCCTCATAGAAGTTAAGGATAGTAAGGATCTTTTTTCACTTACAAATAAGTCTATAACCAAAACCATGCGACCTTTGTGTCAGAATCCTTCTTCAACACCCTTACACTGCTCAAGCAAGTACGCATGAGCAAGGGAAGACCCTCAAGCTATGCACTAACTAGCTCGATTATCATCTTTCAACAACATATGGCTAAAAGGACCAGGAATTGATCACACCTGTAGAACAAATGTATCTAATGAACATTATCTCCTGTGGCATTGCTCTGGGTCAATTAGAAACTAGATCTTCCAGGCAATAATTATCAGTATTAAATGTTAGCCATCTAGCTCCTCAGTAACAGCCCCCCTCACCTCTTCAATCGGAAATATTATTCACCCTGAACAGCCCCTCGTCACAGGTCTCTGCTCCCTTGTTTGTCCCCCTCAGCTTGCCTGCCTTCTGTTCTGCTCACCTACAGCAGCATGTAACATTGTGGGTATGGAGAAAGAATGCACTTGAATAGCCACCAATTGTCCCTTCCTAGGGATGCCATTACTAAATGGATTTTTATTATTTTTGGCCGTATGTCTTTGCTCTGCTTACCACCTATCTCCATGGCCGGAAGCTAATAACTTTATTTTGAGTGAACCCTTAGCCCTCCTTATGTTTCCTCGCTTTCCTGGGCCCATGATTATTAACCATGTCTCTTGCCAAAAATGTTTAAATATCAGTTCTGATGCCAGCATTTTACAAAAGCCCTTCCCTTCTACAACCAGTTGCAGCTATGATTCCAGAATCTACTTTAATGTCAATTAAGGTAATTTGCTTTGGTTTAAGAAATTTGCACTGATGGCCAATGTTAGATGATCTGGTCCACCCTGGCCAGATTATCTTACTCTTAGCACCATTTTTGTTGTGTCGATAATACAGAATGGAGCACACGAAGTTTGTTGCAATACTCATTATCGGAAAACATTTGCACTAGCAAATAAATGTATGCTCTACCTGGTACACAGATGCACCCATAAGCTTGGAAATGGAAACAACAGTATTGGCTGTTCTAGACAGTAAACCCTCCCAATGCAACAATCAACAATCAAACAATAGTCTAATGCCTTTTCACTGCAAAGTGCCAGGCCATAAATGCATTCTTTGATGAAATTTCAGAGACAACATATTATAAATGTCACAGTAAAATACAAAACAAAAAAATATTAATATTCAAAATTGCATATAGCAGTGAATAATTTAGTATTTATTGAAATTCATGTAGCGCGTTCGCCAAAGTACTGAACAGGCATTAATGCAAATAGTACAAGTAATTTAATGAACAGGTGGTATAAAATAATCAGATTGATAACATCATACAAGAGTCAGTTATTCGAAAAAGAGAAGAAAGTAGATGATTTTTCGGGCTTGTATTGAAGATATGTAGAGAAGTAGCAGAGTATACATATAAGGGGAGTGAGTTCCAATGTTTGGGCGATAGAAGGGAGGACGAGCGAATGTGAGAGAAGAAATAGGGAAGCTTAGCGACAGAGAGAAGGTGAAGAGATTAGGATTGAAGAGGGTCAGAGGGAGAGTATAAGTAATAAGATCTGAAAGATAGATGAGGCAAGGCCATAGATACATTTGTAGATAATACAAAGGAAGTGAGAATGAAGACGAGAGTCGAAGGAGAGAAGGGCGAAGGAAAGAAGAGAAGGATTAATATAAGGGTGAGCTGATAAGGAGAACATAAGGCTAATAGCAGAGTTATAAACTGATGGAAGAGGGGCAAGGTGTAAAGCAGGAAGCCCTTCCGAAAGGGCTGAACAGTAATCAAGACGTGAGGATATTAGTGGGCAATGATGAGTTTGGTAGCATGGATGGAAGGAGTGATATCATAAGTACGAACAGCATTGGAAAAGTACACAGAGAAGGAGAATGACCCCTAGATTGCGAGCAGTTGAAGAAAATAAGTGAAGAGAAGGAGGAAAGGATAGACCAGGAGGAGAAGGAGGGGGAAAATAGAGGACCTTAGTTTTAATGGGATTAAGGTGGAGGAAATGAGAATGCATCCACTCTTTTTGCAGTAGAAAGACAAGTGGAAACAGTAGGATGAGGAGTTTGAGAGAAGGAGGAAAAAGCTAAAAAAAATGTGCGAGTTGTCCACATGAAAGGTTGAAAGAAGATACAAAGGCTGAGGAGGAATAGCATAGATGGAAAAGGGAAGTGGACGCAGTACACAGCCCTGGGGAACACTGTAATGAAGGGAACAGGGGGAGAAAGTATGGCCAGCACATAAAACTGAAACAGTGCAATCGGCAAGATGAGAACGATACCAGTAGAGTACAGAGCCAGAAAAAATAAGTGAGGGAAGGGATGAATGAAGCATGGAACAATCCACCATGTTGGAAGTTACAGATAAGTCCACAATAATAAGAATAGAGAAGTGTTTGTCGTGACAAGTTGACAGTAGATAGTTAGAGGCATGAAGAAGAGCAGGTTCAGTGGAATGAGATGGACTAAAGCCTGATTGCAAGGGTGGAAGTAGTGATTGAAGATTTATATAGGAAGAAATGTGGGTATAGACAATCCTTTCCTGCAGTTTGGAGAGGAAAGAGAAGAGAAATGGGGTGAAAATGAGCGGGTAGAGTATGAACAAGGGATTTTCTCAGAATTGCAAATACTAATGCAGAAGAAAGACAGAGATTAAAGATGCATGTAAGGGGGAGAGACATTTGAGATGCATGGTAGGAATCCAGGAAGAAGGAAGGGAAATGACGGGTGAAGCAGTAGGATGAGCATAAAATAAACAAGCATGTAAAATGCATTAAAACCAAGTTGATGATATAATACAATTTTAAAGTGCACAGTGATTCAGAACACCGTTGGCATATTCCTCACAAACATGTAGCAAAGAATCATTAAGTTAAGTTAAGCAAAAACTGCCGATGTGCTTAATGGAAAAGGTGCCTGCGCAATAATCAAGTTGCCTCATTGTAATGAGTCCAGCAGGATTATAGTTCACTCTCATAATTAATATCTATGACCCACTCACAGATACTGATCACAAGAACATCATTTAAATAGCTGAAGACGTGGTAGAACAATATTCCATTCATGGAATACATATTATCATAGCAGGGGATTTTAATGCTAAAATACCGGGGGAGCAATTATCTCCAATCCACCCAATACTGGAACAGGTTCTTCCTCTACCCCTATTACAGATAGTGTTTTTCTCATGGACAACTGCAAAATTAAAGGTAAACTAGGGTCCTTGAGGGCCAGGCTTATCATCTAATATCCTGGAAGTACCTCAAAGATTGTATTGCCTCATACAAGTGTTAGTCTCTCATAGGAAATAGTAGAAGCAGCTGATCAGCTTCGGATTGGCTGAGAGGGATAACTGTCCTGATGTTGAGTGGAATCCAGTGATAGATTTGGGGCCCGATATTAGAAAAAATAACATGTTATGGATAGGACCTTCCTTGGGGACCACTCGGGTGTCTTTCTGAATGTGAGTCAATGGTTGGAAGCTTTGGTCAGGTTTCTATGGCAATTTCCAACCACTGGTAGTCAGACTTGCCACTTTGTAAGCACCTGCCTTATGGTGGTTTTAAGGCACTTCGAGTTCAGCTGAACAAGCCTTCAAATAGAAAAGATAGCTGTGGAGTAAATGGAGCTCTAGTGTGCCGAAGATGCTGCAGAACCTTCAGAGCTGAGGAACAATGCAGCTGTCTGGTTCATTTGCGGTGCAGCTTCAGTGTCAGACGGTAGAGACAGTGTCCAGTAAAGGCAATAAAGTTAGGAGATGTACTCCCTTGGGCATTGCTGCTACCTTTGCATTTCTTGTGGTGGTGTAGATTTATGTTCTTGAATTGTAGTAGCCGCACAGGTCCGCAGGGCTTTCTTGGAAGCAAAGGCCTCTCGAGAGCTTGTGACTTAGCTGTGTCATGAGGAGAGACCATTTCTTGGCTGCTCTCAGGAAAGGGGAGGTCTGAAGAGTTGATTCCAGAGTAGTGCTTTTCCATGAAAAGGGTGTTGTCTTGTTTTGGTTAAGACAAGTTCTGCTTGTGATTCAACTGTCAGGTTGACATCTTCCTCCATGCTTTGGGACACTGCCACTGGTGTTGTAGTTTCAGATTTGAATAGCACAAACAATTCACGCAGCCAGTGTATTTGGCAGCTAGCACCACACTACAAAATGCAGGCAGTAGCCACGACCATATATGGCTACATCTGTCTCCAACTCACTCATAAGAACACTGTTTGGCCATCAGCCCAGATAGGTGATTTAGCAGGTTGTCATGGTGGGGGAAATCCCAGCTTATAGTCTTTAGGTGGTATAACCCTTTAACCTCTGATCCAACTCCTCCTAGCACACAGTGCCACCCCAACATTCTGGAACAAGAAAACGATGTGTTTGGGATTAATATTTGATTGGATTGGAATAGTGGGTCAGGAAAATAGGTAGTCTCCTAACTTTATGCTGGGGAACTCCCCAAAAATATTATACAATTAACAGACAGCTTGTTTTGGAGAGAGATTACCTGCCTCAAAGATCTCACTAATTTTCAAAACACAAGCAAACTTTCAAAGAAATCAAAGCTATATATATGTATGCATATATTTATAGGCAGTAATATGCTTTTCTATTGTAACATTGCCACTTGTCGGCCGGTTTGTTAACAATTTCTGTCCACACTCAACAGTTTAATTCGTATAAATCTCTTTAATGACAGATCATGTACTACGTTGTATTTTCTCCACTTTCAATGACAATTGTTGGCATTAGGGAGACATATGTACATAATCTTCAAAATATGCTTCTTCACTTCTGTAGTGTTCTCATGTGCATATATATTGCACTGTTGGCGTCCAGTGTATGCATGTAGGTAAAATGCAAACCATACTAGGTTGCATTAAGCACCTATAAAGTTAGGTTTAGGGAAGCCGTGCTTACATTTTTAGAGCACACAGAATATTGGTTTGTTTATAATTTGCAAAGTTATACAATTATGATTTTCTGAAAGCTCCTAACTTTTCTATCTAGTACAGGGCCTTCTCCTTTCTGCACAATGTAATTACAAGGATTTGAATAATACCCTATGCGCGCATGTACATTTAAAGGGGAAATTCTCTTTTTTGGAAGAACAAAGGTTCAATTCCCATCCCTAACGAGGCCCTATACAGTATGGAGGAAAGGGGACTATGGGCTAGGAGTACGTTAGTCACTATATGGTAACTTTTAATGAGCCAAATACCAAAAGCTGCACCCTCTTCTAGATAATTAGGAAAGCCTACTGCACATCTTTTGGTTAGCCTTTCAATATCTAGTCCTGTAATCTGACTAATCTTATCTAATATCTCCTGCTAGAATGCCTGACTAGAGCAGAAGTCAAGATACAAATTATTACAATTGCTCTCCTACTGCCAACACTGAAGACATTTGAAATCTGCCCTTTTGCCCCATCTGAACAGTTTAGCAGGTGAATAACACAGATTAAACAAACTTTTTAAAATATGTAGTTTATTTTTCCCAAGTGTTTAGAGGAATGTATGTGTTGGAGAAGGTAACCTGAGAACACAAAGCTTAAAGGGGGACATCAGGAGTTGGGCGTAGCGGTAAAAATGCAGCAGTAACGCTATCACCAAAAATTGGCAAAATCGAAGGCATTCCTGCCGGCGAGAGTTCTTCCGAAAAACCCATTGAGTCCTATGAATAAATGGAGACTAACACTGCCTACCACTACTTGTAATCCATTCACAAATCTACCGGACCACGTGGTGGTAACAGTAAATCCGTTTTGTGGTATTTTGGCAGATTTACAGCCAAAATGCGTTTGTTTGGCACTTGCCTACAGTTTATCGAGTTGTTGGCTGTTGGCCTTAATTCTTCTTCTGCCTGTTCCTTTTCTTCTGCACTTGCACTGTTTTGAGTTCCCCAAGAACTATGAAATGCCCTATAATTTGTTTCCTTCCTTTGTCTCCCCTTCGTCTTGGGGCATCATGAAACAGTCTGCTTGCACATCGCTGGTGGCTCCTTTTAAATCAACAGTAAGTTAGTAAAATAAATAAATAACTAGAATATCGAGTAGATGCTTAAATCACTAGGCATAATATTAGGGAATGGACAATGAATATGGTAAAATACTACTGGGGTCTGCACACAACACGAAACTCAGCATTTGCAATGCCAGCCTTATGTAGATGGTTGCACTAATCAAATATAGCCATACGGAATTCACATAAATACAGTAATTATGACCTCGCCAGATCGCCAGGAGGATAACCGAGGGACTAAACATAGCACCGAGGAACAGGCTGATGGACACAGTTTTGTTTGTAGGATCAATGCATATGAATGGTCAGCTGATATTTCTAATGGCCATTGGAGAAACTGGCTGAACAAACACATGTTATGGGTCAGCTGAGGCCCAAAGAAGCCTTGCATTTTGACCTGCGTGCACCTTTCAAGTGACAGTCGAGTTTGCAGTTATGTTCTGATATCATGATTATGTAGATTGCACTTTTTTAACTGAGTGAGTCGGTGCCATTATCCGACTGTTTTACATAACCGATGTGAGTAGCCTAGGACAACCCTTGTTTGCTCGGATATCAAATTTAGCCACCAAGTGAAAGTTGATGTAATAGTGGCAAGTTGCATCTCAACTCACAATACATTGCGACTCTGACATCTCTCTTTTTCATAAACGTTCTGTCTGGTACAGAACAGAATGTCTTGCTTGCTCTACTTGTCAAAGAGTAAGGAAGCATCCTTAAGATGGTATTGGGAAGTATACATTCATATCAGCTGTTTCTCTTGGCAAAATGTTAACACCTTCATTATGATGAAGGTCCTAAAAATTGGCGACTGGTTGCCCGTGATTCTAATCCATCTGTGCATGCAGCTCTGTGTCCTGCACCCACATGTATGCAGTGAAACTGGGGGGATCATGCATACTTAAACTATGTTATAGTGTGCATGTCTTGCTTTAATCGTTTTTGACTAACGTGGGACCCTTTGACAACAATCACCTTCGCCCCAGCACATTTCATGAGTCTCTATGTTCTTATATTTCTTTGGTGCTTTATTTAACTTCCCCTGTTTCCTCAGCCTGCCCCTCATCAGAGTATATGGAAATGAGGCAAACAAATATCCTCTTATTCCTGATGAACTGTCTTCATACTGAGTGCTAATGACATAGGCTCAAACATGTCAGTGGGGCATCTAAGTGGCATGGCGTCAAGCTTTGGGCACCTCTTTTTGACATCAGGTCCCTTGTTCCTACTCTATCTGTACACTTCTAGGCTCCTGGCTTTGGAACAAGGATGCAGGATTTCACAGTATGAATCTCCAAGAAGTTGACATGATTGGGTTGATGTTCAAACTTTCAAAATCTTAACAACTATAAAGAGTAGCATCGATGTTATGATATCATCTCATTCGTTGCTGAGCCTAATGAAAAGGGAAAATAGGAGCTTCATGACAAGGGTGCTCTAATGCATGTATACCATGACACATGCCTCCGCTGTGGGAGCATCTGGGCATTAACTGGTGAGTGTTAAGGCGCTTGTGGATTGAATTACCCAATGGTGTGAAACTATCCACATCTCACCTTCTTGGATCTTTCTGTTGCCCCCCTATCCATGTCTTCCTCTTTCTCTACCACGTCTGCTTTACCTTACTTTCTCGTTTTCCCCTCTTCAATCTTCATGTTCTGCCTCCTTTTGCCTTTCATTTCACTTCTAAGTTCTACCCACATCCTCTGCATAGCCTCTATGAATAGCCTGACCACTCTAGGGTTTCCCTCACAGCTGTCACACCACTCCTTGACTGCCTGTCAAATGCCCGTGCTCCCTGTACCCTACTTTTCGGACAGGTCAGATGTGTCTTCACTTTGACCTTTTAGTGCTTCTCTCCTTTGACCATTTGCCTGGACTTCAAGATGCTCTCCTTGCCTTATACTTTTCAGCTTTGCTTGATCGATGGGAAATGGCAAATGGTCCTAGTGCGTGCTACACTAATCTGCACCGTTAGAGTGCATCACTCGCCTGCATGCGCAGTCCCACAGACACTTCTACCTATTAAGGGCCTGGTCTTTTAAAGTTTGTGTTCTTGTGAGTTTGAAAGTATCAAGACACCACAATAAGAGCTCAGTGCATTGCCAGCTGCACCTCCTGCAGTAAGGCGTGCCTTTGGCATGTCTTGTAATTTAGAATTGGCTTAGTGGATGCGCATTGCTGTGCAGATGGAAAGGGTATTGTTTTCGTGGATAGTTTATGGGTTAAGCAGGAGCCTAGGTCTAGACAAGTCTGCACTTGGCCGGTTTGACTCCCATTAGCATTAACTAAGCCTTTCTGATGTCGAGAGAGTGTTATTAATTTGGGTAATGAAGACTGCTATTATTATAGTGGTTAGAAGTTGAAGGAATCCAGCATGAAGCGCTGTTTAAAACCTGATATTATTATTATTATTATTATTATTATTATTATTATTACTTTTACAATTATTATTAGTATTATTACTATTATTAGGCATGGTTTCCTGATGTTAGAGAGTTGTGCTGTTGATGACCAAGGATCGAGCATTAAGCACATAAAGGAAAACACCATGAAGCTCCCCTCCCCCCCGCAATGTGAGGTCATGTCCGCAAGACAAAGTTGGCACCTGTTGGCTTTACAGAGTCCCAAATAGAAGGCGAGGATGACGCGAGTGTGGTCCGCATCCTTAGGCCTCATGACTTTTTCCATTCACATAGACCAAGCCTACTCTCTACACTTGGTATTTGTTTATTGATGTTGGGACCTGGTTGCTCAGGATTTTCATTGAGAAGGCACCATTTAGTTATGTCGTTTTCAGACAATTTGCCTATTTAAAATGGGTGAAATGCGAGGATATGTGGGTGACTCTCCTCAAGATGCATGTGAATGATGTTAGATGCTGGTCACTGTAGGATGCTCTCTACTGTGGGACCTTTCAGTTTGCTGCTATCAGGACAAATCTCACCCATAGTCTGGTGATTTGGTGCAGCAGATCTGGGCATGTGAAATGCTGTGGTCACAGAGACACTAACTATACAGATGCCAGTCATCTAGCAGCACAGAGCATGATGGCTCCAAGGAGCATATGTATTTTACCTCCAGATTGGCCGACTTTATCTGATATTGTAACGTCTGTGAATTACAGAACATTTCTGTAAATGATTCCAACAAGTTTATGGCTGGTCAAGGCTCTGCAAGTATGCTCTGAAACTTGTAACCATTTCCATGAGTGCCCAGATACCTCTGGGTCAGGCGTGCTTTATAAATAAACAAACAAACAATCAATAGTTAATTGAGGAATAAATACCATGTACTTTTTTTCAGAATCCCCACGAAGACCTTTAATGGTATGGTTTTCCTGCGAACGGGTCACTTATAAATGTTAGGTTGATCTTCAAGGAGCAGAACCCCAGGGACTCGTATTAAAACCGTGCTAGTGGATCTCTGAGTGAAATATATGAGCAATGAACACTTGCTGTCATGGGCTGTGCACCTGACAGAGGCTTCAGGATATAGGGGGCTGATTTCCATATTTAGCATTCGAAAATAAGGAGCACAATTATAATTTAAGTGTCAATTATATCTAATTAAAATTAGCATTGCTGCTGTTAGACGTTTAAATGACAGAGCAGATGTCCTCATTGTGCTATTTTGCATTGAAACAATTTCTTACGGAGAAGCATATGCTGAATCCGCAATGTGCCATGCACATAAGCATCCCATAAGCAGCATAGCACAAAAGGAATTTTATGAATTGTTCTTTACCTTACGAAATAAAAATGTCTAATCGGTGTAGCATTGGATACCGGATTTTGCCTAAAGTCGTTAATTATTGCCTTACATTTGGAAGCATTGATGCAGTCGTTTTATAGTAATTAAAGCAGGGCTAGAGAACACATTGAGGCTGATTAGGAGGTGCGTACAAACGAAAGAAAGTATTCTTCCTTGAAGGAGGAACACTTTACTTACGAACACCATATTCTGATAAATAAATAATATGGTGCAGGGACATGAAAGCCTCTTTTGCATGTGCCTGATTCATGGCTTGACAACAGCCCTAGCAACCATCAGGAATGCAGGGCAGCCACATCGAGGGGATTCTCCTTCCAACAGCACTGGTTTTGCACGACAAAAAATGAAATTCATATATATATATATATATATATATATATATATATATATATATAGCATTTCTTAGACTGCAGCACCCCTTTCTATTTTAATGGAAGTTTAAGACAATGTTCTTATAATTAGAAAAGTGGCAGTCTTTTATGAAATGCTTGCATTGCCAATGGAGCACGTGTTACCCCCACAGCAAGTGATTTTATCAGCTTTTGCTTCTCTAAAGCACACATCTCCACTCCAGTACTTCCACCCCCCATTTCAGAATGATGTTGCTGGAACTGGAGGGGAGAATGCCATATTTCCGCACTCTTTTAATCATGAGCTCAGAATCGGCCCCATTGTGTGCCTAGATATGCAAGAACCAATGGCATTAGAGCTTTCAAAAAAGTATGAACAGATATCACCATTAATATAGTTGATGTTTTATTTATCATTATTTAGAGACAGAGAAATATGGCCCCAACCCCACTGAATGCAGCAACAAAGCACATACACATCTACCTAGCCACATGTATTTTAGGGCAACACTAGTCGCCCTATAGTTAAGATGAAACCTATCATCCATTGTAAATGCGAAAAATGTGTTTGCCCCGATGACCTAACAGCATGTACATTTCCCAAAGAATTGTTTTTCCCAAGCTTCCCCAAAATTCAAACATTTTGTGAAAACCGATGTTGTGGTTCAAAAGATATAAAGTGTAAAAATAAGGTGTGTTTTTCGCTTTTTGTATTGGTTTTCCCAGTAAAGTGTGTTTTTATTTGCCCAAGCACACAGCTCAAACTATCGGATGGATTTGTGCTACATTTGGTTTTAAAAGTGGCATAAATGTGAAAAGGAAATCCTTTGTTGGTCTAGTATAATTCACTTAAGTAGTTTTTCAAAATTGGAGGACAGCAGGGTGTGGCACCCAAAAATGTGTGTGTGTGTGTGTGTGTATATATATATATATATATATATATTTCATGTGATGCATTATTGATTATTGGAGCCGGGGCTTTTAATTTCTGCACATCTGCCATATTGAAAAACTTGATTAATGAGAGCAAAAGATACATACTTTTTTTTCAAAAACGGCCTGCCAATAATAAGTGGGGGTAAGGAATAAGGTATATTTGTTGCAGGAGAGCATGTTGCCAGGGTAAGTGAAGGGAATTTGTGAATGTTTGGGGTCTGGGGATAATGTCGATTTTGTTTTTCAAGTATTTGCCCAATATGGGGATCTAAGGGCTCTATACTGAAGGATTAGCAAAAGATAATTGTAAATACTTTTTACATATTCTAATGTGGCAGGCATTGTATGTTAGTTAGAGGTGAGAAATATTTTTTTGTGAAATTAGAAGGCAATCCCTATTTTTTATCATAAAATATTGCATGCATCAATTTCTAAGGTCACTTAAAGTATTTGTGAGGGGTATTAGGACCATTTGGTACTTTGTGGGTGTGGGTTTTGGGATAAATTGCTTTATTTCTTGGTTGTTCCTCAAAATGACGTGCGTCACCAAAAGCTTGAGTGGGTCTGATGCAAGTTTTCATTGGCCTATGTTTTGATTGCAGAAGCGTTTCACATGATTTAATTAGAAAGATCTCGATCTTACTGTCTCATTGGTCCTAAAGATCACAATCTTTATTATATTTAGCAGGGATTGAGGTAAATATGTAAAACAGCAATTTAACCTGTATTCGATCAAGGGAAGATGTCAGGAGGTATGGGTCAAGTCAGTTTGGAGACTGATAAAGGAGGGAAAAAAACAACACTAGTTTTCAAAGATCTCGATTTTCGTCTCGCTTCATGAGCAGGCCACATGAAGATCAAGATACTTGTGATCTGTGAGGTGCATTTAAAGGACCCAAACAAAAGTCCCTTTCACATGCAAAGCAGAATTTTTCAACAGTAACACAAAAAACGCTTTTCATGTTGCTGCAAGTGAAAACTGAAGGTCACTTTCACCTGAAAAGCAGGATTTTAAACACTGACCCCAAAAATGACATGACATGAGTATCTGCAGTTTAAATGTGAAAATATACTACTGCTAACAGGAGAAAACTCAGGGGAAAGACATGCTGCGTGTTGACAAAAACAAATGTATGTTTTGTTTCACATACAAAATACCAATGGCATTTTAAAAGCCACTTTGTGTTCATGAAAAAGTGTCTCTAGACAAACCCTTTTGCTGGATGTTGGACAAATGTCAACACAAACTCCCCGACTGGAAAGTGAGATCCCCCATCTAATTACAACTGCAATAAAGTGTGTCCTGCTGAAGGTGTGGAAAGCCCTGTGTTCTCCAAACTTGCTGGCTCTGAAGGCAGTTATTGTAGGACAAGTTCCTCTTGGCGGAGCATGACTAAAAGGTGTAAAAATTGGGGGCTACAACTTCAAAGAGCAATGTACTAACATCAAAGAGACTAATAAAAAACCTGTGGTCACAGGCTGGCCCAGGGAGACGACAGATGGTTGGAGGAAGCTGATCTCCATTTGCTGGACATACAGATTTACAATGAATTTAAAAGGACTATTATAACTTAGGCCTTTTTCCCAGCAACCACAAGGTAGAATTTCTTAATTTATGTGGAATTTATGAGGTAATTTCCAGGCAATTTTGGAGCTATACCATTCATGCACCTACAAGTTGGGGAACTGTAATGGCCAGTTAAACTAGGTTTCTAGCTGATCTGAACATGTTCCATATGTGAGAGTTAGTGAACCAGTGGAGGATATAATTATGAACATGGGTAATATGGTACATATTCATAATTGTTATACGTTGTGAAAAGGGCAGAGAAATGCTGCACGGCCGTGCAAAATGGTGTGGACCTGGCTGTCATCTTATTTAATTCCCTGTGATTAGCAGAATCAGAAAATATATATGTTATGGCAGTTATTAGTAAAATTGTTAAGTTTTGCCACATAACTAGTATTTTTCAAAATAGTTGACATGAGCACAAATTGGGCTTGTAAATTAAGCTGCCATATACCTGCTCCAGACCCCTAAACCAATCCTGACTCGGATGCTGGGTTTGGGAGGAGAGAGAATCGTTATTGTCCAATCCTATTTGGGTAACCTCTTGCAGGGTACTTCTCCAAGATTGTAAAATTGGTGGCATCATCGATGCTATATAAGGGGGACTGCACTAGGAGGAGGAGAGAGAGCTGCTGAAATTTACCATCGAAGAGCGCTGATGAAACTTAACATCTGACAGTTGCAAGGGAACACCAGAGGAGATTGCTGAGCGCGTATCTGGGTGGAGCTGTATATTATAAGAAGGACTAAACACTGACTGTGCCCTGTGGTAGAGATTGGAAGGCCAGCCTTGTGAGTGGAGTGACCAGACCCCTGCCCTATCTTTCCAGAGGGTTCCAACATGCAGCTGGCTGTCCTGAACTTTAAACACAGTCTTTCTATGTAAGTAGAACTGAGCCCTGGGAAACCAAAAGGTGAGGGGTCTGCTTGCCTTAAATCCTTTGCCTTTATAGTGGACATGGGGCAAAACTGTGTAGATCCTTCACCTATATAACTAAAAAGATTAATTTAATTAATTCACCATTCGGTGGAACACTACAGGGTGATTTTTGTTAAAATCTGAAGTTGACAAAGCTCACTTCCCAGTGTGTGCTGAAAAACTATAGCCTAGAATTACATTGGGTAATTATTTTGTCCTGTTGACCCTGCCTTCTTTGAGGGTTGTCTTTGTTCTTAAATCAGTCCAATCTTTTTGTCCAACTTTTCCCGAACACAGGCCTTTCAGTGGAGGGTTGGTCTGAAATTCAAAATGAACCTAAATCATTCTCATCTTTCTGCCTGACTTCCCCAACACAGGCTAAAGTAGAGGGTGTCTGAAGAAAGAAATGCTAAATCACCCTGTGTTTATTTCAAACCAAAAGTGTGGGTGAAATCATAATTGTCATATGTATTTGTACCAATATTGAAACCCTACTGCTAGCCTTTTTAGCCTGCAGGAAAATCATAATTTCACAACACTACATTTATAAATGTTTTGGTTATTGATCAGTTTAATTATTTCTTGAGGTGAAATTTGTAGACAGTAAAGAATTGTGATTTGTTTTTGTTTTTTTAAAACTAATTTGTGCAATTGATTTGAGTAACAAGAAGTTAATGATGAGCCACAAGGAAGGTAGCACATGTAGCTCAGTGTGATTTCTATTACTTTTAATTTAAATAAATACAAATATATTTCCTGTACACCGGCCTGATTTTTGGCCCATTGGTAGCTTAGGGGAAGGGACCCAAGGGGCATGATATGCGTCTGAAGTAGGGCTGAAGAAAAAAATCTGTTAAACAGTTTGTTGATTGACACCTTGAGTGGGGAAGGAACTCACTGTGTCAAGGGTGGTCTCTCAAACTGTTACAGATCAGAATCTTGATCTTCATGTATAATCCATATCTAAAGTTTATAGCGTGAAAAACCATTAAAGGTTTGCTGAGGTGAAGGGAACAATTTGTCAGGACGTTAGAGAAGACTGAGCTAGATTTTGCAGATAATGGTACAAAAGTTGCATCACGTTTGCATGAGCGGCACCTGAAGATTGAATTTCTGTACAAAGGTTCATATAGAAAATAGCAATTGGTGCATAAAAGTGCATAAAGAAAACACCACATTGAAGTTTCTTCAGGTGAAGGGAAAATGGGGAAAATGTAGGGGGGATGAAAGAAAGGTATGGGCCACATTTTCTTATGGATTGTTTTCTTTATTACTATCTTGATGAGGATATTTTCTATTATGTTTTTAATAAGATTTATTATATATACGAAATTAATAATATCCTGATGCCAGTCCCTATTCGTCATAACAGTTCCTTTTCCTCATCACTTTCCATCTACCTCTTTCTCGTCCCAATCCCTCTTCCTAGTCCCAGTCCCTCTTCCTCTTTGCAGTGTCTCCTTCTCATGTATGGGTCTCCTCCTCCTCCATATCCCAGTCTCTGTGTCTCTTACTTGTATCAGTCTCTCTTAATCTTCCTTGTTGGTGGCTTAGATGGGCTCTTTGACATGCCCCAGGAAAAATGCCCAATGGCCTTGGCCACAGGCCATGACCAGTGGCCTGAGAAACCCCCAAGGATGGAAAAAATTCATGGTGTGTAGCTTAAGAACACATATTGATAATAGGGCACATGACATCAGTTATGATATCAGGAGAAAAACTGAAGCTGTCTTTCATTATCACGCCCACCATGAGCCATCTGTGTGCCATCCCCTTACACTGGATGGCTCCCAGATGGGTTCACCGTAGAACCGCATTGGAGAGATTCCACTCCAATATGGCTACCCACCAGAACTGCAATATTGTAATGGCCACATCCAACATGACCGACTTCCAGTTCCGGTTTCACAGAGCCACGTTACTGCAAAGGCGATCACTGATCACCACGTCTCAACTTTATGGCCACTCCATCGCATGTCGCCCCGAGTTCTGCTGTCCTGTGCGCACCTCGCTCCTTCCTTGCACTTCTCATACTTCATCTTCTTTCCTTTGAAGTTTTTCCTTCTGCTCTCCCTGCAGTCTCTGTCCTAACTGCTGTCTCCTGGGAATCTTGTCCTGCCTGAACTGGCACCCCAGTCTTCCTGCTACCTATGTGCTACTCCAATATTATATGACCTCCATCTACTGCCACGCCAAAACAGCAGACTTTTTGGGCTGTTTCATCTTGCCCCCAAATGCATGAGCTCCAGCAGAGTTTTTCTCCATCCACAGTTTTCTCCTCTAGGGGTTATTTTGCGGGGGTTCACTTAACTCCCAGCTGTTCTGCCACTTAGGGTCATGGTGGCTTCCAAGTGAGATTGCATGTTCCTCTTCAAGTCAAGAACCCCAAAACCCAACAGTTGAAACAAGTTGCTGGCAGTAGAATTACAGGTGGTGGGGTATATAGCATAACAATACCTTTCAAATTCATGAAAAAGCTCAGTTAAAAGACAGTTAAGGTGAATAAGGTCACTGTAACAAAATCCTGAAAGTGAGTGAAAAAGGCTTAGTTGAAGTGATGTTAATGTGACAGTTTAATGCAACAAAATCCTGGAAATAAATTCGACCGGTGTTGAGAGCTATGCCATTTTAGAGGAGGTCCCAAAATAAAGCCTGCACTCCAGTCATTCATTTTGAGATACCAGGAACGTTTACACTGAGATATGTGACATATGATGAGCAAATAAACCAGCAGAGAGCCGCAGGAGGGCTCTGCCCAGTACCCATTAGAAGAACAGCACCTATTGACATATCTATACCAAGAAAACCATGGCCAGTAAGGTATCCATTAAGAAAACCCTACCAGCAAATGAGACGAAATGAAGATTGCCTAAGCACCGTCCCGGAAGAAAGCAAAAAGGTCTTAATGGAAGATGAATGGTGATGTCATGAGAGCCCCGACGGACTCACAGATAGAACAAATGATGAACCAAGAATGGCACAAGGAGATGAAATGCCATGAGAAAAAAGATTGTGAGCTTATAGTGATAGGAAACTATCAAAACATAAGAGAGTTAAGCTGTAAGCAGGATGAAGATATTCAAGCAGCTAACACCTGTACATATGCTTGAAACACAAGAAAGCTAAGAAACCAGTGCAGCTTGCTATGCTTAGTAGAAGAATAGAGCGGCAAGCGCCATTATACATAATGTACCTCAAAACAAGGCACAGTATTATAAGTGCAAGTCCACTTTGCACAAAAAGCAGAATCAACTTAGGTTACTAGAGGCCAAGCACGACAAACTTCATATTCTAGTAAAATGAGAAGAGACGGCTGAATCAAAACTCAGCAGATGCAACTCGTGCCAGGAGAGCCAAGGTCATACTAATAAAGGAACAAACAGTAGCTTCACATAATTGAAACTTAAGAACAGAATATCCTGCTTCTGAAAGGCCAAAGATAAGGAGGCGTGGGCAGGTGGCAAGCTGAATGAGAATCAAATACAGAAATTGCAAGAAACTAGACAAATTCATGGTGTCTGCATCACATGACCAGCCGAGCGAGGAGCAGCACGAGTTCACACCTACGCCTGGCATCCACCCATGAAAGAGATATGAGAACTTTTCCAGACAGAAGATGCAGTTTCGAGGCCGACCAGAGTGAGATTATTGACACATAGTTCTAGCTATGATTGATTGTAACCTTAATTGGAGGAAGGCCGGGTAGCTGAGGGGGGCACCCTGCACCTGGCTGACCATTCTGTGTGCTGCTAAGCAAAGTGGAAGAATATGCATGGGGTTGATGCCAACCCAATCACAATGGACCAATTAATCTAGGGGCCTATAGTTAGTAGTAGTACTTTTAGTGACGTCTACAGTAGTAATTTTGAAGGTGTTTACCCAATCCCCTCACTCTGTTACCATATACAGATATAGCACCTATATTAAAATTACCTTTTCCTAACCAACAGAACTGCTTATTAACGTTTGAGTGTTACACGTCACTTATGACGAATTGACATCATAAACAATGTGTTTTTTTATGAAGTTCAGGGGACTTGAAGCAAGACGGATGATCACATCACTGCTGATTTCCACGACTCCCTGTTTATTGTACTTGTCATTAAACGGACTCCCTTTGCCAAATCATTGAGTTGTCCTTATTAATTGGTGTTGGGGTAATAAATCTGCACCCCAATCCACCTCAAGGTGCAGCTATCTCGTCTTAAAGTACTTCGGAGCAAAACCCGACTCTCTGGGCCGGCCGGGGGTCTTCCCAGTACACCATTATAATATGAGTCCCCCATTTCTCAGCCTAGGTGCATACTGACAACATCACAAAAAGACATTGCTTTTCACATTATCAATGCCATTGCTGGCAAAGCGGAAGTCACCTGGAAGCAACATTTAAAAATGTCATTGCTGGGAAACTTTGCTATCCAAGGTCCCTCATCTAAATGTGAAAGTGTTGTATAGATGGAACTAAACAGAACCATTAGGTGTTTTCCTCAGATTATCAAAATGAGGTCATTGTCAAATATGTCATCAAAAGATGATACAAGTGTCAAACATTTAATCCGCACCCTATTGCTGCAAAAAACCTTGTGAATCTCGTTTTATTGAAATGCAATTCCAAAGTCTGCTAGTTTCAATTCAACTTTAGGCAGACATACTAATTACCTACCAAAATACCAAATGCTATTAGAAAAAGAAACATATGGCCATGCAATATCTTTATTTTCACTTTTTTAAGTCACAAACCTTTTCCTTTCAGAATACGCCTCAAAATGTATGTCATAATTGGCATCCAGCATTCTTATATGTGTCTTTGTTTGAATGTTTCACAGGGGCAACACATGGGGTAATTATATGCTGATTTGAACAGCTATTAACCTATCAGTGAGGTGAAAGTAGTGGTGGCACACGCTTATAGGGCTGGTTAGGTGTGCAGTGTTAATCTTCATACAGGGAATTCTCGAGGTTTGGCCCCTCCCATACCTTTCTGCACCCCGTTCCCTCACCTCTTGTTTTTCTCCGGCTCTACCAGAAATGTCGTCAGGCATAGTACGGTAGTCGGCTGTCTGTTTCATTTTCCTTCCCACACTCCCGCTCCCTTCCGTATCTATGTCTTAGCTGTTGCACTATCTGAAATGTTGTCAGGCCGAGTACGATAGTTAATTTCACATCCTTACTATTCATGGCCTGTAAGAATGTCATTGTATTTTCCCTTGTTCCATCCCTTGCCTTGAAGCGCTTTGAAACACATTGTGTATAGGCGCTATATAAAGAGACTATCATATCATATCAAGTCAAGTCTCAGGGACTTGGGGCTCAAGCTCTGGCGTAAGGGGCGAAGGAAACCCTTGATATTGCATACACGTGTTTTTATTGTGTAATTGAGAAAACACTGAACGCTGAGCCTGATGGGTCTGGAGTGGTGGAGTGCGAACCGTAAACACATGTACCTAATACACTGCTAGCAGAAAGAGCACGAATTCGTAATGCAGCTTGGAGATGGTCACATATGCGTTGGCGTGCAGAATGATTGCAAAAAACACGTTCCCTGTTTTGAGCTAAACTGTTTTATGACAACCTGTTTAAACTAGTAAACAATGGTTCTGCAGGAACGTTAATGACCAAAGCACATGCTGTTGAGTACAAGCTCAGGCTGACATGCTGGCACTCGCTACTTGGAACCGTGTTCATTATGCATGCTAATGACACTCCCTCATGCGACGACCATGTATACAGATTGGTGGCCAACGACTATCTCTAAAGGCCGCACGTCCACATGCCAAGGGTTAGTCTTAACATGTTTACAGATCATTGGAAATAAAGTACTAAATTACGGTATCGTGAATTTCGAGCGCCTTCGCCCACGAGGTTACTCTTCTCTCCTGCCTACGCGCTTGCATGCATTTGGTTCTCGTTTTATTTTACTCTGAATGGTAGGCTTTGTAAAAACAGTCATGGGGTCTCATTACACGGTATGCGGTAAGGGTTAACGGTCACCGGTAATGGTACCGGTGACCGTTAACCCTTACCGCCTTACTACGAGGTCCCTTAGCGGGTTGGTACTTCAACGCCTGCTTTTAGCAGGCGTTAAAAACCAACCCGCTAAGGGACCTAGGTGCTAATTACGGCACCGCAAATTTAACGGTAGCGTAATTAGCACCTTCCCCATTCCCATTATGCCCTGTGGGGCAAAAATGGGAATGGGGAAGGGCAATGGTGGAAGGGGGAATTACCGCCCCGCCAACCTTGGAATAGGGCGGTAATTCCCCTTTCCACCAAGGCGGTGCCGGTATTTTACCAGCATGGACCAAGGTGCTATTAGCACCTTGGTCCACCGCCTACCGTGTAATGAGGCCCATGGTGTTCCTATCCTTACCAAGGTTATTCAAACAGTTAATAACGATCCATTAATTAGAAATGCATATCACCATATCATACAACTGTTGTGTTACTGTCGTTTTTTAGAGTTGGTTTCAGCTTCTTTGGTAATCCATTGATTATAGGTGCGGAATGGGGAAACTGTTGCAAATGATTGAAACATGTTCCGCCAGAGTACATTTTTTGGTTATTACACTGATCAATTCATTGGCAGAGCTCTGATATGTCGAGGTTATACACATCCTTAATATAAAGACACGTCAGTTAACACACTTGTGGGCATAGACACAGCTGATACACAGGGCAGTTGCAGAGTGAGCTGGCACTGGCTGGCAAGATGCTTTTCTACGAGAATCGTCTTTAGCTTACATTTTTCTTTGCAGGTACCATTCCAGACTTATTATTGTTACCACTTTATGGAAACTCAGCTTGTCTCTTTTTTTCTACCCTGATATACACAAATATGTAATATTAGCACATGTACATTGTTATTGGCCTCCTCCCAACCAATCAGAATGTTCAAAGTGCAGTCAATAATTACTGGTATTGACTGCATTCTGAACATTCTGACTACAAAATCAGACAGGGAACCCGCAATTCAAGCTCCAGGCACATATTCTTTGAAAAAGACACTTCCTTTCTGGGGGGACCTTTTTCACAGCAACATGCTATTTAATACGCCATCGAAAAAGCAAATCATGGAAATATACTTTCACTTTTTTAAATAGGTAAGCCATTTACTTTCACATGACGCCTAATGCCTGCTCATTTTAAACCCACTCCAGTTTAAGCCATTTTAATATTAAAATACTTATGAAGACAAACTTGTTAATCACTACAAAATAAACCACATTTAGTTTGCTGAGTTTGTCTGTTTCCTGTACTCACTGTTAAAATTATGTTTTTACTTTACCAGCAAAACTCCAGAAAGCGTGTTGCTACTACCACTATGAAAAAATAACCTTGTAGACCTCAGGAGGGGTCATTATTGGTTAAGATAATGACCCTACTCCACATTACAGCCGCTGGCTTCCTCTCCATCCATAGCTTGTTGGTGGGTCTGTATCCCGCGATAATGACCGTCCTGAGGACTGTATCGTTATAGTAACAGCACGCCACCCTAGTAAGGGTAGGGGGGCAAGCTAGCCAATACCAGTCGGTGTAGCCCACCTGAAAAGTTCCTGATCGCTTACGAAAAAATCAAATAAAAGTATTTGAACACCCATTGCTCACATTTCTTCTGTAAGCAAGCCTTCAACGATTCAGTGTGGATTCCTTTATTTGTAGGAGGAATGCTCCTTGAAAATGAGGGTCATTTCCCCTCCGATTTTAATGGCCCTAACTTTTAACCCGTGGTTAAGTATTGCAGAAGTGTTAGCTTTCCCTTTTGTGGCCTTTATGCAAAAGTGAACTTGCCAACGCAAGACACATTCTGTAATATGTAATATGGACTATTAGATTTAATCTCCAAATGCTTCCTCGATGGTGTTTTGTGATTGTATTCCTCCTCTGATCCAATGCTCATATTTGATTATTACCCTTCTATACTATTGGCTTACAAATAGTAATATGTGTTCATGGGCACCATATGCAAATACTAACCCAGCATTAAGGTGCTGGGTTTCTGTTCAACATTGATTGCAATGAAATTGTAATCTAGATGTGCTTTTCGGCAGCCGATTTCAATATTTCAGTACACGGTTCATTAGGCTCTGTTTTAAACCCCTGAATCCCTTGCACGCTCTCTCTCTCCCTCTTTCTGGGACTACACGCACTATTGCATAAATGTATCTTCCTGCCCGGTTTTCATGCTTTTTTTTACTGGGAATTGACTCTATGACAAGACTTAAAGCCATTACTATGCTTCTCCCTTTGATTTTCTGAGAGCAGTAAAACCAAAAACACAGTGAAAAACGGTATTTCCTATACACCTCATAAAAATGTGTAATTTGGATCTAAAACAATATGTGACATACTTCTACCAATGTATCACAAAAAAAGGTGGAGTACACACTGTTACTCAAATCCAGATGACCTACTAAGCCACTGGCCTATTACGAACCTCCTGTTTATTGGCAAAATCTTGGAAAAAGTAGTTGCTACACAACTACTCACCAGAATCAAACAACTCCACCTCCTAAATGACTATCGTTCAGGGTTCGGCTCCAAGTGTAGCATCGATACAGCCACCATCCAGGTGGTGGATGATGCCCTCCAAATCATATATAAGGGCGACTCATTCCTTGTCCTTCTTTACATCTTGCTGCATTCGACACTGTCGACCACTGCATCCTTCTTTCCCTCCTTGCATACAGGATGGGATTCTCTGGCACTGTCCTGATTTGATTTACGCCCTACCTCTCGGGCAGACACCAGGCTGTTCAAATTAATTGTTGCATTTTAACCGACTCCAGGTCTCCTGCAAATTTCCCTAAGGCTCCATCCTCTCACCAATCCTTTTTTACCTTTACATGGAGCCTTGGGACACTCTCCTCAAAGATCCCAATAAAGCCATCCACCAATATGTGGATGATACTCAGTTGTACATGAGAGTAAACAACACACAGGACATAATTTGTCTCTGCGATTACCTAGCCATTATCCAGTCCTGGATCGCGACTGCCTACATCAAACTAAACCCATCCAAGACTGAATTTGTGCTCATTGGTCCACCTGCTAAAAAACAAATTGCCCAACAATGACTCAATGATATGCGCTTAGAAAGATTTTATTCACAACTTTCAGACTCAGACATTTACAATCCCACTTATTAGAGTCTATGGGCCTCATTACGACCCAGGCGGTAACCCTGGTGCTATTAGCGCCATGGTTGCAGCCAGAACCTTACCGATTCCGCCATGGTGAATGGAGCAATAACTGCCCCATTCCAAGGTTGGCGGGGGCGGTAATTCCCCATTCACCATGGCCCTTCCCCATTCCCATTTTTGCCCCCATAAGGCTCAATGGCAATGGCGAAGGTGGTAACAACGGTACCGCAAATTGCGGTACCGTTATTATCTCCAAAGTCCCTTTGCGGGTCCCGTCCTAGCCGTTAAGTTAGGACCCGCAAAGGGACCTCGGAATAGGGCAGTAAGGGATTACCGGTACCAGTGCCCTTACCGGTACCGGTAATCCATTACCGCCTGGGTCGCAATGAGGCCCTATGTCCTCTAAATTATCTTTGACCATGAAGTCCTGCCATGCAAGCCTTGTTTTTTTGATTGGTTGTGCTTTTATTTTATTCCTTGCTATGTTTTGTACTGATTGTCAAATATGTTCAGTGCTTTGTATAAAAGCACTGTGTAAGGTTTGTAAAATAAATAAATACTTTACCAACTTCCCTCACTCATCAAGTGGGCTTCTGGGGTTCAATCACATGACGCTCTCCCTCTGCAATGGTGGATTATGGAGCCAAGCCTCTCTGTGGCAGTCTGGTTAAGCTGGCCTGAAGGGAGCGGCAAAGTAGATAGAAGCAGGTGTTCCCACCCTCAGGCTCTAGCAGCAGTGAGGATGTGAGGAACTGCCCAAAGAGTCAGTTATCACAAGCCTCCCTTCCTCGTGATCACACCTTAGGTGTCCAATCATCTCCTTCATCAAAGGTGCCCAACAGAGTCAAACCTAGCTCTAGTGGTATGGCTAAGCCAGCCTTGGTGGGGGGTGGAGGAAGCGGGTTCGGGAAGCAACCAAGTAGATGGAAGCAAATGTACATTTCCCAACAGAACAGTATCTCTGATAAGCAGGTAGGGATGGAACAGAAGCAGTCGCACAGTGCCTCAGCCCTAACGGACTTTCCATATAGATCAGCCAGCATATGTCTAAAAGGGTTTAAACCAGTCATTATTGTCCAGTGGAAGACTTTTGAACACATTAATTATTTGGTTTTTGTGGAAGCATCTTACACAATTTAGAAAATAGGCTTTATACAGAAATTGCAAATGAGTACTTGAAGCAGCCCTGGTTCAGACATGAAACATTTTCAACAGATCCCAATTTTAATACATGAAGGAAATTGGAAGCAGGGCTGTATAGTAGTTTCCCAGATATGGTCAAAATTGGCATCAGCATTAGAACCAAACTGCTTGAGACTTTTTCTCTAGAAAACATCTGTTGCCAAGCGCAGGTGCCTAAAGGGAAAATATCAGATCTACTACCACAATGGTATTTGGTATTTAAAAATATTGGTAGTACGGGTGAATGGCCAATCAATAGAAGTAGCTAGGTGGCATATAAAAAAAACAAGAAATGTCCTAGCACACTGGTCCCTGTCACATGCTAGGTCGGCTGCGATGGAAAGAAGAGCGTCCAGCGTGGTGTATCTGCTCTACTGTACTATCTGGCTCCCTGGCCCTGGGTAGGGCAGAGCACGGGGTGATGGCTCCTTTCACACTCCTCTCCTCTACTGAACAGTGTCAGGAGAGGGAGTCCATGCCCCTCCTCTCCCACCACTCCACCAAGCTACCCACTCTTGGCTTTTGAAGGGGAACCCTTGAGCACATGATCACATTGTGAGCAGCTGGGCATATGATCACAAAACTTGGCAAATGGTGTATCGCAGCATATCATTTCAGCTATGTGATGCCAATTCCTGACAAATGACAGAAGGACCTGGTCATATACTTACGTCACCTGGCTAGTGGTGCGGGAAGCTGAGTGCCTGGTGCAATATTGTGACAAGCATTGGCAATGCCAACAGTTTTGGCTTTTGTGTAGGCAAGGGCAAGGCATTGTTTGGTAGGCAAATGCCATAATTTTACTAACCGGCCATTAATGGTAGCAGCTACACAATGGTGCAAGTACCTGGGCATAGAATAGCAGTGTATGGCAAATGCCTATCTAATACCTAGACACAAGCCAAAACTTTTGGCTTTGGCAATACTTGTTTTTGAGAGGGCCTCTCTGAAGGAAATGTGTTATGCTTGTAAACCAAGTGGCTGAAGGCAGACCTGGTTAAGAAATCTTTATTGCACCCATAGTGTGTTTACAACTCCAATTAAGCGATGATCTCTCAGAAAGACTGCTTTGAAAAAACACTGGCAGTCACTTTGAGTGCAACATTTGATGTTAAGGCTCACAATGTGTTTTGGGCGGGGAACGGCAGGATGTAGGTGGGAATGGCCATAGACATTAGCAAGCTATGGGCAGTCAATTGATGGGTAAGTAACCAGACAATACCTACAAGCATTGTGACCCTCCTCATTAGCCCAATGCCTACAAGCATTGTGACCCTCCTCATTAGCCATTTCTCCCTAGCTGGGCACCAGTGCAATAGATTTGGCCTTTTGGTGGCGCTAAAAAATGACATGAGTGCTTATCTGAATATGATGTCAGCACTGCAGGTATGTGAGTATCGTGATATGTCATAACAATACATGGTTAATGATGGCATTAGATTGCACTTAGAAACACTTGTGTACAGGTGCGTTATAAATGACAGATCATATAAATATTTTTCATTCACTGTGATGAGATGAACAGCTCATGATGGAAGTACACTGGTATATGTTGTCAATACCTACTAAGAAATACATAATTTGCAGTAGATAAAAGCCTAAATTGTTGATGGTCACAGGTTGCCATTAATCACATTAACGAGGAATCGCTGAGGGCGATTACAATCAGGGCATTCACGTGTGTTTGCATTGGGCACCCAGTTAGGCGGTACGTCTTTGGTATCGCATTTGTATTCAAGTGGAGAGGATTTTGAGCCTGCGTCTTAATTCACGTTTCAAACTGGATGAGATTATTGCTAGCAGTAGCGAGTGATGTCATTTCCTTGGCGGGCTCCATCATTTCTCGCATTCCGGATATCTGAACCAGTGTGCGTCCCAGATAGCAAATTGGAGGTCATTTTAAATGGTTCCATTTGATCGTCCTGGTAAACCTGGGGCTGGATTAGCTTGCTTTGTTTAATATGCAGGAAGTAGTTTTAGAGCACTCACCTGCAGGTTCGATCCTTTGTTTTTGTACGAAAGAGGTATTTCATTCTAATCTGCGCTAATTACAGTAAATGGAGGTCAATCAATAGAATGATGCTCCTCAGTCAGGAATAATCCCTTTCTCCAATTCGTTTAACGGTGAGATTAAAACATGTTACATGATTTCCTGGACATAGCCTATTAGTAACCCGGCGAGAGCGAAGCAGAATGCAACAAGCATTCTGATTGGCTCTCGCCAGGTCCCTACCCGGCTGGGAATCCCTCCGTCGGGATTCCACGGCCTTTATCCCCGGCAGGGGGCGTGGCAGCCCCTCAGCCAATGAGGAAGCTCGAAGCAGGGCCATCCCTGCTCCGAGCCTCCCCGCAGCTGAGAGGCTGCCTTCGCCCCCCGCCGGGGACTCGGGTAAGTCTTTATTTTAAAATTTTTGAAAATCCCTTCCCTCCCTCCCATCCACCCCCCCAACTTACCTTCTTGGTCCTACGTCCCCGGCGGGGGACGAGGGAAGCCTCCAGCCGTGTGGAGACTCAGAGCGGGGCCATCCCCGCTCCGCACCTCCACACGGCTGGAGGCTTCCCTCGTCCCCCGCTGGGGACGCAGGTACTTTTTTTTTTCTCCCTGTCCCACTCCCGCCCTCCCAACTGCACCTACCTTCTTTTGATCCTTTTTCAGGAGCGGATGCGCTGGGAACACTTGTGTTCCCAGCGCGTCCGCTCCCGATGGCCGCCATGGAAAGGGAAAACGGACTCCGTTTTCCCTTTCCATGGCGGCGGCCATTTTCTTTTTTTTTTTTCTCCCGAAACGCTTGCAGCGCTGAAACACCACAGCGTTTCGGGACAAAAAAAAGAAGCTTTTAGTGCCCCGGTCACGCAATTTTTGCGTGTCGGGGTACAAATAGCAATAGAACCCGAGCGTCGGGGGCATTCGCGTCCTTACCTATGGGACCCGGGGCATTACCTGGGACGGTAATGCCCCCGATGCTCGGGTTCTATTGCTTAAATAATACAACTGGTTTGACCTTCTTGCAGAACCATCCTCATGAAGTACCACTCAAGCAAACAAAAAAGCGTGCCATTGCCATAGGCCAGTACCGTGGAAGCTTTCCACAGGCGCAAGTGCAGCACTATGAAAACAATTGTCCTATTGCAAAACACATTCTTTAAAATCACTTGGACCCAGTTAATGTTTCTTCTCGTCCTCGTCCTTTGCCCTTCTGCAGAAATGCATTATTAAAATAATGTTGGTTTTACTAGGGACAATGTGTCCTAGTCACCGTTGCACTTGCACTTGTGCAAAGCTTCTGTAATACTGGCAATAGTATATGTCGAGGGCTTTTAGAAAGGTGTGAGAAAACGAGTCTATTAACAACACTGATATGACACCCATTTCCAACAGAATCACTTCTTATTAAATTACACCCTGGAGCACGAACTGGAATGACCATTACTCCCGCCCAGAGTTGTATGCAAATAAATAAACAGGTGAAGCACAGTGATAGTTTATTTCATTTTGCCCAATGAGAGACCATTGTGCATATAACTGTCTATACTTGGCCATCAATTGTTTATACAGAAAGTGTTCTTGCTTATTTCACAATACAAACATTCAAATTATGGTTGCCAGACATTTCGTCGAAAAAAATTGGTCGACCAGACAAATGGTCGAACCAATTCGGTCGAAAACCAAATGGTCGAAATTTTTTTTTTTTTTATTTTAACCCTTTTTTTTTTTTTTTGGGGGGGTCCCCCCCAATCCCCTTTTTTTCTCTAAAAACCCCTTTTTTAACTAAACGAAAACCCGCAAAATAAATATATAAATAAAAAAAAAAATTCGACCATTTGGTTTTCGACCAAATTGCGTCGACCAAATTGCAGTCGACCAGTTTTTTTTCGACGAGTTGACTGGACACCTCAAATTATTCTTAACATATTAACACAGTGTATGGGACATTACAAACACAATTACAAAAGCATAACAAGACCATTCAGATATCTGTGCAGTAAATACGTATTTGGTTAACCTAGAACGTAGTGCAAATAGTGCTTCCCAGTGAGCCGAAAGCCTCTAAAGTGCTAATGCTTTGTTACCCAACTGACACCCTAAATTACAGTACATAAACCTGAAAAATATAATTTGAAAAGAAAGCTGATATTTTCACAATTTGTTCAAATGACTCCTATACAGTCAATTTTGGGTTGAAAATGAATATCTGCTTTTACTAAATACTAGGAGGAAAATGCCCTTAGGATTAATCCAACTAAAACCAAGGTTATGCGCTTCACTTCTTCTTGTAAAAGGTGGAACTATACTTGGTCTATGAATGGTGGGAAGTTTCAAATTAGCAGTAGCATGATCTATCTAGGATTCCCCATCTTCGACAGACCCAATGGGTCTCTGATTTGGGATTCTGTAATACATACGGATTTACTACTTACAGGGAATATGTCCAAAATAGGCTTTAAACATGGCATATATTTTATAAAGCCTTTCTTAAAGTTTTACAAAGGGTGGTTGGTGGTCCCTAAATTGTTGTATGCGGTGTACGTTCTTTACCCTTAGTCCTTTATTTGGTGAAAAGTATTGTATCTTCCCAGTTGCATCCCTGTATTTATAATAGGATATGAACTGGGGTTAAAATCACTAAGGGTCCGTGCAGAATGGGGCTTTTTACCATTCTATCGTAACTTGATGGATCCTCCATTGGGTTCTGTCTAATAAAAAACAGAACAATGTGACAATAATATGGCTTCTTATTGTAAAAAGTTGTTGTCAAAGATGGGGTTGAATCAGTCTGATTTTATTGGTAATCCGTATTCTGTTAAACAGCAGTTGTACGAAAAAGGCTGGGTTGCCACAATTCACAATATACACAAGCACTGCTCTCTTGTGCATCTAGTGAGTGATTATAAGAAAATTGGGAGGGTTGCTTGTTATCTGAACTTATATCCGATATACAACTTAGCATTGATTTCATAAGATTTAGACTAAACATTCATCCAGCCAGACAATTCTTGGCTCGAAGGGTCAAGAGTCAAGCATTTGGTCAATTCTGTCAGGATTCTAACATGGAAGAAACTCTGCAACATTTATTGATAAACTGCAAGATCCTGAATCATTTACGCATCCTGTATTTTAAAAAAACATGTTTTTACATTGGATTTTATTAATTCAGAGAGCTTTTGCTCTAGATTCCTGAATGGTCACCCTACTTCAGTGGTGATAGCTGTAGTGGGTTTTATAAGAAGATTGACATTTATTTAAGTATAAACTGGGATCTATGAATTAGACCCGTAGTAACAATATGTGTTTTTTCAGATGTTTTTTATTGATGTAATATTTACTATGTAATTGATTCATTTTAAATAATGTTATTCTCTTTTTATGTATTTAATTTTCTCGCTAATGTTTGTTTTGCAAAATGTTAAAGGTATGTTAAACCACATGCAAATCAACACAAATAATCGAAGAGGCTATAAGGCACAGCACAGTCACATTGCATGCTACACATGTGAAAATATAATGATTACAAAATAAATAAAAAATTGTTCCGTGAGATGTATTCAATTTAGTAGTTGTCTAAACTGTTAAAATCGTGGCCATATTGTAAGCCAATCATTTGTCTAAATAGCTATAGTTACAATTATGTCACAGCTCTACTTTCATGTTGTCAGCCTGTGGATAATCTGCAGTGTCACATACTCGGTGCAATTTCAACACTAACCGTGTGTGAGGCCAAAATGACTGTCCCAAATATTGTTTGTAGGGGATCGGAGTGTCTGATTGTTCTGAGAAGCATGCTGTGTGCAGGCAAGGTTTCTATTGGCATTGGCTATTGATTTCTTCCACTCTGCACATGCTCCTAGCCTTGCAAAAGCTTGAGGGAATGCAATTATCTATAATTATCTATGGGTATTCACTAAATGCATATGGTAAATCCCTGTATCAGGTCAGTGGGGTGTGTAGCCTGATGCTAGTGGTTGAACAGAAATCTGGGTATTGACTCAGATGTTAATGGTAAAGCAAGTAAGGACTATTTTCTTAGGATAAAGGAGAGTTTAAGGGTAAGGATGAATGTGGGTTTGAAGGTAAAGCAGGCTTTTGGGGTTAAAACAGGAGCTGCTTGTGCATGGCTGATTGCAGGTCTATGGGTCACTGTCCTCCTCGCCTGTAGCATGCCCTTCAGTAATGCTGCAGGTCTCACTAATCCATCCATGATGGTCACGGGGCTATGAGGCAGCCATGTTAACCCTATTGCAGGTCCCTTGGCCACTAGCATTGGCCCGAAGCTATGGTTTGAGGATGAAGAAGCCCTTGCCTTTCTGATTTTTATTAATTAGTGCAAACATGGGTAATTGCAGCTCAGAAAGTTTGGCCTTTTAATCAGATACCCCTTTCATAAGCTCCATTCCAAAAACATAACATACACCTGTGCCGCTGAATCAGTTGCCTGATCTGCAGCTACTGCTCTCCAATGGTGCAGGCCAGGCTCATAGGCTACAGGTGCCCTGTTTAATAGCTGCAGTGGCAGGCAAGTTACTACAGTGCATAAATCTGTACATCTGGCCCAAAACCTCAATTATGAGAGTTACTATCCTTTTACACTTTAAATATAAACCATACATGAATTCAGGTTATGGTGGTGTGTATTTCTCATAATTATTAAAGCCACATCTAATTGGTATCATACATGTGTCAACACTGTGTGTCCAGGCCAGCTGTGGGCAGCCTTTGAGTATTTCCCCCAGACCAGCTGTCTCTGCTGCACCAAGCAGGGCTGGAAACCTGGAGGCTGCATCTCGTTAATCCTTTGTGAGGTTGAGTTTCACTGCTCTCCAGCAAGACAGTCCCACAGAAGGTATTGTCCTGGGAAACAGGAAACAAAGGACACACCCTACATAATAGGTCTAGCCTCACACCAGGTATCAAAGGGCCTTTGTTGCTGTGGACCAGGGAGGGGGTCCATGTTACTATAGAAAGAAGAAGCTTATCACAGCTTAGAAGTGTTCCACCATCTTGCTTCTCTGTACCTCTCTTTCCTTGCTGTCTCCTCCACTTCCTTCAGCACAAAGCACTTTAGGTATGATGTCAAAAGGCAAAGAGTACTTGTCTCATGGACAGTGATTTGACCTCTTAAAGAAGGCTTGCTGTTGTCCAATCACCTATGTACTTTTGCCTACAAAAGAGTGGATGGTCCGCTCCTTCTCTCATTCATATCTGGACTTCAACAAGAATTGATTTGGACCCTGTTGGGAGAGCAGTCCTTTTCAAAGTCCTCCAGTTGTTTGATGAAAACAGGTGTTCCAAGACAGAGGCAACCTCTGCTCCCTAACAATCCTCAGGGCACATTGTGGTTGACCTACTTCTGGAGCAAGACCTGCCGCTCTGCCAGCTACACTGTCTCCCAGGACCTAACTGGAGGTGAAGGGTCCTTACAGGAGTGTGTTAGCTACCCCCATGTTCGGGGAATGATAGCGACTTTTCATGTCCCTGAACCCTTGTATTTGGACTCACAGCAACCTGAGAGCCAGAGGAGAATCACTGTATTAACTGCTTCAAGCTATGTTTCAAGCCTCTTTGATGCCTTCGGACTACTAGGACCCTGCAGTGCTGCTTTTGGCACTCTCTTGATCTTCAAATCACACACACAATGCCAAGAAGCCTGTTTTGATGCTGCTGAATTGCCAGGAACTGTATAATTGACTCCTAACTGGCCCCTGGTGACTCTCCCACTAGCTGTCCTCTGGGATTACAAGCTTTTTCCCCCTCCTCATCCAAGGTGTCACACAATGGCATGCATCTCATACAATTTCGTCAAGAGACAGACACTGACTGATGTGTTACCCACTTCTCTGAATTTCATTTGCTCTCTCACAGAAAAATCACACAAGTCTGTCTCTCCTACAAGCTTCCAGTTGGGACTCGTGGCTCCTCCCACTATTCTTCCTGGGTGTCAGCAGATGGCATATATCTTGTCCACTTGCATTAAGTGACGGGCACTGACTGGTATGTCACCCACCTCCATGGACAACAGCTGCTCCCTTCCAGCACAGTCAGGCAATCATTGCCCTTCCCCAAGCTGACCTCTTGGATTCCTGGCATGTCGGTTGTTGAACCACTACAACTCAGTCAAAGTTTCACAGAGCTATGTGTTGCAAAACTAACCATAAATCTCATTCTGATTCGGTCCAAGCCACTCACTTCCTCACCCTACCCTTCATCCTACAAATACCTCCTGCCACTGTAAAAGCTTCCTGACACTGAATGGGTGCTCTTGCCAGGTGTCCCCCCTTTAAACCAAACGTCAGACATTTTTTTCCAAAAGTTCCTAAAATTTGGCTAATAGCTGTATTAGTACTAATTTTCAAAAAAAGGTGATACACATCTTCAAGAAAACTATTGCTCAATATTGCTAATCCATAGTATGGCTAAGATTTTCTGTAAGACCCGCCTAACTACATTTGAAGAATGGGTTTCTGAAAATAACCTTACATCGGAATTGGGGGTTTTAGGGAATGTAGAGTCATGGCTGAGGAATGTTTTGTAATTTGTGCTGTGATGGAAGAATACTGTGTTCAGTAAAAGATGTTTTTATACCTGTTTTTATAGTTTTTAAATCTGCCCTTGATAGAGTTGAAAGGAACAAACTGTGGTCAGTATTGGAATCTGAGTATACCCGCGCCCATATTTTCAGCAAGTAAAACTTTGTAATTATGTTCGTTGATACGTTTATTCGGAATGTACTGATTGCATAAAACAGACAAAACAAAATACATCAACATCATTTATAAAATATTCACAATAAAGCATAAAATCCCAATTAATTTAAAGCAAATTGTGAATACATTTATATAATACCATACATTACATAATTGTGATGATATCGGATCCACCAGACTTGGTGCAAAAATGATAGTACCGCCCATGCTATAAAATTACTTTCTGCCTTTAATGAAAAATAAAGCGCTGGGTGGTACTGTGAAATGACCACTTATCTTAATAACAATGTCAATGTTCTCCCTCTGATATGTGAATAAGATGGACAGAAATATAGGAACTGCAACAAGTCTTCCTTGTTGGCCCTGCACATTATGCATTTGTTTTTGCATTCTAAGCCACACCAAGTTGCTAGGACAGCACCCGACTCAAAACAGCTGAATCGTGCCCTCTTAATCAGGGCTCTGTCTTTCAGAGGTTACTCCACTGTAAATGTCCCTCAACTGTATTGGAGACAATAATCACGTTATCATTTTCAATTTTTATCAATTCCATCGATTCCATTCTATCATGAATAAAAAACCTCACGCATGAGGAGAGATACCGGCATACAAAATAGGATAGTGAAGATTGAGTAAAATAATAAGTGCTGGCATTGATTTGGCTGAGAAGAGTTTTGACATGTTTTAGCCATGCACTGACTGAAGCCTCTCTTTTAAACATGATGTTTGTTGAGATGAATTGGGTCAAATGTGCCTTTGGGTTATACCAAACTCTTAGCCAATGTGAAAGAAGTTCAATATATAGCTTGTCTTCTAGAAAATCCACAGCCAGTTCCCTGTGCACTCCAAATTTGGTGCGAACTAAGGAAGGCTGGGAATACTTTTCAGAAAGTAATTTTCCATCTTTAGCAAATTTGGATGACACAGCATGCCCCCTTAGGGCAGCCCCATACTTTTCAGTGGAATTAGATTTGATTTTATAGATCTTCAGAATCATGTCGATGGGTTGGGCTTTACATGCCTTCATGAAATGGAAGATCCTACCTAGTGATTGCCTCATTTTAATGGCCTGTTTTTTCCAGTGCGAATTGGCCATCAAATCACCATACAAGTGAATGCCTAAATAATCATACTTCTCTACTACGTAATACTGCAGTCATTGCTAATCGTTCTTGGAGTTTTAGATGGTTTCTTCTTACCATGGGAACAAACCAGTATTGATGACTAGGCAGTAGTTGCATGTAAATCCAGCTCGTTCATGAAAGCCATATATTTACCATTGAGACACTGTAGAGCTCTGGGAGTGTGTGCTAATAACAGTGTCATCAGCATATGCTAGTATTGGAAACGATCAGACTTCAATTTTAGGGACATCAGTGTTACAGCCCATTAGGGTGTCTTGCAAACCATTCATGTAAATCGAGAACAACAAAGGTGCTAAGTGCTTATGTCCAGGTTCGATATGGATTGAGGGGAGAGTGTACGGACGAGTCTGAGGTCATTATGGGAATATGACAAGGCTGTGCTCTGTCAACAATAGTATTTTCTTTGTATATTAATTCCCTAGGTGAAATGGTCCAATTGGTGGATTGTAATATCCCTAAACTGGGGAATCAAAAGATTGGCTTACTTCTGTCAGCTGATGACTTGTTGTTGATCTCTCAATCTACCACTGGTGTCATTATGGAATTCGAATGTCTTGAAGCCTTCTGTAATGACAAATGAATGGAAGTAAATTTGGCAAAGATATTGACACATGTATGTCACAAGAGATGCATAACGAAAGGGGCTTTAAATTTCAGAGGAAGCCAGTTCGACAAGAGGACTAGTATGGCTACTAAGATGTTAAATTGTCAGCTAATGGCTCCTGAAGTAGTCCGATTACTCATAATAGCTGTGTTTTCAGACAACGTGCTGGTGCTTCTTTAAACTTCTCAAGACAATTTGGAGGTTGGGGTATTAGAAACCCTAGAGGTTTATAAGCTACAAGCACACCGAGCTGCAATGTATGGGGTGGAAGTATGGGGTTTTGCCCCACTACATGAAATTGTGCTGAGTGCGAAGTGAATTTTAAAAAGTCTACTCTCATTACAAAAGGGTGCTCCTACTGTTCCCCTATATTGTGAAGCTGGGCTATTACCAAAACAGTACAAAGTGTGGTCTAGGATTACATGTTTTGGCTGTGCATTCATTCTAGGCTTGAGTTGTCCTTGCACAGAAAAGCTATGTGGGAAATGAGTAAAATAAATGAAGAAATGAGTAAACAAAATGAAGGTTGCTCACGGAATTGGCTTAACTGTATTAGGTCACATCTTATTGATTTAGGATTCACTCATCTGTGGCAAGAGGACAGTTTGAGTTCAGGATCTTTGTATGGTGGTACTCGGAAGTGGTATGACAAATGGTCTATGTGCCAGTTTATCTGAACTAGGGTTAGGACTTCTGACTATTGAATATATATGTGTGAACGCTACCTGGGGCTGCAACCAATATTTCAGTTGGATCCTTTGCCGCAGGAAATGTGCCCTGTTTCAACACATGTAGGTTTAAAGACTTCCATTACTGCTAGATGGGACAAGACACCATCTGATGTCTGCCCCTTTTGTTACACTGTACCTGAAACGTGATATCATTTGTTGTATTTCTGACCTATGTACAATAAGCACAGGTTTGAAATGTTTTGATGCTGCCTGCCACAAAAGACATATTTTAATGTATCTAGTTTAATGATTAATTGTTTTTAATGTGTTATATTTTGTGAGGTAATATGTTCAATTTATATTTATTGCATTTATGAAGATATGCATTTTTATCCAAATAAAGCTATATTCCTAAATCCCAAGGGTTCCTCTGGTGTTGATCCTTGGGATATGCATATGAATTGTGTGACTGCAAGTTCTAAACTTTAGGATAGGACCTTTTTCTTTGTGCTGGCAAAGATGAAATAGTACATTATCGAGGCCACCAAGTAACTGATCAAAACCGCTAGGTTGAATCATTGTAGATGATGTAACCAGGACAAAAAACATGTGTAAACTGTTCAGATGCATAAGTCGCAGAAGCCATGAGTTAGCAAAGGATGCACACCTGAGATAGCTGTCCCATTTAAGAGGTTGACATTATTTCTTCAGAATATGCGTCCAAGGGGAATTGCTAACACACGACTTACTTGTCCTGTACTCTTAGCATTTCCAACATGAACATGTGCTATTGAAATCCATCGGCCACAGTTTGTCCAAACGATAGTCAACCCTAAATGACACATTTGAAAAGATGAAAGGAACAAATCGGTTCTCAGCAGTGACAATGTAGACATTTCCAAAATGTTATCTCTTCTGCATTAACTGCCTGGGTTGGCCGAATTGAAATGATGTCACCATTGTCTGAAATCACAGCTGTTCCATGAATAATTAAACAAGACTAGGCCAGCACGTTTTTATGTGGGCCAGATAGCCTTAATCACAATTAAAAGCAGCCGCCATCTGCAAGGCATGGGCGTCTTCATGTTCCTGTGACTTTATACCAGAAGGTAAACTACCTCAAATATAGAAAACGAAGGGGCATCTGGGAGTCTCTCTACCAGCACGAGCACATCCCAATGACATGTTCTTGGGTGGATGGCCCCTGTAGAGACTCTACCAAGTCTTTAGCTCACTGTCCCTTTCACAGAGAAGAAATGTCCCCGCATATCAGTCTTTGTCCTGCCCAGGGGCAGTCCAGCACCGAAATGCTAGGCAATTCTCCTCTGAACAAGACTACCAACAGTAACCCCATACACGTGTTTCAGCCTTGTTGGGCATCATCAGTGAGGTGGCGCTGTGCCTCTCTAAGAACAGTGAGCAAGCGATCCACGTCTGGATCGCCCTGGTAACTTAGGGTGATACCCAAAGTTAATTTATGTAAAACAAAGAGGGGTCTGGGTGAGTTAAAGACTTGATAGAGTCTCTCCCATGGGTTATTCACCCAAGAACAGGTCATTGGGCTGTGTTTGTGCTGGTAGAGATATTCCCAGACCCCCCTTTGTTTTACCTCGAATATAGGGCAAAACTTTTAGTGCAAAATAGGTCAAATGTTATCAAACTATACTCTCAAACTGACATTACTTGGTTAGACGGTGGGTCTGTGTTTGCAAGGTCAGTGCAGTGGTTTAGATTGCTCGTTTCAGTGGGATGTTTACAAAGTTGTCTGATTATGTAATAGGTATCGGTTGAATGTAACTTAACAGCTCTAAAATGTGATTTAGGATTTGTAATGTAAATATTGTGATTTAGTTCACATTTAAAGATAAATGCGATCTTCGGTAAACAAAATTGATATTTAGTAATACATTGATGTACGCATTTGTTGAAAAGCATGTGCCATGACCTGCCGCTGTGATCATTTTGTTTAATGGTGAAGAAGTGACATTCATTTGATTTATTAATTTATTTGGGGTATTTAAACGCCAAACTAGCATGAGGAGGCAATGGAGCGCTCTACATCAGTGGGGGTTGCAGGCACACACGACATGGTTACGGTGGTAACAGTCCTTCCAACGTAGACCTTATTACCGATGTGACATTTAGGGTAGAAATAATTGTTAAAATTCACAGTTCGTGGTGAACATGTTAAAATGTAGCATTTGCTTGAAAAGGAGCGTGTGAGTGAAACTCCGGGTTGGGCTTTAGAAGGCGGTCCTCAGAGGGGCTAATGGACTGGGCAGGAGGCAGGGGTGGTGCATCTTTAAGTTCTAACATGAAGATAACTGTACGAGAATATTTGTAAAACCTTTACCATCTCGGCGTTTCATGGAGAATCACTTGTTAGAGCGTCATTTTAATGTTTCAGGTTGGTGAAATGAATGGATTTTCCTGTTTGTGCCAATACATGCCTTATCATATCAGTAGTTAGCTGAAAATGTGTCTTCCTTTTGTAATTGGTCGAAAATGACTGTGAACATTAATACATAAAAAAAAGTATAGCAGAGAATGACTGTCTGGTCTATTTAATCAGCACACCCCTCTGCAACCTGTGTCAGCTGCTGAACCTTAGGGCCAGATTAGCGGATCAAAATAATAGTGACATTTCAACCTGAAAATGCCTCCCCATAATTAAACAGCAATACAATCTGCACTTTATTTATCAATAATTCAGCAAGATATCTTGTAATTGGCTGTCATGCTAAAGTGCATAAATAAAAGAAATGCATTTCTATTAATAAAAAGTGATAGAAATGTATTTGAGGCAGCAGTTGCTCTGCCAAGATGATGGACATGCAAAGGAGTGGCACAGGAGTGGCATAAATGGCTCTTCTTTATATTGTGAATACCCTTGTCCCTGCTCGAACAGACTCTATACCAGGATTGTCCAACTCCAGGCCTGGAGTGCCGGATCCATGCTGGGTTTTCAGGATTCCCATCATTAGTATTCCTAAGATAAATTTGCATACAATGATTCTAAATGTATGCACATTTTCCCTAATGAATATTAATGAGGGATAGCCTGAAAACCCACCAGGACTTCGTCCCACGAGGCCCAGAGTTGGACAACTCTGGCCTATACAATGTCGAGGTATTTGCTGACATTCTTGAGCCTGTCCTATTTGTGAATATTGGATTTGAGTGGGACCACACCCAATCCATTTCCAGTTTTGTGCACTTTCACAATGTACCAAAAAGGGGTATTTGCAGCTAAACGTCATAAATTCATGGATGAGAATTTCCCTTTGCAAAGTGCTAACTGTGCATCTTGGGCTATTTTCAATGTGTGCATCCGGCAACTTCGGACACAGATGAAAGAATCCATCGTGACTCACCAAATAGATATTACTGCCAATGAAGGTCCACCAGACACAGCTTATTCGTCAATTTCCCTGCCTAGTGCACCTTCATAGATCCTAGTTACTCTTCACTTCACTTGTTTTTAGCTTGGGCTATTGGGTGGCGCTGAAAGCGCTACCTTTAAGCCGAAACTATTGTCATTAAAATAAGAGCTTTCAGACAAGAGCTTGAAATAGGGTTTTTGAATGACGGGTTATAATGCTTTTCAATGCAGGTGACATATGAGGATGCAGTTGTGCTGTTTGACTATGTGTCCCACCCATTTAACACCCATCTCTAAATCAAATCTATACGATTTTCCTCCCTTTCCTATCCATCTTCCTTCAAACCACACCCCTTTTTTGCACTCTTTACCTTGCTGAATTTGTCAGCCATCTTTTTTCCTACAGAGCCACCATCTTGAAATGTAGTTGTTTACAGTTTTATTTTGGTATAACACATCCAACCTGTGAATGTTACATTTTCATAAAAAAGTGGTGCAGTTTTATGTTACCTTTGACATCATTTTGATTTTGTTTTAAAAAGGAATCCATTGCACACATTTTAATAGAAAGGATTTTTTTAATCAATATTAATTTTATATAACCATTAGAAACATTCCAAATAATAGTTATTTTGTCATAGGTCTTCTTATAAGGCAGGAAGAATTCACCATTGTAAGATGGTTGCTTGATGTATCATCGTATCCATCTAGGGATGGCACTACTGCTTCCTACTGGGAAATCTGAGCTCGCGTGTAGGAATGATGCTCTTTAGAATGTTACACGTAAGTCACGTGATGAGGACGCTTGTGGGGGGATGTCACGTGAAGAGGAGCTTTGGGCCCTCCTGCTCCTGTTATAGGAATAAGTCATTTTCAATGCTACAAAAGTCTAAGAGCAGCAATACAGACAGAAATTCTTTGGGTTATTTTATTAACACCTTCTATGTCAATCATAGCCTATTGCTTACTAAATATCCCAGTACAAAAGAGACTAGCTATCCCTAAATGAGATGCAATCTCCTTAGTCAGTGCTGATATGCCACCTGTCTAGGTTAGGGGATAGAAAAGAGACTGGCCCTTCCCTCTCTCAATACTTCCCTAGCAACTAAAATCGGTTGCACACTGTAGGGAGTCGAATGATTATTGTATTCCTCCCTTCTCGTGTGTCTTATAAAAATACTACAAAACAAAATCAAAATTAATGTTAAAATATTTCCTTGTGTGTTACTGTTCCACACCAGATATTTACAGAGTTAATCTGCTAAAGGAAGTAATACATTTACACCAAGCTCACAATCTTTGTGAGTTTCGGGGTTCTGGGTATCAACCAGAACCACTAATACAGTTTCAGCGAGATCTCTGTCAGTATATCTGCTTTCCTCAGGACCTCACCCCTGACAGAACTCGTCAGGGTTTTTGTTTTTTACAGACAACATAGTCATTTTTGTCTATGTCTCCTTGTTGCTGGGGGAGTTTGGCTGTATTTACTTTTTTTCTTTTCATCTATTATTGTTCAATTTCCCTGTAAGGGAAAATATAAAATAGGGAACCATCACTCAGTTCTTGTTCATTTTGTGCGAACATAAATGTTCAACGTTTGGCACACTGGTGTTCTTACCAATACTTGTATTCTATCTCTCTCCTTGGGTCTTTTAAATAGTCACCCAACTTCCAAGTTTTTCCTACAAACAAATGGCGGTCTATTAGAGCTCAGATCTTGGTGCAAATCGTGATGTTGCATATCCCCAAATGAGTCCTCTGTGCAACACTTACCGACGTATTGCCTTTGACTGTCATGAATCCTCTTTTCTCCTTGACTCTTAGTTTCTCAAAAAATATGTTGTCTTCTTTTATTTTGACCAGTCAGGAAGTGTGATCTCCGTAAATCATTGGTTAAATGTATCATTCATTAGCTTTTTTATTGTTTTTATTATTATTATTTTAGTTACGTTTTCTTATGCGTTACGCAACACATACTACCAACAGTATCTTATTAAAGTCTTTCTACACCTTTAGTTGTTAAAAAAAAACATTTTGTTAATATGCATAAATTGGCTGTTATCACTCAAGACTGTGTGCTCAGTACCTCGTTCCATTTCATAGTGCTTTGTGTTGTTAACTGTCTCACTTTTGAGGCTGCAGTTGTCAAAGAACACGTTGATTGCTCGGAATGTTTTTCATTGGCAGACACAGGACTTTTTATACTTAGTGACTTCTGCATAACCCGAGATTGCGACAGTCATTCTTAAAGCTTAACTCGTGATTTTGAATGATTGATTTTACTCGCAACTCGCTGCTCGTGTTTGTCTGACTCTCTCGCTCCGATCTTCTACTACACCATTTGCGGGGCACGTATTCCTGATATCTATGTTAACCAGTCATGTGATCTCTGGACTTTGTTCAGCCCTCTTTTTTTTGTGTACATTATGATCGTGCTATTTTGTCAAGATCTCATTCCTGACATGTCAGAAAACCTCATTCAGATTTTTATCATTTAATCTGTCATGCCCATTTGTGTAATAATTCTATATTGACATCTTGTGGTTCGGGATTGTTTGAAATCACACTTAAATGTTTTCTCTTTATGCATTGTAGCTGCGGTGCATGATGGTCCATGTAGTTTGCACCTATGTATCTGGTTTTATTTACCTAAGCTTCGATCCCAACGTATTTTTTCTTTTATAATTATGTCCCGTCTTCTAGGGGCGTGTTGGTCCATGTTATTTTGTCAATAGCCCTAATAACTTGTATAGAATCATAATATTGACTTGGATCGTAGCTGTGTGTTTTAGTGATATTGTCCTACGATCTATTAACAGTTTCTAAAGGTATCTGAGTCGATCATTTTTCTACTGCCTCTAATACCGCTTTGATGTTCAAAATACTAATATGGCTCAAATCTAAATGATTCCAGGTACGATGTTCTGGAAATATATAGGGCCTCATTACACGGATGGCGGTATTAGCACATGGACCAAGGTCCTATTAGCACCTTGGTCCATGCCGGTAAAATACCGGCACCGCCTTGGTGGAAAGGGGAATTACCGCCCCATTCCAAGGTTGGCGGGGCGGTAATTCCCCCTTCCACCTCTGCCCTTCCCCATTCCCATTTTTGCCCCATAGGGCATAATGGGAATGGGGAAGGTGCTAATTACGGCACCGCAATTTTGCGGTGCCATAATTAGCACCAAGGTCCCTTAGCGGGTTGGTTTTTAACGCCTGCAAAAAGCAGGCGTTAAAGCACCAACCCGCTAAGGGACCTCGTAGTAAGGCGGTAATGATTAACGGTCACCGTTACCATTAACGGTGACCGTTAACCATTACCGTCATCCGTGTAATGAGGCCCATAGTGTTGTGGGTACAATGCATGATGGTCAATATGGTTTTTATGTTTTGTATGTAGGTCGCCATAGTCTGTGACATAGATATGGGTCATGGCTAAATGTTTTAATAGTATTATCCCAACATCTACTGGCTGTTATTCAGGGTATTAAAATAGGTCTTTTGTCCATAGAAATATTATGCAGCCTCTAATGCTGTTCTGATGTTCAATTACTAATAGGACTCTGAAATCAACAACTAGGATGGTGATCCGATTTAGGTATAGTGTATTAATCTGCATGTGATAGTCATCCCTCATAAGGTTGCCAAAGTTTGCCAGCAGATCTCTTTATTCAGGACATCCTTATAACTATTAAGCCCTTGTGGTCATACTTATATACCGTTTTTTATATGGGCATATAATCAGATGGATCACGTTTGTTGTATTACAATTCATTAACGTTTGTTGTTCCCACGGCAGTGACCATCCAATGTCTATCTCTGTCATCCGCTTAGTGAAGGGACATACAGAGTATTGTCCACCAGGGTTATGTTTGGCCACCTTTGGTAGGCCCCAAAGTCTTGTCTGGTTGTTGGTACCTTCTTTGTCTTCCCTATAACTGTTAACCTGTGAGTCTCGTATGTTCCTTCTTCTTTTTATTGCAAAAAGAGGAACATTTAGATTTGTGTTCCCAACATGGAGTATATGCTAACGTTTTTTTACCTTTTTTTCAATTTATTGACCATTGGTGAGTGGCTAAAGACAGCTGTTATTTGATCCTCTTCACAAAGTCTTTTCTCGTTTTGTGTCAGAGTAATTTCCCTTGATATATTCTGGGCTATTTTTCTCGCATGCCGTATGTTTGTTTCGGGTTAGTTCCTTTCTCTTAGTTTTTCAGTCAGTATATTTGCCTGATGATCATATTCCCTGGTTGTACAGTTTCTTCTAAACTTCAAACTTCCCGAAGGGCAAGTTTTCTTTCAAAGTTCTTTGGTGAAAACTGTAGAATTCTGGCAAGGAATTTCTATCCTTTGCCTTTTGATATACTGGCTCTCATTAGGACTCCGGCTGAAAACCATGGTGCTATTAGCACCATGGTCGATGCCGGAGTCTGCCATGGCGGAATGGGGAATTACCACCCCATTCCAAGGTTGGCGGGCCGGTAATTCCCCATGCCACCATGGCCCTTCCCCATTCCCATTTTTGCCCCAAAGGGCATAATGGGAATGGGGAAGGCGGTAAGTACGGTGCCACAAATTGCGGTACCGTACTTACCTCGAGAGTCCTTTTGCAGGCCCCTACTTTAACGGCTGGTCTAGACCAGCCGTTATGGTCGGGTCCCACAAAGGGACCTCGTAGTAAGGCGCTAAGGGTTTAACAGCGCCGACACCTTTTACGGCACCGTTAACCCCTCAATGCCAGGGTCCTAATGAGGGCCACTGTCTTTTCTAGCGATTCCCCATTCCTCATAATTTTAAGATTCAGGAATTTCACTTCATTTTTGCTGTATTCATGTGTGAATCTTAGATGAGGGTTTTGTACATTCAACCAATCTATGAATTCCATCAATAGGTGCTCTTCGCCCTCAAAAACATGAGCACATCGTCTATATACCACCTCCAACTCTGTATCTTCTGAAAATATGGATTTGATTTGTGATATATAGTTTGATCCTCGAAGTCGGCTACATATAGGTTTACAAAGTTGGATGTGAATGTAGCACCGATTGCTGTGCCAGAGGTTTGCTCATAGTAGCTGTCTTTTCTAGAAGAAATAAATTGTTTGTGAGGCCTATTTCAGCCAATTGCATTATGAATGGAACAGGAACTTGCACTCTGAGTATATGCTCTTGTAGTATTCTTTCAATGACCCTCAGTGTTTCCCCTTGAGGTATTTTGGAATACGATTCTATATCTAGAGTTACTATAAAGATATCCCTCTCTGGTAGTGTAATTTCATCAAAGAGCTTCAATACAGCTGTAGTGTCTTTTATATGATTTCATTTTCATCACTTCGGCCCTCATTACGACCCTGGCGGAGGTCCATGGTGCAATTTGCACCATGGACCATGGCGCAGAGCTGCCAACTCCGCCATGGGGGTTGGCGGACTTACCGCCCCATTCCGACCTTGGCGGGGCGGTAAGTCCCCAATCCCCATTTACCCTTCCCCATTCCCATTTTTGCCCCATAGGGTATAATGGGAGTGGGGAAGGCGTTAATTACGCCACCATAGAATACGGTGGCGTAATTAACGAGGGGACCCGTAGCGCCATGGATTTTTCCGCCCGGAAAATCCGGGCGTAAAAATCACCATGGCGCTACGGAAAGTCCTAATCTGGCGGAGAGGTACGCCATGCATTACGCTGGCGTAAACCCCTCTCCGCCAGGGTCGTAATGAGGGCCTTCATCTTTTATGAAGAAGTCTACAAACTGAGAGAGAGGCTCTAGGATTGATCCAATTCCTGAGACAACGGGGCAACCCGGTGGTGGTATAGTGCCCTATGTATCTTGGGGAGGGCATAGAAAGCTGGGCTTCTTGGGTGTTTGGGACATAACAAGTCAACTTCTCTTTGACTGATATGTCCTTCTGCCAATGCTTCCTCAATTATCGGATAAATGATCTCTCTAAGGTTGTTGGTAGGGTCACTCCCAAGTCTCGTATGTGTTGTTCTGTTGTTGACTAGTACATCTACCATTTTGCGATATTCTTCCGTGTCCATTAAGATTGTTGCTCCGCCATTATCTGCTGGTTTGATTACGATGTTAGTTATTTTGGAATTCTTTCAAAGCTTCCTTCTCGGCCTTTGTCAAATTATAGAATGAAATATTGTTCTGATCCTCTATCTCTTCGAGCTTTTTTAGCAATGCCTTTTCAAATGGTATCGATTCAGGTGATGTATTACCTGGACGAGGGTAAAATGTGGATTTGTTGTGTAGTTGGCGACATCCCTCTGGCCCTCGTAGGTGTTGTTGCAAAAGAATTGTTTCAAATAAATGTTCTCATTAATTGTGTTATTTCAATTCTAGTTTGAAAAGGATCATGTTGTGTGATGGGAACAAATGACAGACCCTTCTGCAAAACTTGCATATGCATTTTGGTTAGTGCCAGTTGATAGGTTGACCACCAAGGATTGTTCAGGATTGTTTTGTATTCTGTTAGTTGTGTCTAGGCCACCCAGGCATTTTGTTAGTACCATCCCCTGCCATTGTTGCGTGTTATTCCGGGTGACTGGTCTTGCCACCATCCTCTGCATCTGCCCCGACCTCTGGGTTGTTGAAAACCCCGGTTGTTTTCCTCTTCTGCCTAGCTCTTGGTCATCAAAACGTATACTTCTTCCAGTTCTCGTGTTATTTTGACCATCTGTAGATGTGCCTGCTCTCACTTCATCTGAGCTTCCGTGTGAAAATATCCAATTACTGGGTTTGTTTCTTTGTTGTTGTTGGTGCCCTCTGTGTTGACCAATGTTTCACTTCAGCTAATCATGGGATCATGTAATGTACTATCCCCATTCCAAGTTGTAAACTTCCACCAGTTCGCCAACTCTTAAATTCGGTACATTTTCAGGTCAGCCATTACAATTCCCTAAGTCGCAGGAGGAGGAATTTTATATCCACAGAATCACCTGGAAATTATCTAAAATATGAAACTTGTGGTTGCTGGGAAAAGGGCCTAAGTTATAACAGTTCTTTTAAATAGCACATCAGCCATTTGCTCTGCTTAGAACTTCCGTCAGAGACCGCAAGTCTGGGGAACACTTGATTTTCAACACTTTTCGGGCCACATTTTATTGCAGTTGTAAACAGTTAGGATGAACAAATATGACTGGCAGTGGGAGAAGCCATTTGTGATTTTTGCCCATTGTCCTTGTCTGACAGGAACTCACATACTACAATTTTCAACATCAGCCTGTTTCCTTTGACACAGTTTGTTTTACTGATTAGAGTTCACTTTGCTTTTGCACTGAAAGTGCAGGGCTGTTTCTTTCACTCATTAACAAAGTACACATGTTATATGTTGTTCGTTTTTCTGCTGAAAATTGAGTCTGAATTGTCACAGTGCACCACCTTTTGATGGATGTCAGTTTTAGTGAAAATGCTGCATTTATTTCTCAGCCAGCACTTGGATTCCATTTTTGTTTTAGCTTTCTCTGGATTTCTATTGCAGAAAGACACCCACACAGTCTGCCTCGGGCCTACAGGAAATTTTCATGGCAACAAAATGGGCTTTTCTTTTCAAATGCTTTCTGGTATTTTGCATGTGAAGTATAATATACATTACTTTTTGTCAACACACACACCATGGGCCTCATTCTGACCCTGGCGTTAAGCGGTTAAAGGCACCGGTAAGGGTGCCGGTGCCGTTAACCCCTTACCGCCGCATTACGAGGTCCTTTAGCGGGTCACGCTAAGGGTGGCTGGTTTTACTAGGTGCCCTTAGTCGGAGCCGCTAAAGGACCAGGGAGCAAATAACGGGCCTGTTATTAACGGGCCCCTTATTAGCTCCCTCCCCATTCCTATTGAGCCCTACTGGGGCTTGAATGGGGATGGGTATTTTGAATGAGGAATTACCGGGTCCTCCAAGGTTGGAATGGCCTGGTAATTCCTCATTCAAGGAACCCGGACCCGGAAGGCGGTATGGGGGTAGCCATGGCGCTAATAGCACCATGCTACCTCCATACTCGTAATGAGGCCCCATGTCTTCTCCCTGACATCTTTGTTGGCTGGGAAACATTTTTCTCATGTCTTGCTTTAACTTGCAAACACACATGCAAAGCCGTTTGGTGTCAGTGTTTAAAAATCCTGTTTTTCATGTGAAAGGGACCTTTGAATTTCTTCAACCTTTGTGAATTAAAATGTTGCTTTTCCTTTGGTAATAACAGGTAGGCCTTTTTCACATGGCCCTTCAGCTCTGTTGGTTTGGGGCGTTTGATTACACTCCACACATCACCACCACTGTGACCGAGGAACAGGCCCACCACCTTAATAACAGAAAAACCTTCTGCCTTCTAACATTTCACTCATTAAAAGAAACGTACATATGTCACATGCCTAAGATGGTTTAAGAATTGCTCTGTGTCGGATATGGTTCAAGGGTTTGTATTTGATCTTTCAGGGCTCTAGGGCTGTCCCTCTCTCTCTCTCTTCTAAAAATTGCCTATCCTCTTTATCTAGGCGTCCCCACTTTCCAGGATAGTCTATCCAGAATGCTGAACCCTACTTAAAATTCAAACTTATAAAGACAAAATGCCTTACCTGTCTAACCTCCCTCAGGGACTTTCTAGACTGACCCTTAACTTTCCAGTGGTTAGTTATTGAAAAAAGGATATTGGATTGTGCCTTTCAGACACTCTGCCCTATTCAGTCTCCTTGCTATCATGCTCGCATAGTCCTCTCCCTCTCACTTCCTGAAATTCTCCTCTTGCTACTCTCCACCCTTAGACTTTACACACCTTCTCTATTCCTTGTGTCTTCCTCTTCTGTCCCTTTCTCTCTCACAGCGTCTAAGCTGGTTCTCCACCTTTTAATGATACTTCTCCACCCTCCATGATACTGCTCCCTCCTCCAACTACTAGTCCCTCCTACATGCTGCTATGTCCTCCTCCACACTACTATTCTATCCTCCACACTACTACTCGCTTCTCCACACTACTTCCCTATATGCTGCTCTCGCAGGTCTCTGAGCTGGTACACAGGATCTCTCATTCCCTTGCTGCTGGCTCTTGTTCTCTGGGTTTGGAAATACTTTTGTGTGGGCAGCTGATGATGGTCTCTCTTGTGGGTGGTCTTCTCACGTGTCTGTGGAGTTTCTGTTAAGAAAAGGAAAAATGTATACAGCACTCTGGTTTGGAGGCATGGGGTGCTGCAGTTTGGTGCAGCACACACAAACTGGCACACGGGGAGGGAACAGGAATTGTGTCCCTCCCACCTGCCACCACGACCCTCTAGCGCAGGGCTAGCTCTGGACTTCTTCTGGTAGATCTCCCACTTCAGGCTGAGAGGGGTTTCCAGCCCCTCATGCTAAGGTACTCAGTCACATGGATTTCTGTTGTATCCTACAAATGGGTCTCCTGCTCTTTTCATTAGCCTCTCTCAATACAATTGGTAATGTCCCTGCTCACACTCCCTAAACTCTCCACCACTCCTTTTTCACATCAGCCCGCTGAATCCAAGCTGACTGCCTCTGAATGCTGCAATAATCCCTCTTCATATCCCTCCTCTTTAAATCTGCCTATATATAGTATTGTCCCTTAATGAGCCAACACCATCACTGGCTACTCCCATACTTCCCTTCTCATACTATATTCTCAAGTGCCCTACTAAATGTGTCTGTCCCCGGTCCTACTTGTGCCACCTCACACTTCTATTTGTAGACTTCTTGGACCCACTCTACTAGAACACTCTCCCCTTACAATATGAAATGCTACAACTTTCCCTGCCTTGAAGTCGGCACATAAACTCCATCTCCTCTCTCTCGAAGGGCACTAGCTCTAGACTCACTCTTAGGATATCCTCCCTCTAATTTCAAATACAGTAATTATTTTGAAATTCTTTGTGCTGTATAAATTAAATAAATGGATAAATAAAGCCATGTGTCTACATCCATATGAATGCTCATGTTGCTTGGCTCCACTTCCTGCCCCATTCAATATCCGCACTATTTTCACAAACCACCACTGAATCTCAGTCTACATGTCATGCACCCAAGCCCTTTGTGAAGCACCCTGCCCAGGGAATGCTTCAATGACTGTTAATACTATGTACAACATTTCTATGTGAAACACTGTCCCTGTTACTCCAATAACCACAAAGTGTTATCCCTCCCATTTCAATGTTGTTACTATATAAAGATGTGGCCAGGAATTGTATTTGGAAGGCCTTGCCCCTTAGCTCTGGTTATGTCAATATGTTATTTCCAGTTAAATAAAAGAGCCCTCATTATTAGACTGATTTTTTAAAAAGTTTTGGCTTTTTAGCCGAAAGTATTGCATTGGAATACAGCTATGGGGAAATGGCATAGGAGGAGGGACACAATGCTTTTAGGTGTTTGCTTAGTTACCCACTCATTGACTGCCCATTGTCAGGCTAATCCCTTTGGCCATTCCCACCCACTTCCAGCCTTTCACTGCCCAAAACCAGCGTCTGACTGGGCCACAAAACTGTCTCTGGCACCAATGGAAAAGTGGCCCACAGTTGCAAATGGCTACTTATTCCTTTTGTGATACTGTTTGAATAGTACCGAAGGGGGAGTTTTTTGATAAAATGTGATGCAAATTGTGCATTTTAAAGAATTGTATTCAGAAACACTGGTCAAAACTATTAGCCACATAGTGAAGTAACTCATTAAACTGGCCAAAATACTGGCCCAGTTTGACCCAAAATAAACTGGCCCAGACCAGCATTTTGTGTTTTTGGTTCGGCCATGGGCCTATTGCCCTATAGGCTGCCCAAAACACAGCCTCCTGGGATCTCTTTCAGCTACCTTTATCAATTCTCAACATCAAACTGTATGCTGGAAGTGCTGCCTGCCAGTGTTTCTTCAAAGCAGTCTTCTGTGTGTCAATGGTTTAATTAGAACTGTAAATGTGCTACTGGTGTAATTACAATGTCTTAACCGGGTCTGCCTTCAGCCACTTGATTTATAAGCAGTATGCATGCCCTGCACTGAGGTCCTATTAAAACATACATTGCCAAAGCCCACATGTTCGGTTTGTGTATAGGTATTAGATACGCATTTGGCAGGCACTGCCATTACATACGCAGGTACTTGCACCGTTTTGTAGCTGATACTATTAATGGCCAGTTAGTAGCATTACAGCAGTGCCTGGCAAATGTCATTCCCGTCTCTGCATAAATGTGTGCATTGCCAATGCTTGTTTTAAAGAATTCCTGCATGCAGTGATTGTTACCTTATGCGGTAGTTCTTCAAATCCGCTCCATTACAAGAAATGCACCGGGTTGACTGCAATGCTTGCAGATTTCCAGGAACGCTGCAGTATTTCTATACATCAAAACAAAAAAAAGGAAAAGGATTCGACTTGGGAATCCTCCTGTCCCCTGCACACTTTTTCACAATAATTAACAAAGGGATGTCAATAGACAAGAATGTACAAAAATATTTTTTCTGTAACACAAACAATGTGATTCAATTCTTTCAAAATGAAGTTAACAACATGAAAACGCATCAATGGTATCAAAAGAGCACATCAAGTTTAGAGAGCGAAAGTGTGCAAATAAAAGGGGTTTATATATGAGTGAAATCCAATTCACTTGGCGACGCGTTTCGAGGATGTATTCCTCTTCTTCAAATGGCCCAAATTGGATTCTTTAACAAAAAACAGAAGAATAGTCATTTAGTTACTTATAAATCTGGAAACTATTAATCAATTGCAACGAGTTAAGTAGATGTACAATTTAAATGTGTTGTTCTCAGTTGCTTTAAATACTGCAGAATTTCCTTTGTTGTTGAAATAGACATGTATATAGCTTACTCAAATATGGTAATTAGGTAAACGAAATACTTTTCCTGAACAATATAAAAGTATCGGCTGAGTACTAATCACTCTGTGGGACTAGCAGCGGGGTCATTCAATACAGATTAGAGGGACACGGGAATAGAGGGGCTGTGCATAGAGAAAACAAGTGTGCTTGGAGGAGGATAGTGAAAGTTTAGAAACCAAAGTAAAATGAAGAATTACCAGTGTAGAGTGATGGTTCCAGAGTCAACGTACTGAATACGATAAGTATTCAAAGAAAAGCGCATAGCGCGCTATATCTGAAAGAGATATGTAAAAATAGTTTGAGTGAAAAGATAGCAAATAGATAGCTATAGAGTAGTTCTGACGAGATCCAAGAAAAAATAATAAATAAACGTACCAAAAGGGGTGACGAAATCTTAGCATGGTGAAATAGAAGAAGAGCGGCGACAATGTCACGGAGTTGCTCAATTACAAGCCAGCAAATGACAACATCATTAGGGGGTCCAACCTATGCATAGTGGTTGAAAAGTAGATTGAAAAGTAAATATAAGTAACTGGCATCAGTAATTCAGAATAATGTATAAGAGGTCTCTACTAATTAGTACCTCAAAGGAGCGTCTAACCCAGTAGACACATGTAGGAGATAACAGCTCAGCAGACTTGCTGTGAAGGTGGAAAGTCCAAGTCACAGCGAGCGCGGCAGCAAAGAACGTCTGTAAAGTAAGACAGATATACAATAAATAAGGAGAAAAGTCCTAAGAACGAGTGCAGTTCTAGTCTGAATGAGGGTGCAAAACCGCTTACCTAAAGTGCAGAAACGAGCGATCCGCACAAAGTCTATTTTCAATGCTGAGTCGAATACACGGCTCCGCGTTCTCACACAGCAACCATGGAAACATCGAGCGCCGTGGAGGATCATGGGTAGTATAATAAGAGAAGGGGCTAGAATAGTTGGAAATATGAGCAGCCATCTTAGAATGGTCAGAGAAAAATAGAATTATATGTACTGCAGAGTAAAGCGTAAAGGGAATAATAGTAGTACACTGTATAAACACAGACGGTTATGAACGGGAGTAAAAGAAAAAGGATGTTTGAAATCTAAGGAGGACATCCAACATGTAAAGAAATATACATATGTGGATGTATTCCGAACCCGAACGAGGACGGTACAAAGGATGGGGAAATAGAGAAGTTCCCAGGTGGAAAATACATTTATCTAAACAATCAAGAGTAGAGAAAAATTGAAAATATGCAATCGAATAACAGAGCTGCCAGGCCGTCAGAACTATGAGAAGTCAGGCCAATCAAAAGCCAAAAATCAAAAACAGTTACTTAATTAGCTAAAGGTGTAGTTTCGGGAAATTCAAACACAGTTCAACATAGGATGACCATAATTAAAACAAAATATGCACATAATGTACAGCTTATGTTAGACATTATCAAGCAGTTCTCAATTAAGTATTTACATTGATTCATGCATAAAACATAACAATGTTAAGCAATAGAGGCCCTATGTATTTCAATTATATATTAATTTATAGACACAACTGGGTGCATTTGGTATCTAATCCCAATATTACAGGTCTGACACTAGTATTGTGATACTTCTTGATCATAGGAAGCAATTTAAGGTAAAGTCCTCATTAAGGCCCCAAGGTTTTAGGTTCAATCCAGTACGCTTCTCTTTGTAATAGGAGGGACAGATAATCACCTCCTCTTGTGGGGCGTCTAACAACTTCAAGAACTTGACATTTTAGCTGTGCAATGGAATGCTTTTGTAAATTAAAGGGGCGCACCACTGGTGAATACTGGTTATTGCATCTAATATTTGACTTATGTTCTGTCAATCTTGCCAAGTTTGATCTTTTGGCCGTTCCTCGGGTGAGTCACAACATCACCTTTGATCGCGTTGTTGCAGTGTGTACATCCCAGACAGGGGAAGGTTCCCAACTTTTTAGTGGTTAAAAAGAGATGATTCTCCATGGGAGTTTTCTCGGCTTTCACAAGCTTATCTCTGATGTTTTTTCCCCTCCTGAAGCACATCATTGGCAGAGTTGGGAATCATTTTTGCAAAGCTTGGTCATTGTGTAATATATTCCAGCGTTTCTTTATACATCTTGAAATCTGAAAGCTTTGTCTGGAGAATTTGGATATGAATAATAGAGGGATATCTTTCGCCTTTGATTTCGTTTTTAGTAGGTCTGTACGTGTAATTTCCGAGGCTCTGTTCTTGGCTTCTTCTAGGCCCTCTGGGGGATATCCTCTATTTTGGAATTTACTGACAAGGTTTATGCATTCTTTGTCCAGATCACCCGGATCCGAGATAATCCTTTTAAGTCTCAAAATTTGACTATATGGTAAACGTTGAAGCATGGCTCTTGGATGGAAGCTAGAGTAATGCAATAAATTGTTCGCGTCAGTTGGCTTATGGTATATGGATGTAGCAATTTTATTATTGGTGATCTTCAAATTTACGTCCAAAAAGTCTAAGTAAGGGTTGCCTATTTCAATGGTAAACTTGATTCACGGATGCACCAGATTGTTGTATTCAAAGAACCTTTCAAGTTCTTCTTGTGTGCCGCACCAGATACAAAAAATATCATCAATAAACCGCTTCCATGTTAGGATGACCAAATTGGGTGCTCCAGTACGTGTTGGCTTTCAAACTGAAACATAAAAGTGTTTGCATAGACGGGTGCCATCGATGAGCCTATCGATGTACCTTAGGTCTGCAAATAGTATTTGCCTTGGAATCTGAAGTAACTGTTGTAGAGGATCAAACCAGGTAGTTCTAATACGAATTGTGGGTTCCCCTTAATCTCAGAGCTGTTGAGGAGTAACCATTCAACAGACTCCATGCCTTCGCCATGGGGGATTGAGGTATAAAGACTGCACACGTCTAGACTAAAGAGTACACAGTCAGAGCTGATGACTGAGAAATCTTTAAGGCCATTCAAAAAATCTGTTGTGTCCTTTAAATAGGTGGGCGTAGCTTGTATAACTGGTTGTAGTGTTTCTATACACCAGCATGCATTCTTTGTCTATATTTTTTGTATCTATTTGCAACCTCATTTTGATAATGGCAATGGCAAGTGTGAAGTGGTGATTTAGAAGGGGAGTATCTGAGTTTCCTACTTTTTCAATGCCTGGGGCGGTGGGAGGAGTTATGAGAATGTGAGGGCTGTGTGTAAGATTGGTGGGGTAGGTGCACATCATCCTTTTGGATGGGGAAGCGCCTGCGTGGGTCCGCCCACACATTCGATAATTTGAGAAAGAAGAAGAATGTCCTTATGGAAAACATGTTTGCTGCTTTGAAGGGAACCACAGGCGCCTTCCTACAGAACAGGAACAACGTTTTTTTTACGTCAGGGGGGTTTTTAAAAGGTTTACCTGTGCTTCGCTTTTTATACTCCAGTTTCTACCTCCAGCCGTGAGGTGAACCACTTGGGCAGAGGTAGAAACTGGAGGCTTTTGACAACATAATATGGCAGTCCTTGCTGTTTCACATATTTGACACATGTGACATACTACGATATGGTTGCTCTGCGGATGGCCCGGATCTATGAGATCTCTGCGACCACACACAATTGCAATGGCCGAAAATGGCAGCTTTTTTTCTTCTTTTTTTAATTAAACCCCCTTTACACCACATAGATATGCAGGGGAGACCCCCCCGCCCTCAGCCCCTCCATATTAATATAATATCCCATACCCCCCCACATATATATGTGGTGTAAAGGGGGTGTTTTAAAAAAAAATGTCAGGCATTTCGGCCTTCGCAATTGTGAGGGCGACATTTTGGGCCATTTCCGATGGCACAGTGAGGCATTATGAATTTAATTGTTATTTTGATATCAGATCGTTCATGTTTTATTGAGATAAAGGCTTTGAGCGTTCAGCAGTTTAGTGGTGACATTCTTTACATGAAAACCATATTTTAGGCAATTATTGACCAGTGAGCGCAAAATGCAATAGCAGAGTGTCCTGTCTTTTATTTTCGGAACACATTGACTGCTCTGCGTGCAGTAACAACGTGCAAGAAATGTGGCACATGCTGTGTGACTTCAGGAGTTTCTTAAACCATTTCGCCCAGCAGGGAAGCTCTTCTGTAATCCATGGTATTACTACTTGCGGAATAATGTACTGCCTTCTTGATGGATGGCATTGTCATTCAGTGCAGCATGCAGTTGCCAGAGCAACAGTATGCCGGCTGTCTGGGAAACATGTATAAGATGGCTGTGCTTGCAGGCTGATTGTGAGGAAGACAGTAATTGAAAACCTTGCTTTTGATGCCTCTCATGTAGCTGGGCCAGCGTGCCATTGATTCTGCTCTGTAGCTGTTCGGGGGATGCGGGGCGGGGGGTGTTGACATGGCATTAGTCTTAACTGGTGACTGCCGCGCTTTTCGTTGCGTTATGGCTGGTCAACTGATTTGTGTGCTGGATGTGAGCACACCTTGGTTGAAACCCCCATCCTGACACATCTCTAGCTGTCTCCTTGACATGAGATCTAAGTCAAGGTTGAGCCTTCCACTGAACTCGGCAGTTACCAGAGGGACGAGATCATTGCCACATTACCTGGAATAACACAACAGGATAATTCATGGACGTTGTGTCAACAATCATTTGTAATACGGATATCATCTTTTTACATTTTTTTATTGAATACTCAAATGTCGGAGGTGAAAGCCGGAGGCGGACAGGGTTGGCCGCCTTTAACCTGGAGGGTTTCAGGATATTCGCCAACAGTACTTATTAGAAAAATGTACATGCAACGATTTACAGTGGAGTTTGTTTGCATGTTTTTATCGTTCTGCAAACCCATGTAGATCAGTGCTTCTGGTGAATCTTTTAATCGGAGGAGTGTAAATATTTCCCACAAGTATATATTTTTTTTATATCGCTCTAAAATGGTACATTATACAGCACACTTTCTGGGGAAAACTAGGTAAGAAGCCAGCTTGTACTTGGTTTTGTGGGGTAACTTGCATCCAATAAATGCAATAGCTGCAATTCGCCAACAGTGCACATGAGCACTTTTCAATACATTTTCATAATGGCTTCACGTACAATATATACCAGTATGAACACGTTTATTTTTACACTGGCTGTGCCCATACATTTCATGCTAGCTGCACCAATATATGCTAGCATTCCTATACAAGAACATATACATGTTTGCTTTGTACAGAATGCCAGTAATCAGAATATATGAGCAGTTCCACAATGGTTGTGCCCATATATGGTACTATCCCCACATAAGGACCTACTCCTGTTGTCTGTACCTTTTAAAGATATCATGCCACAATTAGAAAACATGTCTTAACTGGCTGCACAATGTAGGCCGGTTTAGACACATGACAATACATATCATGTTTGCTTCATCCTGGATGCCCAGAATAACATGTGATGCCACAGTTAGAAATTACTAGACTGGCTGCTCTAAAATGGCAGTCTAGCCAAATAATACCACTTAAGATGCTCCTTTATCATGGATATCCTGTAAAAAAATGTATGCTACAGTAAGAAAGAACTAGACTGACTGCCGCAAAATGCTAGTCCTGCCACATAACACATCCTCCTTTCTCTTATCAACTGCCGGTTAAAGAAAGGATGATAATTTTTTTACTGGGCATCTATTTTAGATTTAGTTATTTACATACAGAGAGGAACGATGTTCTTTTGATCACAAAAGAACATACAATGGAGAAGAAATCAGATTTGATGGGAAGCAGTGAGCTTCTTACAATGGGGTGAGTTTGAGTGGCATTCTGAGCAGGTTGTGAAGAGGAATAAATGGAACTGTCACTGGAGACAGTAAATGGGTGGACGTACATAGAAAAAAGGTCAACTAATATAAAGTAGACGTTGTTAAGTGCAGATAGGCGGTACTGTTGGGTGCATTCAAAGGGCCCAAACAAAAGTCCCTTTCACATGAACAGCAGGATTTTAAACACTGAAACAAAAACGGCTTGGTCTTTTTGTTTATCAAGTAAAATTAAAGAGCCATGTGGAAAAGGGGCCTACCTGTCATTCCTCAAGGAAAAGCAGCATTTTAATTTACAGAAGGAGGAATCAAACATCCCTTTCACATGGAAAACAGGATTTTTAAACAGTGACACAGAAATGGATTGCAGAGATGTGTGCAAATAAAAGCAGCTGAAATGTGAAAATGTATCACTGCTAACAGAAAAATGTCAGGGAAAAGACATGATGTGTGGGTTGACAAAAGCAATGTATATTAGGTTTCACATACAAAACTCCAGTGACATTTGAAACGCCACTTTGTGTTCATGAAAGAATGACAGCCCAACACAAACCCTTTTGCTGGCTGTGGGAAACTTCACAAGGACATCTCCCACTCCCAGCCTGGATGTCACATCTCCCATCTAATTACCAACTGCAATAAAGTGTCCTTCAGTGTTCTCCAGACCGACTGACTCTGAAGACATTGGCCGTGATTATGACTTTGGCGGTGGTCATGCCGCTATTGGCGGCATGGCTGCCGCCAAAATCGGGTCCGGGTTCCCAGAATGGGGAATTACCAGGCCATTCCGAGTTCGGAGGGCCCGGTAATTCCTCCCTTCAGGAACCCGGGGCCGGACCTTCCCCATTCCCATTTCAGCCCCTAAATAGCCCCTATAGGGCTGAATGGGAATGGGAAAGGGAGCAAACAATGGGCCGATTACGAGCGGCCCGTTGTTTGCTCCCTCTTCCCCGCGAGGGCACCTCGTAATCAGGTGGTACAGGGTTGCCGGCGCCGGCACCTTTACCGGCGCCGTTAACCCCTTACTGCCTGACTTATAAAGAGGCCCATTGACTGCAAGAGAAGGTCTCCTTGGCTGATGCATGACTAATATATGTAAACATGGGGACAACAACTTCAGAGAGCAAGCTTCCAACACAAATGAGACTGATAAAAAAAATAAAAATCTCTGGGTACAGGCTGACCCAGTGACAACAAATGGCTGGAAGGCAGGTGGAGGGTCTTTTGTCCCACATGAAGATTCACAATCAATTTAAAAGGACGGTTATCATGTATGCCTATTTCTCAGCAACCATAAGGCAGATTAATTTCTTCTATATACCATTTTTAATATAATTTCAAGGTGATTTTGAAGATATACAATTCATCCACCTGTGACACAGGGAACTGTAATGAGCAGTTGAACTAGGTTTCTGGCTGGTCTGAACATATTGCAAATATGAGAGTTAGTAAGCGGGTAGAGGATAACATTTGGGATATGGGTAATAACTTACATATGCATAACTGTTATGCTTTTTATGAAAATGGGAGAAACGTGCCACATGGTCGTGCTTCATGGTACAGACCTATGTGGTCAGCTCATCTTATTCTCCATAATTAGCTGAATCGGAAAATATGTTTACTATGGCAGTTGCTAGTAAAATGATGAAGTTGTGATACATAACAACTTTTGCCAAAAATGTGAAAGGAGAACAAATGAAGATTACCAATAGGAATTGCCATATGTTGCTCCAGGCCCCTAAATCAATCCTGACTTGGAGGCTGTGTTTGGGAGGAGAGATAAGGGTAACTGTCCAATCCTAATAAACCATCAAGATTATACAATTGGTGGTATCATCCCTGCTATATAACTGAAACCAGGGAAACCAAAAGACGAGGAAGTCTGCTTGCCTTAAATCCTTTCCCTTTATAGTGGACGGGGTGAGCAAAACTGTGTAGATCCCTAGCCTATTTAACTAAAAATACTAATTTAATTAATTAATTAATTTTGCAGAACACTACAGGTGAATTATATTAAAATTAGAAATTAACAAAGCTCACTTCCCAGTGTGTGCTAACTATATCCTGTAATTTAATTGGGTAATCCTTTTTTCCCTGCTGACCCCGACTTCTTTAAGGAAGACGGGTTTCTTTGTTCTTAATTCAGTCCAACCTTTTTATCCAGCTTCCCTAACGCAGGCCTTTGAGTGGAGGGGTGTCTGAAATCCAAAATTCCCCTAATAATTCCAATTTTTCTGACTGACTTCCCCAACACAGACCAAAGTAAGGGGGGGTCTCAAAAACAAACTGCTAAATCACCCTGTGTTTATTTCAAACCAAAAGTGTGGGTGAAATCATAATTGCCATACGTATTTGTACCAATCTTGAAATCGTACTGCAAGCCTTTTAATCTCGCAGGAAAATCAAAGTTGCACAACATCACATGATAATTGCTTTCATTATTGATCAGTGTAGTGAAGAATTGTGTTCTTTTCAACTCACTTTTGTGATTTATGCTGAGAGAAGTGATGCGTTGTGCCACAGATAAAGTGGGGCTTGACATTTCCATGCTCATTTCTATTACTTTTATTTAAATAAATACCAATATATTTCACATACACTGGCCTGATTCTTGGCTTATTGTTGGCTCTGGGAAGAGGGAACAAAGGGGCATGATATGTGTCTGAGATAGGGCTAAAGAAAAGTATCTATCAAACAGTTTGTTGAGACTAACCAACAAAAAGGTTCAAGACCAATTAATATTAAAACCCCTGATCCCAAGATCTTTTACCCAAGATTTATAACAAATTCAAGAATTTACCAACAGTGAGGCCTCTAATTGTGGCCAAGTAGAACATTGTGAGGCAGAAAGTAACACATTAGATAAGAAATTCAAATGCCAAAATTGATCAAAAAGATTTTATTGAAAAAGCAAAGAAGAAAGCAAAACAGTATGACAGAGGAAAATGTATGATACCTAAAGATAAAAAGAAAGACTTTACTGGGAACAAATGTTCTTATTGCAAAATCCAATAGCAAAAGTAACATCATTTACAGTAATAAAGAAAAACAAAACACTGGTACTTGCTAAAAGTGGATAAAGATCTGAAATCATTTCTACATGAAAAACCGATAATTGCTTATAAAAAAGCACAACCCCTACAGTGATGACTAAGTCCCAGCAATTTACACAATGGGCCTCATTCTGAGTAGGGCGGTAAGGGATCCCGGGCACCGGTAAGGAGACCGGTGCCGGTAATCCCTTACCGCCCTACTACAAGGTCCCATAGCGGGTCCCTCCTTTAACGCCTGGTCTACCAGGCATTAATGATGGGACCCGTTAAGGGACTTCAGAGCTAATAACGGTACTGCAATTTGCGCTACCGTTATTAGCGCCTCCCCATTCCCATTGAGCCCTATGGGGGCTCAAATGGGAATGGGGAATGGCTTTTTCAACGGGGACTTACCAGTCCCGCAAAGGTCGGACTACACCGGTAGGTCCCCATTGAACCATACCGGTGCCAGTGTTCTCGAGGGGAGGAATTCGCTGACGGGCCCATTGGTCAGCACTCACCCTCTAGTGCTTGTATGACAAGATAGCTGCACCATGTGAGGACAGGGGGTGCAGGATTCACTTACGCCGACACGACTCAATAACAAGGACTCCGTAGTTTGGCAAAGGGAAGTCTGTTTAATGATACATACATCAAACAGGGAAACAAATGAGAATCAGCTGTAGTGCGATCACCGGTCTCGCTCCGACTTCCTCGAACTTTGGTAGAACAGCAATTCTTATAGCCAAAAATTGTCATCTCTGACATCTAATTTCTATAAAAAATCATCATGCAATATAATTGGTTAGGAAAGGTAACTTAAGTATAGGTGCCATATCTGTATGTAGAAATAAAGCATGTCGATTGGATAACTCTTATCGGGTGGGCGTCTACGCCCATCCCTCTACATCACACGTGATTGACGTCACTACAAGTATGACGTCTCATTGGTTACAGTGTCTATAGGACCCTAGATTGCATGGTCCATTGTGATTGGGCAAGTTACACCCCTAAACATAAATCTCCACTTTAATTAACAGCATGCAGAATAGACACCCAGATGCCTAGTGCCCCAAGATTCGCACTTCCTCCCTTCCATCAATCAGTGTTTTAGGGCTATGTGTTAATTAGTTGGCTGAGAATGACCTCGGAACTGTAGCCTCTTATCAGGAAAGGTTATGGCATCCTCGGGTTCTGGATGACATCAGGCGGTGGTACCTCTTCGCGTCTGGCTGGTCACGTGTTGGTTCACCGTGAATCTGCTTCAGTTTCTAGCCTTTTGTGCATTTAATTCTGTGTCAGCCTAGCCACCTGCATGGGCCTCTCTTATCTTGACCTTCACGGACGGGCTGTTATGCTGTGTAGTTGGAGTCTTGTGAGCTCATGCTCTCCTCCCCTTCTCTGGTTGACCTCGATTTCCTAAGCATGAGCTGCTCTTTGCTGAGTTTCGATTTTGCTCCTTCTCCTGCATTTCGCACTTGTATAATGTGCCTTATTGAGGTAGTTATATGGTTGGCGCTTGCTGCTCTATCTTTTACTAAGCATTACAGGCAGTATCGATTTCTTAGCATCTTGCGTTTCAAGCCTATTTACACACGTTTAACAGGACGGTTGCTTCCATCTTGTCTCGTAGCACCATTTCCTTATGTTTTAACATTGTCTCTTCTCTACGTACATTACATTCAATTTCGTAGTTACTTGCACTGGCGTATTATCTCCGATAGCTGCTCTTGTTCATTCTCGGATCTGTTCAGGCCCTTGTGTCATTTCCACTGGCCTTCCATTAAGGCTTTTGGGGTCTCTTCGTGGACCATGTGTAGGTACTCCTCATTTCGTATCAGCGGCTGTTATGGCTGTCTGATAGGGTACCGTGCTGCCCAGGGTTGTCGTGTTATGGTTGCTTCAACCGGTACGGATCTTCTTATGTACACAGGGCAGAGTCCCAGTGCGGCTCTCTGTTGGTTCATTTGCTCCTCATACGTCACATACCTTGGTGAATACCCTCTTGGTAGCTCGAACTGAGGGGTAGGGGTGCAGGTCATGTCTGGGGACTCCTTTACACCGGTAACGTTATTGGAGGCAGATATGGCGCAAATAGTGCCATGACTACCTCCAATCTCAGAATGAGGCCCAATGTCATGATTTGTAATGAGGCATGTTTGTTTATTTATTTGGTACTGCGCACCGAACCCGTAGGTAACTGGGCGCAACAGATAAGAAAACTTAAGACAAAGTTACAACATGGAATCAATACAGTGTTAACCTAAGAGATACAAATGGATTACTTTGGGGAAGGTACAGTAGCTTACATAAATTCATGTAAGGGTGGTGTATTAGATTACATACATTTTTTGTCGTGTACATAGCTAAGGTATTACATGGTGTCCGCGGGTCATATATCATTGGACCGCAGCCAGTTTAAGGTGTTGCATCTGAAGCTAAAATTAGACTGATCAAGTAAGTAAACATATGGATAAGTAAATTACCAAATGGCTTTTAAAATGAGAACAGTGCAAAACATGCAGACGTTCTATTGATAAGTCATCCCTTTTAATTCCAAATGGGGGAAAAAGATGATTATTACAGCATTTATAAGCTGTAAAAGCATATATGGGGTTTATGCAATAATGTTCGTCTGTAAGAAACTATACTTTGGAAGTACCATTAGACAGTTATGATGCAGGATACAGGAACACATTGAAGCTATCAAGTTAAAGGATCAAAAATATCCATTGGCAACACACTGGTCGGAAAAACATGCTACAGGGATATTTAAGATTGATGTTTTTTGAGACTTAAAAGATTCTAAGTGGGAGAAAGAAAGAGGAACCTGGAACAACAATTAAGAGAAACAGAAGCAACAAGTATTTTCAACTTCAACACCTCAGAATGGGGCCTGAACACAGAACATGAACTGTGCAGTTATTTGTGACATTGTTAGTGATCAATCCTTTGAACCGAAGGGACATGCATAAAAGATGACAATTCTCATTACATTAAACATAATGGCAACAATCAATGACTAACAACATGTCTATGCAATATGAAAAGTAACAACTTTATTAAGATATATATGACGTATCAGACCATCAACAAGGATTGTTGTTGGATGTAATCCAGGAAATGTATAACATTTTTCATATGCAAATTGAGTATGGGTTCCCTTTTTAAGTGTATGGTGAGAAACCTTATGACAAATAAAGTATGGTCTTACCACATATATTACTAGAAACAAAATATAAATACCAAATTATTAACAAATACATACATGTAAACTTCATTAGAAATAAAGAAACTAATATTAAGTCACACATTATACATCCTTTACACTGAATTTGATTCATGGATAATAATTGAAATCAATATGCAAATAGACACTCAGGACTAGTGAAAGGTACTTAGTTTGCATCATATATGGCAAATCAAATGTGTTACAGGTGTTGAACAAAACTAACATGGATCTAATAGTAAACCATTTTGAAACAAAACCATTCTAAAATGGCGACAGGGAGGTATGATATACCCCTTTTGCCAAATTAACAAGTGATTTCAAGCATAGTATCGATAAAAAAGGTAAAGGACAGCAGCTTTAATACTTCGGGTGTTTGACTAAAACTTAATGACATTATAGATGAATGAAAGAGAATATTTACTATGTTGCCTATTCATTGCTTAAGATGCAATGAGATTTATCAGTTGATTTTTTAACTGCAGATAAAAAACACTGATAAAAGAAAACTGAAAACAGATAATGATTCTGAATTCAAATACAAGAAGGAATAGATTCTACTTATAAATAAGTAATTTGGAAGCAATTATAATTTGTGTTTGTAACAACTATAACGGAACCTAGTACATTATGTAATTACTCAGTGTCCATTTGTAAGCAGCAAACCTAGGCCCATCCTTACAACCTGTCTAATCTATTTTCTATATGTTGTTCATCATGCATTTATTCTACTATGTGAGCAACCGATGTGCAAACATAATCAATGCTTATGGACCTGTCCTACGAAAAACATTCCATCCCTTTTGTATGTCAAGGTTTGCAGTACATTAGGCCACACTGACCATAAAGAAAAAAAGGTAATATTAGACTTTGCCTAAAAACTGTACATTACAGAAGCATAGCTAGCATGAAGTACATAGCCACTCCCCTGTGTGAAGGCATCAGTGAGTAAGACACAGACAACAGATCCAAATTAAGTTTCAAGAATTGTATTTAAGTTAAAATGCGGTGGGATTCCCCTACCTAAAGAAAACAAAGCATAGTCTGTTTCAGAATATCCAAATCAAGGGTCTGCCTTTGTCTAAAGCCTATACTTCTCTTGATAGAGAACTGTCTACAAAGTGTAGGGATATGAGCATATAAATAGAAGCATTCTGAAAGACAATTCAGAGCTCTTTCCAGCTCTTGGTTTAGGACCAGCTCCTCCTTCTCCAAGTTCAACACAGTCCATGAAGTCTTGGTGTTCCCTTTCCCAAGTTCAACACAGTTTACAAAGTCTTTCAGTCTGCATCCCTGAGAATTCACCACAGTTCACAAAGTCTCTTGGTTCCCTTCCTGAGAGTTTACCACAGTTCACAAAGTCTCGGGGTTCCCTTACCCGAGAGTTCACAACAGTTCAAAAAAAGGTCTCATGGTTCCCTTCCCCGAGAGTTCAACTCCTCCAGCTTTATAAAAAAAAAATAACAGTTCCGTTAAGATTAGTGTTTTGTACCAGTTCACTTAGACAGATCTGTTTCTTAACTTTAACTTCCCATTTCAGGCTGTTGCAAATAATAAACTTCTTTAAACTTGCTTTCATTGTCTTCTTTCATGTACAGCACTTGATCTAGGTGCAGTTGTAAGACCATACAATCCACCCATTATAGGTCATGCAACCAATAACCCTCTTTACTGTTTCCATCAACAATTAGCCACTGTTTCCACCCGACAGTAATGTTTAGTTGATTCTCTAGTGTCGCCTTTTTCAGACACTGTCCCGTGACTTGCTTAGACAATAGACATTTTGTTGGTCTTTTCTGTATTCCTCCAGGTCTTGCCAACTCAGCTTACCTCTTAGCCTGCAACTCCTGTCCCCTTTTCCCTTTGGGCCAATACTTGGTTTCTCACTGTCATACAGTTTGTGGCGTTCTCTTGACTTTGCATTATTAATTTCTGTATCACGCAGTACTGGGCTTCCACTCCATTTATAAGTATTCAGGGGGCTTTGTATTTTGTGCAGCATTCAAAAAACTCTTTCAATCAGTCTCAGATCACTCAGTATCTTAAGAGTATGTGTTCCAGCATGCAAAAGTACTTTCAAATACTTTTAGTTTGTTCGACATTTGCAGAGGACTTACTGATGCATTGCCGGAGCACCCCGGCATCAGTGTGTAACTGCTTCACATTCGCACATGGCAGCGCCCTTCCCTTCTCTTCGCATCCCTCGCAACTGGCTTCTCCAGGCTTCTCCAGGCTTCTTTGGCTTCCCAGCTTCCCTGGACTCCGCCTCTCCTTCGCAGCCTCCACAGAGAGCAACACCATTTAGCTCCATTGCCTGACTGTAAAGGACTCCACCAGGCAGACACGCCTGGTTGTTCCATTGAAATGCCACCATAGACTTCTTCATCTCTGTACTAGAGTGGTGTTTGGAACTGCAGGTTTAATAAAAAGAGCATTCATAACTCTATTTTGTTTCTGGTATGTGTGTGTATCAGTAAAATGAGGATCCTCCTAGTTGGTCTCTTCCTCGTCCCAATGCTAAAGTGGTGTTTCTGTGGGACAGTTGGACAGAGGAAAAGGGAAAGGGTATACAATACCCTCCAAAGGCTTTAGGTATAGAGGGCTAATTGTGAAAAGGAAAAGGGGGATGCCATGTCTCACGTAAGGATGTCCTCTCCCCACTCATGTTCCCTCCACCCAGGTGATCCTCCCTCCCATATCCACTCCCAGGGTCGGGATCCAAAAGTGATGGCCTTTCCATGGCCACCTAAAAGGAGGATCCTGGGGGAAAAAAAGTGAGGACGCCCTCAGGTTCTCTCACATGCCAGTGCTGAACTGCCTTACATGGAACTCTGGAGATTACCCAGTTGGCTTCAGCAAGATGGATTTCTTTTGTATGGGAACTCTGGTTTTCTGCTCCTCTTACCCCGTCCATCTCACCTCATCCCACGCATCCTTTTGAAGTAAAAGATTTGTTTTAGAGCTTCTAGTATGTTGTTCCTCCTTCTTAACAAATGTTATATTTACCATTACTGTTACGTTTAAGTAGTTTTAATCTCAAAATAGGGAGAAATGTGATGTAAAACTCACTGTTTGGACCCATGTTTCCGAATTGGCTTGGTTGTGAACCACCCTCAAACCTTACTAAGAGTGGTTGGGCTTGCTTACACAGGTTACACAAGGCCAATTTGAAAAACATTTTCAGGTTTACCTTTGGTTCCAAGTCTACCCTTGTCCCATCTCCCACAATCCCTTGCAGAGTGAAGGTGAAATGTAGCTCTCAGCAGAGAGTAGCAGGGAGCAATGAGGACTGTATCTGGACCAGGCAGAGCTGTCTTTGGGCATGTGATAAAAGTTAGAAAAGCAGAGTCTGCTTTCAGAGGGTCGTCTAGTAGCGCTCCAGACAGTAATTGGATTGACTGCTCGTGCCCTCAAGACATGGACATGGAGCTTAGGATGGTTCATAAGTGCTTGCTCTTCACCTAAGGCTGAATGTAAAACCTTCCGGGCATTGCTTGCAAAAGCCTTCCTTGGTTAAAAACTGCAGAGCTTCCCACTTAACACTTCAACATTGCCAAATGAAAGAGAAAGGTTCTCAAATTTTTAAACCTTCAGGCTGTCTGACATGCACCATAAAAGTCACTGACGTATGGCCTTAAGGTCTGGCATATTGCCTTAGCTGTCATATCTCCCCATCCTGGATGTGAGCAGAGGCGCTGCCGTTGTCCTGCTCATTCTTCTTTTTTTAATCGCCACTTATTTGGTTCCCATTTAGTGTTCATGTGGACAGAGCAAAAGGATGAAGATTGAAACAGCAAACTGGATATCTCCTTTAACAACATAACGTGGCACAGCCTGGATTTACTGAAACTGACTGGAGGCGAGCTAGTGAGTTGTAGAGATGCGGGCCAATAAGAAGAGAGGAAATGGTACCATGGTTAGGAGCAGAGCAGCTCTTGAGGGACATCCCTATTGACAGCAAAGGATGGTGAGAGGACCTCCCTGCGCAAGAGCAGACTGTAACAGGAATCTGCCTGATCAGAGGAGTTGTCAAAATGCAATTGGCCGAGTTCTTTTATTCCCTTTTGTTAGGGCTTTAAATAGGTTGAGATTATCAGGGGCTCCCAATCAGATTTCCCCACGATAAAAGTGAAAGAAAAGACAGAGAGTGACACTACTGCTGTCCCCAGTAGATATCACTATGAACCATGTTTAAGATGTAATCGGCAGTTAAAACATTTGGCTTTTTATATTGTATAATAATTTTATATTATTTGGTTTTTAATCTTCTTGGGAAAATATAGTACAGAGATTGCCCCGTAGGATAGCTCAGCGGCAACATGTTTTCCTTGGAAGCAAGATGACAGGAAGCAACACAGGTTCAATCCCCGGTCCGCGCTTAGAAACCTCTGGGTATTTAAGCGCGTTATAAATACGCAACTAAGACAAAAAAAAAACAATTACACAACTAAAAAACAAACAATTCCTGTAACAGCGCTTCAATGCCCGCACGCTGTGTGAGCGCTATAAAAATGCAAAATAAATAAATGAAACTGCTTAATTTTTGCAGCATATCATGTTATCTTGTCATTAGAAGGATTTAATAACATTCATTTGGATTTCATTTCGTATTTATAATTCAATACTTTTCTTTTTGTCTGATGTTTTATCTATATTACTTTGCTTCTGATGAGAAACATGATTCTGTACGTTTAGTAAGCAATCATGCGCAGTGCAATATATCTGATGCTTTGAATCTGATTTGTGCAGTGATTAATTGTTGAGTGTGGTCAAACTGTGCATAAGCGCTGCCCTTGTTCCTGAAACGTCCGAATGTTTGGTACACAGAGGATCTCTGTGACCATGCACAGTTCTAGAAAGACCGCCCAGCCATCTAAATTTAAATGACCTCAAGAGAACCCAATAATCATGCATTTGAACAGAGAGGTATATCTGCTAAACTGGGTATCACATGCATTTAAGTACGGGATGCTTCCGCCGCAAACCCAGTAATTGTACATTTAAAGAGTTTGCCAAGTTAATGCTTTGTTCCAGGCTCTGAAGTGAGGGGCCAAGCTGCAGGCTCTGATCCATGCAAATCAATAAGATGCAATCACCAAATGTCGCAACTGAAAGCTTGATACAATCCTTTGCGACCTACGTAGGGTGACCAGACGTCCCGGTTTTCCCTGAACAGTCCGGGGAAATCACCCACCGGAGTTTTTTGAATTTCCAAACCCTGTCCTGCGATTGGAAGGTTGGCTGGCTACGGTCCCTGTTTTTGCCAGGTCCCGATTTCGAAATTGGGTCCCAGCGCAACTCTTCATGCACGTAAAAAGGGGCGTGAATGCTTTTCATGCCCTCATTGCCTCCCCCTCCTCCCAGGCGCTCTCCTCCAATGAGAGGAGTGCACATTTGAGCACACCCTCTCCGTGCCCACCGCAACAGGCCAGTGACATAGAAGTAGGACTACAATTTTATCATAGTCCTACTTGTATGTCTGTCCTGTCCCGGTCTTTTAAAAAAAAAATCTGGTCACCCTAGACCTACCAAGAGAGATTATTTAAAGAGAGATTTTAAAATATATTATCTCTGTAGGACATCAAATAGGCATGCCACGATCTGATGTCTGTGTGTTGAGTGCCAACTAGGCCAAGAAGAAGCCCTCCTCATCTGACTAATGATATGATATCTTCAAATTAACAAAGACAAAGATAGCAGATATGCCGTCGGTTGCCTTTTTTTCGAGTAAGCATTCTAGCCATAGAGTTCTACGTTGTAAGTGGACAACAAAAAGATTTGTTTGCATTCTGATGGGGGAATGAGATCTGTGAATTTCCAGGTAAGTATGTGAATAGGATTAAATCCAAATACCTTCTTCTCTGCTTTATATCAGATACTATTGCAGAGATGGAGATGTAATGACTACTCTTTGGGGTCATACTGTTACATTAATAGTAAAAAAGAAAGTAATGAGGGAATGGTCAAATTTTGCAGATCACTAATATGTTGCATTGTTTTGTAGGTGGTGAAACTCACCCTACTTGGTTACAGGGGAATGATGTAAATGTCCTATTACAGTCCTGAAGAAGGTTGTGTCATCAAGAGGACGAATTTGTGATGTTCAACTAGTCAACCAAAACCTATCTAGACTATTTTTACTGTGTAACTGTTTAAACACAGAAAGTACTATCTGCCACTGAAGTGGAGGACATTCACATATAGAAATAGATGAATCGTTGACCAAGGGGTTAACGAGTTAGGTGTGATTTATACATTTAAAGAAACTGAATGAATGGAATGATTGAGAGTGAGTTGATTTTTGTGATAAATATGTTGTGATATGTGATTTTAAACTTGACATTTTATATATGTTTATGATAATAAAATGAATATGAATTTAATGAGTGACATTTATTGGTATTTGTAAAAAGGTAAATGTGTAACGTGCACCATTCCCTATTCTACTGGTCCATTGTGTTGTTTTGCTACACCCTAGGGCCTACATCACTCCCGCTTCAGTTTGTGTGGGATGTGGTTGCCTTGTCAGTCACAGCAGAAAAGATAGCACTTGACTGTATAAACCCATGTCTTTTCATTGCATATACCAATGCTTATCTCTTACTAGTGTCCTTATCAGCCTCACAGTTACTGCACAGCGGCTTCACAAGGGGTCAAGTGTGGAAACCATTTCCACCAAACGTGGTGAAGCAAAGCATGTGGTGAAGAGTGCCATTGCTCTATCCACTGCCTAATACCTTTGCAGCTACCACACCATTCAAGTGCTATCTTTCTTGCTGTGCCTGGCAATGCAACCACATGCAAGGCCGCACCTGGGAACTTAGAGCAATGCCATAGGATGTGAGATTATGCCTGCGCATGGAAGCACTACCTGAGGCTGTATCTACACAAGTCAGTCTAGGCCTATGCATACTGGCTAGTTGAGACTTCAACAGAATATGCAATGCTGTACATGTTTATTAAATGTTGAACCTACATAAGAGATACTGTACTTAAGCATCAGAGGCTATACCTAGAACATGATGGCAGTAACAATCCAAATGATGGCAGTTCAGGGATACATTATTTGAGAAACTGTCATATGAAGTGTTACCTCATTTATTGTAGCTTTAGGTGCTATACAGTGTCCATTCTTGGGCACAAAAGCGTATTTCTCCTTATTATGGCATTATCTATCTTAGATGTGATGGATTTCCCTGGGCCTATGTGTTTGTGCTTGGCATATGATGGTAGTACCTTTGCTTTTACAGCTCCATGTTATCCATTTATCCAAGGCTCCTCCTTGCTCTCCCCCCCAGGGGAACACCTCTCCCCTCCGCTCAGGACACTCAACTGGCTCCACGATCAATCGATGGGCTTCTTTCAAGGACATGTGCATCATCCACTGCTCAATACACAAGAAAGGACCAGAATTTCTCAAAAACAAGATCTCCTGCTACCACCCCACCAGAAACCCAGATTGGGCTCTGCACACCACCTGGCGGTCCCTCTTTTCAAGTTTGGCAGACTAGGAGGCACATACTTCTGTCCTCGCACTCACAATCTGGAATACCCTTCACCTCATGCTCCGTCTCATAGAGGATCACCTAGCCTTCAAGAAAGCCCTAAAAACCTGGCTATTCCCGCCCGACCTCATCCACCCCCTCATCAACCCTTGTCTCCTCCGAATCCACCCTCAACCTATCGTACACCCCTCCAGTCATCATCTCTGCCCCCCACCTGCCCATCTCAGTCACAAGTCTCTCCTTACAGCCTGGTTTCTCCTGCCATCTAAGCTTCTGTGGTGAATTCCAAACACTCATGGAGGACTTGGGTGGTCACTCCAGCAACTTGCACCTAGAACGAACCCTGACAGTAGGCCAGGTATTGCATCCATTTTAGCGTGGAGGGTGACAACGCATTGCACTAAAAATGTACCTTAAGATTATCAAGCTGATCGTGCTGAAGAAGGACAACCAAGCACCTCGGGCCCATCGCACAGAGTTTGCATGGCAGAGAATTCTAAAGCAAAAGATGGTAGGCCAGGCTGCCACACACAATCATGAAACATGTTCTTGTTAGCTCAATAGAAGGATCTAGGAATGGCAATATCCCTCTCTAAGAACCTGCAGTTACGGTATGGAAGACATTCGTTTTACGGTAAGTGCCTCCAACCTCCATCAGAAGGGGCCTTTTGGCTCCTGAAAGCGGCTTTTGAACTGGGAAGGGAAAGGAGCCTTGTGGATTGTAAAACAATGTGCATTTAATACTGGAGAAGACAAGTATGACAGATGACTTACTCCTGGCAAATCCGGACTATGTGAAAAGGAAAACTACTTGACCAGGATTGGATCAACACGTTGGAAGAGGTCAACAGGTACAAGATTTATTGTAAGAGCTATATCGACATGATAAGGTGTGGGTCAATTCTAGGCATACAGACCCATACACACTTGTGCATAGGCGTGTTATAAATGCCATACCATATCATAGGCTATTTGGGGAAATTTCCATCAGATGTTCTACTTAACCAGTTCCTAAAAATACTTCTGAATTTGATGCCTACAAAAGAAAGACTGGAAGTAAGGAAAGAGAAAAAAAACAAGTCTTCTCATGCAGACTTTGTAACAAGATCCCGGAGATGCTGTATCATCTAGTCATGCAATGCCCTGAGTTAAGGGACAGGAGATCAAACCTAATGGGTAAATTCCTCAATGACTACTTGACTCTCTATCTAAATGAAATGTGGGCCTTGCTAATGCAGGGCAAGAGGATTGCTCTAACCCGCGCTTTTGCTGGAATTTGTTAGAGTAATTTTTCAGGACATAGACACAAGGATTTCCAATGAGGAAGGAGTAATGTAGATCTTTTTGTTTTATTATTTTATTGGGAAATATCAGAATGATTCCTTTAAGAAATCGACTACGTAAATGTATAGGGCCAGGATCTCCTTTTTCCCTAAATTCTTTTCTAATACATGGCACGACATGTGAATGTTATTATGTGTCTGCCGATGATTAATGAAAGCTGTTGGGTCTGGGTGTATCAATGAGTGGAGTGCATCTTCGATCCTATTAGCTAGGACTTTGGTATAGATCTTAGCATCTACATTCATTAATGCTAACGGGCAATATGACCCACAATTGGTTAGGTCATTGCCTGGCTTGGGGAATAATACCATTTTCGTCTCTTACATATTGGGGTTGATAATACCTGAGTGCATAAATGAATGGTATAATTGGGTGAAGTTAGGAGCCAATATGTTGCTATACGTTTTATAAAAAAGCGCTGGATATCTGTCTGGGCCAGGAGATTTATTGAACGGAAAATCGTGAATAACTCTGCGTACCTCATCCTGAGTAATATCAAGTTCAAGCTGTTCGCTATCCATTTGCGTTAGTCGGGGGAGGGTGACCGAGTCCAGATATTCCCGTTGAGAGTGCAGTTCTGGGAGATCCGACTGGTATAGTTCTGAATAAATTGAATGGCATTGAGTACGAATATGGGGAGTTTCAGTAATTCTATCCCAAAGGGGAGATGAATCTGCTGTATGGTCCGGGAAGCCACTCTCTGACAGAGTTGGATAGCCACAAGACAGTCTGTCTTATTAGCTTCAATGTAATATTTTTGTCTAAGGAAGAGTAGGGATTTTTCCACTTTCTTAGTTTGATACAAATCAAACCTACCGGCTGCGGCCCTGAATACTTTCTGTTTTGTCAGACCGGTTTTGGTTTCCTTATTTTTCATTGCCTGTCTGAGTTCCTCCTCTAATTCTATTTCGAGTACCATTTTCTGCTTATGTCTAATTGCCTCCTCCGCTATCAGAGCACCCCTCCAAGTCGCCTTAAAGACGTCCCATATTAAATTTATCACTGTCTCCTCCACAGGGTTCAAATAAAAAAACTCACTTATTTGCATTGTTATTTTTTCCCTGATAACTTGGTCTTGTAATAATTTTAATGGCAATCTCCAAGCCCAAAGTCTCTGATTTTCCTTATTAACCTTTAAATGTTTCACTATTGGTGCGTGATCCGATAATCTTATAGTATGGGTCATAATTTGAGTGATACTACCTAACAATGGCCTAGAGATCCAAGCGTAATCTATACGTCAGAATGAGCTATGCAAATAAAATGTGTAACCTTTGTCCATGCCCCTAAGAGTTAACCAGACATCCACTAGGGACAATTGTGCACATTTTTGTTGTAGGATGGCCGGGGCGGGCGGAGGGGGGGCTTGAGCATAGTGTGACTTAGTGCTGCGATCTCAAGCAGTATCCCATGCCATATTTAAATCTCCTAAAAGTACTATTTCCTCCTCCTAAAGGATTCTAGCTGCCCCATCGATGTCAGTGTAATGAAGCATAACTGTAAGACTGTAAATGGTTAGCTTCCCTCTCTGTGAGCTGTACTTTGATTTGGGTGCAGGTCCAAGCTGCTATAAGCACACCAGCTACCTTCACTACTGCATACGCCTTACTGATACAAATGTGATTTGCATCTGTCCACACGCTGAATATGAATTTCTTGAAGCACCACCAAGTCCGGTTGGTAGCGCCTCAACAAGCCTTCCAATTTCCTGCACTTTAGCTGAGTATTAAGCTCCCTAATGTTTAATGATAGGAACTTGAATTTTGTGTATTTTAATCACCACACCATGTAGCTTCTGAATATGCATCCTGTAGCACATAAAACCTTCAAAGGTATCCCTGCACAGCAGAAACACCTTCCCCCTTTCCTCATTCCTCTTGTGCCCTCAACAAACATTTCCCCAACTTACCCTTAACCCACCCCCGAAAAGACTGCTAGTGTGAATCACAGGACCTACTGTTAGCCGGGATAGGAACCACTGACTGTGTATAAACTGCTATCCCAGGGCAAAGTGCTGGGTATCCTAACAACCCTATCCATTACCAGAACAGATAGATTCCAGGATTTCAAACTCCATCTCTGCCATGTTGAAATATACCTTTAACGCATCTTTGACAGTTTCCAAGCATGTCTCTAAAAGAACCTTATTTTGAGGATTTAGGGTTAGGCCCCCTTAGTCGTATTCTCCAGTCCTCCCTTTGTGCACCTTTTGGTTTCCTTCTCTGTCGATCGATTGGCGTCCACTCCCCTAGTTCAGTCTGTTTAGTGTGCTGAACCATCATGTCCTTTACACCCTGCGTTGTCCCAGTAGCTGCATCATCCTCAATTTGAAGCAACGCAATACCTGCTTCTCTGGATGTTATTCTATGCTGCCTTCCTTCCAAGAAAAAAAGCAGTCAGAATGGAAAGGTCCATCTGTACTTGATTCCAGGCACCTGAAGACCTTTCACCACCAGTTGCATGTCCCTATGCTTTTGCAGAGTTGTCAATGAGGTCCAGATAAAGTTGTATTTCTGCCCCGCTGGATGTAATCGGTGCGCCGTCCTTGCCTCTCTCAATATTTGCACCTTTGGTGGATAGAGTGAACATGCTGCCAGTACATCACGAGGGTGAGCACCAGGTTCTGACCTCTTAGAACAATCTAGCGGAATGCTCGTGGCCTCCTCGCCTACAATGACATCGGGCAAAAATCTGCGCTATAGCATCTTTTAGCTCTGGATCCGTCACACATTCAGGGACGTTTTCTATTCGATATTAGAGCGTCTGGATCGATTTTCTAGATCTTCATATTGAAATTTCCAGATTATGTGTGATTGATAGTTCTTCTAGTGCAATATCCAATAGCTTACTGTCCTCTGCAAGTTCCTTAATTGCACACTCATTCGTATCCATGCGATGCACGAGCGAGGCATTTCTTTGCTGAAGTCGGCGAGTGAGTGCCTGATTTCAGAAGTGAACTAGATAAATTGTGCCTGGAGAGATGCAGAGAATTTTTGTTGAAAATCATGAACGCTTTTGGTAAAGTCTTCTTTGGATGTTGCCATGTCTAAGTCTTTGGTGGAGGGGACCTGGATAGGGCAGTAGCCTGGGTGGATCTGTATGGAGTGTTTTTTCCGAGCGCATTGCCAAGAACATTTCTAGTGGGTTAGGCTGTTGTGGATTAGGCTGTGTATGCCCAGCCAGGTGTTATGGAGAATTCTCCAAAATGGCTAATTTCCCTTACCTACTGAGTCCCTCAGCGGCTTTGCTGGAGTTCTAGGATTTATTCTTTTCACCTGGTAAGAGTGTGAGCCTTTGTCCCACTCTTACATGTGTTTTGCTTTGTGTTTTTAAGATTTTCTTGTGTTCAGAGACTGCGGAGCCTCACCTACTCCACAGGCATCATCTTTTTACTGTGTGTTACACAGCACCCTCAGTGCAGTGACAAAGGGTTGTCTTTTAGACTTCCCAACTCAGACTCCATTTGGGACTGACTACTGTCTCCCAGAACATGTAAAGTTACCATTAACTTTAATAGTCTCTTTAAAACCACAGACCCAGTACAAAGTATCTTACATAGAGTAGTGGAAAGGGTTACTACGTATCCCTTTTTTTCTGTTTCTCTTGGAGCATTGTTTTGCTCCCTTTTCATCAAGACTTGGCTGGTGGCAGTGGTAACTACCCTATTTTTCCTACCGCGGTTAGGTTAAATAATCTTGGTATTGTTCTAGGCTATCTTGGTAGCCTCAAACTTAAATCCGCTGGACCATATTTGTTTTAATTTCGTTCCGGCTGGGTTTATCCGCCATTTCTTTTTGAAAATGTCTTTCTCGTGTTTTTCTGCGTGCCAAACCAGGTTTGGTTCCTTTGTTCATCGTCCTTCGCGGGCTTCTGCACAGAAGCCCTCCTTAGGTGCCTGAAACTCTGGGTAGGCAGGATGTGATGGAGGGGTTTTAGGACCCCTGCCATGGGTTCCCTTGGTAACCCAAGTCACACTCCTGTTTGATTGGCTAGGTGACTGTCCCGGCGGGACAGCCACCTTGCTGTGTGATTGACAGCCAGGCTGTGTGAATGGGGAAAAACTGCATAAAAAGCAGGTCTCTGGGGCTGGAAAGGCAGTCACCACTGGAATGAAAGAACCAAAGAGGAGCTGAGTATCCCTACCACGACTGAACCGCTCGGTGAAGCCCTGTTGCAGGTCCGATTCTTCAAACTTCAACGACAGAGAAGATCCTCCAGGAATCTTCTTCCCCTGAGCTGGTGGGACCAACCAGTTTGCCCAAACTGCAAGCCAGGACTCCCTCCTCTGGTCAAATTCGTTATACAGAGCTACAGTGGGCTGGATGGCTAAGAAGGTCAGACCCTTCTTGGGTTTAACAGATTGCACCTTTTATTTGTTGCTTTGCTCTGCTATGGTTTCTTCCCCGGATGCAGGACCCATCAGTCTTCCTACTTTGTGTCATTTTGACAGTCGCTTCAGGAACCGTGTGCGGTACTGTGCAAATCCGTTTGTTCGTTTCGTTCAGCCACGATGAAAGTGTGTGAAATCTCTCTCCAATCCGAGGGCTTGTCCTTCTCTTCTCTTTAAACTAACTTTTCTGCCGCACAACTTCGTCCGGAACTCTTGGCAAAGACTTAACCGCAAACTACCCTGAGCTGTGTGATCTTGAGCAAAAGACTTTTGTCCTATTGACTTTGGCCCTAAGCCTTTTTGAGTTGATTCCATCACTGTAGTTCCTCTTTCTAGATTGCCCCGCTTACTTACCTGTTGGTGCTGTTGAATGTATGCCTAACTTTGTCTTTCCCTCCCTTTTAAATTTCTGGAGTGCCATTTTGTTCCCACTTCATTTGTGAGCTTAACTTGTCTGGAACCTATTGTGAGTTGTGTTGTGTATTATGAGTGTGATTTTTAAACTGCTTTACTTTAGTGAAATGTTTTACAACTGATGTGTAAACAAATGTATATTCTTTTACTCAGAAACCTTGAGTCAGTGTTTGTTTGAATCATATTAATTGCTGTCCTTTGTGTAACTATCTAATACTGCTCGCTTGCACTTGAGCTAAGTCTGGCTGCTCAGCCATTGCTACTGTTAAGACGGATTTCTGAACTCTGTCCTGGTGGCGCAGAAGTTCAGAAGGCCAACCTAATTACTTGGAACAGGGTAACCTCTGGACAAGCCAGACCAATCAAGGTAGCGATCGCGGCGGTCAAGACTAGGTCTCAAGAGGGGTGAGGGTGACTGAAAGCCCGCAGTGAGCACACAAAGCAAGAGCGCTGACAAACTACTCCAAACAGTTGTTATATCAAAAATAGATACACATTTATTTTAAGGCCTTTAAAATAATGACCGTAGCGAGAAAATCACAATATCACAATATTAAACCAACACATACCATATCAACACAATATATATACAAATACACAGTCGCAAGCGTTTAAAGCACGAAATATGTAGTCCACCTGCCAGGGAGGGAAAACAGGCAGTGCGATAATGCTTTCGACTCAGTTCGCCTTCATAGGCACCTAACTAGATGGAAGTCCGAGCCCTACGAAGAGTGGAGCCTTGTGCTCAAAGTACCTGCCACGCCGGTGCCGACGGGCACAAGGGGAAGCTCTTCGGAGGAAGTCAGGCGGTTCACGTTAGTGCACAGCAGAAGAAGAACAGGTTCCGCAACTCAAGCGCAGCCTCCACAGCGGGCAGAAGCAGAGCGCGAGCGCGGCAAAAGGGTGCTGTTTTTACACAGCAGGGAAAAGCAATGGGATACTGCAGGAGGGCGACCAGATCCTAGATATACTACTCACCGGTCCCCGAAGCAAGCAGACCCAGGCTTCTCCACGATAGTTTCAGCAGCTGGCAGGTTCAGAAGAGCAGGGAACGCTTTGTAGTCGTGTAGAGCAAAAAGACGTCCCAATCGACGAAACCGGCACAGTTTTGTTGCCGCACAGGACAACGGAGCGGCCGTGTGTATTCGAGCCAAATGAACCCTCCTCCCTTCAGACCTGGGGACGCCAAGCGTACGAAGCGTGGGAGAGGGACAAGGACTCGCAATACAACACAACCTGGCGGCGGTTGCAGAGCCAAACTCCTTGGTAAGCTGGTCAGTCAACTGGATGGCCCAGAGACGCTTCCGAAGGCTTACTTGGCAGGAGATGGTTGAAGATGCCGGGAATAGCTGTTCCTGCTATTCCAAAGGTCGAAGCACCAGTACAGGCCTTCTGGTTCGATCAAAGGAGGACAGGGGCTCTCCGGACGACAGCAGTGCAAAGGAGGATTCCTTCAGCGGGTCACCAGCGATTCCTCGGTCCAGCCTCGTAGTTGCAGGATACTTGGCTCCTGTATTCCTTCGTTCGTGAGAACTCAGGAGATCGACATGGTAGTGGTGTTTCCAGCCCCCTCTTATCCACGGTTCCCTTCGCGCCAAAACGGAGGGGAGCCAATGGGAGATCCGCTCATCAAAACACATACCATACGTGGACCAATCACGGACCACGGTGGTCCCAGGCATTCACACCACCCTAGACTCTCTGGCACCCAGGATGTGTATTGGGACCAGACATCCCAGCCCACACCCTGGAGGCACACAAACGACATGTAGAAGCCCGCGAACGCAACTGTGTTTCGCGGGAAAGTACATGCCCAAATAAGGAAGGCCCCGGGTCGCCGGACCTGGGGAAGGTGAAGGGAGCAAGACGGACAGTGGACAGGACAAAGGAGCCTCGCGGCCCGGCCATTTTGGGAGCCAGGCCACCATTTTGGGTTCAGTGCAAAAACGTGCTCAGAACGCCAAAAGGAGCTCAAAATAAACAAAACGATCGCTGCCACCATTCCAGTCCCTGAATGACTTGCACCGATCAAATACCATCCTAAAAGAGTATCTAGGGCCTGTAGAAGGCTAGAGACCCAAGAGAGCTGTAACTTAGCTTACAGTGCCCTCTTGTGTCGTGTTGCACTAAAGCTGCGACACGATAAAAGAAACTACGGGAAACCACGTTCCCCGGTACTGACTGTCTTAAGGGCATGTCAGTTTCCCCGTAAGAAAGGAGCGAAAGCCCAGAGAAGTGCGGCAGAAGGCTGTACTTCTCTGGCAAAGTCAAGAACAAGGTTAAAAACAATAGCAAAAAGTTTAGGGGTTGCCACATGGAAGGAAAATTCCCTACAATTACGAAATCTTTCCTAACAGCTACCACTTTACTGTGTAGTACAGGCTTGAACCAAAGGTGAATTTTGTCACTTGTAGTCTTAATTTTGTGTGGTGTTCCCAAAGGGTACTGCATATAACTCTGCCTAACACCAGGGACTGTTTTCTCCTACCTCGTGGCATGTGATTTATCCTTGAGACTAATGTGTGTCGCCGGAACTTGCAGCAAAACACCAAATAAACAGCTTCTGTAAGTAGTGTGCGCTTATGTGATACCGCTGAAGTACATTTTCTACAAGATGCAGGGAATGACGTTCTCTAGTTTTGTCACGGCTTTGCAGCAGCTTCAACAGATTCGCAGGTTCTGAAATCCTTTGGGGCCAAATCGGCAGCATGCAATACTACTTCAAGGTAAGTGTTAATGCGCAAGCAGGCCCCCGTCACCCGATCTGCCCGTAGCCTGATAGACCCCTGGAGTGCAATGCGAGATCGTGCACCGCTTCCTGCTCCCGGCTCGTTTAGCCCAGGACATTCCCGGCATGGCCACCGAAGTTCTAGGTGGGCCATCCCAACTGCAGCACTTTTGAGTTTACCGCTCTAATGTCCTGTTCACTGGGCCGTCCCTCCTTCGTGAAGATTGCCCTCTTGATTACGAATTCACGCAGGATGCCGGCTGCCTGTGTCCCGGTGAGCCAGCCCATCCCAGGAGCACTCGCTGCAGTTCTCCGATCAGCTGACCACACCCACCACTGAATCTGACCCGGGTCATAAGATCACGGGTCGTGTGGCGGGATTCCAGAGGTCAGGGATATTAGGAGCCCTGCTGTGATTATGCAGTGGTCACGGCCTTCCACCACACGATCTGCAAAAAGGTTGCTGCTTAATTACAGATGAAGCATTCTCGTGCTACACAACAGTCCTTATAGCCACAGTGTGGATGGGCCACAGGTAACGAAACTGACACAGCTCTGGGCAAATCTAACTTGGACGCACGTGAGCATACCCTTAAAGTGCGAGTTACACCAGTGTTTAGAGAACATGTGCACCAAACCTGTGGAGACTCGGAAGGCTGCATGCTGGTACATGAACACTCAAGTCTTCAAAAAGGTGTATGCACCTAAATCAGAGACAACTGATTATGATAAACACAAGGAGGGAAAGGACAGAGGTTCTGACCATTCATCCAAGAAAGGTCCCCAAACATCCAAAGGGAGATGCCAAATGCGTGGTAGGTCAACTCCCACTGGAAAGCAGCTTGTGGGCACCTCAAGCATTGTGGTTCCCACACCCTCTACAACCAGGGTTTGTTTCCAGTGTGGAGATTTGAGATATAGGGAGGTGGATTCTGCCTGCAAGGGGAAACCCAAGCAGGAGTTTGTGACTGATGTTCCTCTCAAGGAGGAGGCCACAGTCAGTGTTGGCATCATAACAGATGAAGTCCCACTAGCCCAGGAGTGGCTGAAAGTTCCCAACTCTGAGTGAGAATGGTACCTGGTCCTTCAAGGGGGCCCCAGTTCCCATCAAGACTCCGATATGTTTGGACCATGTCTCCAGAAATGGGGAATAGTCTTCCACCTTGAGTGGCACTAGTGTCATAGTTATCATGCAACTGGTGAAGGTGGGGCAGTACACCCAAAAACCAAACCCGCAGGTAAGAGAGAATGATAGTACTAAGTACTTTACCTTGGAAACCATAGGGCTTAGTTAGAGATGTGCAACCTCCCTGCACCATGTTGCAGTCCAAAATTACATTCCAGTACGATGTCTATTGGGTAATAGCCTCCCTGACACAGAGATAGTCAGGGCAGTCACTGGAGCAACACACGAGGAACTGCTTGAGGGCTGTGGCCCTGTGTCTTCCTCACCACGGAGCAGGTACATGGCAGAGGTCATGAACCACTCCAACCAAGGGAACAGGCACAGAGCAAATGCCCTGCCTGTTCCAATAACATGAGTTTCCTTAGCTGGAGAGTGTGAAACTGGTCTCACTGGTAGCTCCTTTTCTTCCTGCACTTATCTGACCTACCCTGCCTGCTGCCTTAAACCTAGCACTTGCAAATTGCTGGATGCGCTACCACTGTTTGTTGCCTTTATGATTTATTGTTTTATTATTATTTATCTGTTTCTCCTTTGCTTCGCACTTTCCACTTCTCCCCCCTCCCATGCACTTTTCCCCTCTCCCTCTCAATGTCACTGGGCCCAGTAAGATCGTTGTTTTGTTCTCCCCTGTTCCCCTCCCTTGCCTTGTCGCGCTCTGAAACACTTGTGTACTAGTGCGATAGAAATAAAATATCAATATCCTAGTCTAGGCCTGAAGTCCCCTGAGGCTCCTACTCTTGCGAGACAAGATTCAGCAGCCACTGAAGTGTCTTTGGCATTAGCATTAGATTCAGTGACCTCTGGGTTGCATAGAGGAGATACCTGAGATGACAGACAGGGAAGTTTCACATCTGAAGGGTCTGTCATAGCTGGGGAGTTGTCTTCAGCTCGAGGCTCAGGTCAAGTTGACTTTTGCCAGGAACATAGTGACAGTCCCACTCTTGCAAATCTGCTGAGGCAAACACGGGTGCAGGTGCATGGAGGAGGTCCTGAACCACTCTTAAAAGGGGAATAGGCACAGAGGGAAGGCTCTGGCCTATTCCAAAACCAGGAACCGGTGCAAGGCGGGAACCCTGACCAGTTCACAGAGAAGGAGACCAAGAATTCTGGGGGGAGTACAGTCCTCCCTAGGTACTGATGGGACAAGAGGCGCACTGGCACCCTTTTGAATCAACTACCTGTGGTTGGATGGTCTTTTGAGAGGAAAAGTAACTTCTCTCAGGTGGGATCCCACCAAGATGTCATAACTGACAGGGGACCCCATGTCATCTGTGTAGCTGTGCAGACACTGCAGAAACCTCAGCTGCCCTCTGCCGGACAAACCACTTTCAAGTGCTGGAAAGCTGCCTTAAGCAGGGCTGCAGTTCTAGAACTCGCACACTATGGGCAGGGAAATACAAGCCAGACAGACACTTGTAAAACTGGAATTGGAGTGGATCAGCTGAGCCTAGATGTTTCTGATCAACCCATTACCTGTCTTCACGGGTGGCTGATGGGATTAGAGAGAAACTAGGCCATGGTTGAGAAGAGCATAGCCTTCCCTCAGCCCACGTTATCACAAAAAGCAGGCAAAGGAGGTACATCTCTTAACTGTACCTGTTTTACCTTTATTATTGTGTTGGCTCGTGGTTGGTAGAAGTGTGAGGGCTGAGTGGACGTTTTAACCTCTTCTCATCCTTGTACTCATGCAGGACAGAAGTCAATTTGTCACAGTACAAGTGTACTGTGTAAAATTCTAGCAATGCTTGGTGTATAATAATACATACAGGCAAAGACTTCACTCTATATTTACTGACAAGTACAGTAAGATTTTAATTTAGTATATTCATGTATTCTTGTTAAGTAAACGCCAGCCTTCAATTCGTAATGGAATTAATCGTGCAACTCTGTGTTCTTGTTCAAATGCCTTTGATCCTCATATGCGCATCGGGAAGATGGTTCAGGTGTGTATGGTATGTACCACTCGATGAATGCTGGTAGCCAGCACTCCCACGCTGCTTCCAATAGCTGAACCTCAGCGGAGAGAGGAGGGAAAGGCAGCAGTGGAGCATTCCTCTGTGGGAAATAGAGCTGGTATAATGTGTTCTTGGTCAATTCTAAACTGTATTCACCTTCGAGCGCTCTGTTTTTCTCCTTTAAATGGTTTTACGTCTCAGCTCTCCTCAGGAAGGCAGTAGAGGTGTGCAGGGCAGGCATCACACCCAAAGCAGTTTCTGCAGCACACACTCAGGTAACCGCCCTCATACCCAGGAATAGTCTCACATCCTTCCTAAGCATCAAACGTTTGAATCGGAGGAACACTGGGTGCAAGGTGACTACAGTTGAGGACTGGAGTGTGCACCCTCACCCACCTTAAAAAACAGTTATCCTGGAGTTTCAGACTTTTTTGGGCGTGAGGGGAAGACCAGTACTACCTATACTCACTGAGAAGCGTCACACTATTGGCTATTACGTTAAATATTATAAATCTTCCAGCTCCTATCACTGCATTGCCTTAAAGCCGTTTTTCTAATTTCCAGAAGGACTTTCTCTCAATTACATACATTTTACATTCATGTTTATTCATAACTTACATTTAAAAAATGGTGTTGTTAAAATTCGATCTAACTCCACAAATGTCGACAAACTGCGTTCTGCAGCTTATCCTGCTCATATGTCAAGAGTGATGTTGTTTCATATAAAATGCAGCAGCTGTGTCACATCAGAGCAATGCAGCCATGTTTAATGGACGCAAGCAATGCCATCTTCATAAAAAGTCACGAGGCTCCCCAAGAAAATGTGGTCCTTTTTATTTACAGAGCTACGGTTGTTACAGTGCATACATTTTAAGGAATGTCAACGCTGTATTGATGTATTTTGTACGGATTGTTGGTGAGATGTATATTTTCCTTTTTTGTTTTTCACGGTAAGCAAACTCCAATGTGAAAACCTTTCTTTTTTCGATCATATGTTTACATTCAAAACAAACGCGCACCACGTTCGACGTGCCCCAAACAACGCGAGTGTGAGATTTTAGGATCGGGTTCATTTGTTTAGGAGCTTTCAATCTATATATATATATATATATATATATATTTAATTCAGACGATTCATCATTGTAAGATGCGATGAGGCAACAGAGGCAGGCATATAGCATTGGCGAGGAAGCTTCCCTGCCTGTGATGAATGCGTCTGTGAGTAGCACGTTTTGTCTTTGGTTGTGGTAGTTCAAACGGTGTCCAAGTTACCCTATTTTTGTAGGATGTGTATCTTGAAAAGATGTCAAGGAAAGGCTAAAATAACGTCGGCATGTAATGCAAAATCATATATGCGGCAAGTAGAGTGGAACACCTGCCTATCTTGGCGGATTCATGGAATTATTTGCGTGCCATTCTGCGAGCAAATCCCTGTTTGACGAATGGTAAATAAACATATACATTATGGGGGTGGCACGGCGGTCAGAAACGGACAACAAACAAGAAAAGAATTGAAGGAAATGAATGTGGTGACTAATAAGAATGACATGTTTAATAACTGTTATGACTAACACGTGCCGTCAGGCAGGCTGCCAGGTCAGATGCCAGCAAGGCTGCAGGACACTGGAAGATCCTACCATGAAGAAAAGAACTGTGCATTAAAAATGTGATTGCCAACTGAAAAGACAAAGGACAGTGAAGCGCCAAGATATACCCTTCTGACGTCGTGGATGCAAGTGTGTCCAAAGCCGAAGACAGCATTTACACGTTCTTGCGCCGCACTTAATACTGTGTGTACTGAAATCAGTTTAGGTTCCTGCACAGTACCCTAGAACAGGCATCAACATAACTTAAGTGACGTTCTTCATCAATAATAGTATACCAGAATGCCTAATAACGAAAGCTTTGCCAATGCAGGTCCCCAAGAGATGCCTGGGTTTCCTTCCAGGCGCTGGGACAGAGGCAGCAGTAGCAGTGATAGAAATGGCAGCAAAAGTTGTGTCTGTGAGAATAAATATGCCTTCAGTGTCAGGACAATATGACGAGGCAAACAAGGCACTCAGAACAAAACCCACACCTGCCTTACTACACGAATGAATGAACTTACATGCAAGAAGGCCCACTTGTTACAAGAGCACAGAGCCTAATGGAAGGTCAAACATTGAAAACGTGGAATCGGAGGCCTCGGCTTCTGCAGTAGCTGGGCAAAAGACACCACTAAGCAGCCAAGGAGTTGTGGCATCCCCAGAGGTAACAAACAATTAGTTATTTTCCTCTTAGTTTTCCTCACACATACTCAGTTTCTCAGGTGATCCACTATTCACCTCAGATCCCCTTCAGCCGGGCTCAGAACCCCTTTAATACAATGCTTGTAAGATTTTCATGTATCCAATTTCTTGGGTGATTGATGGTTCACCCGGTATCCCCCTCAGCCAGGCTCAGATCCATTTTAACACAATGTTCCATCAGTCTCCCTCCCCCCGGTTCGGACCAATTCAATTTACTGTAACACAAACTTGCTTAAAACCAAATCTTTCAATTGATCTCCCTCGTTTGGGCTTGGACCAACTTTATCTACGTTGTCATCAACTTTCTTGGCAGTATCAACATCAAAGGCTTTCAATTGTGCTGGGGATTTTGCTTGACCCGTCGCAGGACCACTTCGATGCACAGTTCTTTGCCACTCTTTCACCTTTATCAACTCTCAGTTGGATACCTTACAGAGACTTTTGAATGGCCTTGCTTATCAATGCAGGAGGACCCTGGGTACCACCGACACACAATGCAGGATTCTTCAGCATGGTTTCCAGGTCTTACGCTTTCTATTCCCAAGGTTTTTTTAAAGTAACGGTTCCTTGTCGAAAAGGTCAAGGGACTTCACTCCTTGCGATCCCCTCCTGTTTAGCTGCCTTTCTCCTCGTGTTAAACTGCCATCCTGGAACTGTTTCCCTGTGTGCTTTGCCTCGCTCAGAGTGTGCTCTCGTGCTCCGCTCTTTAATCCGTGTGGGGAAGGGTAATGGAAGTTGGGTGTGCGTGATGGTCAGTAATTGCCTCACCATTGCATTGGGACATGTCAGGTATACGGCTCGGGTGTTAGTCCGTTTTCTCTCATAGCGAGCTGCCTGTGAGAAAGTGTTTGTGTTGTGAAAGGAGGGGGGTTGAGTTCCTAAGTATCCTAACTGTTAGGATGGGGTAAAGGAGTTACAGGGAAGGGGATACCATGTCTCGCCATCCGGTGTCCAACTCTCATTCCCCAAAGCCCCCCTCTCCCAGGTAATCCTCCCATACTGGTCCAACCCCAGGAACTGAATCCAAAAGCGATGATCGTATCTTGAGCACCTGGATGACAGATCCCTGGGAACTAGCGGGTGACACACCTTCAGGTTTCTCACACTCCACCTGTCGCCTCACCCTGCCGTGGTGCAGTTGATTGTGGTGTATTACGGTGCAAATATCTGGGAAACTGTGCATCCTAGGACCTGGACCTCGAGTTTTGTTCCTTGTGTCGGGACTGGTCCTTCTATGACCACATTGTTGGTTCACGGATTTCAACAACCGTCTCATGTGTGAAGGTGCTGAAATTCAGGGAAAGGGGTGCGGTGTCCAAATGTCATGTGGCTAGAAAAATCTGGAGGGTCCTAATAGAAAACTATGCAAACTTTGGTGCAGATTGGTGAAACAGTGTGGAACTGTATAAGGAGCAACGCTTCGCCAAGCCACAAACCCACAAACACATTTTGACTTGTGTTGAAATCCAGGTAACTGGGTAGGGTGTCCATTGTAATGTAGCCAGTAATGTACAGAGGGTCCTGGCAGGCAACTATTCAAAATTTGGTGCAGATTGGTGAAACGGTGTGGAATTGTATAAGGAGCAATGTGTTCCCACAAACACATTTTGACTTTTGCTGAAATCCAGGGACAGGGGTGGGTTGTCAAATTGTCATGTATTCAGTAATGTCCGGAGGGTCCTGGCAGGCACCTATGCAAAATTTTGGTGCAGATTGGTGAAACGGTGTGGAAAGGAACAACGCTTCACCAAAATGTTGCCACAAACAAACATACACATTTTGACTTTTATATATATAGATAGATGTTCAGAGCAAAAGAGGATGAAGGTGATTTTTCCAGGGGAAAATTAATTGGGAAGAACATATATAAGGACTTTTAGAAACAAAAGCTACTAGTTAACTGGTTACAAAGCTGGAGAATATTTTACTCTTACACAAAAAATTCCAACGTATCTGAACCCATTGGCCTCCGAGTAGATATAATATGATGTTATTAGACAAGTTAACAATGCAATGAGGGATATGGGGAGCCCAACATCCTGAGATTAGACAATTATCAGGACTACTACCAAAGAAGGCAAGAGCTTTGAATACTGTGAGGCTTTAAAGCTAATACCGGAGATATAAGACTTTATCTGTCATAAGAGGGCAGTGCTTCGCCTACCCTTGCTCAGGATTACTATACCTGGCGTGTGAGGCTATAACTGGCATAATATGGCAGTATCTGAGCATGAGTTCAACTTGGCACCTTATGGCAGGATTTACCATGTGATGGTGACCATAACCATAATGTGAGGCTATAACTGGCATTAGTTGGTGGCAACGTGGCTTATGAGGCTGTGCTGGCATATAACGGTGGTGATCCCAAGCCGGTGATGGTCTGTTGACTATGTCCTTAGCATATCTTGACTGCATTCATGGAATATCAAAACAGCTCCATAAATATTATACACTTTGGAAACTGAAAGAGCCTGATGTCGCTTTAGTAACTATAATTTTACTTTTCCATTATCACACTTACTTTTATTTATTCCATAAATTATGGTTCTTCCTCTGATGTCATGATGGTAAAAGGCCATGGTACATTGCTTGCTGTGATGCTGTGGACGGTCAACTGTCTACTGACTTAAGCGCTTGTGATGTCAATAGCCGTATGGTTCCACTTCAGCTATTCCTGGGATGTGTGGTCAATTGATGTCCCACTATCCATGCGTTGTTCATTCACCCTGTGCAAACAGCCCAGTGGCAAAAAGGAGAGCTGTAGAAGTGAAAAGCATTTCCCTAGATCAAGTTTGAATGAAAGCATGTATTATTTTCAGAAATTGTTTGCTGCTTTCCCACGATTATACAGAAGAAGACTGACTAGCGGATACAGCTCAAAAAGTATTTTCAGAAGTATCTGCATGCAAAAAAAAAAAAGAGTAACATAAAGATTTTATGTTGGAATAAGGAATTAACATGTGCTGTTTTAACCTCCCGCTACCATTAATACCTCAACAAGCAAGTGTCAAAAATAAAGCATTACTTTTTAGGTTAGTTTTAGGAAAACAACGATTATGCACTACATAGTGGATGATTGAATATTGGGGTAGCAAATACATGCTATTGTGTTATTGCTGCACAGGCTGAGGGATCAATGAAGACTCATAACACAGATGTCGGGGTCCACTCAGATTTATTAGTGTCATACACAGAGGTTGGAACAAGGCCTGAAGGCTCTAACAAGGAGATGCTCAAACAAAATGGGGTATTTCTCAATATAACACAGTGCAGTGAAAGTGATATTCAAAACCCTAGTCTAAAACAGGACCATGGACCAGAGTTCAGGTTCTCGAGGTAACAGCAGTTTGGGTTCAGGGTTGTATTGCCTTGAATTCATTACAAGTCAGTCACAGTTCTTGGTGTGATTCACACCCAATCACTTCCAAATCCTGGTTTTGCATGGCTCCAGTAACCTTCTGGGATGGCTTGTAGCAACTGTTAATCCATATGGGGTTGATATATGGGCATCTCAATGACAGTTGATTTCTTCATCTGCCCCTTCTTCATTTGCCCTGTTGGATTTTCAGTCTGTAGAGCCCACCACATGCCCAGGGTTTTGGGGCACACCACAGGCTCAGGGTTTGGGGGCATCCATCATAGGCTCTGGTTTCTGAGAAGCCTGCCAAAGGCTCAGGTTTATCAGGTGTCCCAGGCACCGCTTTGGCGCCCATACCTTTCTAAGCCATGACAGGGTTCCCTATTTCTATGTATTCTATTTCTATCATAGCACATTCACCTGAGGGGATCTTGGAGATAAGAGAAACAGAACGTAAGCGGGTAATGTGACTGCTGCAACTAATGTTTAGGAGGGGACAAGCCAGGTTTTACGCCCGTGTCCTGTCCCCTTTCCTCCATACTGTATGGACGCCCCTCGTTGGGGATGGAAGACGGATCCTTTTTCACCAGAAAACATCTTTTTCCCCTTTAAATTTAGAGGCGCGTGGGGCGCGGCCCTGGCAGTATGCGCTCCCCTGACTCTGCTCACTGGCGCCACTCCCCAGTCCCTTCTCGGCGTCGACGGGAACAGACCGCTTTCACCAGCACTCCTGGGTTTGGCTTCGGCCTTGTAATACCACACACTATTCCCCGATACTTTCTTCTGTCTTTTTGTCTTCTTTTTTTTGGTCTTAATCAAGTACTTGGTCCTCTGGCACCACGCTCCTCCTCGGCGCATGTCAAACATCAGCGGGCTTCAGCAGGTGTCCAGCCTGTGAAGAGCTCTTCCCTACGTCCGACCCCCACGCCTTTTGCCTCCGCTGCCTTGGCCCCGATCACGGGTGGGAGGGTTGTACCGTATGTGAAGCGCTGACACTGTACGCTCTGAAGAACAGGTTAGTTCGGTGCAGGGAGCTCTTTGAGAAGTTGTCTCCAGAGGATGTGAAGGACTTCATCAGACACAAGTCAAGGCCCAAGGTAGGGCTGATTTTTCCATCACACCCCGCAAGGGTGACTCCTTCCCAAGGAAATGCCAGAGCGGGAGAAACTAGTCAGGTTCTTGCAGCAGCACAGGTACTGAGGCTACTTCAGCTACCGGCCGTCAGGCCAAGGGGTCATTAGATCCTTCCGGGGAAAGTGCTGAGGGACCGCAAGGTTATTTTACCGGGTGTCCACTCGAGCGGCCATGCCATAGTACCGGACAGATGTCAAAGGGGGTGCCTGTAATCTGCACTACCGGCGACTCCGCTGAGTGCAACACGCTTACCAGGCCCCGTCCTGAGGTGCAGGGTAATTCTCATGCTCCACTGCAGAGTCAAGGAGGAGGCCCGGCCCAGCGAGGCGAGCACCACGACTTTGGCACATGGCACACAGCCGGAGAAAATGGCCGCCGCACCAGACAAGATGGCCATTCGTCCGATACTGCCCGCTGGTGTGGAGCAGGTGGGAGAACGAGTTTCAAGGTGGGACTGGTCTCAACCAGGTACGTGGCCTACAGCTTATCCATCAGCATTGCAGGGCAGATTTACCCCACAGCCAGCAAGGCAGAATACGCACAGGCCCCAGCAGCCACCCACTCCTCCGTCACTATCACCTACCACCCCACCATCCTGTGAGGACAGGTTTTTTGAAAGGTTCCTCATGCTCATGAGGTCTCCTCAGATGGGGTCCATCCTTCGGGATGTTATGAGGGACTGCTCCCGCCAGTGCCACCGCTGGCGACTATAGTCCTTCCCCCCCATGGCTCCAGCACCTCTTGCTCCCGTGCAGCCCTTGCTGCCCGCACTGGGTCCTTTGATTCTGGCTTCTCTGCCTACCACAGGCTAGGCGGTTCCACACCAGCCTCCGGCTCAGGTTCCTGCACCGAAGCCCTCATTGCCCAGCACTCCTCCACCCATACTGGACCAACCAGACACCCTCGTGGACACCGACGAGGAGGAGGACCCTGCCACGCCATCCTCAGCCAAGGCCTTTCATGAACAGCTCTCAGGTTTGGCCAAATATTTGGGGCTTCCTCAACCCGAGGTCGAAAAACCGGAGGCCGGAATCCTGGCCGTGGTCCTCACTCTATGCCAGCAGCTAGAACAGTGATCCCGATGCAGAAGGATGTTGTCGCCTTGGCCAAAAAGGGATGGCTTGAACCCCATTCAGCCGTGCCTGTCAATTGGCACCTCGACACCTAGTATAGGCAATTGGAGGGGGATCCACACTTGCTGTCTGTACACCCTCAACCGCACTCTTCGGTGATCGCTGCGGCATCACTCTACTCCAAGCCTCAGTCGTCCTCAGCCTCCTACTCCTAGGCAACGAGGAAAAGATCTTGGAGGCTTATGGAAAGAAGGTTTATTCCAACGCCTCACTGCACCTTCGTCAATCCAACATAGACGCCATGCTGACAGCTGTTAATCAGAGGCTTTGGTGGGAAATAGCTGACTTCCTCCCAGAACTTCCAGTGCAGAGCCAGGCACGTTTCAAGGCGGGCTTGGCAGAACCTAAATTGCTGACGCAGGACATCATGGAGTCCACTGTGGTGCACATTGACACCTCAGGCTGTGCTATCTGCATTGTCATGGACATGAGAAGTACTGCCTGGCTATGGGCTACCAAGTTCAACCAGGACATCCAGGAACGCATATTAGAACTTCCATTTGAGGGTGGTGACATCTATCATTACACCACCGATGAGGAGCTGGATAAAAAGAAAAACAGTTCCCAAACTGCAAAGGCTTTATCTAACCTCACAAAGACCATGCCCAAGGCTTTCACCCAGCCGCATCGAATCTCTGGCAAGGGCCGTGCTTCTGGTGGGTTTCAATGCTTCCAAGAACGGAAGTCGAGACATCCGGACCATTCTTTGAGTCAGCACCAGTGCAAACAGCAGAAGGGGGGAGCAAGGGATTCTTTCAGCCCCCCTCCTCTGCACCAGCCTCAGAGGGAAAGAAATCATGATGCTCCCCTTGGGGTTCACATGTCTCCAGCAGGTGGCAGGTGTACCCTTCATGCGCAGTCTTGACATCAGAAGTTCGCGGATCCCTGGATCCTATCCATGGTGTCCACGGGTTACCGCCTACCGATTCCTTCCTCTCCTCCGTCCTCCCCTCCACTCCCACAGATTGGGACAACTCTGTTGGCACAAATTCGTTCGCTCGTAGAGAGACAGGCGGTGGAGGAAGTTCCAGCCTCCGAGCGAGCCTTGGGCTTCTACTCCAGGATTTTAGCTATAAACAAGAAGAACCAGGCTGGCCTGAGAGTTGTGTTGGACCTTTCCACCATGAACCTCTCCTTCCCTCTTCAAAAATCCAAGATGGTACGCCAGCACTTATTGCAGAGGCACTGTGCAGGCATGACTGGATGTGCTTCGTGGATCTGAAGGACGTCCCAATTTGGCAGGCTCATTGGTTGTTTCTGCGGTTCAGGATCATGGGCTTCCATATTCAGTACCAATTCTACCCTTCGGCCTCAACTGAGCCCCCAGGGTCTTTACCAGACTTATGAATGCAGTGGCAGTCATCTCGGGGCCCAGGGCCACAATGTCTACCCCTACCTGGACAACTGGCACGTCAGGGCGGGATCCCCGGAGGCGGTTCACCACACTTCCTCCACTCTTATGATCACACTCTACTTAGTGATATTTTCGATCAACCTCCAGAAGTCTTAGCTGCAGCCTACACAGAGCCTGACTTTTCTTGGCCTCATCTGCGACATAAACTGCAAGAGAGTTTTCCCCTCAGAGGACAAGGTCACGGCCATCAAAAGGGCCACAGGTCATTTTCTCAGTAGAGAGGTGACCTCATCCTGGTGGTACCAGCATCTATTGGGTATCATGGCAGAATTTGCGTATTGTCAGGGACAGGGCCCCAGCTCCCTGGGGGGCGCTTTCCAGATGCAGTGGGACAACATGACAGCACATGCATTTCCTCCCACTCCCCTGGTCCACAGGGTGATCTGCAAGATAAAATAATTGTATCACCTCAGCATCATTCTGCTAGCTCTGTGGTGGCCTGTGAGACCATGTTTCTCAGAGCTGCTTAGCCTCTCTGACAGGCCTCCCTTTCACCTGCCACTGGACCCTGCTCATCTTCTATCTCAGCACGGGGCAGGGTCATCCACCCTGCCTTGCAGAAGTTAGCCCTTGCAGTGTGGTTCCTGGGCAGGTAACACTAAAGCATCTGGCGTTGTCACAAGCTAACCTAGACATCATTCAGGGCACTAGGAGTGATGCCACTAGGAGCCAATACAAAAGTAAATGGACTCGGTTCTGTCACTTGGTGGACTCTAAGGAAATTGACCCGCTTACTTGCACATTGGATGACGTGCTATCCTTCTCTGCACACCTCGCACACTGCCGGCCATAGGAGCATACCGAACATGGAGGAGGAAGTCTTCCCTTCCTCCAACCCTGTGGTTAAGCGGCTTTTGGCAGGCCTCAACAAGCTCTACCCACCAATCAAGAAACCACACTCTGTGTGGGACCTCAATGTAGTGTTGGGTGCCCTGGTGCACAAACCTTTCGAACCCATGCCATCCACGGACATCAGGCTGGTCACCATTAAAACAGCTCTCTTGGTGGGTCTTACGTCTGCACGCAGAGTGAGCGAAATCCAGGCGCTAGTGGCTTCAGAACCGTACACTACCTTTCACAGAGATGTGGTCCTGAGAACGCATCCATCGTTCTTGCCTAAAGTAGTCTTTTCTTTCCATCTAAACGAGGAGATAGTCTTACCTACGTTCTTTGTGGATCCGAAGGACGATGCTCAGAGAGTCCAGCACTGTCTGGATGTCGAGCGCGCTCTGAAAATTTATCTGGACAGGACCAAGAGCTTCCACATGTCAGATGCTCTCTTTGTCACCTTCTTTGGGGGGTCAAGGCTGGGTTATCAGGCTTCCAAGGCCTCTATAGCAAGGTGGATGGTTTCGGCCATCAAGGAGGCCTATGAAGGGCAGCACAAACTGCTTCCAGCTAACATGCATGCACATGTGGTCAGGGCCAAGGTCACAGCAGTCGCGTTCCAGAGGCACGTTCTGTGGCAGATCATCAGTAGGGCAGTCATGTGGGCCACCCCTTCTGCCTTCTGAACACACTACTGTTTGGATGCCGGCTTCAGGTCAGATGCAGCATTTGGACATGCTGTGCTAAGGAACCTGTTTTCTTAAGGATGGTCACCTCTCCACCCTGGGGCTACATTCAGTTGTAATCACCCATATAGTATGGAGGAAAGGGGACGGGAAGTAGGAGTAATTATAAATTACTCATCGTAGTGACTAACGTACTCCTAGTCCATAGTCCCCTTTCCTCAATATGCCCCACCATCCTTCCCCCTAATAAAACTGCTGTCATTAGGCAATGGTAATATTGTCGACATGTCAATGGGGACTGAGGAGTGGCGCCGGTGGGTGGAGTCAGGGGAGCACATGCTCCCAGGGCCACGCCTCTAAATTTAAAGGGGAAGAAGATTTGTTTCTGGTGAAAAAGGTTATGTCTCCCGTCCCTAGTGAGGGATGCCCATACAATATGGAGGAAAGCGGACTATGGACTTGGAGTATGTTAGTCACTACCGTGAGTAACTTATAATTTATAATCCTGTGAGGTCTTGAAAGGTCTGCAATAGATCTGATTAATGACCATTCCAGAGCTTTCCTGATCCGAACATCTACTCTCACCAACTCGAGGCAGAGAAAAAGAAGGAAGTATCAAGACTGTGGAGACATAGACTAAACTATTGGACGTTTTAGGTCAGAAACTGATTTGTGAACTAGACATAACACTTTGTGCTTGATGCTAGCTTATACAGGCGGCTGATGCAGACCCCACATTACCGGGGGAATATGATCACAATAACACAGATTTCAGAGAAGGTGACCCACCATATTCAGACTGCTCTGTAATTGGTAAATGCCGACACATGGTGACCAAGATAGGTTGCATTAGCGTAACATAATGTTGATGTCACATGGGAAATTGGTGATGGTAATTTGAGCATTATGGGAACATTATCCAAATATGTTTCTTTGGAGGCTTAGCTGACAAAATGCTGCCTGTGTGGTAGAAAAAATCTGCATTGCAAGTGTTAAGGAGGTCTCAATTTTCACTGTCAGGTTCTATATAGTGGATCTCCTCTGGGATGTAGCACTTTACAGAAAGGACATAACTCCTGAGTCCCGTGACCTATGAAGCTTTTAATCAAAGGTTCCCCAGTTTGTCCTGCATTCAATTTCAGGAAGTTGCTAACAACAATAGCCTCTGCACATATGTTCTCTTTGTGTAATATTTTCTGGTAATGAAAATCTAATAAAGTAGAGGCATATCAACAAATGTAACTTAAATCAATCACATTGTAGCCTTCCCTTGCAGAATACTAAACTTTAAGTGCACAGTTTAATATATTCACATGCACCATGACTGCAAAAACACACTCTATTCCATTAGCTAATTTCATTTTGGGATAATACACTTGCTCTTGTTATGATTAACATTAGTTTACACTATATTTCACTGCAAAGCCATTCAAAAGAGACCTTGTTTAATAAAAAACTGTATATTTGGTCAGATTATTTCCACAGTTTGCTCATGATATCATCATTGTGATACTGCAATTTGGCAAAGAAAAACAGGTGTGATGCACTGTGTGGAAAAGTCACGTCTAAGTACAAGTATTTTACTTGAATGTATTGGACTCCTTATGCATTTTTCTTATGACACAATCCTGAGAGTGGACTAAGAGCTATCCTGATCCTAAATAACCTCTACCAGGGCTCATTGGAGGCACACATTGATATGAAGCTACCCGTCCTGTTCTTCGAAGACAACCACAGACTTGGCCTCCTTTGCCTGCTAGACCAAATCATAGGCTGTGCTCCACTGCACTAAGAATATTGGCGACATAGGGAATACATAAATACTAATGTAAAAGCTGTGCATTCACAAGCGGAGGAATGTTGCTATGACATCTCCTGCAGAACTCTAACTGGCTCTGAGACTCCATGCCAAACTTCAGAAAGACATATTTGTAAACTAAGCATTATCTTGCTGACCTATCCAGTGATATATAATCTCTAGAACACTTCTTTCTGTAACGATTCCATTATTCTGTTTATTTACCTGTATAAATGCCCTTGTTTATTACAATTATTTGCCTGAATTCTGCGGTTATTTGAGAGCACTATCATAAGCTCTGCCCAAATACATATACAACTTGCTATACCTGCAGTATCTTATGCCGATGTAGCACACTTTCTGTCTCTCTCTCTGTCTCTTTTCAATCTTTCTGTCCCTGTCATGCTCTCTCTCTCTCTCTCTCTCTCTGACTCACTCTATCTGACTGTATGTCTGTCGCTCTGTGGGAGCAGGCAGCAGCGTGGCAAGTGAAAGAAAACACTGATATCTAGAAGACGGGTGCTCTGTAGATTTATGGTTAAATGTAGAAGGAAAGCATCAGCACCCGAGGCACCCCATGAGCCAGGAACCTACATTGCATTTGCATGTGTCCTATAGGAACGCTGGCATCACACTGAGGACGCATTGCATGTGTGCGTGGAGGACAGGGAATCACAGACCGGCTCTGTCTGGTGCTCTGATAGACCTTGTAAGCGAATAGAGGACCAGGCTGTAGGTCTACAATTGCATATATTTTCTTTGCTTCTTATTATTCATGCTTGTGAATGATGTAACAAATGCACGGGTTAGGTGGCCAGCACACAAAGTTGAATGTTACCCTGGTGCTCATAGGAGAGATCATTGGTGGAGACAAAATGGCACACATTCTCAGCAAAAGCAGCATTCAAAAAGGATTAATTTGATTGTACTAACATCAAACTGCCTTTTTTAAAATGTAACAATGCTCATTTCTAATTATCACTTTTATTAAATCTTGCAACCATAATAAGAACATTGTACTTTTCGTATACAGCAGCAAAGCACATTATCAAAACTTAGATTTACCATATTGATTATCTTTGTTCATCATTCCAAGATGGAAAGCCTGGTACACTCCTATTATGCTCTTTCAAAAATAACCCCTATGAGAAATGGGAAGTGGTCATATGGCATCGGTTGGGAAGTGGTCATATGGCATTGGTAGCATAGCTCAGTGGCAACGCACTCGTCTTGGAAGCAAGACAACGCAGAGCAACACAGGCTCGAATCGAGGAACATAAGAATGATCACATATTTTTCACAAATCTATCTGTGATTAAAGGGTTATATGCTTGAATCACTAAGTTCATAATGCACACTGTGCTTAGTACTCAGTTCAATTGTTTCAACACTATCAAGACATTGAAGTGTATTTAACCATGAAACATATATACTATTTTTGGCAGGTTCAAAATGTGGGTGTGCAGCTAAAATGGCAATGCCAGCTTGCACTCGAAGGACATTCTGGTTTACTTTGCTTCCTCTCCTGCGTGTGGAGAGACTTACTGCGGTTGGGAGCCACAAAACATTTTAGTAAGTATTTCACACAGAGACCAATGCACGGACATCCTTTGAGAATGATTATCTAGGATCCATAGAAAGATGGCCCACTTGGCAGTTTGCCTACTTCACTATTCTGCAGGCAATTCTCAATCTATTAAAATGTTTGCTGAGCAAAAGACATCCATTGTACTTCATCTTTCCTGAGGTGACCCTTCTTCGCTCACGTCTGTGACATTTCCTAGTCTAGTCAATATTGCACATCAAAAGACAGCCAATCTGAAAAAATACATCGCAATTAAAGAACATGTGGTCTTTTCTTTAGCTTTTGTTATTTAGTCAACATATAATTAACCTGTCCCCTGCAGTACAAAGCAAAGCATTAGCATCCTTTGTTAAGCTCTTGTGTCGGCAACTTGAGCGTTATGCATCCTCTCCTCCCAATCAACTTGATTCTGAGCCCCTGGCAAGCTATCCTACATCATTCAAGCCTTACCACAGCATGTTTCTTTATTTTATTTCTGGAATAACTCTTTTTGTTGCTGACGTGCATCTCTGAAAGACGTCCATTTTGTAATGACTTTACGTATCTCTGTGCTCATGTTCCTATGATCACATTCTAAATAGGGGTTGGCTTTTTTGCAGTTTCTGTTATCAGTAGGTGTGGGAAACCATGCAGAATGGGTTTCGTTGGGGGCTGTGAACCTAAACATCTTTTCGAACACTGCATCTCTGCGTGTAGGCGTGCCCTTGAAAGGGTCACTGTGGAGCGGAATCGAGCCAGACAAATCATGTGCACACCAAGCACCACAAGCAGATCCAACAATTTGGCTGTTGTCAATTTTCTGAAGCTCCCAAGAAAATATGTCATCCCGTGTAAACGGCCTCTATGATGAATGACACTAATTTGGGCCCTCGGAGCATCCCATCAACATCAGTACTGGCATCCTACTAATATGGAACCAAATCTGAAAATAAGCATTCAAATATTAAACCAAGCACACGGACAGGATTGAAGCACTACAAGCATCACCAGTCCATATGCATTATCTATATGTCGGCATCTTGGTGCACTGTTTTCAAGATTTGCCCATTCAGAGCCATTTTATGGGAATTCCTCATCTTGCATAAACAAATCTTTCAGCTCACTCCCCAGGAACACCCTGGCTCGCATCCATCACATTAACCTTGCATGGCTTATCTACTAAAAGCCCCCCCACGAGTAGCTTCTTCAAATCATTGAATGATACTAGGCTACCAGGAGACAATGGTTACGTCGGAGATTGGCACATGGACCCTTTTGTTGTAATGCACAAAGCAGTAATAAAATAATGCCTTATTTATTTTATTTTAAATTCTTGCTTTTCCATGAATATCTGCTAGCCGTGGTTATGATGGGCCTGCAAAGGAGAGAGGAATGGTGGCATTCGCACAGTGAATAGCCAGCGGTTGCAAGGCCTCTGCGAAAGAGTATCTTCTGCTTTTGTTGTGGGCCCTAGCAAAGTGTGTGAAATTCCACTTGAGAGCAAGTTTACAGCAGATGCATATACTCAAGTGATTCATGTGTCCATTTAAAACCAATATACCCAGTGAGGAGCAATTTTCATTGGGATTTTCCCAATAACTTCAACACATTTGACAATGTCTACTGAAAGCAGTGCCTGTGCACCCCTGTCTTTAAACCCAGAGTGCCCCTTAAATACAAAGTCTGAATTCACTGTTCACTGTATTTTCCTTTACAGGTGTTTGCATTTGTTAACAAAAAAATGTTATAGGTCCTTGGTTGGGCATTGTTTTATTTTGCTACCATAGTACTGTTGTTGTTTGGTTCCGTAGCATCTCACACCCTTCCTTACGAGTAGGTGTACCTGTGGTGCTGTGCCTTTACTATTGTGAGATCTCTTCTGGATTAGTAGTAGTGTGGGGCTGGTAAGCTGAGTAGGAGTTGTATGCATTACTCATCCCTGTACACCTGCAGAGCAGTAGTCCATTCACCACACTCACATAAAGCTAGCAACTAGCATTTAAATAGTTTTACAGAGGGTAGGGGAAATATCGTTAAAACCCCGCGTTATTCTGGGTATTCACATGTTCACTGTAGAAAGCTCACTTTTCCAGCCCACAGTAAAGCTCATAATAGCTCTGCTCAGACAGGGTCTTGGTAACATGGGCATTGACAGAGGAGGGCAGACATCTTCCAGAAGCTGCTCAGGAATCATAGTTGTGTTTAGCCCCTGGCATTGGAAGCCTGTTGACATGTTCAGAGAGTAGTGCAGTCCGAAAGGAGATCATAACGGACACTGCAATGATATCAAGAGCAAACAGTGGAAAACAAGTCCTGGCTATTGTAGATCAGGACAGGAACTTGACTGGATCGTCCACTAGTACTTTGCTCCCAGGGCTTCTAGGGGTGAAACCCGAGGTAGGGCTGTTGTGCGCAAATCACCCTGATTAAAGTTAGTGCTCTAGTACACATTACATTAGAAGGGTCTTTTGTTGCGTTATGTTTCTGGTACGAGATGGCAATACTCTGCCTAAAGTAGCATTGTTTTCCTTCCGCAAGTGGCTGGCGCACGCGTTTCCCGAAAGAACCAGCACCTGCAGGCAGCAGGCCCTTTGGCGAGCAGGCATTAGTGGCCGCCCCATGCCTTTTTTAGTGAGGCGTCTGCAAAGAAGCCTAGAGATTGAAAGCGTGTTAAGCATTCAAATGCATTCTTATCTTTTGCGAACACTTGATTGTGCATGACCAGTGATAAGCGCGTGTCCCATCTGCAAGCTGTGTCAATGGGAGATCGCCGTTATGTGATTGGTTGGGCTGACACAAGCAGGAACGTGATTCCGGATGTCTGGGCCTTCATTCATTGGAGATGATGCTAGGAGGCCTTTTTTTTACACCTCTGAACGTAACGCAATCATTTGTAATGGTCTCTGAGCTGAATGGATGCCTACGCCAGATAATGAGTGAGAGAGCAACGCGTGCGCATCCTTTAGGCCCTGCCACAGGCAACAGTATCCGCCGATTCAAAAGTCGTCATTTTTCCTGCCACTTATGAGCAGAAAAAATCCGTATTTTTATTTTATGTCGTCCTCGCACACTTTCTCTGGGCCTCCTTTCCCAGCAGCTTGATTGATATGTACGTGTGACTGGCAATGATAATCTGTTATATCATGGAAAGCCTTCCATCAAAATGCGGCCATAATGAGCCGATTTCCAGCTAGAAGAGTGATTATATTACACAGCTGTGATTGCTTTATAAATGGAATGAATGTCTGACTAGAGGCAACATTGAAACAAATCAACAGGCCGTTATGAATTTTAGAGTAAAACATTTTATAGCTCCTTCAAACCTGCCTTTTCCAGGAAATTGTAGTTTCAGACTAAGAAGGTTCGCCTTACTCATGTAAGATATATTATGATGAATATGTTCATATTTGGGTCACTCGTTAAGTGGGCATCCCAATATCATACTCCCTAGGTAAAGTCCCACCCCACATTTCTGGCCAAGAAACGGGTGGTTTGCCCAAAACTCTAATTTAGTTCCATAGAGGAATATAGGGAAAATCACCACAATTTTAAACAATAATCGGCAGCTTGTCTAAAGTAAACAAAATCTACCTGCTTGCATGAATATCACTATTTCATTAATTCCCGTGCTAGATTCTGTATATATCTTAAGTTCTGAATAAGAGTAGACATTTTAGTTGTAACTACTCCATGTCTGTCTGTGTCTATCAAATTCCTTGAGTTCACAAACGCAACCCCAAATTAAATATAAAGTCACATTTACAAAAGAATCAAAGAAATGTGCTTTCCCAAATAATAACAGCAATTTATAGACTAAGAGAACTGTTGCATGTCTCCCATTTCCCATGTGTATCCGTTTCTATGTGCTACTAACATGCGTGTGCAGTTTAATATAGGCTTACAATAGTTTGTATTAAAATTCTGCAATTTCTGGGTTAGAGAAGCAATGTTTTCAATTTAGAATGTACTTTGTTTTTTGACACACCTAATCTGAGGAAATGGTTTTCAGATTGTATTGAACAAATCTAAATACCCCACCCCTTTCAAATAACATGAATCTCACAACGTAATTTTAGAATGAAGATTGCATGGAATTTGCATTCAATTTTTATGGGAATAGAAATGGCTCCTTTGAACTTGCTTTCATTTACCATTTCTTATTATATAGTTCTGGCCTTCGCATAATATAAATTATCAAACCGATTCGCATTAGACCCTCGTCTAATCTCGGCTACATCTGTGAAAACACTGCAGGTACTTTTAAAATATCCTTTATAAAATGCAGCACTATCAGCGCTGGGAAAAATTCCTTATTTTATACAGCACTCGCAGCACAAAAAAAGTAGAAACATTGTAACATTTATTTACATTTACTGTCACTCAGCTTGAAATAGAATAAAACATCATGATCTCACAATCACTAACTGCAAGATCCTATTCTTTTTTTTTTTCTTTTTTAAACTTTGGTTTTATTGGTAATTTTTCAGAAAATGGAACAATGACAACACCGGGATCAGTATAAATATCACATTTAACATCATCATCAAACCCCTGTGGTCTCCTTCTCCCCCTCCCCAACTCCGCCCCTCCCCCCAGATCAGTGTCCCATCGTAAAACCAATCGCAGGAGTCGTCATCAGTACTCGTAGTTCGGTGCCTTGGAGCTGTGCTATGCGTTCCCGTAAATGCTAGCCTAGAAGGATCCGCTGTCTCCCGGGCCGTGGGTTACACCATTGTCATTGAGTGGTACTCTCTGGGCTCCATCGCCCTCACGCCCCGTGTTGTCCACATAATGTCAGTGAGCATCCCACCCCCATGCCTGGTAAACCCCATACCAATTTGCCTGGAAGGTGCTCGATTCATTGTTTACCATGGCCGTCAGTTTGTCCATGAGGAACATGTTCTTAAGTTTTTTTTAGCCAGTCTTCCTTAGAGGGGGTCTCTGGGTTTTTCCACCTTTGTGCTAGGGCCACTCTTCCTGCTCGCAACATGGTCTCCCACATTCTTGGGTACCTATATATTTCCGCCTCCTCCGGTGTGAGGCCCAACAACATCGTCAATGGATTGAGTGGGAGTAGTTCCTCGGTGACCTCCGCCATCCATCCCCGTACCTTCTCCCAGAACCCCTGTACCTTAGGGCAGAAACACCACATGTGACCCCTCGTCCCCACTTGGCCACATCCTCTTGGGGATCTGGGGGACACCCCCGAGAACATCTTGGATAATTTAAATGGGTCTCTATGCCATTCCTGTAAGATCTTAAAATTGTGCTCCATGTCCGACGTGAACAGGTTCCCATGGAAAGCTATTATAAACACCCTGGACCATGAGTCCTCCGAGAGAGCCTATCCTGCCAAGTCATTCCAGAACCCACGAAACCCTCTCCTCCCTTCCAAGTTCAGTATTTGGTACATTTTGGATACTACCCCCTTCCTTGTTGTGGCCGTGTCTAGTAACTTTTCAAAGGGGGTCAACTGTCTCCGCAGATTCAGGCCCCAAGTCTGGTCACAGAGGAAGCCCTTCAGGCGCAAATATTCAAAGACTGAAAGAGACCCCCACCCTAGCACGTCTCGCAGATCCTCGTATTTGAGGAACTCGCCCTCCTTGAGCAGTTGCCCCGCCCATTCCAGCCCCCCATCTGACCAGGACTAGGCATTCCTAAATCCCCTGCTACCTAGTTTGAGCGGGTGGCCCCAGAGCAAAGACATCGGGGAGGGCCATGAAGTGAGGTGCGCAGTTGTGGGTCCTTCTTTCCAGATTGACCAAAGTATTCCCAGGGTTGGGTGGGTCTGCAGTCTATTTGGGATGTGTTTACGCGGCAACCACAAAAGGTTGCGTACTTTCAGAGGGTGGGCATCCACGTCCTCCAGATAAGACCAATAGGTGCCCATCCCCTCCCTCTTATGCTCCAACAGGACCCTTAGCAGGGCGGCCCGGTGGTAGAGAAGGAAGTCCGGGAGCCCGAAACCACCCTCCTCCCTAGGTAACGTTAGAATGGCCTTTCCTATCCTCGGGTTCCGCCCTTGCCAAACAAACTCTCGGACTGCCCTCTGTAGGTCTCGAAACATCTGGTCGGGGACCCCCGTTGGGAGTGCCGTGAAAAGATACAGCAGTCTTGGGAGGATGTTCATCTTCACCACTGTCATGCGCCCGTACCAGGATAGGATCATACCTCCCCACCTCCTCAGGTCTGATTTTTTCTCCGCCATAATGGGCCCATAATTCGCCGAACCCAGTTTTGAGAGATCTCTCATAAGGAGCACACCCAAGTACCTGATGTAGTCCCTCCCCACCACAATCCCTGCACATCTATCCCGGTGGTCCAGCCCCGGGTCCCGAGCCCTCATAGGGAGTAACACTGATTTTGATGCATTTATTTTTAGCCCCGAGAATTGCCCAAAGGTCGTCATCAGGGACAGGAGGGGGGGGAGCGAGGAGCTGGGCTCCACCAGGTATGCTAGAATATCGTCAGCAAACAGGGAGAGCTTGAACTCCACCTCTCCTCTTTTAATCCCTTTAATGTTGGGGTGAGCTCGGACCGCTATGGCCAGGGGCTCCATCGTCAGGACATATATTAAAGGGGAGAGTGGGCATCCCTGCCGCATCCCCTGCGTGAGAGGGAATGAGTCGGAAAGTTCTCCATTCACCTGTACTTTCACCGTTGGGGCCCCGTATAGGGCGGAAACCCAGTTCCTGATGTGAGCCCCGAAGCCCATTCGACAGAGGAGGAGTTGCATGTACCTCCACTCTACCCTGTCAAAAGCTTTCTCGGAGTCCAGGGAAAGCAGACTTGCTTCGAGGTCTGATTCTTGGGCATGGTGGATTAGGTCTATCGTCTTCCTGATGTTATCAGAGCCTTGCCTGCCCCCTATGAACCCCACTTGATCCCCGTGAACCAGCTTGGGCATTATCCCCTCCATCCGTTTGCCTATCACCTTGGCCAGGATCTTAACATCTATATTGAGGAGGGAGATTGGGCAATATGAGGAGCATTCAGTGGTGTCTTCGCCCTCTTTGGGCAGAACCACGATTATGGCCCTCATCATGGTATCCGGCAGAGAGCCCCCCTCTAACACCCCGTTAAACACCCTCACCAGGTGTGGGGCTAGGATAGCCCGGAACCTCTGGTAGAAGTACACGGAGAAGCCGTCTTCCCCTGGGGACGTTCCCACCTTCATCCCACTGATCGCGTGCTCCACCTCTTCTTCCGTCACCCGGCCCTCTAGACCCTCCGCCATTTCACCTGTCAAGGACGGGATCTGGATGGAGTCCAGGAAACCCTCAATCTGAGTGTCATCCCCGTCATATTCTGACGAGTATAACTTTTCATAATAAGGCAAAAGGCTGCTCCAATGTTTGAGGTGTCGTGATCTAATGATCCCCGATCATTCTTCACTGCCTTCACCGTTCTGTTCCTTTGAATCTCTCTGAGTTTCCAGGCCAGGATTTTGTCAGCTCTGTCCCCCTTCTCATAATATTTCTGTTTCACTAGCTGGAGGCTCCGCTCGGTCTTATGTAACAGGAGGTCTTTCAACTGGAGTTTGTAGTTTTCTAGGGAGGCAATCTGATCCCTTTCCAGGGGAGCCTCTGTGAGGTCACCCGGCTGGAGTTGGGCTATCTTTCCCCTCAGGGACTTTTCCTGAGCCTCCCTCTCCCTCTTTTTCTGGGCTCCCATTCTAATGAGGACACCACGTAAGGTCGCCTTAAAGGCGTCCCACAGCACGTGTGTGCCCACCTCGCCATTGTCGTTCAACTCAAAGTACTCTGAGATGGCGTCCTGCACTTCCTGTGCTAGAACTTCGTCCTTCAGCAATTCGGTTCCTTCCCCCGAGCCCCGTGTGTTTCCTGAAGAAAGAGCAGGTCAAGCTTTGCCCTCCTAAATTCCCTGCAGACCAGGGATCTCTTGGTTGGGGTGTTCAACACCCGCACATTAAGGGAACCCATGCCCAGGGCAGGCAGATCCTCAGCCATTGTCTAGGATCGACATCTTACTGGGTAGCTGACTCAAGGCACTTTTCCTTTCCAGCTCCTTTTGTATTATAACCTGATCTCACTTGCCCCCCCCCTTTCCCCCCAGGTGGGCCTTAAACCTGTCCCCAACTGCCCCCTGGTCCCCCCTCCGAACTGAACAACCCCAACTATTCCTTCAAACCCCACCCCCCACCCCAGCGTCCAGCCAAATAGTGCCACCATTGTTGGTAATTGGCCGGACCACCAGCCTACCGCCTCCGGCTGGGCTAATGTCAGAAATCACTCCTCCTTGAGCCCCCCCTTTTTCCCCCCGCACCTCCACCAAGCCCCCTCCCCCAGGTAATCGACATACTTGCTGTTCTGGGAGGCCCCTTACGTCCTTAGACCCTGTGGTCCTGGAAGTCTACTCGTCCTTGAGCCAGGCCGGACGTTGTGATCGTGAATTAAGTTCTTTGCCCGGTTTCCCTGTACCCTTTTTCACTTCCAGATTGGTTTTCCAGCTACCAGGCTACCCAGGGCCCGACCGGCCCACTCCTCCGTGACTGGGGTCGGCGTCTTCCCTGTCCGTCGTCGGGGACGGCGGGTTCAGTTTCTTAAATTTCCGTGGACCCGTCTTCTTTCTCCTCTCTCCTTGTGCCCTGCATTCCCTGGCTCCTTCCGCTGCGAATCCCGTGGGTTCTCTCCGAGGGGCCGAGTCCGACACATACTCTTGGATTGCTCCCCTTATGTCCTCCTCTGTAATCAGGGTCGAACGTTGACCCTCGTACTCGAACGAGAGGGAGAAGGGGTACCCCCATCTATAGCGCACCCCCTTCTCTTTTAGCATTTGTGTTAGAGGGCGGCACATCCTGCGTTTGGCCAGCGTGTATGAAGAGAGGTCCTGGAAAATTGACACTTGTGCATTGTTATAGGTTATCTCCCGTGTCTTTCTGGCCTCCACCAGAACCTTCGATTTCTCGGTGTAGTAATGAAAGCGGACCAGGATTGACCGGGGGCCCCCAGCTCTGCCCCCCGCTCTGTGGACCCGGTCGAACGTTGGTTCGGTCGTCATCTCGTCTGAGAAAAGAAGGGTGATGATGTCCCTCACCACCCGGTTCAATTCTCTTTCCGTTTCTCCCTCTGACTCCGGGACCCCAAAAATTCTGAGGTTGTTCCTCCGTTCCCTATTTTCGAAGTTGTCCATTTGCCTGTCCCTCTCCTTGTCTCTTTTTTTCAGAGCAGCTATTCTCATGGACATGTCCATCTCTTGGGTCGTTGCTGAGGACTGGTTGGTCTCCAGCTGCAACAGTCTGTCCTCGACCTTGTCCACCCTACGGTCCATGTTCTCCATTTTCTGGGCAATGTCCGCCCGCATGTCTCTGATCTCCTGCAGGACCGAGGCAAAGCCCTTCTCCATTGTAAGGGTGGGCGAGGGCGAGGTCTCGGGCTGGGACATTCTAGTCGTCCGATCCAGGCCGCTAATCTCCCTTCTGGCGTCCTGGTAGCGGTACTCCTGGAGGGTTTGGCGCCAGCTCATCCAATCTCCCTTTCTCTCCCTCCGGCCGGTGGTCTTCGGGGGCCAAGAGCGATGACCCTGCTGGGAGACCGCCCTCTTTGAGCGGGCACACGCCCCACCGGTCTCCGGTGGGGGCCTCACACTCTCTACACGCCCTTTTCCCGCTGCTAGTGGTCCTCTGTCCCTGCGGTGGGGAGGTGGCGACGATGTGTATCAAATTGTGATCGGATGAGGGTCCAGGCTAGGCCCACGGGGAAGGGGGGCGCAGCGTCCACAGCGTGCTGGTTAGGTACTATCGGCCATGTTTTCTTCCGAGTTCATGTCCAGGCGGGCACTCGCCCTGGGAAGGAACCCAGGGGCCACCACCTGTATAAGTCTCTCACCTTCTTCACCAGCCGTGCCCCGCTGTTGTCCGCTGTACACCGCTCTGATGGCCCTCGCCAGGGTCCGTTGGACGGGGTCTCGGCGCCCCTGTTGTTCGACTCCGTGTTCGGGAGCTCGGGTCAAGCAGGCTGCCTCTCCTCTGGTGGGTCTGGGATCGCGGCTCGAGTCGCCGCCACCAGGGGCTTCTGCTCTGTGCTGGTACTGTCCTCCTGTGCCGCGGGGCCCTGACGGTGGAGTCCCCGCCGAAGCACCGGCGTGCTCTGTGACCAGGGTAGGGTGGAGGGGTCAGGCACGCTTGCAGGCCTCAATGGCTACTGCGTACCACGACTCCCCGTGCAGCTCCAGAGGTGGGCGGGGCCTCTCACGGATTCTCTCGTTGGGCCATGAGGCCTCGTTCTTGGGCATCTGAGGGTCTTTCGGTGTCGCTCTTTCGCCAGGGGGGGGTCCCCCGGGGTTCACTGCAACTGAGAACCACAGATATTTCGTGGTGGGGTAGCGGGGGGGGGGCTCAATCCCTCAACACGGCCCAGTTTTGGCGGGAGCAGCTTCTTCAGGCAGCCATCGCCTGTGCTCCCCCTGGTGGCCTCCACCCTCCTATTCTTTTTTTAATGTTAAATCTCTAAGGTTTACATATGATATGTAAGTAACACAAAATACCTAGATTTTTCTATTTTGAACAAGCACCCTCTTGTGGCAACCACCATCCCAAATCCCTGTCCAGGGAGTTAGGGCACTATTTTGAGGGAATGTTTCTATTATATATGGGAATTTATTTAATACTGATTTTGAAATCTTTCTTTTAAGACAAATTGGGCTCTCATGATTTTTCAAAAGAATTCCTAGTCAGACTCTCAACCCTTTTGGAAAGCAAGTCTGCTCCAGTTTAAGATATTCGGGATCCCACATAGGCAAGCTACATTTTGCCAGATTGTATCCAGTTTCAGCTCTCATCTAATAGGGACAGGTTTTCTTATTTCATGCAACCTTTCTAAAGTCAGAATGCTCTCCTCCATGCTCCCATTATTTTTAAAGAGTCCACAATTGCCACCTTATTTCATACTTATGTTACACTGTGTGATTGCCAAGTTCTTCCATTGGCCTACCTCACAATTAGACACTCCTAGACACTTCCCAATCTTCACTGAGCAATTATCATTTCTACACTTGTAACCTGAAAAGATGGGGGCCAAAAACGTCTCCAAATACTTTTGTCATAAATTTCATTTTTCATCCATAATTTATGACATCAATATGCAAATTCAATGAAACAATGATGATTGTATGTTATGCTTTCAGACACATGGTTGGATATGTAATGTGACTATTTGGCATATTGATTCATACATTGATGGTATTTTCTAATTGTATTAATTATTCAAATTCTTAGACAATGCAAATTTAGTGTGAGTGATTGGCCACTGGCATTTGCAAATGGCCAATAGGAAGCCAGCTGTCTTCTAAGCCAGCCCCCAACTCGAAGGCCCATGCTAAATGGCCCTGTCTGTGCCTATTCAGGCCTGGGGGCCAGCCACGACCTTTGTGCACCATCAAACCATGCAGCAGCCATTTAGTACACCCTGCTCCCTATTGAACTTGGCCCCTGGACAGCTATGCACCCTTTTGTATTGTGTGAGTGATGGCTGAACTATTCTATTGCTTCCTCCTCTCACACCTAATCCTTAACTGTTGCCTATTTCACTCTGCCTTGCTACCTCTCCGTCCTACTCTACTTCTCTCACTGCTCTTGTATTCTTTTAAAAATCATTTTCTTACTTTTTGAATTTAGGTGTTTGTGCCTGTTACATCATTGCATCCATTGTTCATTGCATTGCGCTCTGATTAAAATTCAAATCTAGGTGGTTGTGCCTTTTACATCACTGCATCCATTTTGCATTGCACCAATTTAGGTGGTTGTGCCTTTTACATCACTGCATCCATTTTGCATTGCTCTGTGCTCTGTTTAAAAGTCGAATCTAGGTGGTTGTGCCTTTTACATCACTGCATCCATTTTGCATTGCATTGTACTCTGTTTAAAATCGTTTTGTGGGTGTGCTTTTTACATCTTGAACCCTTTTTATGCACTGCATTCATTGCAATCCTTTTTTAATACATTCCTGGCACCCCCACCTATTACTCTACAATTGTGCCCTCCTTATCTACTAGGCCTCTTATAGTACTGGCCAGTAGTGTTCAATGCAACCCCCTTTTACTTTTCTCTTTCATCAAACTTCTGCCACCGAAATGGCACTCACCATCTCTCCCATTTCCTCTAACTGCTATACTATCACCCATCCTCCATCTATCAAGAAGTCTGTAAGAATAAAGCACAAAAAAGGCATCCTAAGTGCAAACCCTGCCCTTTCCATTGCTGACACCTATGTTGGTGCATCTATTAGAGAGGTCTTCACTGATATCCTTTTCTGTGTCCCCTCTCCAGATCAATGAAGTCCTCATCTCATATCTACTCTCTCCCTTTCACATCCTCTCCAATTAATGGTGGCACCAAGTGGGAAGTCCTCTTTGACCGGCTTTCTCGTCATCACAATGCATCGTTAATGTCTACCACACAGACACTATCCTGGTTCAGGGTCCTCAACCCAACCTCCTTCTCTTTGACCGGATTATGCCATCCCTCATTAACTTCCTACCTTGTCCTGTGCCTCCTCCTTCAACTCTCTCCGTCCCCTGTCCCTCCCCCTCTGTCTGGAGCACCACACCCCTATAATCCACCTCAGTAAACCTTCAAAGGCAGAGACCTCTTCCACCTGGCAACTCTTAATGCCCACTCAGCCAACAAACACTCTGCTGACATCTGCCTCTTTGAAGACACTGACCTCAACATTCTCCCTTTCACCGCGACATGGCTCAGTGCCAGCTCAGTCACTGCTTTTGATTCCCTCATTGCTGACGGCTTTACAATGTTTTCCAAGCCTCGTCCTCACTGTGCTGGCGGTGGGGTTTCCTTAATCTTCCCTGAGTGGGCTCCTTCTTCAATTGTACTCACCCAGCTCTACTCGACCTTTGAGAGCCTGGTATGCAAGTTAGTCATCTCTCCCTCCTCCACCCTGACCATTGGCACCATTATCGGCCTCCTGGTGCTACCAACCCTTTCCGCTCTGAATAGGCTGACTTCTGTTCTTCCTTACTTTCAAACACCTCCAACCTCCTGCTCTTGGGTGATTTCAACATCCATTTGGACTCCCTTGCCAAAGCTTCCACTCTTTTCAATGACCTCTGCACCTCTATATCCCTTCCCATTCTCCCCTCAGGTCCAGCCCACTCAGCTGGACACACTATGGATGCCTTCATCCACTCAGACCTCTCTTCCCACCCCTGGGGTCATCCCTCTCTCTTCGTCAGACCATTCTCTTCCCTCCTCCTTCATGGCTCCCTTTGACTCTCTGACCGCCCCCAAAAGAATCCTGCCAACCTTATTCACAAACACTCACCCGATGAAACGAGTGTCAGCTGCTACCTTTGCTTCCACCTTCATCCCCCCTCCCCCTACTCCAGACTCTACTACCGACTCTGCCCTTAGCAACTTCCACTTGGCCATTAACAATACTCTTGACATTCTTGCCTCAGTCACGAGGATCTGGCTGAAACCTGCCTCTAAACATAACACCTGGTACGACTCCGAACTTGCAGCCTTTAAACGAAAGGACAGAGAGGTGGAATGGAAGTGGCAAACTTCAGGCTCTCTCACCCTCTGACAAATTGGCCTGTCGCCTGCTCCAAAAGCAATAAAGACTTTCCATACGTGCCATGAAAAGGGCCCACATTCAGGCACATGTATCTTGGGCTTCCAATAACATGGCTGAACTTTTCTCAGGGCTTGTGTAATGCACTGGCCAAAACTCAGGACATCCTGAACACCCTTGTTACCCACTTACTGATCCCATATCACACCCCCTTGCCACCCTTGGCCTCTCACCGTCCTTCTTCCCCCCCTCTCCTCCTTCGTGCCTGTCACTGCTGAAGAAGTCTCCAGAGTTGTCTGCACCATGAAGGTTTTCTTCTAAACAGGTTCCCCCTGCTCATCCGGAATCATCAAGAACAACATTGGTGATCTTGCCCCCGCACTTCCCTTCCTGGAAAAACCACTGCAGAAGCTTCCCTTGCACCAACTCAAATTGCACACTGAACTTGTTGATGGTCTCCACGACTAATCTGGATTGCGAGCATTAAGAGACACGGAAACCGCTCTTCTGAAAACCCGTTAAGAACTGCATGCATCTCTGGACTCCAACTCCCCAGCTGTCCTCATCCTACTTGATCTCTCCTCTGCCTTTGCCACAGTCAACCATGCCATCCTCACACAAAGGCTCCAGGATACTCTTGGTATCTCGAAAACGGCACTGGACTGGCTTACCTCCTTCCTAACTGACTGCTCTTCCCAAGTCATCCTGGGCTCCTTCTCTTCCCCTATATCCTTCTCCCTACCTGTGCTGTGCCCCAGGGTTCTATCCTCTCTCTGCTACCTTGCTCAGCTGGCACTCCTCATCTCCTCCTTCTCCCCCAACTTCCAGTGTTATGCAGATGACACTCAACTCTTTTTCAAGCTTCCTGCTTACCCTCATGCACCTTCCATCATCCCTGACTGCCTATCAGCCATCCAGTCCTGGTACACTTCCAATGATCTCTGCCTCAATGCCAACAAAACCAAGATCCTTCCCATTGGGACCCCTGCTCTCTCCTTCTTACCTTCACTCTGGCCTTCCTCCATGGGCTCTCGCCCTACTCTTTCTTCTGGAGCCAGAAGCCTCTGAGTCATCTTCGACTTCTCTCTCTGCTTCCTCCCTCACACTCAGGACATTGCCAAGAAGTCCCACTTTCAGCTCTTCCTTCTCAAAAGAATTATGACTTTTCTCACTTCCTCCCCAAAGCTCAATGTTACCTGAGCCTGGTTCTCTCTAGTATTGACTATTGCAATAGCCTCCTCCTAAATCTACCTTCATTGACTCTGCAACCCCTCCAGCTAATCCAGAATAGGACAGCAAGACCTACCGGTTGGCCTTAAGCCCAGGGACCGCATCTCTCATTCCCTAAAAAGTCTTCACTAGCTCCTGGTTGCTGCACAGATTAAATTCAAATCCCTCTGCATCATCCACAAGGCTGTGTGGGGCCGGGGACCACGCTATCTGCAACTCTAACTAAATACTCTCCCACTAGACCTCTACGCTCCCGTGGCACCAACTCTCTGTGTATAAACAGTTTAGCTAAACAGAGGGACGTAGGTCGATTGCTTCCCTCAGCTGGCTCCCTCCTATGGAACAGCCTCCCCCTCCCACTGCACCTTTAGCAGGACTTTCTTATATTCCAGAAGCTCCTCAAGACTTTCCTCTTTTCCTCCTGCTTCACTTCTTCTCTTCTCTGCTAATCTCACAGTTGCTGTTATTAGTGTACAGGGTCCTTATGCATCTTTGGGGCCCTGACCTCCCAAACCAAATCACCCTAGCTTCTGTCTGCCTGCAGCACTTACCTCAGTACACACCTCCACCATGGAGCCTCACACTTTTCCACCCAATGCGGCTCAGGCTGTGTAGCACTTATCATACCTTGCACTTCATCTGTGACTCACCCATTAGCACGGACTCCCATGCACCTACTCCCACTGCCCTCTTCCTTGCTGCACTTGCATGTTCTGCATACTCACAAGGCATAGTATGTTACGTTATGTTATGTTATGTTATGTAATTTTATGTAACAGACATTTGTAAAGCACACGGTAAGGCATCATGGTGCTAGACCGGCAGAGAAAGAAAGAGCAGTTGATGGGGGCTCTAGAACAGGAAGGTTTTAAGAGATCGATGGAAAGTTAGATGGTCAAAGATGCCTCGTAATGCAAAAGGAAGAGCTTTCCAAGCCTTAGCTGAAACAACTGAAAAGACACATCCACCCACATGAGAGAGCCTAAACCGGGGGATGGAAACCAGGAAGGCAGACAGGGAGCGCAGGAGGCGAGAAGTCACATACAGAGGGAACTTCGCCTGAAGATACTTTGCCCCCACTTTATAGAAAGCACTCTGAACAATGCATAATGATTTAAAAAGAACACGCTTCTCAACAGGAAGCCAATGGAGCTGTCGGAGTAGGGGACACATGCATGCCCGCATCGGAGGATGAAGGACCGCCCTAGCTGCAGCATTCACTAGGAGCTGGAGCCGGTTCATGAGATAGCAGGGTTGGCCAAGGTAAAGCGAGTTACAGTAATCCCAAGTCCAAAAAATTGAAGTGGGGGACTCATCAACAAACGCGATGGGATGTGACATCGCCAGAAATTAGAATATGAAGGTGAAATATGCACATTTCATTAAATTGGCTTTGGATAACCCCGCAAATTGAACAGGACGAATGGCACTTGCCTTTCATAAAATCACCACAAACACAAAACCAAGAGAGGATATTTTCTTCTGATAGTATTTTTTAAAACTTTAAAAGGTGTGCATGTTTTAAACTCAAGAACCAATGCACATTATTTCCCTGAAACATGCAGTGCCAAAATGGGACATTTCACTTTTAGTTGTTTGTTATTTTTCATCATGTTATATAGTGTAGAGGTGAAGTGTCCGGCCTCCAAATCTGCTGAATGCCGAAGACTGCTTTAATTCATAAATTCAAAGAGGACATTCAGTGTTTCTCTTTTTTTCTGGGGGGACTGAATCCACCTTCTGAATAAAGTGGGTTGACGCCATCCCCCCCGCTTGTACCCTCGACTTGAGCCTTGAGTAATCCAATGTACTAAGTACAAGGGTTGCCACAACTGGACCTTGAAGCTGAGGCAAAATAAAAGGAAGAACTTTCCGCAAGATTTTTAATCTAAAGTGGCCAGCCCAATGCAACCTGATCCTCCATAGAGAGGGAAGAAGCAATCTTTACACCCACATTTTTTACTGAAGGGGCGGGCATAGGAAAAGGGCCCAAAGAGCTGGGCCAAAACTCAGCGTCCAAAACAGAAGAGGCTTGGAGGTGCCAACAAACAACACCTCAGTTTTGTCGCCATTGAGCTTGAGCCAGTTTCCCGGCACCGAGATCCTCAAGGCAACATCTAAGCCGTGCCGCAGTATCCGGATGGGTAAGATTAAGGCGAACTAGGTTCTGAGTGTCCATGGCATAGGAGTAGCACCGGAACCCATGTGAATGAATGAGATGGAGAAGTGCCTCATATATTTGAATAATTTCGGCGACAATGCGGAGCCCTGAGGCATGCCGCAGGATAGCATAACTGATTTAGAGCAGAACAGGGGAAGAGATAGAGGTTGAGATCGATCGGCCAGGAAGGCAGAGAACCATGCCAGAACTTGGCCGGACAGGCTCGCTGCCACTAGCCGGGAGATTTTGGTGGAATGGTCAACTGTGTCAAACGTAGCAGATAGATCTAACAATATCACTGTGCCAACACCACCCTGATCGACCAGGTGGGCAAGATCTCCAGCACAGAGGTAAGGACTGATTCAGTACCCATCCCATGCCTAAAGCCTGACTGGACTGGATACAAAAACAACAGAAGACTCCAAAAAGATGAAAGCAAAAATGAAACAAGGGATTCTAACAACTTCATAAGAAAGGGAAGAAGTGAGATGGGTTGGAAATTAGTGAGCACAGTAGGATCTAAGGAGGGCTTCTTGATTAAAGCAATCACGAGAGCATGTTTTAGGGCAGTCGGGATTCATCCATCCTGAAAAGAAGCATTAACTGCTGTGGTGATTAGTGAGATAATATTGGAAACATTTCTTTAAGGAGGGGAAGAGGAATCGAATCCGTGGGTGAGGCTGATTTAAGGCATGAATGGCCATGAGAACAACTTGGTCAGAGAAGGTGGGAAAGACGGACCAAGTGGGGGTTGATTCTGGGTCCTCATGGGGAAGGGGCGAAGTACCTGTCTCCCCAGCATCATCGCCAATATTTTGACCAATAGTCTCAATCTTGCTTTGAAAAAAGCTGGATAGAGAGTCGCAGAGGTCTTGGGAAGGCACGGCCTGAGAGTCTGATTTAGCTGAACAAGAGAGGGAGTGAACAAGTTCAAACAGGGCCTTAGAGTGACTTACCGCAATCTCCACCTTCCGACTGAAAAAATATTTTTTCGCAGAAATGACAGCCTTCTGATAGGCTCTTATAGCGTGGCGGAAGGAGATTTTGTTATCACGAGAGTAGGTAGCACGCCACTTCCTCTGTGCTTGTCTACAGAGAAGCACAGGCTCTGAGGTCCTCAGAAAACCAGGGCTCTGAGGGGCAGCTCCTTTGTTTACAAAGCCTAAGTGGAGCTTGCAAATTTGCAGCCGCAGTAAATGAGGCATCTAATGTCAACAGAGAACATGGTGCATCCTGAGCACAATGCGACCGTAAGGAGGCCACCAACTCATGATTAGAAACCCTGTGCCAACTGCGTTTGGGAATAGCCAAGTTTGGCCACAGTAGGGATAGGATTAGAATGGGAGACAGAAAAGGGCACCATAAAGTGGTCCGACCATAGTATTGGACTAGGAAGAAAAGTAGTACTAGAGGCCCTAGGAGCACAAAGTCCAAAATATTGCCCAGTCTATGAGTGAGGTCAGAGATTAGTTGAGGAAGATCAAGATCAGACATAAGAGCTGAAAAATTGGCTACCTGTCTCACATTTGTTGTATTGGCAGGAAGATTGAAATCTCCAATAACAAAACGATTTAAATATTTATGCCAAAGCTCCAGCACAAAAGCAGAAGAATCTGCACAAAAGGAGCTGTCAACGGCAGGGGGCCGATAGACCAAGAGGACAGATAGCATCGAAGTGGGAGTAAGAGAAATACGAGCCAAGAGACACTCGATTTTAAGGGAGTGATGTGTCACAGTACAAGAGACTTTTTAATTGGCCTTATGCATAATAGCTACAAACCCCCCCCCCCCACCGGGTGGCTCGAAGGACGATCCACATGAGTAAGCTCATAGTTTGGAGGAAGAGCTTGAATAATCGACGGACCTGATGACAAGACTCTGTCAAGAACAATAAATCAAAATGAGAATTAGGAACCAGGTCATGACACTCCATAGCATGGGTGAACAGTGAGCAGGTATTTAAAAGACAGCACTGGAGAGCATTAGGTATGGGTATAACTTTAGCGACTGCAGTAGGAGTATGAACGCCGACTGACCATTGAGTATCAGGTGGGGCTAGGAATAGCACAGTATGTTCGTCCGCTGTATTTATGTTCTTTTTATTGTTTCTTCCCATGTTCCATCCCTTTTGCGCTACAACAAATGCCTTTTCAACATATTTACCCAATAATACATTGTATTGCTCCTGCAATTGGCAATTTAAATGAAACATCTTTTAAACAGTTTTCTCTTACATAAAGTTTATAATCTGCATTTAGGTAATTTCTTCCCAGTACAGTAAAAAATGCTCCTTTGAAAACATGGCAACATTCTGTAAAATCACTGACTGCTTTATTTGACTTTTTTCACTTAAGCTATATTTCTTGTAACACAGGCTGTGTTCTCTTGTTGGCTGGATTGGATTTCTGACAGTCTGGCCTCTTCGCACTTTGAGAAGTGAAGTTCGATTTTAAACTGGTGCATTCATCATCTCCTGTTTTCACTTGACATTGGTAAAAGCCCATTCTTTGGGTGAAAGGCCCAATATGTGAAGTGTTATCTCTCACGTGCGCTTGTGTTGACCTGCATGACAAAGGTGTGCCCATGTTGTGGTAGAAAGTAAGAGGCAGAAATCATACATAAAATTATACTTTATTTTGTCGCCTCCCTCACTTAAAATTGAAACAATTTCCATTGGTCTTTGATTCTCCCTAGACTGAGCCATCTGCCTCGAATTTAAAAGGAGCAGTGCAGTTTGCAGTTCTTTTGCATACGTTTGTTTTAGGGAAATAGCCTTAAGTCCCATTTAGATTGACATTCAAAAGAAGGAGGAAAGATCCTGGAGTAGGATTTGCGTACAGGGATATATGATATGACTGGTTATTTATAACACACTTAATACCCAGAGGTTTCTAAGCGCGGACCGGGGATCGAACCTGTGTTGTTCCGTGTCGTCTTGCTTCCAACAGAACATTTCTTTCTTACCAAAACATCTTTGATGGAAAGCTTTGAATCAGTCATAACCCGTGGACATTTCTTGGGGTGGCTTTCTAGTCCAAGGTTCATTAGAATTCCTGTGTCATCAGTGAAGAGGGCCAACCACATGCTTATCAGTACAATCAGAACTACTGGGCCATACACCCCATTCAACAGAAGCAACCACAGATATATATTGGCATAGCTGGGATGTATTAGTGAAGTGCAGCTTGCGTACTTGGCACAGCAAGCATGCATCCCATAACTGGACAAACACACACCCATGCAGGGAGGCTCATTATAAACACACAGAAAGTCAGTGATGGAAAACTTTGAATCAGTCATAGCCACTTGGTAGTCCACTTGGCTGCTTTCCATTCCTATGTCCTTTAGTCTATCTGTGAAGTAACAGAAGGAAATCAACCAAATGCAAATAATGTTTTGTCTTGCACCACATTGAGCCTCCAAACTCCACATGTGGATAATTAGCTGTTTAAGTAACTGCAAGCGTACACAGATCAGCCTTTTCTCCTTGGCTTCTGGCACCGTTTGATATTTATATATATAGTTTGACCATGTCGCCTATCCAGTTTTGGTCTGAAGAGCCCATCAACTACAATGTATCTTGTATTGCTAAAAAGGTGGCCTCTTCATCATGATATCACTGTTTTCCTCAGAATCTTTACTATCCATGTAATTTCTCATATCCACATGTCGTATGTTGCTCCACTTTACGCCCATTTACCTCTAGATGCAAGAAATAGAACAGGCTTTAGACACAATACAAATCACCTCACACCTTCACAGTTATGAACTGTAAAATCAAGCTCATCAGCAACAACAAATAAACAATCCAACTAGTTCACGTGTTAGAAAAATGCACTTGTGACAAGCATCTGTATTGGGCACATGTAAAAATAAGAGAAAGACACTTCATATTAATAAGGTTTTTCTTTTGCAAGGGGTACTTTGGAGAATAAAAGAAAAACACACTCTACATCAATAAGCATTTTACATTTCAAATGTATATGATTTTCTCTCTAACCTGGTCAATCCTAATTGGCATTCATTTGTGATGAGGCAATAATAATAATAATAATTTGGCACTTATATAGCGCTACAGACCCTCAGGTATCTGAGCGCTGCTTATTATTACCCTCGGTGTGTGGTGCTCATTTATCGACCTCGGAAGGATGAAAGGCTGAGTTCACGGATGTCAAAGCGAGCGCTCTACTCGCTATGCCACTTGACCGGCTTAACTGCAATATGAGTACAGTTTCAGCTCTTGGTTGCTCCCCTATCCTTGTCTAACATTGGACTGGTAGTAGGATCATGATATTATGCCTCCTTCTGCACAAACGGACAAACCTCCATGTAATACTTTGGATTCAGCCTACTTCATTGATCCTTTGGTACCTCATGGTTCAAAGGAGTTTTGCCTTCCGTGTCCACTGACACTTTTGCCAATTACCCTCGCAGAAAGGCTTGCAAATTAATTGTTCACCTACCTATACTCACCCCTCAAATGATATCTGGACTCTCTGCCTTTCAGGAAAGTCTGCCTCTGCTCTCAGCCCTGGCTTGCCAGGTCCTTTTTGCAGCTAAGTATGACACGGCCTGTCAGGAGACTGCCCACAGATTTGAATTACGGCCTTCAAAAGGACTTCCTCTGCAGCTACACTGTTCTGTGACCCAGCCACGGATCCTCGCCAAACAAAGCCATGCAGGACAGCCTTCTCTCTCAAGCCAGCCAGAAGCAGCACCACTCTCTGCCCAGGAAGCTAGAAGATCCCTCCTTCCTCCTTTCAACCTGTTTCAAACCTCAGTGAAAGTCTGCTCCTTTCCATTAACTCTGTATATTTTCTTGAACATTTCTTTAATATTTCTCCTCCCTGCTTCCATGATGACATCTGTCACCATCCTCATAAATAGCCCATGTAATGTTCCAGCCCCCAGCGACCTTTGGACAACATTCTGCTACAACATCTTTCTGAGGTCTCGGGGAAAAGTAACACTTCCTCTCCTCCTTTATTCCTTTTCCTGCACTACACACAATGATTGCTGATTCTCAAGGACCATCGCAATGTTACAGTGCGTTCTCTGAAACTCGCCTTGCAAGGCACTGCTGAATCCTTCTCAATTTTGCATTATTTTCTGAAGCACTATTTTCTAAATGCTGCAAAGTCTGTATTTGTGCACCCGCTGTGATGCCAGCACTTTTTTACGGCCTGTGGCACACAAATCTAGCCCACTCTACATACCCCAATATTAAGTGTTAGTAACCAATGTCACCCCCCCTTGTTATCCTCAATACAAAGTGTTTGTATCAAAGCACTAAACTACACACAGAATATGCTGCACAAATTCTTTAAATGAAACTCCTCTCCTAAACTTTCCTAGTGGTTTCTCATATCCACATGTTATATGTTGCTCAACTGGATTTTTCCAATTTTCTGAAATGCAGTATTCTAGTCTGGATAGAAACTCTGTCATTCATGTTTTGACATTCTGCCTATCACCTTCCCGGGTCACCTCACACTCTACTTATATCCTCCGGCAACACATTTTACATTCATGAACTTTTCTCGTGAATAGGGCCAATTTTCTGTGATGTTGCATTGGTATTGATATGTCTGCCACTTACGCAACCTCTGGAAATGACTCTTCTGTTACCAGTTTAGTGTATGTATATTCTGTAATATTCTGTAATATTATTTTTTATGTAATATTATGTTTATTTCACCAACAATCCATAAAACACAACTTGTCAAAATATATAGTCCAGAACATCAATAATGCATATAGTATATTCCCTATGATAACATGACAGGAATGTTAAAGACTAGAAAACTGCATTTCTTGCAATAACAATTTACCAGGCACATATCTTAAAAGATATATGTAGATAAAAAGCATCCTTAATATAGTCAAAAGGTTCAATGACAAAGGATGAACAAGTTATTTTTCAAACAATCTAATTGAATTTGCTTTTGTCTGTCGGATAAAGACTTTTTTTATGAACTCTTCCAAAGTGAAACTGTCACCACACTCTGTAACATCAGTAGAAAGGTAAAGGCTGTTCTTTACTGAGAAAGGCCATACTCGAATCAACAGTATGATATTTTCTTTATCCATAATAGCTTAACAGATGCATGCCATAAAGATCAGTTCCCCCTGACCGAAGCCAGATGGTGAGTCACCAGGTGAAGATATTAAAGGTATGGAGGTGAGTGGTGTGTGTGTGTGTGTGTGTGTGTTTGTGTGTGTTACATAAGCAGTTTAAATAGATAATTATGCCCTGCTATGGAGCAAAAGGAAGATAGGAACTTTCTGAGCTACAACCAAGTTATTTTTCTTCTTGTGTATATACCAATAAACTCACCATTTAACCTTATATAGTTATTTTACCATTCACAGGTGCTATGTCAGGTGAAGTAAAGAAACCTTTAAAAGGACATGCCACCAGTACATGTACCATGGCTCTCAGTCCCCGTTAACAGACTGATTTATCTCCAACTCTAAAATTGACATACTGTTCATATTGCATATTCATCTTCTTTCAGAGCCCATATTCACAATTTGAAATGTTTATGTCCAACTCTGGGTGCACTACTGGCCACATAAATGTAACTTCTCAAAGGGACACATTTTGTCATATTGAACCATATCTGCTAGTACAAGAATTCTCCCTTTTCTGCCATTCTGTCTAGTTTACCATTTGTTCTTCCATTCAAGTTGGATGAATGTCTGATTTGGAGTCCTTTTTTCTTCAAGTGTCACCGTACATACTTAACAAATTAGTCACTGGTTTCTTATCTGTTTGTCCATTGGAAACCATCGTAGGATATTCCATGTTTTTGGGGACATATATTTCATAAGTACAAATAATATTTTCTAAATAGTGTTACTTCATATATTACATTCAAAGACCTCAAACTCTCGTTTTTCAATGCATATTTACAAGATAAATCCCTTAATCCTTTTACTTGTTGCCTTCAATGTAGTTTTGCAAAGTAGACTTTCATCTTTTAAGCATGTACTTGAGCCTCAGAACTATCACCATGTATAGCACCTGTGTTCTTCCCACACTTAGAATTGTTTCTGAATTGATCTGTATCCTTTACCACAGTGACCCTAAATTCAAATTCCATTTCAACCACTCACCATTCACTTGATCCAGGTGCCAGAAAAGGGATTCCTGTGTGGCAAAATGATCCTATTTGAAAGCACCTCATTGTATCACTCACAAATAGCATGTTTTTAAACTCCCCTTCACAGTTGTGACTACCCTTTGCTGCTTTTGTCTTTTTCTGACTGATTTTGGCTCCATAATATTATGAAAAGTAGAGGTGACCGCAGAGGTGTTGCTTGGTCTGGAAAAGATCTGGGGCTACGCTAATGTCGGGGCTCTCAGGATAGCTAGCCTTTTGGTTGTACCTCCTGAGCTTCTATCTGGGGCTACAACCAAAGGAGCCGGGCTATAGCCCCCTCAGCCCCCCAGCAACACCTCTGGGTGACCGTGTGTATCCCTTACTCATTTATCTTTGTATGTTAAAAGACCACTGCATTTCATTCTGGTCCATTTATAGCATAACAATGCACCCTTTTTCAATGCTAATGGACAATGATAGCTCCTTTCCACCCTATTGATTGCCTTTTACACTTGTAAGGGCAGATTCATGTGTGTTCCTATAAACTCCATCGATTTCTAAATCACATGCACTATTATTAGGAGCCTTCTGTCTCCTGTTTCCTGTTTCCTTACACCATGGAGGTTGCTGATCTCTACCCACTCCCTCCTCCTCCTCCCCACCTTCCCAGCAGGTTGCTCTGAGCACCAGGGGGATACAGGAGCAACATCCTCCAGCAGGTAAGCCCATTTGAGCCTTGCACGCACTGTGGTGAGTTATGTTTTCCACTTTTTATCCTTGCCGGCTGAATTTTTCAACATTAACAGGTACAGGCTCTGAATATTCGGCTCACTCTTCACCTTTCTGCAATGGCTGCCCTTCTCCTCGGCAGTGGCTCCGAGGGTTAGCATGTTTACACGTCAGCAAGGCTCATGACTGGCTGCATTGCAGGATATTGGGCCTAAAGTTTCAAACGTGTGCGCGTTACATTCAGATGAGGCAGCAGCCCACTGTGGACAGCATGGAGCCCATATGAACAACCCTGGGGCTCTCACCCATATTGCTGTTACCATCATAGAAAAAGATATAGAAAGAAAGTCAGTTTGCAAGATACTCCCAATGACTTTCTCCTAAGGTGGGATATGGGTTACCGTCACACCGGGTGGATAGAAGATTGATGCTTACAAGATAAGAAATTGGTCCTGATGAAGATGATATGAACAAGATACATCATCGAAACCGGTCGACCTCATAGCCTATGGTTTTCTCGAATACATAGGAGACACATCCAAGAACAACCTATTTTTAAAGCATATGATCTATATGATGCAATAATGGCCTTTTGTATTTAGTATATCGAGACTTATGAAAAATTCCCGTAACGAAACTTAAAAGATTTCTCCTGACACAAACACTTGAGACCTCATGAATATAGAGTTCTTTATATTTTTATCAATTCTTTGTAATTGAAACTTGCCCTATGCAAGTACATCGATGCGTGGGGACAGCACACACTACGGAGGGTAAATAAAGCACCAGAAATCCCCCGTCGTATGTTCTCCCCAGAATACCCATTTTTATGCTACTTTTATGATCTTATTTGCGACAGCCTTATAACATTCAGGCAATACTGACCAATTACTAATTCTAGGGTTAGGGTCAGCTTCCCCTCTTGTCTATCCTCTCTTAGATAGGTGGTGCCCCACTCTCAAACTAGGGACAGAACACTCTGCATGGTCAGGGTGTTCTTCCGGCCAGGGTCATAATAGGTAACACAATACCAGTATTGTAAAGTTGAAGAAACATTAGTAATGTCCATAGTGCTGTCCTGTTTTGCCTGATATTGGGCCTACCAGGAGCCGGCAGGCGAGTGAGCCGAATGGCACCCAGAACCGAGGCCCACACAAAGGCCATGTCTGTACCTGTCCGAAGCTGGAGGGAGCCCCTCAGCCTGCCACTTATCCATGACCCTTTGCCTGTAGGCAACACTTCCAAATGATTCACACTGACTGGGTCCGTTGCACGCTTTGACCTGGAACAAAATCCTGCCTTTTCAATTGCACTGGTAAGAAACATGGGTCATATTGGTCTGGCCACAAACCTCCCTCGGACACTCTGACTGCTTTGGTTGTTTCCTTCTCCTTTCCCTACCTGCCTTACTATAAACTTTAATTTCTGCACCATTTGAAATATGTATCATGTTGTTGCCTCTTACTGAATGCTCTCTGCTGTTTTCCTAATGCCCTGCTTCAAAAGAAAACAAAAGAAAATGTAAAACTCAATTTTGATCCTCAGGTGTGCTTGCCATTTTGTACTGCGTTTTAGTGCTTTCTGGCAAATTCAAATCTAGGTGTTGTAAGGAAGTCATGGTATATAACAGTGAAGACGGACACACATGAACACAGTTCAAGGGTGTTTATTGAACTTCAATGGGTTGGTTGAACACCTATCTAACCCTAATTCTAAGGATGGGAGCAAGCTACGACCATAAAATAATAATAACGCAGTCCTAGTGGAGTCTCTGTCAAAATAAAAGGGCCTATACTAATAAACCTATTGCCAATCCTTACTTCTAAATACAAATGGTGTGGGTAAATGATGTGTGCAAAAGAAAGGTTTTCAAGAAACAATATGTCAGGGTAGTTGAGCAGTTGGCTCAGATGGCACACTCGAGCTTCGCACACACTCTGGCTTCTGTGCTATGAGGATGGAGTTCAAAACATAGGTATCTGGGCCTTCTCCCCCAAGGTCTATTTCCCAATAAAACTCTCTTATTGCCATGATGGTAAGTGCTCTTGCCTCACTTTGCATCTTCCGAGTAACCCATTAATGTCTATCACAATGGCACTATCATGGCCCAGGGCTCTCAGCCCAAACTTCTCCTTCTTGACAGGCGTCTTCCATCTCTCTTCAACTTCCCCCTCTCCTGCCACCCCTCCATCCCTCATCCCCAGTTTCCCCCTGCCCCCAGTGGTGGCACCGCACCACTGTGTCCCCCATCTCAAATCATTTAAAGAGGGCAACCAGCTTCACTTAGCGACCCTCAATTCTCCCTCTGCTATCTAACACTTCTCTGACATCTGTCTCCTCCTTGAAAACCTTGAAGTCTTTGCTCTCACCTAGACGTGGTTCAAGACCAGCTCTGTCCCTGATTTTGACACTCTTCTCCCTGAGAGCTACAAGATCCTGTCCAATCCCAGGCCCCTGCGGTGGCAGAGTGGTTCTGATCTTCCCACAATGGGTACCTGCCTCCATCATCCCCACACAAACATACTCATCCTTTGAAAACTTAGTCTGCAGGCTATCTGTCTAGCATACCTTCTATCTTACTCTCGCTACCATCTACAGACCCCCGGGCCAACCTCCCTCTTCCTCTCAGAATGGACAGACCTGTCCTCCTCTCTTCTTGCCTACTCCCCCAAACATATCTTTCTTGGGGATTTGAAAATTCATCTCAACTCTCCAGATATGGCTACTGCACTCATTCATGACCTCTGCAACTCTTTCCCTCACTATCCTTCCCTCTGGCCCAACCCTTCTGACTCTGTTCTAGCAAACCTCCATCTCTCTATCTCCAACACCCTGGACATCCTTGCCCACATCATGAGGATCTGCATGAAGCCTGCCTCAAATGCAACTCTTGGTATGACTCCAACTTGGCAGCTTTGAAATGCAAGTGAAAAGCGGCAGAGCAGAAGTGGCAGGGATCTAACTCATCCTCTGTGAAACTGGCCTGCCGCCTACTCCAAAGGCAAAATCGTCTTGCCATCTGCTCCAAGAAGAGGGCTCATGTCCAAGTCCACATCTCTGGAGCCACCAATAACACGGCTGAACTTTTAAAAATCTGTATGGAACTTACCAATCCTACTGCAGTCTCCTCCTCCTTCCCACGCCGTCTACACAGCACTGGCCGCCCACTTCTCCTCCAAAATGCTGGACATCCTGTCCTCTCTGTCTCTGCTCCCTAAACACTCCCCCTCTTCTCTTGCCTCATTTGGCCCCTCTCCCATACTCTCCTCATTCTTTCACATTGCACTAGACAAGATCTGTAGAGTTGTCTGCTCTATGAAAGTCTCCAGTGTACAGGTGCTCACCTGTTCCTCCAGAACCATCAAGGACAAAATTGCCTCTCACCCCAGCCGTGGCTGACCTCTGCAACCATTCCTTTGCCACTGGCTCCTTCCCACAACCCTGTAAGCACTCTTTTGTGCACCCTCTCCTAAAAAAGCTGTCTGCTGACCCTTCTTGCCTGGCTAACTATCAACTTATGTCCCCTTTTTTTGGGAAAACTCATTGTGAAGCCGGTCATCCCCTAACTGAACCTCAACACGGTAATGGCTGGCTGCCTCCATCGCCACCAGTCTGGTTTCATGGCATCCAGAGGAACGGAAACTGCTTTCATGAACACCCATGAAAACCTGCTCTCTAGCTGGACTCATACACTCCCTCTGTTCTGATCCTCCTCGATCTTTCTTCTGCATTTGACACAGTCAACCACTCCGTCCTCAAAACTGTCTCCATGATACCCTAGGCCTCACAGACCACGCCCTGATGTGGCTGACCTCCTTCCTTTCAAACAGACCCGACCAAGAGCAAGTGGATCCTTTTCTCTACTCTACTTCACTCTCTACCTGTGTCATCCTCCAGGGCTCTATTCTATCGCCATGGCTCTTCAACATCTACCTGGCCCCTCTGGCCCACCTGATCTCCACCTTCTCCCCTCATTTCCAGTGTTATGCAGATGACACAAAGCTCTCCTTCAAGCTGCCATCCTCTACCTCCTCCCCCTGCTCTCTCATAGTTGACTGCCTGACTGCTATTCCGGCATGGTGCTCTGCCAATGATCTCTGCCTTAATGTCAGTACGATGGAGATCCTCCTAATTGGGACACCTGCTCCTTGTCCCCCCCACTCTTTGGCCAGCTGCCTTGGGTCCCCCCTCACCTTGGGATCATCTTTGACTTATCTTGCTCTTTCTCTCCACACATCACGAACCTTGCCAAAAGTCCAACTTTCAGCTCCACCTCCTGAGGGGCATTCTACCTTTCTGCACTTTCCCCCAGAAGCTCAACGTCCCCAGACCCCTGGTTCTCTCCAGGCTTGACTACTGCATCAGCCTCTTCCTCAACATGCCTCTTTTCTCCCTTCACCCACTTCAAATAATCTGGAATAGGACTGCAAGACTTATCCTTGGCCTCAAACCCAGGGACTGCATCTCATAAGCCCTAAAATCTCTCCACTGGCTCCCACTGACCGCAAGGATCAAATTCAAGACCCTTTGTAACATCCACAAGGCTGTCTGGGAAGTGGGACCTCTCTAAATGCAGCTTTCCCTCCCTACATATCTCCCTGCACGAGTCCTTCAGTCCTCTGGCTCCAGCTCTCTGCAGGCCAAATGTTTCTCCAGGCAGAGAGTGGGAGTGAGATCCCTTTCCTCTGCTGGTTCTTCTCTCTGGAAAGGCCTCCCTGCCCCCTAAGGCTTAAGTTCCGGAAACTTCTCAAGACTTTGCTTTTCTCCTCCTCCTTCCCTCACCCCCTACCATGCTAATGTTCCCTCTGCTGCTTTGACTGGGGCCTGGTCCCTTCAGAGGCATACAGGGGTCAGAGCACTCCCTCTACCAGTCCCCCCAGCATCCCTCACTAGCACTTGCCCTTGGGCACCATTCTAGCACTAACCTGGTCACCCTATCCACCACACTCTTCCTCCCTTCCCCCTCTGTTTCCCTTGGCACTTGCTGTCTTGGCCCATCAGCACTTGCCGATCCCCTCCCTTTGACCACCCCATTCCTGCACTTATCCCTCTACCTACCCCCTGCACTTACCACCTTGTCATGCACTTGCATGGTAGGATTGTCACAAGGCCAATATAACCGTGATTGTTGTTCTACTTTCTTTCCTATGCCCCCCCCCCCGCCCAACAACTTGTCTTGTGGCACCTGCAAACCCTTGTGTATAGGCGCCATACAAATATCCGATAAATAAATAAATAAAACTATTGTTGTTATGAATTATCAGTATTATTCTCATATGTGTATAGGATCACGGTCTACTTTTGGTAGAGTGAATGTGATGGCTATGTGTAACCCGGCTCTCAACATTTAAACATTCTATTCTTCCCTGATTGCTTTGCTAGGTGTCAGTGTTACCTGAGCTTTGTGACCCCTTGTAACATTGCTCCAGTAGATCCCTTATCTACTGGCCATTTCTCTCATATCTTTTTGAATATGTTAGTTTTGGTCTCTATTATAGCAATGCCTATTATTTCCCTAACATCTTCAATTACTTGTGGTTTATTTATGCCCTTCACTCTGCTTAATTGTCTACATTGTATTAGCTTTTATTGAAGTCTATGAATGATTCTGGGATCTCTGGCGGGTGTTTTATGAGCATGCAGTGAATTTCCTTTAGTAAAAGTACCCAATAATTGGTGCTTTTCTCTTTTTAATTGGCTGCCACTTTCAAATCACAGTTGGTGATGTCCAGCTAGTAGCTTCCCCACCTATTTTGTAAATATTGTGTGCAGCAATAATTGGTGGCAATTTTCATAAAATGATTTCTGCTGACCCACATCTGCTCCCTAAGGTGTTGCAGTTTATAAGGTGGTCACACTGAACTCGGGGAGCTCCTTTCACCCCCATGCAAGGTGGCACACAATAAAGCACTTTTTATTTCAAGTTCACTATGGTGAGGCCTCGAAACCATCTCGCACCCACCTCAACAAATACCCTGTGTATCCAATGGACTAGGAACCAGGCCGGTCTATAGTAAGAATATATATTTATGTATGGTTTGACAAAGAAAACCAGAAGCCAATATCAGCCACCAATGCTGTGGCAACACCCAATATCACAACAAGAACTCTGTTATTCTAACAACTCAGGTACAATTTTGAAACATGCAGTCCAGGCCAGGTTTACCCAGATGATCTTGGTAGCTCTCCTTGCCTCTCTGCTAGTTGTTACTCGCTCTAATCCAGCAGCAGGTTATCTCCTGGAATAATTATAGCGTGGATAGCATTCTAACCTTGTCATAATTACCACAGTCAGGGTTGGCTAGCTCAGGTCCTTCACCTCTCCCCCCCACCAAACCCCCTGCCTGTTGATAGGACCAGGTATTGAGAGGATTGTAAGATGTAGGTTGAGTGAGGAGTAAAGATACATAATTTCAAAATGACAGGGAGTTTCACATTTTGTGTTCTGAAAAATCTCATAATGTGACAACTCCCTTTCGCTTTCAGATAATCACATGAATTAGGTATTTTTGACCTAAACATTTTATGGCGAGTCAGACAATACTAATTCTATTTCGGCATGCCCTTCATGGTCAGAGTTACAATTTTTTACGGTTTGCTGCTGGCCAAAATAGCTAATAATGGGACAATTTCCACTTTAAACCTTGCTTTCATGATCTATCCCTTTGCCAACTTTCCCATTTCTCAGATGTATGAAAATTACAGAATCATCATTTTTTCAAAAACTGAATTTGTGTACATCACACAAATTTCGTTTTACAGGGTCCCAATGGGCTTTTCATCCCCTTAAATTGAACCAGGGGTGGGCTCGATAGGACACACAATGCTCCTTTTATTTAGGAAAAATGTGTTCAATGTTTAATCAATGGCAGGGCATAACATACCACCAGTTTCACATTCAAATCAGACACCACCAGTTTCCATGTTCCTGAAAACATGTGACCAGCCATCTGGTTTAGCCATGTTTATATTAACCTTTTCTCTCCTTGGCTTCAAAGGGGTCCGTGTTCAGGGCTTAATGCATGGTTTATTGGAAGGACTCACCTTAAGGTCACTTCTGTTGGTCATTTTATCTGTACATCCTCTACTATCAATCTACTTATTTGTATATATTAGCCTTTAACTTCACAACCAGATATTCTTCTCCTGGGGTCCTTAGCCAAATGTCTTGAGTTCAGATTTTCAAGGGGTCTTTGTTCAAAGCTAATGACCTTTTTATTTGAAACCTGACCTTAAGGGTCATTTCTGTTGGTCATGTTATCAGCAATTCACCACAAATCTCATCTCTTTCGCTGTATATTTAAGCATTTACTTGACACCAGCCCTGCCTCCCTGGTATTCATCAAACCAAAGGGCTGCATGGTCAGCATCCAGATACACCATTCAGTTCACAGTTCAGCGGGGGATTTCAGCTCAGAGGGAACAACAAGTTGTAGTTTAAAAGGCTAGCATATTACATTTACCCATTGTCATTGTATACCTGTAAATTTCAATGCTGCACCAGTGCCTGTTGTCCATGAATACAATCTTTCTTTGCATACTGTATAAACAGAAATATGTTCACTCTATCCCCACAGATAGGCCATAGTTACACCAGAAAGCAGTATTCAAAGCTACACCAAACGAAATAGGCCTCTCTTACAAATGTCATTGTATAGGATGAAATTAAGTCTCTTTCTTCCTGATGAGTGCATTCTGTCCTATTTCTTTTCATCCCATGTGCACTGCTGCAGTTTTTAAATCTGTCCATGTGTAATGTATTTCTTTTGGGAAATCGATGTCCTCGTTAATACTCAAAGTAGGCCTTTCCATTTAAATTTCAGTACATTTGTGAAAAAGTGTCTTTCTCCACTTGTGCACTTGTTCATTTTAGGAGATTTCAATTAGTCCCATTTCTTTCCATGTCACTAGGCCTTAAGCCGGAAAAAGAATTGTTTTGGTCTGGAGTGCATTTTCCAATGGATAACACCAGCCAGCTTCACTCTTAGATAATGGCCTGGCCTCTTTATTTCTGACATTCAGGGGCTATATTGTACCCCACAAAGACAGTTGTCACTGCACTGTACAAAAGGCAATCATTGTACTATTACAGAAAACCCAGGAGGGATGTTGATTGAGACATGTTAATTAACAAAGGGGTCCTGGGAGTCCCTCTACCAGACATTAGTCCTGGTTATGAGAGACTTACCGAGAGTCTTTAGCTCAGTATCTTTCAGAGAGAAGAAATATCCCAAACATATCAGTCTTTGTCCTGCCCTGGGGCAGTCCAGCACCGAAATGCTAGGCAATTCTCCTCTGAACAAGAGTACCAACAGAAACCCCAGACACCTGTTTCGGTCTGGTTGGACCTCATCAGTAGGGTGGATCTGTGCCTCTCTAGGAATAGTGAGCAAGGGGTCCACGTCTGGATTCCCCTAGTAACTTAGGGTGAGACCCAAAGTTACTTAAATATGCAAATTAACAAGGGGGTCCTGGGAGTCCCTCTGCTAGACATTAGTCCTGGTAACAAGAGACTTACCCAGAGTCTTTAGCTCACTATGTTTCACAGAGAGGAAATGTTCCAAACATATCAGTCTTTGTCCTGCCCAGGGGCAGTCCAGCACCGAAATGCTAGGCAATTCTCCTCTGAACAAACAGAAACCCCAGACACGTGCTTCGGTCTGGTTGGACCTCATCAGTAGGGTGGATCTGTGCCTCTCTAAGAATAGTGAGCAAGGGGCCCACGTCTGGATTCCCCTAGTAACTTAGGGTGAGACCCAAAGTTACTTAAATATGCAAATTAACAAGGGGGTCCTGGGAGTTCCTCTGCCAGACATTAGTCCTGGTTATGAGAGACTTACCCAGAGTCTATAGCTCACTATCTTTCACAGAGAAGAAATATCCCAAACATATCAGTCTTTGTCCTGCCGTGGGGCAGTCCAGCACCAAAATGCTAGGCAATTCTCCTCTGAATAAGAGTATCAACAGAAACCCCAGACATGTGTTTCGGTCTGGTTGGACCTCATCAGTCAGGTGGATCTGTGCCTCTCTAAAAAAAAAAGTGAGCAAGGGGTTTCACGTCTGGATTCCCCTAGTAACTTAGGGTGAGACCCAAAGTTACTTAAATATGCAAATTAATAAGGGGGTCCTGGGAATCCCTCTGCCAGGCATTAGTCCTGGTTACGAGAGACATGTTGGCAGACATAATAAAAGTATTTCTCGAAAGTGTGGCAGTATAACTTTGATTGAAAACTATAAACAACAATCACCACAGGGATTGGAATATTTAACAATGTTTCTGTATTTAATAACGTTTCTCTATATTGGAAGAGGTTTCATCAGTACAATTGCAGCCTCTGACGAGCTGCAACAGCTGGATGGGAAGGCCATTATGCACATTGATTTTCTGACTGAGGTTACAACATGAAGATTGATCATACTCTTTTGATTAATTTTGCCTTGGTTATGAAATAAAACATTTATGGTATCTGTTTTTGAGAGGGGTCAAGTGAGCAGGCTTGCGAGATGGCCTCATTTCTTCAGGGAATACTACTGCAGTAAAGGCATTTCACATAAAAGATATTGCAAGCTAGTTTTTAGAGCAATTGGTTAAAACCTACAACACCCAGGATGCACTAGCTAGTAAAATGTTTGTTCTGGACTGGAGCATATTCCTATAGATATGCCATTATTTGGTAACCCTAGGTGTAAATGTATTTTTCCAAGAGGCCTCACCCCTACATACTTCTATTCCAAAATAAGAATAACTGGCTCACTTGATTTCATCCCACAAACAGCACCACTGAAATCATAAGATTTGAAGTAGTAGGACAATGGAATCTAGTCTACTCCACATTTTCCCGCCTACTGCACGGTCATCATTTCTACTGTCCATAGATGAAAAGCATAAGGTATTACCTTATCATGTTGATACTTAGCTATTGATTTAACTTTCTGCAACAAGTAATACAAATCTAGGTTCACATATGATAGAGTACACCAGTACACCATTAATGTTGATATATTTAAAATATGGTTTCAGGTGTTTTTGCCACTGCTGTTTTCACTGCAGCTGTTTTTACTGTGGGGTTCCTCTCCCAACCCCCATCTAACCCACCTTCGCTACCTTACCCTCCCACCCACCACCCCAAATCCTCTATCCCAAACACACAAACATTTATGTAAAAATAAAAAAAATATATCAAAAACGGTAATGGCAAAAACACCACGTTTAAAATAGCCACAGTGAAAACAGCTGTGGCAAAAACACAGTAACTGTTAAAAAGTGTGTAGTTTAAGGAGTACTTGAAAATGAAAACACCAACAACCCTCTGTCCTCTGTTAAAATGTCAAGGCAGCGGATGCATATTCATGCAAATTCCCATGTATACTAACGGCCTAAAATAGTGCATGTCAAATTTCTTTCATCGAAGAAACATTATAATGTCTAAAACAAATCTAATGTGTGTCTTGCTTGTGGTGCCCTTCACCTTCCCTAGCTCAAGAGTGAAGCGTTCAGGTCAACATGGGAGGGTGCCTCTACTTCACTGGTACAGATCCTGTGACCGCACAGACTCAGTCTCTTCATTCTTCTGTTTATTAGGTATTAATGAGCATTAGTACCCAGTGTATGTGCGTCCACGGGATACACTTAATGTGATTGGCTCTTTTCCAAGCCATACCACGTTGTAATCCCGTGGACGCATGTACGTGCCTGGGTTTGTTCCCTGCGGGGGGCGTGGCAGCCCCTTAGCCAATTGGGAGGCTTGAGACGGGGCAATCCCCGCTCCGAGCCTCTCCATGGCTGGAGGCTGCCTTCATCCCCCTCTGGGGACCCAGGTAAGTTTATTTTTCCTCCACCCCCCTTCCCTGCAAACTATCCCCTCCCCTCCCTCCCAACCCCACTTACCTTCTTTTTTCTTCTTTTCTCGGGAGCAAACGTGCTGGGAACACTTCTGTTCCCAGCGCCTCTGCTCCCGATGGCCGCCATGGAAAGGGAAAATGGACTACGTTTTCCCGTTCCCGGCGGCCATTTTATTTGACCTTTTTTTTGTGTTCTGAAACGCGAAAGCGTTTCGAAACAGAAAAAAATGGCAATAGTGCCCCGGTCTAATAGGCTGGGGTACTAATGGCAATAAGCCCCTCGACGGCGGGCCAATACCGCCCGCGGTAAGGGCCCGGGGGCATTACCTGGGGTGCTATTGGCCCACCGTCTCGTGGCTTATTTCCACAATAATAACACCTGTTATTATAGCATTTAGAAGCAGGAGGAATCTAGCAAGAAGTGATATGAGAGCCCAAATCCTTAATCAGTGATTTTAGACAGCCTACGAGTGATGGGGTGGCCTCATATCTTTGCTTTTTAACTCCTATGCTTGCTCCTTTCTGCTTTCCTCTCAACATTTTGAACTGACACCTCAGGGCAAAAAGACTTTCCAGTAATTTTCCTTAAAAATAGGACATCCCACCTTGGAATTGAAAGGAGGGTAGCTTCTTCTGTTTGGTTAGCAGCAAAAGTTGCATTTTTGGGGGCATGGTAGGGGTGTGTGTACTGTGTGTGTGTGTGAGAACTAGCTATTTGAGTACCAATATTCTGCCACCCAGCTACCATTTTTACCACTAGTATATTGTGCCATGGGGTGGTAATGTAATCAGTTATTCTGGATACTAATATTTTCGATGATTTGTGGCCATACCAATGAATGTTAAGTGTCCCTAGATGTATCTGCTGCCCACGGAACCATTTCAGTTTCGGTGCCCCACTTAGATTTTTGTGATTATATGCGTGGGGGAACCTCTAAAGTGTAATGCCCCTGTGAAGTAAACCAATCAGAAGCTGACCCAAACAAATAAGACATTGCAGAAGTGAATCCTTGATCTGTTCTGCTTTTCCAAAAGCCTCCTTCTATACCCGTGCCTGATGAAGTAATTTGAAGATTATGAAAGCTTGCAAATAAAGGACTTTATTAGCCTAGGGTATCATCTTGTTTTTTTTTGGAGCAACACCTTTTACATTATATAGACAAACACACACGCACACACATATATATTCAGTGAAAAAACTTTGTTAAAGGGACATTATGGTTAAGTTGGACTCATAAAAACCTATGAAATTCAATGAAAAAACTTTGTTAAGGGGAAGTTATGGTTAAGTTGCACTAATAAAAACCTATGAAATTAAGTGAAAAAACTTTTTCAAATGGATGTTATGGTTCCAAGTAAAACCAAAAAAACCTGAAATTCGCCACTTATGGAAAGCTAAGCAACCATAACTTGTGCCACCACCGTGCACTGCTAAGACCAACACCCAGGACATCAAAGATGACATCACAAATGAAACGCCAGTTTTTTTGCTTCTTGTAGCCATATCCCATCCCATCCTCATTACCTCTCACCTCCCCAGAGATTATTTGATGAGTTTGACAAGTGCAATGTTGTGTTTTTCAATATGTATTTACCACGATGTTCGCGGACACCGGCAGATGTCCGCGGAGCCAACATGGCGGGCGTTTCCAAAAATCTGACGCACTTCACGCTCTTCACCATCCAATCAGAGAACACGTTGCATGTCCGCAGACATGAAGCAAGCCGATTAACCAATCGGTGTCCTGTCCGCGAAGCAAACAGGGAGTGTGTCCACGGAGCGGACATAGATATCACTCATTTTTTGTGACCTACTTTTTGATCATTTTTTAAAAAACTACAGGACGGATTTTCACCAAATTTACAAAAGCACGCTTTTGGCACCAAGCCACTGCTCCTGCCACAAATTTGGTGAAAATCTGTCCAGCGGTTTGGGCTGTAGGCGTGAGCAAATTTTTTTCCCATTATGTCTATGTCATTATGCACTGCTCCTGCCACAAATTTGGTGAAAATCTGTCCAGCGGTTTGGGCTGTAGGCGTGAGCAAATATTTTTCCCATTATGTCTATAACTTCCCCCCCCCGGACCAAACCTCACCAAACTTTGCAAAGAAATTCACAGTGGGCCACATACTTTTTTTGCAAAGTTTGGTGAGGATTGGTCCAGGGGGGGCAAAGTTATAGGGGGGGGTCCCAAAACTTCTTTTTTTCCCATAGACATAATGGGAAAAAACTTTGCTCACGCCTACAGCCCAAACCGCTGGACGGATTTACACCAAATTTGCGGCAGGAACGGCGGCTTGGTCCCAAAAGCATACTTTTTTAAAATTTGGTGTAAATCCGTCCAGTAGTTTCCTTTTAAATGTCAAAAATGTAAGTGAAAAAATTAGTGATATCTGTGTCCGCTTCGCGGACAGGACAGGGATTGGGCAAGCGCCTTGCGTGATGTCCGCAGACATGTGTCATGCTCTCCCATTGGCTGCGGTGAAGCGTGCAGTGCATCGTATTTTGAAAGACGCCCGCCATCTTTGTTTATCGTTTGCATGAGAGCCGAGGAGCAGGATCTGCCGCCTGCATAGTAAGCTCATGCCCGTGTCTTCCTCCCGTTCCCCCCACCCCCTGCTCTTGCCCCGTGTCTCCCTCCTTTCCCCCCCAGCCCCCGCTCATGCCCTGTGTCTCCCTCCCATTCCCCCCACCCCCCGCTCATGTCCCGTGTCTCCCCTGTTCCCCCCCACACCCCACTCATGCCACGTGTTTCCCTCCTGTACCCCCCAACAGCCGTTCATGTCCCGTATCTCCCTCCTGTTCCCCCCCACCCCCCGCTCATTCCCCTTGTCTCCCCTGTACCCCACACACCCCCCGCAATTGCCCCGTGTCTCCCCTGTTACCCCCCACCCCCTGCTCATGCCCAGTGTCTCCCTCCTGTTCCCCCCACCCCCTGCTCATGCCCCGTGTCTCCCCTGTTCCCCCCACCCCCCCTCATGCCCCGTGTCTCCCTCCTTTTCCCCCCACACCCTGCTCATGCCCCGTGTCTCCCCTGTTCCCCCCACCCCCCACTCATGCCCCGTGTCTACCTCCGTTTCCCCCCCACACCCCGCTCATGCCCCGTGTCTCCCCTGTTCCCCCCACCCCCCACTCATGCCCCGTGTCTACCTGACATTCCCCCCACCCCTGCTCATGCCCCGTGTCTCCCTCCTTTTCCCCCCAACCCCCCACTCATGCCCGTGTCTCCCTCCCATTCCCCACCACCCCCCGCTCATGCCCATGTCTCCCCTGTACCCCCACCCCCGCTCATGCCCCGTGTTTCCCTCTTTTCCCCCCCACACCCCGCTCATGCCCCGTGTCTCCCTCCTTTCCCCCCCCACCCCCCGCTCATGCCCCGTGTCTCCCTACTTTTCCCCCCACTGCCCGCTCATGCCCCATGTCTCCCCTGTTACCCCCCACCGCCCCCTCATGCCCAGTGTCTCCCTCCTGTTCACCCCACCCCCTGCTCATGCCCCGTGTCTCCCCTGTTCCCCCCACCCCCTGCTCATGCCACGTGTCTCCCTCCTTTCCCCCCCCACACCCCGCTCATGCCCCGTGTCTCCCCTGTTCCCCCCACTCATGCCCCGTGTCTACCTGACGTTCCCCCCACCCCCGCTCATGCCCCGTGTCTCCCCTGTTCCCCCCCACCCCCGCTCATGCCCCGTGTCTCCCTCCCATTCCCCACCACCCCCCGCTCATGCCCATGTCTCCCCTGTACCCCCACCCCCGCTCATGCCCCGTGTTTCCCTCTTTTCCCCCCCACACCCCGCTCATGCCCCGTGTCTTCCTCCTTTTCCCCCCCACCCCCCGCTCATGCCCCGTGTCTCCCTACTTTTCCCCCCACTGCCCGCTCATGCCCCATGTCTCCCCTGTTACCCCCCACCGCCCCCTCATGCCCAGTGTCTCCCTCCTGTTCACCCCACCCCCTGCTCATGCCCCGTGTCTCCCCTGTTCCCCCCACCCCCTGCTCATGCCACGTGTCTCCCTCCTTTCCCCCCCCACACCCCGCTCATGCCCCGTGTCTCCCCTGTTCCCCCCACTCATGCCCCGTGTCTACCTGACGTTCCCCCCACCCCCGCTCATGCCCCGTGTCTCCCCTGTTCCCCCCCACCCCCGCTCATGCCCCGTGTCTCCCTCACGTTCCCCCCCACCCCCGCTCATGCCCCGTGTCTCCCTCACGTTCCCCACCACCCCCCGCTCATGCCCGTGTCTCCCCTGTTCCCCCCCCACCCCCCGCCCACGCTCATGCCCCGTGTCTCCCTCCTTTTCCCTCCCACACCCCGCTCATGCCCCGTGTCTCCCCTGTTCCCCTCACCCCCCACTCATGCCCTGTGTCTCCCCTGTTCCCCCCACTCCCCGCTCATGCCCCGAGTCTACCTCCCGTTGCCCCAACCCTCCGCTCATGCCCTGTGTCTCCCTCCCGTTCCCCCACCCCCCGCTCATGCCCCGTGTCTCCCCTGTTCCCCCCCACCCCCCACTCATGCCACGTGTCTCCCTCCAGTTCCCCCCACCCCCCGCTCATGCCCCGTGTCTCCCCTGTTCCCTCCCGACCCCCGCTCATGCCCCGTGTCACCCTCCTTTTCCCCCCACCCCCTGCTCATGCCCTGTGTCTCCCTCCCGTTCCCCCCCACCGCCGCTCATGCCCCGTGTCTCCCTCCTGTACACCCCCGCTCATGCCCCGTGTCTCCCTCCTGTACCCCCACCCCCCACTCATGCCCCGTGTCTACCTCCCGTTCCCCCCCACCCCCGCTCATGCCCCGTGTCTCCCTCCTGTAGCCCCCCCACCCCCTGCTCATGCCCCATGTCTCCTTCCTGTTCCCCCAACCCCCGTTCATGCCCCATGTCTCCCCTGTTCCCCCGACCCCCTGCTCTTGCCCCGTGTCTCCCTCCTTTCCCCCCCAGCCCCCGCTCATGCCCTGTGTCTCCCTCCCATTCCCCCCACCCCCCGCTCATGTCCCGTGTCTCCCCTGTTCCCCCCCACACCCCACTCATGCCACGTGTTTCCCTCCTGTACCCCCCAACAGCCGTTCATGTCCCGTATCTCCCTCCTGTTCCCCCCCACCCCCCGCTCATTCCCCTTGTCTCCCCTGTACCCCACACACCCCCCGCAATTGCCCCGTGTCTCCCCTGTTACCCCCCACCCCCTGCTCATGCCCAGTGTCTCCCTCCTGTTCCCCCCACCCCCTGCTCATGCCCCGTGTCTCCCCTGTTCCCCCCACCCCCCCTCATGCCCCGTGTCTCCCTCCTTTTCCCCCCACACCCTGCTCATGCCCCGTGTCTCCCCTGTTCCCCCCACCCCCCACTCATGCCCCGTGTCTACCTCCGTTTCCCCCCCACACCCCGCTCATGCCCCGTGTCTCCCCTGTTCCCCCCACCCCCCACTCATGCCCCGTGTCTACCTGACATTCCCCCCACCCCTGCTCATGCCCCGTGTCTCCCTCCTTTTCCCCCCAACCCCCCACTCATGCCCGTGTCTCCCTCCCATTCCCCACCACCCCCCGCTCATGCCCATGTCTCCCCTGTACCCCCACCCCCGCTCATGCCCCGTGTTTCCCTCTTTTCCCCCCCACACCCCGCTCATGCCCCGTGTCTCCCTCCTTTCCCCCCCCACCCCCCGCTCATGCCCCGTGTCTCCCTACTTTTCCCCCCACTGCCCGCTCATGCCCCATGTCTCCCCTGTTACCCCCCACCGCCCCCTCATGCCCAGTGTCTCCCTCCTGTTCACCCCACCCCCTGCTCATGCCCCGTGTCTCCCCTGTTCCCCCCACCCCCTGCTCATGCCACGTGTCTCCCTCCTTTCCCCCCCCACACCCCGCTCATGCCCCGTGTCTCCCCTGTTCCCCCCACTCATGCCCCGTGTCTACCTGACGTTCCCCCCACCCCCGCTCATGCCCCGTGTCTCCCCTGTTCCCCCCCACCCCCGCTCATGCCCCGTGTCTCCCTCCCATTCCCCACCACCCCCCGCTCATGCCCATGTCTCCCCTGTACCCCCACCCCCGCTCATGCCCCGTGTTTCCCTCTTTTCCCCCCCACACCCCGCTCATGCCCCGTGTCTTCCTCCTTTTCCCCCCCACCCCCCGCTCATGCCCCGTGTCTCCCTACTTTTCCCCCCACTGCCCGCTCATGCCCCATGTCTCCCCTGTTACCCCCCACCGCCCCCTCATGCCCAGTGTCTCCCTCCTGTTCACCCCACCCCCTGCTCATGCCCCGTGTCTCCCCTGTTCCCCCCACCCCCTGCTCATGCCACGTGTCTCCCTCCTTTCCCCCCCACACCCCGCTCATGCCCCGTGTCTCCCCTGTTCCCCCCACTCATGCCCCGTGTCTACCTGACGTTCCCCCCACCCCCGCTCATGCCCCGTGTCTCCCCTGTTCCCCCCCACCCCCGCTCATGCCCCGTGTCTCCCTCACGTTCCCCCCCACCCCCGCTCATGCCCCGTGTCTCCCTCACGTTCCCCACCACCCCCCGCTCATGCCCGTGTCTCCCCTGTTCCCCCCCCACCCCCCGCCCACGCTCATGCCCCGTGTCTCCCTCCTTTTCCCTCCCACACCCCGCTCATGCCCCGTGTCTCCCCTGTTCCCCTCACCCCCCACTCATGCCCTGTGTCTCCCCTGTTCCCCCCACTCCCCGCTCATGCCCCGAGTCTACCTCCCGTTGCCCCAACCCTCCGCTCATGCCCTGTGTCTCCCTCCCGTTCCCCCACCCCCCGCTCATGCCCCGTGTCTCCCCTGTTCCCCCCCACCCCCCACTCATGCCACGTGTCTCCCTCCAGTTCCCCCCACCCCCCGCTCATGCCCCGTGTCTCCCCTGTTCCCTCCCGACCCCCGCTCATGCCCCGTGTCACCCTCCTTTTCCCCCCACCCCCTGCTCATGCCCTGTGTCTCCCTCCCGTTCCCCCCCACCGCCGCTCATGCCCCGTGTCTCCCTCCTGTACACCCCCGCTCATGCCCCGTGTCTCCCTCCTGTACCCCCACCCCCCACTCATGCCCCGTGTCTACCTCCCGTTCCCCCCCACCCCCGCTCATGCCCCGTGTCTCCCTCCTGTAGCCCCCCCACCCCCTGCTCATGCCCCATGTCTCCTTCCTGTTCCCCCAACCCCCGTTCATGCCCCATGTCTCCCCTGTTCCCCCGACCCCCTGTTCATGCCCCGTGTCTCCCTCCCCTTCCCCCCAACCCCCGCTCATGCCCCATGTCTCACCTGTTCCCCCCACCCCCTGCTCATCCCCCATGTCGCCCTTTTCCCCCCACCCCCCGCTCATGCCCTGTGTCTCCCCTGTTCCCCCGCACCCCCTGCTCATGCCCCATGTCTCCCCTGTTCCCCCCACCCCCCGCTCATGCCCCGTGTCTCCCCCGTTCCCCCCACCCCCGCTCATGCCCAGTCTCTACCTCCCGTTCCCCCCCACTCTCCGCTCATGCCCCGTGTCTACCTGAGGTTCCCCCCCACCCCCCGCTCATGCCCTGTGTCCCGTGTCTACCTCCCGTTCCCCCCACCCCCCGCTCATATGCCCCATGACTCCCCTGATCCCCCCCACCCCCGCTCATGCCCTGTGTCTCCCCTGTTCCCCCCACCACCCCCCGCTCATGCATGTGTCTCCCTCCTTTTTCCCCTCCACCCCCTGCTCATGCCCCTTGAATTCCCTGTTCCCCCCCACCCCCGCTCATACCCGTGTCTCCCTCTTTCCCCCCCACCCCCTGCTCATGCCCCGTGTCTCCCTCCGGTTCCCCCACCCCCCGTTCATGCCCCGTGTCTCCCCTGTTCCCCCACCCCCGTTCATGCCCCGTGTCTCCCTCCCGTTCCCCCCACCCCCCGCTCATGCCCCATGTCTCACCTGTGCCCCCCACCCCCTGCTCATCCCCCATGTCTCCCCTGTTCCCCCCCGCTCATGCCCCGTGTCTCCCCTGTTCCCCCGCACCCCCTGCTCATGCCCCGTGTCTACCTGAGCTTCCCCCCACCCCGCGCTCATGCCCCGTGTCTACCTCAGGTTCCCCCTCACCCCCCGCTCATGCCCTGTGTCCCGTGTCTACCTCCCGTTCCCCCCACCCCCGCTCATGCCCTGTGTCTCCCCTGTTTCCACCACCCCCGGCTCATGCCCGTGTCTCCCTCCTTTTCCCTCCACCCCCTGCTCATGCCCTGTGTCTCCCCTGTTCCCCCCTACCCTGTCTCCCTCCTTTTCCCCCCACCCCGCTCATGCCCCGTGTCTCCCCTGTTTCCCCACCCCCTGCTCATGCCCCATGTCTCCCTCCCGTTCCCCCCACCCCCGCTCATGCCCTGTGTCTCCCTCCCGTTCCCCCCACCCCCCGCTCATGCCCCGTGTCTCTCGCCTGTACCCCCCACCCCCGCTCATGCCCCGTGTCTCCCTCCTGTACCCCCACCCCCTGATCATGCCCAGTGTCTCCCTCCTGTTCTCCCCTAGCCCCTGCTCATGCCCCGTGTCTCCCCTGTTCCCCCCACCCCCCTGCTCATGCCCCTTGTCTCCCCTGTTCCCCCCCACCCCCCGCTCATGCCCCGTGTCTCCCTCCGTTCCCCCCATCCCCGCTCATGCCCTATGTCTCCCCTGTTCCCCCCACCCCCGGCTCATGCCCGTGTCTCCCTCCTTTTCCCCCCACCCCCTGCTCATGCCCCGTGTCTCCCCTGTTCCCCCCTACCCTGTCTCCCTCCTTTTCCCCCACCACACTCATGCCCCGTGTCTCCCTCCTTTTCCCCCCCACCCCCGCTCATGCCCCGTGTCTCCCCTGTTCCCCCCACCCCCTGCTCATGCCCCATGTCTCCCTCCCGTTCCCCCCACCCCCGCTTATGCCCCGTGTCTCCCTTCCGTTCCCCCCCACCCCCGCTCATGCCCCGTGTCTCCCTCCTGTACCCCCCCACCCCCCGCTCATGCCCCGTGTCTCCCTCCTGTACCCCCACCCCCTGATCATGCCCAGTGTCTCCCTCCTGTTCTCCCCCACCCCCTGCTCATGCCCCATGTCTCCCCTGTTCCCCCCACCCCCCTGCTCATGCCCCTTGTCTCCCCTTTTCCCCCCCACCCCCGCTCATGCCCCGTGTCTCCCCTGTTCCCCCCGTCCCCCGCTCATGCCCCGTGTCTCCCCTGTTCCCCTCCACCCCCCGCTCATGCCTCGTGTCTCTCTCCTGTACACCCCACCCCCCGCTCATGCCCCGTGTCTCCCTCCTGTACCCCCACCCCCTGATCATGCCCAGTGTCTCCCTCCTGTTCTCCCCCACCCCCTGCTCATGCCCCGTGTCTCCCCTGTTCCCCCCACCCCCTGCTCATGCCCCGTGTCTCCCCTGTTCCCCCCTACCCTGTCTCCCTCCTTTTCCCCCACCACACTCATGCCCCGTGTCTCCCTCTTTTTCCCCCCCACCCCGCTCATGCCCCGTGTCTCCCCTGTTCCCCCCACCCCCTGCTCATGCCCCATGTCTCCCTCCCGTTCCCCCCACCCCCGCTTATGCCCCGTGTCTCCCTTCCGTTCCCCCCACCCCCGCTCATGCCCCGTGTCTCCCTCCTGTACCCCCCCACCCCCCGCTCATGCCCCGTGTCTCCCTCCTGTACCCCCACCCCCTGATCATGCCCAGTGTCTCCCTCCTGTTCTCCCCCACCCCCTGCTCATGCCCCATGTCTCCCCTGTTCCCCCCACCCCCCTGCTCATGCCCCTTGTCTCCCCTTTTCCCCCCACCCCCGCTCATGCCCCGTGTCTCCCCTGTTCCCCCCGTCCCCCGCTCATGCCCCGTGTCTCCCCTGTTCCCCTCCACCCCCCGCTCATGCCTCGTGTCTCTCTCCTGTACACCCCCACCCCCCGCTCATGCCCCATGTCTCCCTCCTGTACCCCCACCCCCTGATCATGCCCAGTGTCTCCCTCCTGTTCTCCCCCACCCCCTGCTCATGCCCCGTGTCTCCCCTGTTCCCCCCACCCCCTGCTCATGCCCCGTGTCTCCCCTGTTCCCCCCTACCCTGTCTCCCTCCTTTTCCCCCACCACACTCATGCCCCGTGTCTCCCTCTTTTTCCCCCCCACCCCCGCTCATGCCCCGTGTCTCCCCTGTTCCTCCCACCCCCTGCTCATGCCCCATGTCTCCCTCCCGTTCCCCCCACCCCCGCTTATGCCCCGTGTCTCCCTCCCGTTCCCCCCACCCCCGCTCATGCCCCGTGTCTCCCTCCTGTACCCCCCCACCCCCCCGCTCATGCCCCATGTCTCCCTCCTGTACCCCCACCCCCTGATCATGCCCAGTGTCTCCCTCCTGTTCTCCCCCCACCCCCTGCTCATGCCCTGTGTCTCCCCTGTTCCCCCCAACCCCTGCTCATGCCCCTTGTCTCCCCTGTTCCCCCCCACCCCCGCTCATGCCCCGTGTCTCCCCTGTTCCCCCCGTCCCCCGCTCATGCCCCGTGTCTCCCCTGTTCCCCTCCACCCCCCGCTCATGCCCCGTGTCTCTCTCCTGTACACCCCCACCCCCCGCTCATGCCCCGTGTCTCCCTCCTGTACCCCCACCCGCTGATCATGCCCAGTGTCTCCCTCCTGTTCTCCCCCACCCCCTGCTCATGCCCCGTGTCTCCCCTGTTCCCCCACCCCCCTGCTCATGCCCCTTGTCTCCCCTGTTCCCCCCCACCCCCGCTCATGCCCCGTGTCTCCCCTGTTCCCCCATCCCCTGCTCATGCCCCGTGTCTCCCCTGTTCCCCTCCACCCCCCGCTCATGCCCCGTGTCTCCCTCCTGTACCCCCCACCCCCGCTCATGACCAGTATCTCCCACCCATTCTCCCCCATTGCCCACTCATGCCCCGTGTCTCCCCTGTTCCCCCCAGACCCCGCTCATGTCCCGTGTCTGCCTCCTGTACCTCCCCACCCCCCGCTCATGCCCCGTGTCTCCCTCCTGTTCCCCCACCCCTCTTTCATGCCCCTGTGCCTCCCCTGTTCCCCCCACCGCCCGTTCATGCCCCGTGTCCTCCTCCCATTCCCCCCACCCCCTGCTCATGCATCGTGTCTCCCCTGTTCCCCCCACCCCCTGCCCTGTGTCTCACCTGTTCTCCCCCAACCCCTGCTCATGCCCCGTGTCTTCCCTGTTCCCCCCACCCCTGCTCATGCCCCGTGTCTCCCCTGTTCCCCCCACCCCTCGCTCATGCCCTGTGTCTACCTCCCGTTCCCCCCACCCTCCGCTCATGCCCCGAGCCTACCTGATGTTCCCTCCTGTTCTCCCCCACCCCCTGCTCATTTCCCGTGTCTCCCTGTTCCCCCCACCCCCTGCTCATGCCCCGTGTCTCCCCTGTTCCCCCCTACCCTGTCTCCCTCCTTTTCCCCCCACCACACTCATGCCCCTTGTCTCCCCTGTTCCCCCCCACCCCCGCTCATGCCCCGTGTCTCCCCTGTTCCCCCCGTCCCCCGCTCATGCCCCGTGTCTCCCCTGTTCCCCTCCACCCCCCGCTCATGCCCCGTGTCTCTCTCCTGTACACCCCACCCCCCGCTCATGCCCTGTGTCTCCCTCCTGTACCCCCACCCCCTTATCATGCCCAGTGTCTCCCTCCTGTTCTCCCCCACCCCCTGCTCATGCCCAGTGTCTCCCCTGTTCCCCCACCCCCCTGCTCATGCCCCTTGTCTCCCCTGTTCCCCCCCACCCCCGCTCATGCCCCGTGTCTCCCCTGTTCCCCCGTCCCCTGCTCATGCCCCGTGTCTCCCTCCTGTACCCCCCACCCCCGCTCATGACCAGTATCTCCCTCCCATTCTCCCCCATTGCCCACTCATGCCCCGTGTCTCCCCTGTTCCCCCCAGACCCCGCTCATGTCCCGTGTCTCCCCTGTTCCCCCCACCCCTCGCTCATGCCCTGTGTCTACCTCCCGTTCCCCCCACCCTCCGCTCATGCCCCGAGCCTACCTGATGTTCCCCCCCACCCCCCGCTCATGCCCCGTGTCTCTCTCCCATTCCCCCCACCCCCCACTCATGCCCTGTGTCCCGTGTCTACCTCCCGTTCCCCCACCCCCCGCTCATGCCCCGCATCTTCCCTGTTCCCCCCACCCCCGGCTCATGCCCCGTGTCTCCCCTGTTCCCCCACCACCCGCTCATGCCCCGTGTCTCCCTCCTTTCCCCCCACCCCCGCTCATGCCCCGTGTCTTCCTCCCGTTCCCCCCACCCCCAGCTCATGCCCCGTGTCTCTCTCCTGTACCCCCCCCGCTCATGCCCCGTGTCTCCCTCCTGTACCCCCACCCCCTGATCATGCCCAGTGTCTCCCTCCTGTTCTCCCCCCACCCCCTGCTCATGTCCCGTGTCTCCCCTGTTCCCCCCACCCCCTGCTCATGCCCCGTGTCTCCCCCTGTTCCCCCCTACCCTGTCTCCCTCCTTTTCACCCCACCACACTCATGCCCCGTGTCTCCCTCTTTTTCCCCCCCACCCCCGCTCATGCCCCGTGTCTCCCCTGTTCCCCCCACCCCCTGCTCATGCCCCATGTCTCCCTCCCGTTCCCCCCACCCCCGCTTATGCCCCGTGTCTCCCTCCCGTTCCCCCCCACCCCCGCTCATGCCCGTGTCTCCCTCCTGTACCCCCCCACCCCCCCGCTCATGCCCCGTGTCTCCCTCCTGTACCCCCACCCCCTGATCATGCCCAGTGTCTCCCTCCTGTTCTCCCCCCACCCCCTGCTCATGCCCCGTGTCTCCCCTGTTCCCCCCAACCCCCTGCTCATGCCCCTTGTCTCCCCTGTTCCCCCCCACACCCGCTCATGCCCCGTGTCTCCCCTGTTCCCCCCGTCCCCCTCTCATGCCCCGTGTCTCCCCTGTTCCCCTCCACCCCCGCTCATGCCCCGTGTCTCTCTCCTGTACACCCCCACCCCCCGCTCATGCCCTGTGTCTCCCTCCTGTACCCCCACCCCCTGATCATGCCCAGTGTCTCCCTCCTGTTCTCCCCCACCCCCTGCTCATGCCCCGTGTCTCCCCTGTTCCCCCACCCCCCTGCTCATGCCCCTTGTCTCCCCTGTTCCCCCCCACCCCCGCTCATGCCCCGTGTCTCCCCTGTTCCCCCGTCCCCTGCTCATGCCCCGTGTCTCCCCCTGTTCCCCTCCACCCCCCGCTCATGCCCCGTGTCTCCCTCCTGTACCCCCCACCCCCGCTCATGACCAGTATCTCCCTCCCATTCTCCCCCATTGCCCACTCATGCCCCGTGTCTCCCCTGTTCCCCCCAGACCCCGCTCATGTCCCGTGTCTCCCTCCTGTACCTCCCCACCCCCCGCTCATGCCCCGTGTCTCCCTCCTGTTCCCCCACCCCTCTTTCATGCCCTGTGCCTCCCCTGTTCCCCCCACCGCCCGTTCATGCCCCGTGTCCTCCTCCCATTCCCCCCACCCCCTGCTCATGCATCGTGTCTCCCCTGTTCCCCCCACCCCCTGCCCTGTGTCTCACCTGTTCTCCCCCAACCCCTGCTCATGCCCCGTGTCTTCCCTGTTCCCCCCACCCCTGCTCATGCCCCGTGTCTCCCCTGTTCCCCCCACCCTCGCTCATGCCCTGTGTCTACCTCCCGTTCCCCCCACCCTCCGCTCATGCCCCGAGCCTACCTGATGTTCCCCCCCACCCCCCGCTCATGCCCTGTGTCTCCCTCCTGTACCCCCACCCCCTGATCATGCCCAGTGTCTCCCTCCTCTCCCCCACCCCCTGCTCATGCCCCGTGTCTCCCCTGTTCCCCCACCCCCCTGCTCATGCCCCTTGTCTCCCCTGTTCCCCCCCACCCCCGCTCATGCCCCGTGTCTCCCCTGTTCCCCCGTCCCCTGCTCATGCCCCGTGTCTCCCTGTTCCCCTCCACCCCCGCTCATGCCCCGTGTCTCCCTCCTGTACCCCCCACCCCCGCTCATGACCAGTATCTCCCTCCCATTCTCCCCCATTGCCCACTCATGCCCCGTGTCTCCCCTGTTCCCCCCAGACCCCGCTCATGTCCCGTGTCTCCCTCCTGTACCTCCCCACCCCCCGCTCATGCCCCGTGTCTCCCTCCTGTTCCCCCACCCCTCTTTCATGCCCTGTGCCTCCCCTGTTCCCCCCACCGCCCGTTCATGCCCTGTGTCCTCCTCCCATTCCCCCCACCCCCTGCTCATGCATCGTGTCTCCCCTGTTCCCCCCACCCCCTGCCCTGTGTCTCACCTGTTCTCCCCCAACCCCTGCTCATGCCCCGTGTCTTCCCTGTTCCCCCCACCCCTGCTCATGCCCCGTGTCTCCCCTGTTCCCCCCACCCCTCGCTCATGCCCTGTGTCTACCTCCCGTTCCCCCCACCCTCCGCTCATGCCCCGAGCCTACCTGATGTTCCCCCCCACCCCCCGCTCATGCCCCGTGTCTCTCTCCCATTCCCCCTACCCCCCACTCATGCCCTGTGTCCCGTGTCTACCTCCCGTTCCCCCACCCCCCGCTCATGCCCCGCATCTTCCCTGTTCCCCCCACCCCCGGCTCATGCCCCGTGTCTCCCCTGTTCCCCCACCACCCGCTCATGCCCCGTGTCTCCCTCCTTTCCCCCCCACCCCCTGCTCATGCCCCGTGTCTCCCTGTTCCCCCTACCCCCTGCTCATGCCCCATGTCTCCCTCCCGTTCCCCCCACCCCCGCTCATGCCCCGTGTCTTCCTCCCGTTCCCCCCACCCCCAGCTCATGCCCCGTGTCTCTCTCCTGTACCCCCGCTCATGCCCTGTGTCTCCCTCCTGTACCCCCACCCCCTGATCATGCCCAGTGTCTCCCTCCTGTTCTCCCCCACCCCCTGCTCATGCCCCGTGTCTCCCCCTGTTCCCCCCACCCCCTGCTTATGCCCCTTGTCTCCCCTGTCCCCCCCACCCCCGCTCATGCCCTGTGTCTCCCCTGTTCCCCCCCCGTCCCCCCGCTCATGCTCCGTGTCTCCCTCCTGTACCCCCCACCCCCGCTCATGCCCAGTATCTCCCTCCCATTCTCCCCCATGGCCCACTCATGCCCCGTGTCTCCCCTGTTCCCCCCAGCCCCCGCTCATGTCCCGTGTCTCCCTCCTGTACCTCCCCACCCCGCGCTCATGCCCCGTGTCTCCCTCCTGTTCCCCCACCCCTCTTACATGCCCCGTGCCTCCCCTGTTCCCCCCCACCCCTGTTCATGCCCTGTGTCCTCCTCCCGTTCCCCCCACCTCCTGCTCATGCATCGTGTCTCCCCTGTTCCCCCCACCCCCTGCCCTGTGTCTCCCCTGTTCTCCCCAACCCCCACTCATGCCCCGTGTCTTGTCTTCCCTGTTCCCCCGCTCATGCCCCGTGTCTCCCCTGTTCCCCCACCCCTCGCTCATGCTCTGTGTCTACCTCCCGTTCCCCCCACCCTCCGCTCATGCCCCGTGTCTACCTGACGTTCCCCCCCACCCCCGCTCATGCCCCGTGTCTCCCTCCGTTCCCCCCACCCCCGCTCATGCCCTGTGTCTCCCCTGTTCCCCCCACCCCCGGCTCATGCCCGTGTCTCCCTCCTTTTCCCCCGACCCCCTGCTCATGCCCCGTGTCTCCCCTGTTCCCCCCTACCCTGTCTCCCTCCTTTTCCCCCACCCCGCTCATGCCCCGTGTCTCCCTCCTTTTCCCCCCACCCCCTGCTCATGCCCCGTGTCTCCCCTCTTCCCCCCACCCCCTGCTCATGCCCCATGTCTCCCTCCCGTTCCCCCCACCCCAGCTCAGGCCCCGTGTCTCCCTCCCGTTCCCCCCACCCCCCGCTCATGCCCCGTGTCTCTCTCCTGTACCCCCCACCCCCCGCTCATGCCCCGTGTCTCCCTCCTGTACCCCCACCCCCTGATCATGCCCAGTGTCTCCCTCCTGTTCTCCCCCACCCCCTGCTCATGCCCCGTGTCTCCCCTGTTCCCCCCACCTCCCTGCTCATGCCCCTTGTCTCCCCTGTTCCCCCCCACCCCCGCTCATGCCCCGTGTCTCCCTCCCGTTCCCCCCACCCCCCGCTCATGCCCCATGTCTCACCTGTTCCCCCACCCCCTGCTCATCCCCCATGTCTCCCCTGTTCCCCCACCCCCGCTCATGCCCAGTATCTCCCTCCCATTCTCCCCCATTGCCCACTCATGCCCCGTGTCTCCCCTGTTCCCCCCAGCCCCCGCTCATGTCCCGTGTCTCCCTCCTGTACCTCCCCACCCCCGCTCATGCCCCGTGTCTCCCTCCTGTTCCCCCACCCCTCTTTCATGCCCTTTGCCTCCCCTGTTCCCCCCACCCCCCGTTCATGCCCCGTGTCCTCCTCCCATTTCCCCCACCCCCTGCTCATGCATCGTGTCTCCCCTGTTCCCCCCACCCCCTGCCCCGTGTCTCCCCTGTTCCCCCCATCCCTCGCTCATGCCCTGTGTCTACCTCCCGTTCCCCCCACCCTCCGCTCATGCCCCGTGCCTACCTGACGTTCCCCCCACCCCCCGCTCATGCCCCGTGTCTCTCTCCCATTCCCCCCACCCCCCACTCATGCCCTGTGTCCCGTGTCTACCTCCCGTTCCCCCACCCCCCGCTCATGCCCCGTATCTTCCCTGTTCCCCCCACCCCCCGCTCATGCCCCGTATCTCCCCTGTTCCCCCACCACCCGCTCATGCCCCGTGTCTCCCTCCTTTCCCCCCCACCCCCTGCTCATGCCCCGTGTCTCCCCTGTTCCCCCTACCCCCTGCTCATGCCCCGTGTCTCCCTCCCGTTCCCCACCACCCCTGCTCATGCCCGTGTCTCCCTCCCGTTCCCCCCACCCCCTGCTCATGACCCGTGTCTCCCTCCTCTACCCCCCACCCCCCGCTCGTGCCCCGGGTCTCCCTCCTGTTCCCCCACCCCCTGTTCATGCCACATGTCTCCCTCCCGTTCCCCCCCACCCCCCGCTCATGCCCCGTGTCTCCCCTGTTCCCCCCACCCCCCGCTCATGCCCCGTGTCTCCCCTGTTCCTCCCCACCCCCCGCTCATGCCCCGTGTCTCCCCTGTTCCCCCTCACCCGCCGCTCATGCCCCATGTCTCGCCTGCTCCCCCCCACTCCCCGCTCATGCCCCGTGTCTCCCCTGTTCCCCCCACCCCCTGCTCATGCCCCGTGTCTTCCTCCTGTTCCCCCCACCCTCCGCTCATGCCCCGTGTCTTCCTCCTGTTCCCCCCACCCCCCGCTCATGCCCCATGTTTTCCTCTTGTCCCCCCTCCTATGACGCCCCTTTTTGACCTCTTGTTCCCCACACCCCCTGCTGAGGCCCTGTTGTGTTCTCTTTATACACCCCGCCTTCCCTTCCAATGGTGGCCATCTTGTAAAAGATTTTCCTTCCTACACCGGGATGCCGCAGGCGTACCGGTTTGGGAAGAAAAATCTTTTTTATACCACCCGGGGTTCCCACTTTGAGGACCTAGGATGCTAGTGGTCTTCATCTATTGAAAAGGACGTTACTGTTACGTTGCACTAATAAAAACCTATGAAATTCAGTAAAAAAAAAATATGTTAAAGGGATGTTATGGATAAGTTGCACTAATAAAAACCTAGGAAAAAAGGGGGAGCCAGACATGTGATGTCATCAATGACATTTGTGATGTCATCTTTGATGTCCTAGGTGTTAGTTTTAGCAATGCACGGTGGTGGCGCGAGTTATGGTTGCTTAGCTTACCATAACTGGTGAATTTCAGGGGTTTTTCGGTTTTACTTGGAACCATAACGTCCCTTTAACAACGTTTTTTTACTTAATTTCATAGGTTTTTACTAGTGCAACTTAACCATAACGTCCCTTTTAACAAAGTTTTTTCATTGAATAAATATATATATACATAAATATCAAAAAAACGTTTTGCTTATTGCCATTGTAAAATTGATCATAAACAGCTTTCTTAGCAAAACCAAACTTACAAAGCACTTGATCCAACTATTTCAGTGCAAATAGCTTTAGTGTATTAAAAACAAATCATCATCATGTTGATCAGCGTGGATTTTAAAAAATTGCATTAAAAGCAAAAACTCATCTTCTGCGTCACACGTTCCACCCCTATGCAGGGACTTCCTCAGGCGAAGTGAATCAATTTGTTTAGCGCAAACCTTCTTCTATTTATACTCTTTTTTTTGGGAATACATGTGATCAGTCATGTGACGTGTTCTGAAGGTAAACCTCTAACTAGCTACAAAGAGCTCATAACTCTGTGTGTTCTAACAGACCATTACCAATTGCGGCTCCCATTTCAGTAAACATAATTGTACTATGTAGTACTGGTGTATTGGTTCGCTCGACCTGTAAGCCACATATTTTAATTAAATCACTACAGTCTAGTACTGCATGTACTGAGTGTTTAACTCTATTGTGGCATGAAAACTAAGCTATTGTGCGGCGGCACCCAATTCTATATAAAATATGTATATCAATATGTATATTTCCAAAATAAATGAGTGCATCAATCAGACTCCGGCAGTCCAGGAACTGAATATAATAAAAACATACAAATTAATCCATTATTCCGAGCTATAAAGACAGACCAATGCCTTTCAAACACATCAGGCGGTGGGAAAATCGGCCCTCTTTCTATTTTTTCACCTTTCAAAACAATTTAACTCCCTCATTTTGGGTATTCTTCATTGCCTTCCGTCTACTTTCTTGGTTCAGTTGTAGTTCAATTTCTGCTCCAGTTGGCGCTCTCCAGATCCTACCACTGTATTACATTCTCGGTTTGTTCAAACCTTTTATAGGGCTCCTTTCAATGTGTCCATTGTAATCTTGAAGTTTCTAATTGGGATTTTAAAAGCTTCTTATTTTTAGAAGATTCTGCTTCCCTTCATTCAGTGCAAAGTACTCCTATTGCTCCACTCAAGCATTGAGATATCACTGTACCCAGATACAATTATCACGGATTGTAATAAGGCTGCAACGTCCTAACTCTTCCAAAGAAAGAGTTTATCACGCCAAAATATTGATGAGAGGTGATGTATGGGGGAATTAATGCGTCTGCAAATCAATGTCTAATCCATTTTTTGATTAAAGGTTATTTGAGTAAGAGGAAATGTTCCGTGAATGGGAATGATGATACCATTCTCGGACCTTTGTTTGTCTATATTGATTCATGCATTCAGAATCTCTTACTATGATGGACAAGAAGCTTCTTTATTGCAAGACCTCTTATGTGGCATGTTCAAGAATATATTAACTCCAGCCATAACCCAGACGAACGCCTGTTTTCCAAACAGTACATTACAACTGAGAACTAAGACATTATGAAACAGGACCTTCACTGGGACCATAAGAGATTAGTAGCATCATAGTTGGCCCAATTAACATGTGGATAAAAGCTGCGGACCACAAATACGTTGTAAAGCAGACGCAGTGATTGTTTGATTTGACATTGAGGCACTAAAGTATTGATATAATCTACCCCTCGAGCTTCATTACTCCTAAAGCACCTCAGCTGCCTCATTCTGATGAGCCCACAACAGGGAGTCTGCCTTCGTGTTTTGGAACGTCCCTCCTAGATGACAGTGGGCGGCTGGCAAAGTCACACCAGGAAGTTAGAGCGACCTGTGTGCAATGTATGACCTTAGTCTGTGCTTTTCTTCTAGTACTTGATATCCACAAGTGGGTGTTGCACAGTGACTTTGCACACCTGCAGCTTTTAAGTGTGTCTTGGCTATGGGAAGGAATCTCTTGATCTAGGGCAGGGTTGTCCAACTCCATGGCTCGAGGGTTGGAAACCTGTACATTTTTAAGGAAATCCCTCATCGATACTCATGAGAAGAAAATGTGCAGCCATGTAGAACCATTGTACGCACATTTTTCCTTATTTTTTATTTTTACTTGAATTTAATCGAAAAGATTTTTACGATTTTTACAAGAGCTATTTCTCCTTCTACAGATGCACCTCAGCGCGTTCATGCTTTGATCGTAGGAAGAAGGTTTCTCAGCTAAAAAGAGACTCCTAACTTTGTGTCTCCAAGATGTGTCACTTCTTTTATGTGACTTGAGTAGCGGAAAAATGTTTTGCGATGATCACATGATGTATGGCGTTGTCGCGACCCCTTCTCAACCAGGTATGATTGTGGTATGATTGTGGTTTTATTTGCAATCAGTTCTATCAGTTTCACCATTACGATGGTCCATCTCGTCCTCTCTCCCGATATTAACCGGTTCCATACTGCCTCTTCATCTAGGGTGCTCGCCCCTTGTATACAAGGTAAAAGGAATATGTCTCTGTTTGGCCGTGTCTTTGGGCATATCAGGGCAAGGTGTTTCAACGTTTCCACTTCCTCTTTAACTTTGCATAGCCGGCAGCTGTTGTCCGTCTTGGAGTTGGACAACCCTGACTTAGGGCATGCGTGTTCTCTTAAGTGTGGGCATCACATGCTCAGTGCCCATTGCAGTGGATGCTTTTTCGTTTTCTTTGGTCATATCATTGCAATTGTTTTTATATTAATTTTGAGAAAATCAATCATATTTGATATTGTTATTGGTCTTTGATGTTTGCTTTTATCGTGGTTTTCTTTGGTCATATCATTGCAATTGTTTTTATATTAATTTTGAGAAAATCAATCATATTTGATATTGTTATTGGTCTTTGATGTTTGCTTTTATCGTGTTTTTTTTTTTTGGTTCCACTTTCTTTTTGATTAAAAACCTTCACTTGAACAGGCTGCATAGGGTCACACGTAAAAGCAAACTATGCAATTGTCCTCCCTTGCAGCCATTAAAGACATTGCAAAAAGTGATGTAATGTGAATTCTTAAGTACCCCATGTTTGATTCATCCAGCTTTCAGCCAGTGTCACACAGAAATGCAGATGTGGTTCGTACTGTGCCCAAGACATTAGGTAGTGTCATTTTCTGTGAACATGAGTTTACCGATATATTAGTCCCCTTCTGTAAACGCATACGTTTTTCACGAAGGTGCCTCCTACTCAGCAGAACATTTCGAACAACATGGATCCTTTTAGACGAGAGAGGGTTCGTTCTTCATCAGATCTGCTCCAGAGCGCCTAGCAGTTCAAGGCGAAATGCTAGATTAAGGGAACCGCAGTAATGGAGCGAAACAAATCGGGATTAAGCACAGGGGGGTTGAATGACTTTCTCAAGGTCATGCTAACGGTGATGGAAAACAAACCTGGCTTTTTAAGATTCACGGGTCTTTTCGATAGCGCTCAGGCTTCACACGTCGCACAGAACTACGCAGTGGCTTTGTCGTAGCTCGGTTTCCTCCCACACAAAATTGGGCACAGGAAGGCATCCTTTCTAAATGCTTTATCCTTGCAGAATGAAGTGCGACATTGTTCTCTCACTTGCCCTTGAACCCCGGCAGTGTCTAGGACGTCATCACATAGACACAAGGGTGCTAAATTGGCAGACTCGACTGGCTACATGCTGGCTCTTGAATTGGATTGTGAATGTGTATTTTGTAATACCTACTTTCAAATGAACACGTAGACACTGACATGTGACCCACTGAGAAAAGATAAAGTTGCCACTATCAAACACTATGGGGGTCATTACAAACCAGGCGTTAAGGGGTTAACGGCGTCGTAAAAGGTTTGCGGCGCCATTAACCCCTTAACGCCTTACTATGAGGTCCCTTTGCGGCTCCCGACCTTAATGGCTGGTCTGGACCAGCCGTTAAGGTAGGGACCTGCAAAGGGACCTTGAAGCTAATTACGATACTGCAATTTGCAGTACCGTAATTACCGCTTTCCCCATTCCCATTTGAACCCTATGGGGCAAAAATGGGAATGGGGAAGGGCCAATGGTAAATGGGGAATTACCGCCCGCCAACCTTGGAATTGGGTGGTAATTCCCCATTTCACCATGACAGATTCGGTAAATTACCGGCGTTAACCATGGCGCTAATAGCGCCATTGGTTAACGTCAGGGTTGTAATGAGGGCCTATGTCATTCACACATGGCTGTAGAGCACTTATAACAGAGGGGCAGGCAGCCGTGCGTCTGCAGACTAACGTCCAGGAAATAAAATGGCCCCCACAACTTTGGGCGGGTGTTGGGGCTCTGGGCTGTGACAAAGAAAAAGAAAGCTTAATATGTTTCCTTAAGTAGTGATTTAGAGTTTCAGCTCCCCGGCTTTTCCTGCTGGTTGCCTTTCTTGTTTTCTGGCGTTGAAATATCAGAGACATGTTTTCCGTGCTTTCAGCACATTGCGCTAAGGTAGGAAATATAGTTGGGGACATAAAATTGTCTCGGGCACCAATGAAAAAGTGGCCCACAGTTGCAAATGGAAATTAATTCCTTTTGTGACACTGTTTGAAAAGGACCCAAGGGGGAGTTTTTTTGATAACGGGTGATTCAAATTGTGCATTTTAAAGGATATTTATTAAGAAACACTGGTCAAAACTACTAGCTGCAGAGTGAATTACCTCATCAAACTGGCCCACTGTGACCTAAAAACTGTCCCACACCAGCTTTTTGTGTTCTTGGTTCCGCCATGGGTCTATTGCCCTATAGGCCAGTCTGTGCCTGGTCGGAGATTAATGAAGTTCAAGGTGGAGCTCATGTCATGACACCCCCTGCAATGTGCATTAGCATTCTCTGTTATAATGTGTGCACAGCATAGCTGTCGCAGGAACCGAAGTCCTTTCTATGTTATACTGAATTAATCATTCATATTCTGTATATTATATATTGAATGTGATAAAACATGTGCTGCCAGACAAAAAATATACCAACTGCAACTGCGTGTGTCCCCAAGAAACCGATCTACAATGTTGTCCACTTCTGGTGGATTTTAAGGTTTTAAAACACGGAAGAGCTCAGTGCACGTTTGTTGTTTACATATGGCGGATTTTGTTTCCGTCTGGCGATGAAGGGGCCCCCAAGCATCATTTGGAAAGGGGCGCGGCATTGCAGACCTCATGCTGCTGCCCCCGCATCTGTCGGAGATACGCCTGCTCTCAACCCGACGTGATCCTGCTGGACACGGAGACCACAAAGCTCCTTTCCACGTTTTCATTCAAGGAAGGATTCTAGTTTCGCTTTACAATAATCTGCGGGCGCCTGTTTATAATACCTACGGAATTGGCTTGCCTCCAAAACCAACGGTTGCGCATTCAGTGCTGTTGCTGCTCACCATTGCCCCCCTGCTGAATACCAAAGGGTATGTTTAGGGTGTTTATGTTCACATTTGTCACCATGCTTAAGTATAAACTCCACTAGAAATATGAGCTAAAGCTAAGCCCTTTCGCCAGCCTCATGGCCTAGAACTCTGCTAATAGTAAACAACTACTTTTATGACTAAACGTTTATAAGCCGAATCTCCTTTATTGACCCACCTTGAGTGGGCTTACAACGTGAATGGAGTTCCCTTCTGTTTTTCGGTCTATGTTTTTATGTTTACTTGGCTCACCAAATCACTTGTGAGTCTGCAACAGTTATAACACGTGACTACCTCTGCAGAGCACTACTCTGGGGGACACGATTAGGAGCAAAAGGTATTCCCGTTCCCATGGCGCCATAACTGCCTTTTGCTGATGATTCCACAAGATTAGCGCAAGGGGCCTTATGAGTTCCAGTCACGGGAGATTGATTTTTCGATCTTCATGAGGGCCCTCATTGTGCAAGAGGACAGGATGGCACAGCTATTGTGGAATGGGCCGCCACTGGGAGGTCCGTAAAACAGAGTATGCATGGCTGGTGCTGTCAGTCAGACTGTCACTGGTGGGAAAAGGTCGCTGGTGAGAGCCACTGTATGGCCCCACAGACGCAAGGCACACAAACAGGGCTGCGTTAGCATGCAGGCATGGCCCTCGGTAATGTGGCGCCAATTTCGCACTCCATTGACTCCAAATGTCTGTGCTGGGCTTGAAATATTACCTGCACTGATTTTCCCCATCAGGCTAATGGGTACAGTTCCTCATTTGGGTTTTCCCAAATGCCACTGGGCTGGGGAGTAACAGTCCCTGAAGGAAACCACATGCACAAAGAGGACACATCCAGGATGTTAGCCACTTCCTGTTAATCCTCCCATTGACAAACCACATAGTTTAGAAACAGGAAGAAATAATTAATCTCAAATGAGCATGTACCAATAATTATGATTACACACTCTTTCATGTATCATACAAACATTTCATTGTAAAACATACATTTCTAGCATTCATTATTTTAAGAAACATATTTAAGAATAACAGATCCATATGTACTTGCCCACAGTGTCAAAGAACTGTACATTGCTGTGCTTCTAATTTCTTCAATAAGCTTTTAATTGCACAGCAATGTAACAAAATAACATCTGACACAGTACAAACTCACACACAAATATTAATTACAACAAATACATTTTGATTCTTCAGAAAACCAACTCTTCCTGCCCTCTAGCATTAATCTTTCTTCCCTACATGGACATGTTTCAGTCCTGTGTGCGCACATCTGCTGGAACTTCTTCAAGGAGCTCTTAATTACATTTTCTTAGTCTGATTGCAGGACTAAAGAAATAATAGATATAAGCTTCTCAGTGACTTATGATTACTTGAAAATGTGTTATAAATACAAACATCTTTATGCATGGGGTCACTTGATGTGTTTTACCTTGAATTCTAAGCTCTTGGATGCCCAAAGAACTCCTCTTTCTCTGCTTCATTAACATCATTTATTTGGAAGCCCTTCTTTACTCGGGGACTCTGTAATAATTGAAATCATTATTGCTCATATTGTGCTTACAAGCTACAATAGGGTACACATCAAATATACTTCTTGACACAGAAATGGGTGTGATGAAAACGTACCTTCTGTAAGGGGTTTTCTAAATCCTCAATATTGTTGATTAGTTAGGATTCATATGGAAGAACATCTTACGGCTATTGTTCAATTATCTGGAAAAATGACAAAAAACATGTATTCTCAGTATGATTAACATCTTATGCTGATGAATTTCTAAATAATCTGTTTGTTTTTAAATGAAAACTTATCATTATATGAAGATCTTTTTAACTTATATGTATGCCGACATCTCTGTGTCGGGCACCATAATGGCAGAATCTCAATCCTTTTAGTTGTGAGCTGGATAAAAAGCCATGCAGCACCATATTGTTTCGGTGCCCCTTGTCTGTTACGTGTCGGTGCAACGTAACACGATTATTTCATTGCGTCGGATATGCCGTGGTTTGCACCGACTCAAAAGGAATAAGGCATGCAGGCCATGTGGCCATATTGTTCTACCCAATTTAATTATTTCACCACAATCGAACAATGATTGCATCTTGCGTAAAAACGACTTGATATTATTTCTTGTTATGATTTCTGGAAAACTTAAAATAAATCAACTTTATTTTTATTATCTCAAACAAAAGTGACAACCATCATATGCTGAAACACTTTTCATTGTGGCAGGACCAGACCTAATGTAATCACAACATTGGCAAGGAACCCATTATTTGGGTGTTATTGACAAGATTTTAGTTCCTACGGACCCTGGAATACATTCATTCTAAGTTGGTTTAATGCATCTATGCCACTCACTATTTTCTTTGAGACCCACAATGAGGCTTTGCATAAGAAATATCAATCTTTGTTCTTGTTCTGCCAATTTATGCTTCGTTTCATATTCGGATCACCTTGTAATTCTCTGTAATATAATCCATTTAAAGTCGGCACATTTGTGTACTGTCTCATGGACATTTTTGACCATAGGCACTTTGCAACGTAATTTTTGAAACAGCTATTTTCCATATTTATTAACTTACATTTTCTTATCATTGTACCTGAATATTTTTTATTGCATGGGCCGGCAATCATGTATATGATGTACATACTTTCACAGTTGTTAAAGCTGCTTAACGTCCACACTGAATTGATAACTAAATCTTCTTGTGTCATAACTTTTGGTGTTCCTATAAACTCCACATTTACCGGAAAGAAAATGTCCTACTAATGGTTTAATGCCCCACTGTTAAAATATGATTTGGTCCTTTTTAGATTTAGTCGGGATGTCATTATTTATTACTATGTTTTTTTATGGTGGTACTTTTCTTGTAAGCAAAAATGAGTTATTTCATTTTTGCAGCTGCTTTTTAAAACTTTTCAAATTTCTGTTGATCATCTTTTTTATTTTGCAAATCAAGAAAGCCAATTTTATACATCGATCTCATGACTGGGAAATGGGACTGGTATTTTTAAACGTACATCTTCTTTGATTTTCATTGTGAAAAGATAGATATATTTTGAGTCAATATTACATTCATAGAATCAAAACAGGTATGAACCACACCTCTTTCATCCTGATACACTTAGCAAACAAGTCTTACCAAAATCAAAATATCTCAATCATAAGAGGTTGTCTAAATACAGGGTACTGCTCTTCAATCAACATGTTGAGGAAAAAATAATGTAGCAAACCTATCTACCTAATCCCCAAATCTCATCCTTCCCCCTGCAAGATGGTGAATAGAATGTCAAACTGTCCATGTTGTTCAGTCTTGTAACAATATATTTAGAGACTACCCTTAACCCGCGGAGTTCCATCCCCCCTAATTAAAGTGACACACAATATATAATTTGTCTGATTCAGTCTAGCCCTGTCTGTGAATCATATAGAGCCATGTAGATCCCTCCCCCGGTGCCTTGGATAAGCCAAGAACCAGGCCGGGGTACAGACAGAATATATATTTATTGAATAATGTGTCCTATGAATATTTGCACCAAATGATTACACATGCCACCTTCTCTATGGCACCAAACAAAGCTTGACAACAAAACTCACTTTTTGGGACTTCACTTTTGGGTCTCATGTACATGGAATGCAGGCCAAATAAAAAGTTCAACCATCCTGTCCCACAAAAACATCTGAATGTCATAATTAAACAATACCATGGAACATTACAAAGCCTCAAACTTGGTAATCTTTGTCTGAAATGGTATTTAAATCACAGGGACATTGTTTATTTGTGTAAAACAATTTCTGGCCTTCAAAGCGCTTGACTTATAATCTCCCTGCATGCATGTCAAAACTAACAATGTGAAAACACATCAAACATTGAAAAACAGCACATTTATCACACATGGAACCTTTTCTTTCTTCATCCTGAAGCAATATAAAATTTATCAGGGTCATTTTCTAACTCTCTGGAAACAGTGTACATTTTTCAAAAAAGGAACAACACATTTGCCTTCATTATGAGTTTTCCGGGAAACCGCCTGTACTACCGGCGGGTTACTGGCAAACTCGCTTTACCATTACTGGCACCGATATCCCAGTGTTACTGGGATATTACGGGTGCTGACAATGGCAGTAATTCCCCATTCCATGGAGTGGGCTGGGAGTATTGAATGATTGATACCATTGTAAACAGTGCCGGTAATTCAGTTATTTCCCTGCCGGTAGGGACCTGAACTCCCGGCAGGTCAGGCCTGTCGGTAGTTCACTGCTCCTACCGGCACACTAAGAGTGAGCCGATCTGGTAAAAAGGCCAGAGCCGGTAGTACCGGAATTTATTCTGGCTCACCCGTAATGAGGGCCTGTTTCATTTAGCAAAGCACTTCTCTACCCAGCACTAAACACTAAGACATTCAGTTACATTCAGCACCCCTCTGCTTAAAATGCCAGATATGAAGAATGGTGACAGTTAGGAATTTTGTTTTTAGACAAGGACACCACTTCCCTGTAGTACCCATTTACATTAACAGACTGTAGTTTTTATTCACACTGGGAGTGAGTTTGTTATTTTTGAATGTTAACAATTTCACCCCATATAAAGGAGTTCATTGAATTATTATTTATCAAAATATACTACGGGTCTACCTCCATACCCTCACCGATTAACCTAGGGGAAGGTATTAAATCGAACAAATCCCCACACTTGGTTCTGTTGGACAAACTACTTACATTGGATTTCTGGGTTTGGTGCTCAGGAAAGACATCAGCATTTCAAGAACCTCTCTTGTGGAATCACAGGGATCTGGTCAGGCACTTCAATCTTGGATAGCCAACAGCATTCATCCCTCTATTTTGCTCTCCTTGCAAAGATCCCAGCCTCTTTAGTCTTTCCCAATTGCTGTCTGCCAGGCAATGTTAAGTCTGCAGAGTTTTTTCAATCGTTGCACCCAGATGAATTTTAGGCAACTCTCCCCTCTCTCTGGCTTGTGCATCCACTTTTTAACTTCAAAACCACACCTCCAAAACATTTAAATTAGGAGGTGCTAGATTATTATCCCTGAATTTTTTAATTTTAATAGATGGTCCTCTCCACCCACAAGGCCCAGCCCCTCTCTGTGGATGGTCTCCCAGAGTTATGTAGTTGAAATAATGTGAGGGATGAATCCACCCACTGGAGTTTTCATTTTACACTTTTCAATTTTTCAGCTAAAATGTAACTACGTGGCAACTTTCATTATTTTACACATAAACCTAACAACATATATATGTTTTTGTTTCTCTAATAATGCTGCTCATAATGAACTAACTCCCACTCGAGAGGAGGTTGCCGGTGCGAACAGCAATTTTTCGCAGTTTATACAAAAATTACAATAGGTATGAACGTGACATTTTCTAACTTGAGATCTAATTTATTAAGTTATCACACACCGGAATCTCTGGTTTGTGACATTTTCTGGAGAGTTAAAACGGATTTTAGGTTGTAACTCTTGTCCCCAATAAATAGGCCTATTCAGCAGCTTTTTGGTGATACTTGAACCATTATGGTGCGATTCTTGAGAAAAATGAACAAACTATGATCGTCCATTTAAACTAATGGGAATCTTCAAACATCTATGCACATCGTGACTTTCATTTCACAGTTAAGTTTTATTTCTGCTCTGAATTTTATTTATTTATTTTTATATCGTCCACACGCCTGTGGGCCTCCGGGTGCACAAAAAACAAAACAGGGAAAGAAGTCGGAGAACAGGCAGTGGAGGACAAGAGAATAGACGAGGTTCAGCCTGGATTAAATGTGAACAATCAGGTTTTTATTTCCTTCTTTAAACGCACCAGATTTTCAGCCAGGCGTATTTGTCCGGGAAGTAAGTTTCACTGCTGCGGAGCCTGACTATCGAAGGAGTCATCTCCGAAACGCACCAACTTGTATCTGAGCTGCATGAATGTGGGATAAGCAGAGAGCAGAGCTTCCTTTCACCTACCTGAGGCTTTGCCTGATCAGTAAGAAATGTAGGGCAGGTATTTGTTCGACATTTGAAGGACACAGTCAGGATCTTGTGGGTTATCCTGTGTTGTATAGGCAACCAATGAAGTGCCATCCTAGCATGTGAAAAATGTGCACATTTGGGCATGCCCCAAATGGCCCGAACTGCATAATTCTGTGCAACGTGCAGGGCTTGTATGTTAAGGTGTGTGGTGCCCGCTAGAAGACTATTGCAGTAGTCAAGTCTGGAATTAACTAGCACGTTGGCAAGCAACGCACAGGTATTGGCAGAGAGAAAAGGGCAAATATAATGTATTTGCTTGGTAATAAGGCCACAGGACCATCACATGTCAGACACATGTAGTCTCATAGCTAACTCCTCATCTAGTACTACCCCCAGGGTCTTCACTTTTTTTTATACCTGATGATATTGCCAGCAACGCGGAAATTGGCATATGTCAGGGCTAATTTTCCACAGCAAGCTCAGGATGCCACACTCAGAAGCTCCATTTATTTTTTACATTTCGATGCAAGTGAGTTGCCTGCCATCCAAACCTGGATTGCATTGTAGGTTGGGTTTATGGCAGTCAGGTCCTGCTCATACCTCCCACCGAGCTGGAAGAAGACCTGGGTGTCATCTGCATAGTTTTTATACTGGACACCCAGGTGTCCAGCATGTCCAAGAGAGGCCGGATGTATATGTTAACTAAGGTAGGGGACAGGCAGGAACCCTGAGGGATGCCGCATGTTTAAGAGACAGGGTTGAAACTTTCCTCACCTACGGAAACCCGGACTGTATGAGGGCTGAGAAATGAGGATATCCAATGGGATGCTTGGTTGGAACAGTGTGCAACCTCCCTCAGTCTTGTCACCAGAAAAGAGTGGTCCACAAGGTTGAAGGCTGCAGAAAGGTCCAGAAGCATCAGCAAGGCAGGATGACCATTGTCCCCCATGCCGGCCAAGGTAAGGTCCAGCATGGCAGTTTCCGTCCCATGCTGAGCTCTGAAACCTGATTGGCATGAACCAAGGATCTTGTGGATAAGGCATCTACTCCATTGTTCACTTTTGCCTGGTGGAAAGTCATCAGCCTTTCTTTCCCCAAGTCTAATGATCATCTTGTTGCTTATCTCAGACAACAGGCCCCAATAAGATGCCTTCCTGGTCACTGCGTTAGTGTTCTGAATAGAAACAGAGCCCTTCTGTGGAAAAATAACTTAGCCATGCCTCTAAAAACAGACACTTATCTTTGTGAAGGTTACATTTCCTTGGGCACACGAGGCCTTCCGTTTATTTTGAATATAATTGCATCTTGCCACCATTTTCTCATCATGATATGTTCATTTATTTCCAAAAGGGGCATTTTAATTCCATATGTTTATTATTTCAGCTGCAAAATGTGCCTACTTCCTTGATCAGTTTCTGTGTTTGCAAATGCCATGCTTTCCATGTAGAATAAGCCTTTAATTGTTCTTGGCTTTATCAATCACATGCAAGGCCCAATCAGTAAGTGGATTTCTCTATATTTGAACCAGTTGCATGATATGTGGCAGCATTTACTTTTAGATATAAACAGAAAAAAGAACCTCAGGATTTTGTGTAAAATAAAAGGCATGGGGCGATGCAGATGGGTACTGCCCATGTATAGACAGGCACTTGGGGTGGGGACAGGAATTGGGGTCCTCTCAATTGCTGTTGTCCACTTCTGGGCTAGGACTGGCTGTTGCACCCACCCTGGTTGGCTTCCAACCTCACGGTTGGAGGGAATCCTATCCCCTTTTGATAAAAACATTGTAATGACTGTGACATACAGCACAGCTCTGGGCAACTATGTAGCAGGTTGCAGCAAGAAACCTGAAAGAGCCCGTCGCATGCTCACTCCACCACAGCAGAGACAGTCAAATATACTGCCCAGCTTAGACCTCATTCAACTCTCGCCTAGAGTTTAGAACCAGATAGAGCTTAATTCTACCATGTGCCAATCCAGGATGGCATGAACCTAGGATAGAGAGGGATTTGAGGTTCCCTGGATTGCAGGCCAGATACATGAGGGGGTAACAGTGACAATGCAAGCATCACACACAACATTGGTTATGAGGTGATAGCTATCTACCATGTAAGGCCGACACAGCGAGTGGATATTTATAATTACTATTAACATTAAAAATACTTCAAATTGTCTCTCTCTAGGTGCAACGGTTGCTAATACACCTTTCCTTTTTTCCAAGATGAGACAAACTGGGATTGCTAAATGTCGACACAGTAGAGCCATAGCATTGGGCCCTCCCTGTCCAATGTGTAGGCACACCCATCCATGCATTCCTCCCCCATTGTCTTTTATTAAGTCTCATTATAAAGGAGTAATCATCTGTTAATTTGAAGATATGTAATCTGATAAGCTGCCTTTTAATGTAAGTTTATCTGTGAATGTTTTCGTGCATAGACTGGGCCCACAATTTTCACAAATTAAGATGGACCCAAGCCAAGCCATCTCCGTCACTGCCACCCACCTTCTCGGTCATCCGACCCATGAAGCGCGTGTCAGTTGAGGCTTTTGTCACCACCTTCTCACCCCCTTCTCCCCCCCTGGCTGACTCTCACGCTGACACAGCCCTCTCCACGCTCCACTTTTCTATATCTGATACTCTGGATACCCTTGCCCCTGTCATGAGAATCCACCTGAAGCCCAAAGCCAAGTGTAACTCCTGGTATGACTCAGACCTCATCACCCTAAAACGCAAGTGTAGGGTTGCCGAGAGGAAATGGCGTGCTTCAAGTTCATCCTCTGACAAACTGGCCTGCCGCCTGCTGCAAAGGCAATACCGGCACTCCGTCCTCACCAAGAAGAGAGCTCATATCCAAGCCTGCGTCTCTGCGGCATCTAACAACTCGGCTGAACTCTTTAAAATCTGCAAGGAACTGGCCTATCCTGCCGCAGTCTCTACCTCTCCTGTCCCTTCCCAGGCCCTCTGCACGGCACTGGCTTCTCACTTCATTTAAAAAACTCAGGACATCCTGTCCTCACTCTCCTCCTCTCATCCCCCTCCCACTATTCCCTGCTCTTCCTCTGGCCCTTCTGCAGCCACCCCTCCTCCCTCCTTCTCTGCCTTTCCCCTTTTCTCTCCAGACAAGGTTTCTAGACATGTCCGAGCTATGAAAGTCTCGTCGAAACAGTTTCACCCCTGTTCTTCAAAAACTATCAAGGATCACATCGAATCCCTGGCTCCTGCCCCGGCAGATTTCTGCAATCACTCCTTCGCCACTGGAGTCTTCCCTTCCCCACTGAAGCACTCCCTTGTGCACCCTCTTCTTAAGAAACCCTCTGCCGACCCCTCCTGCCTGGCTAAGTATCGCCCAATCTCCACCACTCCCTTCCTGGGCAAGCTCCTGGAGAAACTAGCCATCTCCCAGCTCACTATCCACACTGAATCTGTTGGTTGTCTTCATGACCATCAGTCTGGCTTCAGAGCTGCCAGAAGCACGGAAACTGCTCTCCTGAACATCCGTGAAGACCTGCTCACCAACCTCGACTCTAACACCCCTTGCGTTCTTATCTTGCTTGATCTCTCTTCTGCCTTTGACACTGTCAACCATGCCATCCTGCTCAACCATCTCCGTGATAACCTGGGTATCACTGGTCAGGCTCTAGTGTGGCTGATTTCTTTCCTCTCCGACCGACCCTCCCAGGTCCAACTTGGGTCCTTCCTCTCCGACATCTTTTTCTCTACCTATGGTGTCCCCCAGGGATCTAACTTCTCTCCCTGGCTGTTCAACCAATACCTGGCACTCCTTGCCCACCGCATCGCTGCTCTCTGTCCCAACTTTCAGGGCTATGCTGATGATACCCAGCTCATTTTCAAGCTACTCTCGGCCTCCTCCTCCTCTCCTTCCCTCATCTCTGACTGTCTGTCTGCCATCAAGGAATAGTGTGAAAACAACGACCTCTGCCTTAATTCCTGTAAGACTGAGATTGTACTCATCGGCACACCCACTCCTTCCTTCCCTGCAGCTCTCTGGCCGGCCTCTCTTGGCCCTCCTCCCACTCCCACCTGCAAGGCTAAAAACCTCGGGGTCATCTTTGACTCTGCACTCTCCTTCTCCCCTCACATCTCTGACATCTCTAAGAAGTCACACTACCAGCTGCACCTCCTTAGAGGTATTCTTCATTTCCTCTCCTTCCCCCAGAAGCTCACTTTCTCCAGAACCCTGGTCCTCTCTAAACTGGACTACTGTAACAGCCTCTATCTAAATCTGCCTGCCTTCACTCTCCGCCCTCTGCAACTTATCCAGAACAGGACTGTGAGACTTGTCCTTGGCCTTAAGCCCAGGGATCGTATCTCTCCAGGATTGAAATCTCTGCACTGGCTCCCAGTGGCTGAGAGGATTAAGTTCAAAACCCTCTGCATTGTACACAAGGCCTTCTGGGGTCTGGGGCCGCAATACCTTCAACTCTCTCTTCCTAAATAACTTCCTTCTCGAGCTCTTCACTCATCTGCCTCCAACTCCCTCTGGGTCAGTCGCTTCTCCAAGCAACGAGTTGGTGGCAGATCACTCTCTTCAGCAGGGTCCTCTCTCTTAAACAGCCTTCCTGCCCCCCTGAAACTCGAGGAGAACCATCTCCGGTTCCAGAAACACCTCAAAACCTTCCTCTTTGCTTCTGCTTTCTCTCCTCCCCCCTTGCTGAATTCCTGACTGAAATTGCACTGGTTACCTGCCCACCCTTTCAGATCTCTGGCCCAGGCCCCATCAATTGCCCACCTGCACTGCCTCCCTGGCAACGCCTGCACTTGGGGAATGTTTTTCTGTATCCCTTCAGTCCCCCTACCAGCACTTATGTCTGCACTTCCTAGCACTTGCCATTAGCTGGCTGTTTTATTTATCTTATTTATTCCACTTTCCCATGTACTGCACTTTCCCCTCTCGCTTCCCCCCGCGCACTTTTCCTTTCCGCCCTTCCCATGCACTTGCACGATCTGAATGACACCTGGCCTAGTAGGCGTCGTTGTCTGTCCTCCCTTTGTTCCCCCCCTTGCCTCGTCGCGCCTTGAAACACTTGTGTATAGGCTCGTTATAAATGCCATATCATATCATATCATTATCAGCCACCATTGAAACAACGTGCATGTTGCTACTGCAACGCGTCATGTAGCACCACACCTCGTTAAGAACCAATGCTCTCGGTCATGCATCCGCATCTAGCAGCTGACATAGTCAAGGGTAACCTAAACCATGACTCTGAACTTGGAACCTGTAGCACTATGGTTCTATCAGGTACTGTTATGGATTGTAAGCAATGTCCTCTAAATGAAGCTGTTCAGATATTGTGTCACATTGGGCCTCATTACACGGACGGCGGTAAGGGTTAATGGTCACCGTTAATGGCAACGGTGACCGTTAACCCTTACCGCCGTACTACGAGGTCCCTTTGCGGGTTGGAGGATTTAACGCCTGCTTCTTGCAGGCGTTAAAATCCAACCCGCTAAGGGACCTCGGAGCTAATTATGGCACCGCAAAATTGCGGTGGCGTAATTAGCGCCTTCCCCATTTTCATAGAGCCCTATGGGGCAGAAATGGGGAAGGGCAATGGCGGAAAGGGGATTTACCGCCCCTCTAACCTTGGAATGGGGCGGTAAATCCCCTTTCCGCCAAGGCGGTGCCGGTATTTTACCGGCATGAGCCATGGCGCTAATAGCACCATGGCTCACCGCCTACCGTGTAATGAGGCCCATTGGCCCTCATTACGACCCTGGCGGATTTTTTCCGCCATCGGCGGACTTTTCCGCCATGGCGCAAAGTCCCTTTACGCCATGGCGGATGGCGGACTTACCGCCCCATTCCGAGGTCGGCGGGGCGGTAAGTCCCCATTGACCCATTTACCCTTCCCCATTCCCATTTCGGCCCCATAGGGCTCAATGGGAGTGGGGAAGGTGTTAATTACGCCACCGTACACTACGGTGGCGTAATTAACACCGAGGTCCCATAGCGCCATGGATTTTTACGCCCGCAAAAAGCGGTCGGAAAAATGACCATGGCGCTATGGGAACTCGTAGTTGGCGGTAAGGGGTCGGCACAGCTAACGCTGGCGCAAACCCCTTAGCGCCAGGGTCCTAATGAGGGCCATTGTCTTGAATTGTTCTGCTGCCTCCCATGGATAGGTGAATGCCTATGTGTGCAAATGTAGGACAGAGCCGCAGTTGTAGTTAATTGGAACAGGCCTTCCTTGCAACATTTTGTGATCTGCACACACACTGCTGTTCCAGACCACTAGGTAGCGTCACAACTTGCTACGAAACAAAACACCCAGTGACGTAGGAATTTAAGTAATTTTTATAGTCCCCCACACACCTCTATGCAAACCTCTGCAGCATTACTTTGCTCTCGAGTATCGATCAGAACCCAGGCCAGAAAACATTAACCATGATGGCACTCAATGTTAACAACTAACTGCGGTTTCTGAATCTCTGAAATATGTTGTGTGCAGTGGTAATAGATATGCACTGAACAGACTGCAGTCTACTGGGAAGTCAGAACTCAAGAAGGAGGTATCCATCCCACAGCACTGCGAGGTCAGACCAATGGCGAAAGGGCACCCTACAAATGCCCCACAACATAAAATAAATGCCATTTTGCACATTGCCATGTATTATGGAATTCTTCTTGAGTGCTAACCCAGTACATTTTTTATTTTGACAAATGATGGTAAAAGAATGCCGGCTTCTGCCTCATGTGTCACCAGCTGCTAGTTTTAGAGGCATGTGCCAGCGACAGGTCAGGGGGTACAGTGCGTTCAATTTATTTCTCTCAACCATGAAAGGTCCTGATCTGACACTGCTTCAAGTGGAGTTGAAACCAGCAAATGCCAGTTAAGCTTGTGAGTTGGCATTTAAGCATGTCTAAGATCAAGACGCATAGCTGTTTCAGTTTATTTTTCTAACTCATGGCAGAATAACTCTTGCTGCTACAGGAATCAAATTTAAATGATCGAGATGCAGATCAACAAAGAGGAAGTTGGCGTGTAAGCTTGTCTAAATGTCAGCGGCATTGCTCCTTCTGTGTATGCATAAAGACTGTGTGTAGTATAATAATCAGAGGTGAGCCAGCTGCTTTAAACAACTTTATTTGCTGTGGTAACAATCAGCAAGTAACATTGACAAAGGTTCCTTTAATCTCCATGAACAAACGAGGTAATAAATGCAGGACAAGGTGTCCTGAGCTGCTCTGCAGTCCTGAGGCAGTTTTTGGTCTCTAATTAGTACCAGCGCCGGTAGCACAACCTGCTACGGAGCATTTGCGCCTTAATCATCTTTGCTGATGTGCTTTGCTGGCTCTCGCCAGGTCGCGTGGGAAGTCTCGCAAGGTCCCTACAGATCTCCCTTTGATAACCAAGCAAAGTTTATTCCATTACAAAGTCATCATACTTCACCGGTCCTCTGTCATCTCTTCTTGGACGATCTTCTTTCCAACCACCTGCGTCCTTGTGCTTGACTCGCTTCTTGGAATGTTTCCAATGCCTCTCTTTCTGTCTCTCCCTCCATGATTTCTCTCGTGGAGGTTTCTAGTTCTTGCTCTCTTGTGGTATCTGTGTCAGGGCTTTTACAAGGGGTGCATTCTTCTTGGGTTTTTTCCGCTGTGCGATGCTACTCAAACATTGCCACATGCTCCATGTTCCACGTGCGGCCATTCTCTGTGCGAATGTGATTTGTCCCTCTATGGATAACTTTTATTGATTGACTGAGATGGACGGTTACTTAGGAAGGAGGTCAGACAGTCCAGTGCCCGCTCCCAGATACCCAGGGTATCATGGAGCCTTTTTTATGAGGATGGAATGGTTGACCGTGTCCAAGGCAGAGGAGAGATCAAGTACAATGAGGACAGGTGGATAATTGGAGGCGAGAGATGTGAGGATTTCTTCACAAGTGTTCAGAAGAGCAGTTTCCATGCCCCTGGATGCTCAGTATTCAGATTGATGGTCGTGCAGACCGCCTTCCAGTTCAGTATGAGAAGTAATTTGGGGGAAGGCCAATTTCTACAAGGGTATCCCAAGAAGGGGTGATAGAGACAGGGTGGTCGTTGGCTGGGAAGGTGGGGTCTGCTGAAGGTTTTTTCAGGAGAGTGCACACAAGGGAGTGCTTTAGGGAGGAGTGGAAAGATCCAGTGGCAAAGGAGTGGGTGCAGAAGTCAGCGAGTGCAAGGGCAAGAGAGCCAAAGCTGTCCTTACTGGTTCTGGAGGAGCAGGGGGGAACTTGTTTGGAGGAGACCTTCATTGAGCAGACAACTCTGGTAACCTTATCAGGTGTGACAGGGGAGAAGGTGGAGGAGGCAGAGCAGGAAGGAGGGTGGGAGGCCATAGGAGGCAAGGGAGTGGAGGAGGGGTTGGGTGAGAGGGACACAAGTGTGCTCAAGATGTCTAGAGTTTTAATAGTGAAGATGTGTGTCCAATGCGTTGCAGAGGGCTTGGGAGGGGAGGGGTCAGGAGGAGACTGCAGATGGGTTGGCTAGTTCCCTGCAGGTTTTAAAGAGTTAATGCTCAATTACAACATTCTCTAAGCCGGTAGGCCCAGCACATACTGTTTGTAGTATAGGACGCCTGATAATGTGTACGCACTTTCTAACACAATATATGTTTGTTTCTACTGAAAGAAATCTTCACGAACCATCTGGTATATTGATCAGACCAATGTTTCTGTAATTACAGTTGGAACAAGTGAAATTAGGAACAGTCACGTGAGATGGAATTATGTAAATAGAGCAAAGGAAAACACATTCTCTTTGAATGCCCTTCAAATGCATAGTAAAGTAGTCATTTTAAAATGTGGCCGGCAAAGCACCAACATATTGTGGCATGCCGTTCATTCATAAATTGTATATATAGTCTTAATGAGATAAATCACTGTATTTCCCTTTTCCCTTTTCTCAGTTCAAGGGTTACATTCATTCATTAGTGGTTTCCATGAAATATAAGGTATTTAAAATGATTAATTTAAAAAGGCATTATCAAAATGTAGCCTTTATTTGTTTTATGTTAAATGTTAAAGGTATTTGTAACGCGCACCGTCACCAATCGGAATTGGTCCCCAGGCGCTCAGGCGGATCTACAAACGAGAAGGCGGGGGATCTAGTCGGGTGAAGAGGGAGTAGGATAGTGAGAGAAGTGGTTTCCTGTTGGCAGCTTCAGTTCGGTTTGCACTGTGCGCTGAGCTTGGGTGCGAGTATCGGGTCGATGCCAATCCTTGTGTGCTGTTGGTGCGGCTTATGTGTTGTTTGTTTGTTGGTGCAGTGTGGTGAAGTGCGTGCGGTTTGCTGTGAGAGAGGTGGTTGTGTGGGTTTTTGTGTGAGTTAAGTATGCAGAGATTTGAGCTTTTTGGTTAGTGGGTTATATGTCTCACAACTACTATTCACAATTTGGCTCAATGCCTAGATTTGAGAGTCCTGCATAGTGGAAAAAAGGCCCAAGGTTCAAATTACATAGGGTTCAAATATAGTATACAAAGATGGAGGGTACACCTAGATTAGAGAGTCCTGCACAGTGGGAGAGAGGCCCGTCTTCACAATAAAGCAGTCCTCAACACAATAGGCTAGGACGGAGGCTACACCCAGATTTGAGAATCCTGTACAGTGGGAGAGAGGCCTAGGTTTCACAATTCAGTAGGTTTCAAACATAATATGCTAGGACCGAGGCTACACCTAGATGTAAGAATCTTGTATAGTGGGAGAGAGGCCGAGGTGTCACACTGCAGTAGGTTTCAAACATAATATGCTAGGGCGGAGGCTACACCTAGATGTAAGAATCCTGTGTAGTGGGAGAGAAGCCTAGGTTTCACAATGCAATATGTTTCAAACATAATATGCTAGGACGGAGGCTACACCTCGATTTGATAATCCTACATAGTGGGAGAGAGGCCTAGGTTTCACAATGCAATATGTTTCAAACATAATATGCTAGGACGGAGGCTACACCTAGATGTAAGTATCATGTACAGTGGGAGAGAAGCCTATGTTTCATAATGCAGTAGGTTTCAAACAATATGCTAGTATGGAGGCTACACCTAGATTTGAGAATCCTATATAGTGGGAGAGAGGCATAGGTTTCACAATGCAATGTTTCAAACACAATATGCTAGGGCGGAGGCTACACCTAGATTTGAGAATCTTGTATAGTGGGAGAGAGGCCTAGGTTTCACAATGCAGTTGGATTCAGAATATAATACAGTAGGTTTAGTATTATGACAGACACAGATGGTTTGTTATACCTCTATTTGAGAGTACATTTGTAGTGTGAGATTGCTAATATTGGGTATTCCCTTAGAGAGTGATGCAAGTAACATTCACAATTCTGTCTCACTCATCACAGTTTCATCCCAATGTGGTACCCTCTAGATTTGGCTCAAGTCAGAACTAACAGTTCCCAAAGTGTGACGAAGGCTATTGTTCACAGTACTGTCCTAGTGTAGTTGAGTTAATAATTCAGCAATCCTCACCATTTGTGGAGCTGGTCAGTAATAGAAGCCTGGCAAATTATGTTGTGAGGTAAAAAGTGGGACGTTTGGCTCTAATGTTCGAAATGACCTTGCTAAGCTCTGTTATTCATGGTTCATCAGGGTAGGGGTCATAGGTCTCAAGATCACAAGCTACTGTTTGAGGTATAGCCAAAACCATATTTGTTAGGTAGAAAAAGGGTGGGGGTTTCTCCTGGATATCTTGCTTTTGTTGCTTTGAAGAAATTACTTTTCCACGCTGTTTGATGCGTTTTTTTGTTGTTTATTCGAGAAAATTGTGTATTTATCTTGAGTTATGGTACACATTACAGTACATCCGGGGCTCATATATCCCCATGCGGTCAGCTGACACATGTTTCGACCCTTAGGTCCTTATCAAGGCTGATTCATATTCAAAACCATGTAAGGTGACAATTGTTACAATAATATTACATGATATATTTAAGATAAGTGCAGAGTGCATAGTGTTGGGTGAGAATTGGTGTGCTTGGAGTTGCATCATATATTTGGTACATATTACAATGAATTGGAACATCAGAAACAATTGTGCAAACGGGGGGAGAGAAGGATGGATAGAAAAAGTTAGCAAGGATTGCATGGGTTCAGGTTTAGTCATGTGTGGGTACTGGATCCCTCTTACCTATTTGTTCTATCACGGCACCCCCTGTGGGGTCCCGGTAGAGAATTTTCTGTCGCTTTGTCCTGTGCATACAGTGGCTCATGTTGGGCCGTGTAAGAAGGGGATGACAGGTTGAGGTGGGTCAAGTTGTGCTGTTTGGCTTGGCACCTAGTTAACTTGGGCCTGGTATTAGTGGACACCTTCTGTAGGGTGAGCGTTTTGCTGGTTACTGATAGTTCAGGTGGTGGCCATTGCCTGAGTGGCATGGCGTGATGTATGTTGGGGCACAAGAGTTCAGTTAGGGGTGCCCGGAGTTAAGGTTGCGCATTGCGCCTACTATTGGTTTGGTCCGTGCCTCGTTCCGTATTAGGTGCACTGTGCAGTGGTGCACGTGTGGTTGCGCGTGTTTAGGTTTGGGGGTGATTACCCTATCCGGTTGGGCTGGTGCGCGTGTTGAGGCTATGCTATGGTTGTGGTTGGTTTGGTGGGGTGCAGATAGAGTGGCAGGTAAGATAGAGTGTGAGGTAAGATAGAGTGTGAGGTAAGATAGAGTGGCAGGGCTTTCAGGAGTAGAGTGATTGGTCTACTCCCCACCCATGCCACACTTACCTTGATAGTTGCTGCTGGTTGACGGCTGGCCACTTGCTTCCCCTGCTGACACCTGCAGACACAGTTTGGAGCCACCTATCTAGGAGCCGCCCTTTGCCTTGGGGCCCTTAGCCGCAGGGGCTGCCAGGCAAAGGGCTGTCCATGTCAGATGATATGTTATGGGGTCGGTGGGCCAATCATGGTGCTTGGGAGGTAGGCAGGAGGCGGGATGAGATTTGAATGAGGAAGCGGGCAGGCGGGAGATGAGGATTTTTAATTTAAAAAAGGTCCAGTTGTGAAGGTGGTGGGGGCCCGGGTCTAGGCAACACTCACCTGGGTGTTTCCTGCAGATATGGATGCAGCAGTCGGTACACCATGCACAGGGTTACTATACTATTTTTATGCTTGCCGGCGGTGGTCCAATCGGGGCGCTTACGAGGCGGGTAGGAGGCGGGATGAGATTCGAATGAGGAAGTGGGCAGGCGGGAGGGAACGAGGTGCAGAGCGTGCTGAACGAGGACTTTTTAATTTCAAAAAGGTCCATTTGGGAAGGTTGTGGGGTCAGGCTCTAGGCACCACTCACCTGGGTGTTTCCTGCAGATATATTTATGGTGAAAACTACTTCACCCAAATCCATTAAAGATGTTGTGCTTGGTTGCGTCTAATTTATTAATCATTCTCTAAGGTGTTGCTTCCAAGGATATTTGTTGATTTGTCATTAGTATCCACATTTCTTCTCCCTCTGTCTTTTAAATGTTTGGATATAGTTGCAAATTCACACTCAAAGATATTTGCATATTTATCAGAAGCCGAAGAAAGACTGGGATCTAGTAGACCAATTGTCCTGCCAGGTACCTACAAGGGTGAGTAAGTGAGCAGAATGTCCTGAAAAGGAAATCTACGGCAACACTGTAGCGCAGCACTGCTAAAACAATATGGACACAAGTGGAACAAATGACAGAATAAGATGGATACAATGATGTGTGGAAGAATTGTAAGATTAATGTCTCCCTTCTGTCCTGAAATATAGCCGATTATCATCATTATTGTGGGATCTGGATTCATTTAATTTTAGTAATGCATCTCTCTTCAGCTGTTTCCAGGACACATGGACTACAATACTGATCCATTTTTACAGAAATATTAGTAACTTTTTAGTTTGTCGGAAAGATGGATTCCTTACAGTGGTTTCCGTTGATCTTCCAGTTCATGTCAGTGTTCTTCAGGTTCCCTAAAGAATCTGCAGGTCTGTCTGACTGAGAAATCAGGCGTCTCAGTTGGGTATAATACCATTGCGGCATTCCCAGTGCTGGGGACTTTGATTGTGATCATTGCTTTGCTACGGAAGAATAATGGAGGATTTCTTGGCAATAGGCAGATTATCATACCATCGACCTGAATGCCACATTCAGGGCTTTGGGATGTGCATATAAGGAATATTGTGAGGAGAAAGCTATATGTGGCAAACTGACCACATTGTCCATGGTGGCCAGGATGTCAAAGGCTGGGCAGAGGTTTCTCGATTTGATGAAGGTATAATCTAAGTCTGTAAATTGATGATTTCCTTCAGACATCATTTAGAAGTAACAACCGGTCAAGTTGGCTTGATTATGCAATGATACTGCTGGGAAACCGGGAAATATTACTTAACGTCTTTGTTGATCAGAGACTGGAGAGTGATCATGATTCTAGAATTCTATCACTTCCCTCTCCATTGTGGTATAGTCTGGTTTCTCCTAATTATGCTCCAAATTACTCGGAGATTGGACTGGCTCCATCTTTTCACTTATGTTCTATTATGTGGTTGTGTTTGGCAATCCAGATTTTAGTGCATGGGCCATGCCACAGCATCCTGTTTTGTTTATTAACATACTTGGGCAACATAATCTTTCCTCTAAAGAAATTCTGACTGAGATCACAATGCTTTTTGATAGTGTCATTGACATGTTCCTAGTGAACAAACATTGTAGAAAAACAGTGTAATGACTTTCATCTATGTAGTATATTTACTTTTCTAATATATATTTATCAGAGAAATACCCCTAATCGAATACCCCACCACGAGAATCCCAGCCCTTAACCCAGGACAGAGAACAGGCTATTTTAAACCTGTTCATTCTGTTTTCTTTTAAATAATAAAATCAAGACATGTATTCTTTTGGGAACTGATGTCAAATCAGTCAAGTGAGCAGCACTCTCCATGGTCGGAAGTAAAGACATCAGGATTCGTCTTTCTTTAAAAAAAACACACTTTCTTTATTATACGTTCCTTATGAACGTTTGAATCACAGCCATAGCAATAAAAGTAAAAACCATCCAATTAATGCAATGCTCCCATTTCATGGCAAATTTCTGACGCATTTCGCGCTTCCTCGCTGCTTGATCACAACCATATATATATATATATATATATATATATATATATATATATATACAGGAAAGACCTTCCTCTTCAAGGAATGGTTCCTCCTTAATATCTAGGTCCTGTGAGAAACCTGAAGGTGTTTCACAGACTAGTCCCCGGGGTCTGTCATCCAGGTGGCCAGGACACAGCCATCACTTTTGGATTCAGTTCCTGGGGGTGGACCAGTGCAGGAGGATCACCTGGATGGGGGGGTCCTCGGGGAGTTGAAGTGGGACACTGGAGGGTGAGACGCAGTATCCCCTTCCCAATAATGCCTTTTCCCCATTCTACCAGGAATACCTTGGAATTCAACCCCCCACCCCTTCCGACACAAACACTTTCTCACGGACAGTTCACCATGACCGACAAGGGACTAACACCAGAGCTGTATACCTGACATGTCCCAACACCATGGACAGACAAAGTTAGTTATTACGGATTATTGCACACACCTGACTTCCATCACACTTCCCCACACGGATAAAAGGTCGGAGCACGAAAGCACACTCTGAGCGAGGCAAACCACACGAAGAAACAGCAGTTCCAAGATGGCAGTTTAATACAAGGAGAAAGACGGTGAGACCAGAGAGAGTCACAAGGAGGGAAGTACTTGTGACCTCTAAAGACTGTTACTTTCATGAGCTTTGGAAAGTAAGAAAACGAAGACCAGAAATTAAGGCTGATGAAACCTGCACAGTGTGTCGGAGGTACCTGAGGCTCTCCCACATCGATAACCAAGGCGCGGAGGAGCGATTGTCGCTGTGCTACTGTCCTTGGCCCCTACAAAAACGCGGTATCAGAAAAGACAACCCAGCCGGTGAGTCGGAGAGACTGACACCAAACCAGCTTATGTTTTGAACTAAGGTTGGAAGCAGCAAAAATGTACTAAAAGAAAACAGTGTGTGAGGCGTTTGCAAAGAGCAACACAGATATAATTGGAAACCAAAAGGAGTAGTTGAACTTTATAATTGAACTTTGGGAGAAAATATACCATACACAGAGTGGTCCGGCGCCACATGAAGGTGGCTTTTTGGTCCTGTTTATAAAGTCTTGTGGTGAAGAAAGTAATGAACCTGGCATCAGATTTGATTTAGATCTCTCAAGGTGGAACTCACGATCGCTTGGATGCAATCTCATCCCAATTCCTGTAGTACTGGGCCAGCCAAGTTGTCAGAGCATTTTCAGAGAGTATACAATGAGTTGGTTAGGTTCGCCCTCAGCCATTTCCACATCGGAGCAGTGTCAAAAGTCCTTTGTGGCTCCCTTTGGCAGCCACAATAACGATTTTCCTGGTTTCACGCACACATCCTTCTGAAACAAATGTCCAAACTACCTATATAAATTGAGCCCGCACTATACTCCAGCCAGAAATATCTGGTCTTGGAATCAGACTACCAGGCACACAAACATGAAAATGAAAAAGCATGGCAACAAACCCCCCTGGAGTATATGGTCTGAAACTTTGGAACAGTTTGAATCTGATCTTGAGAGGCCAGCTTAATTATCTTTCCTTCAAAAAGACGACGAACACTGAACTGTTCAAAGTATCTTTTGCCTGTTAAGTATGCTATTTTGTGAGTTAGTGTACACTTTAATAATTAATGGTGACCCAAAAATCAACCATCATTTAGAAAAGGTGAAGGAAATATTTCTCCAAGTAGCAAGTAAAGTCAATGTCCAGACTCTAGTCGGAGTTTAACTGAATCCACTCTCCGACTCTCTTTCCACCTGCCACATTCCACTCCCCTTCCTACTCATAACCCCTTGACACAGCCCGCTCCCTTCTTTCTGTCCCCTTGGCCCCTTTCCTGTATCTTACCAATCATAGCACCACGCTACCTCATGTGTATGATATAATCTTTGCCCTGGCTCTAATCTTCAGTTACCCACTCTTACTACCATGCATTTTACCCTCTCTACACATGTGTAGCTTGCATGCACCTGTGCATTAGCACTCATTCGTAGCGAAAGGCAACAATTGTGGTGCTATATAGCACTCCCAGAATTAATAAATAATTATACAGGCACCTTCCCAAAGGAATGCCAAATCTCCCAGGAAATCAAGTACAAAGCAGCCTCCAAGACAATGCACAATATCGCAGCTCATCAGGAAATCAGGCCTCAATAATCCGTATGCTTGCCCCGATACCAAAATTCCCTTGAACCAGATACCTTCAGACAAATCAGAGCATCAAACCAGATTATGCCACATAAACATTGCAGCAAATTCATCAGCATTAGGGACCTGTGATATGGAATGTCTGGAGTCAAGACTGAGGGCCCTATCTAACCTCATGTTCTTAAAGAATAATCGATAATTCTGTATTCAAGGAGATTTCCAATACCCCACCTTTAGTTTAAAGATGTCAGCCTTCATCAGGAAGTGCGCAGGCCCTGAAAATCCTGATGGCGTCTGTCTAGCACTTCCTATAGGCACCCATCTGTTGTATGGCCAAAACACAGGGGGACTGTTTTGATAATTCCATCAACTGGGAGCTGCAAAAGGCCAGAAACTCTGCAGACCATAAAGCCTCCAATAGTGCAAGTATACAGCGAGCTGCACTTTAGACAAAACCTACACTAGGCACTGCCTCTTCCAACGAAGACCTTTGACCCAATCACGTGCCTCTGGCTCTAGTCACAGACCTAAACAATAGTCCTCATATTATAGTTTTATAGAGTCGTTGTCATAGATGAAGCGATTTTCGATCGAAGAAGAAACGCATAGGATAACATAAGATAACATAACATAACATAACATGCCAGTCGTTTTAATTTATCATCACCATTTACAATATTCTACTGTGAAATATAACACCTCTTGAGGAGCAAAATTAAATGGAATTGCAATTTACCACAACAAAATCAGCTCATGTAATCCAACCCCTATTCCCTGGCTGAGAAGAGCAAGCCATTTTATAGTTAGTGACTGTTAGGGGCGGAGGGCCCCAAATAACGGAAAGGAGCCAGCAGAGTGGAGGAGAACTTCTTTATTCTTCTTCTAACCGGCAAGTGCCGCCCCCCGCACTACCCCGCCCCTCACCACGTCACATCCGCCTGTGACGTCCACCTCACGAGTGAGGTGTCTTAAAGGGCACTCACTCATGACAGTGACCGTTTTTGAGCCACCAATACGGCCAACCTCTTTGGGTTCTTCTGAATAACTATTGTCTGGAATGTTCGTAGCCAAGTAGTTATGAAGCAAGTACGGACTAGAGGAATCTCAGCCTTCGGCGAAATGTGTACAGAAAACATCGATTTGTTTAATCTGTGGCGGGACATTTAATACAATGCAGCCAATTAACCATTTAAAAAATGAATGCAGTTGAAATAAGTTCAAAAGTTCTTTGCTTTGGGATGCCAATGTGACCGTTTGAAAAAGTAATTAGAATTAATGCGATTTTTCACCCACATTTATTTCCAAGGTTACCCTTTTTGTTCAGAACAGCGCACACTTCAATTTATATGCAGATCCTTTGAAATATATGCTTTGTTGAAATGCTTTTGTTGCATGCTTCTAAAACGTTCTGGAGCGGAGAGGCGAAAGAGTAAAGGGAAAATGTCTCCTCCATCCTATTTTTTTGCCACTTTAGTAATTCTATGTATCCTGCTATTTATAGGACGCCGTCTCGGGCCAGGCCTTCAGCCATTTCGTTGGTATGAGCAGCATGTGTATCTATAGGGCGTGCTACCACCAAGATAACAATTACAAGGATTAATATAGACCATCTTCATTCATTTCATGAGTCGTTCTTTGATTTTTGGGCCATCGTTTTTAAATAGTGCGTGAGTATATACGCTAATGCAGCCGAAGAAGGGATATTGCGGCCAAAAAAGCTTAAGTACTTGCTTTCTGTGTTTGCCCCGCAAAATGCATTACAGCCGACAGGGCGCATGATGAATTCTCGTGCCAGCCCTGCAACTTGCCACCTTTGTGCTTTCTATAAAAGACCTCCATTAACCAGGGAAGCTGCGTCTCCGCTCGTTACAGCCGCACTCCTCTAATTCTTTCCATGCCTGAGTGTCAGGTTATCAAAATATGGATTTCCCAATGAGGAATCAATACGTGCAACATGGGCAACAATGAGATGCTGCACAGGCCCTTTGAAGCCTACTTTACACTATTCACTGGCATGCCCCCATGCGCTGTACATGCTTTAGATTAGACCACTTTACTTCGCATTAACGCTGGATTGAGTACCTGAACTCCCTATCTTTAAAAACAAAATGGCGGTAGCACCATGCATTTGTGAACATTGCAAGGATAATACATATTCATTGGAAGGAGGTGCATGCAGCAGTGACAACACAGTTGGTGGCAAACTGTGTTTTCGTGGACAGGACAGCATGGTAGGATATTAGATATCAAAGAATTAACACATGCCTCCTGGCGTTATCAGGTTTCACAGACACTTCGCAGAGGCTTCTCCTTCATGTTGGCTTTAGCACGATTCAGAAGTGCGTCACCACAATAGCCTGGACAGTTAAAGTTCTCAGCCGGCCTACACGAGTTTGCTGGGGTTCATATACTCTGCATCAGGGGCTCCTCCACCATGTACAAGTTCCCGAAATGGTGCAGTCCTGAGAATACTCGATTGGTTGTTCCTTTGCAGGAATGACTTGCAGCTGGATTTGTAGTTTGTTACCACCAATTTCCTAGGCTTCTCATTGACTCCCTTCCCAGGATATTCATTAGTTGCTCCCCTAGGACACCACGTGGTTACAGTGGTGGCTGGTAATTCTTTGTACTGGTAGGGTGTAAATGTATGAGCCTAATATGCGTGAGTAACCAAGAGCTAAGAGGGAGGCTGAACCAAAGCCGGGCGGATCGGGGTGTTGTCCTCTCTGAGAATTACTTAAAAATAATGGGTAAGACTGGATAAAAAGCCACACAATTGACAATCAATTTCGTATGGTAGCACATGAAAAACTCACAAGATGCAAGTTACCAACAGTGCCCAGGACCATTTCCCAATGCATTTTCATTATGCCTTTGCCCACAACATATGGTGGTATATACAATATTTTCATGCTGGCTGTACCCATAGATGTCCATGTATGCAGCATCAATATGTTAGTATTAACATATAAGGACTCCCAGCCAGTAAAAAATGCTGGGCCACAGAAAGAAAGCTGACTAGACTGGCCTAAATTCGATGTAGGCCAGTGACAACACTTGTCATGTTTGCCTTACCCTTGATGCACAATTAAGATGCACAGTAACTGTGCATAAAGGGTAAAGCAAAGTCAAGTGTTATTATGTGGGTAGCCTGGACTACATTTAATGTAGGACACGTCTAGCCAATTAACTACCAGAGCCGCCACTCGTGGGTTTGACCTCCAAAAAACCAACAAACCCTCAAGGCCGGAAACTGTCAGAAAACCCGTGAGCAGGGCAGGCTGAGAAAAATCTAAAGTGATAACTTTTTACATGCAAAGCGAGCCTTCTGTTTCATCTCCTTACAATAGCTTTACTGAGGTCTGCTTCTGCAGCGATAGAGCTCTGACCTCCTGGGATCTCTTAAAGTTAGCAGATTTCACAGCCCAGAAGTGTCACTTCTCCACACACAAAAAAACACACAAAAAAAATATATACTTATATTTAAGGGCATTGGAGTTAGGCACACAAGTTATTGGTGGGTCTGGTTTGAAAAAAATGCAAAATTCTGAAAGTAAACCATGCACTGATATTCAAGTGTTTACAATTGGATTCATGGCAAGTCCACATAATTATGTTTACCCCATCACTACATATATTTATGACCGAACCGCGCCTCCTCTGAATGAAGGTTTGGCCCCTGCGCAGCCTAATTTTGCTGAAACGAAAATCCGACTTTGCTGTAGCACAGCAAACGCCATTAAAGTACACGAGGTACTTTCCTTTTTAAAATGGCCGCCCGCTTTCCTACTGCATAACTACAGTGCCTATTCAGGCTTGAACATCCATCCTGATAGGCTGCCGTGCTTCCTTAAGCCACCATTGGCCACCGGCAGGCGAAGCCAGCCCACATTTCCCAAGGCCTACTGCAACAAGGCCAGCACCTGTTAGATGCCTGTTTGTGCCTGTGTCTGCCGTCTGCCAGACCCCCTGTCTGCCACACGCCAGGTAACCTATAAACATTCGCAACATCACCATTGCGGCGCAACGCTGAATAGCATGTCTCCCCAACTACATTAGTAAACTCTATCCTGAGCAGACATGACTCTGCCTAGCATCAATACAACTGCATTCAAAGTACTGCCATAATTGACTCTTGCCCACACCAACCACTGCTTTAACACACTGCACCCAGAGTATCTTAGACTCTGCTTAACCATATTCACTGTCTCTAGACTGCCTCTTAGCAACGGTATGCATACTGCTGCAACCTGCATGACCCGCCTCTTTGCTGCATATCTATCATGTGGACCTCTGGTTGCTGAAATCGAATTCAGATGCCCATAGCCATATGTTGTCTGTTTGCTCATGTCATTTCTAGCCTAAGTGTGATTTCTGAATTTAGGTGAACCCCTTTGTCTATCTGCACATGCCATTTTTATCCTAAGTGTGATTTCTGAATTTAGGTGAACCCCTTTGTCTATTTGCACATGCCATTTTTAGCCTAAGTGTGATTTCTGAATTTAGGTGAACCCATTTTGTCTATTTGCACATGCCAAACCGTACAATGCACCTTAGTAAGAGTCAAACTGCCACCCTACCGTACCTCCTCATACCTCTATTACACCTTACCATCTTTATTGCTGCCATAACCATGCACCCTGTAGAAAATGCACCCTGTCCAACCCCAGAAAGACACACCAGACTACTAGCCAGACTACCCCGCCTCTACGAGCCCATCTACCACAACAAGAGACCCACCTTGCAACACACTAACATCCGGCCAAACCACACCACACCCTGCTACAACTCCACCCAACCCAAACTCATCCCTATAACTATCCAGGACACTCCCAATACTACCACTATATCCGGAGCTCTGATCAACGCTAGATCGCTTGTGGCCCACACCACAGAAATAGCAGACACCTTATCCTCAAACAACCTCGACCTCCTAGCTATCACTGAATCATGGTTGCACGAAGCAGCAGGCCCAGCACTTTCAATAGCCATTCCAGAAAATTACCAAATAATCAGAATGGACAGGCCCAACAACAGAGGAGGTGGCCTAGCCATTATAGCTAAAACAAACCTCGAACTAAGACCACTGCCTCAATCACCTCTCAAATCCTGCGAACTCCTAGTAGCCAAACTACCCATCTCCAACTGTCAAAATCAAAACTCTCCAAACTAAAATCGCACTGAAAAAAGACTCCCTCACCATCAATGAAGCATCTCCCAGCAACCACGCCAGAATAACCAACCCTCCAGGCCAGAATCTCTTCAGATTCACCAAAATATCTATCCCAGAAATAGAAAACGTTATAGCCTCACTTAAACCATCTAACTGCAAAGGCGACAACTTCCCTCCCCAGATAATCAAGGATGCTGCTAGGGACCTAGCCCCCTTTATAACCAAGCTGATCAACGCATCCTTCTCCTCCAACACCATACCAAGTAACCTCAAAGAATCTTGGGTCCTGTCTCTCCTCAAGAAGCAAACCCTAGACCCTGCTATTCCCACCAACTACAGGCCCATCACCATGGTGCCATTCCTGTTAAAGATAATAGACAGAGTAGCATACCTGCAAATTCAGCAATATCTTGAAACTCACAAACTATTAGGCAGCTGCCAATCGGGCTTCAGACCACAGCACGGTACCGAGACAGCCTTAATCGATCTCAAAACCCAGATCAATGAGATTAACGACAAAGGGAACACCGCCATGTTACTCCTCCTCGATCTATCGGCAGCATTCGACCTGGTGGATCACGCAGTCCTGTGCGAACACCTGGCCTCAGCTGCCCACTTCTCGAAAGAGGCCATAGCCTGGATCCAATCATTCTTGGACAACCGAACAATGAGGGTCTTCTCTACCATAGCCTCAGCAGACCCCATTTAAAATAACCTGTGGGGTACCCCAGGGCTCCTGTGTCTCTCCCACCCTCTACAAGATCTTTACCAAGCCCCTATTTGACAAGTTGGTCAGACTGGGTGTCTCATATACCAATTATGCAGATGACACCCAGATCCTCATACCCCTTTCGGGCAACTTCGCTGCAGATACGGCCTTGGTAAACAAAAATATCTCATCATTCAGGCATGGATGGCCACACACGGCCTATGCCTGAATGATGAGAAAACTGAAATCCTGCTCCTCGGATCCAATACCAATCTTAAAAAACTCAATTCCAACTATAAGGCCTTCAACATTGATGGCAACACCATCACAGTGGCCAAAACAGTGAAAACGCTAGGCTTTCACCTTGATGCATCCATGTCACTAAAAAAACAAGTCAACTCACTAGCATCTTCCACCGCCTACACATGCAAGCTAATCAGGGCAAGTAGAGCCTTCCTCACACAAGCTAGCTGCATCATCATCGCCAACGCCCTAATATTATCCAGACTGGACTATTGCAACGCCATGTAGCTAGGAGCCAACAAATACATAACCAACAAACTACAGACACTACAAAACAACACTCTCAGAACAGCCCTCAACCTACCCTCCAAGGAACACATATCCAACAAAAGGAGAGAAGACAAGTGGCTCAAAATCTCCAACCGCATCTCTCTCAAAACTGCATCACTCACTTACAAATGCTTAAACAACGCGCCCCCCCCCCCTATCTCGCATCCAGAACAAAGAAAAAAACCTCCACCCGCCCCAACAGATCGATCAACTCCTACTGCCTACAGGTACCCAATTTCAGACTAAAGAAAACCGGCGGCAGTAGCTTCCCTGTCTTGGCAGCCCAATACTGGAACGCCCTCCCACTCAACATTAGGACAGACCAATCCTACTATAGCTTCAGGCGAAACACCCTCACTTGGTTGCGGGCCAATGATCACGACTAACCCTGCCTTCTCATCTGCCCATGCCGCTGTTCTAACCTGACTGCCATGCACAGCTTTAAATAAGTAAATATGTAAGTGCAATATGTAAGTGCAACCCCTATGTACAGCACTAAATATGCAAATATGTAAGCATCCGTTTAACTATATGTATATATGTACACACCACGCAATGTAATGCTATGCCTCGTTTTTCTTTTCTGTCCTTCTCATTGTGCCTTTTCATGTAACTAAGTTTTTAAGTAATCCTATCTTCCAGCCCTCTGTTGCGCCCTGTTACCTCTGGGTTTTGCGCGCCATACTAAATAAATAAACAAACAAACAAACAAACAAACTGATGTTTCAATTTGTCTAGAAAGTCACTGCTATTAAACACATATTCACAGAAACTGTTTGCCCAAGATCACAAGGCACGGGTGAAGAATGCTGCCAACGTCTAATAGTAGACAGGGTGTAAATTCCCTAGTACAAATCTACAGATGACATCACGCCACGGGAAAGAATTAAACCCAAAAAAATAGAAAGTGTTAGGCATCTTTTACAATAAAAAAAAGAAAGAGGCACCGTGCTTGGCCAATACATCTTGCTCAGATGGTCTCGGTACCCACAGCCTCCACCTTGGATAGCAATTAATTCCATGTTTACCGCTTGTCCACCATGGCTTCCCTGCAGCCCCGCCCTTCCAGTGTAACAATCTCAAAGGGCTGCACTCAACCCGGAGCACCCAGGGATGGAAAGAGAGCTCTCAGTCCGACCCACGCTGTTTTTACTTTTGTGTAGTGTACCCACCTAGACACAAGGTTCGTTACGACAAAATGTCACACTCGTGCTTACCGTCTGCCCACTCACAAGCAGGGCCAGACAGTGTGCTGCAGCTCGGACAGAGGCATCGATCTTGTCAGGTGATCTGCAGCTTCACCGAACTTTGTGTCTTCAACTGTTACATGGTGCTAGATTTCCTGCATGTCATTCCTGAATTATCAGTGTCCAATACTATCATCGGCTCGTTGTTCTGTATGCCTACTTTATTTTTGTAACAATTTGTATGGCCCCTATACACAAGGGACTACTGTAGCGAAGACATGTTTGTTGCAGAGTTCCTTTCTGATCAAGATTACATTGGTCTGGCACTTCTTAATAGGCAGAGTCACTGAACGGAAAGCTCCTTTTGAATACATAAACATTGATTTGTTATTCTGAATGAAACAAAAATGGGTGAAAAGGCAAAAGACAGGAGGTGCGGGGGGAGGGGAGGAATGTTGCTTTTCAGTGGTTTTGTAGTGTGGTTGAGGTGCCAAGAGTGTTGGGGTTGTCCAGAAAAGCTAAGTTGAACCAGGGTTCCCTTACAATCCATGTTAATTGGCCAGAAACATCATTATTTTCTTCCTTTTATTCTTCAAACAGTCGCAGGTCACTGGATTCAGACGGAAACTAAGCCCAAGCCGTCCACAGAAAGATTAAAGAAATGAGAACTCCAGGACTCTGCGCCAGTAGAAAAATTAACTGTTTTAATATATAACCAAAATTAGACAGTTAGCCCTCTTCTTGACACGTGTTTCGGCTTGCTATGAGCCTTTTTCAAAACTGGGCCAATGTTGAAACGATAAGGTCCGTAAGATTGTTGTCAGTATGCAAAATGACTGGAACAAATCCCCACAATTCAATATTCCTGCTTGTTCATATTAACATCGCGTCCACCCTTTGAGGAGGTGATTTTGGCCTAGGACACAACATTTAGTTTTAGAATGGTTTAGGCTGTCAGACAAAAGTAGATTTGCAAGAAGTAGTAGTACGACAGGAGTGGAAGTGAAGGTGGTGCCATGGGGGGGTTAATAATAATTACCCGGGGTGATACTGAGAAGCAGCTCAGTGCTGGGGTGACGGGGAGAGGGCACATGCTCTTCTCCTATCTGTATCCTGTAGTGTTGTAATTAGTTTGTTCAACATTATCTCCAGTTGTACACGGTCACATGACATTCTGCAGCTTTTATTCATGAGATGCTACTGTGTACCTCGCGCTGCTGTCTCCAAATAATATTGTGTACATTTTTTCACAGTAATATAATTTGGAGAAAGGAACTTCTGATAATCAGAAGTTCCTTTCTCCAAATTATAGTACTGTGAAAAAATGTACACAATCTGATTTGAGAAACACATGTATGTAGCTGCCCCATGCCACTTGTTTCCTACCATAAGTGGTGGGTCGGGTAGCAGTGCTGGTGTGTGCCAGTGAAGACCCACCCAACTTGGGTCACCACCCGAGGGAAGAGCGAGGCAGGGGAATGGCCTGGAAGAGGATTGGATGATCCTCTGTCCGCACGCGAGACAGTCATCAGTCTACCACGGCACTCGGCGGCTGCGCTGTCTGTGCTTTCCTCTCCTCTCATGTTCACCACTGGCCACTCTGGGACAACAAGATGGCCATCATGAAGGGAGACAGTCCAGACTCCGGAGCGTCTTGTTGTCACAGCAGCAGAGCACAGAGCGAGATGGAGAGGAGAGGAGAAGAGACAGGAAACTAGGCCTCCATTCCCTGACATGCCTGGACCTACTCAGGAGAGCACAGGATCCAGGTAGGGACTGGAGGCCTGCAAGGGCAAGTAGTCCAGCTGCGGTATGGCCAGCCTGGGGGCACAGTACATGCATATATTATACTGTAAGTAATCCTTACTGGTTCAGACCAAAGGCAAGGCACTGACAGGCTGCAAAGCACACACATGGCTCTGCTGAACCTCCACGCCCTGGCGCACACAATGGACTGTCTCCGTCTCAGCAACAAATGAGAAGGCAACGAAAGAAGCTCTGCCTCTCGTGTGCCTCCTGACCCCACCCACACTCAGTCTAGCAAATGTAATTGGCTGACAAACAGCCAATGAAACATGCTCAATTCTGTGTTACTAAGCAGTTCCTGACATTGCTCTCTTTGCGCATAAATGGATACTGGCAGGGCCACAACTCTAGCGTTCCACCAGCCTCCTAATATTACGGATTACTCTGATTGTGCAGAGCCCTACTGCGCCAGCTAGCCACACGACATTAATTATTTATTTTCATACATTCTTTTTCAGCCAGCAATGCCCCACATATTGTGAGACTTAATGCAGGTAGCACAGCTCACTGTTTTCTTGTCACTAGTCCCTAGTCCCTGGGGCCGGCGACCCCCACCCTAAACAACCACTGTGTGGTTGACAGAGCACCCACAATTCGTAGTTTAGTTTTCCCTATGTCTCTGCTGCCCCCTCTCTTCTCTATCGACTTTCTAGCGGTCTCCACTTCCTGAAAAGAGACTGTCTGCCAAGCAGATACGACTATGGCAGGACAACTAGTTGTCCCTCTGACTGCTGCACACGCTGAGCTTGCTAACCACCATTTCAAGGTACAGCTGTGACCATATTAACCCATGATTTAGCCATCAATAAGTCTTTAAAATGTACCCTCTACACACTCACAAATATTTATTTCGCTCCTCCACTACTTATTCCTGACTACAAAACCCCAAAATAAAAATTGGGAGAAAGGTGAAACGCGCAATAGTAGAAACATGTGCTTAGCACCGGGACAAGTTTCTTTAGGAATCGTTTTGCCACTCTTTCCAATTTAGAAGAGATACATTAACAGGCACCCTATGATGCAGTTTGAATGTTTGGAAATGGGGGTGAAACCATTACAGGTCTAGAAAAATCGCTGGTTAGTGACACATATTTAGTGACTTATTTTCACAGAAATGCTGTATCCTGAGGATACAATGATTAAAAAGGAGTGTTAACCATGATATATTGGAACATTGGGGCCTAGAAGATGCATTAGCTCAAAAGTCAACACAAGATTTGATAAACAAGTAAAATATCACTAAGGTTCAAGAAATGTGAGTTGTTGACCTGCCTCCATTGGATGGATTTGTAACCATCAGTAGTCCTGCCACCAGCAAGAAGAGGTGGAAACTCTGGAGGAATATGTACTTTTGTAGCATTGATTATTACACGTAAAGTGATAAACATGATACATGCTTCCAATTATGAAGTGCTAAAACTATTGTGAAAAAACAGAGTTTTTACATGCTTGGGTAATTACTATAATCCGCCAGCTAGAAATAACGTGGGCAATCTACTGGACAGACTAGAGGAACGGATTGTCCTTTACAGCCAGAAAGGGAAACGTTTCCCGGTTAATCATTTTTGCTGGGGATTTTAACTCGAAATTGGGCCTGGAGCCCCGAGACGAAATGTGTGTAGAAGCTGTAGCAGGATTTCATACTCGGAATCTTTTAGACACAAGACAAGATTTTGGGCATTTTAATGCAGGATTATTTACTTCAGTGAGGAATGAGGGCAGTTAATGACATATTCTTCAGATAATCCTGGACATTAGACATTTAAAGGACATGGGTCCTCCTCAATAATAGATTATTTATTCATGAATATATTCTCTTGTCCCAAAATAATTGTTTTTAAAGTCATAGCTTGACCTTATAGAGGTAATTCAGCACATTTTCTAACACTAATGTGTATCCTTGAGGGTCCCAATGACGGTCCCAATGAGACCTAGAACATGGATAGTGGATTGTAATCTGACAGCAAACCATTGAGTCCTAAAGTGGGGCAGAATCTTGGAACTAAAACTGGTGAGGAACCTTTTCTGGATTTCCAAGATCGTTTTGTGTTCTGAATGGCCCCTATGCCAATTACTTCTGAGGTTTTGTCTGATGTCTGAGAATTGTTTATTGACATAAAGAACTCTGTCTAAACTGTGCAAAAGCCAAGAATTAAGCCGCAAATGAGGATGGTTGGGCTGGGCCTAAAAAGATGAAAAACTTAAATTGCCGAATGATTTGAATGATTTGAAAGAAACTAGTACAAAAGGAGCAAATCATGCTGAAGATAAGAAATTATAAACCATTTTATAGAAGCGGAAAAGGCAATTAAATGAAGAGGCTTGGGGTGATTTGGTAGTGGCAGTGTGACGTTCTGACTTCTGTAAATTCTGGGAATGGATCACATTTGGTCCTGAGGGTAGAGTTCTCAATGCACTTACAATTAATATGTACCTAGATGACTTGGTGAGGCACTTTACACATCTTTACAGAGAATGCAAAATAGAAATTTGGAACAATGCAGGCCCTGAAAACTGGTGAAGAGATGGACACCAAGAGACAGAACATTGCACCCTTGGTGCTGACTGTAGAGGAAGTCCTACATGCAAACACATCCATGAAAGCCAAAAAAAAGGCCAGAATGTGACTGCATCCTTGAAGACTTGTTGAAAAATCTGCCAGAGGAATGGTCATCTTTATTATGTAAAGCCTACAATGCTATGATTAAGACTCCATCTTATCCTGTGTTGTCGAAATCAGCTGCTATTTTTCCCATCTTCATCTTCCCCCTCTCCCCTGCTGATTCTCCTGACAGTTACTGCACTGGATACCTGGCCTCCCTTCTGATCTTGGGCCCAGGGACGCCAGTTGCCCACCTGCACTGCCTCCCTGGCAACCCCTGCACTTGGGGACTGTTTATCTGTATCCTTACAGCACCCCTACCAGCACTTATGCTCTGCACTTACCATACACTGCCACCTGCTGGCCGTTTTTATTTATCTTATTTATTGTACTATCCCTTGTACTGCACTTCCCCCTTCTCCCTCCCCCCGCACTTTTCCCCTTCCCCTTCCCATGCACTTGCGCGATCCGAATGTCACCTAGCCTAGTAGGATCGTTGTCTGTCTTCCCTTTGTTCCCCCTCCCTTGCCTCGTCGCGCTTTTAAACACTTGTGTATAGGCGCGTTATAAATGCCATATCATATCATATCATATCAAGGGGAATGAGCAGATCTAGCCAGCTACAGATATTACTCACCAATGTATCCTTTAAGATCTTTAACAAGCCGGTCCTAGTGAGACTTAATCAGTGGGTAGAAGACAACAATATCTTAGCACCTGTCCCGTTGGGCGAAGGACAAGGGTTGAACACTGAGAAGCCGGGTCTAAATCTTTATTTAAATATAGCCAAATAGTTCTCTATTAAAAGGAAGCCGCTGTATGAAGCATTAAATGGCTTAAAAATGGCATTTGACTTGGTTAACCATGCAACCCTGTGGACCCCACTTAATAATCTAAGCATCCCCGAAGGGTCGTAATAAATCATTATTTGTTTCCATGACCAGAAAATGGCTTCTCTGTGATTTAGCAGAGGAGGTTACATAATACCTTTGGTCCCCATTAACCGGGGCATTAGGCACACTTACTCTTCAATTAATTCACTAACTCATTGTATTCTGAGCTTCCTTTATTACTTTATGCTGACAATATCATGGGATCCACCCACGTGGTCATTACCGTTTCACTGCATTTGGCGAAACAGCCATTTTGCTGCATTCTAAGCTGCATTTTATTTTTAGGGATTGCTGGTTTTAGGGTACATATACCATAGTTTTTTAGGGTAGCAGGGCATGGGGAGGGGTGTTAAGGCATGGAAAATGGTCATGGGTGGCTTAGCCCCTCATAAAAAAACACATCAAATGTGACAAAAAGGCCAAAGTGAGCCAGTGTCATTGATCCCAATGTCATATTATTAACTTGGAATTGCTAGATGCTTATTCAACATATTTAATGACCTTGATCTTGCAGTAAATGCAGCAAAATCAGAAACTATTGTATTCACCTCTAATGGCATAGAAATAACTCTGAAGTGTGGTGTAATTACCAAGGTTATTCCTCTAGTAAAATATGTTGAATTTCTAGATATGCTGTTCCTCCCCAATTGAATACTGGGACATACTGGGAAATGTTTCTATATTTGAGCATAGTTTTAAGACCCAGCCAGACCCATATATCAGGCAAAGGTTCAAAGAGTTGCAACCCATGGGGCAACCATATGGGGTTCCAGATATACAACATAATACAACAAACTCATCTTCAGTCCTAAACTATGACTATGACTTGTTATGTTATGTACTGTTATGTTATGTTGATCATTACCACACACCACTACCACCAATGGTCAGTCTCCAGGTGCTTGCGTGGCTCTGCAAGGGAGGGAGGCGGGGAGGTTAGTTGGGATAGTGTGAGAGGATAGGTTCAGAACCAGGAGGAACTGGCGTCTGTGAGTGCTGTTTTGCATTTTGGTTGTTTGTGCCCGAGGCCTCATGTATTGTAACTGTATGGGTAAGATCCAGTGCCTCGGGTATGTGGAAGTGTTTTGTGTTGATGTTAATGTGTTGTGTGGGTTATGGTGGGTTTGGTCGTATGCGCTGGTTTTATAGTGTCCTTAAGGGATCTAGTGTCACAGGTAGCCGTAGCAGTGGGTTGATCTTGTTTCTTGGTGTGCAGTTGCATTGTTGATGGTTTTATGGACTATGTAGGTGGTTCACTCTAGGTGTGTTTCAGCATCTAGAGATGCTCGGTGTGGATATAGTATTAATTCTCTGTTTGTTTATGTGTGCCTAGTCGAAGATCTGGCGTAGAGGCATCAGTTATGTTGGAGGAGCAGGAAGACGGAAATGGGTTAGTAAATTGCTTTGTTTGTTGGTGCCTCTGGTGCGGCTCTTTGTTTGCTGCTTGATGGTATCTAACCAGGGTCTTGTTTGTGGTTCTTCGGCCCATCTGGTCACCTCTCAGGTTGTTTGTCTGTGGTGTTGTTGTTATTGGTGTCCCTGTGAGGTTGTCATTGTCTGCTGAATAGCCAGGTTTTGAGCCATTTCCTGTAGGTGATATGGTCTTCTGTGTTTCTAATTTCGTTGGGCATGTTGTTCCAGATGTTAGCAATTAGACATGACAATGCTGTTCTGCTGAATTTCGTAGTGTTTAGCCTCTATTTGTAGGTCCTTGCTGGATCTTAATGGCCTTCCTGGGCACTACTGGCCAATCTTTTCTTGGAGGAATTCTGCTCCTTGTCTGTGCAAAGCCTTGTGGGCAATGCAGAGTGCTTTGAGTTTGATTCACTTTTTTTTTTACTGGTAACCAGTGTAGGCTTTTCATTGTTAGAGTGATGTCTTCTTTTTATTCTTAATATGATCCTGGCTGCTTTATTTTGCACCCTTTGGAGTTTCTTGGTGAGTCTTTCTGGCATTCCTAGGTAGAGGATGTTTACATAGTCAATTCTTGTGATTATCAGAGATATGATTGTGAGGTTTCTGTGGGTGAAGGAGAGGTAGGGAAGGTAGGTTGCATAAGGAGGTAGGTTTAACCTAATCTAGAGGATGTCCTAAGAATTGGTGTGGTCTGACTTTACCTATCATTTTACAGCAATCCCAAGGCCATGCTAACTCAGAATATTTGGGATGATGAATTAAAAAGTGAAAGAGCTATGCAGATACCGTGGCGTGGATATGTAGTATTGAAACTAAGGATACTCCATTTTGAAACTGCTCATGGTTTACCACTTCACTCCAGTAAATTAGCGGTGGCAAATGTAAAAAATAGCCCTGGTCTCTCTATATGAGGCTATCCCGGAGGAGGCAGAATTAGTGTAACTGGCAAACAGGCGCCTGGAGGTCATTTCAGTTGGTGTCCTACATGGAATTGTTTTTCTATTTGAGTCAGTGGTGTACCATAACATAGGTTTGTCTGAACATGTTAATGTTCAGCGGACCAGTCCTAGTCATCTGTCTGTTTTGTCATGAAGTAGAGGAAACCAGAGTGCACTTTTTTGTTTTACCCAGAGCATTGTGATGTTAGGACAAAAATCGTCATGGCCATCCATACTCAATGGCAAATACAATGGACACAGCAGGGGCACTGCTAAGTTTACACTGTTTCTGAGATTTAAAAACACATACTTTTGATCAGCATGTATTACTTTATTAAATGTGAGCTAACATGTTATGTACATGTTATGTACTTAATTGTGCTGTGTTTGTAGGGTTGTATATTAGACTTGTGGTTTGGTGCCTTATAGTTAAACTACAATTCCACTGGTGCAGGTTTCAGGGTTATGGCTTACATTGGAACATTTCTGAGGATATTTAGAAATTGGTAAGTGCTATGACAGTGCACATGCATCTTAAACTGAATAAATTTAGGATTCCATCAATTATTTGTGTTGTATAATTTTATAATTTTGCAGACTGTCATGCCCTAAGACGTTTCTCATTTATGTAAATTATTTATTCTGAACAGGATGTCTATGTTAATGGAGTCTAGCTTTTTTGAAGGAAGGTTACTCCTAGTTCTGTTGTTATTGCACTTTATATGAGATTTCGCTTCTTGTGGTTCTTGAACAACTAATTGTATGCAAAAAATGTATCTTATCTATTTATCAACTGTATTATTGCTTTGTTACTTTCATCTTATGATATGTTATTGGTTATTTGAAAAAGTGCAGCTATCACCCGAGGGTATCTTGGCACTAGAGAAAGGGGATTACAGAGAGAAAGGACTGTAACGTCTGGGATCAGTTCGAAGGTAGCGGATAGAGAAAGTGCTTCAACGCTTTTTGAAATTTAGTGGGATCTTCCATTAGTCGTAAAGATATAGAAGGATGTTACAGAGAGAAGGAGCCTCCACTGATAAGGCTCTGCCGACTACTGAAGCCTTCTTAATGCGAGGAACAACAAGAAGACCAAGGTTGACCTATCGGAGAGCTCTAGTTGGGTTATAGGGAGGGATATTTTCCTGAAGGTATAGAGTGCCCTGCCCATGAAGAGCTCTCTGTGTTAAGCAGAGAACTTTAAACGTAATTCTCCTTTCAACTGCGAGCCAATGGCGTTGGTGAAGAACCGAGGAAATATGTGCAAACTTTGGAAAACCAGCTACTAGCCGAGATGCTGAGTTTTGAAGAATTTGAAGCCTATCTAAGTGATATTTAGCCTGAGCTAGCAATGTCGCTTTGCAGTAGTCTGAAATGTATCATACTTCTGAATCCACCACGAGTCCCTTTAATGCAGGTGGTGTACATGGAACCACTAGTTTAAGCATGTTTATTTTAAAATAGCCTGCATTACAACGAGAACTAACTTGCAGGTCAGATGACAGAGAGCCGGCAATTTTTACTCCCAGGTTTTTTACCAAATCAACTGGAGTAGAGAAAGCACCCTGGGTGGGAGGCCAGAATTCTGGGGACCAGAGAGCGCGGAAACGTTGGTCTTGTCCCCATTCAGCTTAAGCCAGCCATCCACTCTCCTATAGCAGCTAGGTAGCGTTTCAGGTGTAAAGCAGATTCTTTCAAATTCTGATCAACTCTCAGAATCAGCTGATTGTCATCAGCATATGAATAAAGAAACACTTGTAACATTGGATCATATTGGCTAAGGAGCGTACATAGTTGTTAAAAAGCAGAGGAGTGATGGCTAAAAAACGTACTGACTCTGTGCCCATAGACGGACTGCAGCCGGATTGAAATGGGTCCAAAATACAGGCATCCTCTAAAAGGGGTCACTTGTGCATGTGTAAAAGTGATTGGACCAGAACCTTGTTCAAAGGAGAAATGTACAGTTTTTGTCATGATTTGTGCTGCGTCTTCCTTGAGTTTTGTAATCACTTCCAAAGGAATCGGGTCTAAAGGAGAGCTGGACCTCAAATGTTGTATAACAGTAAGGAGCTGGTTCTCAATCATTTCAGAAAATGCTGAAAAGCAGGCTCCATTAAGCTGTAGCTTTGATCGGAAGTCATTATTTACGGCTGCTTTTTCAGAAGATGAAATAGTTTTAGAAATATTGACAATCTTCTGAGTCAAAGGGGGAATCGGAGCAAAAAAGTAATACTAGGAGGTGGTAGCTCCTTTACCACTGAAAATAGTTCTTCAGGCTGATTTAAAGTATTAGAAATACAGCTAGTTAAGTACACCGTTTGAGCATCTTTAATGGTCTGGTGGTATTTAAGGCAGTAGATTTCAAAGAGATTTATGACAGTATTCCTGAAATAAAGTGTTTGATGATAAGGATAATGATGATGATGGAACAAGTTTCATGGTGTTTCTTTTCTTGCTATGCCATTTAGTCACAACAAGGAAGCTAATCTCTACCGGGGCAGCCAGCCCCAGGAGCATTGATGGTGCTGGGACCTATGTCAACAGATTAACTCTGTTCTGATAGGCAGCAGAAACCCAGTGGCCTAATTGACCTAATATTGTACAGCCCTTTCTGCAGACATTACAGGTAGGGTGCCCAGAGCAATGCCAGTGGTTAGGTTAAATTCCAAACCTCCCAGCCATCACCTCTTGTTTTTCATAAATCACCCAGACGGGGATAGGTATGCCCAGATGTGGGTCCCGAACCTGCTGTGCATAGAGACTCAAGCTACTCCTCACTGATGCCACCAATGAGGCCAAAACATGTCTGGGGATGCTTGTGGTCTCATGCAGAAGGGATGTGACCTAGCAGTTCGAGCTGGACTGCTCTTTTGGGGCCGGACCAAGACGGATTTGAATATGGTCTTTCCCCTTCTGTAGTAGCTTTCCAGGCTGAAGAACGATCATCTGGAGGGTTGCACAGAGCAATGCCAGAGGTTAGGATTTGTTCCAAACCTTCCAGCCATCATCTCTTTTCTTATGCATTAGAGGTAGGGTGACCAGATATCCTGGATTTGGGGAGACTGTCCCAGTTTCCTTACAAAATGGTCCATAATAGAAACATTTCAGCATTTTTAGAATAGGCTTTGAAGCCAGATCATTATCAAAGCACTTGCCAAACATAACGTGAATGTAAGTCAGGTTATAGCTGCAAGGAAAGCATTGACTTTTTAAATTGTGTATTTATCATGTACATTTGCACATTCCTATATTCAAAGTACTGCATTGGGAAGGTAGTTTAAACATATGCATCTTTTATTGCTGCCAGAATATCTGATGGGGCAGAAAATAAAAGAGAAGAACAGTTGAAAGAGTGCGTGGTGGATTGATGAGAGGGAACAGAATGGAGTAAATTGTTTAACTGAGGGAGGAGGCAATAGAATGTAAAGAAAATGAAGACTGGATGGAAATGAAAGGATGATATAGAGGTGATCAAAAAGCACATACTCTGAATGCCCTAACAGTATTTCAAGTTTGCCACTGACAGAATGTATTATCATTAGTCCACCCAATTACTCCTGTGGAAAAATACCCCAAACCCCATCGAAGACTATTCAAATTGGTCCTAAATGGTTGCAAAAGCTCTAAAATACAATTGAAAGAGTCTAGCGATAGCCTAAATTTAGGTGGATTTATAAAACGGATCTAATTTAACAGCTGATTCTAATCATAAATATGTTTTTCATTGCTCAGCCTTTGGTAACTTTCTATGTCTGTCACAATATCCAAAGGACATATAATGGAATATATATTATGTTTCTATGGAATAGGCTGCACTTTTAATATGTGCGTGCGTGCATGTGTGTGTGTGTGTGTGTGTGTTACTAAAAACAAAGGCACAGCTTAGAAAGTAATGCCAACTGCAGAGAATGCAGACGGAGGGTGAAAGGTAGGCTGATGTTATGTGTCCATTGGTTCATTGCATAACATTAATAGTATGGACAAAATGGAGGGTAATACATATATAAATATATGTATACATTAATTTGAATTTTTCTTTTTACAAAAGTTAATGTTAAAACAACAAATACTTGACATCTACAAACATTAGAAATAATAACGTTAATGTATCAACATAATTTAAATATTATCAATACATTAACAAAAATAATGATATAAAAAAAAATCATGAGAACATTTACTCACCCAGTTTTTTATTTTGTGAAATTTAGGTTGGCTTGTACATTTTTAAAATTGTTTTAGTGAAGGTTGTAACGCTAAGCAACCCTGATTTTTTCATAGTATTTAAATTGGACTGTTCAATCTTTTACCGTGAAGGAAATGTAATTTGTTTTATTAATATTTTCTTGCATTACTTAAAAAAGTAAAATTGTTTTTATAGATGCACTTTTTAATGTGTGTTGAATTTGTCCTGGTTTATCATAGTACTTAATTATGCATTAGTTAGTTAGCATGAATGACATGTTTGCATTTGAGTTTATTTACAGTATAACTATTGTAATTTAAATGTGGATAAGTTGTGTACATATGTATGCTGTTTGTACAGGTTACTAATTATTTTCATTCTATATAATTTCTTTGAGTTATTTAAATTGTGTTTTATTGGTATGTATATAATACTAGTATTAGCATGTTTTATGTTATGTTTAAAATGCCTTTAATTACATATTTGTAAATGTAAAATGTATTTTGTATTTTTAATGTAAATTCGACTATGAAATGTTTATATATATATTCTGTTATTTAAAATATATGTTTAAGTGAAGGCTGGGTGTTTTGTAATTTTTTAATACAACTCTTGTACATGGATTATAGGTACAGATGTTATAATGTATGTTTTTAGTTATTTATATTTTTTTATTAAAACAGGATGTTGCACTTTGTGTTAAGAATGTATGGTAACAGTGCAAATTGATTTTACTTAACATGTTTTACAAAATTTAGAATTACTTTTTAATATGGATCTTATTTTATGTTTTATATTTTAAATGAGTTAAGGTTACCATGATATTGTTTTTACATTTAATTTATTTGTATACATTTCTAAAATAACTTTTACACAAGCATTATCACAACATTAAAAACAATTAATTACATAACATTTTATAACATAACCAAATGTACAATATACCCACATTAGCAGCTGTGTTTAAGTTAGCATTTGTTCCCACAGTGTAACTGTTCCTCTTAGGAGTATACAATAATTATAGGCTAGGCAATCTATGTCAATATTTCGGTTATACAAGTCCATCATTCAATCGTTAAAATAATAAATAATAGACTATTTAAAACTGTTAATAGGCTAACATTTTCCCTAGCTTAAATGAATCACAAGAAAATAACAATCTGCTAACAAAATCCAGGATTACTTATTGATTGCCAATCGCTTACTTATAACAATTTACAATTGGTATAGTGCAAAGTGCGTACTCTGTGTCTGTATTAAGACAATAGTCCCAGAATCTGTCCTCTTTTATCGAATCATAGCAGTGAACCATGGGGCCTAAAATATTCATATATTCGGAGCTTAATACTGTGCATCCTGTAAATAGCTGTTTTGCCATCTCTAATGCACCAGATTTTTTACACAGGCGGCAAAATCTTTAAGGGGGATCCCCAAATGAGCTCCCACAGATAGGTATGTCAGTAATTGATTTATGCTCATTCTGAATCAAAAGCTCTGAACCGATAGGTTTGGGCATTGCCGCAAGTATCTCTGAAGTATCAAATAATTATGACCCACTCTAGATACATACCCGTGGCTTCTAAAAGACTCTAAATTAGTAGAATTACTGGTCCAATCCCATTGCTTAACTTTGTTTGAAAATGCATTTCAAGGTTTGGTAATTTGTCCCTCTAGTAAAATCAGGCCACAAGCCAATGGCCCTGTTTAAGCTACTTGCCAACACATCAAACTGATCTGTGCCTCGGCCAGTAGCAGGCATAACACCTGCATCCAATAGTGCAGGCAGCTTACATTTTGGGCACAAGTCCATTTTAATGTGCAACAAGTCTCTTCTAACGAGCAGCTCACCTCTGAGTGATACAAGCCCCAACTCTAGCATTAAGTATTCAATAGGGCTAGACATACTCAGCCTTAGGATACGTTTCCAAAAGGCTCCTTCAATATGATACAGCCATTTCACATCTCATATATTCATTTCTTCCAAACCATATAACACATTGGGCTGAAGCATTGCTTATAGCGTATAATGATTCCCTCTAATGAGAACCCAGCAATGTTTGTAGCAAAATTGCATATTAGCTGGGTCATGCGACGGGCCTTGGTTTTCTTAATGGCCACTATATACTAGTAGGGCCTACTGCCGATCATCTCTAAGCCCAAGTAGGGTAGAGTGGCCTAGAGTAGCATAGCCTCTTCCCCTCTGTGATGCGTGTTTGTGCCCCTCACCCACTCTTGCCCCTGTGATGCATGTGTGTGACTACCCCCCCCTGCCCCCGTGATGTTTGTGTATGCTCCCCAGGCCCCTGTGCCCCCTCTGATGTGAGTGTGTGCCCCTCACCCCCTCTCACCCTTGCGACGTTGCTGTGTTCCACCTCATCCCCCCTCTTGTTTCCCCCCTTTTTCATTGCTAGAGTTGTCTTGATTCACAAAGGGTTCACCATCAATGACTTTTGACAACGCTAGGATTGACTTTTTGGACACTGACTCTTGGGGCTTCACCCCCTCAACTCACATTCTGAACCGTCCGTTTTGTATTTTCCCTTGCTCCCTCCCTTGTCGTGAAGTGCTTTGAAACACATTGTGTAGAGGCGCTATATAAATAAACCACCATATCATATAATATCATACGGTACTACGTTGTCCAACTTACCAAGTATAGTCTGGAAATCAAGTAGGTTCACTTTTTTTGAAGAGACAGCCATGATCCTGGGTTTACCCAAATTTATGCACATCTCATTGGCAGCAGCATATTTTATCAGCAATTCAAACATTGGTTTGGCTCCCGTAAAAGTATGGTTCATCATTACCAAATCATATATTTATCATGATATTTTATTTTAATATAATTTTAATATAATTCTTTTTTCTAATGTATTGATAATATTTAAATTATGTTGTTACCTTAACGTTATTATTTCTGATGTTTGTAGGATTTACATTTCTGTTGGTTTAACCTTAACATTTCTTTTTTTATACTTAATAATTAAAAAATGTTTTTAAGCTTGTATAATTGTTTGTCAAATATTCTTAAATACTATTTAATTTTCATTAGATATTGATATGATATGATAGGTTATTTATAATGCACTTAATACCCAGAGGTTTCTAAGCGCGGATCTGGGGATCGAACCTGTGGTGCTCTGTGCCGTCTTGCTTTCAAGGCTATCACATTGCCCCTGAGATATCCTCCCGAGACTATTATATATTTAACAAAAATATATAAATGTGAATGTTTCTTGAAATTGGCGATGTTGATATAGTTTTGTAAAATTAAAATTATTTGTGACAGTGGAAATATAATTTTTGTGACGTCTCCACACTACCCCTTTAAGCAGTCTCTTACCTCAAATTTTAATAAGAACATTTCAAACAGAGTCGAATTGAAATCCCAAATAACAGATTTTGTATGTTATGCCAATGAAAGTTTCTTCCACATGTAATAAGAATACCTTTATGTACTTGTTCAAATTTTTTCTATCAATTGACAGAATTTGAGAAAGTATGTAAAAGTAGATATATTCACTGAAAAAACTTTGTTAAAGGGACATTATATTTAAGTTGGACTAATAAAAACCTATGAAATTCAATGAAAAAAATTTTGTTAAAGGGATGTTATGGTTACAAGTAAAACAAAAAAAAACAGAAATGTTACCAGTCATGGTAGGCTAAGCAACCATAACAAGCGCCGCCACTGTGCACTGCTAAGACTAACACCCAGGACATGAAAGATGACATCACAAATGCCATTGATGACATCACTGATGACATCACATATCTGGGCCACTTGTTTTTGTTTACTGACATGATCAGGCTAGTTTTTTGTTTTTACTGACAATGAGAATTTCCAAAATGTAAAAGGTCCTATATATCTACACATTAATCTTTTCATATGTTGTTAAAGTAGTTTCCTTAGTGTTTAATCTGCGCTCATAGTGCACATACATGGGGCAATAAGCACTCCTCAAGCACACACTTAATTTGTACATGATAATTGACTCTGTTATTGTCATTATTTAGTGCGGTTACTTCTTTCTTACTTACTTTAGTTTCCATGTATGTGCATCTAATTTGTATGCATTGTGTTTTTGTATGTATTTGTTCTACTAACACAAGTGTGTAGTAAGTTTCCAATTGTTACCTATTTATTCCATGTTTAACATTACTCAAAACTCTCATAAGGTAGCGTTTATTATTTTACTATCAGAAATTACCAGATTAAAAATATTGTACTTCTATGGTCCATTCTACAACCATTGCTTATATGTATGTATGATTTGGTTCCTCTACTAACAATACTAGAATGTAATGATTTGTTAACATGAGTACATTCTTTAATTGATATTGATATTGATATTTTATTTCTATTGCGTTCGTACACAAGTGTTTCAGAGCGCGACAAGGCAAGGCAGGGGAACAGGGGAGAACAAAACAGCGATTTTACTAGGCCCAGTGACATTGAGAACGTGCAAGTGCATGGGAGAGGGGAGGGGAAAAGTGCATAGAAGAGGGGAGAAGTGGAAAGTGCAAAGCAGGGGAGAAACAGATAAATAACAATAAATAAATAATAAAGGCAACAAACAGTGGTAGTGCAGCCAGCAAAAACACAGGACATGTTGGCAAAACCATGCTTTGAACTTCTTGCTGATCCAGCACTTCAACCTGTACCCATGACCAGATTTTTTGTTTCCTCAATCAAACTTATCCCAGTTTGATAAAGATTTAGCACACAGCTGGTCCCTGGTTGTCATTCATGCCCACTTTAACCCCATTGCTGGTCCTTCATGGTCATGGCCAGTAGCCAGAGGCCACAGGCTATACCTCAGTCACCAATGGTATATCACAATTTTTTGTACCTACATTAGGACTCTTTTCAAAAAATAAAACATGGACACATTTGCAAAATCAAGCTTTCAGGTCCTTGTCAAAATGTATGTGCATACAATAGTCATTATACATAGCCCCCACTTGACAAAATCCTTTCAGACTTTGCACAAATATTCAAGGTTGGGTCTATAATCTTTCTGAAAACCTTTGTCCACATTTGTCAAAAGTCAACAATGTTATAAGCAATCTAAAAATGTTGAGACCCCTGTCTAATTTTGCCCCCTCTTGACAAAATCCCACCTAACCTTTCATATCTAGGTCTAAAATCATAATGCAAACTTTTGTGCAGATTCATCAAATGGCACCACATTTGTAAGCCTTTAAAATATTTTGTTCCCTCTTGGCAAACCACACTCAGTCAGGTATAGAATGAAATTCCAAAATTTAATGCCATTTCCTTGAGTTACGCTAATGTTCCAAGCCATCCAAAAACAGATTTGCACAAACCCTGTAATGCAGAAATAGACGTAGATGTCCCAGAACATCTCAGATGTTCACGAACATCATAGGACTGGCCCAGACATCTGGATTGTTCGCTGAAGTCAGAGTTGAAAAAACACCAGTTTTTTGGGCTTTTTAAGGCTATATCCCTTCCCATCTTCATCACCCTACAGATCGTTTCATTAGTTTGACAAGCGCAATGTTGTGTTTTTTTATGTTTTCACAGCGTTGTTGGCGGGCAATGGGTGCTGTCCTTGAATGCAACAATGACAAGTGTTTCCAAAAATCTGAAGCACCTCACGTCTTTCACCATCCAATCAGCAGTTGCGTCCGATGTCCACGGACATCACGCCACCCTCTGGGCCAATTAGAGGCCCGTCCGCCGACCGAACAGGGAAGTGAGTCTGCAGATCGAACCCAGATAACACAAATTTGTTTTACTTACTTTGCAGCCTTTTTAAAAAATAATGACTGGATGGATATATACCAAATTTACAAAAGCACGCGTTTGGGACCAAGCCGCCACTCCTGCCGCAAAATCTGGTGAAAATTCATCCAGCGGTTTGGGTTGTAGGCGTGAGCAAATTTTATTTTTCATTGCGTCCATGGGAAAAACTGCACATTTTGGGACTTGCCCTAGAACTTTGCGCCCCCTCCACGAAACCTGACTAAACTTTGCAGAATCAAACTGAGGCTGCCATACACTTTCTTTGCAAAGTTTTATGAGCATTTATCCAGGGGGCAAAGTTATAAAGCTACAAAAAAGTGCTCTTCCTATGGGTTGAGCAACTTAACCATAACTACACAGCCACTACCACACGCCGTGTTATATATATATATATATATATATATATATATATATATATATATATATATATATATATATATATATATATATATATATATATATATATATATATATATAATATAGGCAGCAGTCACCAAGCCATAGTTAAGGTGAGTCTCTTGATGCATAGGAAATGTGAAAATTCCATTGCTAATAACGTTTGACTTGCAGAACATATATGGCTGATATTGTCCAAACATCAAGTTTGTCATGGGCCCCCCCCAAACTGGACATTTTGTTAAAGATTTGTTAAGAAATAAAAATGTTGTTAAGAAAGCCAACAGAAACACTGTTTTTAGCCTAGTTCCCTTAATTTGCAAACAGAGAAAAAAAGTCAAAATGTTGTCAAGCCGATGTGAAAAAACTGCTGGCCGAAGTTGGACCAAATGAGAAACAACTTGGGCATGAAGTGTTGACTCGATTTCCGGGACAGGCCTCAGGTAAATCCATCCAGGAGCTTTAAAAATATTTGACAGGAAGGGTGAACCCCCTGCTCCCTAAAACATTGCTTTTTCCTGTGGTGCTTTACAGCAGAGAGGCGGAGAGACTTTTCAGAAATGAAAATCATTCCTTTTTTCACAAAATTCTATTGCTACTATCTTTAACCAAATTGTTCGCCAAGGCCCCATAAAATTACAAAGTTATAAAGAAAACCAAATAGCACAGTTTTCAGCCCATCCATTTTCCCACAGAGAAAATGTGCAGTTTTTGAACAGGCATAGTGTGAATATAGTTTGGCAGATCCCGGCAAAATCAGAAACTGTTTGGACACAAAGCACTGACATAATTTCTTTGACTGATTTGGAGTAAAACTATCCAGTAGTTTTAAACATATTTCACAGAGAAGGGGGTCCTCTTTGCTACTTAAAACCTTTATATCATTCTTGGTGCTTTGCAGCACAGAGGCTGAGTGAGGCTAATAACATTTGACTTGCTTGATGGATTTGGATTATAATTTCTAAACAAAACGTGTGTCAATGCCCCCCTAAAATGGATATTTTTGAGAGCAATGTGTTAAAAAATTAAAAAAGTTATTAAGATAAGATACAAACGCAGCTTGCTCCTATTCATTTTCCCTTAGAGAAAAAGTGCAGTTTTTAAACTGCTTTAGCATGAAAACTGCTGTGCAGATTTGGACCAAATATGAAACAATTTGGTCACAAAGCATTGACTTAATTTCATTGATGATTTGGGGTAAATCCATCTGGTAGGGTTTAAAATATTCGACAGAGACACAGGGGTTCCCCCTGTTCCTTAAAACCTTTGTTTATATATTGGCCTTGGTGCTTTGCAGCATAGAGGTGGAGAAGGTTTTCAGAAATGAAAAGTCACCATTTTATTTGCTCGATATGAGTGTTTCCTGTGATGTTACCGGGGGAAGCCCCAAATGAAAGAACTGAACTATACGCTATTTGGTGGAGGAAAAAGGATGCCATCAAACTTTGAAATTAACTCCCCCACGCCCTTTACAGTGTCTAATAATGTTTGTGACATCAGAAAGAGACTCAAAACTCTACTGCCTGTGTAGTCACTCCCAAGGGAACACTGATTGTTTTGAACAATGCTTAGATGGCCTGACCATAGGGGCTATATAAATACTGATACCAATAGCAATGGCAATTACATCAAGTTGGAGGTCGGGGATGGGGAAAGAAGACAACATGTAAAGTTGGGGATTTGGGGGTAGGTTGGGGAGCCAGTTACGGGTTGATCATTTTCAGTTTATCAGGGGAAGACTGCGTGAATCACATAAGATTACAGCATGAAAGCCACAAGATGCACTCAGAAAAATAAATGGGCGTCACATGAAGCGATGTGTGATCAAGGGTAATGGGAGAGCTTTACAGAGGGAAAAAGCAATTGAGTGGATTGAGGGGATCTGGAAAAAAGAAGGCGGATACATGTTGAGTGCTTACGAGGATGCAGAAACCTTTTTAATTCTGGGCAATTCTTCCCATTAGAACCTAGGGCAGGGGAGCACCTATCAGTTTTTGTGGATCAAGAGCGTAAATCTCCGAACTCAGCCCGTGTTCCACGGAACTCGCAGGCTGCCTCCCCCGCCGCCTGTGCCATCTTCGCCCCCACCCTCCCTTTTCTTTTAAAAAAAAAACTATTACTCAAAATCCTCCCACCCCTACCCCACCACCCTCACTGCAGCCTACATGCTGTGTGCTTTTCCAGGCTGCCATGGTAATGGACGAGGGGTTTAATAACTGCAGTCCCTACATCTACTGGGCAGGGTGCAATGGGTGTTTGGTAACAAATTAAAGGGATGGTCTAGTAAAATGTTTTATTTAAAAAATAGATAGGCCACATAAAAAAAAAATACTAGCATCCTCCGTTTTAAAACTTCCTATGTAAAATTTTGAGCTATTCAAGCTCAAAATTCGAAAAAGCAAGCACAGGGGCGCAGCCATTTTGTGAAATGGAGGCCCTCCTGTGCTGGCTTTTGCTTTTGCGGCACTAATGAAGGAAAAGCCAGCCAGCTGTAGTAAACAAAGTCTACCGCTGGGTGGCTTTCCCTTCATTAGTGCCGGGACTCGGAGGACGCGGACCGGAGACCAGAGCAGGAAAGCTGCAGCTGAATCTCGGTAAGTGCTATTTATTTTTTTTACAAAAAATAAGCACTAGCTGTGGTTTTTTTCTAAGTTTTCCGGGCTGGAGGAGCCCGGAAAACTTAGAAATAAAACCGCAGCTTTAAAAACGTTGTATTTATGTTTGCGGTCGCTTTTGAAGCGACCACAAACATAAATACAACGTTATTGTGTTGGAAAACGCTGTGGTTTTTCTTTCCAAGTTTCTCAGGCTCCTCCGGCTCAGAGGAGCCTGAGAAACTTGGAAAGAAAAACCGCAGCGTTTTCCAACACAACCGCGTGTGTTTCTGCCTGCTGGAGCTATCACTTTGGGTCTCCGGTGCTCCCCCAGGGGAGCACCGGAGACCCAAAGTGAAAGCCACAGCAGGCAGAAACACACGCGGTTATGTTTACATGCCGCGCAGCGTTTCTACCTGCAGCTGATTTCCCATTTGGGGCTCTCGGGCTACCCGTGGGGAGCCCGAGAGCCCCAAATGGAAAAGCAGATTCAGGCAGACACAACGCGGTTGTTTTCCGCAATGCCGCGTTGTGTCTGCCTGAATCTGCTTTACCATTTGGGGCTCTCGGGCTCCCCATGGGAGCCCGAGAGCCCCAAATGGTAAAGCAGATTCAGGCAGACACAACGCGGTTGTGTTGGAAAACGCTGCGGTTTTTCTTTCCAAGTTTCTCAGTCTCCTCCGAGCCGGAGGAGCCTGAGAAACTTGGAAAGAAAAACCACAGCGTTTTCCAACACAATAACGTTGTATTTATGTTTGCAGTCACTTCAAAAGCGACCGGAAACATAAATACAACGTTTTTAAAGCTGCGGTTTTATTTCTAAGTTTTCCGGGCTCCTCCAGCCCGGAAAACTTAGAAAAAAAAATGCAGCTAGTGCTTATTTTTTGTAAAAAAAATAAATAGCACTTACCGAGATTCAGCTTCAGCTTTCCTGCTCTGGTCTCCGGTCCGCGTCCTCCGAGTCCCGGCACTAATGAAGGGAAAGCCACCCAGCGGTAGACTTTGTTTACTACAGCTGGCTGGCTTTATTTTCATTAATGCCGCAAAAGCAAAAGCCAGCACAGGAGGGCCTCCATTTCACAAAATGGCTGCGCCCCTGTGCTTGCTTTTTCGAATTTTGAGCTTGAATAGCTCAAAATTTTACATAGGAAGTTTTAAAACGGAGGATGCTAGTATTTTTTTTTGTATGTGGCCTATCTATTTTTTAAATAAAAATTTTTACTAGACCATCCCTTTAATGGTGTGACCTGACCAATGAGCTCAAAAGAAAGATGTTGGTTCATCCAGTACTGAGGCCACGGCGAAGGCCATAGCTAGTGAGACCTCAAGAATCTATGCAATATGTTTGGCTGTGGCCTCTGGCCATGGCTGAAGGCCATGGCTAGTGTGCCCAAAAGAAAACGATTGGTACAACGTACGGTGGCCATGGCAAAAGGCTATGACTACTGGACCCTGAGGCAACTAAGATATAGCAAAACCCTTGAAATTCAGTTAAATACCATTTGTTAAGAGAGAGTTATGGGGACCAGATTTAATACAACAAAACCCCTGAAATTCAGCACTCGCATTTCAGTCAAGTCCATCTCGCTTGAGGTCACCTGACTCATGTAACTGACACTTATCAGTACTTGCTGAAGCTGCCGATGTACCCCAGTGACCCAGCTTCCCTTCTCAAGGCTCCTGTTTCACTCCTGATCCCTTCTCTGTGTTCAGCAATGTTGGTACTGCTTCAAGGTTCCTGCGGTAGTCAGGAAGGGTCCTCTTCTGTACTTGCTCCCATCACAAAGTGGAAAACCGGCCATTGCAGTCATTCTTCTCTCGCTGTCTCCCCGCTCGCATATCGACCTCACAATTTTGCTTCCCTAGCAGTGACTAGAAAGTTGAATGTCTCAGTTACTTTCAGCTGTTCCATCTTTAAACTCCCAATCCAAAGAAGGGAGTTGCTTGTAGTCAAGCGGCTTTCCCAGAGCACTAGATTGCTTCTTCTGCTTCTGCTGAGTATTCAGCATTACCTCTTCCTAATCTCAGTCTTTATCATGCTGCTTGTTTCCGAAATTTGAGGGATACTGTCAGCAGGATTTACCGGTCGTTGAAGGGGATGATCACAGTATGACATCAAGGCATGAGGAATGGAAGGGATATCCCTAAAAGGCAATGGGGGGATACCATGTCTCACCCAATAATGTCATCTCACCCACCTGAGGGTTGCCTCCACCTATGTTGTCCTTCCTCAAATAGCCACCACCAGGGTCAAAATCAGATAGCTTTTACTGTCACCTGGCCACATGAGGAGAGGCTAACTCTGGGAAAGGAGTGATGACCATTAGGTTCATCACATATTTTAGTTTTCACCCTATGAGAAGGACCTAGACTGTTCTGTAATATTAATATTTCAGGCTACATAAGTGCATTTCTACATGCAGTCTTTTCAAAAGTTATAGTTTACACATATGCAAGTGGGGTACAGGTGCATCTTATAATAATGTTGAATACAAATAACCCAACCTCCTTCTCATGGTGTTAGCAGGGGGCAACATGGAAAAAAGGTCAAGTCACCATCTGCTGCTGCCCATCCCCCTTCAATTCCTTGGATTAGAACGCCATTAAAACATGGTGATATCACAAGTGAAATTTTTAAACTGTGCCTTGGCATACCCACCTTAGTAGAGTAAAGACAGTAGGAGAAGGTGCTTAGAAATGTTGGCTTTGTATTCTTACATTGTAGTTATTGGTTAAGGGCAACCCTGCACATTCATGGGTGTGAAGCAACATCATTCCTCGAAGCTGCACAGTGCATGCAGGAACATTTTATAACAAATGAAGTGGCACATACCGTTTACATCATTGCAGGTTGTGCCATTGTCCAAAATACATAACACTCCAAGAGTAAATCTGTTTAATGCGTCGGGTTTTCGAGCACAACATTAGCTTTGTGGGTGTGGTTTAAGCTATGGGTCTTGCAGGCTTGCGATAATGGTAGTTGAAAATGTTAATTAACTATTTAGGAACATTTTGAGATGTGCGGGTTATAGATGTAGATTTCCTGCTGTTTGAGATACTATTTCATGGTAAAGGCCTAACCTTGTATTTAAAATCAAATTCATGCAAAGGTTACCTGTAAACATAATTGTCCTGCATTGTGTGGCATACTTTGCAGTTGGTTTTCATGGTAGTGCTGAGCACGCAGCTGAATGTCATCAGAAACAAATGACAAACTGAGCAAGGAGGCTATTTCCCTGTTTAGCAAAGGGCAGCTTCTGAAAAGCAGGTTGAACAGATATCTTGACGGGACACCAAAGACCTTTCTTCTTTACCGAACAGTGTGTACCTTTGGCGTACAGTTTCTGTTCTCTCTCACCCTTCTATGGCTTTAAGAATCCTTTCACAGGTTTCTTGATGCACTTGCACATTTAGATGTACTTGTCCCCATTTTAACTTCTGTACGATCTCGTTATGCTTGCACCTTTTGACCAGCTACACACCTCTGAAATGTGGGGGCAAGGAGGGAAAGTAGTGCTTGCTTCTGAATATCAGTTCAGTAGAGGAATGTGTTCAGTACTGTACAATGATGCATCATTTTTAACCTTTACTTTTCTTGGGGGTAACCTTAATTTTTGCAGTAGTTTAAAAAGTTTATTTGAACATAAAAGTGATTGCTGAGCACAATGTGTGTGTATGTGAGTGTTGATTAGAAAGAACTGCAATGATGATGGGGAGTTGTACCAATAAAACCAATGAGGTTCCAGCTGTTTTGTGTATTAAAGAGCATTTTGGGAAAATAAGCATGACAAAAGAGTTGTAAGTCTATCATATATGTCTGTGAGCGTTGTATGGCAGAATGCGCATTTGCTTTCCTTTTTAAAAAAACTAAAACAAACGTCACCGTGACATTAATGTGTTTGTAACTATCAATCATATATGAAAGTTTGGCCACCAAAGATTTTAACTGTCAGAGTGGAAAGACTGATAGCTCGAAATCACTCACGCATCAGTTTATTGTTTCAGGTCATCTTGTTATTATTTTTAAGTGTCATAAAAGAAAATATGTATCAAAAGAGGTCAGAAAAAATATTTACATTTATTAAATAAGTAATGTCACATTTGATATAATTATTGATCTCGTCTGGGATGTCAACTGTGATGTCATGATTGTGGCCATATCCTGTGCAACAGAGGGCACATAGTTAAAGTGATCTTGCTCCAAATGCAATTGCTGAATTTCAGGAATTTTGTTGAGTTACTTCTGATCACCTCAACTCCCTCTTAACTAAGGTTTTTTTCACTGAAGATATATATAGCTGATTGTTACAAACATTTTAATGTTAGGGTGATTGTTATGAAGAATTAAATGAGCACTAAGCCCAGTGCGCATTATTGAATTGGTGATTCAAGCATGCAACCCCTTTAGCACAGAAACTTTTGTCAAATACAAATATTTGTGATCATTCGTATGTTCCCAAAATGTTCTTAGTTTTTTTATTCAAAGTACTGATGCTAGTAGTTCCCTTTCTCATAGCAGTATTTCTAAGAGTACCATGCAAGTGTACCACACTATGGGCCTCATTACGACCCAGGCGGTAAGTTACCGCCTGGGCCGTGACTTTACCACCATGGCGTAAACTACGTTTACGCCATGGTGGTTGGCGGACTTACCGCCCCATTCCGACCTAGGCGGGGCGGTAAGTCCCCAATCCCCATTTACCCTTCCCCATTCCCATTTTTGCCCCATAGGGCATAATGGGAGTGGGGAAGGCGTTAATTACGCCACCGTAAATTACGGTGGCGTAATTAACTCCATGGTCCCTTAGCGCCATGGATTTTAACACCTGCTAAAAGCAGGTGTTAAAAGCACCATGGCGCTAGGGGACCTCGTAATCAGGCGGTAAGGGTCGGCGCTGTTAACGCTGCCGTAAACCCCTTACCGCCTGAGTTGTAATGAGGCCATATCTCTCTTAGAATGAAAGCCTTCTATTAGAAAATTATTTATATATTGTTCTTGTGTTGAATAATGTGCTCAGCTCAATAACACTCTTATTGTGTCTAAAATATATGCTGGTAGTGATCATTAGTAATGGACACTGTAAAATTAGAATAAGACAGGGGGACAGGTAGATGAGAGCACTAAATCGGTGTTTGATAATCCAGATACATCTGGTTTCATGAAAAAACTGCCAATTATATTTTGTTACCTCGGAATAAGGGAATAAGCATTTGTAATTAATAAATAAGTCCCGAGCGGTGGAGGGGGGGCTTACTGCTTCAGTTAATGCCCCGGGGGCCATACTTACAGGCCTGAGCGAAGCTTGGTTCACCAAAATGTGAAAACACAAATGCATATGGTTCTATTGAACTACCAACCAGAGACAGAAATGTATATAATTGAAAAAAGCAATGCTCTCACTACTCATTTGAAATCCATACACTTATGCACTTATGATTGATATACATATTCAGCTGGAAAGATGCAAAGGTCTAGTCTTTGCAACAAAATATCATCATAAAAGGGCATGCTTGAGCAGCGAAAAGATATATAGATATAATTAAACTCTTCAAATATTAGAACTGGGCATTGACCCGAAAGAACTTGATAGACACATGTTCCTTCAAGGATAGCTTTGTTATATTCATAGTGATATAATTGCCATTGTAATTTGTCTTTTAAACTTCAAATAGTTCACTTTCAATACCTCAACATTTCATAAGCACATAGACCAACATTACATGAAAAGTGATTTATGGGGGTGGCGTGGCTAATATGGCAGTGAGTCAGGAGCTCTGTGACTAAGGGCCTGAGAAAACGGATCCCCGCCGGCTGCACAGCACCTGAAACCAGTGGAATGAAGGTCGAGGGGATGTGGGGTGTCTCGCTGGGGCCAGAGCTGAGTGATTCTGAGTTTGCATTATTAAACAGAGAGCATTACATTCAGTCATATAATTTCTATACTGTCCTTCCATTCTCTTTGTCCCCTCTCAGGTAGTCCTGCTTATTCTGCACCATCTAACATTGCCCTTAGTCCCTTTGCCATAGCAGTTGCTCGTCTAAACATATATAGAGTGTCTGCCATCTTTGCTAATCTTTGAATGAGTTGCATATGGTGCAACAGCTGCAAGCTTTTGAGATGCGCAGATAACTTGCGGGAACCTCGAGTCCACTTGCCAAAGCTGAAAAGAGTATGAATCTTCCCAGATAGTTATAATCCATGACTTTAGTGTGGTACGGATGTACAGCATCACTGTACCAGAGTGGTATACATTACATATGAAAGGAATCTGCATAGTAATAAGACTAGTGCATAATGAATACCTATGACCAGGCTACATGGAATGGGAATTTACTGCTGTTGCCGGCACCTGTAATATTCTGGTAATACAAAGATATCGAGCTGATAACGGTAAGGGCGCTTGCTGGTAACGTGCCGGAATCACCGGTGGCTAACCGGCAAGCCCCATCTTGATCTCACCCAGGCAGTTAAATAGGTCAATCTGTTTAGCTTGGTATATTTTATTCCCAGTAAAGAAGGAAGGATATTTTCAGTTGGCGTCATTTAATTACCCTCATCAATATCTGGCACTCATATACTGCTGTCCTGCCTGTTACAGTTACAATCAAATAACCTGTAAGGCTGGGGTAAAATAGGAAGGACATATAACCCTGAATCTTTGAATGTGCTGCTCATTTCTGACAATACATTATGAGCTCGAGCTCAGTCCAAGAATTTCAACAGATCCTTGTTATATTCTAAAGTCCTGCGTAGAATTCCACATGTGTGAAATCTCTTTAAATGATTTGAAAACACACTTATTTTGATTGTACATTTAACCTCAAAGATGCAAAAAATCATCACATATGCGGCAAAGTTATCAAAGGTATTTTTCTTTTGTTTGTCTTCTAGGACATTTTGCGACACATTTTCCACATTTTCGAATTCATTTGAATAAGAAAGTGCTCCAGTATCGCACCATATGCAAGAGATAATAATGTGAATGCATGTTATAAATTGGCCAGAAGCAAGATAATATAATTACTGTCTACTTGAGATGAAATGTTAAAATGGAAGCTTTTAAATTGGCAAAGCTATTATGTCGGGCTGGTGTTATTAATCTTCAAGAGGCATGGCAAAGGGCTTTTTAACGAGTTTTAAATGTGAGACTTAGATTGATGAATATTCCAGTTGTGGTAGTCAAGGCAGAGAGGCATGCAAACATGGTGATGGGATGAAATGGCAAGTGCGATTTGTCTAGATAATAATACCAAGCGTGTGGATGGTTGACTACATGTTATATGTTATTCAAATAATGATTAAGGATGCATAGTTGCAGGCCTTATTAAGCTACAGTGACTGTTCAGCATGTATCTGCAGCCATGCAATCCTAAATATGGTCATACTCGATAGAATACCAATCATTCACAGGCACGCCGTATGTAACAATATTCAGCCTGGTCTATTTGGAGCAGTTTCCGGTTTCTTTCCTGCAGCTATAAATATTGTGGAATTCTTTTACATTCTGTTTGTACAGGCAATCAAACACCTTTTCTAGAAACGTCACTGAACTGGCAAATGGTATATGGCTTATATTGAAAGAGGTACTTTATTTTATACATCAAATTTCAAAATATACAAAAGGCCCTCAACCCTTTATTCCAGCCCCTTCCCTCTCAAAGACTGCTCATCTTTTGATCCCTCTCAGGATGGTGGCAGCATTAGACATTTTTTTACTCATTACCAAGGATCATGGGTACAAAGCATTCACAGAAAACATACAGCCTAGTAATGATCGTAGTCCCTCTCTGCACATCACCCCCATGCAGGGTGGGTTTCCATGGGAAACAGCTTCCTCTGTAAGTTCCTTTTTTAGTGTACATATATCTCTATCACTGCACTATAGTTAAGGTGAGTCGGAGACACAAAGGAACCCGTCAAAATTCTTTTGTTAATAACTTTCTATACGAGTAATGGCTTTGGCCGGAATCTCGAAAGTGATTAAAAACCTGCGGCCCCTCGCCCCAAACTGCAAAGTTTCATAAAGATTTGTTGAAAATTGAAAGTTATTAAACGCCAAATTGTTTTGGCCCAAAAGTGCAGCCTACTTCCCATTCATTTTCCCATAGACAAAAAAGGTCAATTTATACCGAAGAGCACAGCCTAAACTGCTGGACGGATTTGGACCAGGTCCAAATCAACTTGGGAACAAGGCGTTGGCTCGCAATCCTTTTTTGCTTTGGGGTTATTCCGTGCAGTGGTTATTTGAAAATTTGACTGATAAGGCAGTGCCCTCATTCCCATAAAATGTATAGTTGTATCTCCCATGGTGCATTGCAGGATCATGGTTTTCAGAAATGAAACAACCAGCATCTTGTTTTTCTCTTGATGTGAGAGATATTCGTGGCTATAGCCAAGGTTATGGGAACATGAAACACAGTCAAAAGCTATTTGTAGGTCAAGAAACCTACAAATATCATCAGGGTAAAGGTAGGGGGATGGACAGAGGGCACTGAGTGAAATTTGTGAGTTGGAGGGGGTGTAGGGGCCGAGTATGCAGCACAAAGCTTTCCGTAGCCTCCACTATAGCCACGAATATCCGACATCTCGATGCAAGTTGCATCACAGAAGTAGCATGTGTTCTTGGGTGAAAGGGAGAGGGCAGAGGAGGTGGGGCCATCTGGGGAGTGGGGGGGCTCTGGCACAAACAAAGGGGGCAATTGGAGAGGGCTTTGAGGCAGGGAAGCATTTCATTTTTCTGCTGTTTTGACAGTATTCACGGCTATATTCGAGGCTACAAAGGACTACAGATAGCCGCGGTTATATGGGTAGTTTGGTATGCCCGGCTATATAGTTTGGGATGTCGTGTTTTATATTTTTGTGAAAGTTCTTTGTTTCGGTATAGTCTTGTTGAGGGTGAAACATCCCTGACCATGGCCAAAGGCCATGGTCAGAGACTTGGCACGTATTAGTCTTTTTTATTTTGGATGTGTGTTTTCAGACTTTTGAGCATGTGATACTTTGGAGAGAAACAGAAGAAAATAGTTTACCAAAATTGATATGAAAAGAAGGAATTGTAGTGTAGTTTTAGATGTACAATAGAATGTATTTCAGGGTGTGTATTTTCAATTATGGTTTTATAGGGTGTTGCTGTGGAATGTTAGCCTACCTAGTTTATTGTTATATATTTGTAGTATTTTTCAGTTACTTCATATATGTACATGAGCATTGTTGTTCTGTACTGATTATTCAAGTTGAATAGTAGTATAAAGGTTAAAGTCAGTCCCCTTCTCAACTAACTTGTTGTAACCTCGGCTATAATAAAAGTCAATGAACGGCAGCCGCGGGTATAATAAAAATGTTTTTTTGTTATTTTTGAGTGTTGACCTTTAGCACATCGGGAGTACTGTTTTGATGTTATCATGCAACACTGCATTTCCTTCATCAGTTAGGTGTACTCCGTCATGCCTATAGAAATTGGCCATGTAATATGTTGTTGTTCGAAATCCATAATTGGCTGTGGTCTGTCATAAATGCTGAAACTGCCTTATTAACATTTCTCCAGGATTTCTCAATTTTACCATTAAATCTGGTGGTCCATCTCCATTTTTGCCTCTGAGTTAGATTGGAAAAGATGGTTGAGGAAATAGTTCCATTAGTTTTTCCATGTCTTGTTTCATCATTGAAGTAAGGGACACCCATCGTAGATTTCCCAAATCATTGCCTCCATAATGAATGAGTATGACGTCTGAGTGCCCTGTACTTCTCAGACTTTTGGAAGAATTTGAAACCACTGCATTCCTTGCATTGTAAACCATTTAATTGTGAAATTTGTCAGGGACGTCATTTCACCAAAATGCCAGGGGTAGCGGAAGTGACATCAGTGCCACACCCCCAAGAGTGACATCACAGGAAGTGATGTCATTTGACCATGCCCCCACAGGAAGTGATGTCATTAGACCACACCCCCACAGGAAGTGATGTCATTAGACACCCCCCACAGGAAGTGATATAATTTGACCACACCCCCGACATGACATCACAGGAAGTGGTCTCATAAAGCATTATCCCTTAGTGCACTAAGAAAAAAATGGTTATGATATCAGTGTATTGTGACATTTCATTCAGGAATGGATCATCATATGTAGCAGTGTCAAGGTCCATGTTGCCACGTGAAGTGTATGAACCCCAATCCCCTCTTTATGTGGATCTGCCCTGTTATTTCAACAGGACTACAGAGCAAAATCACATTCTGGGGGGACAGGGATAGGGGAAAGCCAGGATAAATGGGGATAAAAGGGGAGAGGGAGAATATTTCAACAGCAAACATGTATGGCATCCTCAGTTTTTAATGATTCTTCTTCTTGTGTTATTTTGGCTGCCAAAAGATTAGTTCAAAATGTGTTCAAGGCATACAGTGCATTACTGAGTGATACAAAATTCAGTACCAAAAGCCTCATCAGTCCTGTCCCCATATTTTATGGGGGAAAAATCCTGGCTGCATTTTGCATTCCTCCCACACTCACGAACACTCTTTATATGCCTAGGTTTCTGTTCCTACATGTTCATTGTCCTCCACACCCCGCACCTCTCCATAATGGTACACATTCCAACAATTAGTACTATTATATAGATTTTGGGATAATGCCCAACAGTTGCTCTTCCTTCACTCTGATCATAAAACTTAAAATGTAGTTTCTTACCAGATTGAGCAGAACAGTGGCTTGACAGATGTGCCGGTGCTGCTGTTTCAATGGCATGTGAGGTGAAGATTCTGACTCGAAGGCAGCTTGTTGCTTAGGTGACCGGAAACCAGAGGAGGGGTCTGTGAGTGTTGAATGGCAACAGATCAAGAAGACACAGAACTCTGGTAGTGTCCTCCTGACACTGTTGTGCTTCACTCTTCTTTGGAGGACCACTTCCGCTGAATACCAAAGAGGAGACAAATCTGAAATTATTGCTTTGGCTTACAAGTTTATCACTGTACTCCCTGAATATAAGCGAGTGCTCCCCAAAAAGAAAAACAGATTACAAATACTCCCAACAAAAAAAAGGAAACAAACACTGTAGACCCTGAGCCCCTGCTTTCACGCACACAGCTCCATGGATGTTAGGAGAGGTAGCGCACGTAGTTCCAAAGGAAGAAAGTACTATTATTACTGCTCGATCGGTAGACATGCACATGATCTTTTAATGTGTATGAGTAACTAGGTGCAACATTATTATTATAAAAACCTTTCTGTTTTTCAGTTAAAGCATTTTTACTTGCTTACAAAATACTGCCATGGGAAACTGGATTTACATTTTTACTCCCTAAAAATCATTTTACTTCCAAGCTTACAAAATAGGGAATACAATAGTCCCACTTCAAAATCTTATCTGGAGCACTGAGAACATACCTAAGCAGTGATTTCAAGTATTTATTTTCGTAGCTTACTTTTAGGTCAGTCCTACCTGTCAGGGTTATACTTTACATTTGAGAGATTAACAGTTGCAACCTGTTCAAACTCTGCCCCTAAAAAAAAAGGAAACCCGTGGGTCCGAAAAAACTGAAGTAAAGCATGCGTTCAGTGTCATACAGTTTGAAGTAAATTTTGTGGTATTCTCTGATTAAATGGAAGAGAGACAGCCATCTTTAATGTTGGAACAACTAGGACAAGGCTGCAATGCATAAATAGATATGGACTAACAGATCAGATCATTAACATATGCTGTACATTTTCAATATGTTGCTTCACGTTCATTTATCTCCCACAGCGGTCACAGATAAAGCTGGATGTCAGCTGCTCAATGGTGGTACTGTTTGCTGGCGTTGAGAACACAGAAAGGAAGGAACTCCCACACGAAGATGCAGGTCTGAAAATAATAACAAAATATTAGAAAGATTAATTTGTGCAACACCAGACCATATTAATTTTTAATAGAGTTTTAGCATTCTGGGGTTCACGCATCATGCAAAGACAAACTGGACCACAGAGGCTTTGCACATGACAGACCTAGAGACTGACTTCAGGCCCGGCAACGATTCATCATTAACCTTCTGTGACTCAGAGGGACGCATGTTATGCACCATTGCCCTAGGATCTCTAGGAACTAGCTCTGTAGGCCGCAGCAGGCCCAGGCTGAGTGTGTGGCTCGGCCAAGGAGCAGTTTACATAATGTCGTTTCACAATGTAAAATCCTAGTTAAATGCATTGCAAAATGTATAGGCTGCAGGCCACAAATGACTTGGAGTTCATCTGCCTGTGGTTAATTTAAGCAGTTTAATTTGCATAAACTGTTGTTGTAAACTGGGCTCAGGAGGGCACATGAACACAGTGGCGAGGGGTAAGGGGCACATAGACACAGTCACGAGGGGCACATGGACACACTGGCTGGGGTCGGGGGCACATGGAACCGGCGATGACGTATCTTACAGCAGGAAGTAAAAATGCCTTCAATCCCTCCCCCACATGATCTATAAAAGACCAAATGTAACGTTAGTAAAACGAATTTGGTGCTGCCGGCATCAGCGGCTTGCTTACTTTCCCTAATGTAAAGCCGCTGCCGTGCCAGCACTGAATTCATTATACTAACATAGTTGCCAACCCTACAGATTTAGGCAGTAGGCTACTGCTTTTTGAGCAGTCCTACCGCCTACAGATTTCAGTGACAGATCCTACTGCTTTTTAAAGTGGCAGGTAATTTATGTGACTCTAAGGCAGGCTGCAGGACATAGCATGCAACACATTAGTCTGTCTGTACTGGTAGGTGATTTGCTTTTTACTCCAAGTTTAAACGTGTCATTTTTCTGCACTGGCCATGGGAGCAAGCGGCTAATGTGTTGGCAGGCAGGATAAGGAATGGAGAAAAGGCGAAGGAGCGAGGAAAAATATGCTTTGGCAAAGACAACAGTTTTCTGTAGGCATAGAGTAGAGATTTGTCAGGCATTGCCAAACAGTAGTACCTGGCGGTAAAATGGCAACAGCTGGAAAATAGTTTGATTACCTTTTGTGTATGAAAGCAGTTCCTGGCAGATGTCTATCTAATACCTTTGCACAAGTGAAAACGATTGGCTTTGTGAATGCTTGTTTTTAGCAGGACTTCAGAGCAAGGAACAGATTTAAATCAAATGGATAAATTCACACTTGGTTAAGACATTTGTATTATACCATTAGCATTTACACCTGCAATTTAGCCATTTACTCACCATATTACTTAGAAATGACACTGTTAGGCCAAAGTCTGATGTTACTTCTTGATAGAGCTAGCTCAAAGAGATCCTTGAAGGATATGTTTTGGGCAGAAAGGGACAGGTAGCAGGGGTGTTGCTAGGTCTGGAAAAGATCCAGGGCTATGCTAATTTTGGGACTGTCGGGACTGGGGGCTAGCTAGCCTTTTTGGTTGTTACCCCTGAGCTTCTATCTGGGGCTACTACCAAAAGACCCGGGGCTAGAGCCCCACTCAGCCCCCACCCTCCCCTCAGCAACGCCTCTGGCAGGTAGTAGTGGGAATGGACATGGGGATTAGCATGGCATGGGGCATATAATGGATGGGTAAATAACCAAACAAAACTCACAAGTGGTGTGGCCCTCCTCATAATTCATCTCCCTCCTAGTCGTACTCCAATGTAATCCTTTTGGCTATTAGGTGAGGCTTAAGTACCACTTAATAGGTCCAACTAAAAATGCATAAGGAGACCACCGAAAAGCCCCCTCTCCTCCCTGGTAATTAAAAAAATTGAAGGGTATCCCAGTAACAGGGCATCCGTGGGGGCATGCAATGGCAACCTGTGAGGGCTCCACTGCAGGAGGAGAATGGCCGCGTCCCTGACCTGCGCAGAACATCGACGCTGTGATGTGTAAAGAAAAACAAGGCAAATACAGGTAAATGGACCAGATGTAGAAGGATGGGGGCAGGGAACGAGCAAGAGCTTGTGGATGCGTTCACAGTGGCATAAATTCAAATATGTCACACTCCATTTAGGATTTGCTCGACATGTTTTGGTTTTAACAATGCATTCTGTGCCCGAAACATGCGCACACACACAAACTGCATGCCCCATCTGAATATATTCACAGCATGCTTGCCATCAGTTTACCTATGTGGCGTGGCTGCCCTTGAGAATCTGTGCACCATGTGTTCTTGGTAGGAGGATGCACTTATACTGACTGGAACAAGCTGTGCTCACGTGACCTAGGTGCGTTTAGGCCCTGAAGACCTGGCTTAGTCCCCGGCCGCCATAGCTGATTTGGTCCACCAGCAAACCAGAATGTTGGAGAGGGGTCCAGGCTTAGCCATCCACAGACCCCACACAAAGAGAGCCTTGCGGCCTCCCTGAGATTTGCAGCAGCGCACTGAGGAACAATGAAAGGCCCTGATTGGAGCAAGCTGAGACCCTATTAAGAGTCCATTCTCCTTTACTTCCACCGATCTCTAGTTGGTGATGTGTGCCCCCTGTCACCACTCCATGGCTGGTGCTGGGTATCCCCTCCTCCAATCATTGGCTGGTGCTAGGTATCCCCAACTCTCTCACACCCAAGTCACTGGCTTCTCTTGGATACCTCATGCCCCTGGCTAGTGCCACTTCACTCCCTCACTTGTTGTACCTTCCCCCACCTCAATTCCCTCCTCATATCAGTCGTATGTCTATCTCAATGTGTTAACCTTCGCACTCCCCCCTGGATGTTGTATCCTGTGCCTCCACTCCCCATCATGTATCACACTATAATGAAATTGGATTATTACCGTCATGTATCTGTCCCATGTACATGGTTTTTGATCAAAACACACCTCCTGCTTTCTTCAATAAATACAAAATAAGCCATAACACTGCCACCACTCACGTATATGCACAGTATCTATGTGTGACATTGGTATGTATATGCAGACTATGCTGTTATCAGAGTATATTCACAATTGGCTGTCCAGCAGACTATGTGCCCTCCATAATGCCCACCAGAGGAAATAGCCAGAAGGCTCCCAGGGTTATAACGGACAAGCCAACATCTGGGTATAACGTCGTTTTATCGTCAGTCATTTTTACGACTGACTTTTAAACGAGTACAAAATTATGAAAAGGGTTAAGAAAATGTGTTTGGGGGGTGGGAAAGGGTACAGAAGGGGTTGCGGGGTCGGTAATAGTTAAAAATAGGTGGTGGAGGTTAGGTTATGGGGGGAACCCTTCCAAAAAAAATAATTTGATGACCTTTTTCATGCTCGTTTAAAAGTCAGTCATAATAATGACTGACAATGAAAGAATATAGAACCCTAAAACATATGGGGCCCCATCACATCTTGCCAGGGGTCTGTGTTAATGTACAAAAAGGATATCTGATGTTTATTTACTTTTTTTTTTTAAATGTCCGCCAATAACATCTTAACAACATGTAAACTGTGGGGCAGGTTGATTGGGGGCGAGGGGGCTGGAAACCCACATTGTTGAAATGGAAAACGAAAAGGTGATCATTTCCTCCTTTTTTAACATTGGCCTGAACGCTCGAAGCAGGCCTCTCCCAATTACAGAGCACAGAGGTCCACCGTCCAGAGAAAATGAAAGCAGCTGCTTAACTTTAAGCAGCAAATAGGTGGCGCGCAGCTTAACAACACTGCAAGCCGCCGCCGGCACATATTTGCACGTTAGTAAAATGAAATTCGGTGCTGACGGCACTGGCAGCAGCACCAAATTCATTGTACTAACGTGCAAATATGTTCCGGCGGTGGCTTGCAATGCCGCCGGCACATATTTGCACGTTAGCAAAATAAAATTTGGTGCTGACGGCACTGGCAGCAGCACCAAATTCATTGTACTAACGTGCAAATATGTGCTGATGGCGCGGCGGCTTGCAATGCCGCCGGCACATATTTGCACGTTAGTAAAATGAAATTCGGTGCCGACGGCACTGGCAGCAGCACCAAATTCATTATACTAATGTGCAAATATGTGCCGGCGGCGCGGCAGCTTGCAATGCTGCAGGCACATATTTGCACGTTAGTAAAATGAAATTTGGTGCCGACGGCACTGGCAGCAGCACTAAATTCATTGTACTAACGTGCAAATATGTGCCGGCGGTGGCTTGCAATGCCGCCGGCACGTATTTGCACGTTAGTAAAACAAATTTGGTGCCGACGGCAGCAGCAGCACAAAATTAATTTTACTAACGTGCAAATAGTGTTGCACCGTGCAACATATTGCACGTTAGTAAAATGAATTTTGTGCTCCGGCCGTCGGCGGCGACCGGCACGGCGGTCGACTGGACTCAGTGAGTCAGTGGACTGACTAGTACTCACCTCGAAGTCACTGGCCTGGCCTCCAGGGTATCTATCTCATCGTGGATCGATGCCTGCCTGGAGTGGACACACACAGCAGCAGCCCTCAAAGACGACTCGAGAAGCAGTGAAGCACCACACGCGTTTTTTGCTGCTCGCCGTCGCCGCACGTGCAATCATCAAAATGGAGGCCAACACAGCGTCGCAGCATGCTGTGGCCACACCCCCTCCTTCTCTGATTGGTCACTGGCCAGAGGTCGCAAGAGATTGACAGGGGTCGCTGGCCAATCGCCAGCGGTCGCTCTTGCGACCTCTGGCGACCCCCAAATGACGTCCCTGAAATTTGTCAAACCTAGGTCAATGTTAATATTTAGTTTCTCGCAAAAAGTCAGCAACCAAAACAGCCAACTGTCTCCAATCAGCCACACAGTTTTCATTGCAGCCGTGATGATATCTGCAGTGTTTCTCTGTTTCCATTTCAAGTACTTTGTATGAGTTGGGTAGGTATGATGTGTGTGTCTAGTAGTTCCTAATTGGTTGATGGTGATGTTGTTATTATTCGCTGCATTGGTGACATTTCTAGCATTTTGGATGATTCTTTAAATGCAGTGATTTAGATATTTTTAGACTCTGGCTGTTGGTGGCAGCACCTTGAATGTGTGGTGGTTGATTTTGTACAACCAATGCTCGCAGCTCCAGTGATGAGGGAAGCTGGTAAAAAGAGGAGTCTGTGTACCGGTGTTGATGTTGTTGGATTAGTGGATGGAGGTGCTGCAGGTGGTGCTGATCTCCGTCTATGTAAAGAATGGGACCCATGCATTTTATTTTATGATGGATTAATCATTATCGATGTTCCTAGACTTTGCGATGGAACATTAGAAGGTCCACAGCACACAGTTTTCTTGTAGAAGGTGAAGAGCACCTCCTCTGCCTCTTTTTTTACACAGTGTTTCTTGACTTTGAAGAAGCGCCAACTGTCTGCTGTGATTTTCATTCATGTGGATTGTTGGTCCACATGATGAAATTCCAGTACTTGTGCTCCCATGTGCAGACATGTTGGAATGTTTTAATAGGGAGCAACATATAAAACAATGAAAATGACAACATGAAAAAGACAATGCTGGCAAAAATAAAAATGTTTTTAAAAAAAGTAGTTTGATAGAATATGTTTGTTTGATGACTGGTTCTCCAAGCTTATTTATCCTAGCCTGTTTTCTCTTGTTCTCCAAGATTTCTTAACCTTCTCATCATTTGTTCTGCCTGCTACCAATATAATGTTCTTTGTTTGTTTTCACCCACTTTATATATAACAGTTTGTTTTTTGTAGTGGTGTTTTCTTATAGTTTTTATATTGTATGTTTTTTTTATCCAAGTTGGATTTGTTTTCTCCCAATTATTAGTATGTTGAAAGAGAACAGTGTCCTATAGTTGTATCCTTCATATAGTGCATTTGATGCACTGCATATAAAATATGAGGGTCATAAAAACGTCTGCATAAAATTGTGTTTATAAAAGTATGTGTGTCATTGAACTGATTCTGTTTTAATTTTTTCAATTAGAGCATACATTTAAAAATAAATCATAGATGGGTAGCCACGGCTACGGCTCAGCCGAATGAGCCTTCGGCATTTAGAGATGGGGAGCTCCAGCAATGACTGGCGGGTGTCTTAGGCGTGAATTCTATGATACATACCCGCAGCTATGCATGTCATATGTGGAAATTGCATCCTTTACGTACTTTTACCAGATGGTTTATCATTGCAGATGTCCCTAGACTTTGAGACGGTATATCGGAAGGTCCACAGCGTAGAGTTTTGTTACAAAAGGTGCACAGCATGTCCTCTGCCTCTTTTCTCGAACCGTGTTGTTTTACTTTGAAGAAGCGCCAACTTCCTTGGTGGTGAAAGATTCGAAACCCAAGTGATGATGTCATCATCACTGCTGCAATTCTTCTGGTCAGACATGTGCTCACTGCTCATATTCTCATGGTCAGACATGTTAGTATGTCCAACCGGGGAGGAAAAAAGAAAAGATTAAAAATGACAAAATGAAAAAGACAATGCTGCAAAAAATTAAAAAGTAAAAAAAATGAAAACAATAAACTAAAGAAAAAAATAAACGAGCCAAACAAATCACAAGACAAAGGAAAATAGGAGTAGAGGAAAATTGGATGAACAGTATGAGGAGTTGAAAGAGCACAGTGCCAAAAGTGCTTGCAGTTACTCAGAAACCTTTTCACTGGCCAGTACAAAAAGCAATGATTAATGTAAAGTGATTTTTTGTGGGTGTGGTGATTATTCGCGGCTTCAGGCTGCCATGCCATCTGATTGGATAGACTTGTATGAGCGAGTGTTGTCATACGGTGTGGGCGTAGCCGCGTCGATAGAGCTCAACGTGTGATTGGTTGGTTTGTTGACGCCTATAAATCTCACGTGCAGATGTGGAGTCTCAGTGCGCCTTGTGATAGGCTGATGCATTACACAATGTTTGCATCGAACTGCATGAGCGTACTCGCGTCAATTTGTATTGGTGTCTGATTGGATAGTTTGTTGATGCATATAGGAGTGACATGTATGCGCGGAACAGGGTTACCAGTCATTTGGTCGAAAACCAAATGGTCGAATGACCATTTGATCGAAGTAAAACGGTCGGAAAAAAAAGGTTTTTTTTTTTTTTCTTTTTTTTTTTTGTTTTTATTTTATGGGGGGGTTCCCCACCCAAGCCCCCTTTTTCTTTATTAAAAATATTTTTAAGCAACCAAAACGTAACAAAATATATATAAATAAATAAATAAAAAAATTCAACCTTTTTTTTTCCGACCATTTTGATTCGATCAAATGGTCATTTGACCATTTATTTTTGACCATTTGACTGGACACCGCGGAACAGCAGTGTGCGGTTTGATTGGCTGATATATTATGCGCTCATTTTGTACACGTGTATTTACCGCCTTTCCCCAGGCTTTGCTGTATGCAGGCACATATAAATATATTTAGTAGACACGGCTACACATCTTTTAAAAATATGTATCTGCATCTACATGGGCAGTTGTGCTGTATACATATTTTTAAATATAGTGACATTTAGTGTAACATTTTAATAGCTATGCATGAGCAGTACACATACATGTAAGTATATGATAAAAATCCTTGTCAAATTGCCTTTTATTTTTCTTTGTAGACATAATAGTGTTTTGCTTAGTGTAATTGTTTGTATTTTTAATATTTAATTTAATATACTACACAAGCAATGAAAAAACTTTAGTTGCAGGGACGTTAAGGTGAGAACTTAATGCAACAAAACCCTGGAAATCCAGCTAACTTCCCGTCCCCTGCTGCGTAGACTATGACCACAATGATGACATCACAGATCACATCACTAATTACATTACAACAGTAACTGGCATTAAGCATGAGCTTCAGTCATGGTCAGTGTTCATGGCCAAATATATTTTAACACATGAATGGGTACTAGCCATGGCCTTCAGTTATGGACAGTTGTTACAACCTTCTCCCATGTGCACTGAATATTTTAAAACACTTACAAGCTACCAACCATAGATTTTGGCCTTTACCAGTGGATGCAGCTTTCAACAGTGTCCACTGTATATTATTTACTCTGAACAGGCACTAGCCATGGACGTTAGCACAATACTGGCGAGTGCCCACAATCTTTGACCATGAAGCTGGAGAAGTCTGGCATGAAGTACTATATAAATCACAAATAATCATAAAAATAAGAATATCCTTTGCTTTAGTATTGAACATATGAAAATGGATGCCTTGGCTGATTTAGAGTGACCTCCACTATGAAAGCCGTTAATGCAGCTCACCCACCTTTCCCCAGTTTGTCATGTTTTCAATCCCCCCAGTTAAGATATGCCCAACATGGCATTTGATTTCCAGATTATCTACATAAAGTCATACTATGAATGGATCATTGCAGGTGGAAACTGCCATTGGTGTTTGTGTTTTTTGGAAGCTTATGGAGATCTCTCAGAATTAAGCCCCAAAGTGCACCGTGAAAGTGTTACTGGGGGGAGGTCAGCCAATGGTGGTCAGATAATTTTGGAAAGACTGTACTGACTGTGTAAATGAGGCTAAGTGAGCTTGTTTTTTTCACATTTTGAAGACTTGTGGGTGCTAGTTTTAATTCCCTCATTAAGAAATTGCAGTGTGATTTGTAACCAGAAACATATGTTGTGAATATGTACCTGGAGATTGTGCAGACATGAAACTCTTTTTTTTCTCTGATTCAGATCAGTGTACTAAATGGAATGTCTACTTCATCACATACTAGCGGGTGTAAACGTGCTTCACATGGTAATTCCTACTTCAGTCCTAGTTTGAAGTTTATTTAATGAACTAAATCAATTCTTCTTTGTAGACTGTAGGAGCTAGTGTGAACAAATTGTCTTTGTTTCCAACTCTAGAGCAAGCCACATAAAGTATAGGGCTGAAGCGTGTCAGCTTGAAGTGCCGTACCCGTATGTATACGGCTGAAGCATGTATATTTCGTACTGTTGAGATGGCATACATTCAGAAACTTCCGTGGGAAATGAAGTTTCTGTAATTTTTATCATGAGAGAATTGCTGTGATGTGATGGACAACGTCATTGCAGACACTATTGAAGAGACATGCACCGTTTCCTGTCACCCGCATTATTACAAACGCACTGTTTGGTGTCACTTGCATGAGTTCAAAAGTGAGTGCATCTAATGTCAGCTAGAATCATGATATTGTAGAAGGTTTAGGAACAGTGAACTGGTGAAGTTTTCATGAACTGATGAACTTTAGGAAAAGGGAACGTAGAACTATGGCGGAACTATGGCGCAAAGAGCCATTTGGCAGGCGTAAGCATTGCAGACTGCTTAAAAAATAAATAAATCGGAAAAAGGTATATTTTATACTTGTTACATTGTCTACACCATGAACCTACCCACATGCCACGTTTCAGGTGTGTAGCAAGTTGGGAAATATGCTGAACATTTAGAACATACACACACATATCGAAGCATTGCAGACAGTGAAAATTAGAAACATTTATATTTTACACTGTGTACATTGTCTACACCATGGAACCTACCCACATGCCACATTTCAAGTTGTTTGCAGCATGTTGCAAAGTATTCTGAACATTTAGAACAGACACACACACATATCCAAGCATTGCAGACCACAAAAATTAGAAACATTTATATTTTACACGTTTTACTTTGTCTACACCATTGAACCTGCACACATGCCAAATTTCAGGTTTGTAGCATGTTGGGAAGTATGCCGAACATTTCAAACAGACACACACATACATATCCACAAATGTCCCTTTTCTCTCTATATAGATAGCTATACAGAGAGAGAGATTTGGAAATCAAGAGTCATCAATGGACATAAGCATGACTCATTTGCCTACTTTAAAACATTTGAAGGACCTAAAAAAAATCTAAATTAATTTTAGGTCAGTGAGCTAAGTCAATTGACAGCCTATCCTAGCTGTATTGATGTAAATACTCACAGTACTTGAATGCCCAACTGAGCAATAAATATGGAGGGTTTGGTTGCTTTCTACCTTTCACTAGATGAAGGGAATATTGTATTACTCAATGAAGCCCCAAATGTAGATACAGGGAACTCTTTATCAGCCCTAGCAAAAGTGGCCATCAAATTTACATTTTTGCCAACTCAATTAGGAAATCGCAAGAAGTTAGTACATGTCTCTGAAACGTGTTGGTGTAAAAGCTGTCCATTGGGACAATTTGCGTCTGTGGGGAGTGAAATCTATTCCACAAACTAAAGTCCTATAGATGGGAACAAGTTTGATGTTTGTCTTGAATGTGTAGATGATGTTGAATCTAAGTTATCTTTGGGGTTGGTTGGTCAATTCCAGTCAGAACCAATAGCATTATGCTGCCCACCTAATCATAATATAGCCCATAAGGTAAATCGTTCTCTGGAAACTGAGGTTGGGAAGAGAGGCAGAAGGCCAAGTAATGTTCTGTGTGAAGATGATTTGGTAATGAGTTGGACGTAAGTGGTAATAACTTGATGTAATACCTATTCTGACAAATATACCCCTTATAAGAAATACCTAATTTGCACAATTCTACAATGTCCACTTGTGCAATGAGCCATGTACACACAGCTACATGTCCATCCGAACAAATGAAAGACTGGATGGAAACTGTTTTCCCTCCCTTAGGAACCCAGTTAGGTAAGGAGGGTGGTATTATTTTAGATGTATGAGTTCATGAGAGTCAATAAAAAAAATAGCAAAACCAATGATCATTTTACAAGATTCCCTTTAGGAACTGTCTGTAGAAGCCCACATCCTCCTTAAGGAAAACGTCTTAGCAACTGTCGAACCTAGTGTTGCTGGTAAATGGCTAGGAGGCCTGAAAACAAGGGATGTTAAGAATCATCTCATCATATAACAATTAATGACCTCTCTACCCTTCATCTTGCAGCACGTGGTCCAACAACTTAATCAATAGACTGGAAATTGCTGTACAGTTAGCCACATGTCACAGAGGGGCCCAACTGTGCACATATGAAGCTATCCCAAGGTGACAACCAGCTTGGAATCTTAGTTGTGCTGTAGCCATGTGATTCAAATGCCTGCTACACATGTGGTAAATAAGACCTAACATTCCATGCAATAGAGAGCAACCATCACGTGTAGTACATTGTGGTTGATTGGTACACATAGCAAGTACACTTAAAATCCCAGAACCTGAGTGACTAGGATCTGATCTTCATTACCATGGGGGACTTCAACCAAGTTGAAGTTGACAAGTCACACATGCCACAGCGCCACCCAGTAACCATTGCTGGAAATTCACCTCTAGTTCAGAGCTACATCAGCAAAGTATTGTGGACATGCAAATTAGCCACACTGTCACCTTTTTTCTACAGGAAATGTGCTTTGTCTTACAGGGCAATTCCATTTTATACAGGGCATTATCAACCCAAGATAGACATTTTTCAAGGCTGAAGACAACTACATATCTGTTTCACCATTACTAGGGATCATCAGTGGAGTGAAGTCTTGATAGCCTTGCGGTTGGAGCAGTGGGGCATGTGAAGCAAACACCAGCAAAGTTATGGTGGGTTTAAAAAGGCTTGTACAAAACCATTTCACCTGAAATGTGAAAGAAGAAAAAGCCATTTGAGCCAAATCACACATACCACAGTGCTACCTAGTCACTAGTGCTGGGACCTGTGGTTATCACTAAAGTTTTGTGTGCCTTTTATGTCCTAATTGCCTTATTTAGAGCAACCCTGTAACAAGTCACATAAATCTGTGTTGGCCACTAAAGTCTTGTGTCTGTCCTGTGTTGATCCTGATTGTCTTTGTGGCACCCCTTAACTGCAGTGCATCTTACATAGATTTTGTATCAGATGTCCTAGTGACTATGTCAAATCAGAAGATGCTCTGAAATGGGCATACTCTTAAACCTATAGTTATTATATCTGAAACAGAAAAAAATAAAAACATAAGTGACTTGGGGCATTTCATACCTTTTTTTTGCAAAGTTAGGTTTTAGATTGAACATCACAACATCTCTTCAGGCACTGCATTGGCTACCCCTATCAGAAATGATTACATGTAAACCTCTCTGCACTGTGTATTTGGCACTACAAAGGCAGAGGCCTGTCTGTTTTCAAGTCAGATTTGTCCCAAATGGTCCTTCCAGACACCGGCAGTCTACCAAACAGAAATAACTGCTGATTTGTAGTACCAGGTTTGCTTGCTGGTGAGGAAAACAGAGGTATCAGTGCAGGGATTATCCTTATAGAATGTGGTTCCCCAGGATATTACAGAACGTGCATACCATCTACATTTTATAAAAACATTGAAAAGCCCTCTCTTCCCTGGATATTTCTGATGGCTCATTTCAGTTACTAGTTCAGTCAGACATTGCTTTTGTGGCTTGATAAGCATTTCCAGTGCTAAGATATCTTTTGAACGCGAGCATTGCGCTTTACAAGTGCATTTGCCAAACCTCACCATACAACGTGTAAAGAGAGTAATAAGGCAGATGATTATTTTTACTGATATCAGAAACTGTTGCAACATAGTTGGAATTCCAGGCATAAAAAGGACAAAGTCACAATTCAGGATGTCAACATGGAACTTTAATATATGGTTAAATAAGGACATTAACTTAGTTAAAATATATATGTTAATGCACATATAGTCATGAGTTTTGTTAACATGACATAACATTTATTGGACGAGGCCAACTTAAAATATTTGTTTTAAAGTACAGGATAAAAAAAAATATGTTTAGGTTAATAGAATGTGCAAAAATAATCCAGAATATCATATCTTAAGTAACTAAGGAAAAAAGGTAGATGCTTTTGGGCTTACATTGATAGATTCCTTAGGATTTACTGGCAGGTTGACTCTCCTTCACCCTATTTTTGATGCATAATTGACCAAATATGTCAGTATTGAATTTAATCATAATGTGGGAGACCTAAACTATTGGTAGATCAACCAGGGAGACTTTAAGACACTGATATATCTCAAGTAAATAAGTCAATACATGGATTAAAATTGTAGCCACTAAATAAAAACTGGAGGCATGGATTCCCTTCTTTTTTAAAGTTAATTATATAGTTTTCTAGACACTTGAGATTGCCAAAATGTAGCATTGGTAATACCTATCAACACAAATTGAGTTAGATCAGATCCTACACAAAATTACTTAATTTCACTTCCAAATACAGGAAGTATGCTTCTACTTCATGAATTATCAGCATGGGTGGAAACAAAGAAATGAATATCCTGGCCACGGTTATGTTTTTATATAACCTTTTCTACAATGGGAAAATGGCTGATGTTATACCACTGTGTGAATATGTTTTATAGAACACAAAAACACAACACTTTCAGTGAGATATGTCTAATTCAAGAATCCCTTTGGTAAAATTAATAATTAATAGACTAAAACCTTGTGAGAAATTAGCTTCATAGTCGATACCTGAAATGTTTTTGAAACATATTATTGCCTGACATTTTGGAATGTGAGTGCAAGTCTATACTGGTCATGATAGCGAGTGTAGTTATGAAGATTAGTTCGGGGAAAAGATTAAAACAGGTATTCCTCTTGGTATCGATCCTGCAGATTGGTAATTTATGGAACCTTGGCCAACCAGGTTAGGTTTGTCTTTTCCACCCTGAACTGTATCTTCTGCCCATAACCATGGGGATCCCGGCCCTCATATTCTCCAAACTGTGCATTTAATATTCTTTCCATCTATTGGTATCCATACAGCTGTATCCAATCTATCTCTTTTTTGATTGGTGCACTGTTGTTTCCCAGCTTGGTACTCGTTATACACAATGCAGTAAACTTAGTATGATTAGATGGCTTCCTCCCAAGCTAGGCTCAATCCACGTAGGATGTCATTTTTATGCACATGCTATTGTTCTAATAAACACCACTTCTAATGGCTTACAACGGAAATTCTTTTGCTTCAGTTTGTATTGTAAAGCGAATAGTCTTGTGCCACATTAAAAGAAAAAAGTTATACTTGCTTGCAAAGCCAAAAAGAGAGCCTGGCATTTCAATGGCTGTAAAATTAAATCTCCCCATTCCATTTTCCATCTTTGAGGGGAAGGGCACTGTTTGGTAAGGGTAGGTGGCTTGCTTTGCCTTAAGAAAAATGTAGGAGCGATTACAGTAATTTAGGCATTTGAGGGGAAAAGCAGCCCAATGATTTCAGATTGAAGCAAAATGTAAAATGCTTGTTTCAAATTCAACCTGGACTCACTTGAAGGTGCCCTGTTTAAAAGATTTGTTTAGGATTATCAAAATATTGCCCGCCTTCAGACTGGAGTTGGCATTAGTGTCAAATATGGCTAAACTGAAAGCTGTACATTTGCAATTTTCCCATAAAATAGCAAGATCAAAAGAAGGCATCACACCAAATTGTATGCAGAATTATCTCTGAGTGTGGTGGAAGTGTACTGATTAGTATCGAAATATCATCAGTTTAGACACCCATAAGCCATTGATTCACCATTCTCTTTCTAAATAGGGGGCATATATGAACAATGATAAAATATCTCATATCACACCAAGTTGAAAATCAGACATAAGTCATGTCTAAACTATCCTTCTTAGAACCTCCGGGGGTTGTAATTGTCATTGATATTGAAATGGACAAGCCACAGGTTAATCACTTCCTACCTGCCTCAAGCCATGCTACTATCCTATCTGGACCAATGAGCACATGCTGATTTATGAAACAATGTACATATTTGATTGAAACTGGAAGGAAACTAATTCATATTGTAGTTGGGGCCCAACAAACAATGAAGATAAAAGATGCTATAAGTTTCCTGCTGATTGGTCAGTCTACTAAGGTGTGTTCTTTTATCAAAAAATAAAAATACATTGATGCGTTTGTGGGAATCATACCTAAGTAACTACATTATGCAACTGGTCAGCGTCTTTTTAAAATTGGTTGTATGTTTGAATGTATTATGTAATGGTAAAATCGTTCCAAATAAGTGTATGTTCAAGGTGCAGTTTCACAAGTTCAAATAATATATTTATTCTATTCATACTTCACAATTCTTTTTTTTAAAGGATTTACTTGACTTTACGTAAAGCATAATACATTTTTAGATATAGTGCATTTTATATGACCTATATGAATAATATGAATTCATTGGGGTTAATACACAGCTGTTGTTGTTGATTTTTGTTCACCAGTCACAATGCTTAGAATGCAGTCAGTGGATTGTCTCTTGTATTGACCACACGTTGTTCTGCTCTCACACAATTCACATTGTTATAATGATGTTTACCCACATTGCTTCTAGCCTTACAGACCTTGGGATGGGGTAATCACTCAGGATAATGGCCCATCACCAATGTATTGCGTTCATCTTTGTCTTGAGGCATAACTTGGGGGTGGTCAATTATGCAAGGATAATTACCCTTTCCTCGGTCTATATGGATTATAATACATTTCTGGCTGCAATACTGATATAAAAGCCTATAAATAATTGTATTTGTATGGATTAGTTGTGGCATCAGTACTGACCTGTAGGGAGAAACTGACATCACCAGTGCACATTGAAATCAGTTATTACAATTGGGTTGTGACATCACAATGCCTGCTACATGAGCCAGTGGCGGGCACAATTCCAGCTCCCACTGCAGCACCATTTTAAAGCCACAATAACCCTTTCAAATTCCTTTCTTTTAAAATAGCTTTCTATGGCACTTTTAGTCATTTATTGATAAGCAAGTGTTTGATACTATGTTTATATTGTGCACTAATGAAGTTTAACACACGAAAGCTAGAACAGTGTTGCATGTTATTACTTATCTTAAAACACACAATGTTTTTAGGTGCATGTTTATTAAACTGCTTTACTATTTTTCTGCAACATACAACAAGCCTCATATTAATTTATGTTTTAATCCAAACACATTCTATATTGATTATATGTATGAAGATCACTCACATTAGATTAAGCAAGAGACCAGGCATTAAAGGGGATGGATCTATATGGCTATTGTAATTGGAATATGTTTTAAGGAATACAATACCCACTGCCACATGTAAAAAGGATATTTCAAGCCATCTTGGAGACCCATGACCTTATAGACGAACTCAGCGTATGGCCTTGTTCCTCTAATTGATCACACAACTCATCTTTGACTTCCAAGAACCCTATAACACACAAATTATCAAATATAGATTGAATTTACTTGGGCAGCCCCTGAAGCAGGGCATTCCGCAACCCACCCCAAACAAGGCATGCGCAATTGGAATTATTTAGGTGTGTGTAACATCGCTGGTAAATAATGATCTAACAGCCGTACCCACAACAATCGCACTCCAACTCCGGGATAAGATGCAAAATGATTTGCAGCAACAATTATTTGAATAGAAATAATTCAGGAAATGAAATATTGAGACAGATAACCTTCCACCTATTACAAGAGAGTGCACCTTAGCCATGAGTCTAACAATACTTAATGCAAAATAACTCAATAGTCGCTGCTTCTTTATGCTTGCAAACATTACTATGTATTTGTTTGTTATTTTAATCACTCATCCATTCGATGATAAAGAGGAGGATGTATAGTCAGAACAAGTCTTCTTTAAACAAATAAATCAATTATATAATCATTGTTTTCATTGAAAACAAAGTTTCACTTTCCAATATCTTGGCAGGCGTCACATATTCTGAGCAAACACCCACCACGTATCCATAGGTGGTTCTGTGTTCAGAATAAGACGTCACTATAATGCATTCTAAATCAACTCATTGGACTGGGTGACGAGTAACCTAGCTCACTGTGTGTCTTCAATGGCTCAGCCACCTGAACAGCATCGCCACCCATGTAATTTGGATCAGGAAAGGAGAATTCATGTACTTTTATTGAATAAGGCATTTGCAAGGCCACCGTTTTATTTATTTTCAATTACAGTCTGTGGGACCCTGAGCTCTTAGGGTACCACCGTGTGTCTAGAGAAAAAAGACCCCCAACAATGCGTACACCAGATGTTTAATTTGTATTTGAATTCACAATGGCAAATACACCTTGTGCTATAGACCCTTTTCATCAAACATTTAGACGGGGTTCTCCAAAATACTTTTCATTGGGATTTATTTTTTTACTTCTATAGAAAATAAGTAAAATCCTGTAGACGATGTATAATCACTTTAGTTCTGTCTCTCTCTAGTTCAGGTAGGCAGGCAGGGGACACCAGCTGGCCCCAGGTAATTCTACTCTCTATTTGGGCTCCTGTCCAAGGATATGCCGCCATGTACCTCTCAGTCTGGGCACTCTGTCCTTCTCTGGGATTCTGCCCCCCTGGATAAGGCCTTGCATTCAATCCATTCGACTCTCTCCCATAGCAGTGCACACTCAGGTAATCTGTACTGCTGATGTAAAATGAACACGGAACTAAGAACTGTAAACTGCACACAATTTGTGTTTAAATGGTGTTTAAATGCCGTTTGTTAGTTTGGGGAATTTAAATGTGCAAGCTTCCCTTCATGTTTCACAGCTGAAGACAGGTGGTTCCATGCTGCTTGTCAAGATGCTGCTCAAGGCAGGATGTATACAATAAATATACACTATGAGTAGATGATATTACTACAGAAATGGCATATATCTAATTTAGTATTACTAAGAAGAGGCACTCTTGGAAAGGAAGAATCCTCACCATTATAAAAGGGCCTTTTGCGTGTGTTGGTAGTTTGTAGAGAAGATCACTGTTGAAATGTACTGGTGTATCTTCATAATGAAGCCTTCGAGACTGTGGGAAGACTGTTTATCCCAAGTTATCATGACCTTCCCTTAGGCCTATAAGGTTATTAGGACAGGGAGCTGTGAAACTAAATAGGGCAGTGTTTTTATCTTGCTGAGAATAAGCACACACACATAACTTGTAATGCTAATTATTGAACATGGAACTATGGAACTATTTCACAATACACTTGACACATTTTGGGCCTCATTACACGGTAGGCGGTAAACCATGGTGCTATTAGCACCATGGTTGCCGCCGGTACCATACCGGTACCACCATGGAGGAAAGGGGAATTACCACCCCATTCCAAGGTTGGCGGGGCGGTAATTCCCCATTCACCAAGGCACTTCCCCATTCCCATTTTTGCCCCCATAGGGCTCAATGGGACTGGGGAAGGAGCTAATTACGGTACCGCAAATTGCGGTACCGTAATTAGCACCAAGGTCCCTTTGCGGGTCCCAACTTTAACGGCTGGTCTACACCAGCCGTTAAGGTCGGGTCCCCCAAAGGGACCTCGTAGTAAGGCGGTAAGGGTTAACGGTCACCGGTACCCTTACCGGTGACCGTTAACCCTTACCGCCTTCCGTGTAATGAGGCCCTTTGTGTTTTATTAGTGTTTGTTCGTTTGGACATTTTAAATGTACATGCAATGCTTTGCTTTTACACAACTGAAGACACATATTTCTGTGCTGCTTTTCAGGCTGCTGCCCAAGTCAGAATGCTTATGATGCTTACATAAGAGATTATAGACTGCCTTTCAAGTTTTCTGATTGGCCGAAAGGAGGTCTTTAATACAATGGGCCTCATTACGACCCAGGCCAAGGTGAGTGGGGCGGTAAATACCCATTTCCCATTTTACCCTTCCCCATTCCCATTTTTGCTCCATAGGGCATAATGGGAGTGGGGAAGGCGCTAATTACGCCACCGTAAATTACGGTGGCGTAATTAGCACCATGGTCCCTTAGCCCCATGGATTTTAACGCCTGCAAAAAGCAGGCGTTAAACTCACCATGGCGCAAAGGGACCTCGGAATCAGGCGTTAAGGGTCGGCGCCGTTTACGGCGCCGTAAACCCCTTAACGCCTGACTCGTAATGAGGCCCAATGTATCTGCTAATTACGTTTTTTAGAACCCCGATGGCTGTACCAGATGTTAAAGACCGAGGTAAAGGCCAGAGCAAAACAAGGGTATTGAACAAGGTTTATGGGCCCAAACACCTTGTATGGGCCAAAGGTAGGGTCAATGAAGCTTTAATAATTGGTGTCACTCTTCATAGTATATACTATTGGTAAGTATATAGACGTTTTTAGTAGGGGTGTACCGAATAGTAGATGTAAGTATTCAGCTGAATACCAAATATTTGGTCATTTGGCTCGAGCCAAATACCTAGCCAAATAGTTGCATTTTTAATTTAAAAAGATATGTAAACAAGAAAAACACCTTGGGCCTCATTACACGGTAGGCGGTAACCATGGCGCTATTAGCGCTATGGTTGCCGCCGGTACCGTACCGAGTCCGCAATGGTGAATGGTGGAATTACCGCCCTATTCCAAGGTGTGTGGGGGCGGTAATTCCCCATTCACCGTGGCACTTCCGCATTCCCATTTGAGCCCCCATAGGGCTCAATGGGAATGGGGAAGCCGGCAATTACGGTACCGCAAATTGCGGTACCGTAATTGCCTCCAAGGTCCCTTTGCGGGCCCGTTCCTTAACAGCTGGTCCCGCGAAGGGACCTTGTAGTAAGGCGGTAAGGGTTTACCGGTACCCTTACCGGTAACGGTAAACCCTTGCCGCATTCTGTGTAATGGGGCCCTTTTTAAATTAAAACACACTTTAAAACATGTATAATCATTCTTAATTGCATTTGTTTGCTTTGTTGGCTATGTTAGATTTTTGTGTAAACCATGAAAGGAATACAATATCAGAAAATAAACTGTTCAATAACAGCACAGTTGGTATTTTGTGCATTCATAGGGGTCACTTCTTGGGCAGAGCCCAAGTAACTAAGACTTGCCTGAGAGTATAGCATGCATGTATTCAGTCTCTGTGAGGGGAGTCTGTGATGTGTCTACTCGTAGTTTCAAATATTACTTTTGGGCTGGCCCATCTTTAGCATTCCAGCTCCAGCAAGTCACTGGAACACAACATGAGTCATTATATCAATTAGTGCCCTGCTGACTGCTGAAGTGCTACTGATTACAAACCTTTTGGATGCTAAAGCCATGCTGTGTACCTGTAGTACTGAGTGGGGATGGGGCATCCTCTGTCTGTGCTCAATCAGGCACAAAGTCAAAGCACTACTGAATGCATTTTGCAGGGGAAACTATTTGGCCGAAGGCAAATATCTCATTTTCAGCTGGAATTCAACCAAATACTTACTCAAAACCGAATTTAGAACACCCATAGTTTTTAGTACATATATCTGCCCAGGTGGTCGCCAGCAATCGGCTGCATGTACGGTCTGCAGACTGGCCAATGAGAATGTTCTTTGAATATTCCAAGGGTTATAATTAAGCAATATGCCCCGAGCGCTCAGGGCATTACCGTATCAGATAATGCCCTGGGCCCATAATGATAGGCCCAATCTAAGCAGTTTTTTCTGTCCCGAAATGCTGCAGCGTTTTGGGACAGGAAAAAAAAAGGCCAACAAAATGGCTGATGGGAAAGGGAAAACAGAGTCCATTTTCCCTTTCAATGACGGCCATCGGAAGCGGACGCGCTGGGAACAGAAGTGTTCCCAGCGCATTCGCTCCCGAAAGATGACAGAGAAGAAGGTGAGTGGGGTTGGGAGGGTGGGGGTCTTGGGAGAGAGGTAGAGAGGGGAAAAAAAAATAGACGTACCTGATTACCCGGTGGTGGATAAAGGCAGCCTCCAACCGTGTGGAGGCTCTGAGCGGGTTGACACCGCTCCGAGCCTATACATGGCTGGAGGCTGCCACGCCGCCCACCGTGGACAAAGGTGGCAGAAGGTAAGTGGGGTGGGGTGGATGTGGAGGTGTTTTAGGAAAGGGAAAAAAATCACATACCTGAGGCAGGGGGGCGAAGGCAGCTTCTCAGCCGTGTGTCCGGAGGCCTGTTAGCTTAAATTAAACAACAAGGTGAACTGTGCTTTTCTAATGTGCAATATGGCTATCATTATGTTTAAGAAAAGAAATACATAATACATCCATCTTGCCTGGCACAGTTGTCAATTACACATGTCGTTTTTGACTGATCAACATGGCACAACATGCTTACAATGACATTGTGATCCAATGTAACTTAAACAAGATCTTCAGGAGACAGCCCCCCATGATTTTGAGTGTGAATCCTGACCCGAGATTTAGCTTTGTTACTGTATTAACTTTGTTCTAAGGTCTGCCATCTAATAGAGGCACCTATATGGAGAGTAAACTGGGCACATACCCTGAGCTCCCACCATAGAAAGTGTCCCCTCATGGTTACCTGATGTCAAGAAGGTCAGTAGCCCTTCTTTCATAACACATACATAAAATATGTCATGATATTGTATAGTATGCTGCTGAGGGTCTTACCCTGATCATTGACACATACTTTTCTGATCTGATCAATCATGTAATGCTAACTATGTATGCTGTAGTACATAAAGTCTGTAGTATTTCCACCTTTTTGTTGGGAATATGTTGTGTGATATGGTTTCCGTGTGGCCTCAACATGTATTACCAAAACTGAGATGTGGACAAAAGAATATGGTTTAAGTGGATATTTATACAAGTGACCAACCAAACCTAAGTTGTCAAGATGTTAAGCATGGGCAAAAGTAAACTGCTGAATTTCTGTCCCAAGTGTACATGTCAAAAGTGAGGGTTAATGCCAATAGGGTTTCTAACAATGATGCTCATCATCTTTCGTCAAAGTGAATCCTTGGTAAAGTGTTTAGAGTATAATGCAAAACCAAAGTCTGGCAACAAAATCCAAAAGTTCAGAAAGGTGCTCCAAGTGTTCCAGCAAAAAACTTCACAACAAGGAAAGGTGATTTTTAAGCCATCAAATATCGACCAGAAGGGGATGGTCAGGTATCTCAACCTTCTTTCTGGTTCTCTGGATGTCCTTGGCCACAGACTCTTGGCTCTCGGACAGACTGATGTTTTGGGTGTCATCCAGATGTATGTCTCATAGGCCTCTTGCTGATGAGTTTCCTGGGGTGGTGAGCTTGGAACTTCTTATTCGCTGGGGTGCTTGGATGGCCCTGGTAGATTTAGTTTGTGATGCTATTTTCACTCACCCCTTTCTCCATTCTGTAGTCTCTCTGGTTATCTCTACCTTGTCTACTTCTCTGTTGTCATTCAGGCTGGATCTCTATTAATAGAGGGGAACTCTCCTCTTAGCATCAGGGGTTTGGATTGGATTTTTCACTTCTCTCTAGCAGTTTTTCCTCCTTATCTTCCTCCGGATGTGTGCTTCTGTCTGCTCCTCCCCACAACTCTCTAGCTGGTATTAACTTCTTTTAATGTAAATCCTGTCAGGGATTTGCCTTGCTCTTTCTTATCCTTTCATGATGCACTATCCCCATCTTCACCGCTCTAAATATTCTTGTTATTTTCTATTTTCCTAGTGTAATATCTCCTTTGATCCCTCTCAGGATGGCACCCCTCACTTCTCTCTCTGGTGTGATACCCTTCTCCATCTGTGCTACTACAACCTCTCACTTCTTGACTAAATCATCTTTCAGGGTTTGCTCAATACTCTCTGTATATTTCAGGCCCCTATGCTCCAGACTACTACTACTACTACTATGCTGAATCTCCTCCTACTTTGTATCCATTGCCACACTTTCCAAGATGTTCTCCTTCTCACTATTTCCCAATTCCCCCCCTCTCGATGGCCTCTCTCTATACCAGTGCCCTGAGTGATCTATATATCCTTTGTTTCACCCTTCAACCTCACATTGTCCTCTTCTCTCACCTTCCCAATGTGGATTCTGTCCAGTGTAATCTTCATCTCTTGTCTATTGTTATTGCTTCTTGATTTTACAATTGTACCTCTCAATTCACCCACCCAGGTTGGTAGCCCCCTTGCTCTCTTACCAAACCACTTCGTTTCCTCATTTTGCACCCTAAAGCTTCTGCCTGATTCACAGTCTCTCTTACTCCAATGTTTTCCCCCTTATGCCCTTTTCTAAGATGATACCGTTCTCTCCTTCACAGTCTCTACTCTTCTTGCGACGGAACGTGGTGGACACACCACACAATTTTCACTCATAAGACAATTGACCTAGTTTTAGATTGGACAAAATAGATTTTCATTTTAACCAAATGCTTTAATGCATACTTAAATATTGAAACAAAAATTGTTTTTAAATTGTTTTTATTTTTTATTTACAACAGGACACATTAATGAAGAGACAGTATCCTTAAGTGATATGTTGGTGTTTTTCCAAGCCGTTTTGCCTGGACGTAAATACACAAAATCATGTACAACCCCTTGCAACATTCAGGAATCATAGTGATCAAATTACATGTAGACAATGTGTATCGGATTACAACATTTGCAGTGTGGACATTTAACACTGGGGAGGGACTCGACACAACAGTGTTTCGGCCAACCATTAGCTGATCTGTGTTGTTGAGGAGTAGATGGCCTTCATCAGGACTGGGAGGAAATGGGGTGATGGGCTCCTATTTCTCTTGGTCAAGGGATGAACAGAGATACATGTTTGAGAGTGTGTACTAGTTAAGGTACTGATTAGAATAAATTAAATAGGCATTGAATGCATTTCTTATTGACAAAAGGACAGATCTCCCTCTCAAGGGAAGGAGATCATCAATCTTACCGTGTTTTAGTATACATGGAAGCAAAGATTTCCATGTAATAACCCCGTATATATTTAGGGGTCACCAAGCAAACAAAAGCATTGAGCGCACACACAATCCGGGCTTCTCCCATTTTTTTTAAAGTCCATTCAATAAATAATAAATATGCTTTTAGATCACAGTCATAGATTGCGCATGCATGCGCTTTGGTAGACAGCGGTGGGTTGCCATGGAGTTTCCGAGTTACAATATGGCTGCACACATAATGGCCCTGCTCACAGAGATTCTACTGCTCTTCGGTAGCTAGCTCTCATAAGGAATGACTGCCTGCTGTCAAGACCCTGACGTGGGGTCTTCCAGGATCTTCCTTCCACCACGTTCTTCCCAGGACTAACAAGCTCTGACTGGACTAAGTCATTTTTAAAGGCTGGCTGCAGGGGAAGGCTGTTTGGGCTGACTGCAATGATAAGCAGACGATGTGAAGCTGTATCTACATTGAGAATTCTAGTCCTCTGAATGTGGAGATGCATAGGACACCCTTGGAATAACTCCTGAGTGCGAGTCTGCACACTCGGGTGCGAGTGAAGGCTGTTTGAGCTGTTCAGACTGCTCAGCATTCTACGGCCCAGTAGCCTGGAGTTTAGGATTTCACAAACAATTCCACTGAGACGCTGAAAGAAATTCGGGAAATAACAGTAATATCTGCGTTAATGAGTACCTTCTGTTTCATTTTTCAACAGTGGTTCAATACTCTTCTTCTAAAACCGCCTAGTAGAATGCGAATAAAGGACAGTGTTGGCGACCACTTCGGACCCACATACGCCTGGGTTATCTGGGTTATCAGTATACCTTTGGGTATTATCATTTACAGGGAAGTACAATTACCACAGCTATAGTTTTTCTCACAATGATGTAGAATTCAAGGGAAAAAGGAGATATGAAAACTCCATCTGGATGATGGTCTCATCCATGTACAAATTAGGATGGGTCAGAAATAAATGGTCACGTTCAAATACATGTGGGTGTAAAAAACAGAAACAACTAGTGGGAGATATCAGAGTGTTTCGTCTGGAGAAAGAGATGGTCAATGTGGAATTGCTTCCTCCATCACATGACTTAATGCTTAATGACTGGCCCATGCACACCAAGATGATAGTTTGACAGATCTTGTTGTTCAGGGTTGTAATTAAATTCTGCACCGTAAAGATAGTGGAATTATACACAGTCATACCAAGAAAAATACAACAAATGACAAGCCTTTTTTCATAGAGAAGATGCGCTTTTAGCTCAGGAGATGGCAGCGAACCCTTGCAGTTACATCACAAAAGGAAACGTGATCAATAGAAGAAATGGACCCTACTGGAGAATGAGATTACCTAATTTCATGCATTGAGAAAAGCAAAAGGGATTGTGCGAGTGGGAACCATCCAATCTTGAACCAGGCTGGTGAATCTGACGGCGCACTAATAAATCATTGCATAGTGGTCGAAGGCAACTTCTTTAGGGGAGGGAGTCTCCTTGAAAGGGGATCCGCGAAGCACATAATGAATGGAAATAGTCCTCCTTTTGATGACAACATGATATGATGTCATTTATAACACGCCTGTACACAAGTGTTTCTAGGCGCACCAAGAAAAGGAAGGAAAGACGGAGGGAGGACAAACAAATGATCTTACTAGGCCTTTTGTCATTCAGATCATGCAAGTGCAGGGGAGAAGGGAGAGGAGAAGTGACGGGGAAGGGAAGGGGGACGTGCAATCAGGGCAGTATTGTTCTATGAAAGTGCAGCCAGGGCAGCGCAGCTCTAGATAAGTGCAAGGAGGCAGGGGACTGTAGGATTACAGGTACAGCACCAGTGCAGGGGCTACTGGTAGTGGAGACGCTGAGTGCCATTGAGATTCTGAGGGTAGCCAGGCAAATAGTCAGATCTGCAGATAGGCAGGTCATATAAGGAAGGCATGGTATCAACAGTAAGACAGACACAAGTCACCACAGTTGAAGGGTGTTTATTGAACCTTCGCACAAGTGTGATAAACACCTATCTAAACCTAAATCTACAGATGGGAGCAAGCTATGACCATCAAATAATAATAATACAGTCCTAGTGGAGTCTTGTAAAAATAAAAGAGCCTATACTAAAAAAAAGATTGCCAATCTTTCCCGCTAATTTACAAATATATTTCTTTTAAATTAGTTTAAAGTGCAATTTGGTTAATAAAAACCTTATTCACTATAAGCAAAAAACAGATATATACAAATTCTTAATTACACAGTCTTAGGTAAACCAAGAATACAGTGAAATAAAAGATAACTTTGATTAACACTTCATCACATTTTTGCAGGTCAATTTCAGATGGGTTCTAATTATTAAAAACAAATTAACAGGGTAGTTTATATCATAAAATCATTGAAAAGAAATTCAAAATGATTCCCTAACAGATGGCTATTTTACAAATATAAAAAGCTGCCCCAATGTAAACCTTGATCTCCCTTCATAGATAATTGCCCAGAATTGGTCCGACAATCATTCTCAGGTCCCTAACCAGATTTCCATATCCTTTATGGTACCATTCCTTTAATTCAGTTCGCATCGCAAGAATGTGCCTTGCGGCCTCTACCTCTATTTTGCAGTGTCTACATAGTCTTTCTGCACGGGGGATATTTGTCTAAACGCCAATAAATTCATTGCACGGAAGGGTGTTCATACGTAATTGCATAATGAATATTCTCAGTGCCCTCAGTTTTTAGTAAATTTTCCTTTGTAATGGCCAGTTTAAGTCCCTGAAGAGCATAGTCAATATAGCATGTCTTAGTATAAAGATAGACTTATATTGAAAAACACGAATGAGCAAGGTCATTGAAATCTAACTGCTGACAATAGAGCAACTGAATCCTGGATTTGTCACCACATGATTTGGTGGACACAGAATTACAAAAAAGTCTGTACACTGCAGTTCGGATTGTATTTATGTGCAGTAAGTGTCAAAATACACTTGAATGTATAGAGCATAGGATATTCAACATTAAAACATACACGGTATAGTACCTGAGTTAAATTAATCAAATGGCAAATATTTGAAAAACCAAATTCTTTTGCTTATACATTCTTTAAAGGTTCCTTGGGAAGGAAACTAGAGAACTTAGTGGAGTAATGGTCAGGTAATCAGCACAATTTTGTGGGAACAATCTAGAGTTGAAAAACAACATAAACAACAAGTCAACATGACAGTGTTTCAGCCATTTAAAAGATAAGCTTGGTGAGCTGTGGTAGTGTAGGCCTTCATCAGGACGGGAGTTTTTTGTGAGTGAAGAATCCTATGTAGTCTGTTGGGGTAAACAGACAAAGATTGTGTCAGAAGTCAGTAAATTCTAAACACTCTAGCAGTAGAGATATAACTATATACATATAGAGAACATGTGGATTCTGGTGCTTACCGGATCCGGGGAGCACAGTGGCTCAAGGAATCTTAGTGTCTATGTACACTGAGAATGGTAGGAGAATTCATCTTCTGTAAAGCGGCCATTTCTGTCAAAGGAGATCATGGAGGTCAGTAGGGCTGTGAATAGCCATATTACAATATTTGGGTGGTGCAAGAAGAGTCTTACCTATAAGGAGCCTGTTGATAGGGAGGAATTCTAACAAAAGGCAGCGTATTTGATACGGTAGGTATTCCGGGAGAAGCCAAAAATGGATACAGAAATTTAAAAGAAGACTCAATGAAGAGCCAACTGAGTCCTACACAGAAGGTAGTATGGTGGTAAAAGCCTGTGTAGGTACTCATGCTGAATATCAGTGTCCCAGCCCCTGTGGAAAACCGGAGTGGCAGAAGTGGCGTGTGGGGCGCTACAACGTGAAGGTGCTGCCCGTGTGTGGAACAACTGGTGGCCTCACCCACTGAGGAATATTAATGATAACTGCAGTAAATGACTAGGTGATAGGCGTATAAAACCAAGAGGTGGTGGTAATCAAGGTGCCCATGAGGTGCGCGGCGGGTAACCAGCGCGCCATGTGGCATACCCCTGTTATACAAACATCGCAATGTTCGTAGTAGCGAAATGTGCAGAAGCGCGAGGTGCACGGCGGGTGACCTGTTGGGTTGTGAGGCGTCCCGCAGTTGTCAAAGACTCGCAGTGATCGTAATAATCGTAATATCAAAGTGAAAGTAGGCGCGAGAAGCGCGGTGGGTAACCTGCATGCTGAGAGGGGGGTGTAGAGCCAGGCAGACATGCACTTGTTGGATCTTACCTCCTGTGGAAGCTCTCAGTGGAACCGATGTGATGGAACTGCCGGCGATCGGTATGCCTCCTCCAGCGCGACTCACAGTGCGTGCCATTGCCATGGAGACGGGCATGTTTATGTAGACGGCAGCCATTTTGGGAGGCTGGAGTCAGAGGCAGTCCCTGCAAATGCCAGTAGCTAGTGCGGAGGACAAAGGCTAGCTTGGACGTTAGATTCGGAATAGTGCACGAAAATAATGAGTACATGGCAGCAATATCAAATTATCATAAGCCATGCTAATGATGCCATGATGAAAACAGGCAAAACGTGGACAAAAGAAGGAGGAGTGGCCAAAATGTATGGTGTGCACATGTAACAACCTATAGTGTGTTTTGTTATGCCACAGTCAAGTAGAAACACTTGGTGTATGAATCAACAGCCACCATGTTTAAAAACGTGTTTCGCTACTACGATCATTGTGATCTTCGTATAAAAGCGGTATGCCACACGGCGCGCTGGTCACCCGCCGATCACCTCATGGGCATCTTGATTACCACCATCTCTTGGTATTATCTGCCTATCACGTAGCCATTCACCGCAATTATCATTAATACTCCTCTGTGGGTGACGCCACCAGTTGTTCCACACACGGGCAGCACCTTCATGTTGTAGCGCCCCACATGCCACCTGTGCCCCTCCGGTTTTCCACAGGGACCGGGACACTGATATTCAGCATGAGTACCTACACAGGCTTTTACCACCATACTAACTTCTGTGTAGGACTCTGTTGGCTCTTCATTGAGTCTTCTTTTAAATTTCTTTATCCGCAGTGACAATTCCATTTTTGGCTTCTCCCGGAATAACTACCGTATGAAATACGCTGCCTTTTGTTAGAATTCCTCCCTATCAACAGGCTCCTTATAGGTAAGACACTCTTCCTGCACCACCTAAATATTGTAATATGGCTATTCACAGCCCTACTGACCATTCCATGATCTCCTTTGACAGGAATGGCAGCTTTACAGAAGATGAATTCTCCTACCATCCTCAGTGTACATGGACACTAAGATGCCTTGAGCCACTGTGCTCCCCGGATCCGGTAAGCACCGGAATCCACATGTTCTGTATATGTATATAGTTACAGCTCTACTGCTAGACTGTTTAGAATTTACTGACTCCTGACACAATCTTTGTCTGTTTACCCCAACAGACTACAAAGGATTCTTCACTCACAAGAAACTCCCATCCTGATGAAGGCCTACACTACCATAGCTCACCAAACTTATCTTTAAAATGGCCGAAACACTGTTGTGTTGACTTTTTGTTTATGTTGTTGTTCAACTCTAGATTATTCCCACACAATTGTGCTGATTACCTGACTATTACTCCACTAAGTGCTCTAGTTTCCTTCCCAAGGAACCTTTAGAGAATGTATTAGCAAAAGAATTTGGTTTTTCAAATATTTGTCATTTGATTAATTTAACTCAGGTACTATACCGTGTATGTTTTAATGTTGAATATCCTATGCTCTATAAATTCAAGTGTATTTAGACATTTACTGCACATAAATAAAATCTGAACTGCAGTATACAGACTTATTTCGTAATTCTGTGTCCACCAAATCATGTGGTGACAAATCCAGGATTCAGTTGCTCTATTGTCAGCCGTTAGATTTCAATGACCTTGCTCATTCGTGTTTTTCAATATAAGTGTACCTACCTGGGCAGAGCAAGGCATTAACCAGGTGCCCCATTGATTATTTGTTTAGTATAAAGATAGGACTGATTTTCACATAGCTCCCAAATGATTGCTTTTTTCTTTAAGTTTTTAAAAATTCTAATAATATCTTCTTTCTCCTTTGGTACATTCAACCCTAAATCTTAGAGGAAGGACAATACAGTGTTTTGCAGACTTAGTACATAGGAAATCTTAATCCTACCCTCACGTCTATGTTTTCCAATAGGATTCAGTAGGTTTCCTTCCTCCCCCTCCCCCGTCATCATTCTGAAGTACAATTTGCAACATCCTATTTTCCACAAGGTCGTCTGGGAAATAAGCCCCAGCTCACATCTTATTGCCTCTATTGGTACAGCACTAGGTAGTCCTAATGCAGGTCTCCAAAGTTTCCCCTCCAATTTGCCTAGTTTACTCAAATATTTTCCCTCCACTGTTTCCAGGGCATACAATACACCAGGTATAATACAACTCTTATATACCTCTAGGAAACCTTCTATAGACTGTCCTCCTTTACTAGACATGTATTTACGTATGACTTTCCACTTTTTTGATATGTTGGTTTCTACCATTTCCTGGAAGAAGTTTATACTGGGATTACTTACAATTGGTATCCCCAGATATGGGTAAGCCTCTACAACCTCCAGAATTACGGAGTTTATATACCATTGGTAGGCCAATTTTCTTTCCTCTTTCTTGATTGCTCCAAATATCATAATCTTACTCTTGTTAATATTGATATTTAAGTTATTTCCCTATGAGTAGAGGTACAGTTCATCCAGTAACCTTTGATGGATAAATCCCACTGGGGTTTTATCCATCAAGATGGTATCATCTGCATAGATAAGGCCACATATAGCTTTACCTCCCAGTTTAGGAGGAAACCTATTTATAGTAATGAATCTATCCCACACGTCCGATACATACAGATTATATACAATCAGCAATGTAGCAATCCCTGCTTAAGGCCAGTGTTTGTTCTAATCCCTGGCAATATCATCCCCCCTTTACCCAGGCAGATAGAAACTGTTGTATCCCTATACATTTCTTTTAAGAAGTGAAGAATTGTTGGACATATTTTTTTCTGCTTAATTTTTCACACAATAAATCCCTTTTGACACAATTGAATGCTTTCGAATAGTCAATAAATCAAACATATAATCTTTCAACCTTTTTTATCTTTTGTGTCAGCAATAATATGGTCCAGCATTGTCAAATTGTCCAAGGTTCTATGGTCTTTTCTAAAACTTGTTTGTTGGGCAGATAACAATCCAATTATTCAAAGTGCCCACTAACAGAGAGCAAAAAATCTTGCAGCTGCTATCAGCCATAGCTAGCAATCGATAATTATCGGGTATTTTCCTACCCCCTTTTTTGAAGATAGGGATCACTATAGCTGTCCTCCAACTATCAGGAATAATTCCGTTTTGCCATATTCCAATAAATAGTTGGAGAAAAAGTACTGCCCATTTTTTGGGTTTGTTTGATTACAATATTGGCTAGCCCGTCCGGGCCAGGGGCTTTTGATGATTTCATTTTGGTAATAATGTATAGGATATCTGAAATATCATAAGGGAAAGTTTGTGTTCCATAAGCTCCACTCCTAATGGGAGGATCAGTAATATGATTGAGCTTGAAGAAGACATTTGCAATATAGTGCATCCATACATCCTGACCCACGTCATTGTTTTCTCTATTTTCATCCTCCATCAGGAATTAACGATATAAGTACCAACATTTTTTTGAATCGTGGGTTTTGCATAACTTATACATGCACCTACAATTACCATTATTAATATTATATTTATAATATTTAAGCCAATTTTTATGATGCGTCATAATGTTACTAGATCTAATTCTCCTCTCTTCTTCATCTAAATCACATGACTCTTTAAGCTTCTTGATTTCCTGCTTCATTTCTCTTGTCCTCTCCTGTATCAGGTGGTCAAATTTACAAATAGTGTGGGGTAGTGTTCATTAATAAGAAAGAAGTGTTCACAAAATAATATGTCAGGATGTTTGGCCAATGGGCTCCCGTCTCTACGTTTTGAGCATGGGGCAAGGCGGTTCAAACGAGCAAAGCACACACTCTGGCTTCTGAAGCACTAGGATACAGTTCCATTACCAGCATCAGGACCTTCTGTGTCCATGTCTCTTTACTTCTTAAAAAGGCTCTTGATTCAGAGGGCCTGCTGTATAAAAAAAAAAGATTCAAATGTTATTTTCCTTTTACAAGTATTCAATTTGGGAGTTCACCCTGGATCCCCCTCAGCCAGGCTCAGATCACTTTCAAAACAAAAGCTAAACATTGTATTCCCCCTCTTCCGGGCTAAGATTCCCTTATTGCAATGTTCAGAGAATATTCTTTCTCGGGTTCACCCCACATCCCCCTCAATCTCCCAAATGGTCTCCCTCAGCCAGGCTTGGACCAATGGCAGTATACATTAAACCACCAAAGACTTTCCAATGTAAACAGGTTTAGCTTGACCCATTGCAGGACCACTTTGATCTCAAGATTTCCTTTTTCTCACACTTTGAATCAGTTGGAAGCCTAACATAGACTTTCGAATGAGCACCCACGTGGCGCAAGACCACTCTGTCTACAGTAGCTCTTCTTAGCCTCCCAAAGTTCAGTCATTCCTTTGGTTTCCAAGTATATTCACATCCCTTGTCAGATACGTCTCACAAACTGTTCTCTTATATATCTTCACACAATGTTGCCGCTTGCAACGTTGCTTCAAAACACAGGCTGGTTTGGTATCAGTCTCTCTGACTCACTGGCTGTGCTGTCTTTACTGACACTGCTTTTTTGTAGGAGCCAAGGATGGTACCACAGTGGCAATTCCTCTTTCCTCCCCGCCTTGGTTATCGACACGGGAGAGCCCAAGGTCCCTCACATACACTGTACAGGTTTGATCAGCTTTAATTCCTGGTCTTAGGTATCTCACTTTCCAAGGTTCACGAAAGTAACAGTTTTTAAAGGTCAAGAGCACTTCCCTCCTTGCAACCTTCTCCGGTGTCGCAGTCTTTCTCCTCGTATTACACTGACATCTTGAAACTGCTGTTTCCTTGTGTGTTTTGCCTCACTCAGAGTGTGCTTTCGTGATCTGACTTTTATTTGTCTGGGCTGGGGTAGTGTAATGGAAGTCAGGTGTGCGTAATGATCAGTAATTGACTGACCTTGCCTGACCATTGTTTTGGGACATGTCAGGTATATGGTTCTGGTGTTAGTCCGTTGTCGCTCATGGTAAGCTGTCTGTGAGAAAGTGTTTGTGTTGGGAAAGGAGGGGGGGTTGAGTTCCTAGGTATCCTACCTGGTAAGATGAGGAAAATGTGTTAGAGGGAAGGGGATTCCATGTCTCACCATCCGGTGTCCCACTTCCACTCCACAAAGACCCCTCATCCAGGTGATTCTGCCGCACTGGTCACCACCAGGAACTGGATCCAAAAGTGATGTCCATGTCATGGCCACCTGGATGACAGATTCCCAGGGACTAGTGGGTGAGACACCTTCAGGTTTCTCATAGTCAGCAGGGGATAGAGAGAGAGAAAGCAGAAGCGAAAAGGAAGGTTATGAGCTGCTTCCGGAACTTCAGATGGTTGAGCTCAAGTTTGAGATGGGCAGGGAGGCCGTTCCAGAGGGAGGCACCTGCAGAGGTGGGAGATCTACCACCCACTCTCTGCCTGGAGAAGCGTATGACCCTCAGAGAGTTTGAGGTGGCTGAGCAAAGGGTTCAGAAGGAAGGTTTTTAGGAAGAGAGAGTTGGATGCTGAGCAGGCCCCCACCTGAGAATGCCTTGAAGATGATGCAGATGGTCTTGAACTTGATCATTCCAGCCACCGGGTGCTAGTGGAGAGATTTCAGGGCTGGAGAGATGTGGTCCCTGGGCTTGAGGCCAAGGATAAATCTTGCAGTCCTGTTTTGGATTAGTTGCAGACAGTGGAGTGTAGAGGAAGGAAGGTTGAGAAAGAGGCTTTTGAGGTAGTCCAGCCTAGAGAGAACCAGGGCTCAACGGAAAGTGAGTTTCTGGGGGAAAGTGATAAAAGGAAGAATACCTGTGAGGAGGTGCAGCTGGTAGTGGGCCTTGTTGTCAGGGTCCATGATGTGCCAGGAGAAATAGAGGGTGGAGTTGAAGATGACACCAAGGTTTTTTGCCTCACAGGAAGGTAAAGGAAGAGGGCCTAAGGAGGGGAGGCCAGAGTGAAAGAGGGAAAGCGGGAGAAGGGGTCCTAATGAGAAGGCTCTCTGTCTTACTGGTATTAAGGCAGAGGTCATTGGAGGTGCACCAATCCTGGATAGTGGATAGACAGGAATGAGCGAGAGAGGAGAGGAGGCTGAGGGGAGCCTGAAGGAGAGCTGAGTGACATCCGCATAACACTGAAAGTTAGAGGAGAAGGTTGAGATCAAGGGGGCCAAGTAGACATTGAAGAGTCAGGGTGAGAGGTTAGAGCACTGGGGAACACCACAAGTGGAGAGAGAGGTGGTGGGGAGAAAGGACCCAAGTTGTAACTGGGAGGGTCAGTCCAGGAGGAAGGAGGTCAGCCCTCCAGAGCTTGATATGTGATTCCCAGTTCTCATGGAGTCGCTTGATTAGGATGGAGTGGTTGACTGTGTCAAAAGCAGAGGAAAGGTCAAGGAGGATGAGAACAGAAGGAAGGCTGGAGTAAAGATGAGCGAGCAGATCTTCACGGGTGTTCAGAAGAGTTTCTGTGCCTCTGCCTGCTCTGAAGTCAATCAACATATTCATTGTGGAGAGTAAGCTGCGAGATGGCCAACTTTTCCAGGAGTTTTCCCAGGAAAGGGGTGCTAGATATCGGGCGGTAGTTTGCTTTACAGGTAGGATCGGCAGAAGGTTTTACAAGGAAGGGATACACAAGGGAGTGCTTGAGGAGAGAGGGGAAAGATCCAGTGGTGAAAGAGTTATTGCAGAAATCGGCCAAGGCTGGAGCGAGGGTGTCAATTGGGTCCTTGATGGTGCTGGAGGAGCAGGGGAGCACCTGTTTGGATGACACTTTCATAGATTGGACTTGTCTAGAAACCTTGTCAGGTGTTGTCAGAGAGAAAGAGTTGAAAGGAGGAGGAAGAGAGGGAGAGGAGGCTGGCAGGATGCCATGAGAGCGAGAGGAAGAGATGTCCTGAGTTTTAGTGGTGAAGTGAGAAGCCAGAGCTGTCCAGAGGGCCTGGGAGGGAACAGGTCAGGTGGAGACTGCAGAAGGATTGGCCAGCTCCTTACAGATTGTAAAGAGTTTAGCCTCATTGCTAGAGACTGCAGAAACAGGCTTGGATGTGTGCTCTCTTCTTGGACAGGAGAGAGAGTCTGTATTGTCTTTGGAGCAGGCAGCAGGTGAGTTTGTCAGAGGATGCACTTGAGGCCCTCTACTTCCTCACGGCCACCCTGCACTTGCATTTCAGGATGGCGAGGTCTGAGTCATACAAGGGTTGCACTTGGAGATAGGCTTCAGATGGATTCTCATGACAGGGGCAAGGATGTACAGAGTGTTGCAAATAGAACAATGCAGGTTAGAGAGTGTTGTGTCAAGGTGTGAATCAGCTGCAGGAGTAGGAGGAGCAGAGTAGGTAGAGGCAAAGGCATCCACTGACACATGCTTCATGGGCTGAATGACCGAGAAGGTAGGTGGCAGTGCTAGGGTGGGCTTTGCCTGGGGGACACAGTTTCATGTGAGAGGAAAGCAGAAAGTGGTCAGTCCAGGAGAGAGGTGGGTGAGAGGATTAGAGAGGGGATGTCTGAGATCCAAGGTGTGTCCGGCAGAGTGTGTTGGACCAGAGTGTCGAATGGATAGAGAGAGGGAGAGAGAGAGTGTCGCAGAGGTTGCAGAAGATCCCAGAGGAGGGATTATGAGCATCCAGATGGATGTTGAGGTCTGCAAGGATGAGGAGTTGAGAGGTAGAGGCAAGGCGAGAAGAGGAGAGGTCGGCCCACTCTGAGATGAAGAGGGCAACCTGGCCAGGTGGCCTGTAGATGGTGGCAACAGTAAGAAAGAGGCAAGGAGAGATAGCGAGCCTGCAGACCAGGCATTCAAAGGAAGAGTAGGCCTTTGTAGGAATGACAGGAGCAGGGACCCACTTTGGAAAGATCAGAGCTACTCCACCTCTGGGTTGGTTGGTTCTTGGCTCGGAAAGGATCTTTTAGCCATCAGGGATGAGAGAGACAAAACCAGTGACAGAGCTTACTGTGAACCACGTCTTAATGAGAGTGAGGACATCAAGGTCAAGTTCTTCCAGGACATGGCAGATGTCAGAGGAGTGTTTGACAGCAGAGTGAGGGTTGAGAGTAGCGATGTGGAGCAGGTTGCCACATTTCAAAGACTTCCGGGATGGGGTACAGGCTTGAGGTACACCCAGCAGAAGTGGCAGAGGGGCCCTAGAGTGGGCAGAGGTGGTAGCAGGAGGAGACATACTCTCCAGAGAGGTGGAAGAAGGTTCCAGAGAGGCAGAACAAGGAGGAGGTGATGGAGGAGCCAGAAAGTTGCTAGTAGGAGTAGCAGGAGAAGGAAAGAAGGAAGTTGATAATGCACAGCAGTCCCCTATTGAAAAGGAGGAGTTTGGATTGAGGACCCTGGACCAATACGGTGCCATTCAGATAGACATCAATGATGGTCTTGGAGGAGTGGAAGGAGGCCTCTCACTGAGTGCCACCATTAATGGGAGAGGAGGAGATAGGAGAGAGAGCCACGATCATATGAGGGGTCCATAGGTCTAGTGAGAGAACGACAAAGAGAATGCCGGTGAGAGTCTGCCTGGAGGAAGCAATGATATCCGATCTGGTTTCTGAGGTAGGGAGGCATGGGGTGGAGACCAGGATGTCCCTCTTGAACTTCCTCCATCAAGATTTAGTGAGAGGGATAGGATAGGAGATAGAGTAGCAGTTCGAGAACATGGGAGAAATGGAAAGCACCATAGACGGTGCAAAGAGGAGGAGGGTGCGAAAGACAGACGGAGAGACACGCAGCTCTGTGCCGCACAACGCAGAATGAGCAGGAGAGGATTGGGGAGGATAGGGGGTCACACAGTAGGAAACACACAGGTGGAGAAGACAGGTCAATGCAACAGTGCAACAGTAACACAATAGAGGGTACCTCGAGAGTGGGAGAGAGTCTAGTGGGATGCAGTTCACAATAAATGGTAACCACAGAGGGGGAGACCTAGAGAGTGGGAGAGAGCCCAGTGGGACACAGATAACAGTAACCACAGAGGGGAGACCAAGAGAGGGACCCAAACCACAACGTACGGCTAACCGCTAGTGGGGAGAGCCTAAGATTGCACAGAGACAGAATGTGTTATGTCAGACGGTTAGGTGTAGTACTCACTAAGGCTGGGTAGTTTAGTAGGGAGCTGCAGTGGCTGCTCCCCCTTTCCGCAACTTTCTTACCTTTCAGACGCTGATGGTTGACGGCTGTGCAGCATACTCGCACTCTGCACCACACCCCTTCATCGCCAAACAAATGCATCGCACAACACCGTGTCCTGGGCCTGCGCAGTATTTTCCATAACAGAGTCACTAGATTTTTTTAATAAAATTAACAGCGTTAGTATACCTTTAAATCCATCTGTGATTTCCACCCCCTCTCCATCTTCACTAAGAGCTCTACATCTTGTGCTAAAAGCGCTGGTTAAACCATACTTTAAGTTATCAGAAGATCTCCATCAAACAGCAATACTGAACCTAATCAGAGAAGACCTAGAGACAAGTCCTCAATCTCACAACGAAATGCCAACTACAGGCACAACATCACCTCATGAGTCTCCATGTAAGCGGGGGGTGTGAAAAGATGAAAGGGGACATCTCTACGAACACTGGCAGAGCACAAGACCCAGTGATCTCCTCTAAAATTTGGTTGAGTCTCAAGAGCGCACCCCACTTTGAGAAACGAGAGTTGCTCTTCTATTAAATATTTCTGAGATATGTGGTGTTGTGAACACTATTCCTCGGTCATTTGATCAGGAGTTAGTACCAAACAAAATTGAGCAACCTCACATGAAACAGAGAAAAGGCAAAAAGAGTAAACCAACTCACAGCACAAAACCCAAGAAGGAATCCATACCTCAAAAATATTTGTCAGTGTGCTCTGAGATATCGCATAGGTCTTCTTCTAAGAATATGGTCCAGCGGGGCCTATTGCATCCAATAAAGACAAAACATCTATCATATTCAAAACCACAAAAAACAATTTAGTCAAGAAACTAGATTGCATAATGGCACAAAGTCAGGATATGAGAAAACATAGGCAATTGAACCAGAAAAGGAAGAACAGTTAATGAAAACAACTCATTTAACATCAGCAACCCTGTGGGAGAAACGCACAAGAGCCTAACAGAGCTAAATTAAACCACAAGAGTGTCTCAGGGCAAACACACAGCTGGCAATATAGTGATGTAGTGCAACAACTATATAACCTTATTAAACAACTCAATTGACAAACTTTTCATGTAAAAAGCTTCTGATAACCGATCTCTTTTTTTAAAAAAAGAGACTGATCCTCTTCTAAATCAGTCAACCATTTTAAATGTAAATTATAAAATTGTTTACCTAAGAATACTACATTCTGAAGACATTGGGCCTCATTACGAGGCTTGAGGTAACCATGGCACTATTAGCCCCATGGCTGCCTCCAAAAACATACCGACTCCGCCCTGGTGAATGGAGCTATTACCGCCCCATTCCAAGGTTGGCGGGGCCGGTAATTCCCCATTCACCAAGGCCCTTCCCCATTCCCATTTGAGCCCCCACAGGGCTCAATGGGAATGGGCAAGGCGCTAATAACGGTACCGCAAATTGTGATACCGTTATTAGCTCTAAAGTCCCATTGCGGGTCCTGTCCTTAACGCCTGGTAAAGCCAGGCGTTAAGGGAGGACCCACAAAGGGAACCCGTAGTAGGGCGGTAAGGGATTACCGGCACCGGTGCCCTTACCTGTGCCGGTAATCCCTTACTGCCCACCTCGTGATGAGGCCTATTGATTGGGTCATATTTTTGTCCAATAAAACGATGGAAACGTGTGTATGTACATCTTAAATCTCCATTTATAACCAATATAATATTTGAAAACCGTGAGCTGTTGTGAAAACAAGGCTATGGCATTGTTAAATATGACCAAGATAGCTTCATTAATGAGAAAAGACAATGTGAGGGTCATAATTTGCAGTATGGTTTCAGAAAAAAGCTTGTTTGTGCAATTTAAGAATTGTGTGCAACTAGGACTCAATCAGGGGGAAGAAAGTGGGATTGCAGCATTCTCATGTGTCACACAACAAGAGCCATGAGTACTGGCATTGGCTATCAACAGTTTTGGTGGCAAGCCAACACTGTCCTCTAAGTTCCTCATCAGGAACCATACAAATAGGTCTCTGGAATCTGGAGGGTTTTAAGCACTTTATTAAGACCGACACCACATAGGATTTACTGGAGAATCATGATGTTATACTTTTGCAAGAGGCCTGGCTTGAGGCAGATCCTGTTTTAGAAGGTTTCACTTGTATACATCCAGTTGCAAAAAAGAGGTACACTGGGCCGTCCATACAGTGGCTTATTCATTGGTGTTAAAAAATGATTTAACATCAAATTACTAAACTCAGACTTAACTTGTAGCAATGTTTAAGCGGTTCAGCAGGAAAATGCACAGGTTCATTGGAAGAATGTATTTTGATTAACATATGTCATGGCGTTTTAAGTACCTTAACTGAAGAAATGGAATTCGCTCTCTCGGGTGTAATCGCCGGGAATGTATGTTTAAATCCAAGGTGACTGCACATAAAGGGTGAAGTTGGGTAATTTGGCTTGCAGAATTGCATCTGGTTATGATAAAGGGAAAAAACTGGGGAAGGTTCCTGGTGACTTCACCTGGACTGGTAACAACCATACATCCATGCTAGATTATGGGCCTCATTCTGAGGTTGGAGATAGCCATGGTGCTATTAGCACCATGGCTTCCCCCTTACCGCATACCGGGTTCAGGTTCCCTGAATGGGGAATTACCGGGCCTTGGAGGGCCCTGTAATTCCTCTTTCAAGGAACCCGGACCTGGTACTTCCCCATTCCCATTTAAGCCCCAATAGGGCTCAATGGGAATGGGGACCATGCTAATAACGGGCCTGTTATTAACGGGCCCGTTATTAGCATGCTGGTCCTTTAGCGGCTCCCACTAAGGGCGCCTGGAAAAACCAGCTGCCCTTAGTGGGACCCGCTAAAGGACCTCATAATGCGGCGGTAAGGGGTTAACGGCACCGGCACCATTACCGGATCCGTTAACCCCTCACCGCCAACCTCGGAATGAGGCCCTATATCTTTATTAAGGCTGTATTCTTTAGCAGGATTACACAGTTTGTAGTGACTCACAATTCGTATAGTGACCATGCATTATTATTGTTGATGTTAAATGCTACCTCACACAATATAACCCAAGAGGAGTACGTTGGGGCACTCACTTTGAATACAGCTGGTAATAGAGAGATGTGTAGCAACACAAATATAACCTTATTAAACAACTCACTGTATCATGGTTCACTGGCCGCCGTCCTGCACCCAGGGGTTTCTAATAAAACAGGCTTTACCAATTGGATTAGAAAAACGATGTAACTTAAGAAAGTTACAGTATCGCTCAGTAAAGGGAGCTAATACATTCTGCGATTTTAACATTGTGCGTAAGAAACAAGTTACTGTGATAGATAAGAAGCCTAATGACATGATTTGGGACCAACATCCTTCAATTTAATTCATCAAAGAAATGTTGCTTTCAGAAATACAAAAGTTGGCTGAAACAGTACCTATTAACACAAACTACATCCAAATGGCAAACCATGCTAAAGCTAATTAACACAAATGACTGTAAGGGGTTTGGGTAATGAATTAGGGACCAACATACACAGACCTCTTTGAATAAAATTAAACCCATAGAGGAAAACACCTAGCTTTTTTTAAGATCTGTGTTCGAGGAAGAGAGTTCCAATATTAGGGACCAAGCGCTGAAAGATCAAAAGAAGTGGTTAGGGGAATATAATAGACAAGATTGAAGACATAATAAAAAGTATGAATCCTTCAAGAGCCACTCGGCTGGATGGCCTGGCTAGTATGGTAATTAAGAAAGAACCTGAACTCTGAGCAAAGATCCTGTGTGTTTTGTTTCAGGCAATAATTGGATACAGCCCTATCCCTACATGTTGGAACGAAATCATCTTGATTCCGATCTATAAAAATGGTGATTGCTGTGATCCATTTAATTACCGACTGAATGCACTGCTCGATATTAGCAGAAAAGTATTTGCTACAGTCTCCAGCTCCGAATTGAACAAATGGGTCCTACTCCATAAAATCCTGCTGATTGAGCAGACATGCTTTCGTAAAGTATTTCCAGACATACAAACATCTCAGTACTCAAGTACACTCTCAAAGCTACTCAGAGCTAAGGAAAGTCACTATTTGTAACTTGTATCGATTATAGAACTGCTGTGTACAGAGTAGATCTAAATAGACTGTGGGCCATGATAAAAGTTAAAGGAATTGATAAAGACTTATTTTATCTTATCCAAATATTACATCATGAGTACAATTAGATTTATCATCGAAATGTATGGGGCTTATTACAAACAATAGAGGAGTAAAACATGGCAGCTTACTGGCCCCTATTCCCTTTAACAGTATTGCAGGGATATTGACAAAGGTTTAAGAGAAGTGCATGCTTTCCCTCCCAGAATATCCTCCCGCCACAGTATGTGGTTAGGTTACGCTGAGGATTTGGTGTTAATAGACCACACTCTGATAGGCTTGCAAAGATTATTGAATAAAGTAGCAGTGTATATCCCAGAGAACAACTTATATGTTAACACTGAAAAGTCCAAAATAATGAAATGTAACAGGAGGAAAATCTTTTTTGTCTTTTGAATGGACGCTGGGAAACTAATCTGTGGAGATAGAGAATGGGCCTCATTACGACCCTTGCAGTCCCGTAATGAAGGGTGCCGGTACGGGACCGGCACCCTTCATTACGGGAGCGCTGATTACAAGGTTCCCTTTGCGGGACCCGGAACAGACGTCTGGTAAAACCAGACATCTTTTCCGGGTCCCACAAGGGGAAGAGGGAGGTAATAATGGGCCATTTGTAATGTGCCCGTTATTAACCCCCTCCCCATTCCCATTGAGCCCTATGGGGGCTCAAATGGGAAAGGGAAATGGTTCCTTCAAGGAGGAATTACCAGGTCCTCCAATGTTGGAATTTCCCGGTTATTCCTCATTGAAGGAACCCGGTAATGGAGCCCGGTTTGGAGGCAGCCATTAGCACCATGGCTACCTCCAAACTCGTAATGAGGCCATGAGTTTAAATATTTAGGCGATTAATTCTATACCAACATGACAGCACTGGACACATAAAATAGGGCTATTACCAGGATAACCCCCTCCACAGCTCAAATACATTGTTTTAATCTAAAATATGTGGGGGGTTCTCATTGATCCTGCTAAGAACCTTCTACAGACAATAAATAGTCCATCAGGTATTGCACACATTGACCACTGGGGCAAAATTACCATGTTGGATTGAAAGGATTGGAAAGCAGCACTATACCTGCCCCTTACCAAAAAGTAGACTCATATGTGGACTAACTTCTCTCAGAATGCTAGCAGAGCAAAAAAGAATGTCCTAACTTGTGAAAATGAAGGTAGCCATGGACAACAATCTACTATGGTTCTTTGGTCAAACAACAAGTGAAGAATCCTCTCTACGCATAACACAATACATTCCTGCATGATATCGAGTTAAGTTCATCATATAAAGAAGTAAACATTCAAGAAGTATTATCAAGTTAGTGTAATATAATGAAAAAACAGAGTAATGCATGTGATTGGAATAATAATTCAGAGATTTTGGCAGGTAAATGTCTGACTAGGGATTTTTTTTAATTCCAGTAAAAATATGGACCGTGATGCCCTACATAGGAACATGTCCATACAAATGTTTGCAGGGCATATATGCATTTTAGATTTAATTCAATCCACATGAGAAAGGTTCTGGTTACTAAAGAAAAGGTTGTTATGAGCTGCTATACTGGTAGATGCTGTCAGAAGTCAGACTCGTGTGAGATTGTTAAGAAAATATGTGAATATTTTATAAAATTTGTACATAGATAAAATTGCATTCTGACACAGCTATTTTGGCAAAGATGCACGCAAGGAGACCACATTTGTCCAGTGCTGTCAGTGTGCCCCTTTTAACTATGCCCTATGCAGGGCTCCCAGTAAAAGTCTCCAACTGGTTATAACAAGAAAAATGTCTTCTCACAAATAACTCTCCTGAACCAATGGGGATACTTACCCTCCTAATGAGAAATCAGGGGTGAAAACAAGGGCCTCATGACGACCCTGGTGCTAATGGGTTAACGGCGCCGTAAAAGGCTGCGGCGCCGTTAACCCATTAGCGCCTTACTACGAGTTCCCTTTGCGGGACCCGACCTGAACGGCTGGTCTAGACCAGCCGTTAAAGTAGGGACCCGCAAAGGGACGTTGGTGCTAAGTACTGTGCCGCAATTTGCGGTACCGTACTTAGCGCTTTCCCCAGGCCCATTGAGCCCTATGGGGCAAAAATGGGAATAGGGAAGGGCCAATGTTCAATGGGCAATTACCGCCCCGCCAACCTTGGAATGGAGTGGTAATTCCCCATTGAACATTGGCGGACTCGTTACGATACCGGCACCAACCATGGTGCTAATAGCGCCATGGTTTAGCGCCAGTATCGTAATGAGGGCCTGCGTGTCTGTTTGTAAAACTGTAATGAAAAATAGAATGTATTCTTAGTCTCTTTTATATAAAAGATTCACGTAAAAAACACCAAATTCAGTGATCTGTAAAAATACAATTGCATCTCAAAGTGCAAAAGAACCTTTACAGATACATAAACGGTGACATAAGTGCAGTGTTATGACAACATCAGTGTTGCATTCATCAATGTGCATGTATTGTCACAGTATCATAAGAACAATGCCAATGCTGTGCTATGCCTTAATACACAACTATCTGTGCTGTTGTTCAACCCAATACACAGATGTACACAGAACACAGTTGTGTTCCTTTTTACATTATATCCTAAATGAATTAGAAAAGCTAAAAGGGTAAATTGAGGATTTAAGAAGTATATGTGATGGATTGGAATAGGGATATGACTCATTACTTAAGGAATTGGTAATATGTAATATAATTATGTTTATTATGGTGAGTTTTAATCTTTTGTACTTTGGAGAATATGAATGCATCTTTTTAACTGTGTAATTGCTGAAGGTTATTTATTAACTGAATAGCAATAAATACATGAAAACTAAAATAATGTACGGCTGCTACTCCCCTTGCTTGTAGTTTGGGGTAATAGCCTGCACATATGTGATGGGGTTGTTCTGTTCCCTGATTGGGCCATGTATTAATGGTCAGGTGGTCTCTCAAGGGGCTGTCCAAAGGTCATATAAGGCCTATCTGTAATTTTGGATTTTACACTTGCTTGTTCTAGCAGTGCCCCATCCTTCCACCCCCTTCTGCAAGGCAGCCAATTTCTCTTAGTTTGCTTTGGTGAGCACATGATGTGTTTTTCTGAAAATATCCCCTGGGAAGGTGTTTGTCACCTTTTTGGCTTCTACCGAGCATTTGGGGTGGAGACCTAATCAATACATTTTAACTTTGCATGTATTTGTTTTCTTTCTCCTGGTAGAGGGAGAAACATATACACTGCATTCCTGCAGGTCGGACAGGCTTTCATATTGATTTTCCTCATCGGAGTTACCAAGGACGAGGAAGTAAGAAACCCATTGGTTTGCTGCAATGTTTTGGCTTAATTCCCTTAACGCCAACCTCTCTTTTCCTAACCTCAGAGACTGGGCCTGAATGGAGGGAGCCTGCAGCGCTCTTTAGCCTATGAGCTTTAATTTGAAAGGTGTTTTCTGTGCTCTGGTGCTTCCCAGTGGGGAATTTTTAAGTGGCCCACTGTGACAAGGACCTACCCTTAGAAGGGTTGAATTGTCACACAGAATTACATGCATTAACGAAAGTTGAAATTCATATTCTCTTTTAATTATGCCCAGGTGAGTGTAAAGACCCCCGGCATTGCTTAGAGTGCATTGCTTAATTTAAAAATATGTTTCCCTGTCCCAACGTACCTGTGTCCTTTCTCCCTCCCTGAGCCGCTTCCGCATTGCCTCCAACCCTCCTCCCAGCTCACCCACCACCCTTGATTGGCTTTTCCCCTTGCTCTTGGTTTAGGCCTAGTCTCAGGGCCCTCGCCACCTCCCCGCACTTGTGTTTATGCCCAGGTGAGTGGAAAAACCCTGGGATTGCTTAGAGCGCATTGCTTAATTTAAAAATAATTTTCCCTGTCCCAACGTAACCCGTGTCCCTTCTCCCTCCCCGACCCGCTTCTACATTGCCTCCAACCCTCCCCCACCTCCCAGCCCACCCACAGCCCCTGATTGGTGAGTCTCCTAGCTCTTGGCTTAGGCCTAGTCTCCGGGCCCTCTCTGCCTCGCCACTCTTGTGATTATGCCGAGGTGAGTGGAAAGACCCCCTGGATTGCTTAGAGTGTGTTGCTTAATTAAAAAATATTTTTCCGTGTCCCAACGTAACCTGTGTCCCTTCTCCCTCCCCGACCCATTTCTGCATTGCCTCCAACCCTCTTCCCAGCTGCCAGCATGCCCACCAACCCTGATTGGTACTTCCACCAGTCATAACTGACCTTCCAAGGGCAGCCCTCTGCCCGGGCAGCCCCTGCGGCTAAGTGCCAGAGGCAAAGGGCGGTTCCTACAGAGGCGGCTTCTGATAGTGTCTGCAGGTGTCAGCAGGGGATGCCAGTGGCCAGCTGTCAAGCAGCAGCGACTATTAAGATAGGAGTGGCCTGGGTGAGGAATAGAGCAATCACTCTACCCTGAAAACCCTGTGACATAGCAACCTTACCTTCACTAGATTAATGCTGTGTTTATCAGCCTGTGCCACGCTGGAATAGTGTTGTGATTATTGGCATGCACCCTCAGAGACTCAGTGACAGGATCGTGAGATGCATCTAGTGAGTGCCACACTTGTATAGTACTGCTGATTTAGCCTGTGCCACACTGAGATAACACTGTGGTTATTGGCCGTATGTATATTGCATTGTGAAATCTAGGCCTCTCTCCCACTATACAGGACTCTCAGACCTAGGTGTGTTTTTCTCCGGTGTTAACACTGTATTGGAAAAGTATTTAAACTGCATTGGGAAAGTATTTTAACCACATTGTGAAAGTAGTTAAACTGCATTGTGAAGGTATTTAAACTGCACTGTGAAACCTAGGCCTCTCTCCCTCTATACAGGACTCTCAGACCTATGTGTGTTTTCTCCCATACCTAAACCACATTGTGAAAGTAGTGCAGTCTTTGATTTTGCCTTCTTAACAAAGTGTTCATCTAGCAAACTGGTCTACTATTGTCTGAGCTCTTGCCGTTTTGTCCAATTTTCTACTATTGTCTCGTCTCTTGTCAAGTGACTTCAAGTCAGCAATCCCACTAAGTCAGTGCCTCATCTGGGACGCCCAAGGGAAGCCCTTATTTATATATTTTTATGACAAGTTATACTCTGGATGATAAAACCTTATATAACGCCCCTCTCTTTGAATCCCATTGACCTCACTGAGCCAAGAAGTAGGTTTGTTTTGCAAATTAAAAAAGGTTTATTTGACAAATTAAACAATAGATATATATCACACTTTATAATAAATTAATATTTGATATCACACTTAGACATATGACAGTGATCAACAATGGATGATGTTATACTAGCACACTGGTTTAATTACTTAGGAGTAGTATAGAGGATAAGGTAGCTGAGAATGCTTTATGGTTTCAAGGAGATGCAAAGATGAATAAAAGGCAGTACAGAAATAAACTTGATATGATTTCAGCAAAAGATAATATGATCACTTTTTCTCTGACAATTCACTCCCCCCCTATGCAATGTAAAGAGATGGAAGTAACACACACAGTCTTCAGGAATACAATCACAGTACAATACGAATTCAGTTCCCCCCTAGCAAGCTTATAGCACCAGGGACGATTTTGAAACACAGGCGAAAGACTTTCAGGTGATTTGCAAAGGAGTGAAATATGCTAAAATTGATTTTAATTCCCTCTAGAGGTTCAGGGTGAGTGAGAGATACTTTAAATCAGTTCAGGTCCACACTAACAATGATTAATGAGGGATTATCAGGTTGAAAACGGATTTCAGTAATGGAAGCAAAGGGCAGATATTTTTACACAGGAGTGAAATGAAGCAAAATGTCAAATCGCTGCACTTTTTTCCGAGTGCGTCGATCGTGATTACAGAGGCACTATAAAGAGTAGCAATTTGGTTTAGAGCTTGCTGGCAAGCTGAGAATCTTAGCTTTAAAATAAAAGTTACATTTCGTTCCTAGGATGCACGGTTACAAAGATACGGCAATTTTGTGAAGGTAGTTTTTCAGAAATGAAATTACAGTTTCAGAATGACAGATGCGCTTTGGAAGGTTTGAATCAACAGGATGGCCACACAAGTTCTTATGATGCAGTTCTAAATAGGTTAAAATAGTTTGAATCAGATTATTTTAAGCTAAGAGATGGGTTCTGCACAGTTCTAGCTGGGTACTCACACTATAAATTTGAAAGGAATGGCCTCGTCACGGATCTGGTCAACAAGTTTAGCTGCGGTTCTCTGCTCGGCGGGTCAATCAGGCACGGGTTCTGTTCACAGCGGTCTGGTCTGGGTCTCTGGTTCTGCTGGTCTGGATCAAGTGGATTCTGGATACCGCACTGCTTTCTGGGTACTGGTTCTGTTCTGGATACACAGGACTCTTAGCAAGCAGCAAACCGCACAGCCCGGCGGTTGAATAGTTTGGTTTGGTTGCTAGGTTCTGACGGCCTGCTGATAGGAGTTCCGCTGTTGGGTTCTAGAGTTCTTTGGAGTTTTGTTCTGGAGTCAGTCTGGATCTCTGGAGTTCTGGATTCTGGAGTTCTCCGTCAGAGTGCTGCGCAGGAATTCAGTTGAAGGTTGGAAAATTAATGTCCCTGTCCGGCTGCCAGTGGCTCTTTTTATGTCTTTTGAAAATGGGTGTAGATGCTAACTTTCTATGCCCAACCCACTCATGATTTGATAGGTCAAGGATTTCTCTTTGACCTGATTTGAGAAGGGAGCAGTGAGTCATCTTATGTCATCAGGTGTCATGTTTATGGCTCCAAAGAAAGAACACTCCCCTTTGCTTTTACCTTAGAAAATCATTTTCATAACCAAACATATTTCCCATATACACAAGTGGTTGACATTACATGTACATATCATATATTAGTTTGGGTAGGTCTCTGTTCCAACTCTGATGTTTCTAAGAGCCAGGGTTAAAAAATGGCAACTTATTTTCGTTTTTAGTTGGTTTACCAATATTGGATTTTTAACAAAAATTACACAGATGTACCCCACCTTTCTACACATATTCCAGTAAATTTTCATTTTTCTAGCGTGAACCCCGTGTCTGCAATCTCCATAATTCATGGGGATTTGCCTCAGAACATGGTACAGAGTCCTAACACCTGTTAAAATGTGCACAGAAAAATCTCAAGAATAATTACATTAATTATATAATGTTGACAAGTTCGTACTATGAATTATCCATCTTTTTAAAATCATGCTCTGGCCCAGAGGGGTGTGGTTTCCCATGGTGGAATTTCTGGTTTGTCCACTTCCTCCAACTCAAGTTGCTCACAGAGGCACTGACCCTCCCAGTTTCTCTCAAGAGGAAGCCATTTATGACCCCCCCCCTAATTTAACATTTGCCTGAGCCAAGGAAGGCTCATTGTTCTGTTTCCCTCCAATCCTAGGTGCTCAATCATGATTGATTCAATCAGGGAGGTGTGATCTCCTTTTGGTGGGGGCAGCAGAATGCAGCCAGGCCTGGGAAGAGTGGCTGTCGGGGGTAGTTGCCGGGCAGAATTCACTCTCTTCAAGCCAGGCTTCAGCCAAATGTCACTTTTGTTCCCAGTTTTTCTTCATCCAAATCAAACTTACAATTTTTACACATGCAGCTAGAACGCTGATTCTAAGTTCAAAACTATGACATTTAACAGTTGCAAACTATGTGACACTCAACAGTAGGTCACTCATTTATTTTAAACATTTAGATTTTCGTGTCTTTCAGTCCAATTTAACTTAGGCTGCTGACATCCACAGCTCAGCCAGTTTTGTTATAAACATTGTTTAGGGCTCTTCATCTTTCCAGATTTTGTATGCACACAAGACTTCATTCTACCAAATGTCTGCTGGTGTTCATTGAGATTTTTGAAAATCTTGCAATGTTTAAAATAGGCATTTTTAGCTTGCATTTCAGAGAAACAAAGGTGATTTCAAAGCGCTTTTTGAGCTAACAGGCACTGCTGTTTTTCCTTTGGCACACATTCCACTCATGGCACTCCTGGCCCATCACGCTCGCACTGGTGGGTGGATCCTGGTGCAATGTGGGCTTTTTCGGCCATCTTGGATTTTCTAAGCCCACAGCACCAAATGTTGCAGCATAATAGTCCAAACGTGGGTCAGGACACCCAACACTCTCTCTGTCTTGTCTGCTTGTGCCCCTCCCTGTGTCCTTCCCTAGTGTTCACCCCGAATCACCCCCTTTCCTCTTCTCTCCTCACCTACTCTATGGTGCTCTCTGGCTCTCCTATATTTTCTAACTGCTTCTCTATAGACTATCCTGCTCTCCTCACTAAATCTGGTACAAAGAATTTTAAAAAGGAAATCCTGGTCTCCAACTCAGGCCTCCCTACTGTTGACATCTATACCAGTGCTAGTGCTTCCTCCAGGCATACCCTCACCGACATCCTCTTTGTCGGTCCCTCGCCAGAACAATGGCCTCTCCATATGGTCTCTGTGCTTTCTCCTTTCTCTTCTTCTCCCATTAATGGTGGCATCCGGTGGGAGGCTCTCCTGGCCTCCTTCCACTCCTCTAAGGTCATCATTAATGTTTACTTGAATGGAACCGTCTTGGTCCAAGGCCATTAGGCCAACCTTCTCCTTTTTGATAGACGCCTCCTGCGCCTCATCAATTTCCTTTCTTCTCCTGCTGTCCCCTCTCTTCCCGCCACGGCTTCCTCACCTCCCCTTGCTGTCTCCTCCTTGGCTACCTTGCCCTCTCCTCCTTCCTCTTCTGCACCCCCTCTGGCTTCTTCTACACCTCTGCATGGGAGTACCACTGATTTGTACTCCTCCCCGGGAGTCTTTCAAGGACGGCAACCTTCTCCATATTGCCACTCTCAACAATCGCTCAGCTGTCAAACTCTCCTCTGACATCTGACGCCTCCTTGAAGAACTTGACCTCAATGTCCTCTGCCTCACTGAGACATGGTTCACTGCCAGCTCTGTCACAAGCTTTGACAGTTATAACCACTCTCCTCCCTGATGGCTACAAGCTCCTATCCGGACCCAGGTCCAATCATTCCAGAGAGGGTGTAGCCCTGATCTTCCCTGAGTGGATTCCTGCCTCTGTCATTCCCACACAGGCTTACTCCTCTTTTGAATGCCTCATCTGCAGGCTCTCTCTCCTAGCCATTCCCTTACTGTAGCTACTATCTATTGACCACCTGGTTAGATCTCCTCCTTCCTCTCTGACTGGGTGGACCTCTCCTCTTCCCTCCTGGCCTCGACCACTGAAATCCTCCTTCTTGGAGACTTTAACATCTACCTGGATGCTTCCTGTCCTTCCTCTGGACTCTTTCGCAATCTCTGCAACTCTTTCTCTCTCTATCCTCCCCTCTGACCCGACTCATTCTGCAGGGCACACTCTGGATGTTTTGATCTCTACAGACCTTCCCCTTTCTATCCCTCTCACCACTCCTCTCTGCTGGAGTGATCACCTACTCCTTTCCTTCCAGCTCACCCTCTCCATCCCTCAGGCCAAGCCAACTCCAGCACTGCCACCTACCTTCTTGGTTATCCGACCCATGAAGCGTGTGTCAGTTGAGGCTTTCGCTGCCACTTTCTGACCACCCCTACCCCTTCGACTGACTCACACCATGACACAGCCCTTTCTATGCTCCACTCTGCTATATCTGACACTCTTGATGATCTTGCCCCTGTCATGCGGATCCGCTTGAAGCCCGAAGCCAAGTACAACTCCTGGTATGACTCAGACCTCATCATCCTTAAACGCAAGTGCAGGGTGGCTGAGAGGAAATGCCGTACTTCGTGTACATCCTCTGACAAACTGGCCTGCTGCCTGCTCCAAAGGCAATGCGGGATATTTGTCTGCACCAAGAAGAGAGCCTGCATCCAAGCCTGTGTCTCTGTGGCATCAAACAACTCGGCCAAACGAAATCTGCAAGGAGCTGGCCAATCCTGCTTTATCTCTACCTCTCCTGTCCCCTCCCAGGCCCTCTCCATGGCTCTGGCTTCACATTTCATCTCTAAAACTCAGAAAATCCTGTCCTCTCTCTCTTCCTCTCCTCCTCCCTCTACTCCCTGCTCTTCCTCTGGCCCTTCTTTGTCCACCTCTCCTCCCTCCTTCTCTGCCTTTCTCCCCAGAAAAGATTTCTAGACAAGTCCGATCTATGAAAGCCTCGTCAAAACAGGTTCTCCTGTGTTCCTCTAAAACAATCAAGGACCACATTGAAACCCTGGCTCCTACTTTGGCTGACTTCTGCAACCACTCCATAACCACTGCAGTCTTCCCTTCCCCTCACTGCCTTGTGCACCCTCTTCTTAAAAAAACCCTCAGCTGACCCCTCCTGCCCGGTTAACTACCACCCTATCTCCATCACTCCTTTCCTGGGCAGACTCCTGGAAAAGCTGGCCATCTCCCAGCTTAATCTTCACACTGAATCAGTTGGTTGTCTCCATGACCATCAGCCTGGCTTCATAGCTGCCAGAAGCACAGTAACTTCTCTCCTGAACATTCATGAAGACTTGCTCTCCAACCTTGATTACAATACCCCTGTGTCCTCATCTTACTTGATCACTCTTCTGCCTTTGACATGGTCAACCATGCCATCCTGCTCAACCGTCTGTGATAACCTGGGTGTCACTGATCAGGCTCTGGCTTGGCTGACCTCTTTCCTCTCCGATCGACCCTCCCAGGTCCAACTTGGGTCCTTCCTCTCCTCAATCTCTATCTCTATCTTGGAGTTCCCCAAGGGTCTAACCTCTCTCCCTGGCTGTTCAACCAACACCTGGCACTTCTTGGCCACTGCATTGCCGCTCTCTGCCCCAACTTTCAGTGCTATGCGGGTGACACTCAGCTCATTTTCAGGCTCCCTTCCACCACCTCTTCTCTTTCTCTCATCTCTGACTGTCTATCCTGGAGTGGTGTGCCGCCAATGATCTCTGCCTTACTGCCAGCATGACAGAGATCCTCCTCATCGGCACACCATTCTCCCTCCTTTCCTGTCGCTCTCTTGCCAGCCTTTCTTGGCCCCCTTCCTGCTCCCACCTGTGAGGCTAAATACCTCAGGGTCACCGTCGAGTCCACACTCTCCTTCTCTCCTCAAATTTCTGCCATCTCTAAGAAGTCACACTACCAGCTAAACCTCCTCAGACATATTTTTCCTTTTCTCTCCTTACCCCAGAAGATCACTGTCTCCAGAGCTCTGGCTCTCTCTAGGTTGGACTATGGCAATAGCCTCTTTCTAAATCGGCCTGCTTCTACTCTCCGCCCTCTTCAATTCATCCAGAGCAGGATTGCAAGACTTGTCCTTGGCCTCAAGCCGAGGATTGTATCTCTCCAGGACTGAAATCTCTGCACTGGCTCCCAGTGGCTGCGAGGATTAAGTTCAAAACCCTCTGCATTGTCGACAAGGCCTTCTGGGGCCTGGGGCCTCAATACCTCCAACTCTCTCTTCTTAAATATCTTCCTTCTCAAGCTCTTCGCTCATCCGCCTCCAACTCCCTCAGGGTCAGTCGGCTTCTCAAAGCAATGAGTTGGTGGTAGATCTCTATCTTCGGCTGGGGCCTCCCTCTGGAACAGCCTCCCTGCTGCCCTGAAACTGGAGGGGAATCAGCTCCGGTTCTAGAAGCACCTCAAGAACTTCCTCTTTGCTTCTGCTTTCTCTCCTCCTCTCCCCTGCTGAACTCCTGAATGAAACTGCACTGGTCACCTGGCTACCCTCTGATCTCGGGCCCAGGTCCCCTCTCCCACCAGTTGCACACCTGCACTGCCTCCCGGGCAACACCTACACTTGAGGGCTGTTTCACTATCTCTACAGTCCCCTACCAGCTCTTGATACTTGATGTCTGCACTTACCCCTGCACTTGCCACAAGCTGGCCACACTTTTTACCTATTGTTCTTATTTATTTTACTTTTTATCCTATGTATTGCACTGTCCTTCTGCCCTTCCCCCTGCACTTTTCCCTTTCCTTTCCCCCTCACCTGCACTTGCGCGATCTTATTGTATGTCTTCCATCTGTTCCCCCTCCCTTGCCTCGTCGTGCCATGAAACACTAGGCTATAGGCACGTTATAAATAGGCCATATCATATTATTTCATATTGATGAATTTGAGTTTCACAATGCTTCATGAGGTAGATGTATGTTAAGCATTCATTGCAGAGATCTGTGTTTATATGCCAAATCATAGTGGCAACCTACGGCAAAGTCAACTCACCTTTTTCTCTCTCTGTGGTTGTTAAACTTGTGTGCATCTACACATTAGAAGCTTTAGTGATGGTAACACTTTCTGTGCTAAAATATAATGTACCGTAAACAGCTTAGTTATGAAAACCAACATAGCACCAGGCCAGAGTTGTAAAAACTAGGCAGCCACCCCCAATGAAGAGCATAAAGCAGTAGTGGCGAGAAGTGATTGTTTCCCCAGTGTCAAATGTGTCTCTCTAATGTGCTGAGGCTCATAGCCCAGCTTTACCACTGGATGATACAGTGATCCCGCATGAATCATCTTATCTCACTTTATACTGTGCTGACTTCTGTGAGAAAGCGTACCTACCTCCTCACATTCTGGTAGCATTGTTAGGTCCATTGCCTGCTCTTTCTTTTCATAAATCCTTTTGAGCGGAAGGGATCTTAGACAGAAAAGTCAATCAAATGCAAGTACATTTCCAAGTTGGCTTCTATGATACTAAAATGGTGTGTCTTTTTGTTCAATTTCAAATGTTATTCCTCACATAAATCCCAGGTCTGTGTTGGGTGTATTTAAAGCTTTAACATATGGTGATAAAAGAAAGATCTGAAGTTTTTCAGGTTCACATCTAGTCACATTCTTCTTTATCATAACATGTTTCTATAATGTTTTTTAATATTGGTATGGATTATTATGTGATTTCTTTACTTTTTAACTCAGCACTACAAAGCAGGGTATTATTTTAGATCATGGCAGTTGAATAGTCCTAAATAGTTGCACCTTGCTGTACAACAAGAACTGGTAAACAATTTAGTCAAGTGCAGACTTTGCAGCCGCCGCTCGAATTGGAGCATTACATCTTTCTAAAGCATATGGTCCTAGGCAACTTATTTAATCTCATTTGTCTAACCTTTTAAAATTGGCAGATCCTTAATAGTTTGAAATTTTCAGGCCCTAAGAGTGATTTAGTTCTCATGAGTCACTCTTTAAAAAATGCTGACTCATGATTTAACAGGTTGTAGTGATGCTTCATGTCTAGTAGTATCGACTATTGATATATTGCACACCACGAAGTCATGTGTCTCTTTCACCACACATTGTAACACCACTTGAAAACCAATGCCCTCTTCTAATATTAGTTAATGTGCAGATACGTCCACCTTTCTAGAATCTTCCAATCCATAATGACTATCTGTGTTATTGTAGGTGTACCATTCTTGATGCTTCCAATCTGCCTTCTGTATCCATGCTTGCACACGTGTAGATTCTGTGAGGCGGCTAACCTGAGTTTGGCAGCTATACTGTTGTATATGGACTGTTTTCACGCTGCTACTGATCAGTGCCCTAGGTCTACCCTACAGCCTGTATACCTTACTCATGACTGCTATTGTTAAAAGGTGTCCTGTATCTATGCTAGAACACAAGTATCATCGTCATGGACGGCTAATGTTTCCAATGAAACCTGTTTATTAATCTGATTTCACACACGATAAATCAGCTGGCCCACCTGAATGGAGTACCCATGTTTATGTTGATCATTTTCAAGGCAGCATGTTCATTTCTGGGTTGTAACCACGTTGACTGGGAGGATCAAAGATTCTGTATCCCTTAAATATGTCTGTGCCCTGTGCCCCAAGCCCCACATTCTTTAAGATGGCCCTGTGAATTGGAATAGCCATAAAACCTTTTGCTCAGTCATTGTAATGCCCAGGATACTTGTTCTATGCCCAGCATCACATCATTCACCATGTTGACCTTGGTTATGAAAACACTGGTATATATTGACGTGGCTTGGTGCCGCTATGCTTGGCAAGTGTTATAGTGAAGAAATTGTGCATGAGAAGTAGTTAAATGGGCTTTCTGAGTACATCAGTCTAAAGACAATCTTTCTGTATTTTGCATAAATGATCATATGGAATGTTTTACAATCTCATCTGAATAACATGAGACTCTGGAGTGTAACAGTTTGTGAAATGAAGATGGGAAATCTGTGATGAAGTTGAGGATTTTTTACAGATCACCGAGAGCTATAAATACAGAATGGTATCTCAACCAAACAGAGAGCAAGAAACAAATCATTGGCATCATTCCTGAAACGAATTTTATGCATTTTTGTGAAATTATGTTTTTACATTAAGATAACATTATACACTAATGGAATGCTATGCATTATATTTCTAATGGAATTCTAAGACGAGAGTGTCTATTAGGTTGAACTAATCATAATATTTTATTTCTGAATCACTCCATGGCTTTTGACGCTACAATGCCCCTGCACTCTTCATCCAGATATTCTGACTTCCCGGAAGCACACTTTTCCAATCATTGGGCCTCATTACGACCCTGGCACTAAGGGGTTAACAGTGCCGTAAAAGGCTGCGGCGCCGTTAACTCCTTAGCGCCTAATTACAAGTTCCCTTTGCGGCTCCCGACCTTAACGGCTGGTCTGGACCAGCCTTTAAAGTAGGGACCCGCAAAGGGACCTTGAAGGTAATTACGGTACGGCAATTTGCGGTACCGAAATTACCGCCTTCCCCATTCCCATTGAGCCCTATGGGGCAAAAATGGGAATGGGAATGGGGAAGGGCCAATGGTGCATGGGGAATTTCCACCCTGCCAACCTTGGAATGGGGTGGTAATTCCCCATTGCACCATGGCGGACTTGTTACAATACCGGCAGCAACCATGGTGCTAATAGCGCCATTGGTTACCGCCGGTGTTGTAATGAGGGCCATTGCCATTTGCTGTGGCGAAAGGCAGGATCATTGAAGGACTGTGGTGGAGTTGTTTCCCAGGTAGATATTATGACATTATAGACTCCGAAGGCACTGTCCCTCAACTTGATCTCTTACATATCCATTTGCATGCACGGCACTCTGTGTCCTAGAAAGCGAACAGATGTGCATTCTGCACTGACACAAAGTGCATACTGTAAGTGCACACTTTATAGTGCGTCGGCAATCAAAAAGAGGGTTCTGATCAACGGGAGGGTGTCTGTATTTGTATTTATTGATTTATGAAGTGCTTTCGCCAAGGCAGTGCACAGAATTAGAGTGATACAATGTTATGACAAATTCACAAAATCAATACATTTCAAGAGATAGGAGAGCCGATGAGCTATTCGGCTAGAGCGACTACAGCGGCATTAGGAAAGAGCAGGAGAGGATCTAATGGCAAGAGGAGAATGTAAAGTGTGAACTTGAGCAGAGATTGAGACAAGGGAGGAAAGATAGGATAGAGCTGAATGCATTGATATTAATGTTTTATTTCTATTGCGCTCGTACACAAGTGTTTCAGAGCGCGACAAGGCAAGGGATGGGAACAGGGGAGAACAAAACAACAATCTTACTAGGCCCAGTGACATTGAGAACGTGCAAGTGCATGGGAGGGGGGGGTGGAAAGAGCGGAGCAAAAGAGAAACAGATAAATGATAATAAATAAATGAATAAAAAAAGGCAACAAACAGTGGCAGTGCAGCCAGCAATTGGCAAGTGCTGGGTTTAGGCAGCAGCAGACATGGTAAGTGCAGGAAGAAAAGGGGGGGCTGTATTGGTACAGATACAGACACCAGTGCAAGGGGTGGCCCGGAGGCAGTGCGAGAGGGTGGCAGGGTGAGCAGGTACCTGGGCCCGGAGGACAGATGGTGGCCAGGTGCACGGTGCCAAGAGAGAACAGATCAGCAGTGGAGAGGGGGAGCGAAGCAAAGAGGAAGGTCTTGAGGTGCTTCCAGACTGGAGATGGTTCTCCTCAAGTTTTAGAGTGGCAGAGTGACTGTTCCAAAGGGAGGCCCCAGCCAAAGACAGAGATCTACTGATAAATGCATGCATCCCGGGAGGTCAGCGCTCGTCGGCATTAAAAGTCAATATAGAGAAAATGAAAAAGAGGCAGGATTTGTCAAGTGAATTTTGCAGGAAGTAATGAATGACAACAGGTCATTAGATATAGTTTTTTGTCAAAAGTAGGAATGCCCAGGATGAATGTATTAATTTGACTTTTCTGATGGTGTTTTCTTTCGCCTTTTTGGGCATTTACATTACACAGCCATGGTAGTGGCCACGTAGTTATGGTTAAGTTGCTGTTTCCATAGGAAGAGTACTTTTTGGGCGGCTTATAACTTCGCTCTCTTTAGATGAATCCTCACCAAACTTTGCAAAAAAAGTATATGGCTCACTCTGAATTGGTGAGGATTCGTCCAGGGGGGCAAAGTTATAAGGGGGGGTCCCAAAACTTTTTTTCCCATAGACTGAATGCGGAAAAAACTTTGCTCACGCCTACAGCCCAAACCGCTGGACGGATTTTCACCAAATTTGGACCAGGAGTAGCGGCTTGGTCCCGAAAGCGTGCTTTTGCAAATTTGGTGAAAATGACCAAAAAGTAGGTCACGAAAAACTAGTGATATTTGTGTTCGGTCCGCGGACAGTGTCCTGATTGGCCAACTGGCCTGCGTCATGTCCGCGGACATGCAACGTGTTCGCTGATTGGACGGCGCAGAGCGTGGAGCGCGTCAGATTTTTTGTAGCACCCGCCATCTTGGATTCGCGGACGTCCGCGGACAGCGCGGTGAAACTTGGTTGAAAAATTGTATTTAGTAATGTGTGCTGGTGTGTAAGAGTGTTTGGGGAGGGTGTGGGAGTGTGAGATGGGTTAAATGTTGTATTTATTTATGTGGTAGACCCTCTTGTTGTGGTCGATTTGTCTGCGGACAACACAGCTGTTCTGAAATGTTCTAAATAAACTAAATGGGGGTGTTCTGAGGACGCAATATGTGTCTGTGTTGTTCGCAAGCAAGCTGAAACTGTTCTAAGAACACTCGCGGTGTCCTGAAATGTCTGTAAATAAACAAAACGGGGGTGTCCTGAGAACGCGGTGTCCTGAAATGTATGTAAATAAATAAAATGGGGGTGTCCAGAGAACGGTATGCCTGTACGTTTTGTTTGCAGGCAAGTTGAAACTGTTCTAAGAATATATCATGTGTTATGGGATGTTTGTCAATAAACAAAATGGGGTGTCTTGAGGACGGTGGATGTTCGTCAATAAACAAAATGGGGGTGTCCTCAGGACGGTATGCCTGTCTGTTTTGTTCGCTGGCTAGTTGAAACTGTTCTAAGAATATATTATGTGTTTTGGGATGTTCGTCAATAAACAAAATGGGGGTGTCCTGAGGACGGTGGATGTTCGGTAATAAACAAAATGGGGGTGTCCTGAGGATGCAACATGTGTCTGTGTTGTTCGCAGGCAAGCTGAAACTGTTTTAAGGACACTCGTAGTGTCCTGAAATGTCCTTAAATAAACGAAATGGGTGTGTCCTGAGGACGCTGTCGAACACTTGCGGTGTCCTGAAATTTCTGTAAATAAACAAAATGGGGGTGTTCTGAGGACGCTGTCCGTATTGTTCGCTGGTAAGTTGAAAGTGTTCTAAGAACACTCACGGTGTCCTGAAATGTTGTTAAATAAATAAAATGGGGGTGTCTTGAGAATGCGGTGTCCTGAAATGTTCGTAAATAAATAAAATGGGTATGCCTGTCTGTTTTGTTCGCAGGTAAGTTGAAACTGTTCTAAGAATATATCATGTGTTCTGGGATGTTCGTCAATAAACAAAATGGGGGTGTCTTGAGGACGCTGTCCGTATTGTTCGCTGGCAAGTTGAAAGTGTTCTAAGAACACTTGCGGTGTCCTGAAATGTTCATAAATAAACAAAATGGAGGTGTCCTAAGGACGCTGTCCGTATTGTTCGCTGGCAAGTTGAAAGTGTTCTAAGAACACTCATCATGTCCGCGGACATTAAAAGTTCCCATAAGTCATAGTTAACATTTTTGACTCTATGGGTGTGATATGCTGCGGTGGTTGTGGCCAGGGCATAGAGTCTTCAGAGCATGGCCATGTGGCCATGCACCCAAGACTCTATGCCCTGGCCACAACCACTGAAAGCATATCACACTCATAGTGGCTTATAAGTTTGGGATCCAAGAAAAAATGTATAAGGAACAAAGTTAAAAGCCACTATGGGTGTGATATGTTGTGATGGTTGTACTTATTATAATATACTTACTGTTTGGTTTAGTAACTGGAGTACATGTATTTCTTGTTCATTTCTGTGATAAAAGAAAAGATTGTGTTAGTATTGGTATTTTGTAATGACTTATAACATTGAATAATCAACATTTTTTTGGACCCTCATATTTAGTAGATTACAAACCAGTGTACTGTGCAATTTGCTCAGTTTCTGTGTTTGTTGCTAAAATCATTGGGTCTGTAGGAGAAAAAAAAATCCACAACTTTTTTTGTTATGCTACAGTCTATTTGTTTGTTTGTTTTCAGTTGTTTGCATATTGTAAATGTTTGGAGCAGTTAGATACCAGTTGGCGTATTCTAACTGTCTAATTTCTGATGTAATTTAGTCGTATTGATTTATCTGTTTGGATATTGTAAAATTTTGGAGTAGTTAGATACCAGTTGGGTTAATTTTCCGTATTGGAAATGTTGCCAAAGGTTGACATTTCCAATGCTGCCAACAGTTTTATGGCAGAGTTTGTGTCCTAATGTTTTAAAAATAGGCTCACCTTTTACTGGCGTCAATTGAAGATCTACGAAAACAATAATGTGTTTTCCTGCAAAGAGCTCTTCGTAGTTTGTTTTGAGTACTTCTTGTAATCTGAGGTGAATCAAAGCCAACATTAGGTTGGACACCATGCTCACTTCATCTATTAGATCATTTTCATTTGTTTTAATACTCTGCATAGTTCCATTGCAGCTTCTGTAGAAAGTTTGTAATAGTCTAACTTGTTTTGGTGTTCTACTGGCAGGAGTAGTAATCGGTGTAAAGTGACATCGCCTATGTTGTAGGCAGCTAAACCTGTGGGGACAGTGACAACAGCTGACAGTTTGTTGTTTGTCAATTGTTGAAGAAACTTACTGATGATTTTGATTAGGAATGTTTTGCCAGAACCAGCTTCACCACTGACGTAGAGTAGTATGGTAGCTGAGCGCAAAGGCGCTGCAAGATATTTGTCCAGGGATTAAACCCAGTTAATTACGACCGCAACAATTACTATGCTTTGAAAATATACAGCCACACAGCCTGTATTTGAGAGAGGCTAAGAGATTAGCCGAAACACGTGCCATACATAGGGCTACATGCAATAAATACTACTTTTCCAAAAAGTATATTTGGCGCTGTCTCTCATCTGGGTATTTTTGAAGTCAACAATTTGTACCAGTGGTTTTAATGGCTTCTTTGTAACCACCACTCAGTGAGATGCGACATTTCTTTCATTACCTTTGCTGCAAACCATTACTTGCACAAACCTATCTCTGTCGCCTTGACAGATTGTGCCTACAAAACCAAAAAGTGTATGCAACTGTAGAGTAGTATAGGTTTGTAATTTTTGCAGGTGCATTCTTTGTTTTCATGTTGTACACCACGTGCAATTTCTTTTGTTACTTCTTGAAAAATCATATGTTGCTCATTGTTTAGTTTTGATTGTAGTATAGTTAAGTTTTCTTTATCTTCATCCTTACACATGGTGTTTTCTACTTCTGTCATAGCTAATTCTGCCTCATTTGTTATTAGCGGTTCTCCCAGTGGTTCTTGACTTCCTGTTACAGAAGGTTGACTACTGTCAGGAGTGTCCTTATCTAGTTGGGCCTGGAGTTCTTGCTTGTGCTGCTGTTCATTGTGCAACATTGTTTTGTACTGTGTAAAGTTTACATCAGTTATAGTGCTTTCATTTGCTTTGACAGCATCTTCATATGAATCATAGTTATCTAGCATTTCTTCTTCTTTTATCCACGGTTTAAAGAGTTGTAGCAGGGACATGTAATATAGTTCTTTATGTTGAGGAGTCTTTAATGACAATTTGATATGATTAATTAAATTTGGTTTGGTGAATTTTACTAAGCTGCCTTCACAGTTTGTCATTCTATATTTACCTTTTTTTTCATCGGGTTTTATATTATTTGTGTATGTGAAGTTTTGGGCTATGTGATATAGACACATGGTTTCCAAAGTATTACTTCTGTTTGGGTAGTATGTGTCCAATAAATAGTTTTTTAAAATGTCGTGGCTGTTGGGTGCATGTTTGGCTATTGTTTCTATATCTTCGTATGATTTTAGAACTCTTTTTCTAGATTTAGCAGGACCGAGAATTAGCCATACTATATTTTCAGATTTACCGTACAATGCAGTACCAGTAAAATGATCTGCTGCTTCATAGGATCCACATTCTATATGGGAGAGCATTTTTATTCCCAAGCTGTATAATTTCTGAGACACTGTTTTGTCTGATGACAGGTCATTCCAGAGGTCTTGGAGCTCTGTTTTTTCTGCTTTGGTTAAGTATGCTGTAACATATCGTGCAACTGCAGTGGAATTGTCTGCAATGTACTACACATCTATGTTTGCATTCCATAAGTGGGCAATGATTGCATTGTAATCATTGATATATTTATCTTCTTCTGTTCTTTTTATGTAATATGTATTTTAGGTGATTTACCTTTAACACTATGTCTAACTGAAGACATGAGGTTGTTCACTTGACCTGTATTTGTAACCGGTCTAGGGAAACCAAAGCGGCATTTGGTGTAGTATTTCCCTTTGTTTTTGTATTTGCGACGACAATATTTGCCACATTTGTGTCTTTGAAATTGTAAAATGTGTGCATGAAGATCACCATTTGTGGCTCCTGATGGAATTTCACAAGTGACACATTTTTCAATAAACTGTAAAACAGTGGCATCACTGTCTTGACCAAATTTAGGAGCATCTTTAATCCATAAAAGCATGTGGATATGTGGTGCTCCACTGGCCTAGTATTCTTTTCTCCAAAAGAAGTGTGGCACTTCTCCAAGGGAAGGAACAGTTTTATTACAAATAAAGTGTAGCATAGAAATGAAGCGATGGTGAAAATATCTTGAAACATTAACAGGATCCAGAGAACAAAGTTCTCCAGGTGTTAGTATATCTATGTTTGTTTTGTTTTTGTTTGATATGCGTAGGAAATCATGTAAATCTTCCCATGCATATTCTGCACAACTTAATGTAACAAACCAAGTGGGTGGGCCAAGGTTTCTGATCATACAACGTACATCTCCATGACGTCGAAACCAGTACTCTTTAGTACCACGCATATTTACTAATAGATTTGTAATATTTGATTGTAAAACCTCATCTTTTTTAGTAATAATTGTGTAGCTGACATATTTTGAAAGTGGGATCCTGATTTTAATGTGTGTGCAACTCCGTAACATAAAGTTGCTAGTTCACTTTCAAAGAGTAGGTGGAATATGTATCCCACATTTTGTCTAAATCTGGGATCTTCAGAATACATCCGTAATGAGAGGTATTCTGATGCTGATATTTGAATAGGTCTATCATTGTACCTTCCTCCTTTGCCAGTAAGAAAGAGTAGAGGAAAAGAACGTGCTTCTATACTTTTTTCCCATATGCTGATTGGTGATCCTTTTGTTTGACGCATTTGGTACGTTTCTAGTGCATCTTCTATGGTGACATTAGGGTACAATAGATGAATTATATAATGGTCTAAAGTATCTGATATTGTATCAGGATCTAGGAGCTCAAATTGACCAGCTTCTTGTGTCTCTTGAATTATTTCAGTTGTATCCTTCAAGTTTTCTTCAATATTAATTTCTTTGTAGTGGCAGAGAGGAGACAGCACAATCTCCCATGTGAATAATGGACACGGGCGGATTGTGCTGCCTGCTATTTTAGGAGAGGGGGCCGCGAGGCCGGCTGCAAGCGCGAGGCCCGGGGCAGTTTGCCCCCCTTGTGACGGCCCTGCACCGCTTCCATTTGATGGGAACTTGCCATCCTGTGGCCAATGTTGCACCGCTTCCATGTGATGGGAACTTGCCATCCTGTGGCCAATGTTGCACCGCTTCCATGTGATGGGCAGTGTTGCACCGCTTCCATGTGATGGGAACTTGCCATCCTGTGGTCAATGTTGCACCGCTTCCATGTGATGGCCAGTGTTGCACCGCTTCGATGTGATGGGAACTTGCCATCCTATGGCCAGTGTTGCACCGCTTCCATGTGATGGCCAATGTTGCACCGCTTCAATGTGATGGGAAGTTGCCATCCTATGGCCAGTGTTGCACCGCTTCCATGTGATGGGAACTTGCCATCCTATGGCCAAAGTTGCACCGCTTCCATGTGATGGCCAATGTTGCACCCCTTCCATGTGATGGGAACTTGCCATCCTGTGGCCAATGTTGCACCGCTTCCATGTGATAACTTGCCATACTGTGGCCAATGTTGCACCGCTTCCATGTGATGGCCAGTGTTGCCCCGCTTCCATGTGATGGGAACTTGCCATCCTGTGGCCAATGTTGCACCGCTTCCATGTGATGGCCAGTGTTGCACCGCTTCCATGTGATGGGAACTTGTCATCCTATGGCCAGTGTTGCACTGCTTCCATGTGATGGCCAATGTTGCACCGCTTCAATGTGATGGGAAGTTGCCATCCTATGGCCAGTGTTGCACCGCTTCCATGTGATGGGAACTTGCCATCCTGTGGCCAATGTTGCACCGCTTCCATGTGATGGGAACTTGCCATCCTGTGGCCAATGTTTCACCGCTTCCATGTGATGGCCAGTGTTGCACCGCTTCAATGTGATGGGAAGTTGCCATCCTTTGGCCAGTGTTGAACAGCTTCCATGTGATGGGAACTTGCCATCCTGTGGCCAATGTTGCACCGCTTCCATGTGATGGGAACTTGCCATCCTGTGGCCAATGTTGCACCGCTTCCAATTGATGGCCAGTGTTGCACCTCTTCCATGTGATGGGAACTTGCCATCCTGTGGCCAATGTTGCACCGCTTCAATGTGATGGGAAGTTGCCATCCTATGGCCAGTGTTGCACCGCTTCCATGTGATGGGAACTTGCCATCCTGTGGCCTATGTTGCACCGCTTCCATGTGATGGCCAGTGTTGCACCGCTTCCATGTGATGGGAACTTGCCATCCTGTGGCCAATGTTGCACCGCTTCCATGTGATGGCCAGTGTTGCACCGCTTCCATGTGATGGGAACTTGCCATCCTGTGGCCAATGTTGCACCGCTTCCATGTGATGGCCAGTGTTGCACCACTTCCATGTGATGGGAACTTGCCATCCTGTGGCCAGTGTTGCACCGCTTCCATGTGATGGCCAGTGTTGCACCGCTTCCATGTGATGGGAACTTGCCATCCTGTGGCCGATGTTGCACCGCTTCCATGTGGTGGGAACTTGCCACACTGTGGCCAATGTTGACTTTGCAGTGCTCGTTTTCTAGTTAATGCAAACACAACATGCAGCAATAGCTTGCTTAGCATACCCAATAGTTTCCGAGCTGGAGCCTGGCATACTGATAATCATCGAACCATGAACATGTCCTGGCATATTAGTCGCCTACATGTAACTCACATTTTTAGTGACTTTAACAGTGTTATAATGGTTGGTCGGGTAACAGCCAGTCAAATCAAATGACGTTGTTTTGCAATGGAAGCTGAGGTCCACTCAAGAAACAGGGTGTGAATAAATACTACCAGTTAAGGACGGTTTCATTTATTTTCACAGTGTGGAACACTTTGGTTTTACACAAATAAATCCTTTTACACGTGATCGAGGAGTAAACGCGGGCTGTTAACCTGTTTAGTCCTCGGCGTTTTCCTATCAGCACCCGTGTGGCTTTAAAGGCGAATTGGCTGTAGCCGGCTGCGTTTGTACAGGGCCGAGCCCCCGTTCCTGACTGCTGCAAAGAGAGCCATGTCTGTGTGTGGGGGGGGGAGGGGGGTGGTTCTGATAGCAAATCGATTATCTATGCCAGGTTATTTCTCATTGGCGGTGTAAATGGCCACGCCCAGCAATTTGATGTTTCCAATTTTGTGATCAGACCAATTATCCCTTTTGAAACTCCAGTCATTTTCTGTGCAAACAGATCAAACAATGACTTCACAGTGCCATTGGCGTTTTCATCCTCCTCTCTTTTTATGCTAATGAATAGCCTTAATAATAGTTCCAATATTTCACGTTTAGCAAGCCGGCGAAAAAATGTCCTTCCCCCCTCAAAAGCTTCTTCAGCCGTTTGTTGGGAACTAATTCAAAATGTACATTCCATTAGCAGATGATGATGTCATTGTCTGGCACCCTGCAAGATGGGCGCATGCGTGCCTCGCTAGCTTCCTCTGCCTGTGGACATTGCAGCCTTTCCATACACCTAACGACAATCCAGCACTGCACCCGCCTGCCAGCCCTTTTCGCAGTAGGCACGATGCCCGCTCCTTCTCCCTCATCTTCAATGTGTTGGCAGTAGTGTACCCAAACCAAATTTACCTGAAGAAACGCGGATGAAGGAGACCACTTCCAGGCTAGGCGTAAACGTATTCAAGTGAACATGGCAACAGCAAGGTGTTTGATGGATAGACAGAATTGTGCCTTGCAGCGTGGAGGCTGCGTGGCGCATTTTAATGTGTAAATGCAATACGAAATGAATGTCAATAATGCTATTTAGAACTCCACTTTTTTTAAAGAAACATGTCAAAAACTAAAAAAGTTCCAGTTTACATTTAAATAATAATACCCTAGATATGAGCATGCTTCCATAGCATTCTGTGCTACGTTTAAGGTCGTGATAGCGACCTCGTGCCTTGCCTCAAGCAGGGGACCCCCGACCTCAACGCTGTGAAGGCATCAGCTGTGAGTTAATTACCCGCACCACTAATTACAGTCTGGAGTTGAAAGTGAAGATCTGGCTTCAGTTCAAGTGCGATTTTCTCTCGGTGAGACTCTGGCAATTTAAAGTAGACTCCTGCATGTGTGACACGTTGCGGTGCTCCGCTTAACGCACACTGTAGAAACCAGTGCGTGCGTATCTTACTGCAGCCTGGTTGTGCCAGCGGGACTCATTCGTGTTTGTTTTTATTTGATTTGTATTTGTCTTTTTTTATTGGCAAAAAAACGTTTTTTACCAAGGAGAATATTATTGCTGACCGGAATTGTCGCGTTGGTCATATTAATAACCAACTGGTGGCGATGAAAGTGCCCAAGACCATATTTGGGGATATCGACAGAGAACAAACACAGCTCCAGTATTTACAGATCTATACGTACGGATGTGTGTCTTTACTTCGCCATTAATTACCTCGCCATACACTCATTTCATCTCCATGACTTTTTCAGACACGTCTTCATTCTTTCACTTTGCCATACCTTCACTTCGTCATTACAGGGGGAGACCCCCTGCACTCCCCTTTTTTATAACCCATATTCTTCCCTGAACCCTAACCTTACACCTACCTTACAGCTCACCTTACCATGGTCGTTTCCACCAAAATGGAAGTGACGGTGTGACGAAACGCATGACGAAGTCATGGAGGCGAAGTCAGTGCTGGCCAAGTGTTTCCAGTGAAGTAAAGGGGGGATACCATATGTAGAGATATGCAATCCAGTGGGAACCGTGATTGGGAATGATTGGGGGAGTGATAGCTATATAGGCTTCTGGGACGCCCTGCTGTCCTGTCATGAAACCTCTCAGATTGTGAGCAGTTGTAGATGGGTTAGAAAAGTCAGGGGGAATGGATTTTGGAGAAGGAAGGGATCGAAAAAAGATTTTGTTGACCTGAGTATCAACATGTAAGCAGGAGCTACCATTAGTCGCAAATCTATCTTCCACATGAGATGCACAAAAGGTTTCTCCATTAAATATGGCTCATTATGCCTTTAATACCTTTTACATGTGTCATAATGTATCATTTTACACATTCCCAAACACACAGAATTAACATCAAATGCCTGTAAGACACCAGTTGGCCTAGGGAGTCAAAAGCGAGCTCCCGGCACCTGCTGTTGTCAAACCAACCAGACTTTTCTAGGCTAGAAGCAGGAATGAAATAGGTCATGTGAAAGATACCATTTCAGAGGAGGTGATGGTCCGGCAATGCAGTGCCATTCAGTGACTGATATCCTATGGGCATTTAGTGACGTGTGAAGATAGCTCAGGTGCAGAAGAGAGGAAGGAGGACAATATTTGCGTGTCATTGTTAGATAGGTAAAATCAAAAGGAAAACGAGAAGATGGGGTTGCCCAGAGAAGAGGTATACATTGTGAAAAGGAGGCCACAAAGGACAGGCCCTTGCGGTACTCCTACCGCGAGCACCGTGGAGGAAGATGTCACAGTGTTACAGGATATGCAGAAGGAGTGATCAGAAAAGTAGGTTGCCACTCAAGTGAGAACGATGCTCTGGAAGCCAACATTTGATAAAGTCTGAAGAGGGAGTAATGATTAACAGCGTCAAAGGAAACCGAGAGGTCAAGGAGAAGAAGGTTGAGGTCGGATGCCCGTGATGAGCTGTTGAGAAGCCGTAAGTGGCATGGGTGAGAGCTTATTGAAGGTGGGTCATAGCCCTAGACTTAATTGGCCTAACAGAATGAACGGGTTGAAGACTGCATGTTTTAGAACATTAGAATATTGAGGAGGGAGAGGTGTGGTTTGAGAGTTGGCTGGGTTATCAGGTCAGTGATATGTGATGTAGAAACAGATCACAAGAGTCAGAAAGGCCTCACTCGGGCAAGCTACATTATATATTATTTGGTGAAATAATGCATGTGCTGAAGCATATGAGGCTGCCACTGGCATATGATAACTGCACCTGATAGTATCATAGATGTGGTTGCTGGCCATATGATGTGCTGCCTAGTATATGATGCCACTTTGAGCATGGCTGTCTGTCCCGGACCCACTGGGAATATGTGTGGGTGTGTAAGGCTGTACCTCTTTGAGAAAAATCTGAATTGCGGCGTATGATGGCCGTTCCTGGCATATGTAGCTGGGGATTTAAGTCTGTATTTCCCAGGCATGGTTTACCTGACATTTGAGGCAGTAGCAGCCCACCTTTGGTCTCACCTGGTTTCAGGTAAAGCCAGTGCCATTTGTTCGCATCGGGAATGTCTAGTGTAGTATTCATCCAGCTTTACTTCGTGTGCTCACAATTCTCCAAACCTGCATTGGAAACACAACCCAGTTATTTTGCAGAACTTTGGCCTACCTAACTGTACTGGCATGCACTCAATCCTCACACAAACCTTCGTATCCCCCTGCATTTCTCCCTCTCTTGGTTTGTAGCCTCTGTTTTACGCTTTTTCATTCGATTATCTTCTCCATGCTCATTTCCTTTCCTCCAATAGGTTGGCGCACGCCCAGCGGGAGCACAATAAGCCACTCCACGGACAAGGCCAGGGGCCTTGGGTCTACTACAATGGTGATGTGGCATAGTATACAAGCCTAATTAGATGAAAGCACCACAGAGTCCTGGAATATTATGCTCAGTGCCTTCACTTTAAAGTGCAGAATCTATTGCTTAGATGATGCTAGAATTAAATTGCCAAACTGTGTTCTGTGCTTCATTTAATTAAGATTAAAATCTATAATCAACAAATTGGATATTTTTGCTGTCAGCAATTTACAAGAGATCAAAGTATGTGTTTGCTTGCTGTGCATATAGAGATTTTTTAATAATATGCACTATTTTCAAATCGATGTTTAACACAAACAATGAACCTGTGTTTAAAAAAAATTGCAACTTTCAAAACTATAATTTTTTAAAACAATTAGAATGCGGTTACTATCAATGCAGCAAAATCAGTTTTTATTATTGTTAGATCCAGTGAAGAAATCCTAGAATGTTTATCCCTTTAAAGAACTACACAAGTTCTACTTTGTCTTAAACTTGATCAGATGCCTTTCTATATGCATGTGCAACGCTTAGTACATGTATGTTACGTTAGGCGTTTATACTGTGTCAAATCACTGCTGCAGAAGGCCTGAAGCACCTGGCTTGTCGGGAAGATGGCTTATTTTGCCCACGCCTGGTGGATGTAGTCCTTAGTCTACAGAGGAAACATTAGTAGGGCAGGGATAAGAAGATCGCAAAGCAGGTGCAAAAGCAGTGTAAGGGGCGATGTAGCAGGGAAATGGAATGTGTGTAATCGTTGTTTTAAATGTAGAGGTGGACTACATGTATTGATTGCAGAAAGGAGGTATATTCTAAGCATGCTTGTAATTATGCATAATGTGTGAGGCGGCTTCATGGCGGGTAATAACACGTACTCTTTGGTTGTGTGATGTGCTCAAGAAGTCCTCCCGCCAATTAGATTATATTGACTTTTAAAAATGGGTTCACTAGTATAGCTTCCTCCCCAGGGCAGGAAGGATAGCTCAGGGGCAACACAGGTTTGAATCCCGATCCTACACTTAGAAACCACTTGCTGGTATTATGTGTGTTATAAATGAACAATAAAATGAAAATAAATTAAATAAACAGCTCCAGTATACTAATTTGGGAAGTGCCAGTCGGTAACTCAAGAATAGACTGCAGTGGTCGAAATTAAGATTGGATAAGCAGGAGCTAAAGGCAGCTCCTGGGTATCCAGCATTAACGAGTGAGGAGGAGCTACCACTGAGGAGCGAGGAGCTAGTACATAGCGTTTTGCAAATATACATACAATAAATCAAACGCATACTTGTGTCCATTATTTATTACCCCTTATACCTAAAATGTTGCATGGATGCATCCTAATATTTATAGATTGCTCAAACGCACAGAGTTAAATTCACATAGGCATGTGTGTGCCCCATCAGTTGGCCTGGGGAACCAAACGTAGCTCCTGGTAGCGGTTGATGTCAAGCTAGCCAGGCTCTTCTAGGCAACTAGCAGGAGCTAAATAGCTCCCAGCTGCCCTGCAGCTCAAACCCAGAGACTGTGTGAAAGGTGAATGTAGCTGGAAAACGAAAGGGTATGATGGATTGCTGTGGATCAGCTGACACATTTCCCAATCTTGTACCAGCCTGGCACTGCCAGGTATTGGGAAATCCTTGTTCCTGCACCAAGCACAGCTCATGCTGATGCAGTCAAGGCCAGAATCAGACCGAAATGCTTTGTTACTTTATCCTCACAATGCACATCTGGTAGAACCTAACTGTGCCCCTACACTTTGCCAAATAGCAACAGGTATCAAATGTGCACAAAACATAATAGCAGGAGCTACATAAGGACCAGTATGAGAGTTCTGGGTATGGTCCAGACCACGTACACTAAAATCCAAACAAATGTGTATTAACACCAGCTAGCTTATGCACATGAAGAAAAGACCAATACACAAAAGGAAAGTATAGGGTAGTGAGACTACCTGCCTAATTATTTGACAGTTTCGTAGTGTTCCCTCATAAAACAGCTGTTCAAAAAATTATTATCATGGTATATAACCTTTACATTTCAGGCATCAAGATCTCAGTCTGCTGCTTAGCCAAGGCCAATCTGGCTTGACAAAACATCTCATGGCAAGAGAGTGCTACCTTCCATCATTTCAAAGTTCTCACTCTCAATACCATTGTCTCAACCATATTCAGGCAGTCCATCAAATCCTCCACTAGTTCCAGAAACGCTAACCATGTTCCCCTGTTCCCTGCAGAACGCTCCTCCCCTCCATATCACAGTCCCTGTGGCACCATATCTGAGGCCCGAAAACACTACCACCTAACCACTAACATGTACCAACTCAGAGGTCTCCCGCCCCACAACAGCTGACTTCCTCCGAACCCTCAATACCTCCCAGGTGGAAAGCATATAATCTCTCTCCCTGGTCAGCACAGCCAAAGTTCCTCCAAAATCTTGCTGAACACTCAGGCAAACCTTCAAACTAGGAGGTGCGATTGTTCGTCTGCACACACACACCCCACCACCGTCCACTCACTTCTCCGAAGAAGACCATCTCGCCCTCCCAGCCACGAGGCCCACCATTGCGCCATCCTTACTACTCTCTCCTTTCTACATCAGCCCCTTGCCCCCACCAAAAGGGTCCCAACAACGCCATCTGCCAAAACAAGGAGAGCATCCGTGTGTACTAAAGGCATTGTCAGCACCATGGAGCCAGCCCCTTGGCATCATTTCCTCAGAGAACACCAGGCTCTTCATCCAGATCCCACCACGGGATAAAAACCACCAGCGCTCAAATCCAATATATACATTGTGCTTTGAAGCAACCCCCCCCCCCCCACACGCTTACTCTCCTGTGGGGCAGCACCCCAGACGACCAAAGAAAGTTCGGTGTCCAGCAGCAACGGGGGGGGGGGCGGGGGGGAATCACTGTTGTCTCTGCCACAGATAGCTTTCCACACAAGAACCTCTGGTGCATTGACCTGCCAGTAAAACCATAATATCGGCCTACCAAATTAAGATCCATGGAACCAAGGGCAGGCCAGTGCAAAAAGAACACAACTTCAGGTGAACCCTCCAGGGAGGCCACCAACAGAGGCGAATGTGACACTACCCTGTACACACAATTACAAAAGTTACCACAACTGCAAGGGAGCCTCTCCTCAAAAAGTGCAAACTCAATCACCCCAAAGGAACCCCAATCACCAGAGCCAAGGCATGCAAGACCAAATCAACCACCGCGGCCACACACCCTTGCTGAGCAGTCACGCCGGGACTCCAACCCACTCTGCAATCCAGGATCCTGGCCCCACACTCGCCAATTACCACTTGGCCGAAAAAAGCCTATTTCTTTGAAAAGGCACCCACCACAATACCATCGCATAGAGTTCCCTTTAAAGAAAACAAAATTAGCACAGCAGAGAAACTCGACAATAGGCAAATCTTTACAGAAACATACCTTTTACATCGTGAATGGTAACCTCACATCCCACAATGCAAAATAGTGCAAGCCTGGAACTCTCCTTGCCATGCAGCTTTACCATTAACGCCACAAGAAACGCAATGAACGAAGGTCACCTGGGTATAGAGACCACCGGCTATACAACCCCTAGCTCGACATCATACATGATGCAAAGAACACTTAGATATGGATCATTTTACGTTTGTATACATAAGTATGTATAGACAAGAAAATACATAAGCCAGTGGCCACTTCACAGACTTGATTGATAGTGTGTAGTTCAATATTCCTTTAGCACAGTATATTTCTCAGAAAGAGAGATACGCTTTGCTATCACTTTTAAAGGTTCTGTCCGCGGATAGCCCCGGGACTAAGTTAAAGCATGAGATCCTTCAACAAGTTAATTTTGCGGACAGTAATGTCCCCCCCCACGAAGGACTTAAAAACCCGGGCATCCGAACTAGAAAGACAATCAGTTTCAGGCAGCCTGTTTGTGCTAAACTTCTTAAAAAAAAATACAAACAAATATGGCAGGTGAGGCAAAAGCATCCCTTCTCTAAATTCATTGCTGCAGGTGTAGGGACATTGTTTGCGAGGGAGTAGATGACAATGTGCGCCGTGACACTACTTTTGCTGTATAGGCGCATTATAAATACCCAATAAATAAATAAACAAAATGTACTGCAGGTAAGTGAGGGCCGGGGGTTGAAGGGTGCAAGTAGTAGGTACAGGGTTTCAACGGTGGGGTGGGAAGGCTTGTGGGGATAGGTAGGGGTGACTAGCGACAATAAAATAAATCCTAGCAGCTTGCCGAAGAGGTGTGTACAGTTAGCAATAAAGCCTGAATTCCTGGCCACCTGACTCTATACCTCTAACATTTATTTTATTGTTTAAAAGGCGGACCTAGCTCCAGAGCAGTGGAGCGCTGTACAGAGTGTGGGTAGCCTGCATTTGGGCTGGCATCTTTTAACTGTAGCACAATACTTTGAGTTGAGTTCTGTGCGTCAGTATGTGCATCCATTGGAAGTAAGTCCTTGGACAGGTGTTGTTGAAAAAGTCATGTTTTGAGAGATTTGTAAAATTGGAGAATGGTGGTGTCATTGTGAGCCGACACACCAGGATTTAGTTCCAAAGGGTGGGTGTGTGACAAGAGAAGGATTGTTTCCAGGCCCTCTCATTCTGGACGAGTTGAGATTCAAGCTGGTGGGTCGATTTACTGCACGAGGAGCGTGTCCCACCAGATATGTGGAGCTTAACCGCCAGGTACACTTGAGTGCTACTCGTGACTGCTTTATAGCTAATACATGCAGTTTTGAACAGTATCCTTGCCTGGAGAGGAAGCCAATGTAGTTTTTACAGGACTGGGGTGATTCCATCAAATGTCCATGCCCCTTAATAAGACATGCTGCAGCATGGTGGACTGCTCTTAGGGGAGCCAAGTGAGCAGCTGGTAGCCCCGTAAAGAGGGCATTTTCCCCCATTGATGTGCGAGACAACAAGGTCCTGCACTAAGGTCCAGAAGTCCTGCGGTGGGATGAAGCATTTGATTTTGCAAAGGGTGACAATTCTGGGGCAGGCTGTTTGGGCCTCTTTGGCTCTGTGTTTCTGGAAGGGCAGGCTGCTATCTTTATTATGTGTATTATGTGTAATAATCTAATGGGAATGAATATCTTCTATTGAGAGGTTAAGTAATGTTTAGGCGTCTATCTTTAAGATATGGGTGTAGTAAACATCATTACAGTGATCAATAGAATGCTATATGATGGGTAACTCTGGTAGTCAAGGCTCATATATACATATATGGAATTGATCTTGTATTCTTGATAGACTAAATCTGTTTGCCAAAGGGTACTATAAACAAATTGCTGCACACTGGAAACATGATTCACAGGTTGGACCTGCATGTAGCAGAATAGTCGGGTATGCATTTTGCCCTGCAACCATGTGGGCTCAGTCTGGCATCCTCATTTCTGGTTGGAAAACTTCAGAGGAGGCTAGGGTCCAAAACGATCCCTCCCTCCCTTTGACCCTCTCCTGCACCCATCCTGTACCAGTACAAACAGAACAGTGGAAGGCTAGCATGTGGGGTGCTCATTGCTATACACAACCCTCTTTGAATTAGGAATGCTCTCAGCAATGTGCTCGGCACACCCAGAGGGCCACCGTCATGTGTGGATTTTGCATTTTGGGCAAAATGTGGAAACAAAGCATATGCAGTGATTGCCATTGAGAATCATCCGATGCCCAAAATGCAGTCTGTGTAAGATATTATTCATTTTTTATTTATTTTTCATTGAGTATTCATAAGGCGCAATGTACAGCAAAGTGTTTCTAAGTGCCACCAGGCAACAATGGGGGGAACAGGGGAAGAAAAACAACAGTGATGGTCCTACTAGGCCTTGTGACATTTGGATCGTGCAAGTGCATGGGGGCAGGGAGAGGAGAAACGAGGGGTGTAGGAGGGGCATAATGCAGGGGCATAGGATGCAGGGGTCTATGGGTGTTCGAAAGGGCCTGGCACAGGGACCAGGCAAGTGGTATGGGGCGTGGGTTGGCCCGACAGGGCAAGTGCATGGAGGATGGCAGGGGAGGATCACCATCTAAGTGTGAGGGAGTGGGGGGAAGAACACTCAGGCTGATGGGGGGGCAGCTATCCAAACAGGCTGGTCATGGACAGGACCCGCGGGTGTGCTGGTAGGGGGTGCATGTTGAAGACTGGTAAGAGAGAGCCTGGAGCTCTATATGACTCATCAGTGAACCAGGACACCAGTCAAAGTGGCAAGTGGGACAATTAGCAAGGGAGGGGGAGGTGGAAGGCGGTGGAGCAGAGAAGGGCCTTGAGAAGCTTCCAGACTTAAGTAGGTCCAGCTCAGGTCTGAGAGGTTCAGGGAGGCCATTCCACAGGGAGGCCCCTGCCGAAGAGAGAGATCTACCCCCTACTGTTTACTTGGAGAAACATCTGTTCTGCAGAGAGCTTGATCTGGGGCACTGATGGGCTCTAGCAGGGATTTATTTAGGGAGAGAGAGTTGGAAGTAGCAGGGTCCCAGGCCTAATACAGCCTTGTGGATGATCAAGCGAGTCTTGAATGTGATCCTTGCAGCCACCGGGAGCCAATGTAGAGATTTAAGGACTAGAGAGATGCAGCCCCTGGGCTTCAGGCCAAGGATAAGTCTTGCAGTTCTGTTCTGGATTAGTTGAGGGGGGTGAAGAGTGGAGAGAGGTAGATTGAGGAAGAGGCTTTTGTAGTAGTCCATCCCAGAGATAACCAGAGCTCTGGAGACACTGAGTTTCTGGGGGAAGGTAAGGAAGGGGAGAATGCCTCATAGGAGGTCAAGCTGAATGTGGGCCTTCTTGGCAAGGTCTGTGATGTGAGGGGAGAAGGAGAGAGAGTCAAAGATGATACCAAGGTTTTTTGCCTTGTTAGATGGTGAGGGGAGGGGACCCAATGAGGGCGGCCAGAGAGTGGGAGGGAAGCAGGGGGAGGGTCACTGCTTCAATGAGAAGGATCTCAGTCTTACTGGCATTAAGACAGAGATCATAAGCTGTGCACCATGCTTGAATGGCATACAGGCAGTCAGGAACGAGAGAGGAGGATGAGGTAGGGGGGGGAGCTTGAAGGAGAGCTGAGTGTCATCAGCATAGCACTGGAAATGAGGACACAAGGAGGAAGTGGGCCAAGAGGGAAAGGTAAATGTTGAACAGCCACAGATAAAGGATAGGGCCCTGAGGGACACCACAGGTAGAGAGTGAGGTGCAGGAGAAGAAGGGGCCAAGTTGCATCTGGAAAGGTCAATTAGACAGAAAGGAGGTCAACCATTCCGGTCCGATATACCAAGGGTGTCATGGAGCCGTTTTAACAGGGTGGCATGATTGACCATATCAAAGGTAGAGGAGAGATCAAGGAGGATGAGAACAGAAGGAGAATTGGAATCAAGGTTTGAGATCAGGTCAACACGGGTATTCAGGAGAGCAGTTTTCATACCTCTGGATGCTCTCAAGCCAGACTGCTGTTAATTGAAACAGCCAACAGATTCATTGTGGTGGGTCCATTTACCAGGAGTTTGCCCAGGAAGGGGGTAGTGGAGATAGGGCAATACTTAGCAGGCAGGAGGGGTTAACAGACAGCTTTTTTAGGAGAGGGTGCATAAGGAAGTGGTTGAGGGAAAGTGGGAGCAGCCAGTGGCAAAGGATTGGTTTAGAAAAATCAGACAAGGTGGGGGCGAGAGCAGAAATGTTGTCCTTGATAGTTCTGGAGGAGCAGGGGAGAACCAGTTTGGAGGAGACTTTCATAGAGCGGACAACTTTAGCGACCTCATCCAGTGTTGTGGCCGAGAAAGGAGGAGATTATTGTGGAAGGGGGCGAAGGGAGGCCTGGGAGTAGGTGGGCGAGTAGGGGGGTTTAGAGGAGGGTAAAGACAGGATGTTTTGGGGTTTGGTAGTGAAATGGGAGGCCAGTGCAGTACAGAGGGCATGGAAAGGGAGAGGAGAGGTGGAGACTGCAGTAGGATTGGCGATTTACTTACAGATTTTGAAGAGTTCAGCCGTATTGTCGGTTGCCCTACAGATGCAGGCTTGGATATGGGCCCTCTTCTTGAAGCGGATGGAGAGACAGTATTGCCTTGGAGCAGGTGACAGGCCAGTTTGTCAGAGACTGCATTTGAAACCTGCCACTTTCGTTCAGCAACTCTGCACTTGCGTTTCAGAGAGGCTAGGTCAGTATCATACCAGCTGTTGCTTTTGGAGGCAAGCTTCATACAGATACTCATGAAAGGAGCGAGGGTGTCAAGGGTGTTGGAGATGGAGAGGTGAAGCTTAAAGGGCTGTGTCAGTGGGAGAGTCAATAGCGGGTGTGGTAAGGGTGATGCACGTGGCGGCAAAAGCAGCAATTGACACTTGCTTCATTGGTCGAATGACGGAGAAGGAGACTGGTAGTAAGGGCAGAGGCTTGGTCGGGAAGGCCAAGAACTCCAGATCAGAGGAGAGGAGGGGAATGGTTAGACCAGGAGAGAGGTGTTGTAAGAGAGTTGGAGATAGGGATGTCAGTTGAGATGAGTGCATCCAAGGTGTGTCCGGCTGAGTGAGTCGGACCAGAGGATAGACTGGCGAGGGAAAGAGAATCACAGAGGTTGTGGAACAGTACAGTGGCCGCTTCAGAAGAATCAAGATTCATGTTGAAATCACCAAGGAAGAGACGCTTGGAAATAGAGGTCGTGAGAGAGGAGGTGAGTTCCGCCCATTCACACACACAAGTTTGAAAAACATGAAGTATCAGGCCCACTTGTGTTATTTCGATTCCACATGTTTTCTCCCGTTCCATGTGTTTTTAACAAATAAATAACTAATGAATTTGTAACCACACCAAAAGAACGAAAAAAAACACAGATTTTTGTTCCCTCTTTTTTGGGGTGGTCCACCCCCTTGCAGCAAACCTTGCTAGAAACCCACCCCAACATCCTCCCCACAAGAATTAACACTTTACCCCACCCCCACACATAGTTTCTTTAAAAAATGCACCATTTTTTGTTATTTATGTTTTGTTATAAATTCATTCGTTATTTCTTTTGCCATATTAACACTGTATACCGTGTTTGGCCATGTGAAACAGAACGTTTGCATTTTAAACGTGCAGTTTATACCGTAGTCGTTTTTTTTATTTTTTTTTTTAGTAAGGTTCCCCTCAATCCCCCATCTACCCCACCCCATCTCCCATATACCCCACACATGTTTACAAAAAACGACGAAAACGACTGCAGTGAAAACGTTACGTTTAAAATGCAAACATGCAGTTTCACAGCGGGTGAATACACAGCATACGGTTCTCTCATATGCAGGTGGAGGCCAGGGGCTGCTGAGCAAACAACAATGTAAACAAAGCACAACGTTATTTGTCAGCTGCGAGTGATACACCTCACAAACTGATGAGCAGCAGCTGAGCTACATAGGAACGTCAAGTTACATTTCACTTTTTTATGTGCCGTATGGACTGACTTTAGACATTTTAAGGCACGTTTACCCACTTCCACCCTCTTAAGCAGGCAATTGAAATATTAATCTCTTCTGAACCTGCCGTTGCTACATTTTAGTTAACTGTGACAGTAAGATAGCCCTGCTTTGGTGACGTATTTAAGCCTTTTGATTAAGACTTCTACTTTCACGTTTTCGGATATATGTTATCCTGCATCGACTGCACATACTGTGCTTTTTCCTTCTGTAGCCACATAAACACGAGACATGAATTACGAATAGAAATAGTGTCTGATTTTTTCACTATTTATTTAGAATGCAAAGCCCTGTTCATATATGTTTGTAAACCTCATGTGTTCAAGCATACACATATTACCAGCTGGAGCCTCGTCTTGTTTGATGTAAACAATCCTACATTTCTATGAGTTATATAATTATGTGTGGAAGTTGAGGTAAGAATCCCATAAACAAACATATAACATGTTATAATGCCCTGTGGTCCTGTATATTATTTCCAAAGAGACCGCACACGTCTCCATTGCAGGTGCCAGTTGCACATGTCTGTTCTTCGGTACATACTTCATGAGCTCGATCCACAGATGTGAGGGGGGAAATGAAAGCATTATCGGGCCAGGCGCGCTTTCATGCATACTGCATGGGAGCTGTCAAGAACAAAGGAACATCAAACAGAAAGCGAAACCAGCCATGGAGCACTGTTTTTGTGTTGGTCATCCAGCCGCGAATTTGCTTCATTGTGGTATAAAGGCACACATATGTTCCGAGTTGCCCCATAAAGGCCCTAGGCAACATGCACATGCATGTGCCTTGTACTCTCCTGTGACAATCAAGGCCCGTCAGCCTCTGTCTCACTCTCATGCTCATTGCCTTACTCCATACCCACCTTGCCACCCTCTTGCCATCCACATCCAGCCTCGCACTCAAATACTTTGATGTACTCCAGCCAACATACAACCCCATTGCATATGAGTTGTGTTGTGCCCTATGGTCGCCCCCAGACCACATCTGAACTGTGTTGTGCCCTATGGTCGCCCCCAGACCACATTTGAACTGTGTTGTGCCCTATGGTCGCCCCCAGACCACATCTGAACTGTGTTGTGCCCTATGGTCGCCCCAGACCACATTTGAACTGTGTTGTGCCCTATGGTCGCCCCCAGACCACATTTGAACTGTGTTGTGCCCTATGGTCGCCCCCAGACCACATTTGAACTGTGTTGAGCCCTATGGTCGCCCCCAGACCACATTTGAACTGTGCTGTGCCCTATGGTAGCCCCCAGACTACATTTGAACTGTGTTGTGCCCTATGGTCGCCTAGGACTTAGCCTGTCTCTGACTGCATTTAGCCTGTCTCTGATTGCATTTAGCCTACATATGATTGCTCCGTCTAGCCTACAGGTACCTGACTCTTGCAAACCAACTGCCCGCGCCTAAAACCAGGTCATAATGATACTAACTTTTATTTACCTGTCAGCCTTTTGGACCACAATGCCTAAAGTAAACCACCATCCGAGGCCTACACTACAGGGCATACCGCCCGTGGATGAAGGACTCTTAACTCCCCCCCTAGAGCCCAGCCATCAACTTTCACATTCACTTATTACCCACCAATCGCTAACATACCTTCCCTGTGATATTGCAAGTAGAAACGCAAAACTACGTTCAAGACTACCTAAAATTTACGAACCATTAGCTAGACACAATACCTCTTGCAATAGAAGTAACACTAACATCCGAAACACTCCTCCTATAAAAATTGACCTCCATCGCAATAACCGCCCAAATAAGCAGCCCAATGCTAATAATAGCATACCTAAAAAGAAAAGTAATGCCACCCAGGCCACAGCAAAGCCGAACATCCAACTGAAGTGCGCCCTTATTAATGCCAGGTCACTAATAGCACACGCTACCGAAATTGCGGATCTCATTCAAATAGGAAACTATGACATCCTCGCCATAACAGAAACTTGGCTGCACCAAGCTGCAGGACCTGCCCTAATGCTTGCCTTACCGCATAATTACACCATACTTAGAGAAGACAGAGTCAACTCTCGAGGAGGTGGCCTAGCTATCATTGCTAAAAATAATCTCACCCTAAAAACTGAATCAAGTTCAACGACTAATTCCTGCGAATCATTAACGGCTAAACTCCTTGCATCTCCCTCTCAAACTATTACTATTCACCTTATCTATAGACCACCAGGCCCTATTGGCACGTTCGAGGAGGACATTTCCACGATCCTCTCAAACAACCTAAAAACTTCATCCCAAGCCATCCTTCTGGGAGACCTAAACCTAGGCTACAATGACCCTAAAGACCTGCAAGCAACTAATGTCACTAATGTCATCTCAGAACTAGGCTTCTCCCAAAAAATCCTACAACCAACACACGAAAAAGGCCGTATACTTGACTGGGTTGCTGACTATAACTGCAATACAACGATTGTCGATATCACTCCACAAATCTGGACTGATCATGCACTGATAACTTTCCTCCTAAATGTTAACTTGGCCCTACCCATTGAAACTGCTCTGGCTCCCCCCTTGCCAACCAGAAACAAAAAACTTATAACTACAGAAAAACTGCTACCACTCATCCTCCCCAGACTAAACTCTCTACCTGACTTATTGGACACCTCTTCACTAGTAAACGAATTCAACTCTTCCATGGCTACAGCTTTAGATACTATTGCCCCACTGAAACTGAGAAAGAGTAAGCCCAGAGCCCACCTAAATACCTGGTTCACTCCTCACCTCAAATCTCTAAGACTTGAAAAACGTAAATGCGAATCTGCTTGGCGACTAACCCCAACAGAGACAAATAAAATTACACTCATCAATGCCTCCAAGATTTACAAAAATGAAATAAAGAAAGCAAAAAGAGAGAATTTCAATAACAGAATACTGCAGGCCAAATCTGGAACGAAAGAACTATTCCTTATACTAAAGGAACTAGAAAACCCTATTCCTGTCCATGATAACTGTGACAAAAACAAAATATGGTGCTCGAACATCCAAAAAGCACTAAACGACAAAATTGCCACACTCCAAACAAAAATTGAGATAAAGAAACAGAATATTCCACCCTCAACTAACCTAAGAGGCAAACCACCAATCAGCACTAAACTAGACCATAAATTTAACTTCTCGAAAGTAACTACACTTGAAACCGAAAAGATAATACTTTCACTCAAGCCATCCAATTGCCGAGGCGACCTATGCCCAGCCCAACTAATAAAAGACGCGGCCAGAGACCTCTCCCCATTCATTTCTAAACTTATTAATGCCTCCTTTGCATCAGGCACTGTACCAGATAACCTCAAGCAATCTTGGGTCCTCCCCCTCCTAAAAAAACAAACATTGGACCCATCCATCCCGACTAACTACAGGCCCATCACAACGGTACCATTCTTGTTAAAAATCCTAGACAGGGTAGCCTACCTGCAGATCCAAAAACACCTGGAGCTGCACCACCTTTTAGGCACAAGACAATCAGGCTTCAGACCTCAGCACGGAACTGAAACCGCGCTCATCGATCTTAAAATTCAGGTCGATGAGCTGAGAGACTCCGGAAAGATGGCCCTACTCCTCTTACTGGACCTCTCTGCAGCCTTCGACCAGGTGGATCATGATGTGCTCTGCACCCACCTAGAAACAGCTGCCCATTTCTCCACACATGCCATCGCATGGATCAAATCATTCCTAACCGGTAGAACTATGAGAGTCTTCTCTACTTCTGCTGCTGCTGACCCTGTATCCATCACATGTGGAGTCCCACAAGGTTCTTGTGTCTCCCCCACTATGTACAACATCTTCACGAAGCCCTTGTTCGATGATCTGGATAATCTGGGTGTCACCTACACTAACTATGCGGATGACACTCAGATTCTCTTACCACTTTCAGGGGATTATGAACAAGATTTGGCCTTGGTGAACAAGATTTATCTCATCATTCAGGCATGGATGGCCACACACGGACTATGCCTGAATGATGACAAAACGGAACTCATCATACTGGGGAACACACAAAACATCAATAGATTAAAAGAAGAATACTCCTCCTTCGTCATAGACGGTAACACTATCAAGGTGGCAAAAGAGGTAAAAACATTAGGGTTTTACCTTGATTCCCACCTCTCCCTAACCAAACAGGTGAGCGCAATGGCATCCAGCACCGCATATACCTGCAAGTTGATTAGAGCCGCAAAACCATACCTATCCACTGCCAACTGCCTAACCCTTGCTCGAGCATTAGTGCTGTCGAAATTGGACTATTGCAACGCACTATATATAGGGGCCAATAAACATACGCTGCATAAGATTCAAACACTACAGAACAATGCTCTTAGAGCTGCCTTAGGAATTCCAAGAAGGGAGCATATTTCAGAGGCTAGAAGACAATCCAACTGGCTCTCCACAGCGGACAAAATCAAACTCAAGACAGCTTCTCTAACTTTCAAAAGTATCAACCATCTAGCACCCAAATACCTAGTTGCTAGATTCAACAGAAAAATCTCCACTAGACCCACCAGAGAAGCATACTCTAACCAGTTAGTGATACCCCCATTTAAACTAAGTACGGCCGGAGGAAACAGCTTCCCGGTCAAAGCTGCCCAGCTTTGGAACTCCCTCCCGCCTGGCCTGAGATCTACCCAATCCTACGCTCTCTTCAGATCTAACTGTATCAATTGGATCAAAGAAAATGACCGATAGTCCTGCCCTACACCAATATAACCACTGTTCTACAAACGTACTATGTACATAGTTATATACTCTCTATCTTCCTACTGCATATTTCCTGTATATATTATGTTATATGTATATATTATGCACAATGTATATTCTCCTTACTGTCCTGCATTATGTAACTTCTACGACGTATAACCACTACTTGTAAACATGCGTAACCTGTAAAGTTTAAAGTATCCTTGAACAACGCGCCCGGTTACCCTCGGGTCTGGCGCGCGCTATAAATAATAAACAAACAAACAAACAAACTATCGCTCTGCCATCAAGAGTGTAAGCACAGCTACAAATCAAGATAGTTTTCATGGTAACATTTTTCTCATCCTATTCTTCTCTTCCCATATGCATCATTTGTGTGTGTTCAGTTTTGTCTAGGATAACAGTGTCCCTTTATTGGACCCTAACTCGAAGTTGCCCCAATGCCTTGGCATCAGCAAATACTGTATCAATATAATGCCTTGGGGAAATGAAGACATGCTTATTCCACCCCACCAAGTAGGCCTAGAATACCAGACAGGTGACATTTTCTGGTTATGGCCTCTGGAAAGGGATGGCAGGAGTGAGACCTACGCCTCTTAATAGTTAATATTGCTTTGATTGGCATTGGAGAGGCTGTCAGGTGGTGGATCTCACCACCAGCTGATTGGCAGACTGGCAACAGACAGTCCACTTGCATTAGTGTGACATGAGCCTCGGCCACTTTGGTTGTAACAGAGGGCAGGGTGGCAGCGTGGCACAGTTGGCCATCTGATATGTGGATTGTGGCAGTCATGGTCTAGTCGTAGTGACAAGGGCACACCACCTGTCCCCTATGGTGTGAAATGGCATGAAAGAGTTCCACTAAAACGGCAGCTTCTACAAATGGTCCTGGCCGCCATTTTGGCTTGCCACTCCGCCAAAAGGGAATTGGAGCATGAGGTGGGGGAGGTGCAACAAGAAAGGATTTGAGGTGTCGGAAAAATACCCTTGAGGTGATTTGTGGTGTGCTCACAAGCGTGTCAAATTCCCAAGGGATTCAGGTTGCTTTGACACTTAAGGGCAGGTCAGGCCACAGGGGAGAGGAGCTGGGGTGGACGGCAGAGGGATGCACCTAGTAGGAAGACAGACACTTGGAAGAAGTGTGCCACAGCCGGGAGTGAGGTGTGCCCGGAGGGCCCAGGGTGGCACTGTATCAAAGTGTACGGGTGAAGCAAAGTGTTGAGGCTGGCACCATTGCACCATTTTATTGTGAGGTGGGTGAAGTGGGGTGACACAGAGCTGCTGTCAGGAGATCTTAAGATCTAAACTATACCCTTGGTTCTTAAATGTCTGCATGGCTGCCTTTGCACGTGTGATTGCCACTTTCATCTCTAACTTCCAGTATTTCATGGATGACCTGCCATTCTCCTTCAGGCTAGCCTCACCCACCTCCTCTATCTCGCTCATATCTGTCTGTCCGCATTTCAGTCATGGTGTGCTGCAAACAACCTCTGCCTCAACGCCAGTAACGCTGAAATCGTTCGCATTGCGATTCCTGCTCCCGCTTTCCCACTCTGTCTGGCCGGCCTCCCTTGGCCCTGCGCCCGCCTCCACCGGCAAGGCAAAAAACCTTGGTCATCTTCGACTCCATTCTCTCCTTCTTCACTCAAATTTCGGACATCTCTATAAAGCCCAACTACCAGCTGCACCTCCTCAGAGGTATTGCTCATTTTCTCACCTTCCCCCAGTGGCTCTGTCTCCAGAGCCCTGGTTCTCCTAAGGATGGACTCCTGCAACAGCCTCTTTCTCAACGTCCCTGCCTCTGCTCTGCGCCCTCTGCAACTCATCCAGAACAGAACACAAGACTTATCCTTGGCCTCAAGCCCAGGGACCACATCTCTCTGGCGCTGAAATCTCTCCACTGGCTCCCTCTGCATTGACCACAAGGCTTTCTGGGGCCTGGGACCTGCCTATCTACAACATTGCCTACCTAAATACCGTCCACTCATCTACCCCCAACCTTCTGCGAGTGAGCTGGTTCTCCAAGCAGAGATTCGGAGGGAGATCTTTATCCTAAGCAGGGGCCTCTCTTTGGAATAGCCTTCATGCCACACTTCATCTTGAGCCGGATCTTCTTAAGTTCCAGAAACTCCTTAAGAAATTCCTCTTCTCTTCCTTCTCTCCTCTCCCGCTCTATCATGCTAATCTTTCTCTCCGCTCTATCCCTCGCTCCCACCTTTTCCACACAGCCTGCTGAATGGCTGCCTAGTGGACCTCCAGAATCTCACAGGTCCCCGGCACCCTTGCCAGTCCTCTCGCACTTGCCTCCGGGCCTTTCACCTGCCTCACTTTTACTGCACTCGGTCCATGACCCATGTGAGTGGCATCTCTCTCCCCAGCTTCTGACTGACTGAGCGCACTTGGTCCCCTTCCCCCACCCTGCACTTGCCCCCCTCCTCCTACACATGTCTGTGCACTTGCACGATCTGAATGCACCATGCTTTAAAAATTCTCTATCTGTTTTTCCCTTTTGGTTCCCTCCTTGTATGGTGGCGCCTCAATGCACTTGGAAAAACGGCAGAATCGTTGTCAGACCTATTTGCTGTTATCTACACCATTAATTGTATTACTTACGCTTGTTCCATGCACCCACTGTTCCCGTGCAGACTTGTATCGTTCAGAAATAAGTGCTCTGAATTACTGTTGTTTTTTTCCCCTTGTGCCCTCCCTCCTTGAGCGCTTTGAAACACTTGCTTTGTGTATAGGCACTTTACAAATAAACAATACCATACCATATGATATTTCCATAGGGGATGATTCAAAGGAGAGAGGCAGAGTACTAGGGTCCTGAAAAACAGGCGATGTCTAGAATTCCACCTCCATGAACATAGTTGCATTTGCACGTGGAGCTCAGAGGTCACCAGGGGTCAGAACAAAACTAGTCAATGGGGAAGGAAGGAGTCTGGGCATCTACTTGGGCAATGTGGTGGAGACCAGGCTGTCAGAAATAATAATGATGATAATCTGGTGCTTTACATAGCACCACTATCACCCTGAATCCTGTGTCGAAGGGCTTGGTTGTGGGCGTTACTTATTACCTTAAGTGTTACCCAAAATGTGATGCTCAATTTACTGATATGGGGGTAGAGAATAGCTAGGTCTTTCCAACCGGGGTGTCGACCTTATAATGTACAACTCGTCTTGTTCCCAAGGCACGCATGATGTGGTTGAGCTAGCAAACTCTCGCCCATTGATGGGTCGGGGTACAAAATAGCTGGTAGCAACTGAATTTAGCAATGGAGTGCTTGGCTTGTGCTCTTAGGAGAGGACACGTGAGAGGATGAAGGGGTAACTCTCCCAGGTTTAGGCCATTCGGTGGAGTATGTCTTGCCTAACCGTACCAGGCAGGGAATCCCAAGAGTGCAGTCCAGGGGTCGGATCTGGAGTCCAAGTCGGAAGAAGCTGCGTGGTGCATCAAGACCGGGAAAGCTTGGGCCTTGACGGCAGGAGTTCAGGGTCTGGTTGAGTGCACATTAAGGGGGACATGAGGTTGCAGATGGATGCTGTGCTTCAATTGTCCTGGGAGGATAGCTTAACGGCAACGTGCGCCTTGGAAGCAAGACGACACGAAGGAACACAGGTTCGATCCCTGGGTCCGCACTTAGAAACCTCTGGGTGTTTAAGCGCGTTATAAATACGCAACTAAGACAAAAAAATAAAAACAATTATGCAACTGAAAAAAACAAACAATTCCTGTAACAGCTCCTCGATGCCCGCGGGCTGTGTGAGCTCTTTAAAAATGAAAATAAAAAATACAGGAGCGCCATGCTGAAGCAATGTTGAGGTGGAGAGGTGCAGACATCGGTCGAAATGTAGGAAGGGTAAAGCATAAAAGAACAAGAGGGTATGGGGAAATGTATGGTATGTCAATGTACTGAGCGTTTATGCTGTGCCCATCACCACTGCAGTGGTATTTGGCCAGCAAATCTTGCCTGACAGGAGTGAACCGGATTTTGGTGAAAATTAAGAGAAGGAAATGTCGGAGATGAAATACATACTGACAGAAACATGACACGAGACAATGGGAATGTGCGAGATGAGAGATGATTATATCATCAGCACAGGGGCAACACGCTGGTCTTGGAAGCAAGACCATGCAACAGAGGTTCGAATTTCGGATCCGTGCTTAGTAACCAAACTCACCTATGCTATTAGGCGGCAAGCAATGAAATTAAATTAAAAAAGGGGCATGAGTGTGCGCTTAGTCATAGAGGCGGTCAGGCTGCAGGAAAAAGAGGCAATTGAGCCCTGCTCTGGAGGGTTTAGCATCACTGTTGAACAGTCTGTTCTATGTGAAAAGAAAGTAGCAATTCCGTAACAGTCATTCCTTTTATTTGCAACATCAATATACACGAATGAATTCAAAGAATGACGTTTCACATATCACAAAATGGCAAGCTAGACAAACAAACACCTACACTGGATTGCATCCGATTCTAATTAAAATACAAATATAAATAACATCATTACTAACGCATCATAAAATACGAGCAATTTCCCCCATCTTCAGCACTGTTCATTCTTAGTTGCTTGTCTCTTTTACAGCAAGCTCTCCACAAGAATTGAGTGACGCCAAACTGCACCCACATTATCATGCGAACAACACAATAACTCATAAGCTGCTTTCACTGACATTTTGACAGTCCTTTTCACTATCGGTAAGAGGCAGGTTTTCCTTAAATATGTGGAGTATGAGCAAAAAAACATATTCACTAGCGTCATACTCGGGTGTTACTTAATGGCAAGTGCAATTTGTGGAGGCCTGGGCTGTAGGCAGACCAACCCAGTGCTGGGTGTAAGCCTTAAACTGCAAACCACCAAGTCTCAATTGCAGATATTATCTGCACATAGTTGTGTTAGTCAACAGATCAGCACAGGTTTCTGGCTTGTACGCGATAAATAACGTTTTTGACTGGTTTGATTTTGAATGCCAGAAAGCTAAAGAAGTCCCTTCGGTGTGAACTAAGGAGGTTGGGGAGAGATCCCTCCACTGACCTACAAAATAGCAGGATGCTAAAGCCCGATTATTACAAGAATGTTATTAAATTCATTGCCAGCGGAGCAGAGAAAGCAGCTGACCGTGCCCTGCCCTTCATTGTTGCAGGAGGAGGAATCGCCAGCCCTGGTGCCCCAGAAGGAATGCTTGTGTGTTCGTTTTTTGTTGTGCCTTTCGTGCTCTGAACGCACTGTGCTCCCTTCAGCCACTTCCTTGTTCTCTCTCCCTCCCACCTCCCAGCCAGCCTCTGCCCCATCCTGATTGGCCGCCTGGCGGTAGTCCCTTGACTACACAGCCGCTGCTCTCCCCGCTCGCCTCCTTACCGGCAGAGTGGAGAAAGCAGCTGACCATGTCCTGCCCTCCATTGTTACAGGAGGAGGAATCGCCGGCCCCGGTTCCCCAGAAGCAATGCTTGTGTGTTTGTTTTTTGTTGTGCCTTTCGTGCTCTGAGCGCACTGTGCTCCCTCCCCCACCCCTTCAGCCACCTCCTTGTTCTCTCTCCCTCCGACCTCCCAGCAAGCCCCTGCCCTGTCCTGATTGGCTGCCTAGAGGTCTTAGCTGACCATCCCTGGGCAGCCATCTGCCCGGCAGCCCCCACGGCTAAGGGCCCCTAGGCAAAGGGTGGCTCCCTAATATACAGGCCCTGGTTTTGTCTGCCGGTCTCCGCAGGGGACGCCAGCTGCCAGCCACCTTCCCTCTTACTTCCCTGTTTACTCCTCTCCACCTAGAGGTGGTTTTCCACTGGTTGTTCTTAATTTGCACTGTATCAGTACCTAAGGCCTTTCTACCTCTGTTTAGGATTCTCAAACTTAGGTGGTTTTCCACCGGTTGTTCTTAATTTGCACTGTATCAGTACTTAAAAATTGCATTGTGAAACCTAGGCCTTTCTCTCACTATTCAGGATTCTCAAACTTAGGTGGTTTTTCCCCCTGTCTAAAAAACTTGCATTTTGATAGTTCTTATCCTGAGTGTTGTCATCTTGTCCTATTGCTCAACCTCCCTGCCTCTCACTGTCTTGTTCCCCTCTCCCTTCCACCTCTCTCCTCTCCCCTCCTACTCTATGGTGCTCTCTGTCTCTCCTATCTTTTTGAACTGCTTCTCTATTGACTATCATGCCCTCCTCACAAAATCTGGTAGGAAGAAGTTTAAAAAGGATTTCCTGGTCTCCAACCAAGGCCTCCCTATCGCTGACACCTATACCAGTGCCTCCTCCAAGGAAACTCTCACCGACATCCTCTTTGTTGTTCCCTCGCCAGACCTATGTACCCTACATATGGTCTCTGTGCTCTCTCCTTTCACTTTTCATCCCATTAATGGTGGCACCCGGTGGGATGCGCTTCTGGCCTCCTTCCGTTCCTCTAAGGTCATCATTAATGTTTATTCAAACGGGACCGTCCTGGTTCAAGTCCCTCAGGCCAACCTTCTCCTCTTTGATAAACGCTTCCCATGCCTCATCAATTTCCTTTCTTCTCCTGCTTTCCCCCCCCTCAGCCTCCTCGCCTCCCCTGCTGCCTCCTCCTCAGCCACATTGCCCTCTCATTCCCTCTCTGCCCCCCTTGGGCTCCTTCCACACCTCCGCAGGGTGTACCACAGATCTGTACCCCTCCCCAGAAGCCCTTCAAGGATGGCAACCTTCTATACATTGCCACTCTTAACTCTCGCTCAGCTGTCAAACACTCTTCCGACAACTGCCGCCTTCTGGAAATACATGACCTTGATGTCCTCGGCCTCACCGAGACATGGTTCACGGACAGCTCTTTCACAAGCTTTGACACGCTCCTCCCCAATGGCTACAAGATCCTCTCCACACCCAGGTCCAACCACTCCGGAGGGGGTGTAGCCCTGATCTTCCCCAAGTGGATTCCTACCTCTGTCATTCCTATGCAGGCCTACTCCTCTTTTGAATGCCTAGTCTGCAGGCTCTCTCACTCCCCTAGCCATTCCCTTACTGTGGCTACTATCCATCAGCCACCTGGTTAGATTTCCCCTTTCCTCTCTGAGTGGGCGGACCCCTCCTCCTCACTCCTGGCCTCAACCACTCAACTCCTCCTTCTAGGAGACTTCAACATCCACCTGGATGCATCCTGTCCTCCCTCTGGACTCTTCCGCAACCTCTGCAACTCTCTCTCACTCACTATTATCCCCTCTGGCCCGACTCACTCTGCGGGGCATACTCTGGATTTTCTGATCTCCTCAGACCTTCCCCTTTCTGTCTCTCTCACAACTCCTCTCTCCTGGAGTGATCACTTTCTCCTTTCCTCCCAGCTCACCCTCTCTACCCCTCAGGCCAAGCCACTTCCATCACTGCCACCCACTTTCTCGGTCATCCCATCCATGAAGCGTTTATCAGTTGAGGCTTTTTCTGCCACTTTCTCTACCTCCCCTCTCCCTTTGGCTGACTCTCACCCTGACACAGCCCTCTCCACACTCCACTCTGCTATATCTGATACTCTTGATATCCTTGCTCCGTCATGTGGATCCACCTGAAGCCCAAAGCCAAGTGAAACTCCTGGTATGACTCAGAGCTCGTCACCCTAAAACGCAAGTGCAGGGTGGCTGAGAGGAAATGGCGTGCTTCTCGTACACCCTCTGACAAACTGGCCTGCCTCCTGCTCCAAAGGCAATACCGGCTCTCTGTCCTCACCAAGAAGAGAGCTCATATCCTAGCCTGTGTCTCGGCAGCATCTAACAACTTGGTTGAACTCTTTAAAATTTGCAAGGTACTGGCCAATGCTGCCGCAGTCTATACCTCTCCTGTCCCTTCCCAGGCCCTCTGTATGGCACTGGCCTCTCATTTCATCTCTAGAACTCAGGACATCCTGTCCTCACTCTCCTCCTCTCCCCTCCCTCCCTATATTCCCTGCTCTTCCTCTGGCCCTCCTGCAGCCACCTCGCCTCCCTCCTTCTCTGACCTTGCCCATGTTCTCCATTGACAAGATTTCTAGACAAGTCCGATCTATGAAAGTCTTGTCAAAACAAGTTCACCCCTGTTCCTCCAAAACCATCAAGGACATTGACACCCTGGCTCCTGCCCTGGCTGACTTCTGCAAGCACTCCTTCGCCCCTGGAGTCTTCACATCCCCCTGAAGCACTCCCTTGTGCACCCTCTTCTTAAGAAACCTTCTGCCAATTCCTTCTGCCTGGCTAACTATCACCCAATCTCAATCACTCCCTTCCTGGGCAAGCTCCTAGAGAAATGGGCCATCTCCCAGTTTAATCTCCACACTGAATCTGTTGGTTGTCTTTACGACCATCAGTCTGGCTTCAGAGGTGCCAGAAGCATGGAAACTGCTCTCCTGAACATCCGTGAAGACCTGCTCTCCAACATTGACTCGAACACCCCTTGTGTCCTCCTCTTTCTTGACCTCTCTTCTGCCTTTGACACTGTCAACCATGCCCTCCTGCTTAATTGTCTTCATGATAACTTAGGTATCACCGGTCAGGCCCTGGCATGGCTGACTTCCTTCCTCTCTGACCAACCCTCCCAGTTCCAACTTGGGTCCTTCCTCTCTGCTATCTTTTTCTCTACCTGTGGTGACCCCAGGTGTCTAACCTCTCTCCCTGCAATACCTGGCACTACTTGCCTACAGCATTGCCGCTCTCTGCTCCAATTTCAGTGCTATGCGGATGACACTCAGCTCATCTTCAGGCTACCTTCAGCCACCTCTTCTCAGTCCCTCATCTCTGACTGTCTGTTGGATATCCAGGATTGGTGCGCCGCCAATGACCTCGGCCTTAATGCCAGTAAGACTGAGATTCTCCTCATCGGCACACCCACTCCCTCCTTCCCTGTCGCTCTTTGGCCGGCCTCTCTTGGCCCTCTTCCTGCTTCCACCTGCAAAGCTAAAAACCACAGGGTCATCTTTGACTCCACACTCTCTTTCTCTCCTCACATCTTTAACGTCTTTAACGTCATTGGCCCTCTTCCTGCTTCCACCTGCAAGGCTAAAAACCACAGGGTCATCTTTGACTCCACACTCTCTTTCTCTCCTCACATCTTTAACGTCTTTAACATCTCTAAGAAGTTATACTACCAGCTGCACATCCTCAGAGGTATTCTTCCCTTCCTCTCCTTCCCCCAGAAGCTCACTGTCTCTAGAGCTCTGGTTCTCTCTAGCCTCGACTATTGCAACAGCCGCTTTCTAAATCTTTCTGCTTCCACGCTATGCCCTCTGCAACTCATCCAGAACAGGACTGCAAGACTTGTCCTTGGCCTCAAGCCCAGGGATCGTATCTCTCCAGGACTGAAATCTCTGCACTGGCTCCCAGTGGCTGCGAGGATTAAGTTCAAAACCCTCTGCATCGTCCACAAGGCGTTCTGGGGCCTGGGGCCTCAATACCTTCAACTCTCTCTTCCTTAATATCTTCTCTCTCCGCTCATCTGCCTCCAACTCCCTCAGGGTCAGTCGCTTCTCCAAGCAACGAGTTGGTGGTAGATCTCTCTCTTCGGCTGGGGCCTCCCTCTGGAACAGCCTCCCTGCCTCCCTGAAACTTGAGGTGTACCATCTTTGGTTCTAGAAGCACCTTAAGACCCTCCTCTTTGCTTCTGCTTTCTCCCCCCCTCTCCGCTGCTGAAGTCCTGCTGATACTGATACGGCAGGGTTATCTGGCCACACTTCGGATCCCGGGCCCATGCCCTGCCAATTGCACACCTGTACTGCCTCCCTGGCAACCCCTGCACCTGGGGGCTGTTTTCTGTATCCCTACAGTCCCCCCACCAGCACTTATGCCTGCGCCCACCCTGCACTTGCCACCAGCTAACCGTTCTTTTATTTATCTTGTTATTATCCCATGTACTGCACTTCCCCCCCCCCCACACTTTCTTTTTTCCCCCCTTCCCTTGCACTTGCATGATTTGAATGACACCTGGCCTAGTAAGATTGTTGTCTGTCTCCCCTCTGTTCTCCCTCCCTTGCCTCGTGGCGCCTTGAAACACCTATGTATAGGCACGTTATAAATGCCATATCATATCACATCATAAATATAAGATAGCCAATGCTTGGTTGTCTGATGTTCTGAAGATGTGCTGGGAGTGAACCCTTGAAGTTTCCTAACTGCAGCCATGTAGCTCTTATAAAACGTCCCAACCTGTAACAGGGTGGAAAATCTAGAAGAACCGTGCCAGTTGACAGAGTTGCCAGGACGAAGGGCTGGACATGTGTAGGTGAATGCAAGGACATAAAAAGAGAGAGAGCAACTGGGAAGGAAGGCCAAGAGCCATCACTATCAAGGGCAGAATCTGCTGCCCTTCTTGCATAGGGAGTCGTATAAGGACATACATGTTAATCTGGCTCATGTTGACATATCAGCCCATAAGTCATCTTCCAACTCTGCCAGGAAGGCATCCCCAATCACCAGGTATACAACACAAGACAGCTGCTAGATTCTATAAAGGGGGCATAGTTGCTGCATGCAGACAACATTACCCCTATATGCGTTGTTATAATTATAGATGTCTAGGAGCGCAGTCAAGTAAACATAACCCAGAGTACACATGAGGACTTTCTGTATTGATATGATATGTGATATGGCATTTATAACGCGCTGGTACACAAGTGTTTCAAGAGAGGATGCCAAAGAGTACCACATATCTCAAGAGCTTGTGTTCAATTGGATATCCTCCAAAAACAAGACATAAACCACGAAAGTGCACAGAGGGTCCATCCAATATAAATGTGAATATGCAGCAATGTTATGGAGTAGACAAAGTAAATAGGAAAACACATATTTTAGGACTGCCTGTTCTACGCAGAAGATGGGAACCAGGCCTTCTCATCAACAGGAATTCAAAAATACCACAGGTTCACAGAAGAAGGTGTATGTGTTAACTGTATGACAAAAAGTAAGAGAAATAACATCACAAAATTGGCCTACCTGCTCTGTCATTAAAAATTGACTCATTCATAGGGCCAATTCTGGGACCATGCCCTCATCTTGAATGGGGAATGCTCAACAGTGAGTCCTATGAATTACTTTCCCTTCGTCTGCAACTACATGGTCTCCCAGACTCTTCAGTCTTGACCAAATGCCTCAATCAGCTTGAAGTGGGATCGCAGCATGCTATCCTCAACACATAACCATCCCTAGAGGCAAAGATCCACCAAGGATATGATGCTTGCAGCGGCCAGCACTGTGAACCACCACATTAGCCACATCATAAGTAAGGCACTTTTCTCCCTCGAACACTAAACTCCAGCAACATAAATCAGATACCAATGATAATGCCATTGTGCCCTAAAAGAGGCTTCCAGCAAAGTGCAAAATGTGCACTTGCCACTAGCCGTAGTCCAATGATAGTTGACACTTGGCGAGTAAGAAATGGTGTGCTGTGTATGTACTGAATTGAGGTGGCAAGTGACTATTTTAGGGCTGGCTAGTAGCTTGCAACGTGAATGTGTGACCCCTGCCTCCGGAAAATGATGTCTTTCAAACAATCACCTCCAGTAACTAGGTTCAGGTGATGCTCATAGAGCCAATGTCACTTCTGAAGAAGCCCTTGCAAGTCCCTCTCAAACAATCCACTCCATCAACCAAGTCTCCATTCTGCCTCTGAAGCCACGTGCCCACATGTAAGTCCCTCCATGGACCCGAAAACAAACAACCAAGTCTGGCTGGCTCCGACCACAGTCCCCCATCTGCCCACAATGAGTCGCCCCATCTTTCCGCTCTGCGATTAACAAGACCCATCCATTTACAATACACCAACATGTGCCATGGGTCAGTCAAGTTACCACACTCTCCCCACTGGAAAACCAAGTCTTGCCAGTCTTGTGGTAGGAACACCCAAAAAGTATTTCACATAAGCAGAAGGTTTTTATACGTAAATATGTATATACGTGTGTGTGTGTGTGTATGTATGTATATACGTGTGTGTGTGTGTATGTATATACGTGTGTGTGTGTGTGTGTGTGTGTGTATATGTATATACGTGTGTGTGTGTATGTATATACGTGTGTATGTGTGTGTGTGTGTGTATGTGTGTGCGTGTGTGTGCGTGTGTGTGTATGTGTGTGTTTGTGTGTGTGTGTGTATGTGTGTGTGTGTGTTTGCGTGTGTGCCCACACCTCAATCCCGCTTCAATTCAAATTCTAGCCAAACCCTCCCAGCAGCCCATAATTTCATATATAAAAGGTAATGTAACATCTGAATGAAAACTGTCAAAATGTCTGAACATCCAGGAGTTGAACCGCTCCATTAAAGGTCACGACAAAACACACTTGCTATAGCGGATTCCACCGCTATCCCCGACGCTAAAGACCACCCAGACAGCATCCACCATTTCCCAATGCAAGTCCTTCGGCCATTTTCCAGACTGGAAGCTGGTTACGCCATCCACCCAACCCTGCAAATGAAGGTAGTTTGCACTTTATACATCCCATACAAACATATAAGCAGAAGGCTGATGCCATTTCCCCTGAAAATGCCATATGTGAATTTCCTGAAAAAACAAGCATTCTTAGCCCCTTTTCGGAAGCAATAACCAATGCCAGTATCCGCATGAAGAGTCATTTCACAGTGACTGTCAGAAAAAACCCAAAGTGCAGACTTAATTTCACTAATGGGCTATCGCCTCCAAAACAATGGGGAGAATAAGGCCTGCCAGAAATACAGATAACTCATGCCATGCACACCCACTGACGAGTTCCCCCCGCCAAACAAAGCACAAAAGAAATGAAATAAGGAGCACAGTTAGGTAGTGGACTAGCAGTTAAGAGGGTGAGCACTGTTCCAAGGGTCGCAAGGTGGCAGCAGTAAAAAGCTGAACCTCGCCCAACCTGTACAGACGTTCCTCGTCTAACGCTCATTGCTGCTATTGTGTTCCAGTTGTTATCCAATTATGCATTCGAACTGGATGCTAAAGCTGGTCGAAATACAGATCAACCTGTTGTATCGTTTCCTACTGCTCCAACAATAAGTTCAATCATCTGACCCCCACTCTCAGGGTAAATTATCCCTCACCTATCCCTTCCCCGTTTGCACTCTTCCCGTGAACATTAAACAACCTGGCTTTAAGTAGTCCCCCACCTCACAGGAACCAAATTCTGTGTCTGTATCCAAAGTGTATGTTATGTTATTTGCCATTTGTTTAGCGCCTACTGCCATTTGTATGTCCTTGAAGCGCTTTGAGGATAAACACCCTTTGGAAGACCATAGTCTAAGTAGTGAGAGGATTGGTAAAATGTGTGTGTGCAGTTATAGCCTGATCAAATGTAGGTAGGGAAATGGCTAAGTCCCCAACAGCAGCCCAGTTTATCAGGAGTGGGACGGGTGCTGTGTCAAAGTTTCAAGAGAGTCAAACTATGTGAACAGCTGGACCAAATTGTGTGTGAGACTCGGCTGTATTTTATCGGTGGTGGCGCTGAGGGTGATGTATGTTTGGGGTAGGATATAGTCAAATGTGTGCGGCTATGTGAATAGCTGGAAAGACCCCCTGTGGGTCTCAACTGCATTCCATGGTATGCAGCGCATGAGTGTCAGCAAAATACAGCTGTGGGGAGATTCACAGTGGCAAAACTAATTTTGGAATATTCTGTGACAAATGCAAGTGTGGCAAAATGTAAACAGTGGTAAGGTTTAAAATAGCAATCTTAGGAGATAGGAGCAACTATGAGTCTTGGGCAGAATGCAAGAGTGGCAAAAATATATGTAGTAGGGAGCTTTAAAGTAGCCAATTAAATTAGGAGCCCCGGTGCTGCAAATGTGAGTGTGTCAAAATACAAGCAGTGGCAAGCTTTAAAGCAACAGCATCAAGTATGAGCCCTAGTCAGGCAAAATGCAAGTGTGGCAAAATGTAAACCTAGGTGGATTTCAAGCAGGAATCTAAACTGGGAAACCTAGTCAAGCAAAGTGCCATGTGGTAAATGCCAACAGTAGTGAGCTTTAATGTAGCAACCTCGATTAGGAGCCCTAGTCAGGAAAAATGCAAGTGCGGCAGAACACAATCAGTTGCAAGCTTCATAGCAGTAATCTAAACTGGGAAGCCTATTCTGGCAAAAGCAAATGTGGCAAAACACAAACAGTGATGAGATGTAAAGCAGCATTCTAACTTAGGATCCCTAGTCCCGCAAAATGCAAGTGTAACAAAATACAAAACAGTAGCAAGATTTAAACCACTTAACTTCTAAGGAAAATGGTCATAATGGGCCTTTCCATGCACCTAGGTCGAGCAATCTCGTCCTTAGTACTTGAGGGGTTAAAGGAGCAATGTAAACTGGGGACCCTAGTTAGGCAATGCAAGTGTGGCCAAATACAAACAGTGGTGAGATTTAAAGCAGCTATCTAACATAGGATACCTGTCCTGCAAAAAGCGAGTGTGGCAAAATACAAAACAGTGGCGAGATTCAATGTTACAAACCCCCAGTTGGACCACCTTGGGAAGCACCATGCAGGCGTGGCGAAAAACAGGAGTGGTGAGATTCAATGAAGATGTCCCTTACCTGGAAGTAGCTCTAGAAGGAGAGCATGTCGTCTAGCAGGGTTAGGACTCCAGGGGACCAGGCAAACAGCGATGGTAAACGCCCAAAGGACGGTGCCATTTGCCGGTGCCCTTTGCTGGCTGCCCAGGCAAGGCTGCCATGGGGGGAGCATCAAATATGGTATTCTGGGTCTCGAGTCCTGGAACACCAATCAGAGGCGGCAAGGGCAGGCAGTGGGAGGCAGAGCTGGGACTCGGGCAGGGCGCTCTGGGAAGCACTAATGGCGGTCAAACAATGCACTCAATAAGAATAAGTATTTGGAGAAAGAAGAATGGAGGTTAAACAAGAGGAAGTAGATCATGAGGCGGATGTTTGAAGCACAGGCCAGAGAGGGAAAAGCAGAGATGGTGCTGGACAGTGGCTGAAGGTGTGTGAGTGGCCTATAAGGGTGCCTGCGAGCCTATTAACGGGCTGGATTGCATCTGTCACCATGCATGGGGGGGGTTCAGGGTCCAGAAAGGTTGGCTCCCATACATGCGAGTCTGTCATTTCAGCGCCCCTTTTGATTGCAATGAAAGTCAAAATATGAGTGGATGAATTTGTAGAAGTGTTTAGATTTTGAAATGTATAGGTGGGAGATGCGTATTGTTGCAGGTAGCATAGGAAACTATCACCCATTGAAAGCAGGCCTGCCATATCTATAATAGAGCTATTTGAACGCTTAGTAAAAACGTCTGGTTTAAATTTGAGGTAACAACAAAAAATCGCTCCTACAGGCCCCTTGGATTAAAGTTAGCTAGTGCAGTGTTTCCAAACAAGCAAGCAGTTTGTTTTCTCTTTCTTGACTATACTGTTGTACTCTGAAGCAACATCTTTATGTTCCTATATTCCCATTGATTTCTTTAGCTGGGGCAAAATGTATTAAATCGTTGTGCCCTCTTCCTTGAAGTGCTCCTGTTTGCCTCTTCATTCTCTGGCTCTTTTTGTGTCCTTTGTAATCCTATGTTGTGGTTCACGTCCCACTGTGATAAACAATACATCCCTGACAAATCTGCCTCTGGAGCCTCTAGATAGCCGCCTGCTAATATATGCCATTGCTTATTTGTGCATTTCTTTTACATTAGAAGGTGTCTGATGTGGCAGCCGCTTTCCTTTAGATCGGTGTGAATCCAGTCTTAGAGATTCGCCATCTAATGCTTTGGTATGCCAACCTTCCATGTCCCTCTTCTTGAGCTCAGCAGCAGATGTTCCAGTCTGTCTGCTCTAAGTGGTGCATATACTTGTCATTCTTCACAGCTCTTACTATAGATTTCCTTTGTTGGGTCTGTCATGTGCTCAATATTCAGTGTTAGCTTGGGTTTTCTTTTTTTAGCCTGTCACATTATATTCTTAGTTTTGCCTTTTAAGTGGTGCTAAAGCACCAACTATAAGTTGAAACTACTGTATTGGAGTACTGCAAGTACTGCAAGTACTGCAAGTAGGGAGATTGGATCTGAGGAGAGTCACACAGCTTGTGGGTATCGTTTGGTTATTTACCCACCCATTGGCTGCCAATGCCCATGTTAATGCGTATAGGTGCTCACCCACTACCAACCCCCTGCCCAAAAACAAATTGAACTATGATCTCTTTGAGCTAGCTTTAGAAAGCAGTAACATCAAATGTTGGCCTGCCAGGGTGATTTGTATGCAGTCTGCTGAGAGTTAATTGCTTTACTGCCGCTGTAAATGTATTATATGTGTAATAGAAATGTCTTAACCTAGTGTGCCCTGAGCTACTTAAATATATATGCAGTCTGCATGTCCTTGCACTGAAATCTTGTTCAAAACAAGCATCAGCAATGTCAACAGTTTAGTTCTTGTGTAAAGGTATAGATAGGCATTTGTCAGGTACAGAAATCATAGGCCCAGGTAGTAACCATTTTCTATGTATTACCTTCTTAGCGACAGGTTGTACCATTATGGCAGAGCCTGAAATACCCTCCCTAGGGGTATAGGCAAGTGGGACCTCACTGGGAGAGACTTCCCCTTTGGGGAAAAGGATTCCTGTTCCTGTGAGGAGCTCCCTCAAGCTGAAAATACTATGGCCTACATGGGATGTGTTAAGACACAAGAACACATGAACTAGAAGATTCAAAGCAATCATTATATCACCCAGTTAACTGGTCACAGTAGAAGATATGAAACCAAGTTACATTTGAAACCAAATACATATGAAGATTGAGAAACCAGCGACTTTCATTATATCATAAAAGTCATTGAACAGTGTTAACCTTGAAACCAGATTGATACGAAGCTCACAAATCGCGAGAATTGCCAGATAAGAATCTAGGCAGGGAGAGAGAGCATCAGTATAAGAAAATACCCTGGAAAAGGTGAAAAATAACTTGCTATCCTCTACAAGAGCAATTTAATACTAAAGAGATTGAAAGAGCTGACCGAGAGATTAAAGACAGAAGCCAGTTGCAAAAGCAAGTGATCCAAGAGATGTGGAACTGTTGTAACCTTAGAGTGAAAGACTCACATCAAAAACATATTTCATCAAAAGGGATTCAAAGAGAAGAAACAAAGGTCAACACCCCACTTGGTGAACTAAAGAGATTAATACAAGAAGTCAGGGGGGACTATTTGGGGATTGTCTATTAAATACTGGTACTAGCAGTACCTCAGGAGAAGGGAGTCATTTTCCAGACCTAAGTTAGTTTCCTCTTAGCGGTAGGATCTGCTAATGTCATATTGGACAGCAGACATTTCTTTGTACATTCACAACTGACAAAAGAGCACCTTAGTTATTAACATAAGTAGGGACTACCCATAGTCATCGGGAGAGTTAGAGGACATGATGTGCATTTTTATTAAAGTAATGATATATGGCCTGAGAGTTTGTGTCCTTCTTATGGCTCGCCACAGAACTTTTTATATGTACGCATATTATCCAGTTGTTTTGCTACACTAATGAGTCAATGATTTCATATCCCTTTGGGCACGGCTTTTCATATTTAAATACACATTGAAAATATGGACACAATAAACATCCAAGCCAGTGTTCAGTTTACACTATTTTAACTTTTCTTGCTGATAGTGTTCAAAAGACCAAAAGTCCTGCAGTCTCGAAAAACAAGTGAAGAGATAAGTTTTGAGTTTTACTATAGTTATTAATCTTTAGTAAAAATAGTTATATTCAAAATTATCCTAGAAACATTATTTCTTTGGATACGAGACCTTCCGGTTGACCTTTGCGCCTTTAAAATATTCATACAGGCAAGGTATGCTTGCTTATAAAACATTTAGACACACTTTGTAGTAATTTTACATGGCATATGCTTAGTGTGCAATACTGTTATTTGGTTTAAACAGTTCTGAACATTTTTCATGAATTTGTCATGTGGGCATCACACATTCAATTCTTTTTTCTACCAGGTCTACTCAAGATGACCCACTTGGAGTATGCCATTCAAGCAATACAAAGGTTTAATTCAAGAAGCATAATGAACATAATTTGTATAAGCAAACTTAGCTGTCTGCAACACTCTTTCAATGAGAGTGGGTAGCATTGTCAATAGACTTCAGCTTCAACCTGAGCATTTTATTGGCCCCTCTGCTTTGAGACAAGCCTGTGAGTGGTAACCTGAGACAAGGTGATTTTTTTGAAGGCCACACACACTGCACCCTAAAACATTGCAACGCATTGAACTACCGCAGTTTTGATCTTACCATGCAGGATTTCCATGTAGGACATCCATTTATAAATGTAGCCAGTTCCAACGGTTCAAACACTGTAGGCATACTATTGGCTGGTGTAAAATGTGCCTGAGAAAATGTATTATAAGTGACGATGCCTCAGAGAAAAAGCAAATCCATGCTAAAATCAGTAAATAGTATGCCAGCACTGAGTGAAAACCTCCAATGGCCTCACAACCGAGCACATGACGTACATTTTATTGTGTAGGCAAACAGCACAGCCTTTGACATGCCAATGTACAACCACCATCACCTCAGGATAGAATATTTTTATTAAAGTGCTTCTACTCCAAAGCCTGAGATCCTTGCTTTGGCTGTACCTGGTTTCATCAACCAAAATTACACAGTGGTCAATTACTTAGTTGTGGCTTTACTTTTTAATTCTTTTAATAGGGTCTCCTACATGCCTCCATCCCACCACAATACCCAACTCCTCCCCTTTTCCATCCCTCTGTGCTCCCAATCCCTCTATATATACCCATCTAGTTTTACCCACAATTAAACCTAACATGAAGTACTTACCACTCTGTACATTTACTTGAAGAAACAACAGTATACACTGGCTTCTATTATCCTGTATCACCAGACATTTCTGGCAAACGGCTAACTTGTAACTACTAAATGCACATTTCATATAATGAGAGGAGTATGTTGCTGCAACAAAGGAATATAAAAAGAGGGCAACAGGGAGATGGAATAAGCCCAAAAAAAGGATATTAGCAGATGTTCACCCAAATGCACACCTAAAGCTTCTCCCTGGGTATCTACTGACCCAGAACACCACTAAACAGAATAAACTGTGTTAGAGAGTCATTGGGGTGCCACAGGGTTCCTCCTTGTCTCCTATTCTCTTTAACATTTACATCTGGTCACTTGTATGTCTCTTCCACTCCTTCGGCGTCGGGTGCCATTCTTATGCCGACGATACCCAGATTCTGATCCGTTTAGATCTTGATCAGGCTGTGGTGTTGTTGTGCCTTCAGCGGTACCTGGCATCCGCGAGGGATTGGATGAACCACAATTGGCTAAAATTGAATGGAGACAAGACCGTGGTTCTACTGGTAGGTTATCCCCCTGATCCCTCACCTTGGGTGTCCTCCTTTTGGCCTTCTTCTCTTGGGCTCATTCCAATTCCTGCAGTGAAGGTGAAAAACCTGGTCATGGTCCTGTTAGCGTCCCTGTCGATGGATGCCCAAGTAGTGACAGTCTGCCAAGCTGGTCATTTTCAGCTTAAAATACTGCAAAAAGTACTTCCTATGATACCGGCTCCTCTTTGTCCACTGGTGGTTGCAGCTATGGTGCTAAACCGGTTGGAATATTGCAACTCCCTCTATCTTGCACAGCCTAAGGGGCTGGTCCTGCGACTTCAATGCTTGCAAAACCAGCAGCTCGCGTTGCCCCAGACTCGCCCTATCAGGCTCACATCTCACCGGTATTATGGGGCCTGCACTGGCTTCCGGTGGTCCAGCGCATCGGATTTAAGGCGCTATGCATCGTACATCGGATGCTGCATGACCAGGGTGCGGAATATCGTCGCACAAAGTTCACCCGTTACTTCCCTAAGCGATGTTTGCGATCCGCCTTGGCTGATCTGCTTTGTGTTCCTTCCTTCCGTCGTGTGCGGATTGGGGGTCGAGCCTTCTCTATAGCGGCTGCACAGCTAGGGAACAAGCTCCCGCCTGCCATAAAAAAAATATCCAACCATCTGGCCTTTAGAAAGGCTGTAAAAACATATTTGTTTTAGGTGATGGTGGGTATTGGCTGTGTGCTTTTTCTTTCCAGCGCCATGATGCCTTTGGGTGGCCGTGCGCTTTAGAAACTCCCATAACATAACATTGATATTTGTGTTCTGTTAGATTCCTGAAATCCTAGAAATAATTTGATATAAGTATTTTCTAATTACAATATATTTCATTTTTCATGAATAAACTTCTCAAGTATAAAAAAATTGTGTTGCTTCCATTTATTGGTCAGCCAAATCAAATTATAGTCGCCCAACATGTACAGGTTGCTGTTGAAGTGACTGTAAAGCCTACCACTCTATGACTGCTCCCAGGTACTTCCTTCCTGTCAGATTGTTGCCGAGCTATATTTAGGGTGCTGATTAGGAAGTAAACCACAGTGCAACTCCTCAGGTTACCACGACTCTTGGGACCTTCTGACATAGTTTTTAACCTGTTCCCCATCCAATTTGTTCAGTGACAAGGGACAAAGTCACTCCCATGAACTAGAGTACTTTCCTGCTTCATTCGGTTTTCTACAGTATGCGGTCTGGCCCTTGAGGTCACTTGTATACCTTTCTGTTTGTTTCAATAGTGGCACAGGTGGATCGGGGAAGGGTCATCCTGTGATGCAAGCCAAGATTGTTAAAGGTTCTTGATGGCTAGCTGAGGCTGACAGACTAAAGATGCCCAGAAATCATGAGTCAAATCAAGGAACGCTTATTTAGCCAGTTCTTGATTGTCCATAATTATTATAAATGGCTGCCACATAAGGGTAAAATGCCTATCTCAAGGATCCCATTGTAGAATATTTCGGATTTGGTAAGGATAGACTAGCCGCCTCTCAAAAGCCTGCCTCTATCTCCCGCCACTCTGCATCTGACACCCTGTGATCTAGCACCCTCTGCAATATCCCTCTCCTTAACCTACACAGCTCATCCTCTTTGTTTTTATCCTTCTTCCACAATGACCTCACCACTGGAACACCCTTCCCCTAACATCAATACCTGAACCAATGTACATGCTTTCAAGTTGGCTCTCAAACTCCATCGCTTGCACCCAGAAGGGCCCAAATACTATCCCCCAGACCTATTTACTGACATGGCTCTGTCTCTCTTCCTGTGTCTCTTTTTTCTCAGTCCCCGGTTCATGTTCTAGAACTTCCTTAACTTCAGGACTTCCTGTCCCACTATAATGTACATATTCCTTGGTTCCTTGGTGAAATATTATGTCCTCTCTAAAAAGTAAATACACCTACACATGAAAATTGCAGCCAAGCAGATCCTAGATTATTGTGTTGCTCAGCATATAATTAAACATTATGCCTTTGGTATGGATCATATCGAACAGTGATCCCTGGTTGGATATTTGACAAGTCAAGGCCCAATTTCTTTTTTACAACTAATGGTCTAACGGGCAGAGGTTCTAATAGCAATAAGCCCCTCGTCGGGGGTGCATTACTGCATCCTATAATGCCGGGGGGCCTTCATTAACTTTGTGTCTGCCAGATTCCTAAAAATCAGAGTAGAAATGATTTCATATACTTTCTACAAGTATCCTTACAGGTAACTGTTCCAAAATGTTTATTTTTTTAATAATGTACATCTCAAATATAAATTATTTGTGTTCCTTCCAATAATTGGACATCCGAAATAAATCATGGTCTGCCATCATATGTTTCACACATTCTGGCACTTTGTCAAGGCAACCATACCTTCGTTTTCAAATAGTAAGATTCCCTTGTTTTCCACCCTTCATGATAGTTTCAATGTATGATTTTAATGTATAATGCAAGATACATATTTGTTTAGATATCAGCACTTGAGAAAGCAACCAGTATTATAAAGAATATACGGTGCAGCTCAAATGGAATTTAAATTGCAAATGCTTTTCACTTGATGAAAAAATGTGAAGGATTAAAAATATGCAACCAGATTTTTAAGACTATAGCACTTTCTCAGTGAAGTACATGAGTGTGGTACCTGACTTGAGAAATAATTGTGGACACTTGTGAACTGCTTTTAACCTGACCACTCTGGATCTCTAGGAGGGAGAAAAAGGTACCTATTTTTGCATATCACATGAGATACTATTGCTAATACTCAAATGTTCACACATCCCAGAACCACTGTGCACACATGATATCCGTTGGAAGAGACACAATTAGAGAGCAAGAGAGAAAGACAATGGGAGCTGTCTGAAGAGGCAAGAGATTTTAGAGAAGCATTGCTGGGTGGGTTATCAAAAGACGAGAGAAAATCAAGGGAACTTCTTCTTGTGTTCCCATTCCCAAGATTCTGATTTGGTCACTGACCCAATAGTATCCTCTAACTCCAAGTCTCATATTATAATCAACACTCATGTTCATTTAATAGGCAGAAGGGACCATTCATCGTAAGTACCAATCTTTCTGCCTCACACTAGTCTACATTTTAAGTATAGCAAGTATCCACTCCCAGCTTCAAACCTTCACATACTGACCAGAACCCCAGATGCCTCCCCTGATAATGCTTGCATACACAGGGGAGATGACGTTGGCATCATTCACCATAAAACAACCAACCTGTGATATCCCCCTGCACACATGCATCCCTGGCGTTCCTTAACAGGTAGATGATTATCTGCACCAAGTAACAGGTAGATGATTATAGATGATTATCTTTACCCTTCATCACCCCCTCTGCCCCTCTAACCATCCCAGCAGGAACCAATGCACCAAAGGTCCATTTCAGATGACTTGCTATCTAAAACACAAAGGGGACCATGTTTGCCCCAACGCTAATTGCACGGAGAGGGCCTCCTTGCAAAAGGTCCCCTACATGCAATGATCCTCCTTTCCACCACTTAGTGGAAAAGTGAGTGGTAAACAAAGGCAATTTCTGCCTTTACTCTTCACTTTTCCATTACACGGTGGAACAGTTTAAATGCTGCCTGCAAAGCATTCTTTCCTAGCAGCATTTACAAAGGATTCCTATGGAATATACCTGCTTTTTAACAGGTTGTAATTACAGAGAAATTCCATAGGAATCCATTGCATTAACAACAGCATGAAAATCCATACTGGTGTTAATGCACTCGCATTTGAATGGCAGAGCGGTAAGCGTTGGCGGACAAGTTATGTCCACCTCACTTCCCCACTCTGCCATTTAGATTAAGCAAAATTAGGTGGATCATAAAAATTGCCACTCAACACATTTACCACTTTTTTTGGGAACCGTTTCCCCCGGTTAATGGCATCTAATGACATAACATGTCATGCGCTGAATTAAAGAACTAAAGATCAAAAAATGATCAAGTTGGTGGTGAATGCCATTGGTGCCGATTCACAATGAATTACTGATGAAAACTCTGATGTACTCTTGCCCTTTCCTTGAGTAGGTCAAGAGTACCTCGGAATTATACCTGTAAACTACTGTGTGAATCGTATATTCTCTCTCCATCAGTAAATCAAGAGTAAGTCATAGTTACAGCCAATAACGCCTTGGTGAATCTGCCATAGCGTGTATCATTTTGATAACAGAAGTCCTTATGATGGATCAATTTTAGGAGCCCAAATGGTTCATTCCCAAAATACTTTCCTGCACAGGCACTTTCAAGTATGTGAATAAATCAAATGTAGAGACACACCTAATAAATGGCTAAACCAAGTACCTGATCCTTTTTTACTTAAACGGTGTCTTGTTGTTTGCTATAGATCTACAACGTTGACAATCAGTGCAACCAAAATAACAGTTGGTACTGATTTATTTATTTATTTATTTATAGAGCGCTTTACACCAAGGCGCTGTACAATGGAACAACAAAATACAAAGAACCAACAACACTTAAAAATGGGAGCAAAATTTACATCTTGAATCATTCAACAAAACAGTGCAAAGAGCAATTAACTGAGGGGGCAGAAAGGGGAGAGGGAAGAGGTGGGGGGGAGTAGGAGTTGGACAGGGCGATTCAAGGAGGAGAATGGAGGAGGAGGGATTTAAAGGAAGTGCGAAATGAGGCGAAGGTCCTGGTAGAGCGAATTGTGAGAGGGAGTGAGTTCCAGTGCAGAGGTGCAAGGAGTTGGAATGAGCGGAAACGGGAGGAAGCGCAGGGGGAAGGAGGAACAGTGAGGAGGAAATGGTCAGCGGAGCGAAGGGGGCAGGATGGGGAGTAGAAGGAGAGAAGGGAGGAGAGATAAGGAGGAGCAAGACCATGGAGGGATTTGAAGACAAGGCAGAGAAAGTCGAATTTAAGCTGTGAGTGGAAAGGTAGCCAGCCAATGTAAGAGAGCGAGGAAGAGTTGGAGTCACGGGAGGTAAGGAGACAGAGGGTACGGACAGCAGAGTGGTATATGGATTTAAGAGGGGCAAGTTGTGATGCGGGAAGGCCAAAGATTAGAGAAGAGCAGTAGAAGAGGCGGGAGAAGATGAGAGAGGAAATTAGGAGTTTGGTGGCGTGGAATGTGAGGGAGGAACGGATTGTGCGTATATTGTAGAGGTGGTATCGGCAGGTGCGGGAGGTGAGTGAAATGTGTTGTGATAAGGTGAGAGAGGAATCAAAAAGAACACCTAGATTACGAGCTTGGGGGGAGATCGGGAGATTAGAGGGAGGAAAGTGAATGAAAGGAGGAGGGGAGGGAGGGGGAAGAGAATTAGAGGGGAAGAAAAGGATTTCGGTTTTATCGATGTTAAGATGGAGAAAGCGGGAGGACATCCAGTTCTTGATAGCAGTGAGGCAGGAGGAGAGTTTAAGGTGGAGGTCAGGTGAGAAGGAGGAGAAAGAAAGAAAGAGTTGAGTATCGTCAGCATAGAAGTGATGGGAAATGCCAAATGAGGAGATGACGGGGGCAATGAGAGAGGTGTAAAGAGAGAAAAGGAAAGGACCAAGTACAGAGCCTTGACGAACACCGTAGATAAGAGGAAAGGAAGGAGAGGACTGGCCTCCCCACGAAACGGCAAAGGAACAGGAGGAGAGGTAGGAGGATAGCCATTTTAGAACAGGGCCTTTAAATCCGAAGGAGGAAAGAGTATGGAGTAGGAGTGGATGATACACAGTGTCAAAAGCTGCAGAGAGATCAAGTAGAATAAGGTTAGAGGATTGCTTAGCATGACTAGCAGAGAGGAGTGAGTTAAGGATAGAGGTGAGAGCAGTATCAGTGGAATGTTTGGGACGGAAGCCAGATTGGAAGGGAGGAAGGAGAGAGGAAGAAGTAACAAAGGATGAGAGTTGAGAGTAGGCAATGCGCTCAAGAAGCTTAGAAAGGAAAGGTAGAAGAGAGATAGGTCTGTAATTAGCAGTGAGAAGTGGATCGGCGGGGGGTTTCTTTAGAATAGGAATAATCGCTGCATGTTTGAACGTAGAGGGAAAGGTTGATGAGGAGAGGCAGGAGTTGAAGAAGGTGGTAAGGTAAGGGATGAGAAGAGGGTAGATCTTGGGGATAAGAACGGAGGGGAGAGGGTCAGAGGGGGCGGACGTGGGGTGGGCTTTGGATAGAAGGGAGGAGACTTCAGAAGGGGAAACAGGTGAGAAGATGGACATAATATAAGAGGGAGGAGAGGGGGGAGGAGGAGAGGGGGAGTCGGAGAGGGAGTTCATTTTTTGCCAGAGTGTGAGGATTTTGGAGGAGAAAAAATTGGCAAAGTCAGAAGGAGAGAGTGTCGAGTTGGTTGAGGGATCAGGAGTTGGAGGAGAGAGAAGACGGGAGAGAGTTTGAAAAATCCGACAAGGGTGGGAGGCTTGAGACTGGAGAAGGTTAGAGTAGTAGGAGGATTTAGCTGCTGCAAGACAAGAGTTATAAAGTGCGTGGTAAGAAAAGTAAGAAGTTTGATTAGAAAGCGAGGGAGTTTTGAGCCAGAGTCTCTCTAACCGCCGGAGAAGGCGCGGCATAGAACAGCGATGGGAGGTAAGCCAGGTTTGAGAAGGCTTCTGAGTAGGACGAAAGAGAGAAAGAGGGTAAAGTTGATCTAGGGCAGTGGAGATAGAAGAGGAAAGGGAAGAGAAATCATCGTCCGCAGAGAGTAGAGCAAAGTCATGGGGAGATGGAAGAGAAGTTGAACAAGTGTCAAAAAAGAGGGTAGCGTCAAAATTACAAAGGTCACGACGCGAGTAGATTGGAGGGGAGGGATTAGCAGTAGTGGAGTGCGAGAGAGGAGATAGCGAGAATGAGAGTAAAGCATGGTCTGAGAGATAAACAGGAAGAGAAGAGACAGGGGAGGAGGGATAGGAAGAATTGAAGATAAGGTCAAGAGTTGACCCAGAGGAATGAGTAGGGGATGAGGGAAGGGGGGAGAGGAGGTAGGAGTTGAGGATGGAGAGGAGGGGAGAAGATTGAGGGGGAGAAGGAAGATGGATATTAAAGTTGCCAAGTACAGTTAGAGGAGAGGAGGAGGGAGAGATAAGCGAGAGGAGGTGATCTAGGTCTTCATAGAAGGAAGAGAAAGGCCAGGGGGGCGATAGATGATCAGGAAGGAAATAGGGTGGGGAGTGGAGAAGGACCTGTAGAGGAATTCAAAGGAAGGGAAAGAGGGTAGAGTTGGAGAAGAAGAGGAGGAGATGTATTTGGGTTGGTACAGGAGACCGACGCCTCCGCCACGGCCAGTGGGGCGGCGGGTGTGAATGAAGGAGGAAGAGGAGGTCGTCAAGAATGCGGGGACAGAGGTGTTATGCGGGGGAATCCAGGTTTCAGTAAGACAGAGGAAATGAAGGTTGAGGCAAAAGAATAAATCAAGGGTAGCTGCAGTTTTATTACAGATAGATCTGGCGTTCCCGAGAGCAGTGTTCATGAGGGCAGAGTGGTTGTCAGTGGGGGCTAAAGAAGGTTAGGGCGGTGAGAGAAGGACTGGGGGTAACTGGAGGAGCAGGGGTGATGATAGTGAAGAGGACTAGGCATTAGGACTAGGAGGAGAGAGGAGAGAAGAAGGGAAAGGGGAAGGAGGAAGGGTGGAGAGAGGGGGGGAGAGTGAGGTGGAAGGGAGTTATGGAAGATCGCATACCAAAGGACAAGGAGAGGGACAAGTAGAGAAGGGCCGTAATTGTAAGAGTTAGGAATGTGGCGGGTAGAGACCAGTATGACAGTTACAGAAGGGGGAGGCAGTGGTCAATGAAGGACCAGGAGAGAAGGGGGAGTGGAAAGTGACAGGAGGAGATACGGGATGGCGCCAATGGTGGACACAAGTCCAGTGATTAAAGTTGGCAGGTAAGGACAGTGGAGACAGAGGGAGCAAGCACACAGAATAGAAATTGGAGTAGTCCAGGAACAGAATGGCACCAAAAGTGGACTCAGGGCCAGTGATGAGAGGTGGCCCGGAAGGAGCTAGAAGCGTCAGAGGGAGCAGGCACTCAAAACTGCAGTTGGAGGAGTCCAGGTGCTTGGGGCAGGAAAATGAGGTGGTAATTTTGGACAGCTGCCAGGTGATCACGGGACCAGAGTTGAGAGATGACCTGCAGGAACCTCTAGAGGCAGAAGGAGTAGTTACTAGCTGATATGGTTGGAGGAGACCAAACGCGTTGTTGAACAAACACACTTCCGGCAGGCCGGACCGATGTAGGTTTAGACCCACATAGGCTGCAGGTTCACAAGTTGATAAGGTAGCCCAAGCAGGACCACGTATGGTGAAGGAGGGGGCCAATACCGAAGCAGGAGCAGGGGCACACAGTAAACACACAGGGGACACTGGTGGTAAACAAGTCTGCTTTGTTTGAGATGTCTTATAACTGGGGCTGACAATATTTCTGATAGCGGAGGCTCTGCTATATGTTCTGTGAGCTCTGGTCATTGCAGCATTTGGCCAGTCAGGATCCAATTTTAGAACATGCCAATGTATGTTATTGTGAAGCAGTTCCATACTAAAGAAAAAAACTATAGTTCTCAGGAGCACATTTTGAGTGTGTCAGAGCCCTTAAAACTAGTCACATACCAACGTATGAGGCAACTACTCCTCATCCTCGATTTTGGACAATTCCATGAAAGGTGATCCACGCAAGGCTGTTCACGCAGTGGTCAGTGCTGGATGTCTGCGCACATGCTTGTCACGCAGAGCATGAGGGCAACAAGCAGATGATTTTCTTATGCAAAATTTTGTTTTCCCACGATTCTGAAGATGAGGAGTGGTGTGGATACGTGGCTACTTTTTACAGTTGTGTGTGCAGCGAAAATGGTTGTGCACCCACAGAGCAAAACAATCACTGTGGCCCAAAATACATCCTCTGCAGGCAAGAAGTGAAGTCTGTGATGGTGAATGGTCAATCACGGCTGCAATTGCAAATCGTTTGCATAGAGCTGACCATAAACAGCCCCCCTACACGAAAATCATTGATTGCCGTCAGCAACGCTTTTATTTTTTTCAGTAAGTCTTGGAGGCAAACAGAAATCCAAAATTCAGTAAATGGATCTACGTCAAGAAATTAGTTCGATCCCCTTTCCACAATGACTGAGTTAATGAGCAATACATCTGCATCCCCTTGCTACAACTCTCCAGCCATTCTACATGACGACCCGCGCACAGCGCTACTACACCGCCATTGCCCTCAGTGAGGAAGCCAGCGTCATTCCTTATGCTTGCTCAGCACCAAGGGTTCGACTACCCCAAAAGGCTGCACATACTCCCTCAATTGGAGGGACTTCATGTGTGGTGCAGAACACTCCGCTACACCACGCTCGCAATCAGGTCATCAGCCTTAGTTCCTGTGAGTTAGGTCTTCATGTAGTTCTTCATTTGGGAGTGAGAAGTGTAGAACTTTTGGTATGTGTGAATCGGTGTTGGTCTAATTGTGACAGTCTCTCGTGAACCCTTTGATGTGAATGTTATTTAGCATAGAAATGTATTAGTAATTAAAAATCTGCTCTCCCCTACAGTTCAATATTATGGGAAACCACTTGCCATGTGGGGTGCTTTTTTTCAAAGATACTTCGTAGTCCCTTGTGGCATGTAGCATTACGTTTATAGCTGTCTGTGTATGAAATCCTGTACTATATTACGCTGGTCCTGTTTGTGGCGGCCTGCCCCTTGGCTTCCGGGCAGGCCGCACCGAGGGCCGGGGTCACCCGGCAGACAAAGGATCTGCAGGCACGCAGATGCTGGACAGCAGGGGGCACCTTGCCAAATCCGGATTCCCGGACTTAAATCATCAGAGCTGGGGGCACCCAGCTGACAACAGCCTCGCATGTGGGGGCACCAAGGCCAGGGCTGTAACGCAGGCCGTGATCACACGGCAGAACAAAGACGCAGAGCAGAGTTACCACTTCCCGGGGCTCTACTGCACTGCCTTCCACGTGCCAGCAGAGCCCCTTTTACACTCTTTCTTAAAGGGGCAACGGGCCCACAGTTAAACGGGCCACACCCAACAATGTTTGACATACGTTTTCACATTGAGAAAGGCAGTTGTACCGCATCTGTTGATGAATTCCGCATTGAAAAGATTATCTGTCAAATAATCAATGCATCTCTACACCCTCAGCCCCTTTCCAGATAATGATAATGCAGTGATACAAAAGGGCCACACAGCTGCATGCTCTGCCGTTTGCTTAAATCTGTTGTTGGAAGTGTGCTCCCTCAAAGCAGCCCATGAACAGGCTAGGGTCAGATGTAGCAAGCCTAGTACTTGTCTTGGTTTTGCGGATACAGACGTCATAACACATGGAGAGTTCTATGTAAGACGTCATTCTGTACAGGCAGTGTTTAAAATCCTTTTGCTCTCATTTTGCAGTATTGTACACATGTGGTTTCCTCTCTAAATAGTATTGCCTTTACATTGATATTGTAATGTAATAGTTTTTGTATCCGCTTTACTAGGCTAGCAATTGTCAGCTGTTTACATTAAAAGGTCATGTATTTTCCTTTAAGCCATCAATTGTTCCTTAGGCAGCCAATCATTTTTGACAACAATGAGCACAGTTCATTTTTAAGTACAATTAATTATTCGTATGCAATCAGTCAGTGAACAATTAATCATTTTTGGTCAATCAAAGGCCACATTTAGATTTCATGGGCACTAGGTGATCAATCATTATCCCAATAAGAGAGCAAAATTAGAGATTCTTATGCCTTCAGGGTTGCAGGCTATGGCAACCACACACTGCGATGTTGCGCACAGGCAGCGCCCCTGGGAAACCGCATGCAGAATACTTTGATTAATGCAAGGGAAATGATGGAGTGATGGGAGGACTGACTTTGAGGCTACATTGCAATCCGCATGATCAAGCACAGACCCACATGTGCCCCTTTTCCATCTCTTATGGAGCTATAGAATGTGGTCAGGGGAAGTATCTTGTGGCACATCCCTTGAATGCTGGAGGGGCCTCACAGGGGACAGACTGGATGACACACCTGAGAATCACCTGAAACACTAGGACTGTTCTTACTTGGCCAGCCAGACTGTTATCTGACACTTGCCTCTCGGTGTGTGATACTCGATATATCTTTCAGATTTCTCCTCAGTTCCCCCATCCTTCTCATCCTGAGGTCTCCTGGGAATCCTCTCATCATCACCTCGTCTCTCTCCTCTCACTCTCTTCCTTCTCCCTGCGGCACCATTGCCTGTTGCTGTGAAACGTTTTCAAGAGGATTAACATTACAATAGAGCCCCCATTTACACCAAACACCATCTCTTTAAATCCAATGCTTCTCGTGTTAACACTAAAGAATTATCTACACCATTATCACTTCAAGAAATATTACTACAAATGTTGTACAGCAGTTTACATTAGTCCTTTGAGTCCTTAGAGTTTACATTATGTCCTTTCATCTCCACTTTTCCATCTGCAAGTCCTTATATCAGTACATTTGACCCCTTAGTTACACTGGCCGACAAGTTGAGTTGGCATGGTGCATGTCCACGTGCTTGTCACCCACTGCACATTTTTTGGAGGATGACAGAGATGCCAATTGGAGATGCACTTGCATCTGAGTTTGTTTTTATCACCTCCGCCCTCATATCCCATCATAATGACATCCTCCAAAGCCTCACATCCCAATTCTGGCCTCTGCAGTCATGTGCCCCACGCATGATGCTCTGTCTATGGTCCTTCACCCCAAGCATTTCAGATAGCTTTTTGGATGGAGCCCCAGCCCACCTCCTCCTGACACCCTCCTCACTCAAGCACGTCGACTTGCCCAATTCCTTAATCCTCTGCTGGTGTTTCCTGTGCCACTGTGGAGCCTGTTCGAGCCACAACATGTTGTACATTGAGACTAGTTGAAACCAAAGAATGCCAACTGATGGATGTCAGGCAACGTCAAATGTCGACATAATGGCTGATAGGGAAGGGACACTATGCTGAGCGTCGAAGGATGAAGCAAGCAAAAGCTCATTAGACCTGATTGTTGGGAACCTCCCAGCAAATAATAACTGGGAGGAAACACAACGTGTAATACTATGCAAGATGCCTGATCTAATATGTTTGCCACTGCAAGTGGTCAGATAATACAGAAAGTAATATCACTGTTAAATGCAAGACAAGAAGATTATCCCCTGTGTTTCGAAACTAAGTTAAATAAAATATACTACTCCACCTTCCCGACTGATTAAATAAAAAAAGCAAGATCACTTCAGACCATACCATCAACCATAGAGGAAAGGGTGTTACATTTAGGGACGGTGTTGGAGAGGACACAACAATCTAATCAAATTGATCAGACATGTCAGGAATGACTACTCAGCCATGAAAACATTTAATAAAAACACCCCCATTCTTAGGATCACCTACTTCAGATCTGCCCTTGAAGGACGGGCTGTGGGATATGGAGATACTCCTCTTTGGTGCGTAGTGGTCCTGCAGTTTGACACAATAGAAGTTATAGCCTCAAAATAAAAAATACCCTCTTCTCCAAATGATGGAATATGCATGTCAAACAGATGACATCTTCAACTGGGAAGGACTGAATACATGTGAGGAGCTAATGAGTGGCTCCTAGAAACTAACATGGTACGTTTAACATTCGACCGACTTGTTTAGGCATCATATATGTCTTCACTGAAGGTTTTATTATACTCACTCAAAACTCATAAGGTTAATCTGTGGTGTCAAAAGAGCAGGACACACATCTTTGGTTAAAGAGCATTCAGTAACAATCAATTCTTTTTGAGCATTTGGTTTGCACAATTAGTTTATGATAATCATTCATTGTGCAATAAAATGTTGTTGGTCTGTCTGAGAGAGCACACATTCATTTCCATAAGCATTTAGAGACACATTCCTCTGGAAATTGTACTACGACATTGGAACCGTTATGTTCCCGAGGCTTTTGCATTCATTTGTTAATAGAATTTGATGGCCGGTAAATAATAATCTGTAGGGATGCACGTTCAGATCAGTGCCACTCCCAAAAGATTTAAATTGCAGTAAATATATTAAACTCTGGAGAATGCCTAGCGGGTGTTGTAGCAGGGAGCGGGGAACATATGGGTGGAAGTAGTCGATGAGGAACATATGTATTTTAGGAACTCCTACAGGGGAAGACTAACCATTGCTTTGCAATAGTGTCACTTAAAATACTTTGAATTTGTGCGACATTCATAACATGAACTAGGGCTGCAATCAAGAATAGGCCTGAATCCTCACAGGCCGTGTTGGAGACACAGAACAACAAGGCCTCATCTTTTGCTTGATTACCACATCCCAACTCCCAGGCGCGGAAAGGAACACGCACATCCACCCACATATAGTTCTTTCAAGTTGGCCCTTTGAACAATTAGGTAGGAATGTCAGAAGCTGGATGGGAGACAGGCTGCAGCCCAGTGCCAAGGCCATACTCATGGGAGCCGGGGCAGAGGTCTTGAGCTGCCAAAATAGGAACTGAGATTTAGTGCCCTAGCGCCCCCCAGAAGAATGGTCATTTTATTTGAACTACCAGATGCACAGAGTTAGGGCTCTTAAATCCTTCATGAATTGGATGGATTAGTAGGACCCTCGGTCCACCCTCTGGTGGTCGGGGGTGGGGGGCTAGCACAGCAAGGTCCATGATTTGAATCAGGGAGAGAAAAGGGTGATGGCAAATTATAAGGTTACGACGGGGAGGCACGATCGGGGTGCCGACGTGACTGGGATGAGAAAAGAGTTGCCTTGTTTGCAAGGAAAAGTCTGACCTTGAAGTTATCTGATGAGTTCATGCTGACGACCAGGTGCACATCACATGGTTGGAAGTAAGATACTATGTTGCCCTTTGAAGTTTAACCAATTACCTTCTAGTGCTCCGAGGTGAAGCGTTTGTCACCCACGTGTGGAGAAGATGGTGAAGAAGACGATGCAACCAATTGGCACAGGGGCCATACGTAATAATTGGCATGTAAAAGGGGGCAGCCAATGACTAATACTGCATACCCAATGCATCATGAATGACGATTTTTGTGTTTATAAAGTGACCTCCATCTTGATATGGGTGGAGAGCACTGTGGCAGTGAACTTATATACCATTGTCACCCATTTCCATTTTGTATACAAAATAAAGCTCGTGTTGTTTTTGAAAAAGGGTGCTCTAGCCTTTCTTCCTAGCAGGTTGTTTTTCTGTGTCTGGTTGTTGAGGATTTACCCTACACTGCAAATATGTAATCTAAATGCATCCAGTATGTGTATAGCCTGTTGTATGGTGCACACGTTCTACGTTTCTTCAAATGTATCCTTATTTAATATCAAGTGTTCCTTCAGGGGCCTTTGAGTTGCATTTTCGAACTTTTTAATGGCAGTGACAAGTACATATTTGTGCTGCCTTTGCCACAGAAAACAGCATACTTTTCTCCTGATTACAATGTTGTCGGATATATCAAGCCAAGCTCCAGAAGGGCCTGTCTGTAAAATGTGTGCATGTTTGCACAGTGTGCAATCTTTTAAGTGCCCGCACCTCTGCACCACGCCACCATCCCCATTATCTTCTGCAGTGCACATAAGTGCATTCTGGTCCCAGTCCCCTCCTCTGCTGTCTCCCCAGTGCTCCCGTATACTTTTTGTGGCATGGCTGGGAGAACAGGACTCAGTATTCGTGCACGGTCCCTAATTGTGATATGTCTATTCATTTCACATTCTATCCGTAATCTTGAAACTTGACTTAGTCACTTCATTGAGGGATAACGTTCTGTACCAAAAAAAAATAATTACTATATTGGACACATTGGATAGTATACGCATGGCTTTCTTGGGAGTGAAAATTAAATGAATACTTTACGAATGTCTCATATACGTTTCCTTCCACTTTGTAATGCATTGTTTACAAGACTGGAAATGGGGGTATGTATACACGGCCTGGCAAGCAGTACTCATCGCTGATGTAAAGTTTATTTGTGAATAATGCTTTTTAAAGGATCGGTCCAGCCTCTATCGAAGGGTGTTCGGATTCTGTTTAATGTCGGTTTTTAATCTGGCATGCCAGGGCCTCCCGTGACAGTTGATGAGGGTGAGTTTGATTCGTTGTTAACGATGTTGCAACATAGCTGCGTAATTAGCATTTTCCATATCATTTGGTTGAGCAATCTGTCAGCTACAGGACACACGTAGTCCCATTAGGAATGTGCATTTCCACAGGAGTCATGCTTCGGGATCGATAACGATTGTGCAGCTTGATTTAGTTGCCAGCTTCCTGCTGCGCTCATGGAATGGTCTGGAAGGTCGCTGCTGCTGCGGCCAGTTACCTGGAGAAGCACTCAGTCCCACATTATTTTGTGTTTAGTCTCTGCGCCCAACCAATTCATCCTCTTTCGCTCTCCTTCGCAGATTTCGTAGAGAGGGGGCCGTACCCTCACCCTTTGCCCTGCGTGCCGGTGCTTGATGGCTGCGAGTCCAGCATTCCCATCCATCTGCTTCACAATTACAACTCAAGCGTGACGCAGGGAAAGTGTCGCCTCGGAAACCCACACGGAATGACCTTCACATGTCTAAAACCGCTCAAACCTTTCTGCAGTGGGTGGTGCAATGTGATAGCAGTTTGCTTTTCTCTAACACCAATCAAAGCTGTAGGCGTGCGGCTCTTCCTGAGGTGCCTCAAGCTCGGTCAGATTCACGCTCTTGGCTGCGGGCGGGTGGATATCCCGGTCTCTGGCCTCTGTGGCGTTGCCCCGTAAGGGCTGCGCACGCGGCGGCGTGACATTGCACGTCGCCGCATGCGGCTTAAATAAACGGGGCGTTCCCAGAAGCGGGAGAGCGACCGGGGAGCCCGAACCTGACGGACGTGTGAGTGTGAGCTCTGTTGGGTTGGGGGCTCACGGGCACGCCTGGGGGGCAAAGGACAGACCCCCAACAGTGGCGACGAGTGATGTCGGATGCCCGGGCCCGGCGGTGAAAGGCGTCTGGAATTTTTTCAAACGATCGGAACGTTCACGGACGTTTCGTTTCATGCCGTGGCTGCGGATCGCACACGCGGCTGGCGGCCATTTTGCATACGAGGCCGCGGAACTTCTCGGAGCTCCGGTTCGGACCGAGAAGGTGATCCGGGTCTAATTTTTGGGACTTCTATACGGCAGTGCTTTGCTGCAAGGTGGCAACAAGGCACTTCCTCGCCCCCTTCATCATCAGGACACTCTTTTTGATCCTCTTCATCATCACGAGGTGGTGGCCGTTTTGGAAGTTCTTCGTGTGTTTGCACCAGGCTGTGTGTGGCACGGGGGTGCATCCTTCCGCATGGTGATGGTTGGAATCTGAGTTGCGGCCCCAGGTCTGGTAGTGGGGTGCCTGTGCGCTCAGTCCCATGTCCGACAGCGACCAGGACGGTGACACCGCGGATCCTGGGGAAGAATCTCAGGACGAAGGTCAGGTGGCCCAGCCTGCAGCTCTGCAACCGCTGCCACCGGGGAATCAGGGGCCTGCACCACAGGCACCACTAGGGGCACATCCTGTCACTCCACAAGGGCCCCCCATTATGGCTCAAGCTAGAGCCCAGGCGGCCCTGCAACCGATACCAGAATTCGATCCTATGGGCCCCCTGTCCAGTCTGGGGCCCCGATGGAAGAGGTGGGTGGCCCGCCTGGACATGTACTTGAGGGCTGCTTGAGTGGATGACAATGACAGCATGGTAGCCACCATGCTGTACTCGGCGGGAGCCGCGGTTCAGGAGATCTTCGAGTCGCTGACTCCGGTGGACCAGACCTATGGTGAGGCGAAAGTGGCTCTCCTCGCACACTTCCTTCCACTTGCCAACATGGACTTTGAGAGATTCGTGATGCTGTCGGTAAAGCAGAAGGATGATGAGACCCTGGACACGTTTTACGGCCGCCTACGCCGCCTTTCCCAAGGGTGCGCATGGGGGGACGTGGAGGACATGATACGGACAATGCTGATCCAAGCATGCTCCTCCGGCAAACTGAGGAGACAGGTCCTCAGAGAGCCGGGAATCACTCTGCCCCGTATACTAGAACTGGGTCGATGTCACGAAGTGGCTGAGGCACGGGCAAACAAGATGGAAGCGGGTTCACGCTCGATCAAGGCCGAAGAGGTGTGCGCTGTCTGGCGGGGCGGCAGAGGAACAAGAAGGCCTGGTGGAGCCCCCCCAGACAGGGCAGGAAGATCGGGGGAGACATGTCAGAAATGTGGCTATGACCTCCCCCACCCCACAGAGTGCCCAGCCGCAGGAAGAACATGTGGCCGATGTGGACTGCCGGATTACTTCTCGAGAGTGTGTAAGTCGGCTCTACCTGTCATGGTACCCAGAGGTCCTGCCCGAATCTGGACTCCGCGCCAAACCCGGCCATCCAAAGTGGCCCAGGTGGATCAAGCGGAAGAGGAGGCTCAGGCAGAGGAGGCTGAAGTAGAGGAGGAGGAAAACATCTTCTTCGTCTCAAGCATGGGGATCCTGAAAGGCAAAAGCAGGAGACAGCCAAGGTGCGTGGTGGAGGTGAACCGCTCGCCTGTTCCCGTGCTGGTGGACACAGGGGCATCGGTCAATGTTATGGCGAGGGGACATTATGACGCTCTTGACCCATTACCGAACTTGGCTGTGCCAAGTGCTCGCATCTTCGCCTTCGGTGGACTCGAGCCCATACCGCTGGACGGAGCGTTCGTGGCGAAGGTGGAGCATGAAGGCTCGAAGATCAGAGCCCGGTTCTATGTGACCCCCATAAGCAACAACACCCTGCTGAGCTGTGCGGCTGCGGAGGCACTCGGGATAGTGAGTTTTGCGTACTCAGTATACCTGGAAGATATCAACGATCTACTGGACAAGTACGCAGCCCTGTTCAACGGCATTGGGAGAATGACCGGTGATCCAGTCCGGCTACACATTGACGACTCAGTACAACCAATTGCCCTGAAACACCGGAGAGTTCCTTTTCATCTGAGGGAGCAAGTCGACAAAGAACTGGACAACCTGGTGGCCTTGGACATCATCGAGAAAGTGGAAGGCCCAACACCATGGGTGTCCCCCATTGTCGTGGCCAGGAAACCAAAGCAGCCGGACTCCGTTCGCATCTGTGTGGACATGAGGCTACCCAACAAGGCCATAAAAAGGGAGCGACACCTGACCCCGACCATCGATGACATAATTGCTGAGGTACAGGGGGCCAGATTCTTCTCCAAACTCGACCTCAGAGCAGGGTACCATCAAGTTGTCCTCCATCCGGAGTCCCGGTACATTACTACATTCACCACCCACCGGGGACTCTACAGGTACAAGAGGTTGAGCTTTGGGGTATCGTCGGCTGCCGAAGTGTTTCAGAACATTATCCGGGGTGCACTTGCTGATCTTGAAGGGGTACTCAACATCAGTGATGACATTTTGGTGTTTGCCAACACGGAGGTGATCCACCTGAAGTGCCTGGCCAAAACCTTCGAGAGACTACAGTCATTGGGCCTCACCCTCCATAGGGACAAGTGCAAATTCCTGCGCCCATCAATAGAATTCTTTGGGTTCGTGTTCAAGGAGGGAGGGGTGTCACCCGACCCGCGGAAGGTTCAGGACATAAAGAGTGCACAGCCCCCGGAATCCGTGTCGGAAGTGAGAAGTTTTCTGGGCATGGTGACCTACTGTGGTCGGTTCATCCAAAACCTGGCCTCGAGGTCTGAGCCGCTCAGAGCTCTTACCAAGATAGAGACTGCCTGGCACTGGGGTCCACTGGAACAGTCGGCATTCAAGGACATCAAGAGCGCCCTAACAACGGAAGACACCATGGCGTTCTTCGACCCGGCGCTACCCTCGGAGATCGTGGTCGACGCCAGTCCGTTTGGCCTGGGGGGGGTCCTGACCCAGGTGGACCGGGATGGAAACCTCTGGCCCGTAGCAAACGCCAGCAAGGCGCTCTCGGAAACGGAGCAGCGGTACTCCCAGATCGAGAGGGAGGCCCTGGCAGTCTTGTGGGGATGCCGACATTTTCGCCTCTATGTGCTGGGGCGCCCAGTGACTTTGGTGACTGATCATAAACCCCTGCTCCCGATTCTGGCGGGCTCGTCATCAAAGCCCCCGGCCAGAATTGAGAGATGGATGCTCGCATTGCTTGAGTACGGGGTCACGCTGGTATACCGGCCAGGTGCCAACAATGCAGCGGACTTCCTTTCCCGTCATCCCGGAGTGCGTGGGGGAGTGGCGGGAGACACCTGCGCAGAAGAAGCGGACGACCATGTCCGGATGGTGGTGGAGGGAGCAACACCAAATGCACTGCCCCTGTCGGAGCTGGAGGCTACGGCGGCCGAGGATGGGTGCTTCCAGATACTGAAGAAATCGATGCAGAACGGTTCCTGGAAGCTCGTCTTGGAAGCTCTCGCAGGGCGGACCCATGAGGCGAAGACCGCCCTTGAACAGCTGTGGAAGGTGAAAGATGAGCTGTCTTTCTCGGAGTCAGGGCTCCTGCTCCGGGGGGATCGCATAGTGGTCCCCCACTCCAAAGTGGGTGAGGTGATCGCTTTGGCCCATCACGGACATCAGGGTGCTGCCAAGACGAAGGCGAGGCTGCGGATGAAGGTCTGGTTCCCGGAGGTGGAGAAAAGGGTCGATGACTTTGTGGCAGCCTGTGTATGGTGCCAGGCAGCCTCCCCGGTGCAGAGGGAACCGGCTATCGAATCAATGCCTCGAGGGACCAGGCCTTAGGAGGTCGTGCATGCAGACTTTGGGTCCACGTCCGTGGGCACCCATTTTCTGGCCATAGTCGATGAGTACTCCCGGTACCCCGAAGTGGAGTTTGTGGAATCGGTGGCATTCGAGCATGTGGTAGTCGGCGCGGAAAAGATCTTTGCAACCCACGGATTTCCCCTGACGCTGTGCTCGGACAATGGGTCGCCATTTCAAAGCGAACGCTTCTCAGAGTTCCTGGCCAGCTGTGGAGTTCAACATCGAAAGATATCCCCGCTGTGGCCTCGGGCCAACGGCGATGCAGAAAGACTGATGCGAACACTAAACAAGACATTTCGGATTGCACAAGGACAAGGCCAGCCCCTCCAACGGGCATTGTATCAATTCCTGAGAGTGTATCGCACCACCCCACATGCGTCCACTGGTGTCGCCCCGGCGGAAGTGCTGTTCCGGCGATGCCCCCGGGGTCTACTGCCGGAGGTACAGGAGAGAGAACCCGGGATTATCAACGACCAGCAGGTTGAGGCCGACCGACTGGCCAGGATCAGCCAAGAGAACGTGCGCCGGGGCCTGCGGCCCCAGCGGCTGGAACCCGGGGATGAGGTGCTCATCCGGAACCGCCATCCTCACGGGAAGTTGTCCCTACCTTATGAACCAGCGCCCCTGGATGTGGTCGCGGTGAAGGGGTCAATGGTGACGGCCTCCGATGGGCGAATGGCTGTCACCCGTAACGTCAGCTTCTTCAAGAAGCTGGGGGACTCGAGAACTGAACCCCCTCTGGACCCTGGTGTCGCCGAGATCCCTGATGAAGATGGGCCCTCTCTCAGTTTCCCGGCCTCTCCGTGTCGGTGGCTACTGTTGATGGACTGCCGGTGCTGGAGGTGAGCGGGAGGTACCCCCAGAGGACTGGGCGAGGGAAACCCGCTTACCTCAGTGAGTATGTGTTGGGACAGTTGAGAGTCGTCCGGGGTGAGGGTGGCTGACATTAAAGGGGCCTGGGTCCAGGATGGGCAAGTTGTTTGTTGTGTGATATGTTGTGTTTAACTACTAACGTAATTGTGTGTCCTCCTGAAAAAGGAGGAGTGTGGCGTTGCCCCGTAAGGGCTGCGCACTCGGCGGTGTGACGTTGCACGTCACCGCGTGCGGCTTAAATAAACAGGGCTTTCCCGGAAGCGGGAGAGCGACCGGGGAGCCCGAACCTGACGGACGTGTGAGTGTGAGCTCTGTTGGGTTGGGGGCTCACGGGCACGCCTGGGGGGCAAAGGACAGACCCCCAACAGCCTCCACCGCTGTGGCTGGATTCCACGCACTCTGTAACAATGCGGGGCAGGCGCCTCATGCTTTTTTCTTTTTTGGATCTAAAGAAGGTTCTGCTTTCTTTATGTGCCGATATACAGAACAGCTAACGCTGTTTCGCCACTCTCGCCTCGATTATGCGATTCCCAATATGTATCCTTCACATGCATCTACTACAGAAGCTACATTTAACCTTTGAACTCTGCCGGACGTCTGCGTCCCGTGCAAGCCCTGTCTGTTGCACAGGATGTGGCTGGTCACACGTTCGAGGCACTCAGTATATTGGTAGGCCCTGCAGTTTCATGTTATAGTTAAAAGTTAATTCAAAATGACTACACCAGACTGCTTACCTGGTCCTGCAGAAATCATTATATCAGCTAGGCAGTGAAAGACTCTGAAACGGACTCCCTGTAAGGAAGTTCATTGATTTCAGAGCACTCTGCATGGCAATAGATCATTTACTAATGCAGGTGAACACCATCTGTGCTCTAACATGACCCATTAAAGCCCTGTGCACCCGATGTGTTCCATCAGGCCCTGGCTCGACTCAGTCAATCCTCTTTTTAGTGCCACATTAGGAGAAATTGTCTTATTTGTGCTGGCTCCTACATCATGGAACCTTCTCCCGTTATACATCACATTCACCTTTGATCCTTATAATTCCTACCAGAAACCCAACACCTTACTCTTGTCTCATACCCCTCATTGCCTTAGGCTCTCAATGTATTTCTGATTTATGTCTATCCACTACTCAGTGCCCAATGGGAACCCTCCATCACCAGGTATTCTTCTCATCCAGGCAAACATTGTATTTTCTAAAAGCATCCCATCTGGGGAATGCCTCCATCATCTGTAATGAATTCGATGTGTGGCATCTGTTTTAAATAGCATCCCAACTGCTAAATAAATACAAATAGTTCAACAAAATTGTGAGAAGTCACACTGTTTGAATTGTTCTTGTCAAACAGGCAACTGTTCACATTTTCAATTGACTTGGTTCTGAAATACCTACAACCAATTAGAATACCCCACCTGCATAAAAAGGTGTATCATCAGAACACGCCCTTAACTAAAAATGTGAGTGTTATAATTAGTATTCATCCACACTAACAAATGGAACCCAAAAGCATTTAACTAAAGCATTAGGTGCTGAAATGCTGCACTGCTTCTTTTGAGTGTGGTGCATATGATACAGTTGTTTGGATTAATACTGCACCGATAAAACATGCATTTAGGTGTTGCCGCATGTAATGGACTGCACCTAACATAAGAAATGGAGACAGCCTCAATTTAAAGCGAGAGACACTGAAATAATGCCTTACTTTAGCTAGGATTCTTGTTTCAGTTACCACAAAAAGGGCCCTGTGGGAAGCAGGTAGTTGCTTGCTTGCATTAGACACAGTACCCAACAAATGACACATATTTTCACATTCCTCAGGAAGATGTGGCAATATGTTTTGAATGTTGTGCATCATTGCTACACACAAAGAGAAACCTTAGTTTCCATTGTTGAAATGTGTTGTCAACCAGGAAAGCAAAACACCTTCAGTTTGATAAGCCCACATGCAAAGTAATTGAATTTGACTCTTATTTTAAATTGCAATGTGTATTTTGGCGAGGATGTTAATTGTAATGGGAAGTTTCCAGGTTGATATATGCACCCAGGTTGACTTCTATTTTTAATCAAATTGTATGCACTTGAATTCTTTTTTTAAAGAACACTCACATTCGATCTTGAACACTCACCATAGTGTTTTTCTATATTGGTCGAATTTGACCAAAACAGAAAAACACTATGGTGAGAGTTCATATTTTGTAAATCAGATTTCTTTTTGTGTATCTCTTTTTTTATTATTTTATTGAAATTAAATCCATGCATCAACATCCAACCATAGTCGGTTTAACCGTTCCCATTCCCCCCTCCCCAACCCACCTCACAACCCAAAACAATCGTTGCAATCAATGATACATGCATCACAACATTATCGTCAGAACACTGGAAGGAAGAGGTGTTCGCTGTACAAGACAGTGGCAATACATCGACGGTCACTCTATTTAAAGCAGATGTACATATTGTATGTGGGAGGCGTGATTCTAATCACCACAGGTGTTCTGGGCCTACTCGGTGTTAACCCAGTTGTGTAGCACCAGCAAGGTCTTGCCCTGGTGCTGTGAGGTCACCATTGCTGAGGACATAGGAACGGAAGGGGGCCCAGTAATCACCCGGCTAAGTTCTATCGAAGAGGGATGACACATACATTGTTTCCCGGGACTCACAAGTTTTCATCTGAAGAAGCCATTCCTCTACTGTGGTGGGTCTTGTTCTCTTCCATGTTTTGTCTATTAGGGCCCTGGTGACCACTGAGGCCATTGCCAACAGTTTACTCTCCATTTTATTGAAATGTTAAAAAAGCGCTAGTAACCAGGCTGAAGGAGAGTCATGTGGGCTGCCCTGGATGATTCTACCCATCGTATTGTATACTCCTCTCCAAAATGTCTGTGCAGGTTTACAGTTCCATACCAAGTGCATATAAACAGCGGGGTCATGGGCTCATGGCGGACATGAGGCAGTTCTCTCCGGGTAATATTTCTGTAGTCGAGCAGGAGAGAGTTAAGACTGGTGTTTGAATTTGAATTGTATAAGGTGGTACCGTGAATTTAGAGCTATCGTCATGGTCATTGTACAGATCATCCACCATTGGTTCTCTGTTAGTGGCACCTGTAGTACTCTGTCCCATCTGGCCATAAACCTACCCTGGGGAGCCGTGCAAAGTGATTTGATTAATTTGTAAAGTGCTGACACTATAACGGTGAGGCTGGGGGGGTTTGTCACGAATTGAGTGAGAGGGGAAGGAGTACATGGTAATGGGAACTCTTCCCACTTACCCCAGAGTGATTCTCATAGTCTATAAAGAGGAGCATAGTGACGGCATTCCAGGGACTGCGATCCTTCAGGCAGTCCCATTGTATAAACTTGCCATCCACGACTATATCCCCAAGTGTATGTACACCCAGTTTCGTGAATTGTGTTCTAAATATCCCCTCCATGGTCAGCAAAACTCTGTGCTCTGCATATATGGCATAATCAGTATGGTAATTCCCCTTGCGCTCGTATCGGAGTGAGTTTAGTCCCACGCCCAGCGGGTTACATCAATGGGCTTTATTTGATCTTTAGGGATATGCCTAGTGTTACCCCCAAAGTGCACCCTTTAGGTCGTCTGAATAGGTCACCTCTTTCTCAAGACTGTTGTGCGGGAGCTCCTAGGAGGTTTGCCACCACCATATTGCATAACAAATGTGCCCACCAGGAAGTATATAAAAAGGTCGGGGTAGTCTAGGCCCCCGGCCATGTACGGCTGTGTAAGAGTATCAAACAAAATGTGTGCCTGTTTACCGGCCCAAACCAGCCTGGTCAATAAGGAAAGGGCGCGTCTCCAGAACCATGCGGGGGGAACCAATGGGACATTGCTGAATATGTACAGCATCTTAAGAACTACAACCATTTTGGCCAGCGCAAGACATGCCGCCTGAGATAGCGGGAGCCTGGTCCAAATGTCCACCTTCCATTCCAAATGCTTGTGGGTAGTCAAGTAGTTTACCTTAAAGAGTTTAGTCAGGGAGATGGAAACCACCATACCCTAATATCTCATGCTCTCCTGACACCAACTGAACTCAGTACCAATGTCAGCTGTGCTCGCCGTTGGAGTTATCGGGAGTATCTCGGATTTCGAGCAGATCATTTGTAACCCAGAGAACTCCCCAAACTTAATTATTTCCTGTACCAGCTGTTGTAGGTTTTGTTTGGGATCTTTGATGTATAGCAGTATGTCATCTGCATAAAGTGAGATTACAGAAATGTGAGTATGTTTTCACCCCTCTGTGAGTGGAATGCAGGGGTTCAACCATGAGGGCAAACAGGATTGGAGAGAATGGACATGTTGTCCGATAGCAATTGGTTCGACAATATTGAGGCTTGAGGGAGGGTGTACAACCAGCGGACCCATCGGATATACTGAAGGCCCAGGACCGATCTATGCAAAACTTCGAATAGGAAGGGCCATTCGACTGAGTCAAGGGCCTTTTCAGGGTCTAAGGCTGCTCCAACTATGGGGTTTTTCTCATGTATATTATGCATCATGGTGAAGAGTCGACGTAGATTGTTTTCTGTGGATCGTCCTGGGATAAAACCAGGAAGTCAGGAAGGACTAACGTAACCCATATGTGGAAGGAGTCTACTGTCCAGCATTTTGGCTAGGATTTTATCATCTGTGTTGATGAGGGACAGAGGTCTGTACGATGCGCAATTGATGGGGTCTATGCCGGGCTTAAGGAGAAGCATGACAGCTGCTGTCATATTGGATTTGGGTAGGAGGCCCACGGATAAAGAGAACTCATACATACGGCATAGCTGTGGGGCGAGGATGTCTACGTACTCTTTATAGAATTTGTCAGAGATTCCATCTTGTTCAGGAGCCTTGCTGCTAGGGAGATTATCAATAACCCTCTGAATTTCTGCCGTAGATTGGCGAGCATTCATCAGATCCGCCATCCCAGCGCTTGCGTGGGCCAGAAATGACCTGATTTCCCTGGGAGAGACTGATAATTGTGAAGAATATAGCAAGTTCTAGTACTGCCGGAAAATTCCGTTTATTTTACTGGACTCCCATACAGGGCGCCCTGCCAGGTCGGTAATCTCTATTATCCGTCCCTGGTTTCTGTCCTTGTGGATTGCCCAAGCGAGAGTACGACTTGGAATGCCGCCTTCAGCTTATTTTGTTGCTAACACTGGGTCCCCCAGGTATACATCCTCCCTCTCCCCGGTCTCTGAATGCACCCATAGTTTATCCACAAGTAATTTCTGAGTCTGCAGGTCTCTGCCTTGCATCTATCTGTGTTCCAGCTCCTTTATCTCGCTTTCCAAATGGCATAGGGTTGATCTAAGGGATTTAAGTACTCCAACCTCTCTGGAGATGCAACAACCCCTCATGTACACCTTAAAGGCCTCCTACACCATTCTGTAGTCGGGGACTGATTCTGTGTTGAGCGCAGAGTATTCATTGATGTCCCCTTGGATGTCCTCCCGGAATACCCCATCAACCAGGGCTCATGGATGAAGACGCCAGCGGGGTGGTGGTCTGTTACTTTGCAGATAGTAATTTTAACTACAATCGGGGAATGGTCCGAAAGTGTTCTGGGTAGTATTTTTGAATGTAGCGTGTTACTAGCCAATGGGGTTGACAGCATGAAATAGTCTACCCCGAAGGCACTGTCGTGCACCCCCGAGAAGAATGAGAACTCTCTGTCGTTTGGATGCATGTACCTCCATGTGTCAACTAAACCCATAGAGTCCGCAATATCGGTCCAAGCTATGGCCGCCTTAGGGAGTATACTTTGTGCAGTAGTGATTGATTCATGTCTAGGGACATTGCTATGTTAAAGTCCCCATCCCAAACTATTTCATACAGAGAAAATATATGTAGCATGGTAGCACATTTATGAAAAAGCTTAGGTGAATCTATGTTTGGAGCATTAATATTAACAGTATTTTAGAACCCAAGCATTGCCCAGCAAGCAAGATATATCGCCCTTCCGTTTCCTGTATCTTGTCATGCAGATGGAACTTAAGGGATTGGTGTATATTGATCACAACTCCTCTGGACTGGGATGAGTAGGGGGAGCCGTATCTGTGTATTCCCCAACCCTTGGCTAATGGGAGCGTAGCATCTCTCATAAGGTGTGTCTCCTGCAGGCACAGCACATTTACTTTGTGCAGCTTAGCATGCTTAACTACCAAACGAAGTTTTGTGTTATTGGTAATACCCCTGATATTCCAGGACATTATAGTTAGGGGATCAACCGCTGCTCCCATGTAAATAATGGTCAAAATTATAGATTCCCAGGTACAGGCATAATCTCTGCTCCAGTCAGCTCAAGGGAGGGCCCCAATACCTCCCCTCCATGTGCAGCTGTAGTGTTAAACCATAATCACATTTGCACCGTGAACATAACACCCACCCCCACCCATGCCAGAAACAGGAACCTACCAGCATTGTACCCACCGCCCAGAAAGAAAAAAAACTGAAAAACAACTTAAGTATCAAAACACAGTGGCTGCGTCAATTGGCATGCTGGACGTGACCACACAGCTCGTAAAACCAACAACAATTGCATCTTAATGTTCATCCACTCGTAGCATAGTTACATCATTTTTTGGGATTCAAGTGCCAGCAAAAACCTAGGGAGATCTTTATACTTCAACTGGGGGTCAAGTGTCCATGGGTGCTGTTCGTAGTTCGGGTCACGGTTGCAAGGCACAAGTGACCAGCTATAACCGAAGGTACTCAACTGTTGTGAGGCTAACAAGGTGACTACCCATCCAGGAGTGTTGGCAGATGTGGCACATGGTCCCAGTTATGTTTTTTGGTAGCTTAACCAGAAGCAGTGGAGGTGTGGCTGTCAACGATTAGGGTCCGCATGGTTCTCAGTGGGATCTGGTAGTCCAGAGATGAAGCTGTCTGCATTTGACGGGTTTGTAAAGAACCATGACTTGCCATTCCGGACTACACAGAGATTGGCAGGGAACATCATGATATAATGTATGTTTTTCTGCCTGAGTTTGTTCTTAACTGCTTGGAACATCTTCCTCTGTTCTTGTACTAAGGGGCTAAAGTCTGGGAACAGTCTGAGGATTGCCAATCCGAATCTCAATTCGCCCTTGTCTCTGGCTGCCCTGAGCAGAGTGTTTCTATCCCTGTAGTTAAGGGTTCTGGCGATGATGGTTCTGTCAGGTGTGCCAGGGGGCAGATTAGGGGCCAGAGAGTAATGGGCTCTCTCAATTAAGAACATATTAGAAAGTGGAGGGTGGTCGAGTATGTAAAAAAAAAAAGCTTCTTTACAAACACTTCGATGTTGGTGGATTCAGGGACCCCCACAATGTGAATATTATTCCTCCGTGACGTACCCTCTAGGTCATCATTCTTGGCCTCCACCCTTTTAACTGCTTGTTGTAGTGCCTCAAACTCTCTCTGCAGAGATTGTCCTGTCTTCATTTGGCCCAATCTGGTGCTCCGCATCAGTCATACGCCTACAGTTTTTCGATTTGAATTGCGGATGTCTCCACTCTGCATTTCAGCATTTCGATTTTGGCCCCTATGTTGTCTGTGCTATTTCTAGGGCAAGCAATTTTTGGTTCAGGATGGACGCGTCCACCACCCAGGAGGTTGAAGGTGAAGCAGGAGGGGGGAGGCCTTGTCCTGGCCTGCAAATTGCTCAATTTTGGCTTTTTTTTATTATACCCCATTATGTTGCATAGTAGGTGTGCCGCCGTCAGAGAGCAACGGGGGGAGCCATGCCAGGGGAGCCCTGCACTAGAATGGTGCAGAGGTAGGAGCAATGGAGTTGGCTCTGCGGCTGGTCTTGGGGTTATCAGGAGCCTGCAGATCTTAGCAGGGGCGGGGCAGCCCAGGGGGCAGGCTGCCGGCGTCAGTAGGAGAGGGACAGGAAAGTGAGCATGTGGCCCCCTGGGGTTGTCCAGAAGGTAGGTAATGGTGGGCAGGACAGTCCACGAAGCAGAATTGCTGATGCAGTGAAAACAGAGGTTGGATCTGGAGCAGCCCCATGGGGGTGGGGCCCTCTACTTTACCAGCGTGATTATTCCTTCGGGAGGCTCCTGCCGGAGCCAAAGAAGGAATGGCGCTCCCCCCAGCCCGGCCAGATGTGAGGTGGCATTGTGCAGCCTAATGTGCAGTCCAAGTAGGTGTGGAGTTGTCTGGACTGGGTCTGTGGTCCCCAGGGGGTCTGACACCCATCACAGCAGAGGAACCCAAAGAGACAGAGGGCACTGGCCCATGCCCTGCTCGGGCAGTGGTGCTCAATTATCAGACCAAGGCAGGAGGTTCCAGAGCTAGAAGAGGAGCACAAGGCAGGCACCAAGACTGCAGCATAGGCATGTGCTCACATGTTTGAGGATCTGGGGGACAGCACAGGTCCTGGCTGCTAGTGGAGCGGCACACCCAGCCCCCTGTGGTGGTATATGTCCGGGCCAAAGCTCCCCAACGGTAGCAGCTGTGCTTGATGCTGTAAGAGCAGGAGATGGATCAAGTACAGCTCACGGTGCACAGTTAGCGGTCCACGTCAGGAGGTTCCAGGGGGAGCAGAGGAGCACAAGGCTGGTGTCTGGTCTACAGCACGGGTGTGTCAACACATGCCCGAGGAGCTGAAGGACAACATGGGTCCTGGCTTGCATGCGTCCAAATATGGCCTCCCCGCTGGCAGCTGCAATGCTCGGCATCGGGGGACAGGCCCATCCCAGTCAAAGCTACGGCACCTCCAGTGCTCCTGCAGATATTTCGGCATTACGGCAAGGGGGCCAGGAGAAGGTAGTTTGTTAATGCCTCTGTTCCGCCAATGTTTTCAGATGCATTACTCCACGAAAAGGATTATCAAGGATTATAGGTGGTGTTGGAGGTGGCCATCTTGTAGCCACACAACAGCGTCCCATGTAAATAATCTGATATATAGCTATTGTGAGTCTGAAAGTATCCCACGACAATCACATAGTTTGATTTTATATTTTTCTGTTCTTTTTAGATGTAAATAGTTTGCTGCATGAAATGTGCCAAGGAAACCTCCTGATGAGACACTAGTTGAGGTTTTTTGAATGAATCACCATTTGAGGTTGTGAGGTAATTTTAATAGTCAAAATGGACCTTCAACCATCCTGAATTAGATGTTTAATCACATTGAGATCGAAAATGAGTCTTCTTTAACAAAAGAATGCAAGCGCATACAATTTGATTGAAGTCAACGTAGGTGCATATGTCAACCTGGTAACTTTCCATTACCGTGCATTTTTAGTATTGGGCAGAAACAATCTATCACAGGAACACAAGTGACAGGATGAATTGAACAGTTTGAGACGTTTGCCTATAGGATAACATATGTCTGCAAAACAGTTTATCTGATGAAAGAGTAAAGTCACTGAAAACTATTTCATAAGAATGGCTTATACTTTGTTGGTATAAAAGAAGTGAGCAAGCCTTTCATGCATATACAATCATATGATGTTCTCAGTGGTCTTTGGGCAATGCTGATTAGCTCTCCAGTGAAATCCCCAACAAAGTCATTTCTTCTGTTTTAGTCTTGTTGTGCGGGTAGGATTATGAATTCCATGAGAATTGCCTTGGTTCATCTGAAGTGGCAAAATGTATTATTTGTTACCCTGAAAACACATTGGTTCGGAATTCAAAGGGTCATGTGGACCAGACCTCCAACTTAATGAGCCCCCCCCCCAACCTTGCAAATTCATCTAAGGGCATGATATTCATTATAAATACAGCTTAACATAACAATAGAGTCTGAAATATGGTATGCTTACCTGATAAAAATCAAGCCAGTTCTCCTATTGCCCAGCTTCAAAATCCAATTATTTCACTTAATGTGTCACCTTTGGACCTCGGTTCCTCATAAAAATCAATCAGATGGTCAGCCTAATGGAAAAACAAACAAGGGAGGACCTTGTCAGCAGATCCTGACCAATTATAAGCTGAGGGCAGGCCTCAGCATGAATCCCTTTCATTACTTTAAAAGCACAAATGATAAATATGAATAACTTTATGAAACATTCTCATACATATTCCTGCCACATGTCCAGACATCTGTCTAGGATGGGGGAATCCCAGAAATCTACATTTCACTAATGTGGCATGTCGCTATGATGGAACACAGAAGCACTTGCACGCTCTGAAAGCTCACAAGGCCTAGGTCTCTTTCATTGTCATATTTGCCTTACATTCCCATGTTCCCTCCCTGTTGCCCTGCGGGCTCTTTGAAACACAATTTACTTGATATATAAGTGCTGACAAATGAACAATAAATAAAAATGATTTCTGCATTCTAATGTGTGAGTGCTCGTAGCCCCCATTCCCTCTTTCTTTTCACATATATAGAAATTATGATTCACCTATTAGAATTGGGGGTGTATTTTATGGGAATGTCTAATTATTAAGCTAGCAAATAAAAAATTGGACCAATCAAAAAGTGTGACCTATTTAATGACAACACATGCAAATAATTCCAATCTTACAAAGTGAAAAACACAGAAAATAACACTCACTCCACAATCAAAAGCTGCAGGAAAGGATAGCACCAGTTCCAAATGGATGAGTGCTGAGCATGGGCATTACCTGGAGAATTAGGTGCTATCCATGAGGATAATATTTTCTGGAGCAGACTAGCTTTCGGAGAGGGAGGGGAGGCCAACAGGAAGTTCTTTGAAAGCTCACACACGGCCATTCTGAATCTGTGCCTTAAAGAATATTTCAAAGTGAGTATACAGCTTCCCCCAAATGCAATTAGCAAAGTTCCCTATAGGTACTACCCTGCTAAGTCCCTGGACTATGAAGAACTGAGGAGAGGAAGCAACTAAGGGGAGCTCATTCCAAATAGAATATTTCAATATTTTTTGTGTGCAATGCACCAGTATTTTCACACAATATGGAAAGCCATGTGAGATTTGAATGCTTGTAGAAAACATGTCATTTTTCTGTGCACAGAGATCAGGGACAGGAAACCCTGCTGGAACCTAAAATGTGATTCTAGCTACCCAGAAAATTTCACAAGACCAAAAGTTGGGGCAATTATCGCTTAATGGATCATGTAAAGTTTGGTGATAATAGCTTTTATTATTTGTGAGTAAACTGGGAAAACCCAATAGTCGGACCTCTAACTTCCTGCTGAAATGGGGGTAATTTTAACAAATCTGCCATAATTAGAGGAACCCAAAAATATAGATGTTGTTATGTCTATTTGTAAAATGTCCATTTTTGTCATGTAATAACTTTTAAGGTGAAACATGTAAAAGTGTACAATGAAGACTCCAGTGGCTGGGTTCATCCTTCCCATGAATTCAACTTCATCACTCCAAAGGCCTATCCATAGAGAGGTGCTGGGCCTTGGGAAGAAGTGAACCATAGGGGTCCAATGAAAATTCATGGCTAATACGTTACCTCCTGATTTTATTATTTAGGAGGTGTGGCTTAGAGGGTAAAAAGGTCTCACACAATGGGAGTGGGGAGAACTGCCTATAAATCATCTGGGTGAATACTGAAAGAGGGTGACCGACTAGAATCTTACCAGGACAGCTACCTAAACATCATCTGGGTGCAACAATTAAAAGTTGGATGGTGGTATAACACTGCCTGGGTGACAGCAATTGGGAAAGAATAAAGAGGCTGGGATTTTAGCAAAGGAGACCAGAACAGAGGGATGAATGCTAGTGACTTTCCTTGACCAAAGTGCCTAACCTGATCCTTGTGCCTCCCCAAGTGATGGACCTGAAACGCTGATGTCTTTTCTTGAGTGCCAAACACAGAGATGTATTTGATTTAATACCATCCCTTTAGTTAATGGTTTGGGATATGGAAGTTGCTCCTTAGTATATTTGATAAATACTGATTCAATTAATTCCCCTATAGCCAAATACCAGAGGGTGATTTGTTAACGTTTGAAATAACACATTTCTTTCCCAATGTACTTTAAAAATTTTAGTCTGCAAATGTAATCGGGTACACTTATTTTGCTTGTCAATCCCAGACTTCCCTAAAGGAAAAGGGGTGTCCTTATCTAAAAATGAAAATCCTGTCCCCATTCCTCAGACCTGGACTTTAAGCAGAGAGGTGCTGAATGAATAAAAGTGTAATTCCTAATGGAAAGATGCACACTCTCTCCTGAGAGTGGAAAAGAGACCCTAATAGAAGAGAGATGTATTGCTTCAAGGTGACGAAGGAAGAAGGGTTCTATCAATCCAAAGTATTATCAAAAGTCTGTTGTGATTTCAAAACTGCTAACATTTTTAAGTGTGCAGGGAAATTATACATACAAAGCGCTGCATGTGTGAAATTGCTTTTGAAAACAGACAAATGTTGCCTTTGATTTAAATCTCAACCTTATCAAGGAATGCTAATGTTCATGACTTTTTAATGTTCTAAGTTATTGTTTAATTTTGACATAAAGGTGTCTTAGGGACAGGAGGTTTGAACTGTTTATTTGGCCTGTGTTCCATGTACACAAGACCCAAAAGTGAAATGCCAAATTAAGCATGTTTTTGTATTGAAGCTTTGTTTTGTGACACAAAGAAGGTGGCATGTGCAATTAGTTGGTGAACATATTAATTGAGCCTATTATTAATAAATATATATTCTTTGTCTATCCCAGCCTGGTTCTTGACTTGTTCATGGCACAGGGGGAAGTATCTATGTGGCTCTATGAGTCATAGACAGGGCTAGCCTGAACAAAAATAAATTGTATCTTGTGGTGAGGGGACAAACTCCCCATGTAAGAGTGGTCTCTAAATATATTGTTGCACAGTTAACACGGCTAATCTGGATGGTATGCTTCAACCTCGTACCTTGCTGCATATTGATCTATTGCCTGTTTGTAATATTATGGCTATTGTTCCTGAAAAGGAAATTGTACCTCCAAGCCTAATTCCAATACTACCAGTGGTCTCTAAAGGAAAATAAGTAGATGAACTCCTTGCTTATGAGATATCAAGGAAACCTGATCAATTTGGTCATCGCTCCTTGTGTATTCCCTGTGATATTCATAGATTTCTGGTAAATGACTGTAATGATTCTCCTTTCGCTATAGTAACTCAATCTTCAAGGAATGCAAATAGTGCCAAACACATTTTGATAACAGATTATGTTAACTCATTTAATAGATATACACCACTGGTGGATATTTGTCTCACTCTAGTGCCACTGTTGAGTCCTGTATGCTCCTGCCTATGATTACATAAACAAGTGATCATTTACAAGCTCGATTTAATGTGGCAAATACTGAGGCAGTATACCAGACTTGGCAACCCTCACACTTGATTCATATAAATATGCATTTCGTTAAGGATGTAGACAACAGAGTATATAAACATTTTGTACATTCTTTGGGTTTATCTTTTAATAATTTAAATGGGCTGATTACATGCCTGCAAACTCAACTTTCAACTATTAAGGAGACAGTTTTAAACTTAACATTTGAATTTCAACATCATAAAGATTTCTCAGCTGGAAAAATGTTGTTTCCTGAACTTGCAGAACTATTGTCAGATGTATTTCCACACAATAATAAATCTCTAACATGAAATCCTATAGGGAATTACAAATAACTAACTGTGCCCCCTAAATGTTCTAATGTTGCACTTGAAAAATCCCTGGCGAGGGAACCTATTTTATCTCATTTGTTGACAGTTATAACAGATTGTAAATCAAATACCATGTCTAAATCTGTTATTCCAAAGACTAGAATTAATATTAGTAGAATGGGGCCTAAAAAATCTATATTTTTGTCATCATTGAATCATGCGGACCAATCATCTGATCATATGTCCACTTGTGAACCTCTGTTTGAATATGTAAGGGGTCCCAAGTTGTCAAAAGGTCCCATTCTCTTTACTTAACAAGGTCATACATTGGGTCAGTCATGTAAGAGGGTGTCACACAGTTATTACGTCTGATATTAAGAATGTAGAACACTTTTCTGATTGCATGAGTTCTGCCTTTGATTATATATAAATACAATTAAGGGAAGTGTCTGTGATATATGGTCTTTTGGCAACTGAATTTACAACTTTTGTACCTAAAGATTCCACAAAACAATGGAGGAAGCAGTTGTTCACCATATCTCAATCACAGGGTCCATTGGTAGGAGATAAAGCACTGCAGCCAGCTGAAGATCTTATTACTATGGAATGACACCCCTCAGATTTCTCTGTAAAGACACACTTTCCTAAAGAATCTGATTGTATAACTAGCATGGAGGATAAAGGTATACATATAAAAACTACGTTATTGGGAGAGGGAGGACGGAATGGTATAAACTCATATTGCCTTCTCTTCAAGCATAGTTCTTTACAAATCCCGTTTACTCCCAGAATGACAGGGGCGAAATTGATGTTCTTTTCATGGAATATTGCAGGCTTGAAAAATAAAATGGTGAGTCCTGACTAGAATATAGTTGTGTCAAATGTTGGTATTGTTTTAATGCAAGAAGCATGGCTTACTGGTGAAGTCTTACTTGAGGGTTAGACTACTTTTACTTTACCTGCTGTTTCTGTTAGAGGTTATAATCTGGGAGGATTTATAGCTTTTGTTAAGACCTCTTTAAGAATCCATGTAGCTGCCCTGTCTCAATCAACAGATCAAATTCAGGTATTGTCTATTAGATCCACGGAAGATAGTAGAACTCTTATTTTTTATTTCTACAATTATCTACATAACACTTTCCTAATAGATGAATTGAAAGACATATATTCTTCATTAGTTGTTTATCCTGAGGTAGTAAAGAGGAAGAGTGTATTGTTAACATGGATTGGATCTTCAGCATTAAAAGACCTTGACTATGAAGAATATGGAGGATACCAATTTTTAAAATGTTTTCATTTTTTACTAACAAACAGGGTAAGAAATTGGTTACATTTTTGTTTGAATCTAAATTATGCATATTGATTGGTAATTTTACTACTGACTCACTGGTAAGAGGTACCTTTATAGTGACTACTGTATACCAATTGATTATGTTGTATGTAGATTGGAGAATTGGTCTAAAATCTTGAATTTTAAAGTGATTTTGAGACTGAAAGCAATTATTATCAACTATCTGCAATGAATGTGTTCGAGGCTTAATGACTGTGCACTAACCTCCTTCAAAATAGACATGTAACTCCTAGTAATAATAGAAGAAAATGTAAGGGTTCTGAAGAACACACGCATATATAGCTGTGATAAATCTTTAAGGAGGGTACAGATAAAAACATATGTCTTTTGGATGATTTGTCTCCAGACATAATTAGGCACATTTAGCTCATTAAATGAAACTGAGTTCTGTTATTATAGGCCCTCGTAAATATAATTCTTGGGATTTGACAGGTAAGACTTGCTTCTATAAGGAATGTATGATGGCAAAATATAATCTTTTAATGCAGATAAAGCATAAGAACTCAAGACATAAATATTAAGGCAGCTAGAAAAATATGTTATTCAAATGTGACCAAGTCAAAGAATTCAGGGAAAAAGGAGCTATGGGACGTATTTCATTCCTCTAATATAGATAGACACAAGAATGTATTGGAGGATGGTTTCTACATGATCTGCTACAAATAGTGTAACTGATGACCTACAGGACAATATCTCTAGTGATACCTGGTTTCATTATTATTGAAAGCCTTATGCCTTTGATTCCCCGACTCATTTTTCCCCCTATCGAAATTGCTATTCTAATAATGAGTTTAGCACAGAATGTTACAGTAGAGACATAATCCAGTCATACAAGCCAATTAGCTCCCTTGAATGCACCTGTGTCTGATAATGTACCCAGAGACTTCTATAAATCGAATGCTGCACTATGGGCTAAACTATTATGCAATGTCCATAGGGCTATTTTGTCTACTTGGATTTTACCATTGATTTGACTAAGCTCTACTGTAATTCTAATCTTTAAGAAAGGTAATTGTGGTACTCCAAAATCCTACAGGCCTGCTTCTCTATCAGATGTTTCCCTAAAACTGTGGGGCTGATTTCCTCTTAAGAAATTGGTCTCCTGGATCAGAATGTAATTTTTATCTGATACAGTTAGACTTTTGCCAATTGCAAGGAACTGTAGATCAATGCATTAACATGGCATTGATTGTGGATACATACTGTGTAGAGAGTGTGTGTCTTTTCCTAGCAATCCGGGACCTATCCATGGTATTTGATAATATTGGCAAGCCATTATTATGGGATATTCTGACGAAATAGGACATTATTAATGAAGTGCGTAATTTTTTTGTCCAACTTCACACTCACACTGAGGCTTTCTGTTATATATGGGGAAAATGGGGAAAAAAACGAATCCCTTTCCTATTTACCAAGGTGTAAAACAAGGCTGTGTGTTGGCACCACTTCCTTGTAATCTTTATTTGACTGCCTTGAAAGATTTCTTGCTCTTACATGAACTGGATATGCCGATGATGATTGGTAGTTACTTTTCACATTTGTGATATGCAGATAATGCTGTCTTATTAGGACGTACTCCAGCCGCACAACAAGCATTGCTAAAGGCATTTAATTATTGTATGAGTCTTCGAAGAATGACAATGAATATTGTTAATTCCCAAGTAATGATTCATTACCATAAAAAGAAAACAAAGTCTGGTAATTCTTCTATTGACAATCATCCCTTAGAAATAGTCCAGGATGTTCACTATTTGGGTCTAAGGCTTTCATGTAAGAATGAATGCAATATGTTGAGAGATTGGAAACTCAATTTAAATAATATGCAGGTGAAGTTTTGTGTTTTATCAAATAGTATGGAAGCGGGTCAATATAGTGGCTCTCAAAATTTGAGGCTAAATGTTGCGGCAAGGTCAGGTATGCAAGGGGATTTTGGGCACTTTCACATTTAATATCCCTTTTTGTACTTTAGCAACAGTTTTCTGTCAACTGTTGGGTATTAGGAATTTGACAGCCAGTGACTTATTATATCTACTATCTCAGCTCTATCCGATTTCATATGACATGTCCAATGTCGTTGAATGATGGGGCTATTCTGAATCGCCAAATTGCAATGGATGTATTGGCATTAGTGAATTGCAAAACTTTGAACTTTGAAGTAGCTTAGCTTTGTGAAGAGTTTATTTACTTGTGTAGGTTTAATAGAGTACTGTCTTGATCCTACACAAGTAACCTCTGACATTAAGATCCTTTCAAAAAATGTAAATATGTAAATCTATGGTTCTCTATTCATGGCTTCTTGTTATTTAAAGCCATCAGTTAGGACTTTTCCATTGCACTTAAATGATAAGAATGATTTCCTAAACTACTTGGCCTATGTTCCAATCAGCCGAGAACTCTCTAAAAAAACTTTGGCGAATGCAGCTTTTAAATTAATGCTCCACATGAATGGAATGCTCTGCCTGTGAACATTAAAACATCTCAATCGGTTTCTATCTTTAAGAAACATGTGAAGACATTGCTTTTTAATCTACCTGAATAGAATTTCTATTTACTCACAGTGGCTTCTTCTCTCTCACCCTTCTCTTGGAGCGCTGTGAGGCGTGACAGGTATGTAGCGCCTTATGAGAAATAAATAAATAAATGTGTCAAACCTACTTTATAGATTATATATTACATGGATTTGCATGAATCAACTGCCTTTTGTTACAGAATGGATGCAAGTCCTTCCACTGTAACCAATTAGAAGACCAAAATATCACACACATTGTTTTTCCGTCCCTCCTATGCTGTTCCCAAAGCTAGGTATTTAAAACCACTCTTAAAGGCCTACATTTTACACAATATAGATCAGTATTATGCTTTCTTTTAGAGGCAAAATACCTGTCTCCATGGTGGGTTCTTGAATGCTATCTAGTATCCGCTATGAGAATTAGAATGACATTGATAATGAGTTATATTTTCATTATTGTTTTTTTTTAAACTTATGAACTGTTTTTATTATTTTGTATATTTTTATTTGTGTGTATATGCTTAATTCAATAATTTTTGAATAAAGGAAATTTGACTGACATATGTAATTACTTTACAACAAGAATGAACATAGAGTGCTGGCGTCAGGTGTCTAGCTAGGCTGGTGAAGGAAGAGACAAAGTAAGTGCTAAACTGTTTGAGACAAGGATCGACTTTCATTGAGTCAGATCACTGGTGTAGTGTCAACTGAATTTAGGGGTGGGAGGGCTTAGTGGCAAAAGCTTCCCGGACGAGCAACATTTTCAAGCTAAATAAAAAATAAAACAAATAAAAAAAACCTTTTCAAGTTCTTGCAGAATTTTAAACAGCCTGGTTACTGATTGAGGTGGCTGTGGTGGTTGGTGCAGAGTTATTTCCTCTTGATCACCAGATGTCTTACTTTAACTCTGACCAATAAATTAATCTTGGGTGGCTAACTGGAGGTGCTTATTTGTTTAGATTCTTGGACAGGTACTTCGAGGGCTTGAGAGTAGGTGGTCTTATGGGGTGATGAATAAGACTTAAGTTATTTGTTGCATGGTAAGCCAGTGTAAGGAGCGGAGATCACTTGTGGGCAGCTTGTTTTTTAATTCCTTGGAGTATACAATTTATTTCTTTAGAGCGGACAGGTACATCATATTACAGTAGTCAATTTTAGACAGGACAAGAAACTGGATCATCACTCATTTGTGTTGCAATGCCAGGCCTGGCAGAATGTCTGAGCTAGTGTAGTTGAAGGTGAACGATTTTTGACATTCCTGCCATTCTGCTATTACAGGGCTGAATGATATGATTTGGTAGAAAATGATTGCCAGGTTGCATGCTTTTCTGACTGCTAATGGCAGGGACCTAATGCAGTGGCTCATATTTTGGGTATCGCCAATACCTGGGGTTGGAGGCCAAACATGAATAATTCTGTTTTGGTTGTATTTAGGCAGAGGCAATTTGTAGACATCCCTTGATGGGTGAGTTGCATGAAGGGAGAGATGCTTTGGCAGCCTCTGTGTGTGCAGGTGTATAGTCCAGAAAAACAGAGGCTTGGTTGTCATCAGCGTAAATGGTGAAAGGGATGTTAAAAGGGTCAATGAAGTGTGCCAGGGGATGGATGAAGGCATTAAAGAGCTGTGGGGAACGTGACTATCCCTGCAGTATTCCTAAGGTTGGGAAACAGTTTTAAACTGGAAGGGTTCTAATTTCACTTGCACTGATCTGTCGATCAATGATATCCATTTTGGAATGTATCTTTACTTCCCATGTTCTCTTTGAATCTGGTCAACAGGATATGGCGGTCCAGCGTATATTGTAGGCTGTCAATAGGTTAAGTAGCAGGAATGCAACTGGTTTCTTGCCCTTCATTTTCCCAAGGATTGTTTCTCTGTCATCCAGTAGTTTATTTTCTGTGCTTATGAATAGTCTAAAGCCAGATCGTTTTTTGTACTTAAGGGTGGTGTACCTGCTCTATTCCGTGAGTTTATTTATTTATTTTAACATTTATAAAGCGCCTTAGGCCCATATGCAAACGGGCACTAGAGTGGTTTTATTATTATGCACTCAATGATCTAGAGCACTAAGGGAAGGTTAGTTCTGTGTCATAGTTATATGAGGCTTTTATTCAGGTTAGATTATTTCATAAGAGGTATAAAAGTTGCTTTTTTGAGTGACCGGGTGATGGATCCTGTTAAGATGCAGTTTGAAGACGTCTGCTGTTGGCCAAGGGAGGAAGTAGGGTTTTAATCAAATGGGAAGAGCAAGGACTGTTCTGAGCTTTGGAGGTTTTCAAGGAGACAAAGGGGATGATGATGTCTGTGCTTTGAAAAGCAGTGACGGTGAGAGAAAAAGAATCTGTTTGACTCCCGCAGTTGATTGGAGGGTATGAAGGTGGTAGGGATATTGGATCTTATTCTGTTTATTTTTCAGTGAAGAAAACTTCTCTAAATCATCCTGAATTTTTGGGCAGCATTGTCTTTTTCTTCTGTGCTTTTATGAAAATTTGAAAAGGTCTTAAGCTGGATTTCTAGAATCTGACCTGGTGGATTGATTTTAGAAAGCCACCATAGTTATAGTGAACAGGGAACTCTGTGAGGTTAGCCAAAACCAATCAAGGTAAATGTGGAGAGCAATTAAGGCTATTCACAGAAGAGTGTGAGTGGGGTTGGGGTCCTCAATGAGTTAACACAATGTGATACACAATAATTCAATTTAGACAGGTACGTAAAAAAATACAATATTTATTCTAGGCCTTCTAAACACACAAAAATGAAACTTGTAGGTGATACTATCACACAATACCCAATAATAAACAAATATACATTCACTATTAGTTCTTAAACTACATTAAAATGGCATAATCAAAACATGAGAAGTAAATTAATGCAGTAAAGATGGAACCAAGTCACAAGTGAATGTTCCTGACTTCAGCAGTCCAATCCCTGAGAAGGACGGGGCCTTGCGCCCAAAGGTCACATGAGCCATAATTCCCCCACCCACAGAATGTAGTCCCATATGAAAGTCCTAATTTACTTGTGTTGGTGATTGTTCAAAGATATTCAGCAAGGCTGCTAAGTAAGTACATTTTGTTCTTAATTTTCAGAAAATACTACCCAGGTTTGACACCAAAAAGCAGTGGAATGGAAGATTAGGATACAAAATGACTGGTTCCCAATGTTATCCTATGGAGGAGGGGGGGTCATGGTTTGCATTTACTAACCCACCTGACTCCAATTCTCCCAGATGACTTGATGGGTTGACTGGGAGTCACAGGAGGTTGGATTTCCCGGTGTTGTTTCTGGTGTGAGGTGCCCAGTAGCGTGGGATGGAAAGATTCCTCCTGTCTGGTCCAGCTGCACAATGCAACCCCTGGCGATGAAGAAATTCAATATTCACCAATGCAGGCCTGGCCAGGACACTTTACAGGACAAGGGAAGACAAGTTCCAGCGATGGAAACTTCACACAGGTTGACGGCAGGCATTCTTCTAGTCGTGTTTGAAGAAGCTTCTGTAGGACAGGATCCCTTGATGCTGGGATGCTGGAATTCACATGGAACATGACTTGTACCACAAGCTGGTGACCATCGAAGTTCTGGGTGCAATCACAGAATGGCAATGTTTCTGGTGAGGTAGACCATGGGAGAGTGGTCAGTCCACCAGGTGGCCCAGGGACACTTTCGATGGCTCAGGATGGCTGGATCCTCGAGAAGACATAGACTAATTGGTACCACAAGTCCAAGGGCTGATACACTGCTCAGGGTCTTCAGAGATCAGGTAGTCCAACAGGGCTTCACTGGGCCAGACACAGGAAAGGATGGCAGACCTCGTTGGGAGTCTTCTATGGATCTTCAGCTGGCTATTTGTCTGAGGGATTCTTGGCTCCAATGCTGGTCTGAAGAAATGGCTGCAGAAATCCTCCTCTTATCCAAAGTCCAGCCTGGAGGAAAGTCCAAGCCCACCAATGGTTGGGATCTGCACCATTCAAACAACCATTAGTTGTCCAATCAGGGACAACTATCGGTTTCACTCATGACCCACACCTAGTTTCTCTGACTCCCTGTAGGTGGAATGTGACCTGACAGTCTCAACCCCTTACGGGACACACAGGGACACACATACACACATGGATTCACACGGACACACACACACGGACACACACACACGGACACACACACACACACGGACACGGACACACACACACGGACACACACACTCCTCACCCTCCACACTGTAGAGGAGCAAGTGGACAACTTCTACCTTAGCACCATCCCAACGGAATGACAGACAAAGAGCCACAATTGGGAACCTGTGCATGAATCCAAAATTCCTGTACCATGTCGAGTATATGAGAGACGATATGCGCTCAGGCAACCTTTTAGAGTGTACCCACAAGGTGACATAGTGAAGCAATGCTACCAAGAAGGATGTCCCCTGCCAAGTTGTCGAAATGCAGGCATGTACGTTAAAACAATGTTTGATGACAGCAAAAGAATGTCATGAAGAAGATTTAAGAACCTGAAACGACATGAAAATACTTAAGAATGACGATGTAACTGGAGCACTAAGAGAAACATGTACCCAATGATACAGTAATCATGAATACAAAGAAGAATTAAGTGTCTCACTGGTCAATAACTCTAAATATGCCATAATGCAAGTTAGAAAGAACATATAGAAGCTTGCTTATAGAGGTATATATTCAACATTTAGGATGACCATTAGAAGAAGATGGACGACGGCTTAAGTCAATCCTCCCAGCTACCTTAAAAAACTAGCTCAGGATCCTGAAGTGAAATGATGATGAAGAGGCTGTTTTTCCCTTGCAAAATAAAGGAGTACATTGTCCTGGGACCCAGGATGCTATTTCGAGAGATGAAAGCAAAGTACGAAGGGAGTCCAATGAGCAGATCATGTGCGTAGCACATATTTCTCAAGATCAGGAGGAACAAGAACATTTACAGATACCAAGTATTGAACAATTAAAAGTGTATAAAGTTCATAGGGGATAGAGTGAGCAAGTGTTCAATGGCCAAGAGGAGCAACTGCACCCAATATAATTGAATTGAATAGTGTTAAATACACTGTCGAAATGGCAACATTTGTGTTCTCTTAACACGTGATGAAGAGCTTGCAAACAAGGGCTATTGATTAGACTTGAAACTAAGATAATGGTGTGCCTAAACTCCCTTGAATGTTCCGGAACAGTGCAGACTGGCAAGGTCGATTTACAAACAGAAGACACTTGCATGAAGCCTACCGGTGCGAAAACAAGGGAAGACGTGACGTATCTCAAAGCACCTGGGTTTCATTTCTATGTACGTGCTGCTAGTTAGCCGCATGTCTAAGGTTGGATATGGGTTGCCAACCAATCAGAAAAACCTGCCATGTACTTTTACATACAATGTTGCAAATTAGTATTTTGTTGCCATATTCTCTGCTGTAATCAGTATACTACTTATGTAGAAGTAGCTCAGGGCATGTTCTACAGACAAGGGGCCCCCAATGAGAGACTAACACTCAAGCATTCTATATGTAGACATGGTCCCCTAATCCAATCCCACCCCTCAACAGGATTTTGTGATATGCCACGTAGGATGACAAGAACATGTTGTGATCCTGCATACATCGATTAACCCTGCTTTCCTTCATTGAGATAAAAGCAGTATTTTACCATCTTCTTTGAGTCTGTCTGGTTATTTGGTCTGAGACATTTTATTGGTAATTCCATCTAGCACAAAGGCGCGTCACTGTGCTAGAGCGCACCACAAAAGCAGCACTTTCTTGGCACAGTGTTTAACTTTTATATGGGATTTCACAGCTTGGGGAGGCAGAAAGTAGGCCAAACTGCAATATGGCCAAAGAACAAGTGAAAATCTCATGGCAGCGCCATTTTAGGGTGCTTACCACATTAATAGCCATACGCATAAACATGAATGTGTACACTAAAACTAATGCAGAAAAGGTACACATTTATCTGCTGCCAGCAGCTTGTCCTTAGGCACCGTAAACGTAACCCAAAATCCCAAGTATAAAAATCTAGAGTGATACAACAGTATCCCAGTTGCACTGCATTGTAAGATGCTATTTACAAGGTTAAAAAGTTACAAAAATGTAAAAGACAAAAGGGAAACATAGATTCCCAGTACTGATAGTCTGAATGACTGATCCGTTTCCCTATAGAAAATGAGCACAAGGCAGGGGAAGTGAAGGTGAATGCTTAACTTCCATTCAAAAAGTCAGAGCAGGTTCAAAAACAAAGCAAAACGATTGGGGGTCCATAGAAACTATGGAGGGAAAGTTGCCAAAAGAGACCTCTTTCCTAACGGGTCTCTTTTTTATTGGTGAACGAGATATCCTTGCTTTTATCTACTCTGGGTGGCATATGTGTAACCTTTGTCATGTTTTTATGCAAATGCTATTATGGCACGTATCTCTCTACATTGTTCTTTGCCTGTAATGATTGATTTTTGTCAGATTGGTTTACTCCAGGCTGTTTATCTGGTCTTGCTTTGCATTTGATGCCTTATATGTACCACCTAGAAGTTTGCTTTCTGGTGAATGTGAGCATAACAAGTAAAAGAAAACTAAACTAAATTGTCATTTTCCTGTTGTGGTTCAGACAGGGAAGGTTACGTTCCAACCACATCTACTCAGAAAGCCTTAACTGCACTTCTTTAGTGAGAATAAAGGCAAATTGTTATACGTTTTTTCATGGTGCTTACCAGTCTTAGTAAATAGCTCAGATGGTGAAGGAGCTGTATAATCCAGACCTGCAAAATGTAATCCCAGCCAGTCCATCAGCCTTTCACTCTTCAGAGGTAAATACAAGTACTACATCTCAGGAAGTATTCTCAGTGACTCCAAAACCTTTCATTATTTTTAATATCTGTACATTATTTTCGTATGTCCAAGAAAATGTTCCTCAATCTAAATGTGTGAGAAGAAAAAGCTCAATTAAATTTTAAAGCACAATGTCATTAATGCTTCATTGGTTTGTTGAACAGATGTATGATAAATCACAATAAAACAGTGCAGAAAATGTTCATGGAAAGTGTGGGGCACATGTGTTTCGCTCAAGATACAAGGGTAGGTGTGTGTACTATAATGTGTGTCTATTTTGGTTTATATAACGTGTCGACATCGCTATACTGCTTCAATGACACTGAAAAGTACCCTATAACAATACAAAATCAGAAGGATCATATAAAGACTGGGACAGTCCTAGCAAAGAAGTGCCAGGTGGCTCTCTAAAAAGTCAAACTTCCTACTGCACCTCCTCAGAGGTACTCTGTCTTTCCTCTCCTTCCCCCAGAAGTTCACTGTCTCCCAAGCTTTGCTTCTCTCTAGGTTGGACTATTGTAACATCCTCTTTCTAAATATACCAGTCTTTACTATCCGCCCTTTACAACTAATCCAGAACAGGACTGCGAGACTTGTCCTTGGCCTCAAGCCATGAGATCGTATCTCTCCAGCTCTGAAAATCCTTAATTGGCTCCCAGTGGATGCAAGGAATAAATTCAAAACCCTCTGCATTGTCCACAAGGCTTTCTGGAGCCTGTGTCCTGAATACCTTATACTACCCCTCCGTAAATACCTCCCCTCTCGAGCTCTTCACTCCTCTACCTCTAACTCCCTCAAGGGCAGTCGTTTTTCAAAGAAACTAGGTGGGAGTAGATCTCTGTCTTCGGCTGGGGCCTCCCTTTGGAACAGCCTCCCTGTCACTCTGAAACTTGAGGAGAACCATTTCTGGTTCCGGAAGCACCTCAAGACCTTCCTCTTTGCCTCTGCCTTTGCACCCTTTCTCCCCTGCTGATCTGTTTCTCTCTCTGCACTGTGCACCTGGCCACCCTCTGTCCTCCGGGCCCCGGTACCTGCTCACCCTGCCACCCTCCTGCACTGCCTCTAGGTCACCCCTTACACTGGGGTCTGTATCTGTACCCATACAGTCCCCCCACCCCCTTTCTTTTCTTCTGCTCTTAACAGACACACCCTGTCTACTAAACCCAGCACTTGCCATTTGCTGGCTGCACTACCACTATTATTGCCTTTATTATTTATTTATTTATTTATTTATTTATTTATTTATGATTATTTATCTGTTTCTCCTCTGCTCCGGACTTTCCACTTCTCCACCCTTCCGTGCACTTTTTCCTTTTTCCATTTCCCATGCACTTGCGCGTTCTCGCTATGACTGGGCCTAGTAAGATCATTGTTTTGTTCTCCCCTGTCCCCCTCTCTTGCCTTGTCGCGCTCTGAAACCCTTGTGTACTAGCTCAATATAAATAAAATATCAATGCAATTCAATTCCTTAGTGTACCACCAACTGGGGGCAGGTAGGTGACACTGAATTGCCATGCCACTGCACATCTGGTTCATTGCTTGGAAGTGGCACATTAAAGGTGCACTCCACATGTGGTGTCAATCCTACCACTGTCCTGCCCACATTAGCTGCATTTTTGAGTATATCCAATGTCATATTTAGCTGCATTTTTTAATATAGCTGCGTTGTCATATTTAGCTGCATTTATGAGTACAGCCACTGTGTCATATTTGGCTGCATTTTTTCTTGTAGCCACTGTTATATCTAGCTCTATCTTTGAGTATAGCTTAAGTGTTTTTTTTTTTAACTGCATCGCTGAATATAGCCACTGTTACATTTTTAGTATGGGCACTGTGTTATATTTAGCTGCCTTTGAGTATAGCCAATGTTATGTTTAGCTGCAATTTGAGTATAGCCACTGTAACATTTAGCTACATCGCTGAGTACAGCCACTGAGGTATATGTAGCTGCATTTTGAGCATAGCCTCTGGGTTATATTTAGCTGCTTTTGAATATAGCCACTGTGTAGAATGTAGCCGCGCTTTGAATTCACCCCCTTCTAAATTCAGCTGCGTGTACAAAACCAAGAAACCAGCCAGGACACACGGGTATGTATCACATTCAATGTTTATGGAACATAGCCGAAGGCACAGCAACCACCCACCCGCACACATCTGTCATACACTACTCTAAGACACATCACATACATCTCTGCCATGAGAAAGCAGCAATCCCCATGACAAAAATTCGGACTTGTTTCACACAAAATGAACCTCCTGCTCTTGCATACTCTCCAGACTACCTCAGAGCACCCATCCACATGCCAGCTCGACATTGTTAGCTAGCTGCAACTTGGCCACCCCTACCTACCATCTTATTGCCTAAAATGCACATACGCATTCAAACACCTTTGAATTTCCCATACTCTGACTTTGGTCCCCCGACGGCATTCCACAATAGCGCTTTAAGACCATACCAAGGGTAAAAGGCACTGTACAAATTACAATTTCATTACATTACAGAACAGAGTTACTAAAAGACAAAGTGCATATATGGTTTATCATGCCAGGAATAAGGAATAAGGCATTTATCTAATTCAATGGTAGAGCAAATGGTTTGTGTCCAATTAGATTTCAAGTGGCATTTTGAAATTAAATTAAATGTGTTTCCTGAACTGTTGTTGCGTTTCCAACCTCTCATCTGCCTTCTAGCTAACATTTTTCCCTTGCCCTAGTTCCTCACATTCTCTACCTCAACTCTAAGACTTCATCCATCATGGTCACAACTCTAACACAGCTGGCCGTACTGCCTACCTGCACAGAAAAATGTGCAATGTTGATTGTCTTTAGTCTATGTATGTCCACCCATGTATTGTCACCAGTGACTGTTCCATTTACTCCCCTCCACAACCTGGTCAAAATGTCAATCAAAACCACCCTGTTCTAAGAAGCTTGCTGCTTCCCGTCAAATCAGATTTCTTATCTATTTTATATGCTATTTTGTGATCAAAAAAGCATTGCTCATCCCTGCATATAAATAAATGAATCCATACATAAATGAATACATACATTCCCTGCCTTCTCTGCTGCAAAGCCTCGTTTCTTTGGCTCTTTGTTTGGGGATATAGGCCTTCTAATGTAAGCACCCTTTGATCCACAGAGATCACGCTGATTGATTGCTTGGTCTATAATATAGTTGGCTAATTGTCTGAACCTGACCTGATTTCAGGGGCCTGGCTGGGTATGCACTCTGCCAGAGTACCCTACCCAGACAATGGACATAAAGTTCTGGAATCAAAAGCCACCAGGATAGGCTAGTTCAAATGTTTGGTTGCAGAAAGTCCTTTGTTACATGTGTGCTTCTTAGTACCTTTTAGTTTCTTATGATGCCACCTCATTCTACAGGTTTGATGTGAGTAGGTAATGCCATGCAACTCCTGAATGAGAATATATGATCCATTAGGGATGTGTGGAAACCAATGTTATGTGCTAATTTCAAACAGTGCCTCACACGATAATTACCAAACTATAAAGGGAGGTCTGATTTTGTGGTCAAGTTTTGGCCTGTGTAATGAACATAGAATGTTCACATGTTTTAGAAACATATGTTTCCTCCTTAAAGTCAATTCTGTTCTGGGATGAAGTCCAATATTACCTGACTTCGGAGTAAAGATTGAGGATATTTTCTCCTTCTCTTCAAAACAGTAGCATCTAGGCTCATGATTCCCACTCCTGTCTCCTTCTGGGGTTGCAGGTCTTCTTCTCACAGTCATGTGGCAAGTTTCCATGTTCTGAAAAGTTTTACATGCATGAGCTTTTCTTTTTTGTTGCTTTTTCCTGGGGTGGACTATAATGACGCAGCTAATATTGTTAACCATTTAGTACATATACGTACATGATCACAGAATGAAGGTGTATGTAGGGGCTTGCGATAATCTGCAGAGTAAATACAAATCTCCAAGAAATTGTGAAGTCCTGTTACGCCCATTTGTGGCCAAGCTTGTATGCAATAGACAGCGAGCCCTTTGAAGAAACCCTCACCCAAAATAGGTATAATGAAGTTCTCAAAGTGGGTCGGGGGGCTCAATATACTTATATCTATTTAACTTGTACTTGGAGGGAGGATTCTTGGAACATGGTGGAAGTGCTCTGAGTGTATGCAGATATGGAAGCCATAGCAGGATGCATATCCAATTATTTGATTTGATATATTTATATTGCATACTTAACTGACTAAACCGCATCTAGGTGCAGGTTATGCAATGTTTAACCTCTGATCAAAGTTGATCTGTCACAAGAACAAACAAACCCTATTACTGGAAAAGGAAGATTTTAGAAGAGAGGTCAGCTTGCGCAGCGATAGTGGGAGGGTCTTCCATAACTGCGGCCCATAGACAGAAAAACATCTGTCCCCTATGGACACACGAGTGGAAGGAATATTCAAAAGGTGCCTTTTATTATTAATATAAGGATGGTAATGTAATAAAAATATTGCAATAAATGAAATTCTATCATATTTGCAAAGTATGGACATTTTGTTTTTTAATATGAATATGTAACGTAATTATGTTTTAATGCATGCATCTCTTATTATTGTTGAACGTGTATAAAAATATGTGAAAAGTTCTTTGAACTTCAACACATTAAAAAAAGAGGTACTTAGCAGCTGAACGGAGAGCGTGAGTCTGTGTACAATGAGAAATGTTATCAACCAAATAAGGGGGAGAAGAACCATTTATGCACATGAACACCAGGCACAAGATTTTAAAATCTATTCTCTGCCTATCTGGTAGCCAGTGGAGGGCTATTTTGGCTGCTGATACTGAGCCCATTTTGGGAAGCTTGTGGATAAGTTTGATAGCTGCGTCTTTGGGATTTTGGAATCTGTTACATTGCTTTTCTGGAATGTTGGGTAATAGGCCATTTGTGTAATCCAGTCTGGATTTAACTAGGGAGTCCACTACAATAGCAATACCTGATGATGAAATATATGGAAGGGCATGCCAGAACAAATATAGATAATAAAAGACAGATTGTACAATTGCTTCGACCTGATGTTCACAACCTACATGCTACTGCCAAATGCATCCTAACTTCTTGGCCTTAGCTGCAAAAGTCATAGAGAGACCAAATAGACATGGGGAGAAATCGATGTAGACTCCCCAATAAGAGGTTTAGGTCCAAACAAAATAATCTCTCTATTTAGTTCAGTTTAGTTGGAGCTTATTGGTGGTCATCCACTGATCAACTTCAGTGGTACATTGTACTATGTTATGCAGTGGTGACTCTACAGACTTGCCGACCTTCATATATATTTGGTTGGCGTCTGCATATGAATGATAGCAGAGATTGTATTTCTTGCTAATATTTATAAGAGGTTGCTTATAGATATTAAATAACAATGGGGTTAGGGAAGAACCTTGAGGGAACTCCACAGGAAACTGGGATAGTTAGAGATATGGCTCCCTATTTTTAAATATTTGAAGCAGCTATTGAGGAATTAATTAACCATTTCAAGTCCTTTTTGGGGTCACCAGCAACCTCTGACAATCTACCAACCATAGTACCTGAATCTACAGTGTAAAATGCTGCTGACATGACTGGGAGCGTCAATTCACCTTCAACTGAGTTTTTTAATGTCATCCCACACCGAGATCAACGCAGTCTATGTCCCATGGAGAGGGGGCAATCCAGACTGAAAAGTGTCCAGGATTTGGAATTTATCCACATGCACTTGAAGTTGAAGCGTAACTATTTTCTTCAATATTTCTGCTTACCAGGGCAACCCAAGAACGGGTCAATAGTTCTGTAAGCATTTTGTGCATAAAATATATATTTCTAGCAAAGAAGTCATAGTTGAAATCTTTAACTCTAATGGTACAAGACCTTGTTCTAATGATAAATTTGCAAATGGGGTCGTGAATTGTGCAACATTGGTGGCATACTTCCTGGCAGCATACGCTGAAATAGTATCAAATATATGCATTGTAGGTTTGCTGCATCGCATGGTAATAGTGTCAATTGTTACTTTAGAAAAATCAAAGGAGACTTCTGTTTAAATGCAGTCACTGCTCTGTGGGGCAGTCTCTGTTGTTGCACAGTGAATCCTATCTTACCTGCATTTAATTTTATCTATAAAATTAAGTTAAAATCATTGGCTAGGTCAATTGAGGGGGTTCAACTGAATGCACCGCACATTCGATTTAAAAATTGAGAAATAATAGAGAACAATACTTTATCTTTATTTTCCATGCAATTGTAATGCTGCTCTGAAGATATTTAGCTTACGCATCAAAACAGCCTTCTAGGCGTTCAAAGCTATTGTAACACTCACAATAGTGTTGTTATCTCTGTCTTTCCTCTAAGCTCTTATTTCTATCCGTATTCTTTTTTTAAATTTGCAAGCCTAGCAAAATACCAAGGATTGGACAGTTTTGAATTGATTGGACAAGTATGAACATGCTGCAGAGTTCTTTCTGGTTGTTTTTTTTGTGAACCCTTAAAATCCCCACAGACATCTCTGCTGTGTGGGGTGTTTGGCAATACAATATCTGCAGCTGAGTTCCACAAGGTCTACTCAGATTAGTTCACAGTAGGAAAATAATATCCAATGTTATTTGTCAGTTGCTCTGACATTTGATTATTTTTTGTGACTTTTGTTTTTCTCTGTGCATGGAGTTGCAAAGGAGAGGAAAGAGGATCAAGACTCGACACACAACCCAGCAGTCAACCAGCCCGGCATCACATAGCATTACCAGGACTATCGGTCCAGAGCCCTCGGTTAGACACAGTGTGCATTTGGAGACGGGTTGTTTTCCTGCCCACCTACCTCTTTCGAGTGTTATGTTTTAGGATAGACAAACAAAGCTTATATCATGTAATCTGCTGCAATGTGTTCTGTCCGATGTCGCATGGACAGAGCGTTCAGCACGGCTGGTTATATTATGGCATGTATAAATAAATCACCGCAAATACTCGAGGAAGATTTCCAACTCAGTCAATCTTTATTTCTCAAACTGAAGACCCCGTCATCATAGTCACTTCCTGTTCCTTTCCCCCAAACTGGACCCAGCCTTCACATAATGAGGCAGACAAAAACCCTTAAATATACAAAATTACATCTCGCCCTATTTAAATATTGAATCCACCTTAACCCATTTCCTCAATGAGTCTTACTAGTTTTGAGTTCTCACTAGTCACCCTTCTCTTGGTTGTTCTGGGCTTGCTTGCGGCTAGCATTTCAAGTCCTCGTCTGACAATTCGCAATCGCCTAGGTACGATTCACTTCCATTCCCTCAGCTTCTCTGATTATGCCACAGTCCTCTATCCACTCCCTGGTATCCCTTGAAGTGTGATTTGTTTCGGGCAATGGTTCTGACCCCATCCTCTGCAGTTTTCATTGTGCTCTTCTTGCGTGTCAGTCAAGAGTTCTGGTAGAAACTTTTGGTCATCCTTTTTCTTCTGAGGTTGCCTCACCACAACTTGATCCCCAACTTGCATGCACTCTTCCCTGCATCCCATCCTGTTGTCAGCATATCTCTTCATCTTTTGTTTTTCTTTCTCATCCTTTTCTCTCACCTGAGGAGCCATATCTGGTCGATCCGTCTGTTCCTCCACATGAGGAAGACTGGTCCTGACCACCCGCCCAAACAATATTCAGCTGGGCCCACGCCTATTGTGCTTTGTATGGTGTTACAGTAGTCTCTGAACAGTTGGTAGACTAACTGCTCAAATGGTTTATCTGAAAGATGAGTGATCTGGTTCCCATTTTTATGATAGCAATGAACCACTCAACCATGCCATTGGCTTGTGGCCATAACGGTGTCATTTTCCTGTGTTTAAAACCCAGGTTGGCCGCAAGAGTTGTGAAGTCCTGGCTTGTGAAAAGAAGGCTGTTATCAGACTTGACAATCTTCGACATACCATAGGCTGTGAGTATTGGGTCCAATGCAGGTATGCCACATGTGGCAGATGTTGATGGAACTATTTGCACCTCCAGGAAACAAGAGTACTCATCTGTCACTACCAAGATGTAGGTCCCATCTCTTACCGGCCCAAAGAAATCAACTGCCACTTTTTCCAACACACCTCCAGGTAATGTGGACATTTGTAGTGGGCTGGGATGCGGCATTGGGGCTACCACACAGCACGTGGCACAGGCCAGTAGTGTATACTTCCCCTCTCATGGAGCATAGCTCAGGGGCAACGTGCTCGCCTTGGAAGCAAGACGACACGGAGCATCACAGGTTCGATCCCTGGGTCCGCGCTTAGAAACCTCCGGATATTAAGCATGTTATAAATAACCTATCATATCATATCTCGTGTCTAATTTTGAGAACCCTATTTTGTCGCACCAGCCCTTTCATTGAAACAACTCCATAGATCTATGGCCTGATGCCACAGTGACTTGGGTATTCACTATCTTACATCCTTTCAGTATGATGTGAACCTCTGTGAATTACTCCGGAAACAACAGAAGGCTGTTCACGTCTTCTTGGGTCAGCCCACCTTTCCTCCTTGCCATCTCTTTAGAATGTTTCATCTTTCCCTTTGCTCGGCACCATGCAATGATGGCAAGAGCAGGGTACGGCTCAGACTCTCACTGGAGCGTGGCCCACCCCAACAGGAATGGTTTTATTTGATGGGTGATATAGTTTAGATAAGTGTCAGCAATGGAAGGTACCACTTTGGTCAACCCCAGCGGGTGTCTAGAGAGGGAGTCAGCCGTTTTTTCTTCTTTTCTAGACCTGTGTTGGATCGTGAAATGATAATCTTGGAGATGCTAACACCATCTCGCTATTCTTGGTGGCATTCTCGCTTTCAGTTTGCCAAATATGGTGAGGAGTGCTTGGTGTTCTGTGATGATGATGAATGCACCTCCGTAGAGGAAGATATGGAAATATTTGCAGGCCATACCACTGCCAAGCTCTCTTTTTCTGCCTGAGAATATGCTTGTTGCATGTTACACCTGCTTCTGCAGGCATCTAACACAAACTTGGTATGTGCAGATTTCAGGTCATGTTATGCCAGGATGGCTCCAAGCCCCACTGGGCTGGAATCTACAATCACCTCCATCTCCTTGTTAGGATTGAAATAGCCCATGTGGTCCGCTGAAATGTTCTGCCTGATTTCTTCTGATGCCTCATGACACACAGACGTCCACCTGAATTGCGTTGAGTGAGTTGGTATCACTTCATATTATCCCCACCAAAAATATTGCCATGTATATAGGCGTTAGGAACGGCCATAGGCGATATTTTTGGGGGGATAATTTTGGGGGGTTTTGAGAGCGGGGGTTTCGGGGGTGTCCCCTGCTCCTTTAAAAATAATCCAGGGGTTGCGGGGGTGTCCATGCCTTAATATCACCGCAAAAATATGGCAATATTTTTGTATGGAGATATTTTTGCAGGGATATTAACACATGGAACTGGTGGGTTCACGTAATGGGGCACTCACCGTGGCATAATCCAGTATCGAGAGCAGTAGATTGCAAAACACAGAAATTATCTCTGGCTTTGGAGCTTTATTTAGGGCTGCCACTTTGACTGGATTAGGCTGTATACCCTGCTCCGAGAAAATGTGTCAGAAGTATTTTAGTGTATTTTTTATAAATTCACATTTCTCTCTGTTTAGTGTCAGATGGGCTGCCTCCAATGCCATGCATACATGCTGTAATGTTGCGTCGTTTTTTTCCATGGATTTTCCAAACACCAGGGTGTCATCACTGTCATTTAAGCAATTTGGCGCATGTTTGATCACCTGGTGGATATCTTCCAGAAAAATGCCGGCACCAAAGGAGACTCCAAAAGTCAAATGGTTGTACCGGTATAACCCAAAGTGTGCTACGAAAGTGGATATGTAGCAGGATTCTGGGGCCAACTCCAGCTGGTGGTACCCTTTGTTGAGGTCTACTTTTCTGAAGATTGTTGCTCCATTCAATAGGTGAATCATGTCTGTGATCCTCGGTGCTTCATGACGTTCCCGTTGTATTGCCTCTTTGGGTCATCTCATGTCGACACACCGGCGTATAGAGCCATCCGTTGATTTTCTGGGGACGGGTGTAATGGGGGACATCCATGGGGTGGTTCCTGTTGCCGGTTCGATTATGCCCAGGTACAGGGGTTTCCGTATTGTCACTTCCACTTTGTGTTGAATGTTTATTGGAATACCCCTGTAGTGTTGGGCCACCAGTCTGATTGACTCTTCTATGCATGGTGGGATTGGCCGTGGCCGGTCTTAAATCGTCCCTGGGGAGTGCCGGCCGGTTTCTGCCCATGCCGGGGCCGGTTTTGAACAAAAAAAGAAAAGTGAAAAAAAAATGTTTAAAGAAAAGAAAAAAACACAAGAGCTCCGTAACTGGGGTCCTTCAGCTATAGCATGTTTAGGACAAATAGAAATGGTCAAAATGGTAACACTTCTTCATCTGCTGTACTACTTCCAAGCGCTCCCAGTACCTAAGACTAACTATTTTTTGCCTCCTTGTGGTAAAGGAAAAACACAAGGATTTCAAGTAAACTACTGCCTTCGCCCAGGTAAGGGGGAAGTGTATTTCTAGACTTTGGAGCTTATTATGATGCTGTGCAACTTGTAATCATCTCTGACAGGTTAAGGGCAGTCTCAGGGAAAATATGGACATTGATGGCTCAGAATGTTATGGGTTCGTAGCTTGCTTATATTCTTTGGCTACACATTGGACCGGCCCCCAAATATCTATAAATATTGTATTACAAAGTTAGTGACAGACACTGGTCTGACCAGGCGTTATGGACGGGACCCCTAAAGGGAAATCACAGCCAATAACGGTACCGCAATTTGCGGTACCGTTATTGGCTTCTTCCCTATTCCCATTTGAGCCCTATGGGGGCTCAAATGGGAATGGGGAATGGTTTGGTGAATGGGGATTTACCGGTCCCGCCAAGGTCGGACTGGACCGATAAGTCCCCCTTTCACCAAACCGGAGTCGGTACCGGTATTGGAGGCAGTCATGGTGCAAATAGCGCCATGACTACCTCCATACTCGGAATGAGGGCCACTGTCCATTAAATATGGACTGGCTGCATTCAAATCCCCCTTTGCTCCTATATATAACAATCCTCAATTTATCCCTGCAACAATTGAACTAGCTTTTTAAAAGTGAAGACGATCATGTTGTAAGAAATTGACCTGTATGTTTCAAATGGGGGGAATCAAGGGCTCTAAAAGCGATTTGAAGTTGAGGGAAGACGATTGATTCCAATACTTTCATCTGAGGCACTGGTTTCCGCACAGCACGGTTAAGTCTGTGGCCACTAGGAACAATAAGCCTTTTGCAACTTTGCTTCTTAGAGATTCAGGATGAAAGGTCCTGTTTTCAGCTCTATATAAACAAATGTAGGCAGTGGTCAGATACCCTAGATCAGTGGTCTTCAAACTGTGGGTCGGCCCCCATAGGGGGGCCCGAAGGATGTCCGGGGGAGGGGTAAAGCTCTTGGAAAAGGGAGCATGGTGTCTGCTTTCAATAGATATTATAAGCAGATATGCATATAGGAGGACACAGCAACAATATATTTGCTCGGGGGTTTCGGGGAGGAGGGCTCGGCAACAAAAGGTTTACTCAAGGGGGGTTGGGTTGGGGTATTGAGGAAAAGATCGGCACATAACTATGGCAGGTTAATCCAAGGTTTACTAGAGCAATACATTACAGGGAGGCATGAATAAAAGTGATATATCAGCGGCACTTGACCCACCAGCAAATTGCATCCGATGTACACCAATATTTCTTGTCAGTGTTGGAGCGGATGTGGGGGACCTGGAGATTTGTTTAATAATCTTTGGGATTCCCCGACTTTTCTGGAAGGAGATTCAAAATGCGATCCAAAGCATACTGGGGAGTCATGTGCCTGAGGATCCAGTGATATTAATGATGGGTCTTAGAGATCTGGAGAAGGAAGAACATACAACCTAAGAGTGGAAATTATAGCTACATTGGCACTTACTGCTAGAATGGTGACAGCGGCATGGTGAAAGAAGTCAGACTCTTATACATTTAATTTATGGGTGCAGAAGCTCTGGGGTTTACTGTCAGTGGAAAGTGTTACTTTTTCAATAATGGGCCAATAGGCCCAGTTTTCATCTGATTGGTGAATGATCATACATTTTTGGCTGAATTAATATAGGCTTGGATTATGTCTGCAAAGGTTGCGTGTATTACAGTTATTTGAAAAATGATAGACTGATTTAAGACTGTTTACTTCTTCTCAGTTGAGCAGCTGAGGACATAATATATGGCACATCAAGTGGAAATTGGACATGATCTCTGAACTATGAACTCAGACTGTGTGCCGGGGGAGGAGGTTTCTAGTTGATTTAAGTTCCACGAGGCATAATTGTGAGAAGTATGTTTGTAAAGAATGGCTTCTTTGAATGCATCTTAGATTTGATAATTGGGTTCTTGTTATATAAAATTAATCAAGTGGCATTAAAGAAAAACTCTGCAATGGCAGAATTCATCAAATTATGATTGATTTGCATGCATGATGTGTACATCCTAAATTATGATGCATGCATCATTCACATGCTGCTGCAGCATGCAAAGTTGAGGGGCCGGGGCCAGCGGCTGTCACCATGCCGGCACAGTGCCCCCTGGAGTGGCTGAGTGTATTAGAGCTGTTGTATTAGTGATAAATATGTATTGGTGATATTTGCAATAAACGACCAATTTTAGAGTAGAATAAGCATCCATTTCGGACTATGTATTTTGCCTTTCGCAAGTTGCAGTAATAGCATGTTTTTTTTCTGCTGTGGTCTCTGTTACGATCAGCACAAGACATTCCATCTCAGTGTCCTCGTTCACTTGACAAAATCCTTGTGCGTAAAAGCTTCCGTACAGTGTAGAAATATTTGACCATACCACATCAAGTGGCCATTGACTTCATTGTGCCACAATTAATGCTTTGTTGTAATGTGTCTATCTTTCCCAACTCCCTGGCATGCTGTTCATGTTTGCATATATGAGGTAATGAGTGCTCAGAGTATGGGATGTCCTGTGACTGCGCTGCTTTCCCTATTTTGACAGCCTATGAAGCCTGAAAGTAGATGCATGAAAGCTTGACATGCGGCCAACTTTGCACAAGACCTGCAGATGAACTTAACTGGTCCGCTGTTAAATCTCAGTTACCAGTTTAATGGTATCCATTACAGAATAATTGCTCATTTTACTATAGCCGATATGATGACTCAGTGGGTTGAACGCTCGCTGCTGCAATGTGTGTGATCTGCAGGTTCGAATTCCAGCTAGGCCATCTCAGCCTTTCATTGATCTTAGGTCGATAAATGAGTATCAACACAGGTTGGGTGATAGTGCATGCATATTTGTTCTATAAAAAAGAGCTTAAGCGTAAGTGCTATACAATAACATATTATCATTTGGCCTTGGACGTCTGCTTGCATTCAGAGTAATTTGACAATATGGATCTCTACACACAGATATTAATGATACATATGGTGATCCATTCTTGTATGAAATGTATATCAGATTTGTGAATTAATAACCATATATTTCGTAGTTCCCGGGATGTCACTTTGGAGGGGGGGTGGGGGGGGTTTCAATTGACATCACTTCCGGTGATGTCATCAGAGGTCAAGGGTCATGAGGCAAGGTGTGGGCCACTTTTTTTTGGGTTTCCAGGCCTATTTCTTGTCCCAGTCCGACCTTGCTTCTATGTGGAGCTTGACTGGGCAGTTTCTCAATTTTCCCAGTCCTTTAAAGTACAGAAAATTACTGTTCCATGTCTTCATCTCGCATCATGTATTTGTGCGCCCTGAGGGTGATATAACATGTGTTCAAGACCCATGTCCAAAGTGGTCTTGAAACTCCGGAAGCATCCACTCTCTCTTGAGTACATGCAGGTGTATCCGGGCCAAGTGAGATTTGTACGTGCATACTGTGGAAAATACAGCTGTTCAGGGCAGCAGAACATTTGATCCGTAAGGGGTATATGTCCACTGTTGATGGTTTCAATGTTGGTGGTTGTAGTAGATTGTTGTATGCCTCTTCACTAAGTACATTCACTGTCGACCCAGTGTTAATTAGGAATTCCGTTGCCATATTGTGTCCTTGCATCAGTAAGGTGGGGCTGTGTTCTTTCACTACAGCATTGCCCATTTCCCACACACAACCCCTTTTCCATTGGTCATCTGTGGAAGAGCATGACCCGCTCGCCGATGGCGTTCTCGTATCCATGTATCCCACGTTCCTCCTCGGACATCTCAGTTCTCTTTAATCCCGTGATCAGTATTCTCTCCGACTGCTATTTGAAACTCTTCTCATTGATATTGGTATTTTTTGTGTTCCCCTCCCAGCTGTATTCCACTGCCTCAGTGATGTGTGTAGCATTGCGCTCCTCTCAGGAATGCGCTTGGGTGTGTCACTGTGTGAGCATTTTGACATACCACTTTAAAATGTTTTTGTCCCGCGCAGGTCAAGCACATTTGACTCATTGCTGGCCAAACACATTCATGTGGGAATTCATAGCCACATTTAAAACACGCTCTGTCAGTTCTTCCTGTGGAGGCTTGGTCACCAAGAGTCGGGGTTAATGTGTTGATGCTTTCTTATTCCTTTTCATGTGGGTGTATTTTCAGCGTGTTCATGGTCTCCACCTGCAGTTCTATGGTGGATTCGGTGCGCGATATTGCCAATACTTCCTCCAGGGAGCGTAGTTCTGTATTAGCGCTACCGAAACAGTGGGGATTTACACCCGGCTATCTATTAGGATCTCAGTGCCTGCTCATTGGAGTACCGGTGGAATTCAGTGTTTAATTCTGATTTGCAGCCTCATGACGAAATTGTCCAGTGATTCTCCTTTGTCTTGCATGGTCGTATGAAATATGTGATGTTCATAGTCAACATTTGTATGTGTGCTGCAATGTATAACGAAAGTGTGTCTTTTAGTTCATCAAATGAGTCTTTCTCATTGTGTAGCAATTCATAGAGAATGTCACGTATTGCCACTCCCACAGCCAGTGTCAGCAGGTTTTTTTCTTTCATCATCCAATGGGCCTAACGCTCTTATGTACGCCTTGACGTCCTGAATCCAGTGTGCCCATCATGGTCCCAGATTGCTGGTGTCAGTTAAATCAAATGCTCTGGGTAGTTGTAGTGATAGCGACTAACCATGTGCCACTGGTAACATGCTAGACGACCGCACTGATACTGTCGCAGTTATGTCTTGATCCGACATTGTGGTCAAACCTGATTTCTTTTTTTATCTGTTCCGTTCTCTTGACATTTGTTATATGGCTCCCTCTGTTCCTCCGGGTCACTCCTTGCACTCTCGTTCTCTCCCTCTACCTTTGCTGGCTGTAAGATGTCACTCGTCCACTCTAGTGGCGCTTGAAACCATGTGTCCTTTAATTTTCAAGCATGAATAGCCTTCTGACTTCTTGCATGACTCTGTAAAACCTCTGCTCCTTTTCCACGTGGCTATAGGTGTCCTATTTGTGTCCAACACGGGTCCTTGTTGGCAGTGCATAGTAGCACTCTGTCGCCTGGGCCTCCGAGCCTCCCTCTCTCCTCACATGAAACAGACTCTACAGTCAGGCAGGAGTCATCTCCCTGGATGAAAGCTCCACACTTGACCGCACCTCTCTGCCAAGCATGAGCCGCCCTCCTCGTGCCTGGTCACCGCTGTATGATTCCATGGGCTAACGCTACCCCTCTGCAAACAGCATGTGATGCGGCTGCGCGTCATGGGCAGTGCCTAATTTGTGGGGGTGGTTGCCGGTGGCCAACACCGGCACTCTTTTTTGGGCACCGGAACTCATGCGGGGCCAGCACACGTGCAATTGCTTTGTTTGTTCTTCCACTTCGCTTTGCTTCGATTATAAATCATTGGGATTTGTCATTCTGATCTCAATCTCTCTCGTGCTTGCAGGTTGCAGGCCATGGCTGGCTGGGCCTGGGAGGGGCCAGCAATTGCAATGAACAACAAACTGTTACACACAACAGCCAATGAAAACGATTTAGAACAATTTCACCTAACCCCAAAAGTTTGACTCCAAAACGTTCGACCCCCAATTTCCCGCATATATATATATGTGGGGGGGTAAAGTATATAAAAAATGTATAGGGGTAAGGTGGGGGGGCTGTGGGGCATCTCCCCCCACATATATATTTGCAGGAAATAAAAATAAAAAAGTCAAACTTTTGGAAAGTCAAACCTTTGGGTCCAGTAAAATCAGTTAGATTCATGAAAACTACCATTCTATTGTTACAATGCAGTATTTGATACATTCTGTATAGTAACACAGAATGTGCAGTTTTCATTGGCTGTTCTTCTGAGCCAGTGAAATTACATAGTGACGTGTTGTTGTTGCCACAGGAGTCAGCACGGCGCCACCTTCATTTCACGAGTTACTGTGAAGTGAAGGTGTCGAGGCGTGGCGTTGTCGGTCCTGACTTGTAAGAGAGAGAGCCTGCCCTGCTGCACTGTGTGGTGCGGCATAGTTGCTTCCTGGGCCCCCCTCTGCCTGCTTTTCATTTGTGTAGATGCCAGTGTGCGCACCCACCCCCCCACCCTGAGGCCCCGACAGGAGACCAAGTCCCAGCTGGCAAAGCAGGTAAGTCACTTGTTGTTGCGTGCGGTGCAGCCTGAGCCTGTCACAGTCAAGTGAACAGGCAAGGAAGGCCTAGGTCGGGGCCCGGTGTCGGAACGGTCCCCTGATGGTGTCCTGACTTCCCAGGAGTCAGGACCCCACCAGGGGACCGTCCGTGCCCAGGCTTCTGTCTCTGTGTGCAGTGTGCTGCTGACAGCAGTCAGTGCCAGGCCCAGGCCGATTTCTGTGACCAGGGGCTGCCAGCTGCCGCAGACTGAGTCGGATGACTCTGCCGCGGGCGGCCGGACCCGTGGATTGTGCCGAGAAGTATGTTTTTTACTTTTTTCTTTGAAAACCTGACTTTCCGTGGGGCCGGTGGCCGGGGCCCCGCCCCACGGAAGGTAGGTTTTAAAAGAAATAACTTATTTTGAGTGGCGGCTGTGGCCCATCACTTCGAAAGTGATAGGCCCCAGCCGCCCAAATATACGTTTTTTCTTTTAATTTCCTTCCGGGGGGCCGCTGCGCCGCGCGCCTATTTTTGTCATCATCAGGCTCAGCATGGCCGTGCGGTGGTGGCCCCAAGGAAGGTAGCCTAAGTGATTGAGGCAAGGCAGGGCAAAGCCCAGGACCGGGCGGGGCACGGGCAGCAGCGTGGTCCCACTAGTGTCTGTCACAAAAGGAATGAATTGTCGTTTGCAACTTTGGCCACTTTTTCATTGGTGCCGAGCCTGACTCGAGACAATTGTATGCCCCAGTCTGACCCTGGATAGCATTCATCTAAGCGAAACATGAACTGTGAATTTTTGTCTGGGTGTTTCCCTTCTTCCCTCTAATGTTATCAGCCTCATTAGTTCACAAACAAGCTTCAGCGAGGGGACCTGGAACGGTGCACGTATTGGGCCGAAGCGGAAATGGCTGAACTTCGCGAGAAAAGCCCATGCAAAGACAAACTTCTGAAATGCCATTTCAGGCTTAAAGATACACACATGGAAACTAGACAGGGATAAATATGGTGCACATGCCCACTAATCTGTCGTCATAAATAAAAGCACTAGTTGAGTATTCGTGTATAATTCTCAACCGTATTTTGCTGTCATTTTTTTACATAATTCCAGCGCATGTTTTCTATCCTGATGTGTGGTTTATACACCAGATGTGGTCCCTTAACCTGGGTACAATACGCTCCGAGCATGTCTTCCGAATGAGAGTACATGCAATCCTCAGCTAGGAATCCTTGGATAGGGAGGTGGGTGTCTGTTACACCTTGCAGTTTAGTGAAGTATGTCAAGAATATGTCAGTGGGAAGGAGATTTCCGAATATGCATTCTCCTCTGGCTCCTGAATATTGGGTGACAAAACATATTTAGTTTTTTAATATGTGTTAAGGTGGAAAGAGGCCCTAAACCAGAAGTAGCACAAGCCGTTGATTTCACACCAATGTCTTGCAGAAATGACTTTTTACGAGTTATACAACACCATGTTCATGCTTGAAGGAAGGGTGAAGGGGGATGCATTCATGAGATGTGATGACTGATAAGGGCTTGAGAGTAAATTGATTACACAAAACACCTGGATGAGGTGACTGAAGAACGGGCTGAGGGGAGGGTGCTCTTCCTGGAGGTAACCGATTAACAATACTTGGTGTACTTTAACAGACTGTCAGATGGGGCCGAAGGGGTAGAGACAAATACAGTTCAACAGTGACTGAAACAGAAATGCTTTTTTATTTATTTGCATTTTTAAAGCGCTCACACAGCCCGGGGCCATCGAGACTCAGTTACAAGAGGAGCATGTCTTAGTTGTGTATTTATAACGCGCTTAATACCCAGAGGTGTCTAAGCGAGGAGTCGGGGATCGAGCCAGTGTTGCTTCGTGTCGTCTTTGCTTCCAATTATTTATTCAGCATGAGGTTAAATAAAAAAGTGTTTTTGAGTATGTCTCAGATTTTTAATTACTGCAACATCTGTTAACTTTCATTCAATCAAACCTAATGTTTTAAGTACAGTCTATTATTTTTCCTAGTGTACGTCAAAACATAAAGATACTCTCACAGTGAGTCTCACAAGAGACCCCAACTCCACTCAGAGCCATTTGGGAAACAGGGCGGTGGGAGGGGGTGGGCGGTCATTCTACAAAATTGACAAATAAGATAACATCCACAGGTTTGCAACAATTTTATCAAAGCATTATCGCTTCAAGGACAGCAAGTATGGTCCAGACATCTAACAAGTGTGCTCAAGAACTTAGAAGTATGTTCAAATGCACTCTTTTGCCTCTGGGGTTGCCGGAATGCTGGAACCACTACACCTACCATAACAAGTGTTTTCCAACTTTAAAGCATTATACTTTCTCAACCCATGTGTGCCCTTCCCCATCCATCCCACTACTAGCCCGTGCCAGCAGATGCTTCAGCACCAAACATGTGACATGGAGCAGCAGCAATGTGATGGGCTGGTGGTGGGCCGATCTAGGTCTAGCACTGAACTGGCACAGGCCGCGCGTGGCATTATGGGGCCAATATTTTTTGTGGGTCTTCTTCCTCCTCGCAAGTGTTCTGTCTGCTGCCGGTCACACAGAGCTTTCAGCAGAGGTGAGTATAGTGCGGCCTGTATAAATAAATCACAACATCACTCGAGAACGATTTCCAACTCGGTCAATGTCTATTTCTCAAACTGAGGACCCCGTCCTCCTCCTCGTCACTTCCTGTTCCTTTCCCCCAAAAAGGGCCCCACCTCCACATAATGAGGTGGACAGACAAATGCCCTTAAATCTACAACATTACACAATGTGTGTCTTGTATTAGTCGTACTGAAACCACTTAGAAATACTGTGGAACACGAAACCGTATCTGTCAGCGGGTTTAGTGGCAGAATGCATTTTCTACACACATCGAAAAATATAATTCCATTTTAGAAACACAATATATTAATTATTTGAGCGTCAGCACATTTTATTTCTAGAAAATAACTGTTAGGCAAAACCCCTTTCCCTCTAGCGTTATAAAGCATGGTTTTAAAATCCGACCGTAACAATGTTCCATCCATAAAATTAGAAGCAAAACTGATAAAACAATTTCTCGGCTATGGGCCTCACTTGTAAGGCCATTTGTTTTAGCGCCTTGTCTCTACAGAGACACGACGAGACAGACCGACAGTCCCTTTGGCATTATATTTTAACATTCAGCTGTTCGGCAACAACCCCGTGTAGTAATGTCTCTTATTGACCCTCAAGCTAGTAATGTCTTCCAAAGGGATGCTTTTTCACATAAAATTGTAGTCTAGATCGGGCTCTAATATTTCACTGCTCGTCCGCCATTTGTTCTTGTTGCCAATGGCTATGTACCATAGAATTATAAATGGTTTTAAACAGCTGCCAATGGAGGACAAATTGCATGCATCCTGGGAGCCCAGCTTCATGAACTCATACATTGTGAATTGCTACTTTGTCAGGAGGACCTTGGTAATGCTGATAATTTAAAGCACACACACAAACACGCACGCACTTCACTATCGAACATAAACATATTTATATAGTACTAACAACTGCGAGGATGTCTCTGTGCGGTAGGCACTTGTTCTACGAAATGAAAGTGCTGCATAAAAGGAAGGTATAATTGTTGACACTAGGCCGCGGACTCGTGCTGTTGCACTATTTACTCGTAAGCTTCAGCTTCGCCTTCCGGTTGACCTCACCGACATGAACACTTTTTTTGTCAAGTGGGTCTACTGCTTAGCCCCTCGAACCTGATTAACCCAACCGTTTTTCATTCGGATTGCATCTGGATTTTATCATTGAAAAACGCTTCTGTACATCAGGTTCATCGACTTCGACATGCCAGTTGCTGCAGACATGTTTACGTTCAGAAGCCACGTGACTAGTTTCTAGTTGTGTACGATAAAGGAATCATGCACTGAATCTAGACTGAACAATTCTGCAGTCACTCTCCACTTCCAGAGAGAGTTCCTTCTCTTGTCTGCCAAAGGAAATGAGCTTTGACGAGCACAATGTGTTATCAGTATTTTTATAGAATTTTAAGTGTCTACTTTCCAAAATTAGAGGAAGGGGTGAACGCTTACGCTGCACAGAGCTGTCTATAGAATCAAATGCACTGACTGTACTCTCTCTTTGCTCTCAATTTATCTCCCTTTCTGCTCTCTCATTTACTCTGTTTTCCTCTCTCTCTGTCCCTAAGGCTCAATCTATATTTCTCTCTTTCATCCTCATTGACTTTAGCTCTTTCTTTCTATCTGCATGTGGTAGTGACGTTGTGGTGAGCTTATTTGCCACACCCACCTCAGCTGTTGCTGACAGCAGCGTGATTAGAGAAAAAATACAAATAACTTGAAGGAGGTGGTGGTCTCTACTATTCTGTGTGGCTGAAAGGGAAGCTATTAAAAAAAACATTATTTAAATGTGCAAACATTGTCAAGTGGCTCTTTTGAAATGTTTGCTATGTGTATTTCTAATGATCACTTTGCATATATATTATAGTCATAATAAGAAGGTTACTGTTGGGTATTTTTGTGGAGATTTGGGGCCTGACTGTATTTTCTTACCGCCGAAAAATAATTTAGCAACAATCACTCCTTGTATTCAGATTGGGCCATGTACAACAATAATACAGTGGACATGCATTATTTCAGCACACAGACATGCGTGGTTGGTATGCGTGGTTGGTATGTGTGGTTGGTGGTATTTTGGTGAGCATAATTCCCTTGTTTTATTTGTGGCCCCAATATCCAGAACCCCTTATTTTTGTTTAGATTTTTCGTGTAATCACTAGAGAGACCTCAGGCTTGCATTTCAGGAACACCACATTTTCATTTTTAGTGTGCCACCATGGGCAATTTCTCTCTGTCTTATCTACGGCAGCGAGCTATCATGTGGTATTCTTCACTATCTTATATACGGTAGTGAACTATGTACCGGGCCTCCCTTTCTGCCGACTCATAGACCTCCGGCAGACTACAACACACACAGTTAGCAACAATTGCTCATTCTGAATTACATTGTGCACACGGCTGCAGCCAAATCTTATGTTTAGCTACCTTGAAAATGACAATTGCACTGTCTAAACATCTCCCCACATCATCAGCACTGTATTGGTAAATATAAAACACACCACCCGTCTTCTTTCAAATATTTTTGTGTATTATAAAAGTTGCATTTAAACACGATCTCACTCTTCACAGAAAAAAAAAATGAAATAGCACAGTAACAGCATTATCTGTGATACACTGAAAAGAGAGTGGCGGTGACAAGAACTCAATTTGCAACATTAAACACGTGAGTAAAGCACAGGAATCTCCTTTCCTACACTGACTGAATATTCTCGTACACACTCAGTCCCCACACCTCAGCGAGATAATTAACAGGATTATTCAGCATGTAACTTCTTTGGCTGTTCGCCTTCTGGAGGGGTTCACCCAGCAAGGACAAGCATCTGCCGTCACTCGAACTGGGACTTGTTTAATGGAAAAGCCAGTCTCTGCAACCAAGTTCAATCTGCTTTAGGAATCAGGCCTCCCCAGCTGTCAACCCCGTCCTTCTTTGAGCTGTGTCAAGATGTCTCTCTCTTTCTTCCCCCAGATTCTGCAGCAAAGCACGAGTCACAGCCTCCAACATGATGCTTGATGTGACGTGCTCCAATCAGAATCAATCATGTTCTATCCTCCTACTTTTAACAATGGTTCTTCTTGTACAGTTGCAACTGTAACAAGCTGATTTCCTGCTTATTCAAAGTCTTTGCTTCCTGCAGTTACTGTGGGCAGAGCACAGGAAGGCAAAGAAAAAAAAAAACTTGAATGTGTGTTTAAAACTGATTTTCAGAGTCTGCCTCTTTCTGCAGTGAAGACACATTCTTTTATTAATGAGTTATAATTATTAGTCTTGTTAGTGATATTAGTTTGTTAATTACCAAATGTGTCTCTTGCTACATAGGCATTTCAGGTGAGAAATGGTGTGCATTTTGAAGGTACAGATGTGTGCTTTTAACTGTGAAAAATGTATTTGCATTTTATATGTAAAAATTGTTTTTGACTGAATAACCTGCCCTTACTTATATGTACATGTTACACTGGCAACACATTAGCTTGAAACAATTGCATCATAGCAATGCACCAAACCCATGCAGTGGTGCTGCATAAAATAAAAACATGCTACACATTGATCCTGTGCAGTAGTGCTGTACTCTGTGCTGTAACACGCCAAATATCCTTACATTACCCTTGTCTTACTGAGCAAAGCACATTACAAAAACCTAGAAAAACCATATTAATTAATTCCTGATAGAAGGTTAATATTCCAAGTTGGATAGTCTGGTGCACTCCCATTGTCCTCTTTGAAAATAAACTTTTGAGAAGGGGGAATGGACAAATAGAAACAATGAGGGCTCCTGTCTGCTTTGGGTAAAACCAAAGAGCATTTTGAGAACATCAGAATGACCACATATTTTTATATTTGACAAATTTGACTGTCATGTAAGGGTTGTATGTTTAAATCACTAAGTGCATAATGCACATTGGGCTTGGTGCCCATTTCATTTCACAACACTCACTCTAGCATAAAAATATTTGTAACCATATATACTTATTCAGACATCCTAAGGGATTGAATGGGATAATAAAATGGCTACCACATCCGCCACTCCATTTGAGCCTGAGGGTTGGCTTGCTTCTCGTTTGTGGTGAATTTTAGAAAACGGCGAGGGGCAGGAGCCTAATGGACAGACTTCCATAGCTAATTATATATATATATATATATATATATATATATATATATATATATATATATATATATATATATATTACATGGCCACGGTAGTGGCCATGTAGTTATGGTTAAGTTGCTGTTTCCATAGGAAGAGCACTTTTTGGATGGCTTATAACTTCGCTCTCCCTGGACGGATCCTCACCAAACTTTGCAAAAAAAAGTATTTGGGTCACTCTGAATTCTTTTGCAAAGTTTGGTGAGGATTTGTCCAGGGGGGGCAAAGTTATAGGGGGGGTCCCAAAACTTTTTTTTTCCCATAGACATAATGGGAAAAAACTTTGCTCACGCCTACAGCCCAAACCGCTGGACGGATTTACACCAAATTAGCGGCAGGAGCGGCGGCTTGGTCCAGAAACAGTGCTTTGCTTTATTTGGTGTAAATCCGTCCAGTAGTTTTTAAAAAAATGACAAAAATGCAAGTGAAAAAAATTAGTGATATCTGTGTTCGCTTCGCGGACACACTTCCCTATTCGCTCCGCGGACAGGACGGTGATTGGGCAAGCAGCTTGTGTGTTGTCCGCGGACATCTGACGTGCTCTCTCATTGGATGCGTGAAAGCGTGCAGTGCGTCTGGCTTCAGAGACGCCCGCCATCTTTGTTCTTTCCATGAGAGGCTTTGTATCCCGCCTGCACAGTAAGTCCCCCACCCCCGCTCATGCCCGTGTCTGTCTCCTGTTCCTCCCACCCCCCACTCATGTCCTTGTGTCTTTCTCCCTCCCTCCCGCTGGCTCATGTCCGTGTGTCTTTCTCCCGCCCGCCCACCCCCCGCTCATGTCTGTGTGTCTTTCTCCCTCCCGCCCACCCCCCGCTCATGCCCCGCTCGTGCCCTGCTCGTCTCTCCCAACCGCCCACCCCCTGCTCTTGCCCCGTGTGTCTCTCCCACCCCAGTGTGTCTCTACCACCCGCTGCTCATGTCTGTGTGTTTCTCGCCGCCCGCTCATGTCTGTGTGTCTCTCCCCACCCGCCGCCCACCCCCCGCTCATGTCCGTATGTCTCTCACCACCTGCCGCCCACCCCCGCTCATGTCCGTGTGTCTCTCCCCACCCCCGCTCATGTCCGTGTGTCTCTCCCCACCCGCCGCCCACCCCCCGCTCATGCCCCGTGTGTCTCTCCCCCTCCCGCCCACCCCCGCTCATGTCCGTGTGTCTCTCCCCACCCGCCGCCCAGGGCCCCCACTCATGTCATGTGTGTCTCTCCCCCTCCCGCCCACCCCCCGCTCATGCCCCATGTGTCTCTCTCCTTCCCCCCACCCCCCACTCATCCCCCTTGTGTCTCTCTCCCTCCCCCCCACCCATGCCCCGTGTGTCTCTCCCCCTCCCCCCACGTGTGTCTCTCCCCCTCCCCCCATGCCCCGTGTGTCTCTCCCCCTTCCGCCCACCCCCCGCTCATGCCCGGTGTCTCTTTCCCCCTCCCGCCCACCCCCGCTCTTGTCCCGTGTCTCTTTCCCCCTCGCGCCCACCCCCGCTCTTGCCCTGTGTCTCTTTCCCCCTCCCGCCCACCCCTGCTCTTGCCCCGTGTCTCTTTCCCCCTCCCGCCCACCACCGCTCTTGACCCGTGTCTTTCTCCCTCCCGCCCACCCCTGCTCTTGCCCCCTCCTGCCCACCCCCGCTCTTGCCCCGTGTCTTTCCCCCTCCCGCCCACCCCCACTCTTGCCCCGTGTCTTTCCCCCTCCCGCCCACCCCCGCTCTTGCCCCGTGTCTTTCCCCCTCCCTCCCACCCCCGCTCTTGCCCCGTGCCTTTCCCCCTGCTGCCCACCCCCGCTCTTGCCCCGTGTCTTTCTCCCTCCCGCCCACCCCCGCTCTTGCCCCGTGTCTTTCTCCCTCCCGCCCACCCCCGCTCTTGCCCCGTGTCTTTCTCCCTCCCGTCCACCCCCGCTCAAGCCCCTTGTGTCTCTCCCCCTCCCGCCCACCCCCGATCATGCCCCGTGTGTCTCTCTCCCTCCCCCCCACCCCCCGCTCATGCCGCGTGCGTCTCTCTCCCTCCCCCCCACCCCCCGCTCATGCCCTGTGTGTCTCTCTCCCCTTACCCCCACCCCCCGCTCATGCCCCGTGTGTCTCTCTCCCTCCCCCCACCCCGCTCATGCCCCATGTGTCTCTCTCCCTCCCGCCCATCCCCCGCTCATGCCCTGTGTGTCTCTCTCCCTCCCGCCCACCCCCCGCACATGCCCCGTGTGTCTCTCTCCCTCCCGCCCAACCCCACTCATGCCCCGTGTGTCTCTCTCCCTCCCCCCACCCCCCGCTCATGCCCCGTGTATCTCTCTCACTCCCCCACCCCGCTCATGCCCCGTGTGTCTCTCTCCCCTTCCCCCACCCCACGCTCAAGCCCCATGTCTGTCTTCTGTTCCCCCGCTCATGCCCCGTGTCTGTGTCCTGTTCCCCCCACCCCTGCTCATGCCCCGTGTCTATCTCCTGTTGCCCCCCACCCCTCCCGCTCATGCCCTGTGTCTGTCTCCTGTTCCCCCCACCCGCTCATGCCCCGTGTCTGTCTCCTGTTCCCCCCACATGCTCATGCCCCGTGTCTCTCTCTTGTTGCCCCCCACCCCACCGCTCATGCCCCATGTTTGTCTCCTGTTCTCCCCACCCCCTGCTCATGCCCCGTGTCTGTCTCCTGTTGCCCCCCACCGCCCCGCTCATGCCCCGTGTCTGTTCTCCCCACCCCCCGCTCATGCCCGTGTCTGTTGTTCCCCCCACCCCCCGCTCATGCCCCGTGTCTGTCTCCTGTTCCCCCCACCCCTTGCTCATGCCCTGTGTCTCTCCTGTTGCCCCCCACCCCCGGCTCATGCCCTGTGTCTCTCCTGTTGCCCCCCACCCCCGGCTCATGCCCCGTGTCTGTCTCCTGTTCCCCCCACCCCCCGCTCATGCCCGTGTCTGTTGTTCCCCCCACCCCCGCTCATGCCCCGTGTCTCTCCTGTTGCCCCCCACCCCCGGCTCATGCCCCGTGTCTGTCTCCTTTTGCCCCCCACCCCCTGCTCATGCCCCGTGTCTGTCTCCTGTTCCCCCCCACCCCCTGCTCATGCCCCGTGTCTGTCTCCTGTTGCCCCCCCGCTCATGCCCCGTGTCTGTCTCCGGTTCCCCCCACCCGCTCATGTCCCGTGTCTCTCTCCTGTTGCCCCCCACCCCCTGCTCATGCCCCGTGTCTGTTTCCTGTACCCCCCCACCCCCCGCTCATGCTCATGTCTGTCTCCTGTAAACCCCCCACCCCCCCGCTCATGCCCCATGTCTGTCTCCTGTTGCCCCCCTGCTCATGCCCCGTGTCTGTCTCCGGTTCCCCCCACCCGCTCATTTCCCGTGTCTGTCTCCTGTTGCCCCCGACCCCCCGCTCCTCCCCTGTGTCTCTCTCCTGTTGCCCCCCACCCCCGCTCATGCCCTGTGTCTGTCTCTTTTGTTCCCCCCACCCCCCGCTCATGCCCTGTGTCGGTCTCCTGTTCTCCCCACCCCCCGCTCATGCTCCGTGTCTGTCTCCTGTTGCCCCTCACCCCCGCTCATGCCCCGTGTCTGTCTCCTGTTGCCCTCACCCCGCGCTCATGCCCCGTGTCTGTCTCCTGTTGCCCCCGACCCCCCGCTCCTCCCCTGTGTCTCTCTCCTGTTGCCCCCCACCCCCGCTCATGCCCTGTGTCTGTCTCTTTTGTTCCCCCCACCCCAGGCTCATGCCCTGTGTCTGTCTCCTGTTCTCCCCACCCCCCGCTCATGCTCCGTGTCTGTCTCCTGTTCCCCCCCACCCCCTGCTCATGCCCCGTGTCTGTCTCCTGTTGCCCTCACCCCGCGCTCATGCCCCGTGTCTGTCTCCTGTTGCCCCCGACCCCCCGCTCCTGCCCTGTGTCTCTCTCCTGTTGCCCCCACCCCCGCTCATGCCCTGTGTCTGTCTCTTTTGTTCCCCCCACCCCCGCTCATGCCCTGTGTCTGTCTCCTGTTCCCCCCACCCCCCGCTCATGCCCTGTGTCTCTCCCCTGTTGCCCCCCACCCCCTGCTCATGCCCCGTGTCTGTTTCCTGTACCCCACCACCCCCCGCTCATGCTCATGTCTGTCTCCTGTAAACCCCCCACCCCCCGCTCATGCCCCATGTCTGTCTCCTGTTGCCCCCCTGCTCATGCCCCATGTCTGACTCCTGTTCCCCCCACCCGCTCATGTCCCGTGTCTCTCTCCTGTTGCCCCCCACCCCCCGCTCATGCCCCGTGTCTGTCCCCTCCCACCCCCCGCTCATGCCCTGTGTCTCTCTCCTGTTGCCCCCCACCCCCTGCTCATGCCCCATGTCTGTCTCCTGTACCCCCCCACCCCCCGCTCATGCCCCATGTCTCTCTCCTGTTGCCCCCCACTACCCCGCTCATGCCCCGTGTCTGTCTTCTGTACCCCCCACCCCCTGCTCATGCCCCCTGTCTGTCTCCTGTTCCCCCCACCCCCCGCTCATGCCCCATGTCTGTCTCCTCTTGCTCCCACCCATGCCCCGTGTCTGTCTCCTGTACCCCCCCACTCCGCGCTCATGCCCGTGTTTGTCTCCTGTTCTCCCCACCCCCTGCTCATGCCCCGTGTCTTTTTCCTGGTCCTGCCACCCCCCTCTCATGCCCCGTGTCTGTCTCCTGTTGCCCCCCACCGCCCCGCGTCTGTTCTCCCCACCCCCCGCTCATGCCCCGTGTCTGTCTCCTGTTCCCCCCACCCCCGCTCATGTCCCGTGTCTCTCCTGTTGCCCCCCACCCCCGCTCATGCCCCGTGTCTCTCCTGTTGCCCCCCACCCCCCGCTCATGCCCCGTGTCTGTCTCCTGTTGCCCCCCACCCCCCGCTCATGCCCCGTGTCTGTCTCCTGTTGCCCCTCACCCCCGCTCATGCCCCGTGTCTGTCTCTGTTGTTCCCCCCACCCCCGCTCATGCCCCGTGTCTGTCTCCTGGTCCCCCCACCCCCCGCTCATGCCCCGTGTCCTCTCCTGTTGCCCCCCACCCCCCGCTCATGCCCCGTGTCTGTCTCCTGTACCCCCCCACCGCCCGCTCATGCCCCGTGTCTGTCTCCTGTTGCCCTCCCCGCTTATGCCCCGTGTCTGTCTCCGGTTCCCCCCACCCGCTCATGTCCCGTGTCTCTCTGCTGTTGCCCCCCACCCCCCGCTCATGCCCCGTGTCTGTCTCCTGTTGCCCCCCACCCCCTCTCATGCCCCGTGTCTGTCTCCTGTTCTCCCCACCCCCTGCTCATGCCCCGTGTCTGTCTCCTGTTGCCCTCACCCCCCGCTCAGGCCCCGTGTCTGTCTCCTGTTGCCCCCCACCCCCTGCTCCTGCCCTGTGTCTGTCTCCTGTTGCCCCCCACCCCCTGCTCATGCCCCGTGTCTGTCTCCTGTTGCCCTCACCCCGCGCTCATGCCCCGTGTCTGTCTCCTGTTGCTCCCGACCCCCCGCTCCTCCCCTGTGTCTCTCTCCTGTTGCCCCCCACCCCCGCTCATGCCCTGTGTCTGTCTCTTTTGTTCCCCCCACCCCAGGCTCATGCCCTGTGTCTGTCTCCTGTTCTCCCCACCCCCCGCTCATGCTCCGTGTCTGTCTCCTGTTCCCCCCCACCCCCTGCTCATGCCCCGTGTCTGTCTCCTGTTGCCCTCACCCCGCGCTCATGCCCCGTGTCTGTCTCCTGTTGCCCCCGACCCCCCGCTCCTGCCCTGTGTCTCTCTCCTGTTGCCCCCACCCCCGCTCATGCCCTGTGTCTGTCTCTTTTGTTCCCCCACCCCCGCTCATGCCCTGTGTCTGTCTCCTGTTCCCCCCACCCCCCGCTCATGCCCTGTGTCTCTCCCCTGTTGCCCCCCACCCCCTGCTCATGCCCCGTGTCTGTTTCCTGTACCCCACCACCCCCCGCTCATGCTCATGTCTGTCTCCTGTAAACCCCCCACCCCCCGCTCATGCCCCATGTCTGTCTCCTGTTGCCCCCCTGCTCATGCCCCATGTCTGACTCCTGTTCCCCCCACCCGCTCATGTCCCGTGTCTCTCTCCTGTTGCCCCCCACCCCCCGCTCATGCCCCGTGTCTGTCCCCTCCCACCCCCCGCTCATGCCCTGTGTCTCTCTCCTGTTGCCCCCCACCCCCTGCTCATGCCCCATGTCTGTCTCCTGTACCCCCCCACCCCCCGCTCATGCCCCATGTCTCTCTCCTGTTGCCCCCCACTACCCCGCTCATACCCCGTGTCTGTCTTCTGTACCCCCCACCCCCTGCTCATGCCCCGTGTCTGTCTCCTGTTCCCCCCACCCCCCGCTCATGCCCCATGTCTGTCTCCTCTTGCTCCCACCCATGCCCCGTGTCTGTCTCCTGTACCCCCCCACTCCGCGCTCATGCCCGTGTTTGTCTCCTGTTCTCCCCACCCCCTGCTCATGCCCCGTGTCTTTTTCCTGGTCCTGCCACCCCCCGCTCATGCCCCGTGTCTGTCTCCTGTTGCCCCCCACCGCCCCGCGTCTGTTCTCCCCACCCCCCGCTCATGCCCCGTGTCTGTCTCCTGTTCCCCCCACCCCCGCTCATGTCCCGTGTCTCTCCTGTTGCCCCCCACCCCCGCTCATGCCCCGTGTCTCTCCTGTTGCCCCCCACCCCCCGCTCATGCCCCGTGTCTGTCTCCTGTTGCCCCCCACCCCCCGCTCATGCCCCGTGTCTGTCTCCTGTTGCCCCTCACCCCCGCTCATGCCCCGTGTCTGTCTCTGTTGTTCCCCCCACCCCCGCTCATGCCCCGTGTCTGTCTCCTGTTCCCTCCACCCCCCGCTCATGCCCCGTGTCCTCTCCTGTTGCCCCCCACCCCCCCGCTCATGCCCCGTGTCTGTCTCCTGTACCCCCCACCGCCCGCTCATGCCCCGTGTCTGTCTCCTGTTGCCCTCCCCGCTCATGCCCCGTGTCTGTCTCCGGTTCCCCCCACCCGCTCATGTCCCGTGTCTCTCTGCTGTTGCCCCCCACCCCCCGCTCATGCCCCGTGTCTGTCTCCTGTTGCCCCCCACCCCCTCTCATGCCCCGTGTCTGTCTCCTGTTCTCCCCACCCCCTGCTCATGCCCCGTGTCTGTCTCCTATTGCCCTCACCCCCCGCTCAGGCCCCGTGTCTGTCTCCTGTTGCCCCCCACCCCCTGCTCCTGCCCTGTGTCTCTCTCCTGTTGCCCCCCCACCCCCCGCTCATGCCCCGTGTCTGTCTCTTTTGTTCCCCCCACCCCCCGCTCATGCCCTGTGTCTGTCTCCTGTTCCCCCCACCCCCCGTTCATGCCCAGTGTCTCTCCCCTGTTGCCGCCCACCCCCCTCTCATGCCCCGTGTCTGTCTCCTGTTCTCCCCACCCCCGCTCATGCTCCGTGTCGGTCTCCTGTTCCCCCCCACCCCCTGCTCATGCCCCGTGTCTGTCTCCTGTTGCCCCCCCCGCTCATGCCCCGTGTCTGTCTCCGGTTCCCCCCACCCGCTCATGTCCCGTGTCTCTCTCCTGTTGCCCCCCACCCCCTGCTCATGCCCCGTGTCTGTTTCCTGTACCCCCCCACCCCCCGCTCATGCTCATGTCTGTCTCCTGTAAACCCCCCACTCCCCCGCTCATGCCCCATGTCTGTCTCCTGTTGCCCCCCTGCTCATGCCCCATGTCTGACTCCTGTTCCCCCCACCCGCTCATTTCCCGTGTCTGTCTCCTGTTGCCCCGACCCCCCGCTCCTCCCCTGTGTCTCTCTCCTGTTGCCCCCCACCCCCGCTCATGCCCTGTGTCTGTCTCTTTTGTTCCCCCCACCCCCCGCTCATGCCCTGTGTCTGTCTCCTGTTCTCCCCACCCCCCGCTCATGCTCCGTGTCTGTCTCCTGTTGCCCTCACCCCCGCTCATGCCCCGTGTCTGTCTCCTGTTGCCCTCACCCCGCGCTCATGCCCCGTGTCTGTCTCCTGTTGCCCCCGACCCCCCACTCCTCCCCTGTGTCTCTCTCCTGTTCCCCCCACCCCCCGCTCATGCCCTGTGTCTGTCTCCTGTTCTCCCCACCCCCCGCTCATGCTCCGTGTCTGTCTCCTGTTCCCCCCCACCCCCTGCTCATGCCCCGTGTCTGTCTCCTGTTGCCCTCACCCCGCGCTCATGCCCCGTGTCTGTCTCCTGTTGCCCCCGACCCCCCGCTCCTGCCCTGTGTCTCTCTCCTGTTGCCCCCACCCCTGCTCATGCCCTGTGTCTGTCTCTTTTGTTCCCCCCACCCCCGCTCATGCCCTGTGTCTGTCTCCTGTTCCCCCCACCCCCCGCTCATGCCCTGTGTCTCTCCCCTGTTGCCCCCCACCCCCTGCTCATGCCCCGTGTCTGTTTCCTGTACCCCCCCACCCCCCGCTCATGCTCATGTCTGTCTCCTGTAAACCCCCCACCCCCCGCTCATGCCCCATGTCTGTCTCCTGTTGCCCCCCTGCTCATGCCCCATGTCTGACTCCTGTTCCCCCCACCCGCTCATGTCCCGTGTCTCTCTCCTGTTGCCCCCCACCCCCCGCTCATGCCCCGTGTCTGTCCCCTCCCACCCCCCGCTCATGCCCTGTGTCTCTCTCCTGTTGCCCCCCACCCCCTGCTCATGCCCCATGTCTGTCTCCTGTACCCCCCCACCCCCCGCTCATGCCCCATGTCTCTCTCCTGTTGCCCCCCACTACCCCGCTCATGCCCCGTGTCTGTCTTCTGTACCCCCCACCCCCTGCTCATGCCCCGTGTCTGTCTCCTGTTCCCCCCACCCCCCGCTCATGCCCCATGTCTGTCTCCTCTTGCTCCCACCCATGCCCCGTGTCTGTCTCCTGTACCCCCCCACTCCGCGCTCATGCCCGTGTTTGTCTCCTGTTCTCCCCACCCCCCGCTCATGCCCGTGTCTGTTGTTCCCCCCACCCCCCGCTCATGCCCCGTGTCTGTCTCCTGTTCCCCCCACCCCCGCTCATGTCCCGTGTCTCTCCTGTTGCCCCCCACCCCCGCTCATGCCCCGTGTCTCTCCTGTTGCCCCCCACCCCCCGCTCATGCCCCGTGTCTGTCTCCTGTTGCCCCCCACCCCCCGCTCATGCCCATGTCTGTCTCCTGTTGCCCCTCACTCCCGCTCATGCCCCGTGTCTGTCTCTGTTGTTCCCCCCACCCCCGCTCATGCCCCGTGTCTGTCTCCTGTTCCCCCCACCCCCCGCTCATGCCCCGTGTCCTCTCCTGTTGCCCCCCACCCCCTGCTCATGCCCCGTGTCTGTCTCCTGTACCCCCCACCGCCCGCTCATGCCCCGTGTCTGTCTCCTGTTGCCCTCCCCGCTCATGCCCCGTGTCTGTCTCCGGTTCCCCCACCCGCTCATGTCCCGTGTCTCTCTGCTGTTGCCCCCCACCCCCCGCTCATGCCCCGTGTCTGTCTCCTGTTGCCCCCCCACCCCCTCTCATGCCCCGTGTCTGTCTCCTGTTCTCCCCACCCCCTGCTCATGCCCTGTGTCTGTCTCCTGTTGCCCTCACCCTCCGCTCATGCCCTGTGTCTGTCTCCTGTTGCCCCCCACCCCCTGCTCCTGCCCTGTGTCTCTCTCCTGTTGCCCCCCCACCCCCCGCTCATGCCCCGTGTCTGTCTCTTTTGTTCCCCCCACCCCCCGCTCATGCCCTGTGTCTGTCTCCTGTTCCCCCCACCCCCCGTTCATGCCCAGTGTCTCTCTCCTGTTGCCCCCCACCCCCTGCTCATGCCCGTGTCTGTCTCCTGTACCCCCCCACCCCCCCGCTCATGCCCCATGTCTGTCTCCTGTTGCCCCCCTGCTCATGCCCCATGTCTGACTCCTGTTCCCCCCACCCGCTCATGTCCCGTGTCTCTCTCCTGTTGCCCCCCACCCCCCGCTCATGCCCCGTGTCTGTCTCCTGTACCCCCCACCCCCCCGCTCATGCCCTGTGTCTCTCTCCTGTTGCCCCCCACCCCCTGCTCATGCCCCATGTCTGTCTCCTGTACCCCCCCACCCCCTGCTCATGCCCCATGTCTCTCTCCTGTTGCCCCCCACTACCCCGCTCATGCCCCGTGTCTCTCTTCTGTACCCCCCACCCCCCGCTCATGCCCCGTGTCTGTCTCCTGTTCCCCCCACCCCCCGCTCATGCCCCGTGTCTGTCTCCTCCTGCCCCCCACCCCCTCACTCATGCCCCGTGTCTGTCTCCTGTTCTCCCCACCCCCCGCTCATGCCCCGTGTCTGTCTCCTGTTCCTCCCACCCTCGCTCATGCCCTGTGTCTGTCTCCTGTTGCCCCCCACCCCCCGCTCATGCCCCGTGTCTGTCTCCTGTTCTCCCCACCCCCCGCTCATGCTCCATGTCTGTCTCCTGTTCCCCCCCACCCCCCGCTCATGCCCCGTGTCTGTCTCCTGTTGCCCCCCACCCCACCGCTCATGCCCCGTGTCTGTCTCCTGTTGCCCCCCACCCCCCGCTCATGCCCCGTGTCTGTCTCCTGTTGCCCCCCACCCCCTGCTCATGCCCTGTGTCTGTCTCCTGTTGCCCCCCACCCCCTGCTCATGCCCCGTGTCTGTCTCTGTTGTTCCCCCACCCCCGCTCATGCCCCTTGTCTGTCTCCTGTTCCCCCACCCCCCGCTCATGCCCCGTGTCTCTCTCCTGTTGCCCCCCTACCCCCGCTCATGCCCCGTGTCTGTCTCCTGTACCCCCCACCCCCCGCTCATGCCCTGTGTCTGTCTCCTGTTGCCCCCCCACTCATGCCCCGTGTCTGTCTCCTGTTTCCCCCACCCACTCATGTCCCGTGTCTCTCTCCTGTTGCCCCCCACCCCCCGCTCATGCCCCGTGTCTGTCTCCTGTACCCCCCCACCCCACGCTCATGCCCCGTGTCTCTTTCCTGTTGCCCTGACTCCCCTGCTCATGCCCCGTGTTTGTCTTCTGTTGCCCCCCACCCCCCGCTCATGCCCCGTGTCTGTCTCCTGCATTCCCCCACTCCACGCTCATGCCCCGTGTCTCTCTCCTGTTGCCCCCACGCCTCCCTCTCTTGCCCTGTGTCTGTCTCCTGTTGCCCCCCACCCCCGCTCATTCCCTGTGTCTGTCTCCTGTTCTCCCCACCCCCGCTCATGCCCCGTATCTGTCTCCTGTTCCCCCATCCCCCGCTCATGCCCCGTGTCTGTCTCCTGTTCTCCCCACCGCCCCGCTCATGCCCCGTGTCTGTCTCCTGTTCTCCCCACCCCCCGCTCATGCCCCGTGTCTCTCTCCTGTTGACCCCACCCCCTGCTCATGCCCCGTGTCTGTCTCCTGTTGCCCCCCACCCCCCGCGCATGCCCCGTGTCTCCCTCGTGTTACCCCCCGCCCCCGCTCATGCTCCGGGTCTCCCTCGTGTTCCCCCCACCCACCGCTCATGCCCCTTGTCTCTCTCCTTTCCGCCCCACCCCCGCTATGTCCCGTATGTGCCCTGTACCCCCCGCTCATGCCCTGTGTCTCCCTCGTGTTCCTTCCCACCCCCTGCTCATACCCCGTGTCTCCCTCATGTTCCTCCCCACCCGCTGCTCATGCCCCGTGTCTCTCTCGTGTTCCCCCCACCACCGCTCATGCCCTGTGTTTCCTTCCTTTTCCCCCCCACTCCCTGCTCATGCCCCGTTTGTACCCTGTTCCCTCTCATCCCCCGCTCATGCCCATGTGTCTCCCCTGTGCCCCCCCAACCCCGCTCATGCACCGTTGTGTTCTTTATACACCCCGCCTTCCCTTTCCATGGTGGCCATCTTGTTAAAAGATTTTCCTTCCTACACCGAGATGCCGCAGGCGTCCCGGTGTAGGAAGGAAAATCTTTTTGTTTTTTTTACTACCCGGCATTCCCACTTTGAGGACATAAGATGTTAGTGGTCTTCATCTATTGAAAAGGATGTTATGGTCATGTTGTACTAATAAAAACCTTTAAAATTTAGTAAAAAAAAAATGTTACAGGGACGTTATGGTTAAGTTGCACTAATAAAAACCTATGAAATTCAATGAAAAAACTTTGTTAAAGGGACGCTATGGTTAAGTTGCGCTACAAAAAACCTATGAAATTCAGTGAAAAAACTTTGTTAAAGGGACGTTATGGTAAAGTTGCGCTACTAAAAACCTATGAAATTCAGTGAAAAAACGTTGTCAAAGGAACGTTATGGTTCCAAGTAAAACCGAAAAACCCTTGAAATTCGCCAGTTATGGTAAGCTAAGCAACCATAGCTCGTGCCACCACCGTGCACTGCTAAGACTAACACCCAGGACATCAAAGATGACATCACAAATGTCATTGATGACATCACTGATGACATCACATGTCTGGCTCACTCTTTTTTCTTTTGCTGACATATCTAGGCCACATGGTTTTCTTCAGTAACAGTCAGAAACTAAACATTTTATTTTATTTGTAGACGTATCCTTCAAGTAGGTTCTTACAGTAATTCTGTTAGAGTCCAGTCACATCATATGAAACATATACGTACGGGAAGACACAAGCTTGAAAGACAGCAATCCTTTTTGTGCATAAAGATAATCAATAGACTCATGAGCACTTTCTGATAGTTCTGTTGTTTTTTTTTATGGCTGTACTTTCCCTCTGGGTCCAATCACATCAAGTGATACATATACATAGGGTGAATAGCAGCTTTGAAACAGAGCAATCATTTATTTGCATGAAAATAATCAGTTAAGTTATGAATTGTTTCTGCTACTACTTGTGCTTTTTTGCTAACTTCACTTTCCCTGTATATACCCATATTGGTATGTGTTCTTGTGTCTTTGTGTTTTGTCTATAGTAATGTTTTATTAGCTACGTATTACATATTTCACAGTACACAAAAATCTATTAAGAAAACAATTATCATTTCATTATTCAACATATTAACATTACGAATATTATACCTTCATCTTGTTCACTGCACACCATGTTATGTTTCTATATCAGTAGCTTAGTATACTAGATAGAACCCAATAATAGAATGCTATTTATATAAATGCATCGTTCAATGCACTAATTAGGGTATGATATTTATTGCAATGATCCTTGACACTTGTTTCGCAACATTATAATAAGAATCCCTTATACACATATTTCATGAAAAGTACATACACATGTGATGTCATCAGTGATGTCATCAATGACATTTGTGATGTCATCTTTGATGTCCTGGGTGTTAGTCTTAGCAGTGCACGGTGGTGGCGCGAGTTATGGTTGCTTAGTTTACCATAACTGGCGAATTTCAAGGGTTTTTCGGTTTTACTTGGAACCATAACGTTCCTTTGACAAAGTTTTTTCACTGAATTTCATAGGTTTTAAGTAGCGCAACTTTACCATAACGTCCCTTTAACAAAGTTTTTTCACTGAATTTCATAGGTTTTTAGTAGCGCAACATAACCATAACGTCCCTTTAACAAAGTTTTTTCATTGAATATATATATATATTATACGGCCATGGTAGTGGCCGTGTAGTTATGGTTAAGTTGCTAATCACATAGGAAGAGCACGTTTTGGGCAGTTTATAACTTCGCTCTCCCTGGACGAATGCTCACCAAACTTTGCAAAAAAAGTATTTTGCCCACTCTGAATTTATTTGCAGTTTGGTGAGGTTTGGTTCAGGGGGGGCAAAGTTATAGGGGGGGTCCCAAAATTTCTTTTTTTCCCATAGACTGAATGGGGAAAAAAACATTGCTCACGTCTACAGCCCAAACCGCTGGACGGATTTTCACCAAATTTGTGACAGGAGCAGCGGCTTGATCCCAAAAGCGCGCTTTTGTAAATTTGGTGAAAAATTGTTCAGTAGTTTTTAAAAAAATGACCAAAAAGTAGGTCACAAAAAATTTGTGATATCTATGTCCGCTCCGCGGATACACTTCCCTGTTCGCTCCGCGGACAGTGTTCTGATTGGCTAATCAGCTTGCGTCATGTACGCAGACATGCGACGTGTTCGCTGATTGGATGGTGAGGAGCGTGAAGTGATTCAGATTTTTGGAAACGCCCACCATTTTGGATTCGCGGACAGCGGCCGCTGTCCACAGACATCGCGGTAAAAACATATGAAAAGACACAGCATTCCACTTGTCAAACTTATCAAATCATCTCTGGGGAGGTGAGGTGATGAGGATGGGATGGGATATGGCTGCAAGAAGCAAAAAAAAAAACAGGTGTTTTTTTGCCGCGAAAGTCCGCAAACAGGTTGGATGTTCGCGAACATTCCTGTGAAAGTTCGCGAACAACTTAGCATTACAGGGTTGGTGAAATGCAGTTCTTGGATGGCTTTTAACTTTGGCATCACTTAATGGAACTGCATGAAATTGTGCATATTCCTTGGCTGATTCTGAGTGAGTATGCAATGTTTGGTGGGATTCTGTCATGAGGGGGCAAAATTAGAGGGGGGTCCCAAAATAATGTAAGGGCTTATAAATGAGGTGCCATTTGATGAATCCTCACTTAATTTGGGAAACTGATAATACATTTAGATATGAATGTTTTTACAAAGTTTGGTTGGATTTTGTAAAGTGGGGGCAAAATTAGAGGGGAGTCCCAAAATAATGTAAAGGCTTATAAATGAGGTGCCATTTGACGAATCTACACTTCATTTGGCAAACTGATAATAGATCAAGATATACATGTTTTTGTGAAATTTGGTGGGATTCTGACAAGAGGAAGCAAAATTAGAGTGGGGGTCCCAAAATATTGTAAAGGCTTATAAATGTGGTGCCATTTGACAAATCTACACAAAGGTTTGCAAAAAGATTATAGATCTAGATTTAGATGTTTTCGTAAAGTCTGAATGGATTTTGTCAAGTGGGGTCTAGGTTATATCACAATGTATGTGCATACATTTGACACTTTTGAAGAAAAAAAAAACATGGGTGGATTTTCAGCAAACTTGTGTAAGGAGCATTGGCAAGGACCTACAAGCGTGGTTTTGCAAATGTGCCAGTGTTTTATTATTTGTCAAGTGTCATAATGTAGCTACAAAAAATAGCGGTATACCTTTAGTGACTGAGGGATAACCTGTGGCCATGGGCAGTGGCCAGATTTTCCGGGTCATGGAATAAGGTCGTGATCCGGACAATCTGGCTACTGGCCATGACCACAAGGGACAAAACATAGGATTAAAGTGGCAATGTCTACATGGGACTGGCTTTGTGGTAAAGTTATTGGGATACATTTGAAAGGGAAGAAAAATGTGCTCGTGGTAATATGGTCATAGGGTTCTCTTTTTGCCTTCTGCAGGCTGCTATGGAAAGTGCAGAGGGGGCCTGTATGGAACCCTCACCTTCCCTTTCCATGGTGGCCATCCTGGAAAAGTATTTCCTTCCTACACCGGGACGCCACAGGCGTCCCGGTGTTGGAAGAAAAATCCTATTTTTTTAGCACCACGGGTTCCCGCTTTGGGGACATAGGGTGCTAATGACCTTCATTCCCCATTTCAGGGACTGGAATGAGGGAATATGGTCCAGAGACCTTGTTATCCACCCTCGCTTCGCTTGGGCTGATAACTTGGGCTGCTGGGCCAGTATCCACTGCTCCAGTCCCTGGAACAGAGGATGAACGCCACAATATTCTCATTAGCATAACACAAAATGCAAATGGAAATGTTGGTAAGTCTTATTTAGTATATGTACTTTACTGAGAAATATAAAGTAGATGGAGTCTATACATTTTTTTTTTAGTTCTATTATTTAACTGTGAAAGGTGGTTCCTAAAGGAATATGTTGTTTGTTGTTTTTGGATGTATTCTTTTTGGCAGGAGAGCTGAGAACAAAAGGTGGGGAGGGAAATGAGGGAAGAGCAACCAAACACTAATATGGAGGGGTAGTTGGACAAGGGAAAATGTTGCGCGTCTGTTATTTCTAAGTTAGGGGGCACTGTTTCTCATGCTCCTTGATTACAGCACTGGTGGTGGCTCTTGGGGAGGAGGGATTGCATTAGCTGATGCCATTTTAAGATAAATAGCAGTTTTGCTAAAAGTATGCACTGTGTACTAGATTGTTAATGGCTAATGAGTAGGAATAGTGTTGGAGCTGTGCAAGGGAAATTTTGAAGTTCCTAGATCAATAGAAAATGCAGTTCCGAACTGTCAGCCAAGCAGAGATCTTATCGTGAAGTGCGGACGGGTTCTCAGACACGTCATCATGCCGCGCGCCAGCGTATGGTCATGTGGCACTGTCCGGAAGGTCCGTTATGAAGTCAGATGTTCCTAGATGTCTATGGATGCAAAACTAGTTGAAATAGTTGCAAGAAGTGTATAGAAGTGTTAAAAATTATTCCAGATGGTGGGAAATGGCAGAGTTTTAAGGTGAAACTTTGGAAATTGGACACAAATATTGCTATATTGGGTAAGTATGATATTAGTAAATTGTAGGAAAATAGCATTCACTGGTAAAAACCTATGAAATTCAATGAAAAAACTTTGTTAAAGGGACGTTATGGTTAAGTTGCACTAATAAAAACCTATGAAATTCAATGAAAAAACTTTGTTAAATGGATGTTATGGTTAAGTTGGACTAATAAAAACCTATGAAATTCAAAGAAAAAACTTTGTTAAACGGACATTATGTTTCCAAGTAAAATCGAAAACCCCCTGAAATTCGCCAGTTATGGTAAGCTAAGCAACCATAACTCACGCCACCATCGTGCACTGCTAAGATTAACACCCAGGACATCAAAGATGACATCACAAATGTGCCCTGGTGCCCGAGGTCAGGGTGGTACTGCATTCTCTGTTGCGTCTTCAGTCTGGGCCTTCCTCCCACCTACTAGGTACCCCATAGCCGGGTGTCAATGCTTTTACAGCTTCAACCTCAATTTCAGGTGTTCACCCACTTACCAGGCATCCCCAAGCTAAATACTGCTGCAGTGCCCTATCTTGGGCCTCCCCACAACCTCAAGTAGCTAAGGTACAGATGCCCACAATCCCTGGTAGATAAGGTACAAGTGCCACTTGAGCCAACCCAGACACTTCCACCCACTGTGGGTTTCTCACATCAGAGCCAGAAAGAAAATACCACTAAAAGACTGAACCACGAGTGTTTACTACAACAACCACAACCAAATGACCCCCAAGATAAACAACAAAATCCACATATGAGCCAGAAAGGAAAGAGCAGTAAACAACCGAACCGCAAAGGTCTATAACTTCAGGTTCAACAATCCACAACCTCCCCAACTACAAGCAACAACTAACCACAAACAGCAAATACTAAACCACAAGGAGCAGGAAACAAACCAACCGAAGAGGATGCCCACTCAAAGGAATACAACCCACAACCCAAACACCATGCGTCGCCACAAGAAAGACACCCACGCCACGGGAAGAGGGCAGAAGCCTTTCCCCATCCTAGAAGCTGCAATCTGGAAAAAACAGCTGTTCGCAACATCGAGGCACCCGACTCATAGCAAGGCCTGCCTGACCCTGTCTTACCACCTGCCTGAACCCTGCATGCCAGGCGCTTTGCGGTGCCACAACGAGGCTGAGCCTCGCAATCCCGCATTTATTTAATCCAACCACCCACCGGCAGGCGGATACGCTGGCGGCCAACACGAAGGCCATACAAAGGCCTGTTCTGCTCCCTGGGCCCCACTTTGTCACCCACGCCAAGGGAAGAGGGCAGGAGCCCTTCCCCATCCTAGAAGCTGCAATCGGGAAAAAACAGCTGTTCGCAACATCGCAGCACCCAATTCATAGCCATGCCTGCCTGACCCTGTCTTACCACCTTGCCTGACCCCCACATGCAGGGCGCTTCGCAGCACCACAACGAGGCTGAGCCTCGCAATCCCGCATTTTTTAATCCAAACATCCGCCGGCAGGCGGATACACCAGCAGCCAACACGAAGGCCATACAAAGGCCTGTTCTACGCCTGTTACGCGTATGGTTCGCGGCATGGCCTAACTCATCATGTTTCATTCTTCACCCCCTTATCTGTACCTATGAAGAGCCGTAGCCGTGACAGAGCCAACCAGTGAAGCAGGAGACCCTCTCATCCATCACCCTGCTGGCCTGTAAGGTAAGCCCCTGGCCATACATATGAGTAGCATCCCGCCAACTACCTACTAGTTTACATTCAGTTATGGCCTACAAGAACTCTAGATCGCCTACACCTATAGAGTTGTGAAGATGCATGCCCTCTGCGTTATAAATGCTCACCCACGAGGTGCATTCCCCTCCAAGATGGCCGCCTACGCTGAGGTGAGCGCTGGCCCACGGAAGAAGGCACTGAAATAAAGCAGCTAGCCATGCTGCACGATGCTCTAGACCCTTTAGCCCTCATTGCCTCATCGACCCTCGCAGCTGCACTCTCTCCCCAACCCGTAGGATTGTCAGCCCAGCCCGGGCCCTTGGCTCTCCAAAGTACTCATACCACATCAGATATGATAGTACTGGCTAACCAGCTTTTCACCTTATCTGACCAGTGGCATTCACCCTGAACTTGTATGCCCACCCAGTTCACTCATATTGTATCTGCCCTGAGCTGCATATGTGTACCAGCCTATTCTGCCGGCCCTGAGCTGCCTAATGTGTTCCATGTGTATAGTACCTGTGCCTTGTCATTTGATAGCTGCATTTAGCCCTTATGTGCCTTGCCACTTGATAGCTGCATCTACCTATATATGCCTTGCTATTGACTATTTCACTTAGCCCATATGTGCCTTGCCACGTGATAGCTGCATTTAGCCCATATGTGCCTTGCCACCTGATAGCTGCATTTACCTATATGTGCCTTGCCACTTGATAGCTGCATTTAGCCCTTATGTGCCTTGCCATTTGATAGCTGCATTTAGCCCTTATGTGCCTTGCCATTTGATAGCTGCATTTAGCCCATATGTGCCTTGCCTTTTGAGAGCTGCATTTAGCCAATATGTGCTCTGCCATTTAATAGCTACAAACAGCCCATATGTGCAGTTGAGGTCCACATTAATATACTACTCACGCTATATGAGATTTACTACGTCTCTCCCGACCTAAAGTGACCCAATCTGCTATATTTAGATTAAGCATTTAGGGTACATCCACTCGGCATTCACACTTGAGGGTTGCCCAACTACAAGAATATAATCCCTAATAGTGTTACACCATGAGCATCATAATACTTTGCCTTTGGTCTATCACCCACCCACTGCTCTTAACTTGTCTAACATCCGATATTAGCCTCCACCTCACTACTATGAATCTCCAACACAACCCATCCTGTATAGCCACCTCCTTCTGGACCACCATGGGGCAAGCCAACCTCCCCAGCGGATCCAAGACTGGATCTACTAGCGAACTCCCAAGCAGACCACGTGGCCCACCCACCAGAAACTCCAGACTCAGAGCAAGACTCAAGAGACTACATGAGCCCTTGACTAGATCCCTCCCTGTCACCAACAAAAGAACCATTACTGCTAATAGCTTAACTAAGACATCTCTAACATCCTCTATCAAAACCAAACAAACTAAAATAACCACTGCAGCCCCTCCGGTCAAAGGTGGCCTAATAAATGTCAGATCCCTAACGGCACATGCCACTGACATTTGTGAACTCATACTGTCTAATAAGCTGGACTTCCTCGCTGTCACAGAGACCTAGCTACATGAGGCAGCAGGACCTCTATTACCCCTAGCTCTCCCAGATGGCTACACCATTCTGAGACAAGATAGAAATAACATACGAGGTGATGGCATTGCCATCATTGCCAAAATCAGCCTAAACATGAGAACTACCTCTACTCCAAACTCAAACTCTTGCGAAGTGTGCACCTTCAAACTCCCACTTCACAACTCCCAGGCCCTAACTATCTACCTTACTTATAGGCCCCCCGGCCCGGTGGCCCATTTGAATAAGATATTAACTGTCTACTATCTACTAATCTGAAAACCTCTTCACAACTACTCATCCTTGGAGACTTTAATCTAGGCTATAATGACCCATCAGACAAACATGCTTTCAATGTGGCTAATACCCTCACTGAATTAGGATTAACCCAAACAATTATGGAACCCACCCATAATAGAGGAAGAACCCTCAATTGGTTAGCAGACTACAACTGCTCCGCCTCCATTACCACCATCTCCCCACAATTATGGATGCACCACTACTTGGTAACCTTTGATTTATACACCACTAGGCCACTCCCTCCCGTTGCCAATATGGCCCCTTCTTGCCCTACCAGGAACAAAAAAAGTATCACTAAGTAGAAAGTAATTCCTGCTATTCTACCCATCCTAAACCAACTCGATGAACATCTAGACCCAGAGTTACTTGTTGAAGAGTACAACAAAATAATATGAACCACTCTTGACAACATAGCCCCTCTAAAACTCAGACCTAGCAAACCTAAAGCCCACCTTAATAAATGGTTCACCCCTGAACTAAAAGATCTCTGTCAACTCAAAAGAAGTTGCGAATCGACTTGGAGACTTACCCCATCAGAAGACCATAAAAATAAACTCATAGAAATCTCCTCACAATACAAGAAGGAAATTTTCCTGGCCAAACGCAACTCATATATTAAGCATATCTCTACAGCCTACTCAAGTATGAGGGAGCTGTTTTACATCCTAAAGGAATTAGAGTCGCCTACTCCCACTCCAGATATATGTACAAAAGACAAAGCCTGGTGCACAGAGATAAAACAAGCTCTGGCCAACAAATTTACCATGCTCCAAAAGAAAATAGTGGCCAAGAAAGCAGCACTTAATCAACCGCCAATATCTAACGCCAACTTACCTTCCATGGAGCAAAAAACAATTACCCAATTCAGATTTGCAAAAACGTCTATCCGAGAGGTGGAGAAAGTCATCCTCTCTCTTAAGCTTTCCACCTGCCAAGGCGACTTATGCCCTGCACAACTTATAAAAGATGCCGCTAGAGAACTCTCTCCATTCATAGCTAAACTCGTAAATGCCTCATTCACCTCAGGCACTGTGCCGTCCAACCTGAAACAATTTTGGGTACTGCCGTTGCTAAAAAAACAATCCCTAGACCCCCTCATCCCTACTAACGACCGCCCCATTAAGACAGTCCCCTTCCTGTTAAAAATCCTGGACAAGATTGCATATACCCAAATACAAAAATTACTAGAAGACCACAAACTCCTAGGAGTAAGGCAGTCTGGCTTCCATCCTCAAGATGGGACCAAGACTGCTCTCATCGACTTGAAAGCTCAAATTGGTGAATTAAGAGACAAAGGTCAAACAGCCCTACTCCTACTCTTGGATCTCTCGGCTGCATTCGACCTTGTAGATCACAAAGTCCTCTGTAACCACCTAAACTCTGTTGCACATTTCTCTAAAGAAGCATAATATGGGTTGAATCCTTCCTTAGCGAAAGAACCATGAGGGTGTTTTCCCCATTAGATGCGGCAGACCCAATCCCCATTCTGTGCGGCGTTCCTCAGTGCTCCTGCGTATCTTCGACACTATACAACATATTTACTAAGCCCCTTTTTGATGATCTGGATCTTCTTGGTATCACCTACACTAACTATGCAGATGATACCCAGATCCTCCTCCTACTTTCTGGGGATTACACTAAGGATTTGGCCTTGGTAAATAGGGTGTATCTCATCATCCAGGCATGGATGGTAACTCACGGTCTATGTCTGAATGATGACAAAACAGAGTTAATCATTCTGGGCACACATTCTAATCTCAAAAAACTAAGCCAGGATTACCCTGCCTTTGAGATCGACGGGAATACCATTAAGGTAGCCAAGGAAGTGAAGACTCTAGGTTTCCATCTAGATGCCACCCTCTCCTTTAACAAACAGGTAAAGTCACTGGCCTCAGCCACAGCTTACACATGTAAGCTTATCAGAGCAGGAAAACACTTTAACTCAGCCGACAATTGCATGATTCTAGCTAGAGCTCTCATTCTATCTAGACTCGATTACTGCAATGCCTTATATATTGGGGCCAATATATACATCCCACATAGAATACAAATTTTACAAAATAATGCCTTCAGAGCAGCTCTTGGTATCTCTAGACGATCACATATCTCTAAGATAAGGCGCAATAACAACTGGCTGTCAACCCAAGACAAAATCCTACTGAAAGTTGCCTCACTCACACACAAAGCCCTGAACAATGCGGCACCTCCATATCTAACAGATAGACTTGTAGAAAGAAGATCCTCCAGACCCTCAAGAATCTCCAATGCCAACACACTTATCATTACAAGATTTAAATTGACCAAGGCCGGAGGTGCCAGCTTCCCCGTCTGGGCGGCCCAAGTATGGAACTCGCTGCCACACACTATACGTGAGGAGAAATCCTACCTTAAATTCAGATCTAAATACATCAACCACTTGAAGCAATTGATCATCTAGTCAGTACCTCCCTCCCCCACCACCTTGCTGATATATCAATTGTATATGCACCTGTATATGTAACCTGTATAATATCCTGTTTATAATTTACTGTATTTCTGCCATGGCCTGTATATATTATTAGCATTATGACTAACTATGTAACTTTGTAACCTAAGCCTCGCATATCCTGTACTGCTGCGCCCTCTTACTCTTGGGACTGGTGCGCATTATAAATGAATAAAACAAACAAACAAACAAAACAAAGAAGCCAGAACAGACAACAGAAATAATAAGAAAACCCGAACTGCTCGGGAAGGTGCCGACCAGCAAGATCCCACAACTCTGAAATGCTGGACAAAAAACAACACTGACGGCCCGAGGAGACCTACAAAGAACAGAGCAAAGGCAGACTACATTGCTTGTTACCTCTCCACATACAACTGCTTGGTAAGCAAAGACGGACCAGCAACGTCGGACCGATAGGCAATAAGAGTTACTAATACAGACCTCACTGGGATGCCAAATGCAACACGACAAGTAATAAACCATCCCAATCCAGTCTACACCATGGGCAACACCCCAATCAGAATCAGGGATGAACTGGAATCCATTACCCTCTGCACGCCTTACATCACCAAGGACTGGAACAAAGAACGGGAACCAACACAATTCACCAGCCACAACGAACCGAAACCAACCAACCCCAGCATAAACCTCATCAGTCTACTCAACAAAGAAACCGATCGCCAAAGAATCACAATGCCCAACAGGCTCAACCAGTAGAAAACCACCACCAATGAGAACCCAACCGACAACACACCAAACCAACAATACAAACAACAACCTGAAAGGAAAACCAAACAAACTACACTGCAGCCTTCTCAACGTTAGATCCATGGCAAAACACTCAATAGAAATCCATGACCTCCTAAGTGAAGGAGGCACAGACGTGCTCTTTCTTACAGAAACCTAGTTATCGGACAACTACAAAGCCATTGCAAATGAAGCCATACCGGACAATTTTAAATAATGAATGTCACCAAAAAAAAACGAAGAGGAGGAGGAATCGCAATCATACACAAAGAACACGCCTGAGACTGTCAACTCATCACAACCGACATAGAAGTCTGTGAATCCCTCCTCATCAAGATAGAACTCAACAGCCAAACCAACTTAGTATTCCTCCTGATCTACAGACCACCTTCTTAGAACGCCGACTTTGCTGCGAAATTAGCAGATGCGGCTGACTTTTTATCAACTTACCATGACAACCTAGTCATACTAGGAGACTTCAATATCTGGTTTGAAAAAGAAAACGAATCCACAGCAAAATTACTCTGCAAACTCCTGGAAACCTTGCATTTCAAGCAAATAGTAAATGGATCCACCCACAACGCTGGACACACCCTGGACACAATTTTCTGCAGGGATGGAGTATGCACATCTGCGCCACCTACACCAATGGTATGGAGCGACCATTACTTGATACCATTCTACATCACATCCCAAACCCATCTACCAGCCGGAAAAGAAAGCCTCCATGCCAGCAAGAAAAGAAACCGGAAGAGCCTAGACCTAGAGGCCCTAACAAGCCTTCTAGACTCAACACTCCCAAGTGAAACAAAACCCACCGAAGCAACTGTAGACACAGCAGAAGACACACTCAACAGCTGGATCACTAAAAATGAAATGAAACGCATGGATGGAATTTACCCTTGTTTTCTGAGTGTGTGATTATACAGTCAATCTTGAGTCACAGATTTCATCACCCACCAGTAACAGAGCATTCACAAAAAGTTGGAAACCGCTATAATACTATTCCATTTCACAAAACATAAATACAAAAACAACAATAACACAATTTCAGTATGGAAATTATTTCACACACAATCAAAGTTACATTAAAGGTACAATAGATGATAAATGATGTCTATCACTATTGTTTGTATACCTGTGGTCCATCTGTCTCTTCCATCTTGACCACTTCAGTAGTAGACTCCTTGTACAGAACAACACATTCAATACAAATTGGATACCAGTTAGACCATTTAATGTTAACTTCTTTGATCACAAATATTACATCTTCTTAGGTAATGTTGTCTGATTGTTGATTTTCCACCATTAATTATCCACAGAAAACAAAAGTTGTAAATTACTTGAAGAGATTTTTAGTAGAAAATGCATTTTTTAAAAAGATAAAGTTGAACATTATAAGTAAATATAAAAATGTAACAATAATTGATTTTGAAATGTACCTGTTGGACTTCACTGATGTCACAGAGAATTGGCGTTAGAGTTAGCACTATGCTGTCATCCTGCAAAAATAAAGTGAATCAATTATTGACACCAACAATGTGCCGTATTGTAATGTTGATTTTCATTAATGGCACTTTAGATGTTGAGCAACAGTATATTAATACATGCATAGACCATTTTGAGAATAAAATATTCCATGTCGTTCTTCTGCAATCATAGTTTTTGGGATGGATTACTGTCCATATTGCATGTAGGAAGGTGAATTACAAGATTGATGATTGCATGCATTCCAATTTTTAAGAATTATTATTAATTAATTATTACTTTGGAAAGAAAATATTATTATTCATCAATCAATATCATTCATTAAAGTAACCCATGTTGTACCTCATCCACCTGACCGGTTTCCATAGAAGAAGAGTATGTTGTGTAGTACTTGTGTCTCCCTTTATGTAATTTGTTATCTTACAATTGTAATATTGGAATATTGGAAGAAAAGAACAGCAAAATAAAGTACATTAAAAAGAGAATAGATAATGTAATAAGATCCAACATTCTAAATATTATCAAGAAGAAATATAATCAATAACAATTATCTTTTTTTTATAAGTTAAACTTGACCATGTTCATCCATAGTATAGTTGCATTTAAATGTAAAATATGAAATCATATTACATAACATGGAAGTGAGCTTGATGTTGATTCCAGAATGGTTGTCAATGTCCCTTTTATAACCAAATAAGTGATGGGTGGAAGGTTTTGAATAAATCGAAACCACTGGCTACTCTGGGCAACCTTCCACACCACCGTTTTGTAGCCCGTCTGCGCCATTGCAAAAGGGATCCAACCATATGCACATCAGTCAGGTACTTCCACCAACTGAAGCATCCCAGGCCGAACTACCAGGCCAGGTCCCCTCTGCAAGGAAACACAAGAAACCCCAGACATGTTTCGGCCTTGTTGTGCCTCATCAGTGAGGTGCAGCTTGGTTCCTTATGGCGCAGCAAGCAAGGGACCCACGACTGGGCATACCCTTTCTCACACAGGGAGACAAACTGCAACCAAAAAAGTGATGGGTAGAAGCTTTTGAATAAATCTAAACCACTGTCACTGCTCTGGGCAACCTTCCAGACCGCCGTTTTTTAGCCTGTCTGCAAAGCTTTTTGCTTTATTCAATTTATTTAGTCATAACAATTTTCAATAGAAAAGATATATTAGTAATACAAAATAGACAATTTAATACACTATAAATCAGTGTATGTGCATTTCAGTGGGGCTCACCATTTGGCTATTTGAGGTGTCTGTCATTTCCTCATAAGTTACGGTCTGGTATTCCATCAGTGTGGTCTATGTAATGACATTGTAATCATCACATTTTGTAAAATGACCAATTTTCAGATGCTGAAATTAACGTTTTTAGAAATGGTTACATTGCAGTGAACTTTGTGTGTATCCCAAAATAAGGGATTTATTCATGGGCAAAGTGTAAAATGTAAATACATATCTAACAAAATAGAAATATTATCAATAAAATAGCTATACCAATATTACAAAGAAACTCCATACTTTCACCCCATTACTTATTGGCAAACAAGTTCAATAAATTGTGTGATCATTTTCTGGAAATATGTATATACATAAACATCAATCTTTGAATGTTCACTACTCACCTGACTCAGTTTGTGCTGAAATACACTGGGAACAGCATTGGGAATTAATTTGCAAAGGAGTCTAGGGCAACGCTTTTTTGTGAGCTTTGATGGTTTGTACATATATTCCAAGAAGTGCATGCTGCAGACGTGGAATCGATTGCCCCTCACATCCCCTGAGACATCCTTGGCTCTGCTGTCTATCTTGGATACTGGAAATCCACAATTGAACAACCATGTTATTATTAACAACAGATCCTTTGGGAAAATATGCATAACTATAACCAGAGTTTTGACATGGCTGATATTAGGGCACCCCAAAACGATATATGAAGGTATTGTTTGATAGCACAATTAGGCTAACGGCAGAGAATTGCTACCTGGCACAAATAGGCTAAAAGCAGAATTTGGCTAGCTGGCGCGATAGTGCTGACTGCATGTAGGCACATGATATTAGTTAATAGGAGAGGTGCGGTTTTACACATAATAGCGTAAGTGTGAGGTATGGCTCACTAACACAAATGGGCTGTCAGTGAGGTGAACCTATACTAGACAAATAGGGAAAATGCAAAATATTAATACCTTAGATGGATAGGCTATATTTATGATAGGTAATAAGAGGGGTGGGGTTTTAATGGAGTGCAGGAATGTGTGTACTCCTGGCACACACCACACATACCTTATAAGTTGCTGCTAGTCGATGGCAGTAGGCTTCCAGGGCAAACACGGGCAAAACTGACTGGTGATGCTGCTTCAGGAGGTGCCCTTTGCCTTGCAAGCTAAATGCTTAGAAAAGTGGGTGTGTATGTGAATTTGTCGTGTGAATGGAATGCCTCTGAATTTAATTGGTTTTCTTTTCTTTTAGGGATGTGAGGTACTATCATTACATAGCCATAGTTAGGTATGTTTAAAGATTGATGGCAGTGAGGGTTTGATGGAATCACATTTCAAAGACGAATGTGGGCACCCACAACCAACGATTGTGAGTGCATGCTTGAGTGCATGCTTTTATGTGATTACTGCCTTTGATAAGGACATGGGTGTATAAGGATGAAGCAAGTGGAAGAGCACAGGGTTTTGTGAATGGTCCCATACATATGTTGATCATAGGGGACTATGGAGAAACCGGGTCTGCAGTGGCCATGTGGCCAATGGCCCCCATATGAAAGACCTCTTTGTGGTGTACATGGTATTCAGTACCTTGTGCGTTCTCATTCACCCAGCCCCCTTGAGAGCGCACGGGCACAGGTGACAACTACCATTGAGAATAAAATGGGGGTTTAATGTGGATGAAGCGAGCATACAATGCTTGGAACCTAGTCAAAGTACACACAGATATTTTTATTGCAGGGACAGGGGTCTTCAAAAGGTAGTATGGAGTCAATGGGCCTCATTACGGGTCCAGAGGTAACCCTACCGGTGCTATCGGCGAGCTGCCGCCAGACCCGTAACAAATTACCAGCACCTGACTTCCCTGTGCCACCGGGCTATTACAAGTCAGGCGCCAATCATTTTGTTAATCCCCATTCCAAAAGCGTTCCATAGGACTCTATGAGAGTGGTGATATTGAAGCACTGGCACCGTTGTTAACAGTGCTGGTGCTTGTGTGACAGCTTTGACTGCTGTGACCGCTGTGCCCGGCAGGGTCAGACCCGTTGGGCACAGCGGCTATGGCAGGCAAACCCGTATTTGCCAATCCAGAAACAAGGATGCCGGTGAGCTTACCAACACCCTTATTTCCGGACTGGCAAACTTGGCATGAGGCCCAATGTGTCTGTGGTGCCCATGTGGACAATGGTCCCTAGAGGCAAGACTCCTTTGACTTGTAAATGGTATTCGGCACCTTTTGCGTTCTCATCAGCCCAGCCCCATTGAGAGCGCATGTTTACAGGTGACAACTGCCATTGATACTGGAGGGGGGATGGATGTGCATGAGGTGAGCACAAAAGGCCAGAAACCTAGTCAAAGGACACAGAGATATGTTGATTGCAGGGACAGGGTCTTCAATGGGTAGTACGCAGAGACTGGGTCTGCTGTGGTTATGTGGTCAATGGTCCCTAGAGGCAAGACTCCTTTGACTTGTTAATGGTATTTGGCACCTTGTGTAATCTCATCCACCCAGCCCCGTTGAGAGCACATGGTCACAGGTGACAACTGCCATTGACAAAGGAGGGTGGAATGATGTGCGTGAGGCGAGCGCAGAAGTCCCAGAATCTAGTCAAAGGACACATATATGTTGAATACAGGGATGGGGTCCTCAAAGGGTAGTATGGAGACACTGGATCTGCAGTCGCCATGTGGACAATGGTCTCTAGAGGCAAGACGCCTTTGACTTGTAACATGGTATTCGGCACCTTGTGTCTGCTCATCTGCCCAGCCCCCTTGGGAGGGCACGGTCACAGGCGACAACTGCCATTGATACTGGAGAGGGATGGATGTGGATGAGGTTAGTGCAATAGGCCCAGAACCTAGTCAAAGGACATAGAGATAAGTTCAAAGCAGGGACGTGGACTTCTAAGGGAATTATGGAGACAACATGTCCTAGGTGGACATTTATAGATAGATGCTAGAGCACGTTGAGTTGTACATTCACTTGCACTGTATTAAACCCGCTGGCCCAAAAATAGAAATTAAGCCTTAAGGGATTTGAATAAATGAGTGCATTGATAAGTAATAACCCTTTATAATGTAGCAACAGTAAACTTTCTTGATGTAGATGGTATGGCATGAACTTTTGAAAAGTATAATTGGTGGTGTTGGTGACTTAGAAATTATATTTTTTCCACTTGTGATATTACCACATTGATTTGATTTACTGTGACAGTAAAAGTGTTATTATTAACTTTTATTGAAAGAGTTGTTTATTCAGAAATAGAATGTGTTCTAATATAGAGTACATGAAGGCAAAACGTAATGTGAACAAACGAAAAGAATATGATTTTCACTAGCCCTATTAATGCAAGTACAGATTATGTTTTATTTACACAGCAGTGTATATGTCTTGATATATGTTGTTGAAAACTTGAGATTTGAATGGAAAATTGAAAACTTTAAATGAAACGCATAATAAATTAAAATATTTTGAAAAAATCCAATACAAAGTTATTGTATACATATCTTTTTTATTGTAAATTACGTTTTGTACTAAAATGGCAGTTTAAAAAAAAACCTGTTGATGGAATACAGCAAGTCCAAGTTATACTGCTGTGATGAAGGTAATCACTGGATAAATCATGTGTAGTGTCTGGAGGATTCACTAGGGAGTTCTTCATGAATGACTCGAACCACATAGGCAATTATTACTTGTTGAAAGCGGAATCCCAGTCTTCCATGAATCCACCATACAAACACTTGCTAGGCCACAAGCCTGTGCCATCTGTGGAACAAATACAGAAAAAGGTTTTTTGAATCAACCCAAATATTGCATTTATCTTATTTGGTCTATCTTTTAAAATGCATGGCATTGGTATGTTTGAAAAAAGTACCTTTGTGAGTAAAATACTGATAGTTCAATTCTTTTCAAGAAAGGGTGATACAGAAATGTGTACGCCCTTTCGAACGATAAAAGATAGGAACATGGGTAGATTTTTTTTAGCTTTAAAGTCAATGACATTTTAATGCTAAGTCATTAAATACAATGTTGAATAGTTTGGCTTGAAGTAAGAACTATACCTTTTTTTAACTATATGAAAATATTTATCGTCAGTGAATCATCGCACTCAGAATTTAGTAGGAGAACAACATAAACATAACATAAACGGCTACAGTTTAAAGTTGTCACAAACAAAACATATAAACACAACATATACTCATTACTTGGAGAACACAGGCAAACTGTTGCTCTAAGTTCATGCATCAGGACCACCATCATTCTCAAGACAGATCTTTTAAGGCAGGCTGCCCTGAAGCCATGCAGCTGGCTAACGCATAGCGGTAGAGGTTCTTCTTTGGCTATATAGGCCAAGCAGCCAGAGTTTCCTATGCAACAGCAGTTCTCAACTAAAGTTGGCATTACCTCACATCGAAGGCAGGTGCACCAAGTGGAAATGTCTTCCATGCATATTGGATCCGGATTCTGTGATTGATCATCATGACTTGCAGTAGAATGGCCATATTTTCACATTCCATCTCTCTGAAGCATTTCCTCTTCTGTATACTCCAGCTCGTATAGGTAGGGCTGAATTGTTGCCACAATTCCTGAGAATTGAAGTATAAAGGCAACTGTGGGAGAAAAAGTAAACAATTAGTAATTTATATAAAGTAACACAATGAGGTTTCTGTTTAAAATGCAATGTTAAAGAAAATTATGAGAAGAAACGTTACAAAAATCCATACTGCAAAGAAAAGAGGAATATGCACAAACTTGGAAATTTTGCAAATCATGTAAATATAACATTTTTTAATGGTTTAGTAAAGATATTTGGGAATTATATTTAAAAAAAATGAAATATAAAGCGCTAACACAGTTAATTCATTTGAGGTACTGTAAGTACCTGTTCTCAGAGCGTCGTATTTGGTAGCAAGCTGAACAGAGAAAAAAGAAGTTGTGGAGGCTCGTAATAACTGATACGAAGGAAGATGAAACTCCAATGTTGTCTGATGAGAAAGGGTTTGTTGATGCTTATTGAGGAAAGAGGTGTCTTGACATTTTTATGGAGACACGTCAATAGATTGCGCTGAGAGGACATTCAAATGAGACGTGCACTGGCATTTCGACAAGGGACATAAGCATCTAGTTATGTCAGCTTGAGAGGCGGTTGATCTGATTTACTGCCGCAAGGGCACTTGAACTTAGAGCGATAGATCAACGGATAAGATTAGCACAAGTTGGCAGTATCCAACTCGTGAGTTTCGCATGTGTATATGTGAAAAAACCGAAGGTAAGATGCATTGGAATTTTTTTCGGATAATTCGATATATGCTCATAAATACATGCCCGATCCATTGGGCCAAGAAAATTCCTGAAATAACTTCTGCTTTAAGTGCTGCATTCGAAGATAGGGGCATTTAACTCAGCTGTGTTTACGAGCAGGGTTGCCCCACTGATTATGTCACTCTTAGCACCTGTGATGGGCTGACATGGTACTAAAGGCACAATTATATTAAAAAGAAGAAAATGTATGTGCAGTGACAGTGCCAGCATTGGGATAGAAGGGCTTCAGATCTCCCAAATTGAGAGATTAGAAGGGATCCATTTACCCTGACACTCAGCCCTCAAGGAAATGAGCACTATAGGATGTGCCTGTGAAATATTTCACCAGAAGAACTGAAAGTGTCTTAAGTTAAGCAATCATTAACAGTCAACAGCAACAAATTTACAGTAGCACAGAACCGAAGCCTGCCTTGCCCACATCAATACCCCCCATGATTAAGCCAAACATTTAACTGCTCCTATCAGCTTTTAGTGGCTCACACCTCTTGATTTGATTATTAGCAGCCCTTTATGGAACTAAATATCCTCTATATTGGGGGGGAAGATGGATCCAATGGGATAAGACTCAATAGACATTTAGCATCCTGATCTCAGAAGTAAGGTGGGGAGTCGACAGCACAATGGGTTAATATGCATAATGCAGCTATCTATGTGTATCCTTCAGGTAACACATCCACTTCCTGGCAAGATACTGATACAGGTTTGCTTGCTATACCTGGAATCTGTAGTCACCTCACATCCCTTTGAGATGACTCACATTTTCCAGGTCCTTTGGAAGCAGAGAAACAGCTTATGTATGCTCAGGGTTGCCGAGCCACAAGAAAACCCTGGAAGTTCAGCTCATTGGGAAACTCAGGGACGGCTTAACTCGGCATGTTCCTGTTGATCTCCCCCATAGTGCCAAATCCCTCATAATGCCAATTTGTATGATATTGTACATTCCTTCTCTTATAGTATATAAGTGCTTTTTGGCTTTGCAATGGGAACATGCCAAGTTAAGCCAGTTTTTTCCTTGAATTTCAAGGGATTTTTTATACCATACCATACGAAATGGTCTCAAAAATGTTGGACAAGTACGTCACACGAGTCAAAAGTTTTGTTATAATATATCCCAATATGTACTCGTTCTTTGTTTTGTATGTGTTTTATAACACTTCTCAGCTCCTTTAGAAAACAATATGTGTTCACACTATTTCTATAATAAGCACAACCGAACATTTAAATCTATACTTTTAAGATGTAATGAACTATCTGTTTTCAACATGTTTCTATTTCTTTTTATTTCTAATAATATTTATGGCAAATATATGTAAGATAATATAATATGTATATACCGTAATAAACAATCAGGTTCATTGTATGCATTACACAATTGTAATTGATTGCTGTTAAATGAAAGTAAAGATTTTTATGAAGTATTATTTAGTCATACTTCAAATTTCATCCTTTACCAAATTCTACGAATGAAAGCTTCACAAGTACTGAAATCCTTTTAATGTTTTATTCTGAAATCACTTATGTACCAAGAGACGGTACCTATAGAAATGTACCTAATGAGTGATCTTATGTCTGAAGTCATCAGTGATGTCATATATGATGTAATTAGTGATGTGATCTCTGATGTCATCATTGTGGTCGCACACTGTGCAATAGGGGGCGCAAGGTTAAGGTGGCTTTGCCTGAATTGTCTGGCGAATTTCAGGGGTTTTGTTGCATAAAATGTTCACCTTAACGTCCCTGCAACAAAAGTTTTTTCTCTGAATTTGAAAGATTTTGTTACAATGTATTGCTCACCTTCCTGCAACTAAATTATTTTCAGTGAATGTCAAGGGTTTTCCATAGCATATCTTTTTTACAGGCACCAGTGAGCCGTGTCCACTGTACATGTCTTTCAGGCCCACAAACCAGGGAATTCGGCCCTGGGCAGTGAGCATGGCCTTGGCTGTGCCTACTGTATATTTAAAAAAAATACTGGGCCAGTGGCTTTGGCCACGGCTTATAAAACTTGCCACAAAAAAAGGTTGCCATCTTTCCTACATCCACTCCCTGCCCCTTCCTTAATCCTGTAATGGTTCTTTTCAGAATCACCATGAAAGTTCAAACAAAGTCTAAGCTGGGGGTAAGCGGGTTAAATATTAAGCACCACAGCAATGGGGTTAGCCCTACTGGTAACCATCCGCCGACAAAGTTAAGGGCCGAAATGAAACAAGGGTCTCTTAATGCAGGCAGTGGTACCATTCCCCGCCACCGAGGATTATATTGCAAGGTCATTTTCTTTCAAAAATTGAACACCCTTTAGGTGCTAAGGGTGTTTAATTGGAAAATAATTATAATTACCTTAAGACACACTTCAGCATCACACCTTACTTCCTCAAATCCATCTTCTCTGTTGATGGCCGTGACATCAGCAATAGGACAGGATAGCAGGCTTTGAAAAGTACAGCAGGGCACAATGCCACACTGAAAGTTGATATATATTTTTATTGAAAACCCTTTGCACCATTCATTTGCTAAGGGTATTTAATTGAAAAAAAAACACCTTGCGTCGCACTTCGGCACTACGCCCCACTTCCTCAAATCCATTAACTCTGTGGATGACCATTAAAGCATCAACAGAGAATCAGAATTCGGAAAGTATGACACTGCACAGTGCTACACAGCAAGGTAATTTATTTTTTATTGAGCACCATTAGCACCATACCGTTCATTGGAGAAACAAAACCCCACTTACCTTACATCACACTTCGGCGACACTTCAGTTCCTGAAATCCAGTTTCCATGTTGATGACATGTTGATGACATGACATGACATCATGAACATGTAAATGGACTTTAGAAAATATGGCACTGCACAACGCCATGCTGCAGGGTAATTTTTTAATTAAATACCCTTTCCACCATGCAGAGAATACAGCCCATGTTCCAAGCATCCTGATTGGCTAGTGTCCCCTTCCACAAATGTAATCAGACATAGTGGTGACACAACTGCCCTATTATTCTCAACTCTTTTTCATGTAAATGTAAACATAACAAAGGTAACTCAGCACCATTAACTCCTAATATACAAATTACAAAATGTATTGAGAATCACACTTATCAAACCAATACTCATACATCTTTTATTTTCAGAAAATAAACTTCGCCTTTTTTACATTGTATACTTTTTGTTAGTCACGTTTTATGAACCGAAAAATCATGTTAAATAGTGCAAATGTATCTGCGTGCCCACTGCCTCGTTCCCAAAAGTAAGAACACTAGCCTACTTCCTTCATACCACTCAAATCTACCCATCAAACAAATCAAACATTAAACAATTCAAAAAGCAGTTTTTTAAACTTCTGTACCAATCACAACTTCGAGTACTGCTCTGAACAGAACACTAGATCAAGAAGCACATTTCTACATTATATACTCTTCGTTAGTTACGTCTAACAAGTAGAGAAATTATGTTAAATAGTGCAGCTTTATCTCTGTGCCCACTTTCCCAAAACTGACAACACTAATCTTCCCCATTTATGCCTCACATCCTCCCTTCAAACAGATCAAACGTTAAACAAACCTAAAATCAACTTTAACAGGTTCAATAGAAATCCTAACTTCGAGAACTGCATGGAAGAGAACACTAAATCGAGAAACGTTCCTTCAGATCAAGTGAAAACCTCAACCAATCCAAACAAAACACAATATAACCACGGTTCTGCCTTCAAACGCCTCTCATTGGTACACTTTATATGCACTAAAAAAAGTTAAATGAAACCGTTATCAATCTCAATACACAAACGCAAAACATTAGATCGCCTTAATATGACCCCATGTACATTTTAATTTACTGTGGAAAGCATTTTTTTTAAATATCTTTTTTTAAACAAAATACATTACATTTACTTGTAATACCCATCTTCCCTTAACTAGCAACCATACTGATTATCACATCTCAATGCAATATAGTTTACAAGTATTTACTCTTCTTTTACCCATTTGCGTCACTTCTTGATCTCTGCAAAATGCTTGAAAAAAACAAGCTACGCTATCCCCATACCCAAAACCTTTAACAATTGTCCTCCCTCCCAACCCCCGTCCACGTGCTCCCTGCCCTCAAAACTCCCTAACTGACACCATTTATATCATTTTAGGGCACTTTTCGATGTGTATTCGGAACTTGATTCTCAAATCGCATAATGGCCGCCTTTCAAAACTGGAGACCCAACACCCTAGGGAAAAGGGGCTGTAAGGGGTGCTCACGGACAATAGCTCATAGAAATAGGGGTGGATGAAATTGTTCAACTTTGTTCTGCAGAAGATTGGCAGATTCCAGGCAAAATATGCCTGTTCCACCAATTTTGCCTGCAGAGTGTAATTGGCAGTTTGTGGCTTTCCCCTCCCAAAACTTCTCTTTTCAAAAGAAATTCGTTTTTAGAAAAAACGAAATTTCAGGTGTTTGCCCCCTAAAATTGAGCTTTTCCTGAAATGTTAGGTTTTGTGTCTCTTTAGTACACAAAAAAAGAAATTTTGGGGACAAACGAAATTTCCTCAAAATGAAATTGCCATAAGATGTTGTGGGAAGGGTAGAAAAACGCTCATGCTGAACGGAATTGTTGAAGACTTTTACCAATTCTGTTTCACCGCCGGTAATTTCAGCGACCCCCATATAGAAGGCATACCTCTCTCAACTCACATGCTTGTGGAGGGTGTCTCCCACCATGTAATCATTGCACTCATTTGCAGAGTCCATTATTCCACTATACTCTTCAGTGGGCACTCACCCACCAAAAGCAAAACTGTCTATTGTGCCCTGGGGATAGAAAAGATTAAGAGCTGTAGAAAGGTTACATATGGGGTTGGTCTCTTGCACGCCCATAGTGCGAGGGAAGAAGGAGGAGTCCTGGATAGATGATTAGTTATGTCCAAATAAAGGTATCTTCAACTTTTACATAGATGGGGCAGGGGGGTGAGGGCAAAGCCAAGTGTGTTGTTTTGGGTACTATATTTCTAGCTAGTCATAAAGAGGGAGTATTTTTAGGGTTTATCTTCAGTAAAATAGTTCCAAATAGGGTCTGGTAACACAACTAAGTGTATATTTCATCTCCTAGTTGTTCCAACTGTTAATTGGTGTCCACTACGTAGGGAAATGATCCGGACCTACCATGAGTCTACGGTAATTATTGTTGAATTTTTCCAGTTGTAAACTATTTTTTTAGTGCCTGCTGATATCATTAGCTTAAATAAGTGTTTGTTATTTGAGACGAGGGGGTGTTGGTAGCTGATGATTTGAAAACTATTACATTGAAGGAGATGTTATTAATGAAACATTGTTAAAGTTAACCTCGCCTTTAGCCAACATTATAGGGAGAACCCCTGCTTACACTGGTGGCTGGGGTACTATATCTACATCTCACCTTCAGCACCCGAGCCTAAAGATGGCGGGTGAGAATGGTGCTGTAGGGGCATGCAGAAGAAGTTGTTTGGAGGGTAAGGGGTGCTCAATACTCAGGCTGCTTGGAAGAGGTGCCTTACATTCCGGCGAATCCGGCCCGCGTTTTGAGCAGCCTGATTGGCTAGCGCCTGCACCCAGGGTGCAAATGGATGTAATCATGTATGCATTCATGTTTTGAAACTATACTGCACCCGAGTTTAAATCTGTTCCTTTCCTTGCTCACAGCAGTAGGGCTTCAATGGCCCATCTAATCGATGCTATGTTTGTTTGCTTTACAGTTCAACAGAAGAGCAGTTCCGTTGGCAAGGGCAAGGTAATTCTCGCGAGAATATTTACGCTTCATTGTTTTCTCCCGCCTTAATTCAGAGAATTGAGTTGCAGCAGATGGCCTGTGGGAGAGGAAAAATAGAAGATGGTGTGTGATTTTAGTGCAAGTCACTGGTCACAGCACAGGGTCAGCTTAATTTAGTGCTTCCCTGATAGCAGCGAATGTGTAGGCTGTAGCCCCTTGTGCAATTCTTTATCCATCTGCGGCTTCCATTATCCCCATTGAGAAGTGAAAGTAATTGGCACTGGCACAAAAGCTGATAGGGCAGGGAAGTGTAATGTATTTCTGATTGTGATCGGAGTGATGAATGCCTCTGTAATTTCCAAGAGGTGAAAGCTGATTTCTTTTTTCTTCTTGCTTATCTCTGCTAAATGTCAATCTACCTTCTCCATTGGCTGGGATTTTTTTTTTAATTGGTTCACATTTTTCTATTCAGGTTTCTTTAATATCTGCTCTTTTTTCTTATTTTTCTTCTCTTATAGACGGACAAAAGGATATAGAGGATGAGCTCACGACGGGCCTTGAGCTGGTGGACTCGTGCATTCGGTCACTGCAGGAGTCGGGGATACTGGATCCGCAGGACTATTCAACCAGTGAAAGTAAGCGTCCCTGACTGGTTTCATTTTCCATGCCATGGGGATTGAAATTGTGCTTTAAGTGTGTTCCTTTTGCCATGCTTGCATCTGCTTATATGAAATACATATTTTTTGCGTGCCACCAAGTTACGGGTCTTGAATGGGGAAGAGCAATTGTTTGCATGATAATAATGCACCGTTGCAGTTTATGGTATCCAAAGGGAAAACAGAATTTACTAATTTACATGTCCAGGCATAATGTAGCTTTCGTACTGCTGAACTACTGAGTAACATACTTCAAAGTCGTTGTCCTGTTAAGCTCAATTATAGATCACTTATAACAGCCATGTTGTGATACTTTGTAAATGCATGGTGCTGACTTCCCTTCCAATAGACACTCGCATTTGAAGAGAAACGATGAACACATCTTTATTTCCCTGACAAACCACATTCATTTTCCATGACGCAAGCACATCTTGGATATAATATGGTGCACACGTTATTGGAGCCCTAGTGAGCACCTCTGTGTGAAACATGTGCCAGGTCACAGATTTTGAAGTGTTATCAATCATTTATCTGCTTCAAAATTGAAATGCTCCCGTACGTTGAAGTAGTGTCCTAATTGATGAATGTGAAAGGCAAATTACTTGCAGACGCACCTGATGGTGTTAATACCAGTTTTCTGTAACTGCCAATTGTTGCCCTCATTCTGAACAAGATGATTAACCAACACAACCTGAAAATCCAAATGCATTTGATAACGACACTCATTTTACGCATGCAGGATACTTCTTCTGTGAAAATGAACCAATTAAAATACATTCTATGCTTGTAGTGTTCCTCTAGTTTATGGGATATGCTATAGTGCAAAAGATGGAACCCTTTTGTGCATTTGAGTCTGCCTATTTTTAGTAAACATGTGAGTTTAATTCAAATATTTCGTTTTCTTTTGACTCTTCTCACTTTTGTGTATGTTTACATTCGGACTTCCAACTGCTGAGTTATGTCTGAGATACACTTCATGGGTGCCACCTGGTGGTCCGATCTGTGACCACTGGCAGGCCTCTTGCTGCATGTGACCTCCGTAGCAAAAGATGCAGTCGAGACATACAGGAAAGATGGGGCCTTTCAGGTCCGTACACACTCCCTGTGGCTCCCCCTATCCTTTCCTCCTCCCTGAGCAGCTTTCCGTTGGGTGTGGAGGCATCATGGCAGATTAAGAAATGGCGCATCTTCCGTCTTCGGCTCCCATTAGCTGCCTGTGAACTTTCCAACACAGGGGGTCAGGGTTATCTGCCCTAGACAGGAGGGAACAAGGCCAGCATCCCCTTTTACCTCAAGTAGGACAGCTCAATGCCCCGAGTATGAACATTTTCGTGATCATTCGTTAAATTGGTGCGTATTGCAGCACGAATTTCAGAAGAAATGCCATAGGGTGTATGGGCAATTCTGAATGGGAGGACATGATATATTCTAGATCTGCCATGATACGGAGGGACCTTTCCAAGCAGTAACTCCGATGTGTCCCAATTGTAAAACTGTGTGACCTATAGAAGCGCTGCATGACCTTTAGAATCACGGATGCTTGTGCCACCTTATTAAAGCTTTACTTCATTCGGCGTGCAGATACCACACTTTGAAACATGGCACACATGAATCATATACCAGTAGGTATTACTCCAGTTTTAAATGTCCAGCTGGGAGACATGTTTCCTGTGATGCTTAATCAAGTACAATCAGAATTGTCAGACCATAAATGCACCCAGAATCGGGAATATATAGAGCTGCTGTCACCATATGCTTTGTACTAAGGATTTATTAGGAGATAATCACCAAAGACGGATGTCGATAATGCCATGGAGTTTTTTAAATATTCCAAAGTGCTGCTAATGATAGGCTGCTTAAAGTGCCAGCGCGCCTCCAATGCAGCTCAAATACTCCATAATTTAACAATTATTTTATTATCCCAGTTTCACATCGCCTCTAGACAATAGTTTTCTTTTTCAGAAGTGCATGACCGTTTCATACTGCCTCAGTAAAACACATTACCAAACCTTGCAATTGCCTCCAAATAATTTCCAATCCCAGTTTTGCTCCTTTGCCAGTTAACTAATGCCACCATGCATTAACAATGCCAGTTTCAAACAAATCATACCGATGTTACTTCAGCTGAGCAAAGTTTAGTTCAATGTACAGTATTTACCCCAAAAGGCCTCTTGCTACTGAGACCCGACTCAAAACGAAACGTAAGCAGCCTTACTTTTCTGGCAATAGTACTTTTTTTATATGGCACCTAAAAGCCAAATAATCATTGATTGACCTTAATTGCAATGGAAACACATTCCTGGCATAAGCAACCTCTACGGAAAACGATCCGCCATGCCAGCGTGGTCGGCTGAACTGCAGACCCACTAACTGAGCTTTGGTGCCTGATCTAAGTGCCCTGCTGCGTAGGTAGGAGGAATCCTGCTTTTCAAAAAGGGAGGATCCTGGTCCCTAAGGGCTTATGAACAGTAAGAGTCTTAAAAACGACCCTTTCCCAAGGCCGGAGAAATATGCTGTCTACAGCCCAGTCAGACCAATATCATGCTGCAGAGGTTTGAATAATACAAAATAACGAAAAATTCCTGATTAGTAATAGTTTAAAGAAAATGTATTAAGCAAATATTTCGACCATCCTTTACAAAATACACTCTCAAAGGGTTGTTTCACAAGTGAAATGCACAGAAAGAAGTATGGGGGGATGTAAAATGAATGATGTATAACAATTCAGAGTACAAAAACAACATACAACAATCCAATTAACAGTTGTAATGCATTATGAATTGAATAACTGCATGAATTAAAAACGCACTTAGATCATTCATATATCAAAAACGACAGTACAAAAGTGAAAATAAACCAGTAATTGCTGACAGCACTGACATGAAGTTATATGGCCCAATAGTAGCCAATAATGTGCAGACAATTCAGCAACTCAACACCTATTAGCTCCACCACAATTTCCAAGCAGTCCAGATAACTACAATTCTACACTTCACTATTTTGGATCAGTTTCAACGAATAGCTAGACTCCTCGTCTTCCTCAGGACCAAAGTTGATAACAAAAAATGACAACCCACAATTATGGCCTGTATTGAAACAGTGTGCAAAGCTACCTATAAAATAAACTTCTACAAGATCTACAGCATACCTCTTCCCTCCATGCTTCCTAATGCACCGTGTATGCATGTCCCATTTCTTTAGCCTGCAGACAGAACCTGAAAGTAAACACAAAGTCCAAAGTCCTCGGCTCACCCTGCGTCCTTGGCGGCTCATACTAACCTACTTTGCACGTCACCTGTTGCTCACCCATGAGCACCCCAGCACCTATCCCATTCTCTCTCCCTTCTGCACTTGCACGTTCTGAACACTCACAAGGCATAGTAGGTGTGTCTTCCCCCCACTGTATTTAATATTTTTTTATGTATTTTGATTGTTTCTTATCCCTTGTTCCCTCCTTGTTCCTCTGTGGGTGCTTTGAAACAGTATTTACTTCCTGTATATGCATCTAATAAGCTAACAATACATAAATAAATATAAGCATGGTGACTTAATACAGAATAGGATGAAATGTCCGAATAGAAATTACCGACCCCAACAAAAGACCTAAAACACACATCGCAAAAAGTTCTAACTACCAAAAGTTAGAACTTTTCGTGGTATGGGTTTAGGTGTTTTGGTGTGGGCGGTGTGAAAAAAAAAGAAAAAAAAAGGCTGCAGGGATCTGGCGTGGTGTCCCCTGCAGCTTTCCTGACAGAAGCAAAAAGAACAAGCAACAACAAAAAAAACCAAAAAACGGGGGATGCAGGGGTGTCTCTTGCAACATCCCGCTCACTATACTACGCAGTATAGTGAGCGGGGGTTGCAGGCGACACCCCTGCATGTTCGCATGGGAAATGTACGAACATTTTGTATTCGTGCATGTCCCATGCAAACATTTCTGTCGCAGGAAAATCTGCTGCAGAGATATCACGTAGATCCACTTAATACTACTTCTGCATGTCACACGTGCCATCCCAATAGCTTATATTATATAAGTCCTTCTTTATCCAAAGTTCACAAATGAATGTGAAAGGATGCAGTCACTGCTAATGTTGGAGAACGTTGTGCACACTTTTACTAGAATGTGTAAGCTTCAAAAACAGAAACCACATGTGTTACACTCTATCCTTAATAAGCCATAGACTAGTTGATTACTGTATAGACACCTACTCATGATTTTTAATAATATGTAGTCTGTGCAAGATGGTTGAAAGAAGACCCAGATATAGCGTATTGTCATGGAAATGACTTTGCCCATAGTGGCAGGTTGCACCATTTACCTGTCCCTGGGACTGCCACTGCAGATCCACATGAACCCATGTATTCGTAAGAGGGTACCTGGTTTTAAGAGGGACTGTCTATGCATAGGTTGTTCTTTTAGCAGCGGCTCCTTGCTGGTGTTTGAAAGTGTTATGAAGAGGCTGGCGCAGACAGCTAAGTGATATTATTGTTTTATTTAGTATATAACAATGGAAGAAGACCCCCAACATTAAGAGGCTCCTCTCCTTCAGCTCTTTCTCCAACTGACAACATTAGAACGCTTAGATTACCTCAACAAGGAACACTGTCATCAACATTCCATGACATCATACTTGGGATGCAGCACACAGGGAAGAAACACTATGGAGGGCATTCTCCACTTACACCTCATAAGTCACCACAACACATCTCCCCTTTTTTTTTAACTTCACTTATATAATCTAAAATTCGATCACAACAAAATAATCTAAGGGTGTCATGTTGATGACCACAATAACTCACATAAATTGGTCCAGTTTTCGACACATACTTATATATGCCCTCTCTTGACTGCAGCAATTCTGTCTTTATTCCACACTTGTCCTCCAGTCACACGTACGGCCCCTTTCATGACCGCTACAACTCTGACTGGATCCGAATAAAGGGATTCTCCTTTCCTCTTGACAATTCCTTTCTTGATCCTAACCCAATCTCCACATTCTACGCGCAACTCTTTCTTACCTCTCCTCAGGTTTTCACGCGCCACCCATTCAGACTTCTTCCTCACCAATGACTTTCTTACTTCATCAACAACCAGATCTGTTTCCCTACTCCTACCCAGCCCTGGCGGACACGCCATGGAATATGGCTTCCTGCCTCTCATAAGCTCAAACGGGCACAGACCTGTCGTTGAAAGTGGCGCCATCCTTAGGGCCCAGATCCTATTCTGTATCATAGCCAACTTATCCAATCCGCACTCTTCCCCCATGCAAATACTCTCCATCACACACCTATTCATCCTTTCAACTACTCCGTTAGATTCGGGATGATACAATGAAGTCCTTTTGTGACGCACTCCACATTTCCTTAAATAGCTGGTGAAGTTCCCCCCTACAAATTGGGGACCGTTGTCCGTCAACAAACTCTCCGGCAGACCTTCATTGGAAAATATCTCCTGCAAAGTCTTTATCATGCTTTCTCCGGTGACATCTCTCACAATTTTAAAATTCACCCACCTAGAGAACAGATCCACCACCAGGACTATGAACTTTCCACGTCCATAACCCAATTCCACAGGACCAAGGATATCCATGGCGAGATCACTCCATATCCTGGACGGAAGCCCCACGTCCACAAACGGTTCCTTCTTGGCTAGAAAATCCCTTCCCACTCTTGACACAAAGTTGACAATTTTCTAAACAATTTTCTATTTCCCTGTCAAAACCCGGCCACCAATAGTCTTCCCTCAATACACCTTTGGTTTTGGTAACTCCTATGTGACCGCTGTGTGCCAACTCTATCACTCTCTTCCTCAATCCAACTGGAACCACAGCCCTTCCCCATCTGAACAATACCCCACCGATGACCGACAATTCATCCTTCACTTCCCAATACGGCCTCGCGCCCTCCGCCACTTCCACTTTATTTGGCCAAGCAGCAGAAACAACATACAGAATTATTTTATTTATGTTCTCATCGCTCCACATCCCTTCCAACCACTCCTGTTTGGACACTATACCATCTGTGTTGACAAACACTAATTCCATTTCTTCATCTTCCACAACACCAGAATCAATTACTCTCATCCTTGATAAATTGTCAGCTAATACATTGTCCTTTCCGGGAATGACCTCCATCTTGAAACAATGTGTCTGCATTCCGGTGACCCATCCTGCCACCCACAGGGAAGAAACACTATGGAGGGCATTCTCCACTTACACCTCATAAGTCACCACAACAGAAAGCCCTCATGTAAAGCAAGCAAGGTCCTTGAAATGCTTGCCCTGGAGGAAACGTAAGGAACCACAGAACTGTGAACAGACAGGAAACTGGAACAGGAATACATGTAAGATGGTGGCCCGCGCTATGAAACCATGCGTCAAAGGGCTCCACTGACAGATGCTGGGAGATTGAAAGCAGAGAAGGTTTCTTTCTTAGTTAAGTGCAGAAACTCGGTCACAGTGCTTGTATAATGTGGAGCCACAGCTGGACGTTTTAACACAATCATTATGCTAATGGGGTGACCCGCTCACCTATAGAAAGGCCCTGGATATTAAGAAAGATGTGGGAGTTAGGAGTCCAACCTCGAGTGAGTTGAACATTTTGTGCCAATGTTTGTGAGGGTTAGGAGGGAACGGTGGTCTACAGTGTTGAAGGCCTCAGATAGGTCCAAAAGGATGAGGATGGAGGAGATCCTGGAGTTGTGTGCAGAGGCCAGAAATTTGGAGAAATCGGTCAATGCAGTTCCAGTGGAGTGACACCAGCTGTATGCAGATTGGCGAGGGTCACAGTTCAACATAGACTTTTCTGCAGGCTTAACTGCTATATAAATTTAGCCCAGCCACCATCCTGGTGGCAGAAGGGCTCATATGCTTGGCATCTTAGAGTCAGGCTCATACATCATGGTGGTGAGGCGGCCTTGGGTTCTGACTGGTGATGCCCCTTCTGAATGCATTCACTTGTTAAACCAAAACTCACACTGCACATATGCTCTGTGTAATTCCCTCCCTTTGCAGATGCTGGCTATGCTTCTGGCTCCACTCCACACTGTACTCTGGGGCCTGCTATCTGCAGGTGTGGTCGCTCATGAATCCCAATTTGTAAGTGGACTCAAAGGGAAAGAGCCTGAGACAGGCGGCAATCCTACATAACTTTGTCTAAACCTCTTTTGAGGTTGATGTGTGCAGGGTTTCTTCCCATCGCACTCCACAATTTGTACTCTATACTCTGTAGGACACATTCATTTCATGAAATACAATCCCTGGTAGCGTATACAGTGGCATCCTTCTAGAAGATGTTACTACAAGGGAGTGTGCTGGGGTGTCCGATGGTTGCCTGGGGAAGCTCTGTGGTATCTTTTATATATCACCTCTAGGGGATTGATCACATAGTGGTGACTTCATCTCTCCCCTAGAAAATACTAATCCCCCTCCATATTCTCATCAGCAATGAATACGTCATGATCGATGATTTTTCTCTTTTTTTATCCATATTTTAATTTGATGTGGGTATTTTCCTTTTCTTAAACTGTATGCACCCTTTTTTATATTGAACTCGTTCTATTTACCCTTCTCCTATTTCTTTTTTTGTGGTATTATTATTTGTTTAGTTTTGGACCCACAATGTTGTAAAGGCACATGGCCCATTCCCTACCCGTATACCACAATGACACATGCATGCACACATACACAAATGCGTTCCTGCACTCATTGTTGCTTGTCTAAAATCTCTGTTATCTGTGTACAAGTGAAAACACAGCTTGACTGAAGGATCAGAGAATATTTAATGACTCCCTTCACCACACCCTGGCCATGCCTGTTAGCGCTCCTTGTTCAGCTTCCCCCACCTTCATCTCGTGTGAAAAGGAGAGGTGTAGGATCTCCTTTAAGTACCATATTAAACACACACAGCAGTGAAGTTTGCTGTGTAACAAAGTCCCATTATTGAAACCTGGAAGTGCCTTGAGAGTGAAATTGCAGGCCGTGGGAAGCTATCTGCTCAATAATACTGACCCGTGATGAAGTATATAAACCTCCTCCCCACTCCTAACTCGGTGTTCAGATCACCCACATACCCCCAGATGACACTTAAGTAAGGAATTTAGATAGGGAAGCTTTCACCCACGATCATGTTTTGGGAGTACCTTTTGCAAGCACAGAGTGAAACCTGGGGAGAAAGACCAGCACACCACGGTGGTCCCCTGGTAATATGATGATCATAAACGCAAATTTAACAGAGGCTCGCAGCCACAGATCAAACAGTGGAAGGGGATCACAATCACCCACAAGCAGAAGTTTGGGGAGAGCAGACAAGACACATGTGGCTGGAGGGAGGTTGGAGTCAACTGAGGTTGGAGAGCAGGAAGGAGGAAAGTGCAGGTAAAGGAAGGCATTGGAGGATGCACTGTAGAGCTTAAAGAGGCTGGAAGTGAGCAGGAGAAAGAGTGTGAATGAGGAAGGTGAACAAAAAGTAAGGTGTGGGACAATGGACAGAATACTTTGAGGTTGGAGTAGATCAACAGGGAGGAAGCAGTAGTAAGGTGAATAGAAAAGAGGGCACTGGAAGGACAAAGGAGCTTGAAGATGAGGTTGGAGAAGAGCACTAGAGAGATGAAGGAGGAGGCCTGAGAATCAGCAGAGATAAATAAGTTTTACTCAGAGAAACTAGGAGTGAAAAATGTAGTTATGCTACCTGGATAGCACATTCCGGATTCAGGTGGGAAAGTCGCAGTACCACCCATAACATACCACCCATGTCACGAGCTCTGAATTGTTTTGTTGTGAAACAGAGCCAGGGAAAATGCTTGTGGTAGCATCAGACCAGTAGTTTGCACCAAGTACAAACATTAAAGGCTCTCTCTTGGAGAGAATCTAGCCGAAAGGACTGATGATGAGTCTACGCCCAAAGAGGGACCTGGGAATCAAATCCACTTGTTTATAAAGACTAGAAGCTGTATAATAGCAGTTTTTAAATTTTTATTTACCAGAGTCTCAAGTCACCTGTTGACCCCTTGGTCTTGTGGCAGTTTATTACGGACTCAGGAAGTTCCTTTCCCCCAATCCAGGTTGCGCACAACAAATCACTATTGTTTGTTAAGGTTCACTTTGGGAAGGCCTCCAACCCGTCTCGCACCCAACCCCAACAAATACCTGGTGTCACAATAGACTAGGAACCAGGCCTTTGTTTAGTAAGAATATAGATGTATTAATTTATTTAAACCAAATCTGACAAATAGACCAACATCAGCCACCAATGCTCTGGCAACACAAGAACAAAAATTACTTCCGTAATGGCACCAGCACTCAGATAATACTGAGATATGCAGTCACCATTTCCTGCAGCTTTCTTGTCAAATCACCCACCAATACAGAAAAAGAACAATTTAAGACAAACAGTGATTGCTGATTTAGTTATGATACTTTTCCTCCCAGCAACCCCCAAACATCAATTAGATTTGTCCCCTCTGAATTGAAGGCCAGTGGCAGAGAGTGGGAACACAATGGGGAAAATCGTTTTGGGGTTCTGGTAAAATGCACTCTTTGGAGAAGGGATTCAAGGGGAAAAATTGTTTTTTCACTTATTACCACAGATGCAATATGAGGGAAAGAAAACCAAATGGGAAAATGTGTTTTGCCACATCTAAAAACAGGCAGAGCTTGGTGGTTCAAGGCTTCACACTTCTGATTTAAAATGAAAGGGATCAATGGGGAATTTTGTTTTTCACCCTGAACCCTCACTTGGAAACAGGATTTTGAGATGAATTATTTTGGCAAATCTTTGTCTATACCGGCTCAAAACACACGGGGAAGAAATTGTGAGTTTCGAATGCCAACAAAACACATCCTGTTTATTCTAAAGGGGAATTAATTGATTTACTTTAATGAAATATGCTAAAGATCTACACAGACAAACAGGATATTTTGCTATGGTGAAGTAACTAGAACAATACTTGAATAATGCAGGGCCTACACAATCTATATCTTTGGGGATAGTTTTACTTACAGGAGAGGCCTTGTAACCAGCATCAGGGAACTGCAGGTCACCCCTGGGACAGCAAGGGTGTCAGTCAAGGATAGTCCCCTCTGAATCCTCCAAGGGGTCCCAGTCAGCTTCTAGGTCTCCTGGTCCTGTCACCAATGCAAAATCTGGGGCCTCTCTGCTTGGATGTTTCTCACCAGAGTTCAGCAGCAGGTTACCTCCCGGAATAAGTGGAAAAAGCCTAGTTCTGATGCAAACTGGTTTACTTATGGGGCAAATGACATCACAAACTTATCATGATTTCTGCAAAAGGGGTTGGTTGTTTTCTCTACCCACCTCCCACCTGTGTAATAAGAGGAGAAGGAGGTGAGGGGTGTGAGTTAGAAAAGCTATGGGAGGAGAAAGCTTTGTAATCCCAAACTGACATGTGGGCTCGGCCCTCAATTCTGAAAATCTACCAACATGGCAAGTACCCTATTTTTTCAAATCTTTACATGTATGGATATATTTTTAACAACTACATTTTAAGGCAAATCAGATGATGCTAATCTGAAGTCGATATGCCCTCCCTATGCAGAGATACATGTTATCTTTGTTTAATCAGGAGCCGTATCAGTGAAAAATATGCCACTTCATAGTTCCCCATGTTAATTTTATCCTTCACCATCACACTAACTTTCAAATCTCTCAGAATCAAGGGAAGGCCCAAATCAAATGTTCATTAATAACTTTAGTTGTGTTTATCACACAACAATTGTTTTGGCCTGGTTCAAAGGGGGAGTTACTGTCACCTTTAATAAAAGTCTAGAATAACCGTTGTGGCCTATGCGCTGCCCTTTTTATGCAATAATATGCATTTTTCCATTAACTAAACTCCAGTCTTTTCTTTATTCACTTTAAGTTTCATTTCCCCTTCAGTATGTGATCAGCCAGAGACTGGCTCATGTTCATTTTCGCCTCTCCCTTCATGGCCTGTAATGGCCCTGGCTGCAACTCTAATGGACATTTTATGGGAAATGTGACCTCAAGGTCACTTCTGCTGAAAGAACAGGCATGGCCTTATCTGTTTCCACCGTGGTTTAAATCTAGCAAGTGTATTTGTTTTTATATTTTTAAGCAATGGCCCTGATAGATGGTTGACAACCAGACCTCCCTCTCGAGGACCAGCAGATGAAAGGTCTTAGAGGTTAAGTTTCATCTTCAGGAGAAATAACTGGCTGCATGTAAAATTCTGCCAGCAATTTTTTTAAACTTGCGCACAATGCATTTTACATGACATTTTAGAAGGTACCTGGGCCTTATATCCACGTGTAATGTACTTCTTTAATCTCACAGTTGCAAAATACATGAATATCACTTCTGGATTGTCCACATGTATAGGGCAGTTATATGAGTAAACCCTGTTCAAACTCTGAAAGTCTAATAGGCACTGCTCTCTGCATACTGCCATTTAAATGAGGGAAGGATGAAGTTCTTTTATTTCTTATAATTGCAATAAGCTTGGTTTCACTTGAGATGACTGGAGCACAAGCTTGTATTACAGTGAAGATAATGCACATGCGGCTATCCGTCTCTTCAAGTGCAGCTCTCCATGGATTTAGTAAAACAGCATTGTCAGCCACATGTCTTTCTTTTCCTTGCTGAAATGCATTGTGCATATCTTCACACTTTTGAGATTGAAGCCCACTTTATTTCCTTTGTGATTTAGGCCTGTTTTTGGTTCAGTAGGCCTCATGTCTGACATCACCATTTCTGTGCCGGCCTTATACTTCAGTGGGACTTCCCAAATCACTCTGGCCTCTTTGTTTCTGGCATTCAGGGGCTATATTTCACCCCACAGTCTGTGACGGCTGTTATGGTATGATATGAAGAGCTCAGACTATCACCATGAAAAGGCATCATGGTGCTAAACAAGAGCACAGAACTATCCCACCAAGACCGAAATGGAATGAGGCAAACCCTGAAGTGGAAAGAAAAGGTCTTTAAATGATATCAAAATTTCAGATGGTTTGTAGTTAGGCAGAGGTCAGTTGGTATAAAGTGCCAAAGCTTTGGAGCCTGGGCCAAAAATTCATGGCCACCCCACCTTACAAGTCTGAATTTAGGAACTACAAGAAGTCCTGCCAATGCTGAGCTTAAAAGACTCAAATGTAACAATATTGGCAGAACCTATCACTAAAGAACATCAGAGCAAGATTTTAGTAGACCTTATGCACAAGATAGAACACCTTAAACTTGATTTGTTGCTCAACTAGAAACCAGTGTTACATTTGCAAAGCTGGAGAGACATGAGATCTACAGCCCAGATGAAGCACAAGTCTTGCAGCGCATTCTGGACAATTTGCAATTCATGAACCGTCGATGTAGGCAGTTCCAGATAAATTATATTGCAAGAGGCTAGTTGGCTAGACACAAACATGTTCTTAAATTGAACTGAATGGGAAAAAAGTGAAATAGTCCAATAATTATTTATAGAGTGAAGATGGAAAAAACAGGATCTGGAGACCATTGAGAATGAGATTCTAAGGGTAACAAAGGGTTCAATCAGACTCCTGTGGCCCTAACTTTCTGAGATGCAACTGGACAGGCACCCAGGGCAGTGGGCCAGAGTTTGACAAGCCATGAATCCACAGGTAAGGGTTCTTCCGAAATGTTCTGTGGGTGATGGTTGTCTGGACTTTAAGAGGAGTTAGAACATAGTAGAATCTCCTTTTTTTAATATTAACCTTCAGACGATTCAGGTACATCCATGAATTAACCTGCTCCAGGAAGTCCGTAAGACAATCTTTCTGTGAACACACTGCATATCCAAGGTGACAAATTAATTGGGTATCGTAAGTGTAGATGTAGAACGTTGCCCTGAAAGACCTGATTAAATCAGCTACAAGTCTCATATAGATGTTCAACATGAGGGGGCTAAGTGCGAGCCCTAGGGAACTCCACAAAAATGGGTTTAATTGCTGATTCACATGGGGGTCACACCACCACGTTATCAAAGTTGATTTATATAAAGTGTGTACTAAGCTCTCTGCATCATCTAAGAATAACCTTCTCCTTTGCTAGCGCTCTGTTGTTCTGAAATAAATCATAATAGTAAGAAATATGTTTAATAGTTATTATAGAAAAGAATGAGGCTTGTGTCAAATCTCCCTTTTCTGGCTTAGCCAACCATTTTCGTTTTTTTAAATAATTTGTGATTAACAGTTGAGCTTGATTCTTAAATTCCTCTAGTGATCAATCCTCACCCTTTTGAGGCAGTCAATCTCCAAGTGTGTGAGGTTTGCATTTTTGTAATGTTACTCCGACCTTCCTAATGAAATGCAGTGGGAGGCTTGGATTTTTTCCAAAAGGCAGTGTGGTATCCAATAGATGGAATTTTGAAGAATGTGCTGGCATCCCTCCTATTCTCACTAATCTAAGTATCAGTGTTCAGGCTTTCATAAATAACCATTTATTCCAGGCTACGATATATAGAGGATCCCTCTGAATTATTGGGCTGCATTGCTAAATATATGGTACGACGTCCTTTCATCGCGTGCATTTTCATCCCCTGGCATTTTAACGTGTATATTACAATGTATATGCTCATCGATTTTTTATGGGGGGTGGGAAAGGGCAGATAACAGTTTGGACGGGTAGGCAATAGCCAAACATAAGTGTGGAAGGGTGGCTAACCCCCCCAAAATAAAATAAAAAGATCCCGCCCAAAATATAAAAAAAAAGATGAGCATTTTCATTGGAATGTACACGTTAAAATGACAGGGGATGAAATTGCAGGCGATGAAATGACATGGAACCAAATATATATTTTTGGGACAGTATAGATTCCTTATTTTTCTGAAATCTTATTAGATTGATTTCCCTCATTCCATGCATTCAGTAGTATAATTTGAGGTTTGGCATTTCCCTCCCCCCTTTCAGTCTAGCCTTGATAACCTATATGCTGAAATCCAGACAGTTTGCTGCTTTCATCCAAATCTGTTAAGCAAGCACTGGGATATGTATAAGAATTAATTTGTTAATTAAGCTAGACGTTCCTGGACAATAAATAGGAACCTTGTCAGCATATTAAGTATAACAAGGGCTTTTGACCCAGGCCTTGAAGGGTAAGTTGTCCGGTACCAAAGGGAATTTCTAATGTCATTAAGGCAATATAATTCTTATCTAGTGACTCCTCCCTCCTATAGGTTAACAGTATACCTAGATGGAGAAGTGCACCAGGTTTGTTCTTTCATTTCATCTCCCCTATTCCAGAACATTACTTTCATTTTTTCATTATTTAATTTGAAGGTCAAGATTATAGAACTGTCAGAACTAGGTTTGGCTCTTACCAGAGTTTTCAGGTGACATGAAAAGATAGGGCCAGCCTGCGAACTGATTTCAAACAGTTAGTCGAAATACCTCTCCCGCACATGATTGGTCCAGTGATGGGGGAATCCCTCTTGGAAAGAAAACTCCTTAACAGCAGGGTCACAGAAGCATATGTCAACAAGTCTGTGAGAAGGTCAACAATGGAGAAGGTCAGTAGAGAGGTTGCCAAGAAAAACAATGAACAGAGCACCAGAGGACAGAATGAACAAAGATACAGGAAGATAAGACAGGAGGGGAACAAGGGCAAGGAGAAACTTAAAAGCAGACTTACTGAAATCCGACGCGTCTGCCACAGAGCGCTAAGGCGTTGAGAAGTGGAAACAAACCTTCCTTCGCTAATGCTATAGGTACCATATTGGAGGAACGGGGCCACCATTACAGAAGTAGGACAGCCCGCTGCTTATATAGCAAGGTGTAATGGGAACCCAGCACTTGATATTGTGGGGCTGCAAAAAGAACATTGATTCATAATTATATGTTATAGAACTAATTCCTCCTTACTCCCATGTAAGGAGAGTATAACACCAGCAAACAGTCTCACTTTCCTTATACATCTTTCCATCTGAAATCTTGTACCTCTACTTAAACCATTAATGATGATCCCGTTGGCTCTAGGTATTCTCAACCGGCGCTGGGCGCCTATTTTTCTTGCTGAAAGTGCTTATACTGTCTTTACAAAATGAGATTTAAAATGAAGGGCATGCAGCCACTGGACGCAATAAGTAGAAGATGTAGACATTGTATTTAAAATCATTACTAGTCATATTACAATCTTGTGTGCCTGAAAAGTGTGCCTAATTTTGTACCAGGAAAGATAGATGTTGGTCTTGTGCAGAAACTATTTCATGATATCAATGTACTCATGCCATAATATTTGAAAAGCAGCCCAACGAAGCAGAGTTTGACTATAATTCCATTGGAATGGTTGACTGAATCCACTATACTTGTAGAATGAAATTAAGGAGTAAAAGGATGCACGACCATATTGCATATTCGAGCAGATTTATAAAGATCATTTATTCTAGACAGAAGAAAGGGGTGAGAGCTCCAATACCATTGTGTGAAAGCACATTAGTGTATCCCTGATGGAGTTGGCAGGACAAAACAAATTGTCAGCCTACATCTTATAATAGACTAATCTGTATCTTGTCTATGAGGGAGATTTTGTTTGACATTTAAGGACCTTTCACAGGCTTGTTTGTGTCTTATGGATGCCCTTAAATAGGGTATGGGCACAGTCAACCATCTCATTGATTCTGCAAGCTCTGAATGCTTGTTTGACTCTTATTTTAGTCCCATAAGAGGTGATGGGGGACACCGCCAGGAACTTCCTCTGCAGATAGCGTGTAAACCATGGGTGTGGTTGCCCTGATACTTTTGAATGTGTTCACTTCACCAGTGGCCATATGGAGGAGCTAAAGGGATCCTCTCCTGATGAAGCACGAGAAAGCTGTCAGCTGATCTCTGCTTTGGTGAACCCTGGTGTAGGTTTGTTTCCACACAAGCCAACTAAATCCAGAAACCTTTGAATGTATATAATTGTATATAATTGTATGTGAAGTATAGAGGAATCTGAGCAGTACGGTTGCAAAATCACATGTTTCAGTATGCATCATCATGGCAAAAACCATAAGTGGCCGAAACACCAAGAAGCTAAAAAGAGACAAATCCAGCAAAGCAATGAAACAATCTTGAGATATACCAGGTTGCTGAGAAACTGTCCTGTAAAAATAATGCTGCGGGCTTAGTCAGCAAATCCATTATGTACATTAGTAATGCTGCAGGTATCTAGAGCAGCAGTAAATGTAGGGGATTGCATAATTTTACTTTAAGGCAGAATACGTCACATTTTGCTGTGCATAAACAAAATAGTTTCCAACCAACTGGAGGATAAAGCAGAGTAACCCACGTCTGTACCCTGAGCTGAGAGAGACTGGGTTATGGACATGATGGCCAGGCCGTACTCATGTAATGGATTGATTAATATCTATACAGTTACTATTAATCACATTGGGTATGGTGTGCTATGGAATGGTAACACAATTCATAAAGCACACCATAACTTTTAAATGGCATGTTAGAACTGGCAACAAAACCAGAAAACGATCAAACCGAAAGGCAACAATATTCCAAAGTACTAAAACGGAAACAAATTGGTCCTTATTTTGTGCCCAAACTCCTAATCGTTAGCAGTGAAACGGGCGGCTGCTGGCAAAGAATTCCACAATGTAGCTACCTGTAACGAGAAGGAATGCCGGCCCCATCTCACATGCCCGAATCTAGAAATGGCGAGCAGGCCCAAGGATGCCGATCTCAGCATCGTGGCTGGTTTGTTTGTGCAAATGGTATGTGCATGTCCTGACAGTTTCGACAGGGGCTAAAAACGAAGAAATGTATAACAAGCTCACAATCAAACTGGGAGGAAAAGAATTGAACAAACTGTCAGTGAACCGTTATCTCTATTTGAAAACAGCAGAAGGTTTGAAAGAATAACTTAAGTGGCATACCTGCTATTCACCAAGGGGCATATCAGTTTAACTGCCCTTAAATAAACTTCCGCTTTCCTCGGTGACAGGCAGATGGGAAAACAGGAATGTGAGTGAGTGTCTGTCTGAGGGTGCCTCTGTAAAGGGGCGTATGCACTCTTTCTGTGCACTTTCCATTAATATTAGGGCATCCCTACTGCTAGCCATTTTAAGCGGAAGATATGTTGAACAATATTGTTATATTTACATTTAACATATGATAAAGCAGTGGCAGAAGCACTGCAGTATTTTACCATGCAGTCCTTGCGTATCTAGAGACCATGCATAGCCACGAGAAATGGCTACACGTGAAAATAGCCTGAATGAGTTATATTATCATGATGGCATTATGTTGGATACAGGGAAAACGGTTGCGAGTAAATGATTGGCTATAGACTGTAGAAACAACATGTCTTTGCAAGTGAACTCAAATGGAAATAAGAAACATTGTACTAATGCTAGCGAACTGAGATTTATATTCTGCTCACATGCCCGGTGTAGTTTAGAGAAGAACTGCATTTGACCTATAGGCTTGCTGTAAGAACGCAGAGAAGAAACGTTGCACACCAGGGCAGTATTTACTTGCATGCTAGCTTTCTGCTCTGTCAGTACGTATGTTTGTAACCTCACTTACTCTGCCAGAAGTACATTTATATGCTAACCAAAACAGCTTCAAACGCTTCATGAGAAAAACGGTGAGTCTTAATTGACTTATGAATTGACATCTGTGTTGATATCTCTTAAAGTAAGCAGGACTGAACTTGAAAGACCAGGCTTGCCCATCTCCTCATATATGGCCTTTGTACTAATTGGAAGGTGGGAGATGCTCCCAAGTGAAGCCAAACAATATTTCCTTTTTTGCATTGGAGTCTAGGGGCCCAATTCACAGAAGTGTTTTATAATGGCAAAACCCCATTGGAAAACGATGTCTGAATCAAAGCCTTGATATCAGGATACTTATATGAGTCATTGGACACAAGGCGGGAGAACATAGTGTTTGTGTCACTTGTGGATTGTGTGCTCCCTGTCCCTGTGTTATTCTGAAGTATTGCTATTAAAAATGTACCAAACTAACTTCACCCAAGATTCAAGTGCAGCATTAAATTCCCTCTACTATTGTAAACTATAGAGTGCAATATGAGGCTGTTGTAGAAGTTTAAAATAAGTACATATGTCATTATAGATAAACTGTAAATGATATTGCAAATTGTGAGGTCAGCTTAATTGATGAAAATGTACATGAATGGTTTTACAAGTGTATCTTAAGCATAAACGGTGCTTTTATGGAAATGTATGTTTCAAAAAAGTTTATCTTGATTGATAAGAAGGAAAATGAACACTATCAGATTAAAGAACACATGGTGTAAAAGAGGTCATGTTTTTAAAGTGCCAACTAAACTAACACTGAATGAAGTTGATCCGAATGAATGATTGCAGGGCACTTTAACAGAAAAATGCACTCTTTAAAAACTCATCTTTTCTTCATGGTCAGCCTAGTAAGGGAAATTAAGAATATGCAAAGTCATGTGAGTTCTGTGTATACTCGTTTGGCAATACATTTCTTAGCACTATATTTTATTACTAGTCCCACTGCATCTTAACAGAATACTGCTAGATCGGTTGTTGTATATCTGTTCTCAAAAATGACTAATATACCACTGATGCAGGATGCAGAAGTTGCCATACTTCCCTAAAAGTGGTAATGGTTATTACAAAGCGTAGATGGGGACGGGTGTACATTAGCCCAGTGAATGTGAAGTGGCCACTGTGCACTGCTGGATGTTCTTGGGGGTGCTGTGGTCTCACAAAGTTCTATTGAAAACCATTGTAACAATTCACAGATAGTAAGACACCAATCAAAATAGATTGTACAGTGCTGAGAATGATTAACTTCCTGTCTGCCTCCTGAAAAGGACAAGAAGGACTTGTTGCTTTTATCTTCAAATAACGCCTATTTTGAGCTGAATATTATTCCTTCCAGAGCCCCGTACCCTACTACATGTTGTAGTTAATGAAAGAAAATTAAGCAAACAGAGATTTTAAATGTACCTTACATAGTAGGTATCCATTTGGGGCCTTAATATACTACTGGCTTCCAGACTATCATACAACATTATCAGAGGCAAATTAGGTTCATGTTGACCTCCTGAAAACAAGCACATGATTTCTCTCTGACTGTGCATGATTTTAATTACATTGTTGTGGACCAGATTAATCATTCCCCAAAGAAAAGTTGAACCAGACGCCTTCTCATCAATGCGTTCTATGGCTGATCACTCTACCGATATCTACTATTTGATGAATAAATGATAACATACCATCTTTTTAAAAAAGAGACCCGGCTTGCAGAGGAGACCTCAGCATTTGTACGCGAGGGCATCTCTACAGCCTACAAAATTCAAATTGACAGGAGAATGACCAAAAGATGAGGGGGGATTGCACTTTTTCACAAAGACGCTATTAGTGTTGTAGTCTCTCCCTGACAACATCATCAACTGCACATCTTTGCTTCTAATCTGTTCCATTACTTAAACATCCACACTGAGCTTCCTTCTCATCTACAGACTACCTTAATGCAATGCATTTTTTACTGATAACCTGGCTACATTTATCACTAACCTCTCAATAGATTATTGACACATTACAATATTGGGAGATTTCAATATCTGGTTGGAAAAGAAGGATAACGCAACTCCACAATTACTCTGCAAACCTGAGAACCTAATAAGTCAAACAACTTTTGAAACGGCTAATCCACTCAGCTAGTAGGACCCTGGATGGCATTACCACTGTGCCCCCACCCCACTTATCTTGCCCTGGAGAGAGCACCTCTCTATCCATTCAGCATCTTAACTGAAGCATAATATCTTCCAAATGCATTAAGTGATGTCCAACTTTAATTATGCCCTAGAAAGAGATCTAGTGGGATATCCTCCTGGAAAAAGACAACCCATTCGAACCCAACATACATTCAACAACCATATGAAAATGCCATGCAATCTACTTAACATCCAGAAATGGATAACTAACACTCCTAACAGTGTGGCATCTGAAAAGCATCTTTCAAATTCTCACATCCTCACAAAAAAAACAAGTTGCCAAATGGTGAACCCCAACACGTAACCTCCTCAAAGAGGAAAACTGGATAAAATCCGGACAAGAAATCACCTTACAACTGAAAAATAGAATACCATAGATAAAATGTTGCTCCACAGAGTAGAAATAAAGGTTAAAGTCTTGTTATGCACACCAAATAGATTAAGTACAACGCAGCCAGAGAAAATGCTCAAAATTGTCTATGAATTCAAAAACCCTATAGCCTGCAACACAACTCCAGCACCTTCTCAAGAACTTTGTGAATCTGCTGCAGCTCATTTAAGCAACAAAATGTAATAGATCCAGGACCATTTAGATAGAAAGGATCAACTCCACCAATCCCTGCAGTGGAAAAAACATAAATAAAAGCTCTGAATGCTTGTCTAAACAGGACTACCTCGCCACCATCAATGCTAAAAAAGCAGTAGGATCACCCGAAGACCAGTTCCTCCAATATCTACAAGATAATAACTAAGTTACAAAGGAGTGTGGGACTGAAAACGAGCATGGGTGAAATACCCTGTTCCATGCAATTTCTTGCACTCGGAGGGTCTACAACCATGTGGTAGCACACTGCACATTTGAAAGATCCATTTGCATACCAGTCTTTGTCCCACCCACAAGGGCAGTCCAGCACCAAAATGCTAGGCAATTCTTCTCTGAACAAGAGTACCACCAGCAACCCCAGACACATGTTTCGGCCTAGTCGGACCTCATCAGTGAGGTGAAGCTGAGACTCACTAAGACACAGGGCCTCATCAGGAGTTGGGTGGTAGCCATTAAATGTGTTATTAACAGGGTTACTGCATCATTTACCGCTCACCGCCCAATCTTGAGTCTGACATGTTTACCCCCAGCTCAGAGCTTCCTTTCATATCATCATATCCTAGATAATGTACCCTACGGGAAACAACTGTAGCTTCTTCTTTGAGGCCTTATGGCCTTTCTCTGTCAATGCTTTCAACAGTGCCTTGGTGTCTTCGATATGAGGGTGAGGCAATTAACAAATCATCAATGTATTGTAGTAATACTGTCTTCCCTGGCAATCCTATACCGTCTAAATCTTTCTTCAGCTGTTATGAAAAGTGGGCTGGGGACTCTGTATACCCCTTTGGGTAAACAGGTCCATGTGAATTGGACCCCCTTATACGAAAATGCAAACAGATACTAACTTTATTTATATATAGTGTGAAAAACCAGAAGGTGTTTCACTGCCTAGACCCCGGGGATCCCTTACTGCCTTTGGATCCAGGCCCTGAGTGTGGACAAGTGTGGGAGGATCACCTGGGTGAGGGGCCCTCGGGGAGTGGGGGAGAAACACCCGATGGCGAGAGATGGTATCCCCCTTTCCAAATACCCCTGTCCCATACTATTTTATAGGATATTCCAACTTCCCAGATTCCTCCCTTTCCTACACAAACCCTGAGCCGAGGAAGAGGAGGTATGAGGCTGAAAGGAGTACCACCCATGCAATACATTGGACATGACCCACTAATAAGATCAGACAGGGTCAGGCACTTGATCTTAATGACAAATGCCTGGTACCTATTGGCTCTCCCCACATGGTTAAAAGGGTGGAACACTGAGACACGCTCTGAGCAAGCCAATGCAAGAGAAGGCGCAGTTCTTCCAGGGTGAAAGTGTGCCAGGTGGAGCAGAGTGACAGGCAGAGGGACAGAACTGAGGTTCGGAGAAATCTTGCACACCCCAGTGAGAGATTAACTCTGAAGGGCCTTGAAGGTTGTGCAAGGAAGCCCAACTGGGGAGAAGAAACAAACCTCTTTTCTGTTTCAAGGATACCAGCCACCCTCCTGGGTAAAACGGCAGAGTTGGGGAGTTGCAGCAGCAGTTGTGGTATTAGCCTTGACTTCAGTTTCAAAGCCGCGAAAGACAAAAATGAATTAACGCAGCCGGTGAGTTGATGATAGGAATAAAAGTCTGGTCTGTGTTAAATTAAACTTGACAGCAACAGTATCAGACGAATTAAGGTTTTGCGTGTGCCGATAAGGCACAAGAGAAAGCAAAGCACTGAAAATAACTGTAAATTAAAGATACAAAGTAACAGAGTGGTCCGGTGAAAGAAGCAGCAGGAAAAGAAAGCAACTGAGATGCAAGATTTTAACTGTTAGGTTTGATCCTGGGAAAGGGAAACCTGGATGTGAGAGATATCTTTAAACTTTGAAATAAGTATTGTTCCCAAAACTACATTTTCCAAGAGGCCTTGGTGTAGGAGAGATAAAGTGACGTTTGAGAAAAGAAGGTCAAAGTGGTCATGCCTAAGTAAAAGCACAAGCCTTGCAGTTAAGTCTTCGACGGTGGAAGGATAGTGAAAGGAGGCTTGAGACCGACAGAAGGAAGCCTAGGCAGGTGTGATTGGAGCTTGGGGAAGGGAAACCCCACAAATTGTGATTGAAATGTTTGAGCCCGGCAGAGGGAAACCTGTATTGAATTGTGGTAACAAGAAGGAAATACATTTTTGTTGAACTTTATTATATGATAAAAAGGTGACCTGGACTGAAGTGAGAGAAAGCTTTGAGGTCCAGCGGATCAACTAGTGACTTATCGTGGAAGGCCAAGTAAGCCATTAATTCCCTAACTCAACAATGATTCAATTACCTGCATCACCTCAGGCTTTAAGGGCTATTAGGGTGTGTGGGGCAACCTTTATCTTCACAGGTTCAACAGTTAGTATATACCTCACTGCATTATCATGGGTGGGCCCCATACACTCTGGTATAGAATCAATTAACTCCTTTATGTCTTCCGACCACTGCTCATCTTTCTCTTCCACTTTCCCGCCTGGTTCTTCCCTCATTATCTGAGGGCACACTCATAAACACCCCATATGGGATACAGTAGATAGTGCACATCATCTTACACAACTAATCTCTCCCCAGCAAAGGTGATGTGGGACTTTAGAGAAAAGCATGTTGTTCCATAATTTGCCATAAAGTGACAGTAAAGGGGCCATTTCACCTGGTGTACAACAGTAGTAGTCGATATGCCTCCTGCTCTCACTCTTTCTCCTGATGTGGGAACATGTGGGAAAATATTAATTTGCAGGGAATATCTCTTTGCCCTTGTGTCCACTAAACATGACACTGCTATCCTTGCAACTACCAGTGTACGTATGGACCTTCCTGGTATACCGGGATAAGAGCTTCCGGGGTCCCCTCCCTTCCTGGTTGTCAGAACCCATTTTAATCCCCTTCCAACCCACGTTGGTCCACGGGGATGAGAGGGTTAGCATTCTAATTTGGAAATTGAGGCACAGGCCCAGTTGGGGGTATCTTAATTTGTACATGTCCTGCCTGCTGGGGTATTTGGGCATTGTTGGGAATCATATTACCTTGTGCCTGTAGCCTCTATGATCTAAACGCACCCACATTTTTCCAATGACAATAATTACAAATCAGAAGATTTGGTGCCATGGCTCTAGGAGCCTGCTGGTTTTTCAATTTCCCTGCACTGCTGACCCTGTGCTTCCCACACCTGCTGTTAATCGAGCTTTCCACACTGTCTGTTAATGCAGCTGTCCTGTATACCCCCCATTGAGGTGTGCATACCTTTTGACCCACCTGACCTGTGCCCCTGTCTCTACCCCTTTGTTGGACCCCCCCTTTAGGCCTGAGTCCCCAAATAGTGTGGCATTCGTTGAAGCTGTCCCTGCGCCTGTCTTTGAAAATGCTGCATTTGCGACGTCATGAGTTTGCTTTTTCTCTTCCTGGCTAGCAATACAATGATTCACCGCTGCCACGAGCTCCGTTTATGGCTTGGTCTGCCAGCCTATGCAAACATTCTCAAGCTGTACCTGTACCTTCAGTAGCAGGCTGGAAACAAACAAGTTTTCTATGCCCTTCTGAGATATGTTCACTAGCTTGTAATTTCATAGTGCTCAGTGAACACCAGCTTCAGTCTATGCAAGTAATCAACAGGAGATTCCCCCTTATTCTGTTTGCAATTCGATATTTTTGACCAATCAGTCTTTGTAGGTCTCACTTGTGTAACTGCCGTCACTATCCTTTTCCTTGCCTGCACAAGTGCATCCCCTGTGTCTGGATCAGTGGATGGCCAAGTCGTCCCCTGCATTAACCTCTGTCTCATCTCCGGTGGCATCACTATTCTCATGAGTTGATTCATATCAGCAAATAACGGATTATAACACTGCATTACTGTCTGCAGTTCTTCTACAAATCATTGGGGCTCGTTCCTTCTATTGGGGAACTCCTTTATCAATGTCTTGAGGTCCCCAGGTTTCTAGGGGACATGGGCAGTAACCAGACCCTGATGTTGTTCTCTATCCTCATGACCAAATGGTACTTGTTTGAGGGGAGCTTGAAAAGGGTGTAAACCCCTTCCTTATATTGTACCTCCCCTCGTCATAGAGGGGGCACACAAGGGAGGTGTACCCCGAGATGCCAGAGCCCCTGCGGATCCCAGCCTGCTCGGCCTGACGTCCTGGAGGCAGAGGGCACCAAAGAAGACATCTCTACTAAGGGTGCCTCCTGCTCTGCCTCCTCTGACCTTGCCTCTGTAAGTGGTCTCATACTAGTGAATAATTCAAGTATATCTTGTGGTGTCTCACTATCTTGATCTTCATGATCCTCTTCTCCCCTGTCTTTGTCCATCATCCCGTCCTGAATTATTTCAGGAAACATTCGAGCCCCTTCCGTTCCTCTTCTGCCTCTCAGAAACTTTATTTGTCCCTTCAGTTGAATATTAATCTTCCTCAGTCCTCTAATTTTCTCATCATTCCTCCTAACTTTTGCCTCTTCCAGCCATGCATCAAATGCTCCCCACTGTACTGCTGGTATCTTAGTACCTTCTGCCTCCAAAGACCTCCTAAGGGCTCCCAATGTATCCACATTAAATGGTCCCACAATTGGGAATTGAGTCTGTCTATAACATCAATTCAAATAGTGCCATGAGAACAAGTAATCACAAACTGATCTGCTAAAAGGCCTAGACACATAAAGGGCAGGCAACCCCTTTGGGGGTTCTTCCGCCTGTTTCAATTGCTGTTTGCCCATGCTCCTTTCCCTATTTAAATCTGCAGTTACTCATCACTTGCACCGTTACCCAGTCACCCCTGCTTCATGCGTTCTTTGACGCCACTCCTTAATGGTCCTGAGAGGGAAGGGACTCAAGTTTAACAACAAGAGACACTGCAGAGTGGTCCTGACAGGGATAAGGGCTCTCACCATGCAGTTATCTGCTTGTCCCTATTTAATTCTGGGCCTTACCGTATCCCCAAACTGTTACTGTAACCTGTACGCGGGCATTATAGGCTAACAGGTCCCGTAACCTATTGAGTACCCTTGATCAACCGACTTCATCTCTACCCTTGGTTTTTTTAAATAATTAATCTCTAGATTAAAGAGATAGAGAGAACTAAAAGAATCACAGTTCTAAAACAGGTGAAAGCTGCCACCAGTACTATATACGGAACCCAAAATATCCATCCCATTTCAGCATATCCCCTCAAAGCATCCAAAACCGCATTGTCCATTCCCTGTTCCCCACCCGAACCCTCAGTGTCCTGTGCGGCCCTGCGTGCACACTCACCAGCCACGTTATCCTCCTCGGGAAACCCTGAGGAGGGGTTATCCTAGATTTGCACAGTCTTCTCATGATTAAAATTCAAACTACTGCATAACCTGAGTCTGCTCTTTAGCCCCAGTTTCATATGCGGTACGGGCGGGGATAGTATTAATCAAAAGAGGACATCTATAATGAAGGTGCCAGGGTGGAGAACTAAAACAAAGTGTGCAATCCTACGCTAAAGGACCAGTTATCCCTGTCAGGCTTTGCCACTCTGAGGCATAGTCCCAAGGATATAGCACCCACCTTTCTTTTTTTGTTCAATCACAGTATAGCACCCAGCATGCCTCTTGGTTTCACTTGGGTTTCTTCTTGGTCTAGAATGTATCACCCTCTGGGCTGAAGATCGTTTTGCTAGGTACCTTTATGTTGCAAAGACCTACCAACATATACTTCTTACTCTCCATTGCCTTAGAGAAAAATGCAGTTGGATTAAATGAGGAGCCAAACGGATGTTAAAATGCATTTTATGTGCACGCAAATTCTGATGAAAAGAAGGAAAGAGAGAGTAATTGTCCCGATTTAAGAAGGCTCATCTATATAAACCTTGCACAGGCCTACTATATTTATAGAGAACTCAATTTTGAAATGCATGTAAACTTGCTGAAAATATGAAGCATCTCTTTTTCACACAAAAGCAAGATTTATCCACACGCTTGCTAAACGCAGCACAAGCCTTTGTTTATGTAATTTCTAGCTCTGTGCAAGCTGACCGAAGTTCAAAAAGAATACTGGTAAGTGTTTGCAAGTTTAATTAGGATGCTAGCACACAACTGTGCTGCTTTCTATTAGGAGTTGTATGGAATATTCAGGAGCTAGCTCTCTCCCTGGGCCTGGCTCTCTCTCATGGCCTGCCTCTCTCTGTGCGTCTTCCTCTCCTCAAGGGTTTGGATGTTTCCCAGGTCTCTCAATCTGCAAGGGGCAGAATGCCCTTATCACCATATAGGGTTAGCGCCCTGGTCTCCACAGTCCTTCCATGCCTCTGACTCTTCTAAATCTGAGCTATTCTGGTCCTTCGCCTAGCCCTTCTCTCAATACTCTGTGAGATACTTCTGTGCTTCTGCTTGCCTTCTCCTTGACTTTGAAAAAAACCTTGTTCATAATTGCTGGCAGGTATCTCTCTGGAGCCTCCTTGCTTTCCTTTTCCCTGGGATTTTTTAGTTGGTGTTTCCAGTGACATTTTAGGGCCATTTTTTTTTTTTCTATGTAAGGCCTGCTGCTGAATGAAGAGAGGTGGTTTCCCTCTCCACGGGCCTAGCTTCATGAGGGGGAGGTGCTGTTATTGCATGAAGGGGCTTTTTCAATGTCCTTCCTTTCCTCCCCTCTGTCTAGTGTGTGCTGTACCTCGCCTCTGTTCTCTGCAGAGGGTGTCTGGTTGTTGCATTTATAGTCATGAAGGGGGCATAGCTAGACATTTTAGTTGGTGCAAGGAGTGTCTCTGGATGCCAGAGGGGGTACAGGGAAGTCCTAACTTGAGTCAGTACCTGGCAAAGGGGTAATTGTGCTCTCATGGGTCTCACCGGAAAGTGTGTCTGGTGAAGGGAAATCCCCTTGATATCCTGTGTGGAAGATCCAACCTTGTATCCTGCTCCCAATCCGGAAGCATGAGGGAATGGGCCAGATGGAGGGTCTCTGCGGAATCCCCTTTATGCCACCTTTATGGGTTTCAATGCTTAATGTCAGAATCCACTGCTCCCCAGGGCCTCCCCAGATCCTAACAAATTTGTGTTGCCCAATGTGACATTGCCTAAGTATTCAGTCTTCTTACCTCAGAAGAATGAAAGGCTGAATCAACTATTCCTCACTCTCTTTTACTTTTAGAGTCTTTGATGAAAAGTTCCCCTTTTATCTTTAACTGTATCAGAAGTACTCGTTTTAACAATCTCAATTGGATTAATTTATGTGCCAAGCTGTGGACAGAGTGGATGAGTTGCTCCCTTTTTAGAGTAGAAGTGAGAGTAAGGATAAAACTTCCTAAGGCCAAGTTGAGGCACTTATGTGCAATTGAGAAGTTTAGATGTGGTGTTATGGGTGAGATGCCAGAAGAACAATACCACTAGTGGCAAGCCGACAAACCTCTGTAATTCATCTGGAATAGAAGTAGGTTGAAAGAGTTGTAGAAGAACAGTGTCACAGAAAACAAAAACACAAACACCAACAAAAAAAAAACACCAACAAAAAAAAAGGAGCGGTTAAGGATCACAGGAGGTAAGCGTACACACTCACATACAATCTCAAGGCAAAAGATAGGGGAACCTGTGGCCAAGGGCTCATCAAATCAAAAACAGTTGCTGGGCACAAGACATCTATGGAGAAGAACGTAAAGTGTTGAATGAAAGGAGAAACAACGGCTTAAGGGGTGTAGGTGTGACAGGTCACAAAGCCAGTGCAGCACATTGAGTAGAAACTACTCAAAATCCACCATTTTGAGAGGGGGGGGAAGGATAGCTCAGGGGAAACGCGTTTGTCTTGGAAGCAAGACAACGCAGAGCAACACAGGTTTGAATCCTGATCCCGTGCTTAGAAAACACTCTTTGGTATTAAGCGTGTTATAAATCAACAATTCTAATTCCTTTTATAGGTCCAGACTGGTAGCTGGATGTGTGCCAAAACCAGAAGTTTGTTGGCTGCCATCGTGGTATGGTAACACACAGTCTGCAAACATAGTTAACTGCAGACCTAACCACCATCTTGGTATGGTGTTGGAACCATAATCCACCACTCCCCAGTATCTACATAGCAGACCATGCCACCATCTTGGGACGGGCTTAGAATCATGATCACCCACTCACAGCTTAAGTCCTGGTTTGCTCTCCATTTATAGATACTTCGAGGTTATGCGTTCTGACCCTCCAATAGAGTGGGTTGTCCTTCTTCAAACTTCTCCACCCACAAATATTGTCTGATCACTGATGGGACATCACCAGAATTGTTGTAACCAGTATGCTCTGGGGGACAACAGGCCCACACACTGATGCAAGGTGAGAGCAGCAAGAAGCAAAACCCACAGCCAAAAGAAACCCAGCTGTGGATTGGGCAATCCACATGCCCAGCAATCCGTGACATACCTTACTAGTCACTGTATATCGAGTGCCCCAATCCTAACTGCTTTTGAGGGGCCATTGAGTGCCATTGGCGTGTAAGAATATTCCATTATTGATTTTTTGCCAGCCTTGATGGCCAGCTGTAAAGACATCTCTTTCCCTTGCCCTGTTACTACCTTGTCACAGATCTTCATCCCTTTTAAGTTGTCTTTGTGCACTGCTCTCAGCAATGACTCAAAGCTCTTACACTGAAGATATTGGGATCATGGAAGGGTCTGCCTAGCCCAAATGTAAGAAGATTTATATTTCTGTTAAGAAATGTTCAGTTCTCCTGCCAGGCAATCGGCAAAAGATTCCTATTACTTTAAAAATAAGAACCGACCCTTCCACTGTGTGTGCATCAATATTCTGTCGAATCAAGGCTATGCCAAAAGGCACTTACTTTCAGTAGCCCATTAGACAGATGTTTGTGAGAGAACATAACCATTCCATTATATGCAGGCTTATGAGAGGATGCTAACATCAATGTACACCATTTGCAGTGAGCTTTCTTTTAGACAATAATGTACACAAATTCAGAAGATTTATTTGTGGGCAAACCTTCGCAAAAGGAACCAGATAGCAGAGGAGGAATAATGATTTATTCGAGTCTGCAAGCACATTTATTTGGTCATCTTCATCAAAGATTAATTGACAAACAATAAGCACTCAGAAATATTTTCTTAACCAGCACACCAATGCTATGTTTATTACTGCATTTGGATGAATCTCTCTGAGCACACTGTTGTATTTGGATTCTAATGAATCCTAATAGCACATATAGTAGAACTCAAATGTCAGAACATTCTGCTATTACATCACTGCAGTGAAATATAAAAATCATATTTCACTGTGATGGGATCACACACCCAAACACATCACACTTTGAATCTATCCCCAGAACAAATGCTCATGGGGTCCCTCCTCGGGCCGCTAGCGCTGACCACTAACAGTAACTCAGAGCCAGGCCTGGCCCTAGGATTTGCCAGACCCTGAGCAGCAAAAGGTGTGCAAGGCCCCCCCTTTATTTGCATAAATAGTGACATCAGTGATATTACAAAAATTGTGTTATAGAATGAGTTACACAACAATATCATTGGAAGGTGAATTAAAAACATGTTGCCATGTGTAAGGCAGTGCAGGAGATATCTATGGCGCAACAATGAGTGCAGGGAGTTTGCTCCCGCAACAATCAAAAGCGGCACACCAATATCCCGGTTTATATAATTCCATCTTGCCCTGTCTGTGAACCATATCATACCATATAGATCCCTCCCCCTTTAGCAATAGGTACGCCAAGAATCAGGCCATTGTGTAGAAAGAATATATATTTATTAATGTGTAAAATTAATATTTGCACAAAATCACACAACCTCACTATGCTTTTCTTTCCTGACAATTCACTTTTTACACAAATTGGAAACACCAATTGGTTTAGGATAACACAGATTAGACTCTTTAACCCCACAACATGTACAGTTTTCCTACTTTGGTAATTTTCACCCTGGTTACATAGAAACACAGGTCTATAGAATACGTCCAATACCTGGGTGACTCACAAAATACTCTCAATGTACAGAATTGTGCAGCACCCTTGACATGATGACACAATTTAACTTCACAATATACTTTGCATGGGGTTTACTTTATAACATGAAGCACCTTGAAACCTGACCGGATCACATGCTTGGCAATACAGTTTACATGAAGATTAATTTAAATAACATGCAACACTTTTCTATTGGCAAAAGCAATTTCGCACATGCAGCGCTCAATATTTGTAATCTCCCTGTGCACTTGGCAATGCTAGCAGTGTTGGAGCACAACAGACTTTTAAAAACAAACCGTGTTTATATATATATGGAACTCTTCTTCCTTCACCACAATGCAATGAAGAATCTCTCTTCTACCAGTAGTCACTTTCTCACTCTCTGTAAAGGGTATGCTGTTAATCAGGAACTTCATTTAATTTATCAAGACACTTTTATGCCCCAGCACGAACACCGATATTAGTTTATTATGGCAAAGAAAACCCCTCTGCTTTAAGGCAAGGTCTGGGGAATGAGGAGAAGTTGGACATTTTGTTTCTATGCACCCCTCCACTTTAGGGAATTTTGGGGTTGGCAAAAGGAATTTGGAGAACTCCATTACTTTAATAGACAATATTGTTATCCACACTGGAAGCAATGTTGATTTGGAATTTCAACAGAATCACCTTGTGTTAGTTGACTATAGGGGAATTAATTAAATTATTATTTGTTAAGAAAATGCTAGGGATATACATCCGTAGCCCACCCACTAAAGAAGGGGAAGGTATTAACTCAAACAGATCTCCAATATACTTGGTTCTGTTGGAAAAGTTTACTTACATTGAACAGCTATCGATTTTGTGCTCAGGAAAAGTCATCAAAGCTTCTGGATACACATGGAAAATATAGGGAATTGGTTGGATGGCCTCTCCAGGTTCTGTTATGGCGACCTCCAGAATCCATCCCTTTATTTGCCTCTCTATATTCCCTCCAGATTGTAGTCTTCCTCCTGGTCTAATCCACCTCCCAGGCAATGTTGGTTCTCCGACAATTTTTCCAACAGTTCCCACTCAGATGATTTCAGACAGCTCTCTCCTTTTTCCATTGTGCATCTCCTTGTAAAGTTTTAACCACTCCCATAAAATATCAACATTATCAGGTGCTAGCTTATTGGCTCTTGATCTGGATTGGACATCTACTGTCCTCCCCTTTTCTCTGATTGGTCCCTTTTAGTTACTAGGCTCCATTCTTGGGAGCTTGACTCCAACCCCTTGAATTATCGTTATGAACAATTTTACAGTTGCAGCTAAAATCTACAACATGGCATTTTTTTCAATTTACAAATAAGCATCATAAAATGTATATGTCTATATTTGTATGACCATGCCAGCCTTAATGAAATGTGTCTGGTGTCGGCACAATGGAGCCGGTTTGAATGGCAGATTTTTTTAAATGTATTCAACAAATATAACAGTTATCAACACAAGATTTTATATACAGAGATCTAATTCGATATGCTATCATCACCTCGAATTTCCACTTCGTGAAATTTTCTGGGAAGCTATCACCACATTTCAACTTGTATCTTCAGTTCCCAAAGGCAAATCTTTGAGTGTTGAATCAGTGGATGGAGCTTTCCATGATCTTTGCAAAGCTATTTGAATGAGTTATGTGAGAGTTATGGTTCCCAAGATGTTGACCAAAGTATGATCTTCCATATAATTGTGAGCTATGTATTAAATATTGTAGTCTTTGGAAGCCAGTTTTTGACATAGGTTATCTGAAACAGGAAACTGAAAACATATCTTGTTTTATAACTCCTGAGCTTGTAATTTTAAGTGAATGTCTATGTATGGATTCAGCTGCCCACTTTTCCAAGCAAGTGTTAGGATGCTGCAGAGCCTAGGAACAGCTGCACGAGAGTAAGTTGATGCCTTGGCCAGAGTGCACATTTAGCCAGGATCCAATACCTTTTGTAAGACTACACTAGTTGTGAAATGTATAAAAACTCTCATTAGAATGGTGGAGAGTCAGATACAGATGGTTCCCATGGCAAAATTGTACGATCATGATGGAAATGGCTGCAGCTTTATAATAAAAAACCTGTGTCTCTAAACATAAACAAATTCTCCAGTTGTTCCATTTTGCCTTAAACATATTTTCTGAGAACAAGCAGGAATACAAATAAGTATTTTCCAACAAAAATCTGATGTAAAAATGACATGCATAATTTTAACTTCAATAGCACATTACTTTTCTTTTGTTCAAACTTAGACATCAGCCTAGTCCATTTGCCTCTCTGCTTAATCTGATGGTTTTAAATTCATATACACGATTTTTGCAGAGCTAATGCCCATTTGGGCGCTTATCTTCCTTTAGCAGAGGGCATAGCTTCACCCCCTTACTCATGTGGCAGTCTCTGTAACATGTCAGTTGTCAGTCACACAATGTACTGTGGAGTTCACCACTATTAGCTGGTTCTCCTGTTTTCACAGTGGTCATCTGTTTGCCTCATAAAAAGTCTGGCACAAGCTAAACCCCTTTTTTGGCTCTGTGAGCTTGAAATGGATTCTTGGATAAAGAGCAGTGCTTGAACTTTGAATCTGATGGGGGCAGGTGAGCAGTTCCGGGCCTTCGAAATCGCATGAGAAAAATGTATTTTGGGCTAAGCACATCTTTTCTTCATGCACAGAAAACTGGTATATTTGAAGGATGCAATTTATCTACACATAGGGCCTGCTTTCATCTCACATCAGGCCTTCAATGTCGAATTTCCCATTATAAAATAAATTTGAATGGTTCAGGCAAGGGAGTTTTTTCTGTAAACAGTTCCTTTGAACCAAAACTATCAAATGTGTTAATTTCTATGGCAGCTTTCTCTTTGGGAAACATGCAAATCAGTGTCTCAATAGCCTATAATGGAAGGTAGGCCCAATTTCTTTTCAGCCTTGTCATTCATACAGAAGGCACAATGAATTGTATTCTTCCTTTTTCTAACAACACTGTTAGGGTATTTGGCCGTGTTGCAATGTCCATGCTGTCCTTTCGGTCTGCCAGTCAACAGTGGGTTTTCAAATTACAAGAAAGTATTTTTGCATATTTAGGCCCCAGTCAGACAGACAGTTTCCTTTTGTCTTGGTGGTGAAACTACCCCACAGCAGGAGAGAAACAAACTGTTAAATCCAGTATATGAATTGTCACTCTTAATATTTACCTATGTGGACATTTCAGGATTGAGTATATTTTTGAAGAAGCAGATGGGGTCAGCTCAATACCCTAAATAGGCTTATAATTTTGGGAGATAGGCAATAGCAAGATAAAAGGATTTGGCCAGGAGCGCATACTTTGGTTAAGGGAAGAAGCAGGGGGTTGAGACCAGTCTGCTATTCAGGAACTTAAACACATCTCTTCTCAGATGTAATTGGTAGAAATAGTGTTTGTAAAAGGTCCTTTTGAAACTTCTGTTTGAAAACACCATCTGACTGTGGAAGGCATTATAAAAATATGGTGATTGTAGTTTGCTACTGAAGTTAACTGCTGTATTTGCAGGCATTTTGTCATTGTTTTTATTTTTATTGTGTATATATTTGGCTATTGTCCAAACGGTATGCAGTGCAATAACGAAAAACAAAATAACGACAAACTTTTAGTAAAAGTATAAATTGGGGTGGGGTAAGGGATTAAAAGGGGTGGGGTGGTGGGGGGTGGTGGAGAGGGTTAAAAAAAAGTTGTAGAAACAGTGGGAATTATGGGGACCACAAAAGTTAAAAAAAAAAGAGTTTAAAGTTATTAAGTTCTTAAAGTGTCACTGAAAAAGTGTGTCGTCATTTTTGTTGTTATAAACACATGGAACTGTTGAAACTAGCAATATGCTTTTACTTCAGAAGCTACAGGTAGGGATTATTTTGGCTGTCAAAAGAAATAAACTCCAAGCATGTCATGTCATTACTGGAATTGGGCAGGCTGTGTCTACTGCAGGATTGCCTCCTATTGCGATAGAGGCTATTTACCTGGGAGGTTGGGAAGTGAGCAACTCTTCAGGTCTTCAAATGTCAATGGGCCTCATTACGACCCAGGCGGTAAGTTACCGCCTGGGCCGTGACTTTACCACCATGGCGTAAACTACGTTTACGCCATGGTGGTTGGCGGACTTACCGCCCCATTCCGACCTTGGCGGGGCGGTAAGTCCCCAATCCCCATTTACCCTTCCCCATTCCCATTTTTGCCCCATAGGGTATAATGGGAGTGGGGAAGGCGTTAATTACGCCACCGTAAATTACGGTGGCGTAATTAACTCCATGGTCCCTTAGCGCCATGGATTTTAACACCTGCTAAAAGCAGGTGTTAAAAGCGCCATGGCACTAAGGGACCTCGTACTCAGGCGGTAAGGGTCGGCGCTGTTAACGCTGCCGTTAACCCCTTACCGCCTGGGTCGTAATGAGGCCCAATAACTTTAAAAGGGCTCCAGTCCTATAAAAACAAGTGGGGGGCAGAGGGGGTCAATAATATATGCATAGGCGCTGAATACATGGGGGCAGGGGGCATAGTTACCTTGTTCTCCTTGCCATGCTCATCTAAATCACTGGTTTTGGCAGGGTTTCTGTATCCTCTCCTGCTGGGTTCAGGCTGGGTGACGTGTTAGCACGCATCTTATAAAATTAGCAACTGCTGCTCACTTCAGAATGAGAAAGGAGCCTCAATAATGGATCTTCTGACCCTTCATTGGAGAGGGTGGGCAGGCAAAATCTGTTTTGCGGGTGCAGGAGTAGCAGGGGATCCTATAACTGAATGCTGCAAAGACAACCAAGCAGGTAAGGTGACTGTTGCTGACATGTTTTATGTTTCAGATCTTCTTGTATTTCATATGGGTTTTTTCCTATTCCTGCTCAAAAATGTGCTGTAAAATGTGTTGCTTTAACCTGGAAATGGGTAAGCTCCCTCGCTTCACTCAGTGTGGGAATCTTCACCGTGTAGCGAAAATCAAAACCTTCCACCCATTAATATTTGCACAGTAAGTGAACATGTCTTAAAGTGAAATATACACATTTAGTTCAGTTCACCTTTCCCTTTAGAAGAAAGTGCACAAGACAAATTAGCATTTGCCTTTGAAAACATGTCACCAACCTGGAAAAGTAAGCAGAGAGAGGTATAATGTCCAATAACTAATAGGATGAAGTATAAAAGGTGCCCACCTTTTAAACCCAACAATTTATGAAGAAATATTCTATGAATATGAGTTGTTTGCTTTAATGACACTTTTATGAGGTCTTGTGGGAAGCGTCTGCACTGGAAACATGACAACCTGGTGTGAAATCCTAGCAGCCAGACACTTGAGTAGCACATTTTTTTAAATCCTGGCCTCAAATAAAATACACTCAACAGGGGTTACGTCCGCTCTCTGAAAAAAGAGGGCGGATGCTGTCCACACACATGTATCCTCGACTTATGCCTTGAAAATCAGCACACGGCCAGAACCAGAGAAAATAACCCATCCAGTCTCCAGGACGGTAACCTCTCCCATGACATCCTGGGCAAATATTCATGACTCACTTGCCCCATCCTTTCCCCACCAACCCCATGTTTGGCTTTCAACAATACTGTTTTAGAAGGATAACTTGAAAAGTATGCACACCATAGTAAAGTACTCACACAAATATACGAATCCTTATAGAAATATGTTAGGCAAAACCTTTACAATTGTGGCATGATTCCTCCAGCTTGAATGGAACACTACAAATACCAGAATGCAATTTAGCAGAAGGCAAAAAATGGCCTCTGGGGTTTGGAAATGGACTTTCAAGACTTAGGGGTTCATTACAAGTCCCCTAATATTCTACTGCTAATTTTGGCAGGATACCACAGGACTACTGTACCATCTCTGCTGCCCGATATCCCAGTATTACTGGAATATTATGGGTGGCGGTGACGCCTGTAAATCCCCACTCCCATGGAGTGGGATGGGGATGCTGCAATCACGGCACAGGTACTACCGGTGCTGATGATTGCGGCAATTGTCTGCCAGTAGTGGGCTGAACTACCGGCTGGTCAGGCCTGCCGGTAGATCACAGCCCCTACCGGCAAACTCATAATGAGCTGTTTAGAGTTGTAACAAAAGGTAATGTGTGAAAATGTTACCTGTTTGTGTTTCAATGTTTGACAAAGGCATGCTTCATATATAATGTGAGGCAAATGTTACATTCTACTTAAAATAAAATAAAAATTAAAACTGTTTCATGTAGTTTATTAAATTGTCCTGGGAGAGGGCATAGATTTAGACAGCAAACTGGCGGTTTGTGTGTGCTTTCAAAATCAGAATGTCCCTTTGCATTTCCTAACACGGAAACGTTAAGAACGTCTTGTCCAAAACAATGGTTTCTTAAATGGGCCATCACTTGTAAAACACTCGCTCTTTGAATGCTGTGCTCGAAGAAAGGAAGTAATAAGCATCACTTACAGGCACCTGTAGTATCTAGTGGGCTACTGAGAGGAGTGGTATTTGTCTCAAGAGCATCATTGCAGGAGGTTGAGAGGTGACTGCTTGCCTTACTAGGACAACAAAAAGGGAGCCTCGTACATAGAGGCAGCATAGCCCCTTTTGAAAGCAATATTTCTTTATAATGCTGGAGGCAGGCAGCTGGTGGCTGTGGGCCCATATGACCACGAGGCCCTAGTCAGATGCATAGACTGCCCATGCCTTAGACTGGCCCTTCTCAGAGAATGCTACAGCCTGTTGCACTGGAAACAGGAAATGAGGAATCTATTAGATTAAAGGACCCTACCTTTCTTCCAAAATGTAGAAGGAACAGACACCCATACACAACTGTGTGTTTAAAATTGTACATCAGTGATTATCAACCAAGGGTAAATATGCGCTTGTCATGTCTCAGATGTGACTCTGAACCCCATAGTTCATAGTCCACCATGTATAATTCTTTATACTGTGGTTATTTTGGGCTTACTGCACAAAATACCCAGACTTGCTTTTAAGTGGAAAAGGTTGCTTAAATGTGACAGGCCAACAGCTCACAAAAACATGCTAACCTGGCTCCCTGGTCTTACAGACTTACATATACATTTTAACAATTGCCAAAACTGATAAATAAATGAACAATTTAAATTCCTCCCTTCCTGTCCCTTGCTCCCTCCCTTCCACTTAAATTCCTCTCAGCTTTCATTCCTGCTTTCTCCCATCTTCTCCCCGAGGCCACGCACAGCCTTCTTCAATACGTCTTCCCTCTCTTTGTACCCCTGCAGTAGCCTGTTTGTGCAAACAGCACCACACCCCTCCTTTACCGCGTTAGTACCCCATTGTGCTTCCCCTACCCCTCCTCCAAAGGGCCATGACCCCGGCACAGGAAAACCCCTCCCCTGAGGTGTTCTTTCTGCCCCACACCTTCCCTACCCAACTTCTCCTCTACCTCCAACTCTTTACGATATCCTCCACAGCCAACCTAACATCACCCAGGTGTTACATGTTCCCCACTAATGACAAATGCACCCCATCCTCCTGAAATAATCCAAAATCCTCATAAATGATCTCCTGGTGCGCTAGCGTTTGCACCCCCCAGGATCCGCAAAACGTCACCATATCCCTGTTGATAATTTGTCCTCGTCCTTTCTACCGAACCTTCATTCACAGTCCCTCTCCATACTCTTCTTGGCAACAACTTGGTCCAAACCAACCCCATCCTGGGCTGTATCTCCTTTAACCAACTTGGAAACCTTTTCATCTTTTTTAGCAGCGACACCCCCGTATCCCTAACTAGATCATTCTCCCCTGCAGGCAAAATTATTGCAGCTGGAACCCCATGATGCTCCCTCAAATCCACTAGGCAGCAGTCGGTCCCACCTCAGCCCCCTTACCCCCGACCATCTCACTAAAGCAATTTTATAGCTACATCCCAACTGGGTCACCCAAATTATTTTTGCTGCATCTTTCCCTGCCCATTTCACTATGGAGTGTCCACATATCCAGATCTGCGGCAACTCACCACTCTGTGCCACATCTGAAAAAGAACATTTCAAGAGTCTTCTCTCCACCAACTGCATTACTCCCCCACTGACTAATGTCTTTCCTTTACTCGCCAGCCCCATTACCCAGTGCTCTAATGTATCCCTTGTATTTTGCCAATTTCCATCGCCCCAAACTCTTAACCTTCTCTTCAGATAGACCCATCCTACTACCTTCCGATGCCGCCTACATTCTAAAAGAATGAGTACCAAAATCGTCAACTCTCTACCCCAATGCCAACTGAGCTCTCATCATGACCACAAAAACTTGAGCTGCTGTCACCTCAGACCAAATTTCATGCTGGAAACTCAAACCCTCTCTTCTTTTACATTTTTCCTGCCACGATGCTCCCGCCCTCACACAACACAAATCTTTGCTACCTCTATCCAGAAGCAACCAAAAAGCCCTTTCCTTTCTGATCCATCTTTGATCTACAAATCTTTATATCTATGCTAATTTTTGATAAGTGTACATCTTTCCGCAGTAGACCTCCTTGATCTCTTCTCCCTGCTACCAGTTCTGACACCCTAAATGCCCCAAAAATAACCAAATAAAACAGGTTGAAAACATGACCCTCTCCCATGATGACCAGCACACCCCCCTCCCCCCCAAAACATTGGACAACCTCAATAACAGGGCCACTGAAACTGGTTGACCTTACCCTTCCTTTTTTCCCTTGCCCATCCTTCCAACATCCTACATGCCATTTCGGTGCCACTGAGCTGAAAGACCCAAAACCATTTCCCGTAAAAAGCAATGCCTGCCAATTTTCCTGCTATTGTTGCCCTAGACCAACCCTTGTCCATACACCCTGTATAAAACAACCACATAATCCCTACTTTTTTCTTCCGCATCCTCCATACCCTTCCAACTGCACGCTCCAACCATGTCTTCTTGTATGCCGTCCTAGACACAGGGGCTAGAGAACCCTCTCCTAAGCACAGTGCTCTGTTTCCTAGCTGCCGCATCTTCTTTGGGATCTGATGCCCGCTCACGTCCGCTTCTAGTGCCATTCCACAGAATCTCTGCCACTGAAAACGAGATAATGTCTCAACAATGCCATTATCCTTCGCTGGCACGTGCGTTGCTCTAAACACCACATTCAACGTCATACATCGCAGTACCAATTCTCTCATTAGCCTGGCTACCCTCTGGTACCTAGCTGATTGCCTTTTCACAATATTGGCCACTGCCTCAATGTCGATGTTAAAATGTACTTTCTTATTCTGCAACTCTCTGCCCCACAACTCCAATGCCACTAACAACAGGAAAAACTCCAAAACACTATGCTCCTTCCTCCTCTCTGCCAATGCTCAGGCCACTTTTCGGCACACCACTTACCCCTCCAGAACACTCCAAAACCTCCTGAACCTGCTGCATCTGAAAAAACTTGAACCTCTCACGAAAGTGGGTCCCCCTGCAGTCACATTGACACTCCATTGAATTCTTACAGAAATGTTAGCCAAATCTTGCAATCTTCCCTGACCCCTCCAGACATCCTGACCCTGTGATGTAGATACTTAGCCCCCGCCATAGAATGTGCCATGTTTCTACAAAAAGTATGACCTGGCCCACTAACCGACATGTGAAATTGAGATGCCCCACTAACCTCTGCATGTCTACCAGTGTCATTTCTAGTCCTGATATCACCTTCTGCAGCAACCCTACAATCCTGCTCACCTTTTCGTGTAGCAAGTGTGAGGTCATGGCCACAGAATCTGGCTCTATCCCTAAAAAGGTCAACCACACCGCTGGCCCTTCAGTTTTTTCCTCCGCCAATGGCACTCCCAATTCCTGCATCAATGTCTGAAAAACCTCTAGCATCCGCTAACATCCCTGTTCTTTGCCCGCTCCACTGATGAAAAGAAAATTGTCCAAATAATGCAAAACTCCCTCATAACCCGAAATGTAAGGAAACACCCACTGCAAAAAAGAGCTAACATGCTCAAACAATGCACATGAAATTGCATAGTCCATTGGTAAAGCTTTGTCAACATAAATTTGGTACTCTAACTGCATCCCCAGCAGCGAAAAATCTTCCGGATGCACCGGTAACAAACAAAATGCCGCCTTGATATTGCACTTGGCCATGAATGCCCCACACCCTTCCTTCCTCACTAAGCCCACTGCCTGGTCTACACTGGCATAGGACACCCCGTAATATTCCGGTGCAATTAAGTCATTCACTGACATGCCCTCCGGCCATGATAAATGATGAATTAATCTGAATTTTCCTGCTTCTTTCTTAGGCTCAACCCCCATAGGAGACACCACCAAATTACCCGGCAAATCCGCAAATGGTACTACGACTCTCCCCAATGCCCCCCCTTGTGCAGCTTCACTCTCACCACTTCCAAATAGTCTCGAGCAGACTTCAAATTTCCTGCCCACCGCAGCATCCTCGGACCCCTATAACCCAATGTAAAACCATCACAAAAACCTTCCCCAAAATGCTGGCCCCTTCCCTATCTGGGTAAAAACTGAGCCATTCTTTAACTGGAGCATAGGCTTTTCCTCACAACTCTTCGCCCTGCCCCACACCCCATCCCTCTGTCACCTATTTGAAAATATTGTGTAACCGGATGCCGTTCCGCACATTGGCTACACTCATGCCTACATTTGCACACCGTTCTGGTGCAGCTTTCCTTATTGAATGCCCAGCATGCTGCTGATGGCTGACCCCTGCTTCCTCCCCCTGCCCCATCTGAGGCAGGGCAACCATGAAAGGGAAGGTAAGGCACGGATAAACCCCTTGCTGTATGCAGTGTTGGTGCTGGACGCGTACGCAACATCCACTGTAACCATAGGTTTGTTTGTTTGTTTTATTATTTGTAATGCGCACCAGACCCAAGGGTATAAGGGCGCAACACATACAAGAATATGCAAAGTTTAGTTACATTGAGTCATGCAATGCAAATACATTACTATACAAAGCAGAATATACAGATATTTACAGATATTACAGGTATTGTACATAAAGATGAAGTTACCGCCAAGGGGTTCGTAGATGGGTATTACGAGTTGCAATTTCGGTTACACTGTTGTGTAAATTAGTGGTCAGTGGATTTTAACCACGAGATAGTATTAGTTCTGAAGATCTGGTAGGACTGGTCTGCTCTTAGGGAAGGAGGCAGTGAGTTCCATAGTTTGGCCGCTTTAACAGGGAAGCTGTTGCCACCAATCGCGAATAGTTTGAATCTGGGAATGGAAAGGCAGTCCAGGTTTGCTGATCTAGTTGGTCTTGGGGATGTCCGTTTATGGAATGTCTCAGAAAGGTAGATGGGTGCGGCGTTGTTAAGAGATTTATGGGTGAGCGATACAGTTTTTAGTAGGATGTTGTCATTTGTCCGGAGCCAGTTGTTCTGTTGTCTGCTCTCAGAGATGTGCTCTCTTCTGGAGATACCTAAGGCTGCTCTGAGGGCATTGTTTTGTCGGGTTTGGATTCTAGTAATGATGGATTTGTTAGAACCTATGTATAGGGCGTTGCAATAGTCCAGACGGGACAAGATGAGGGCTCTGGCCAGGATGGTACAACTATTCTTCGAGAGAAATGGCTTACCGGTTCTAATGAGTGTTCACGTGTACACCGTTGAGGGCGCTAGCTTGTTGACTTGTTTAGAGAAGGATAAGGTAGAGTCGAGGTAAAAACCTAGTGTTTTTACCTCCTGGGCTACCTTAATGAGGTTGCCGTCAATTATGAAGGAGGCGTAGTCAGGTCCTAAAATTTTTTAGGTGAGTAGGGCTACCCAAGATGAAGATTTCTGTTTTATCATCATTCAGGCATAGACCATGCATGGCCATCCATGCCTGGATGATGATGTACACTCTATTTACTAAGGCCAAATCCTTGTCGTAGTCCCCTGTAAGTGGGAGGAGGATCTGAGTATCATCTGCATAGTGAGTGTAGGTGATACCAAGATGTTCCTGATCGTCGAAGGGGCTTGGTAAAGGTATTGTACAGTGTGGGCGAGATGCAAGACCCATGTGGCACCCCACATGTGATGGGTATGGGGTCTGCCACTGCTGAGGGCGAGAAGAACCTCATTGTTCTGCCACTTAGGGAAGATCTAATCCAAAGTTATGGCATCTTTGGAGAAGTGTGCTGCTTTGTCGAGATGGTTGCATGGGATCATATGATCCACCAAATCAAAGGCAGCCGAGAGGTCCAGGAGTAGCAGCAAAGCTGATTTACCACTGTCTCTAAGCTTGTTGACTTGGGTTTTGAGATTGATGAGGGTGGTCTCCGTTCCATGTTGTGGACGGAAGTCTGACTGTCTGGCTCCTAACTGATGACGTAATTCTAAATATTTTTGAATTTGAATGTAGGCAACTTTATCTAGTATTTTTTGAAGGAAAGGGACTGTTGTGATTGTCCTTTAGTTGGTGGGAGTTAAGGGATCTAGAGTAGGTTTTTTAAAAAGTGGTAGTACCCATGATTCTTTGAGGTTAGTAGGGATGGTGCCGGTGGCAAAGGACGCTTTGATGAGCTTGGATATGAAAGGTGACAGGTCTTGAGCTGCATCCTTGATGAGTTGTGCCGGGCAGAGATCACTCTTGCAATTGGTTGGTTTGAGAGTCAAATAATTCTTTCCACCTTGATGATGGATACTTTAGAGAAGTTAAATCGGATGGGATGGTTTTCAGTTGTGTTCACGGATAATTTAGGTGTGGGTGGAACATTTAAAGATGCTTTTTTTGGGATATTTTATTTTGTAATGTAGATACTTTATCGGCTAGTGCGTATTGGATATCTGAGCACCATTTTTTATCTTTGGTGCAATTGTCTGGTATTGCAATGGTAGACTCTAGTTCTTTAAGAATAGTAAATCATTCTTTCATATTGGAATTAGCCTGGGAGATACGAGTGTCGTAGGATTCCCATTTAGCAAGGCAGATTTGTTTTTTGTCGAGTGTTCAAAGTTTTCTTAGCTTTAGTTTGTTGGCTTCCGAAGGTAATAGTTTCAATGCAGCCTCGTAGTTTCTTTTTTGTTGTCTTAAATTATTTAGGAATGGTGTAACCCATTTGTTTAAGTGGTTTTTTAACTTACTTGGTCTCGGTTTGAGAGGGGCAATCTGATCTAAGGGGGAAGATCTCTCCCCGCACTGCTTGGTTGTCCTCACCCATCCTTGCCCTAAATTCTGTATATCTCACACATGCAAATACCCCAAAACTCATAAAGGCTTTCCTGATTACGTCCATGTATTGTAACAATGCTACACACCTCTCGGGGAACTTCTCGCAATAAACACTAGCATATATAACAAATGCTGATGTCCAATTTTCAATTGTCACTGGTGCCCTTGGTCCTGCCGCGAACTCCAGCTCTTCTTCCTTGGACCCTTCTTTTGCTCTCACCTCCCTGTGTAAGAGTTTAAAAACATCCACAAACTTCCTTGCCCATATTTTTTCCTTTGTCGCCACCATCAGATGCGTGCCCAGTGGCTTTGTAATGCTCATATAAGGCATCTTCTTGGCCTTCTCTGTACTCTCAACCGTCCTCTCCGTAGGAACCTCTGCCACCCTTTCGGCCACGGGCTCTGCAACCTTGTCCGTTTGTACTTCAACTGAGGAGACACTTCTTCCGCTCGCCCTCACCAATGCCCTTGCGGACACCCTCTCCATTTGCCCTCTGTGCCCCAACCCCCTGCTGTGTGCCCCCCACCTAGTACCCAGCCTGACCCATGCCGCTGACCACTCTCTTTTTTGCTCCCCTCTTTCTGCCCCGCAGTCACCTAGATGTGTCATCCAGGCCTTCACACTGACACTCCTCCTCTCCTTCCTCACCGGGCTCCTTCTGCGGGGACAAAAAACATCAGCAGAGTCTCCCAGCCTATTTCCCCACCATCCTCTTGCACTCCTACTACCCCCACCCCATCTTCTCCTTCAAACCTTAGATTCCTCCACACCTTTTCTCTCCCCCGCAGCTCTCCTGGCCGCTTATCCCACCAACGCCCATAATTCTCCTCCTCCAGTTCATCCTCCCCTGTTAAATACCATTCATGTTGCAAGTGTATGCTTGGGTCAGGCAGATCCTTTACAGACGAGCACGGGACGTCCACACCGATGCTCCTGTGACGTCTTCTCGCCGGGGTCGTGCCAACCCTTTCCTACTCTTCTCTTCTTGGGTGAGGGATACCCTCCTCCATCCTGTGCTCCACCATGCTAGGGGCTGTACTGCACCCTCTAGGCTGTCCTCTTCCACCTGCCGGAGCGACCACTCTCAAACCCTCTCCTTCCCCCTCCTCTGTGACCACAGGGGCTCTACCATTCCCTATGCGTACCACCCTATTTTGCAGGGAGGTCACTCCATACCTCCCCCTTTCTTCGCTATCAGGGATAGTGCTGCTCCTCCCACCTGCACTCTTCTGCAGGCATTTCTCCCCTCGGCACCTCTGCACTGCCACACCTCCTGGGTCAAAACCGACCCTAACATCATCACTAACCCATCCTGTGCCCATCTCTGCCCCTGTTCTTCCTCCGCTAGCAGCATCACCCGACCTCTCAAATCCCGGCCCGCTACCTATTCCCCTGACATCTGCTCCCCCACTCCTGGTTGCCCTCCTGGGTACCTCCCTCCTACTCTTTCTGGCACTTTTGGCCCATACCCCCCCCCCCCCGCGAATGGGCTGCAAGCCACCACTGCTGCAAGGGCCCCGCCTGAAGCCGCTCTGCACTGTGGCCTCCCCTCCCATCCCCGGGCCCCTTGTCCCCTGTAACTTCCAGCACTGCCCCCTCCAGCTGGGCTTTTGATGCCCTGCTGATAATGCTCAGCACCTCCCGCAAAGATTGGGTGTCCACCAAACCATAGACCCAGCACCATGTACTGCCATCCTGCTCCACTAGCGAAACTTGATAGTTTCGCTGCACCCCAAAATATTTTTACACCCGAGCCTGGTTTTCTAGATCTCCTTGCACAGTCTTCTGCTGGCTGCCTTACTGCGCAAAACGAAATACAACCCACAAAAATTGCTCTACTTTTTTTTAAAAACCATTTTCATGGCCCCCACTTTGACACTCCCGCCCCTCCCAGCAAACAAACTGTGAAAACCACCCACTTCGCACTGCCACCTGATGGCCAACTGTAAAAACTGCACTCTCTTCTTAAAATGGGCTCCAAACGTAAAGGTCCTACCACCTAGATAAAAATAAAAATAAACTGCCTAATCAGTCTGCCCTTACCCACCTAAACGCCTGACACAGCTGCCAAATTCTACCTCACAGATATACAAGGAACGTAGATACCACCAAGGACCGCACCGCCCTGCCCCCTTGTGGCACAAAACGGCATGGCAAAGATCTTGCGTGTAATCAAGAACTCACTAACGTGAAAACAGACTATTCTGTGCTTCCCTCCCCTGTAACTAGAAAACAATGCACGCCCGCACCCCCACACTTCGCAACACCAGAACCACGCGGGAGAAACCAGGGGCTGGAGGAGCAGCTCGAACACAAAGACCCACAGTGGCAACAGCAACAAGGAAACGAGAAACGGGCCTGCAGTGTGCTTGGAGGCAGATGTCCCGCAGGTAAGGAGGGCGGCGCTTAAGCTACAGCACCTCCTTTAATATACACCGTTTCCAGTATTTACGTTTAAAAAGAAAATGGTTTTTATATATATATATATATATATATATATATATATATATATATATATATATATATATATATATATATATATATATCCCGACCCCCGCAGCACCTCTGCCCTCACCTAATAAACCCCCAGCCACCAGCAGACTGACGCCACAAACTCAGGCCAAAGCAGGGAAGGCTCGGGAGCAGCGACCAGACAAACGCTACCTCACCAACCGTTGCTTGCTCCCAAACCTTCCCTGCCTCCATATATACCACCTGGGATGGTGCTCTACGCGCAGGCCAGATCGCTGGCCTGTGCAGTGCCCAAAACCACCCTGGGAGGAAACGCTTGCACGCTCCCCTCTGTCTCCACCTTCTACAGTGTAATACTCTATTGAGGCTTGATTTCAGAACATTGAGACTATTGGTGTGGTTGGTGATGCTCCTAGATGTGTAAATGGGTGATCAAAACATTTATTGCTGTGCTATTTTATATTTATTTTATGTGGGGTATTTATTTAGTGCAAACAAAGCTCCGGGAAGCAACGGAGGGCAGTACATCAGTGTGTTGTTTAAAAAACAAAAAAAATATATGTATCATTAGCAGTTGTCCAAAGGCAACATGATCCCGAGTGTGTCATCAAGGTGTGAATGCTCCCTAAACCTACTACCAGATTTATTTTAAATAAATGAACGTAGGAATACAATTAAGGTTCTGTATTCCCTCTTTTAGACAAGTTATTGCAGACACAGATGTTAAGGTTTACTGGAAACATGTCCACCTGGGGAAATAAACAGGAACAGGCAGGAAAATATAATGTTTTCTTCATTCGTGTCCAATTTCCTCTACGGATGTCATTTGAGTTAAACTATTAGCTAGGAGCAACCATTGTGTGTGACTCGCCTGTCACGCTGTGATACATTTGCAAAGCAAATCTCTTTCTGGTTAAGGTAATAATGCGGTATCTTGCAGTGCATTAGTCAGACTCATTTTACTTTGAAGAGTAAAGGTTTTAATAAGCGATGGAAACCCTTCCCCTGTTATAAGCTATGCTTTTTTCTGAATATCTGAAAGGATTGCCATGCGATTGATCCGCTTCGGTCAAAAGTGATATCTAACTGGCTAGATGTGATGATGGTGAGCAAACATCCTTCCTGTATTGATTGTCATATAATTGGTGCTGCCATGTAATGTTTTCAAATGTGCTCTCTAAAACATATTTCCTTGCATATAGGTTTCAAGTTTAATGTGATTTATTGTTTCAGAGAGCACTTTTTCACCTCTGGGGCCTGGGTGGTGTATGTTCCAGCTGGGAGGAATGAAAAAGGAAGGCAAATATTTACAGAATATAAAAGGTTGATAACTAGACTGACAGAAAACCAGCAGGCCGGCCGCTATAAAAGGTTGATAACTAGACTGACGGAAAACCAGCAGGCCGGCCGCAGTGGAAGGAGAAAAAAGAACCCCCACTGGGCTTTAAATAATAGTTAAAGTCTGCCATAGGATGAACCTTCGCTACTGTGTGGGTCAATGATATCATTATCCAATTTGTCACACACGCATGGACTATGGAAGTGAAAACCAACACTGGGCTATCGCTATTAAAGTGCTGACTCCATCCAACATGATTAGAAGAGCCAGTGCGTCAACCCAGTACCAAGCAGAGGACATTCTATGAGGGCATCTAAAAGGCTGCAAGGATGGAAAGTAATGAAAATGCAAAATTGGTGGGCCCAAAGCGGCAATTAGGAAATATGTCAGCCTTGTAACAGTCAGGCATTCAAGCAGTCAAACTGTCTGGTAGCAGTGCCTGCCAAGGGAAGAAACAAAATGGTCGCCATGCATACAGGCCCACGAATACATGTTGCTGGTGAGAAAATGCATTCAGGTGCTATAGCAAAGTGTTAGGGAGGTTCACATATGCAAGTGGGATGAGCCATCAGTTTTGGCACACTCAATGCATGCTCTGCAAGCATCACAACCTTACTGGTTTGCCACCAGAGTACTTGATGCCACAAAGGGCAGTTATGATGGGGTCGATATATGGCTCCATTAACTGAAAGAACCACGATGGTGGGACTGTGGGGCAGTGTTGATATGCTTAACTCGGGGTACCTGAGCTTCCACTATGCCTTATCCATGAGTTGGCATCAATAGTCATGACACAAAGTCTCTTATAATTATCATGTGGTTTACCTGTTGTTGCTCACTTAGACTTAGACTAAGCACAGTGACTTAGAGCCTCATTATGAGGTTCTGGTAGCAGTAATTCCAGTGGCATTTGCAAAATACCACCAGAATTACTATCCATCAGATTTAGGATTTAGAGTAATGCATCCTGCAGTATTAATTTTGAATGCTTCGGGTGGTAAAGTCCACAAGCCAATTTTCATCTGCTGATCATTATCTCCACCTAAGGCAGTGATCTTCAAACGGTATCAGGTAATATTTTCGCCAGCAAAAATATCGCCGAACATATGGTCGTCGGGAACGGCCATAGGCGATATTTTTGGTGGCGAACACATTAGGTGCAGGGGTTGCGGGGGTGTCCCCCGCACATAAAAAGATGATGTGGGGGTTGCGGGGGTGTCCGCCGCAGGGTCCATGTGTTATTTTTGCTGCAAAAATATCGCCATATTTTTGCGGCGAAAATAACACATGGAACCCTTCAAACTGTGGGGCTGGTCCCCCCAGGGGGGGCCCATAGGATGGCCACTGCAGGCACAAAGCTCTTCAAAAAGGGACTACGGTGGCAGCTTTCAGTAGAATGTATAAGCAGATATGGCATGAAAGAGCAGCAACAATATTGTTACTCAAGGGGGGCTCAGTATTAAGAAGGTCCAATACCAATGAAAGATAATTTAATTTTAATCTATGGGTGCTTCCCTTCAATATATTAATAAAGAAAGTTACTTGATGTGTAAGGGGCATGAAAAGAGCTCTCATGCCCCCTTTCACCACCTTACTGCTGTGAGACATACAAGGGTCAGACTATTCTGCATTTATAAAATGTACAGTAGTGGATTGAAACAATATTGTACATTGTCCATTTCTTCCTTCATATAAAAGTGAGACTGAGTAGAAAAACGAAGTTAAAAAACAATACCCTTTAAAGTTCCCATGGGTTGGGGTCGTATTGAATGCCTCCACAATTATTCCAGCTGCCTCTATCAGTGGTAAACTCGGAATAGGGTGGACTTGTAGTGCAATAATTTGCGTCATATCCTGCATGCCAGAGCCTAACCTCCAGCCCACAAGTTGTCTAAATGCCAACCTAGAGCTGTGGTAGGTTCTGCTGCAGAGAATAGTGCTGTACCTGAAGCAAGGCTCTGGAGAAAGATGGGTCCCTGCAGTTTAGTGAAGAGAAACTACAGCATTAGTGCTGTGGGTCTACCTATAAAGTATCTATGTTCCGATACTTTAAAATTTAGATTCTATTAATAATCTTCCCTAGATACTTTTATTACTAAAGCAACAAGGGTTTGCACTTGTGATATAGTGTCTTTGATGCTCATGAATAGAAACCCATTAGGAATGCTCTTGCCTCTTGTTTAGCCTTTATGGATAGGTATTCTCTTGAAGGGATAATACATGAGCATTAAAATAGAATAGTCAAACAATTTACAGTTCCCAATATTAGCATTAACATAGTTGCGTAGGTCCCAATAACCCTTTCTTCTGTTCACTTCTAAAATGTTAACTCCCTGCAACCAATCAACAATGGGTTTGTAGCCATTGTGACCCAGAACAACTTAAAATCATACTCAAAATAATTAAGCCCTGGGAGTACCAGGGTGAGGATTGCTATTTTTTTCACTCTTCTCCAAGTATTCATATAGTTGATTTAGATGAGTTTGATGGTGTTGAGGCCCTGATGATTAAGTTGCTTATTAATCATCACACCACATATAATTGTATGTATAGAGCTCTGTGTAATATGAGTTATTTTATTGGGAGATTTTAATTTATGGTGTAGTGAGCAGCAGGATCATTTGGCTGCTTCCATTGACCAGCTGCTTTGTAACTGTGGATTTATTCAGCTATTGACTGATCCTACGCATTAGGGTGGTCATACCCTGGACTGACGGTGCCCCACTAATATGATAGTGGAGCAACCTAACATTGCAGCTTGTCCATGGTCAGACCACTTTTGTATGTTTTTTAACTTGCTATTTCTCAAATTTACACCCGAGTTTATCTGGACAGATCTATAATAGTTAAACGCTGTATACATAAATTACCCCAACCACAGTGTCTCCCTATATTGAACCACTAAATTCCCTATCCACATTTAATGCCCCTCATGCATTAGTCCTGTTACTTTCACTGTCTTACTGCAGCAATTGACAGTATTTCCCCAGGTGAGACCTGTAAAGTCACAAGTGGATCCTCGAGACAGTAGTCTTAGTTTTAACAAAACTTCAAAGAGCTTCAGATCAAAATGAATAAATTGTATAGACACTGGCAGAAATCTCACTTTGTCATTGATAAAGATAAATGTAGCGTGTTTTCCAACCTACATAAAATAGCTGTTATGTCAGCTAAAAAGGATCACCTTGATGGTCATATTCATAATGTGTCTTCCAATTCTAAAGAACTTTTAAAAGATTATGAAAGAATTGGAAAATTCAGGCATTTCTCCAGCTGGTGTTGTGGTAAGTATGAAGACTGGTGTTCTAAGATACAACAGGCTATGTTTGAGAAAGTTGCTAACTTGAAGCTTGCAGCACAAAAAAGGTGTCTATGCCACCTATTATTGATAACTGTTCTCTTCCTATTACTACCTTACCTCCTTTCAAGTTTAAAGTGATGACAGATGGTGGAATTATTGAAATTCTTCAAAGTCTTAAACCTATGTGTCCCTCCAGAGTAATAAAGAGGTGTGCCCCATGCCTTGTACCGGTGATTTAAGTATTTAACTCTTCAGTTCCCTCCATTAAAAAGGCACAGATTACTCCTCTATTGAAAAAAACACACTTGGATCCCAACATTCACACACAATTTAGATTGGGTAGCTTTTTTGCAAATTCAAGCTCAGTGAGAAGCTCACAACTTGTTGGGCTCTATGCAGTCTGGCTTTCGGGTCTTTCATAATACTGAGTATGCTCTGCTGGACCTGAAAGCCAATCTTCTGTCAAATATGGATCAGTGAAATTGTTCCCTGTCGCTCCTGTTAGATTTGTCAGCTGCTTTTGATCTGGTGGATTTGAATGTACTTTTGAATAGAATGTGTTCAGATGCTCTTTTATCTGAGTCTGCAGCCTCTTGGATTTTATCATTTTTTATCGGATAGGCATGCGTTTTTAATGAAGATGTGTCCACTGATCCCATTCATCTCCAGTGCAGCGCCCCTAAGGGGTCATGCATCTTCCCCACCCTTTTTAACATTTATTTGAGGCCATTAAATGATTTCCTGGATAAAGAAGATGTTCAGTATTCCAATTACGCTGATGACACACAAGTGCTATTTAGATTGTCTGGCACTTATGATGATGATGTGGCCAGGATATCACTGTTTTCGATTTAATCCAAAGATGGATGGCCTATAATGGCCTTGCTCTTAATGCATCCAAGACCGAGTTGTTACTGGTTGGATCTCAATACAGACTGAATAAGCGTTTTGAGTCTTGCGAACATTTTAATATAGCAGGCTGTGAAATAGAGATTTTTTCCAAAGTTACATTTCTAGGGATTTACTTTGATTCTACTTTATCTATGAATGATCATGTTAACTTTGTAGTTTCCTCCTAGGCATACTATTTAAGATTTCTTGGCAAAATCTGACCACTTATTTTGGAAGAAAATGATGCCATTCTGGCAAGGGCATAATAGGAGCCTGAATTGATTATTTTGGGAGCCTTTTGATAAGCATTTCCGATTGAAACCTTTCCAGTCTCCAAGTAACTTGGAATCATGCAGCCATGGTGGTAGGCCATAAGCACAGGGATCATGTGACTGCAACCAGGCAGTCTTTGCATTGGCTCCCTGTTAGGGGACGTCATCAATTTCAATCTCTGACTATTACACACAAGGGTATTTTTGGAAAGACCCTGTGTACTTGAAATGAAAATTGTGCATCAGAATAGATGGTTCTTTCGATGAAGCAACAGCAGTCGGTTGGTGGTGCCACATGTGAAGGTTGATTGAGCAGGTAAACGTTCTTTTGACTATCTTTCCCCCAAGCTCTGGAATGGTTTACCTGACACCCTATGATCTGACATCTCTATTGAAGGATTCAAGAAAAAGCTGTAAACCTTTTTCTGTCTATAAATTGGGTGTCCTTATTGGACTTAGGCACATGTTGTTATAGTCAGTCTTTATCTTTTTTGACTGTTTCATCATGTAATTTTGTTCTATTGCATTCTTTTTGTTTTTTATCTCATCTTGTTTTATACTTGCCTGTTTTTATTGCATTTGGTACCTTTTGGTCATGTCTGTTTTTTACCATGGAGGATAGCTTAACGGCAACGTGCGCGCCTTGGATGCAAGACGACACAAAGCAACACAGGTTCGATCCCCGGGTCCGCGCTTAGAAACCGCTGCGTGTTTAAGCGCATTATAAATACGCAACTAAGACAAAAAAATAAAAACAATTATGCAACTGAAAAAACAAACAATTCCTGTAACAGCGCCTTGATGCCCGCGGGCTGTGTGAGCGCTTTAAAAATGCAAAATAAAAATTAAAAAAACATGTCTCTTTTTGTGTGCTTGCTCACAGACCCCGTTTACCTCTGGGCCTAAAGCGTTCTACAAATGCATAAATAAAATAAATTAAATAAATAAAAAATGAAATCAGGACCGATGGAGGGAAATGTATGCAGGGGACAGGAAACAGGAAATGTGGGAATTGCGGGTGAGGTCTGAGGAGGAGAAGGAAGCATACCAAAGAAACCAGCAGGAGGAAGGAGTAAGCAGTGGATTGTGGAGGTGGATGCTGGAGAAGGTGAGGTATTGTTGTGTTGTTTACAAAGATACTGCAGTGTGAGTGTGGATGTTTGTTTGGCATTTGGATAGGGTTTATTATAGGTAGTGATTGTAAAGTGAAAGGTACAGAGTGAAAGGAGGGTGTCTCTGTAGTAGTGGGAAGAGAAGTGTAGTAGTGGGAGGAGGAGTGTGATAATAAAAGGAAGTAAGGAAGTAGTGTAGTCGTGTAGGAGGAGATGTTACATCAAAGGGTGTAGTCGAGACCTGGGATGAGTGCAACATCGGAGGGACAGCAGAGTGGTGGGCGGATTAAGGTGGAGGTGAGACAGTGAGAGTAGAGGAGGAGACTTATATGTGAGCATGAGAACCAGTTTAAATGCAATAAGGTAAGAGCAAGACATCCCATAACACCATTAGTAGGCTAACCTACTGTTAAGGTAGAGAAAGTTAGGAATTACCTGAGAGAGTTGAAATAGCTTGCACTTAGGGAGCCTTAACTAGCAGCAATAAGACTGTTGGGTTAATGTTCAATAGCATTAACCCAGGTGTTACAGATGTATGGGCTAGGGAGGACAACTAACGGGAAACACGAGAAAGAGGGATGGCCATAGGCCCCACAAGAATTTAAATAAAAACACATGGACCTTCTTTGAGTGGAGAGATTTCGGTGCCATATGTGACTTGTGATGATCAGAGGTGGAATAGTCCAAGTGCTCAATGCAGGGGTCCCCTTTGCCATCCGAAATGCTGAGGGTTATAATAGCTAGTACAGCCAGACTCCCTATCCAAACCACACCCGAAGCAGCAGGATGTGTCCTATACAATGAGAAGGAGGTTAGGTTTGGACTGGAGTGAATATAGAGTTACTGCAGGGAACCTATGGTAGAGTGACCCCATAGTCAAGAATGGAACATAAATATTTTTAATTGTTGGAAAGGAGGCTGGAGTGATTGACCAGGATTACAGAGGACAAGTTACGTAAATCCTTCTTAACTTGGAGAATACCCATGCAAGCAAATGCTGATTCCTGGAATTGATGAGGGAATGACATTGGAGAATGCTGTGAGTGGTGAGGCTGGCTTTGGAGAGATGATGGAGGTCCGGTAAACCTCTGTTGAAAACACCCCACAAGATGTGCTGGGGTCAGTAAGTCTCTGAAACCAAAAGCCAGACATTGAAGACCCCATACTTCATCGAAAAAGAGGGACTCTTATAGAGAGTCAGCTTCAACACTCGCAGGGACGTTGGCAACTTCCACCAACTGTTAGTCCTCATGCCCCACCAACTGTTAGTCCCCATGCCATTTTGCAAGGCAGTCCTAGATCAGGATCATGCCAATCTAACAGCAATGCACTTGGGACTGGGACAGGACTCTATTGCGTCTGTTCTATTGGCCTGGAATGTACACTGAGACAAAGGAGTTTTGAGCCTGCTGAAATGTTTTCCTGATGATGCATCCAGGGCACCTATTCAACCTTTTCCCATCATGAAGGTGCCATTCCATCAAATTGGAATTAATCTGGTCAGGCTACTAGAACCTCATTGTTGGGATATAAATGCATTCTAGTCATTGTTGACTTTGCAACCCGATATCCACAGTCCTTTCTGATAAGCAACACCAGAAAGCCTATCCTGTAAATTCATATCCAATTTTCTTCCAGAGTGAGATTCCCAACTGAAGTACTCATGGATCAGGGGAGTAGCTTCATGTCCTGGTTGATGAATGAAGTTAAGGAGCTAATGAAGGTCAAAACCGTAAGGACATTAGCTTATAACCCTCAGACAGATGGTTGAAAGATGTAATCAGACCTGGAAAATCATCCTTCTAACGCTGATGCCAGAAGATGGGCGGAATCGGGATGACTTAGTACCATGGGCACTTTGTGCCCTATTGTAGATGTCTCAAGCCTCCACAGACTACCCCCCATTCCAGCTGGTCTACAGGTTAGACCCTCTAGATGTCCTAGATATACTCCAGGAGGGATCGGTAGGAACCTGAAAATCGTCATACCAGTGACCATCTATTAATGCAGAACTCCCATGAGTATATGGCAATGAGACACATTTGGTAAGACTCACATTGAGACAGCTCAGAGTCACCAAAAAGAGTCTACAACTGCAGTAACCATTTAGTGACTTGCTGGCATGGACCATATACCATCTCTGTGGAAATGTCTTCACTAACCTACCGCTCACAAAAAGATGTGAGAAGGAAGCCATCTTAAATATACCATATCTAGAAACTGATACCATGGAGGGAGAACAGCAATCCCCAACCGCTACTTTAATACACCAACAAAGCCATTTTCAATCGAAGTCCATGTGGTTTCCATTCCAACAGGCCTGACTAACGATCTATGTCCGAAACTCTCCACATGGGCCATACACTGTGCAGATGTCTTTTCTGCCTGACCTGGGCTGGTCGAAGGGATTGTTCACAAGATCCACACCCCTCCAGGCAAAGTGATCAGGCTCAAGTCGTACCGACTCCCGAAAATCATGAAACAAATTATAAAGGGGGAATTAAAGAAGATGTTCAACTTGATTGTAATAGAGAAGTCCCGCAGTGAGTGTTCATCACCCGTAGTCCTCATGCCCATGCCAGATCAGTCTTGGAGGTTTGTCTTAGATTTCTGACCCCTTAATGAGATTTCCCATTTCAACATATACACCATGCTGAGAATGTACTACTAGAAAGAATGGGGTCTACCAAATACATATCAACGCTTGGTCTATTAAAGGGCTGCTGGCAAAGGGCCTCTGGATGAGGAGGCCGTCGCCCAAACGGCCTTCTCTACATCAGAGGGCTTATGCCAGTTCACATTATTGCCTTTGAGACTGCATGGAGCACCTGCTACCTTTCTGTGACTCATGGACCAGGTCCCAAGCCACTGCCAATAGTTTGCTTGTGCTTACCTAGATGATATTGTGATTCATAACTCCAATTGAGAAACAGACAACTTAAAATACCATAGCACACTAACCCCCACCACACGCACTTGAACTAAGTTCATCGCCACCACTTTGGGTGAATGGAAATAATGCTAGCTGCATGCTGGGAAGAATAGTTTTCAGGGTGCTGGAGATCAAGCTACAGCATTAGTGGCACAGTGGCTGAGAGTGTGATGCACAAACACAGGAATGTATGCTGGGGCAACCTTGATTGAACACATGGTCACACACAACTTAAAAGTTTACTTGGCACAAACACTTACATTCATTTCATTGTCATCACTTTGCTAGTAGGTAAAAAGTGGTTGAGGCATGCTGGGAAAAAGTGTTTGCAAGGTGTTGGAGATGAGACAGCAGCATAAGTGGTAGAGCGATTGGGTGTGTGAAGCAACACACCAACTGCATGGATGGAGGAGGAATTTGCGCTGGGTACAACTTTGTTGCACACATGCTCACATACAACTTAGTATAACATAATAGCTGACACAAGCATGCAAATTAATTTCTTAACTACCACTCTCAGCGAGGAGAAAAAGTGTTTGCAGAATGCTGTGCTTACAGTGTATTGATCAGGTAGTGGTATTAGTGGCAGGTTTATTGGGTGTGTGACACATGCACCGCACCACCTCTCTGGGCAGAGGAGGGGTCTGCACTGGTTGCTTTGATTGAAGAATTGTAACTTCCTTCAGCAGTTGAGAGCAGGTGCAGGATTACACAGCACAGCACTACTGGATTTTAAAAACAGACTTCCCCTGTCTGAAAATGTGTGTGTGTGTGTTTGTGTATGTGTGTTTGTAAGCAACACCAAGGGGAGAAGGGGGTATGGAAGTCAGTTTGCAGTATTATCAGCTGCAACTAAATTTGTTAGGGATGCACAAATCATGAGTGGGAGAGTAGTGCTGTGCCTAGTAGCAACAAGTAGTACATGATGACGCATATACGTACTACAAGCATTGAAACACTGGTCAAAGGTGATGCTGGTGCCAGCCGAAAGCCAACCTTCTATAACATCTGAGCCCGGCACAAGTGGGAATGTATCCCAAACTTTTAATTGTACAAAGACCAAGGGGTCGATTCATGGAATTAATGTGCGCCGAAAATTCCCGCGCAGAGGTGCCAAAACGTGCGATTCGCAGTAAAAGTGCGAAAATCGCAGGGAAACCAGCGCACATCGATTCATGGAAGTCCGTGCGCGAGAAAAACATTGGATGTGCGCTGAAAAAGTGCGCCGCGCTCGCGGGCGCACAGGCCATCCAACAGCGTGCACCACGGCCACTGCGAAATCGCACATAGCGCGGCGCACATCACAAAAGTAGGCGGAACACCGGCGTAACACTCGGAATGGGGAACAGCGCGTGAAAATATGGGCGGAACGCCCACACGCTCGCCTACAACCCATATTCATGGAACCGAATAGGGCAAACCTGCGCACGGTGAAAGACGCGCACAGGGCCAAACAAGTACGTGTGTTTCGGGGTGCGTGGGAAGTTCCACACGCGATTAGCCTGGGTACTTGTGTTTCGGGGTGCGCGGGAAGTTCCACATGCGATTGGCCTGGGTACGTGTACTTCGGGATGCGCGGGAAGTTCCACACGCGATTGGCCTGGGTACGTGTACTTCGGGTGCGCGGGAAGTTCCACACGCGATTAGCCTGGGTACGTGTATTCCGAGGTGCGTGGGAAGATTCACACGCGATTTCAGCAGGGTACGTGTATTTCGGTGGTGCCGGGGAATGCTACATGTGATTTGGCTGTGTGGGTCCTCCCAGGTGTTCCCTTTACACCCTCCACGGCCCCTGGAGGCAGCCCACACCACAGGGGACTACCCCGCACCCCTGCTCATGTCCCACAGGCAACCCATCCACCATGGCCATGCCCCCCAGCCAACCCACGTCACCTTGCACTACTGATCACCAACACATGTCTCCCATCACCCCCCAGCATCCAGGGGCACCCCCCACCAGGCCCCCACTCATGTTCCCCTGCACCCCCACCCCCAGCTGTGCAGGGCACCCTCCACCAGCCCCTCACTCATGTCTCCCACCACCCCCACTCCCCAGCATCCAGGGGCACCCTCCACCAGGCCCTCACTCATGTCTCCCACCACCCCCACCCCCCAGCAGTGCAGGGCATCCTCCAAAAGGCCCCCACTCATGTCCCCCTGCACCCCCACCCACAAGCATCCAGGGGACCCTCCACCAGGCCCCTACTCATGTCCCCCTGCACCCCCACCCCCCAGCAGTGCAGGGCACCCTCCACCAGCCCCCCACTCATGTCTCCCACCATCCCCACCCCCAGCAGTGCAGGGCACCCTCCACCAGGCCCCCACTCATGTCCAACTCATGTCTCCCATCACCCTCACCCCCCAGCATCCAGGGGCACCCTCCACCAGGCCCCCACTCATGTCTCCCACCACCCCCACCCCCACCCCCCAGCAGTGCAGGGCACCCTCCACCAGGCCCCCACTCATGTCCAACTCATGTCTCCCATCACCCTCACCCCCCAGCATCCAGGGGCACCCTCCACCAGGCCCCCACACATGTCTCCCAGCACCCCCAGCCCCCAGCAGTGCAGGGCACCCTCCACAAGCCCCCCACTCATGTCTCCCACCACCCCCACCCCCCAGCATCCAGGGGCACCCTCCACCAGGCCCCCACTCATGTCTCCCAGCACCCCCACCCCCAGCAGTGCAGGGCACCCTCCACCAGCCCCCCACTCATGTCCCCCTGCACCCCCAACCCCCAGCATCCAGGGGCACCCTCCACCAGGCCCCCACTCATGTCCTCCTGCACCCCCACCCCCCAGCAGTGCAGGGCACCCTCCACCAGGCCCCCAAACATGTCTCCCACCACCCCCAGCAGTGCAGGGCACCCTCCACCAGCCCCCCACTCATATCCAACTCATGTCCCCCTGCACCCCCACCCCCCAGCATCCAGGGGCACCCTCTACCAGGCCCCCACTCATGTCCCCCTGCACCCCCACCCCCCAGCATCCAGGGGCACCCTCCACCAGGCCCCCACTCATGTCCCCCTGCACCCCCAGCAGTGCAGGGCACACTCCACCAGGCCCCCACTCATGTCCCCCTGCACTCCCACCCCCCAGCAGTGCAGGGCACCCTCCACCAGGCCCCCACACATGTCTCCCAGCACCCCCACCCCCCAGCAGTGCAGGGCACCCTCCACCAGGCCCCCAGAGATGTCTCCCAGCACCCCAACCCCCCAGCAGTGCAGGGCACCCTCCACCAGGCCACCACACGTCTCCCAGCACCCCCACCCCCCAGCAGTGCAGGGCACCCTCCACCAGCCCCCCACTCATGTCCAACTCATGTCCCCCTGCACCCCCACCCCCCAGCATCCAGGGGCACCATCCACCAGGCCCCCACTCATGTCCCCCTGCACCCCCACGCCCCAGCAGTGCAGGGCACCCTCCACCAGGCCCCCACACATGTCTCCCAGCACCCCCACCACCCAGCAGTGCAGGGCACCCTCCACCAGCCCCCCACTCATATCTCCCACCACCCCCACCCCCCAGCATCCAGGGGCACCCTCCACCAGGCCCCCACACATGTCTCCCACCACCCCCACCTCCCAGCAGTGCAGGGCACCCTCCACCAGCCCACACTCATGTCTCCCACCACCCCCAGCATCCAGAGGCACCCTCCACCAGGCCCCCACTCATGTCTCCCACCACCCCACCCCCAGCAGTGCAGGGCACCCTCCACCAGGCCCCCACACATGTCTCCCAGCACCCCCACACCCCAGCAGTGCAGGGCACCCTCCACCAGCCCCCCCACTCATGTCTCGCAGCACCCCCACCCCCCAGCAGTGCAGGGCACCCTCCACCAGGCCCCCACACATGTCTCCCACCACCCCCACCCCCCAGCAGTGCAGGGCACCCTCCACCAGGCCCCCACACATGTCTCCCACCACCCCCACCCCCCAGCATCCAGGGGCACCCTCCACCAGGCCCCCACTCATGTCCCCCTGCACCCCACCCCCCAGCAGTGCAGGGCACCCTCCACCAGGCCCCCACACATGTCTCCCAGCACCTCCACCCCCCAGCAGTGCAGGGCACCCTCCACCAGGCCCCCACACATGTCCCCCTGCACCCCCACCCCCAGCAGTGCAGGGCACCCTCCACCAGGCCCCCACACATGTCTCCCAGCACCCCCACCCCCCAGCAGTGCAGGGCACCCTCCATCAGCCCGCCACTCATGTCCAACTCATGTCCCCCTGCACCCCCACCCCCCAGCATCCAGGGGCACCCTCCACCAGGCCCCCACTCATGTCTCCCACCACCCCACCCCCCAGCAGTGCAGGGCATCCTCCACCAGGCCCCCACACATGTCTCCCAGCACCCCACCCCCCAGCAGTGCAGGGCACCCTCCACCAGGCCCCCACACATGTCCCCTGCACCCCCACCCCCCAGCAGTGCAGGGCACCCTCCACCAGGCCCCCACACGTGTCCCCCTGCACCCCCACCCTCCAGCAGTGCAGGGCACCCTCCACCAACCCCCCACTCATGTCTCCCACCACCCCCACCCCCCAGCATCCAGGGGCATCCTCCACCAGGCCCCCACTCATGTCTCCCACCACCCCCACCCCCCAGCAGTGCAGGGGCACCCTCCACCAGGCCCCCACTCATGTCCAACTCATGTCTCCCATCACCCCCACCACCCAGCATCCAGGGGCACCCTCGACCTGCACCCCACCCCCCAGCAGTGCAGTGCACCCTCCACCAGGCCCCCACACATGTCTCCCACCACCCCCACCCCCCAGCATCCAGGGGCACCCTCCACCAGGCCCCCACTCATGTCTCCCACCACACCCACCCCCCAGCAGTGCAGGGCACCCTCCACCAGGCACTCACACATGTCTCCCAGCACCCCCACCCCCCAGCAGTGCAGGGCACCCTCCACCAGCCCCCCACTCATGTCCAACTCATGTCCCCCTGCACCCCCACCCCCCAGCATCCAGGGGCACCCTCCACCAGGCCCCCACTCATGTCTCCCACCACCCCCACCCCCACCCCCCAGCAGTGCGGGGCACCCTCCACCAAGCCCCCACTCATGTCCAACTCATGTCTCCCATCACCCCCACCCCGCAGCATCCAGGGGCACCCTCCAACAGTCCCCCACTCATGTCTCCCACCACCCCCACCCCCCAGCAGTGCAGGGCACCCTCCACCAGGCCCCCACACATGTCTCCTAGCACCCCCAGCCCCCAGCAGTGCAGGGCACCCTCCACCAGCCCCCCACTCATGTCTCCCCCCACCCCCACCCCCCAACATCCAGGGGCACCCTCCAGCAGGCCCCCACTCATGTCTCCCAGCACCCCCACCGCCCAGCAGTGCAGGGCACCCTCCACCAGCCCCCCACTCATGTCCAACTCATGTCCCCCTGCACCCCCACCCCCCAGCATCCAGGGGCACCCTCCACCAGGCCCCCACTCATGTCTCCCAGCACTCCACCCCCCAGCAGTGCAGGGCACCCTCCACCAGCCCCCCACTCATGTCCAACTCATGTCCCCCTGCACCCCCACCCACCAGCATCCAGGGGCACCCTCCACCAGGCCCCCACTCATGTCCCCCTGCACCCCGACCCCCCAGCAGTGCAGGGCACCCTCCACCAGGCCCCCACACATGTCTCCCACCACCCCCACCCCCCAGCAGTGCAGGGCACCCTCCACCAGCCCCCCACTCATATCCAACTCATGTCCCCCTGCACCCCCACCCCCCAGCATCCAGGGGCACCCTCCACCAGGCCCCCACCATGTCCCCCTGCACCCACACCCCCCAGCATCCAGGGGCACCCTCCACCAGGCCCCCACTCATGTCCCCCTGCACCCCCACCCCCAGCAGTGCAGGGCACACTCCACCAGGCCCCCACTCATGTCCCCCTGCACCCCCACCCCCCAGAAGTGCAAGGCACCCTCCACCAGGCCCCCACACATGTCTCCCAGCACCCCCACCCCCCAGCAGTGCAGGGCACCATCCACCAGGCCCCCACACATGTCTCCCAGCACCCCCACCCCTCAGCAGTGCAGGGCACCCTCCACCAGGCCACCACACGTCTCCCAGCACCCCCACCCCCCAGCAGTGCAGGGCACCCTCCACCAGCCCCCCACTCATGTCCAACTCACGTCCCCCTGCACCCCCACCCCCCAGCATCCAGGGGCACCCTCCACCAGGACCCCACTCATGTCCCCCTGCACCCCCATGCCCCAGCAGTGCAGGGCACCCTCCACCAGGCCCCCACACATGTCTCCCAGCACCCCACCACCCAGCAGTGCAGGGCACCCTCCACCAGCCCCCCACTCATGTCCAACTCATGTCCCCCTGTACCCCCACCCCCCAGCATCCAGGGGCACCCTCCACCAGGCCCCCACTCATGTCTCCCAGCACCCCCACCACCCAGCAGTGCAGGGCACCCTCCACCAGCCCCCCACTCATGTCTCCCACCACCCCCACCCCCCAGCATCCAGGGGCACCCTCCACCAGGCCCCCACTCATGTCTCCCACCACCCCCACCCCCCAACAGTGCAGGGCACCCTCCACCAGGCCCCCACACATGTCTCCCAGCACCCCCACCCCCCAGCAGTGCAGGGCACCCTCCACCAGCCCCCCACTCATGTCTCCCAGCACTCCCACCCCCCAGCAGTGCAGGGCACCCTCCACCAGGCCCCCACAAATGTCTCCCACCACCACCACCCCCCAGCAGTGCAGGGCACCCTCCACCAGCCCCCACTCATGTCTCCCACCACCCCCACCCCTCAAGTTCCTGGGGCACCCTCCACCAGGCCCCCACTCATGTCTCCCACCACCCCACCCCCCAGCAGTGCAGGGCACCCTCCACCAGGCCCCCACACATGTCTCCCAGCACCCCCACCCCCAGCAGTGCAGGGCACCCTCCACCAGCCCCCCCACTCATGTCTCGCAGCACCCCCACCCCCCAGCAGTGCAGGGCACCCTCCACCAGGCCCCCACACATGTCTCCCACCACCCCCACCCCCCAGCAGTGCAAGGCACCCTCCACCAGGCCCCACACATGTCTCCCACCACCCCCACCCCCCAGCATCCAGGGGCAACCTCCACCAGGCCCCCACTCATGTCCCCCTGCACCCCACCCCCAGCAGTGCAGGGCACCCTCCACCAGGCCCCCACACATGTCTCCCAGCACCCCCACCCCCCAGCAGTGCAGGGCACCCTCCACCAGGCCCCCACACATGTCCCCCTGCACCCCACCCCCAGCAGTGCAGGGCACCCTCCACCAGGCCCCCACACATGTGTCCCAGCACCCCCACCCCCCAGCAGTGCAGGGCACCCTCCACCAGCCCCCCACTCATGTCCAACTCATGTCCCCCTGCACCCCCACCCCCCAGCATCCAGGGGCACCCTCCACCAGGCCCCCACTCATGTCTCCCACCACCCCCACCCCGCAGCAGTGCAGGGCATCCTCCACCAGGCCCCCACACATGTCTCCCAGCACCCCCACCTCCCAGCAGTGCAGGGCACCCTCAACCAGGCCCCCACACATGTCGCCTTGCACCCCCACCCCCAGCAGTGCAGGGCACCCTCCACCAGGCCCCCACACATGTTCCCCTGCACCCCCACCCCCCAGCAGTGCAGGGCACCCTCCAGCAACCCCCCACTCGTGTCTCCCACCACCCCCACCCCCCAGCATCCAGGGGCATCCTCCACCAGGCCCCCACTCATGTCTCCCACCACCCCCACCCCCCAGCAGTGCAGGGCACCCTCCACCAGGCCCCCACACATGTCTCCCACCACCCCCACCCCCCAGCATCCAGGGGCACCCTCCACCAGGCCCCCACTCATGTCTCCCAGCACCCCCACCCCCCAGCATTGCAGGGCACCCTCCACCAGCCCCCCACTCATGTCCAACTCATGCCCCCCTGCACCCCCACCCCCAGCAGTGCAGGGGCACCCTTCAACAGGCCCCCACTCATGTCCCCCTGCACCCCCACCCCCCAGCAGTGCAGGGCACCCTCCACCAGGCCCCCACACATGTCTCCCGCACCCCCACCCCCCAGCAGTGCAGGGCACCCTCCACCAGGTCCCCACAAATGTCCCCCTGCACCCCCACCCCCCAGCAGTGCAGGGCACCCTCCACCAGGCTCCCAAACATGTCTCCCAGCACCCCCAACCCCCAGCAGTGCAGGGCACCCTCCAACAGGCCCCCACATATGTCTCCCAGCACCCCCACCCTCCAGCAGTGCAGGGCACCCTCCACCAGCCCCCCACTCATGTTCAACCCATGTCCCACTGCACCCCCACCCCCCAGCATCCAGGGGCACCCTCCACCAGGCCCCCACTCATGTCCCCCTGAACCCCCACCCTCCAGCAGTGCAGGGCACCCTCCACCAGGCCCCCACACATGTCTCCCACCACCCCCACCCCCCAGCAGTGCAGGGCACCCTCCACCAGCCCCCACTCATGTCCAACTCATGTCCCCCTGGACCCCCACCCCCCAGCATCCAGGGACACCCTCCACCAGGCCCCCACTCATGTCTCCCACCACCCCCACCCCCCAGCAGTGCAGGGCACCCTCCACCAGGCCCCCAAACATGTCTCCCAGCACCCCCACCCCCCAGCAGTGCAGGGCACCCTCCACCAGCCCCCACTCATGTCTCCAACCACCCCCACCCCCCAGCATCCAGGGGTACCCTCAACGAGGCCCCCACTCATGTCTCCCACCACCCCCCAGCAGTGCAGGGCACCCTCCACCTGGTCCCCACACATGTCTCCCACCACCCCCACCCCCCAGCATCCGGTGGCACCCTCCACCAGGACCCCACTCATGTCCCCCTGCACCCCCACCCCCCAGCCATGCGATTTGCCTGGGTAATTGTATTCCTGGGGTGCGCGGGTAGTCTCCCATGCGATACCATCAGGGTACGTGTATTATGGGTCCGCGTGAACTTTCACATGCGATTGTGCAGGGTACGTGTATTTCGGGGTGCGCGTGAACTTCCACACGCAACTGGGCCTGTGAGAGTGGGGTACGTGTATTCCAGGGGTGGGCGGGAATATTTACTCGCGACTGGGCCTGGGAGAGCGTGTTACGTGTATTTCTGCGGTGGGCGGGAAGATTCACACGGTTGCCTACAACGCGCCGAAAAATAAATGGTCCAATCCTGAAACACGTACGCCAGCATGAAGCAGGCGTACGTCGACCCGTGCAGCATAAAAGTGCGCTCAAGCAACAAACAAGCTCAGACGCCAGGATGAATATACCGTTCCTAGCAGCAGTGGTTGTGGGTTACCAAAGGAGGAGTAGGAGGAGGATAGTGAGGGCCCGAATTTTCACTCCCAGAACCAGCCTTTTTGGGATGCCTGATGACCAGGTGTATGGGAGGTACAGGTTTCCACCACACATAATACTGGACCTGGTCAGTGAGTGGGAGGATGACCTCACATCACCCACCCTGTGCTCCCAAGCACTCAGCCCCCTGGAGAAGGTCCTTAATGTACTGCACTTCTTGGCCACAGGATCATTTCAGCGGGCAAGTGCCATAGTGGGTGTGGTGTCACAGGCCACGCAGTCACGCTGCCTACACCAGGTCTTGAACATCATCACTGCACGCCCATCAATCCGCAGGCACGTATACCTGCCCAGGACACCTGCAGAGAGGGAGGCTGCCACACTGGATTTCTACGGTGTGGCACAATTCCCCAAAGTGCTAGGTGCCATTGACTGCACCCATGTGGCACTACGTCCCCCCAGGGCATCTGAGCACATCTATAGGAACTGCAAGTACTGGTATTCCATCAACGTGCAGGTAGTATGTAATGCCAAGGGAATCATCACCTCAGCATATGCCAACTATCCAGGGTCCACCCACGACAGCTTAATTTACCGAATGTCTACCCTAAACTGGGACCTAGAAGCTGGGCGGCATGGCGATACATGGCTGCTTGGTGAGTATGAATGCCACTGCACATGCATGCATGTCAGATGCAGAGTTATGTCACTACCCGACTACTGATACCCATCACCTCCTCGCCAGGGGACAGTGCCTACCCTCTGAGCACCCATATGATGATGCCAATTCGGAACCCCATCACGTCTCCCGAGGTAAGATACACCACAGCCCATATTGCAACCCGGGGCATAGTGGAGCGCACATTCGGAGTGCTCAAGTCACGCTTTCGCTCCCTTGACCGTTCTGGCGGGCAGCTGTTATATGCGCCCCCAGTAGTGTGCAGGATCATAGTGGCAGCATGTGTCCTGCACAATGTTGCAACACGCCGGGGCCTGGCTGTGGACATGGTGGTGCCCCCACATCCCCAACCACATGCACGCCCGCTGCGCATGTGAGGGGAAAGGGCACAGGGTGAGGCAGCCCGTACGCAGCTGGTGGCTAATTACTTCACATAGAAATCACACCCCTGTGGAGTGCACATAGCCCTGGCACATACCATCTGATAAGACATGATGACTCGACCTGACAATTATGACGAACAAAGGGACAGTCAACTGTCAGAACCCTAGCAGCCTGAGATTGTTCATGTGGAAGTGTCACAATGTGTGCATCCCTACCTACACTAACACCACCAATGCAGTGTCATCAAAAGACACACTTCCATGCTGCAGAAATGAATACCCACTTGCAAAATACTACATGAGAACAGTGCCATGTCACCCAACCCCTCCCCGGCCCGGCCACACAACACACCATGGCTTGTCATGCAATGTGAGAGCAAACAAATTAATCCCCACAACATGCCCCAAGTGTCACCAACTACAGTGTCCCTAATGGAAACATGGCCACACATGAAATGCTCACAGTAATGCAGGACCTACAACACACATGAACAAATACTTACCAAGAATACCAAGCATCTACACAACCTCCAACCTACCTTAAACATGACATTACAGACTTAAAAAATTGGTAGCCTCACTACCTGATAATGCCAGCACTTCAAACACTTCCAAGTATACAGTGTTAGCGCCACGCAAGAGTGTAGGTGCACTGCTTACAACATGGACTCCAGTTCCAAGGTGGACCGCCTTGTGAAGACATGAGAAATGGACCTGCAAATTAGGTGGATGAGATGGATGCAGAGGCACATATCAATACACCATGCAGTGTACAATACAACAACAATATGCACTATGAATGTATACACAGTATTGACTACAGACTGCCCACACATCAAATGGGAGTCCAACGTCATCATGTACGTCAATGTCACTTGGGCACACCCTTTGCAAGCCCATGGAAACGGGAAGCAGGAGGTGTGTGTGTCACACAAACCCAAGCATCTGAACCAAATTCATGACAAGCCTGCATGTGCCCAGCCACAATACAGCGTATGCCCACGGGAGCCACACAAGGCAACACACTGTCCAAAAAACAAAAATTTAAAAAAAAATTAAAAAATGGCCATCAATGTGCCCGGGGGGGTGGGGAGGCCACCCAGGAGGTCCGAGGACAGGGTGCACACCAAAAGCCACCTGTGTGGATCTTGCGAAAAAAAAACACCTCCATGGGCTCATGGCCTGCACGGCTGCCCTATTGTGAGAGAATCACTGCTGTCTCTCTCCTCACCCTCTGCAGCTGCATCAGGAGGTGGTGGCACTATGTGAGGCAGCACACGCAAATCCCTAGTCTGTTCCTCCATGGCAGCAGATCCTCCATCGTTCTGGAGGATAATTGTGCGTAGGTCCCCATGCAACAACTCACGGGATGCCCGGACCTCCGCCCTAGTTGCCTGCATCTCAGCTGAGAGCGTACGTGTGAGACGCTCCAGCTGCTGTTCTGTCCTTCTGTTTGAGAAGCCTCAAGCTTCCCTGTGGCCCTGGGACTCTATGGAAATTGCTTCCCGCAGAGTCGCCAGTGCCGCCTGCCTGTCCCTGTCGGACGCCAACATGTCCTCCCTGTGTGACTGGCAGATGGAGTCTGTTGCCTGCTGTAGACGCTCCATCAGCCTTTCGGGGGGGACAATGGAAGTGGCCACCCTATCCATGGCCTGAGCCATCATCTCTGATGATGCTGCCTGTTGGGTTGCCATACCGTATATGGATTGCTCCCATGCGGTATTGCCAGGTGGCGTGCGGCCACCACGTCGGTGGGCACCACACCTGTCTGGGGCAAGGCGAACTGCGCCTTGCTGTGCCGGCACTGCCTGAGGCTGCAGGACTGCATTCCCCCTCTGATCTGCTGGCCCAGGAACAGAATCAGATGTTGCGGAGTGTGACCCTGCATCCGTAACCACCAAAGGCGTACCTGCCAACACTGACATCCCCATTGAGAGTTCTAACCCTGGTGCAGGTGGGTCGGACAGAACAGAATCCCTCCCAGGAACACTCACCTGCGATGGCACATATGTCTCATCATCCGAATCGCCACCTGAATACAGCTCGGGGGAGGTGCAGCCAGAGACACCCCTTGAGAGCACGACCTGCAGCAGTTGTGGGTTCTCACCCACCACCACACCACGTCCCTCACTGTTGGTCGGTCGGGCCTGAGACCCCTCCTGGGTCTGCACCATCTCCACAACCCCAGCAGTATCAAGTGCGTCATCCCCCGCAAAGACATAAAAGAAAACAAATGGAAACAGGCATTAGCACTATGGCACACGATTAGGGCTGAGAAGCTACAGAACCAGTACTTGATTGACACATGTCCCACATGACTAAAACCCTCCCATGCATGCACCGTCACTGCGTGTGAAGGGGAGGCAGATGGCACACATTGATGACACCAAGATGGAAGATGAACACATTTGCTGCATGGTGCCTAGCAGTGACATCACACATTGGCCTGTGATTGGCAGGTCAAATACACATGCCATCACACAGATGGCATGTACCCTAGCCATAAAGTGAAGAGGGAGAGGAGGGCACCAATTGTTCATTCAGTCTAGTTTGCTCATGAAATTGATTTTTCCATTGAAATGGTTCAAATGTTTAACCTGGAGCTGCCAGTCCAAAATGGTCCTATAGCACAGGGACATATCTAAACAAATCATGTCCAGGAAACAAAGCCAGTCCACTGTACCATAGCCATGTCAGACATGTGACAATAGGACTGAGAAATGCCTAGTAAAAGTGGTGGTATGCAAACAATCTGCCTGAATAAACAGAGGAAAATAAGCAACAATGTTGTGGCAAGATGACACTTCAAGGGCAACTGGCGTGGTGTTGGGCTGGATGTCTAATGTTGGCAGAAGGGATACTGCTATACCCAAATGCTGGTGCGCAGAATCTATTGGATGAGGCACATGGGTACCCAAACCACTCAGACACACACACCCTCACCTGGCACCCAAACAGAAGCCCTCACACACACACCATGCACATGGATGACACACACATGCATGTGCACTCACCGGAAAATGCCTCGTAATCTGCCAGTTCTCCCACGCCTTGGATCTGTTCCTCCGTGACGTAGGTCCCAGCAACCTGCTCATGTGGAGTGAGCTCTATGTCCTCTGCTGGAGACCCACCTCCAGTCACTAGAGTAGCGGCATGACTTGAGGCCAGCTTATTCTTTGCCCTGCGCTTCAGGTCATTCCAGCGCTTGTAGCATTCAGTAGCTGTGCGCCTCACAATTCCAAGGGCACTTATGATGTCCGCGATGGTCTGCCAGTGTGCCTGACGTTGTGCAGGTGTGGTCTTGGATACTGCAACAATCACCATTTCGCGGTCATGTGCGGACACATACTCTACAAGTGCATTCAGTTCGGCCTTATTGAAGCTGGGTTTCCTTGACGGGCCGGACTGTGTAGCCGTGTCTGGGGCATCAGCCTGTACTGGACGAGCACTCTTCCTCTTCCGCTTGGAAGGTGGTGGGGATCCTGAGTGTCCTACGCCGCTCTGGACACTAAGGGCAGGAGCCCCCGTGGACTCTGTACTAGGAGTGTGGGATTGCACACTCAGCATGGGAGTTGGTGCAGGCATTAGCTCAAGTGTGATGGTGTCAGGGGGAATGTCAGCAGGATGGACTTGGACCAACACTGTCCTGGCTAGGTGTGTGAGAGGTGGGGTGGATGGAGCCGCAGCTGCGCCTGCAGCCTCCCCAGCCTGCCTACACGGGGCAGCAGATGACCTAGCTGCCCCTGATCCACGTGGCCTGATGACACCAACGTGCACCGGCGCACGTGGCCTAGACCTGCTGACCTGGAAGTCAGCCATGGAGTCACCCTGTGGCAGGTCTGGTTCCACAGTGGGCTGGTCCAACAAGGACTGAGCATGGATGGTGTCAGCCACGTTACCCTCAACCAGGGGGGGCAAGGGTGTCCCTGACTGCTCCTCCACACATGGGGGGCTAGGGGCACCCTGCAAGTCACGGCCACATCCCCTACCGGATCCACCACGGCCACCACTTGGGGCTCGGCCACCTTTGCCACCCTTACGGCTTGTTCGCCTCCCAGCCATGGCACTGATGTTATTGTGCGTATGGGAGTCGATGTGAACTATTGTCCTGGGCAATTGGGGGTCAAAGGGGTTGGGTACCAGATGGTAATCGTACCCTAGTGCTCTAGCAAGGCTGTATGTCACCCCTGGGGAAAGATGACGGGTCACGCAATGCACAGGCACCCCAAAAAAGGGAAGTAAGGTGCATGCAACCCCTCCTAGACCACGTGTGTGGAAAAATAAACCTGCACTACACTGTGGCACCCAGAAACACAGGAATGAACGTATGCGTGTCACACGCAGCCTAGAATGACCTTTGAAGGGGTATGCAACACATGGGGCAAGCACAGATGTTAAATACGTGCGCGACTCACCGTCTGCCAGGAACAAAAGCGTGAAAAATATGCGCGTGTGTGCGTTGGCAACACCCCCGCCAAAAGAAGAATTGTACGCTGTCTGAGGAGACAGGACAACAGTAGAAGGGAACGCTGTTTGAGGAAACAGGCCCAGGAGAAAGAGGAGAAGAGAAAAAGCTGTCCGAGGTAACAGGGAGTATGAACTTGAAACGCCGTGAAGTAAATCGCGTGTGAACCAACAAGAAGTACAGGTTTCACCCACTCGCTCTCCACGAAAAGCACGTACAAGGAAATGGCGTTCTACACGTAGCTTTTATACACACATCACAGACGCGCATACGCGATGAGGCCATTTCCACCAATTACACGCTTTGACACTCGGACGTGTATATTTTTTTTTACACGCGCCATTCTCTACGGCCATGCGCGTGATGTCATAACTGCGCATGGGGGCCTTTGGGCCAATGAAATCGCGTATGCGTGCAGACTCGCTTACCCGCTAAGGGCCTTTCCTCGAATTACACGCAGACATGCCAGATTTTCACGTGCCAAATCACTCCGTATCAAGCTGGCCACGTGTAAGCACAAGGAAGACCACGCTCCTGCCCAGAAAGCCGATTTACTGCCCCCCAGAGCCCCGAGCACGCTCCCACCTGCCATCTGCTGCTGCCTGACTGCCTGCTGCCCACGTGCCCTGCCATTTGCTGCCTGCACATCAGCCAGGGGTGCTGTTGCTGTGACCACCCCTGCTGGAACCGAAGACTCCCGACTGGGATTCCATCGCTCCACAGCCCAGCCCCAGGACCCAGTTGCCCACCCATTCCTGCCTCTGGGGTTGTCATGTCGGGCACTGCAACATCTGGCACCACTGACAACCCCCGGCCAGAGAGGCAGAGGGGCACCAGCTTCAGTGCCAGGGAAGTTGGTGTCCTGCTGGAGCAAGTCCTGGGGCAGTATGATGCCCTCTTCGGAAGTGTGCGTGCCGACAAGGAAGGACGGACTCGGATCTGGACGGACATCGTGACTGCCATCAACGCGGAGGGGGTGGCAGTCCGACTATTCCATCATGTCAAGAAGCGCTGGGAGGACTTCAGGTCCAGGACCCTCAACAAGGCCCGGCGCCTCTTGAAGGCATCGGATGCTAAGGGGCGCCGGGGCCACTTGTCGGAAGATCAGCTGAGGGTCCTGGAACGCATATCCCCAGCGCTCCACGTCCAGGTCCTTGAGAGGCAGACCCGTCTGGAGTCGAGCGGTAAGTGTACATGCATCATGATTGTAAGCTGTGCGTGTGGTGATGTGCCAGTAGTGTGCCGGTTGCACATCTGTTTGTATGGGGCCGAGTATGGGTGGGGGTGTACAGAGCCGTGAGGCTAACACATGCGAGGGCTGTCATGTGTGAGACATGGATGGTGCTTGTGTGTGTAGGCTTGCATGCCAAATGCAGTTGTGTGGGCACACATGTTTGGATGAATGTGTATGTAAGTAGGCATGTTCGTGATGTCACGCATGTATGTTGTTTTCAGCTGCATGTATCAGCACTGTGTACATGTGCATGTGTGTGTATTTGACAAGGGTGCAACAGTGATGCAACATGGATGGATGTGACAGCGGGATGTGGAAGCCTGATTGGCAGATGTGACATGGATGCCCATCTGAACACTGCGACAGTTGGCTGAGGTGTACACATGCATGCAAGTGTGGTGGTGTGCGTGCATGTGTAGTGCACTCCCTGTGTTGCATGTGATGTCTGGCTCACCTATGCCTGCTCATGCTGTTGTATGTGTATGGATGGTGCTGGAAGTTGCGATGTGGCCGTGGTATGGCTCATGTGTGCAAGTTGAAATGACATGTGTGTTGCCAATTGTGATGCCATGTCTGAGGTTTGCCAATGCCACTCATGTGCAACTGTCATGTGTGTATGTGTCCATTGTACAGTGCCCTGATGCCTGTGTTTTATTTCTCCCTGTCTGCAGCGTCAACTGATGAAGAGGGCGGAGAAGGTGCTGTGGAGCACAGCGGCGGGGATCGTACCGCCAGCCGGAGACGCAAGGCCCGGCTCCACTCCCAGGTTGTGATCTCGTCGGGGAGTGAGGAGTCCGGGGCCCCATCCCAGGCCGCAGCTGCCGGGGAGAGGTCCAAGAGGCGGAGGTCAGAGTTGGACTCCTCGGCAGCAGAAGGGGCAGCTGGGACCCCACAGGGCCCAACAGGGGAAGATGGCACGGAGTCATCCAGGTTGGTGGGGGGTTTGGTGGAGGAGGAGGCCGTGCAAACCACAAAGACGGGGTCTGGAGGTGGGGATTCCACTGGTGCTAGTGGTGCAGTGCAGGACCAGGGACAGGAGGCAGCACAGTTCGCCGCAGAGGTGCCTGTGTGCAATCCTGTCCCTGATCCTGTCACTGCATCATCTTGCACCAGCAGGGATGCCTACGTCCAGACCCGTTTTCAGGCAGGGGATGCGCTCACGACAACTGGACTTCCTATGCCTTCGGACGTGGCTTTCCGTGTCCGGATTCAGCCTGTCCTGACTGGTGTGGTGTTGCGTCAACGGGCCATGAGAGGTGACCTGCAATCTTTTCATGAGGAGACTGCACGTCATCTCGAATGACTCGTTGACCGCGTCGGCCTACTGGGACAGGTCACCCAGGCCGGATTCCTCCGTTTGATGGGGCTTGCTCAGACCCCCTCCTCAACTGAACCCCCTATGCGCCAGTTGTCCTCCGTGCCATCTTCCCACCCATTAGTCACCTGGGTGCCCTGTGGAGCTGCCTCTGACGGTGCGGCCAGGCTGGTGGAGGAGGCATCCCTGCCACAGTCGGGAGACGGACGTCCAGCAGGGGTGGCCACATCAACGACTGCACCCCAGCCAGCGGAGGATGTGCAGGCAGCAGGAGGCAGTGCAAGGGCAGAGGCACAGCAGCAGCAGCAACGTGGTGGGAGCCATGATGGCTCGGGGCCTTCGACATCGGAGGGGCAGGCATCGGCCGGAGGGCAGGAGGACCCAGGACAGGTAGTGTCTTCCGTGTGGCAGCGGTTGGGCCACGCCATAGATGCGGAGCGGCAGCGGGCGGAAGAGGCACGGCTCATGATGGTCAGGGCGGAGAACTCCATGCAGAGGGCCCTGAGGTGGGCCGAGTGCCTCGAGGCAATCCGCAGGGAGTTTGGGGTGAACATGTGGACGTCCCTGCGGACCCTCTGGGCCATGGAGGAGGACCGTCTCCGGGACATTGAGCAGGAGTTCGATGATGCCCTGGCCCAGAACATCCCGAAGTGAGCTATCGGACTAGCCCGCTGCCCTTGTAAATAGTTCTGTAGTTAGTGTTAGGTTTCCTTTGGTTTTGTATTTTTTTTGGACCTTTGGGACAATGGGCCACAGTTTTGTATATATATATATATATTTTTTTTAGGTAGTGTTATTAGATAGGTTTCATTTCTTCTGTTGGGATCATGGACCCTGGATTGTTTCTGTATATAGTTGACTTTTGGATTTTCATTTTTTTTATGATTTACCCATGGAGCAATGGTTTTCGATTTTAATTTTCCATTGGATTTACTTTTGTGGACTGTGACTTTGGACACCTTTCCTTTGGATTATGATTTGTGGTTTTGCATTATTTCACGGACCTGCTGCTTTTTTTATTTAATTTCCATTATTGTTTGTTTATTTTTGATTCAATTTATGTTGCTTTTAATACATATTTTTTCTTCAAACTTCAATGTGTAGTATCATCTCATTGGTTTCATGCATATCATGATATGGGTTTTGACATTCACTGACACCCATTGGGTGTATGTGAGGGACATGTGTTCATTTCCAAACTTGCAATTGGGGTTCTATCATGTTATTGCCATTTCTAAGTGGGTGGATGCAATACTCGGGTGGGTGTTTGGCATTTGGAGGCTGACCATAAGGGCCAGGTATCTAGATTCTGATGACATGTTGGCTGGGGTACATGAGTGGGGGCCTGGTGGAGGGTGCCCTGCACTGCTGGGGGGTGGGGGTTGGTGGGAGACATGAGTGGGGGCCTGGTGGAGGGTGCCCCTGGATGCTGGGGGGTGGGGGTGCAGGGGGACATGAGTGGGGGCCTGGTGGGGGGTGCCCTGCACTGCTGGGGGTGGGGGTGCAGGGAGACATGAGTGGGGGCCTGGTGGAGGGTGCCCTGCACTGCTGGGGGTTGGGGGTGCAGGGAGACATGAGTGGGGCCCTGGTGGAGGGTGCCCCTGCACTGCTGGGGGGTGGGGGTGATGGGAGACATGAGTTGGACATGAGTGGGGGCCTGGTGGAGGGTGCCCTGCACTGCTGGGGGTTGGGGGTAGTGGGAGACATGAGTGGGGGCCTGGTGGAGGGTGCCCCTGCACTGCTGGGGGATGGGAGTGATGGGAGTCATGAGTTGGACATGAGTGGGGGCCTGGTGGAGGGTGCCCTGCACTTCTGGGGGGTGGGGGTGGTGGGAGACATGAGTGGGGGCCTGGTGGAGGGTGCCCCTGGATGCTGGTGGGTGGGGTGATGGGAGACATGAGTGGGGGCCTGGTGGAGGCTGCCCCTGCACTGCTGGGGGTTGGGGGTGCAGGGGAACATGAGTGGGGGCCTGGTGGAGGGTGCCCTGCACTGCTGGGGGGTGGGGGTGCAGGGGGACATGAGGGGGGGCCTGGTGGAGGGTGCCCCTGCACTGCTGGGGGGTGGGGTGGTGGGAGACATGAGTGGGGGCCTTGTGGAGGGTGCCCCTGGATGCTGGGGGGTGGGTGTGATGGGAGACATGAGTGGGGGCCTGGTGGAGGCTGCCCCTGCACTGCTGGGGTTGGGGGTGCAGGGAGACATGAGTGGGGGCCTGGTGGAGGGTGCCCCTGGATGCTGGGGGGTGGGGGTGATGGGAGACATGAGTGGGGGCCTGGTGGAGGCTGCCCCTGCACTGCTGGGGTTGGGGGTGCAGGGAGACATGAGTGGGGGCCTGGTGGAGGGTGCCCCTGCACTGCTGGGGCGTGGGGGTGATGGGAGACATGAGTTGGACATGAGTGGGGGCCTGGTGGAGGGTGCCCTGCACTGCTGGGGGGTGGGGGTGGTAGGAGACATGGGTGGGGGCCTGGTGGAGGCTGCCCCTGCACTGCTGGGGGGTGGGGGTGATGGGAGACATGAGTGGGGGCCTGGCGGAGGCTGCCCCTGCACTGCTGGGGGTTGGGGGTGCAGGGAGACATGAGTGGGGGCCTGGTGGAGGGTGCCCCTGGATGCTGGGGTGTGGGGGTGATGGGAGACATGAGTGGGGGCCTGGTGGAGGGTGCCCCTGCACTGCTGGGGGGTGGGGGTGATGGGAGACATGAGTGGGGGCCTGGTGGAGGCTGCCCTGCACTGCTGGGGGGAGGGGGGGGGTGGGAGACATGAGTTGGACATGAGTGGGGGCCTGGTGGAGGGTGCCCCTGGGGGCTGGGGGTGCAGGGGGACATGCGTTGCTGGGCAGTAGTGCAAGGTGACATGTGGGTTGGCTGGGGAGCATGGGCATGGTGGATGGGCTGCCTGCGGGACATGTGCAGGGTAGTCCCCTGTGGTGTGGGCCGCCTGCAGGGGCCGTGGAGGGTGTAGAGGGAACACCTGGGAGGACCCACACGTGCAATTCACGTGTGGTGCTCCCCGCGCACCCCTGGAATACACGTACCCTGATGGAATCCCGTGTGATACTTCCTGCGCACCCCTGAAATACACGTACCCTGCTGCTTTTGCGTGTGATACTTCCCGCACACCCCTGGAATACACGTACCCTGCTGCTTTGGCGTGTGATACTTCCCGCGCACCCCTGGAATACACGTACCCTGATGGAATCGCGTGTGATACTTCCTGCGCACCCCTGAAATACACGTATCCTGCTGCTTTTGCGTGTGATACTTCCCGCGCACCCCTGGAATACACGTACCCTGCTGCTTTTGCGTGAGATACTTCCCTGCGCACCCCTGGAATACACGTGCCCTGATGGAATCGCGTGTGTTACTTCCCACGCACCCCTGATGTACACGTACACAGGACAATTGCGTGTGGAACTTCCCGCGAACCAATGAAATACACGTTCCCCGCTTGGCGTTTGCTGTTTGGCAGCCCTGTGAACTGGTCCAGGGTTAGTGCAGCCCTTTGCGATGATTTGGGAATTTTGTAGGCTTTTCCTTGCGCGAGGGCGTTCTTGGGGGTGTAACTGGTGCTGCTACAGGGTCGCTGCGCCACTCTGCGCCACGGCTGGTTTCGGAGGCTAAAATCCATGAATACGCTGTGCGCGGAAATAGATTTTAGCACACGCGGCTGGCGCAGACATTCGCACGTGCACACTGTGCGCCAGCCGCGTGCGCCACTTTTGTGTGAAATTCTATGAATTACCCTGTTATTGACAAGTTACCAAGTTTTTCAGGGGCATATAGCGGTGCCAGCAGAGGAGCTGTCCACTGAATTTATTTAAGAAGATGTGCTTGAGGAGGGTTTGGATGTCTGCTTACATCAATAGGTCACAGCCGAAAGGCCATGGTCTGTCTCCTATGTTAGAGTTACAGAATCTTTCTGAGCCTGGCACACTACCTACAATCCTCCATCTCCTGGGTCTCTTAATTCAATGATAGCAATGATGCACTGGTGTAGCATGGGCCCCCGCAGCTCCCATTGTGCAGCAGCTTCCAGGCTAAGTGTGGGATCCCTGATGCTTGTAAGTCACAGAGAGGGGACTGCACGGGCCCCTTCTTCTGCTTGCAGCCCCACGATTTCTACAGCACGGCCATCGCCATCATTTGATGGAAACAAGTCTGGATTGCCTTAGAAAAAGGCCCTAAAACTCAAGCAAACCCGCAACAATGGTGAGAAGGGGTTACTATTTAGACATCAGGAGTGCATGAAGACCCCAAAGCAGCAACAGGTGAAAGTAAGTAAATAAAACAAATGTTTGTATGTATGCGACTTGTAAGTAACATTTACAAAAAGTGTTTGTATGTGTCTGCATGCATGTTAGAATGTATTTCAAGCTGAGTGTGTATGTGTGAGCGAGTCTCTGTGTGTGAGAATGACTGCCTTTGTTTGTGCTTGTGTGTGAGAGAGATTGATTTACATGCATTTATTTTTTGGCTGAATGATGGGACGGCTACCAGTGAGCTTAACCATGAAAGTTATTTAGAGTGACAATGCAAGCTTGTGCAATGTCTTCAAAGTGCTACATTCAGAAATCTGCTGTAGGCTGTGGTTGCAGCTTCCAGAAAGTTGTCTGGTGTGGCCATACTGGTATCTATTCAGAGCTCTCACAAGAAAGTCATCAAGTCCCATTTTTATTCTTGGAATTCTGGGACTTGTAGTTGACTTTTCCATTTTAAATGTAGGGCACACATGCCAGAATCTTTCGTAAGTGGGGAATTGTGAGAGTTCTGGAAATTGTGCCCACAGCTTCAGGAACAGGACTTTGCATGCCCTTTTAGCTGTGGGCGTTCCTCGCTCTGCACATTAGTTTGAATATCATCATAGGGCTTCCTGTGTTACTTTTGCCATCGATTTTAAGCTTGCTTTATTCAGATTCTAAACTTTTCATTGATAAATGTCGCATGCATGTATTGTACGCACGTAATTCAGTGATTTAAGCTACTTAAGTGAATCTTGTGTTATTGTAACAGGTGGGAAACAGTCTGACAGTTTCTCTGTATCAGACATTACAAATGTGTTTTCTTCAGTCTGCAATAGCTAGTCTGAGATTGCGTTCCCCCTTCCGCCCTTCACTGTGCTTGAAATGTCTAAAAGGAAAGCTGCCCAGTCTTTCGCCAAAAGGTGGGAGCAAAAGGGTTTATAAATGATGTGAACCCCTTAAGGAGTTAATGTCCTCATAACAGAGATTAGGGGCCTAGTAAGTGACATAGATGGGCCGAACGCTAATAATGGTAACAAAGTGGCCCTCAAGCTGGGGACTCATTCTCCAGCTAATTGCTCAATCTTGGCAGAGGATGATGAGATTCCACCTGTTGACCTTGCAGCAATTAACACCAAACTGACCCCTGCCTTAAGATTGCAGAAACGTAATGGAAAACCAAAAGATCTTCTGGACAATTATGAAATAGGGGAGTTCAATGGCCAGAAGGGAAGCAGAAACATCTTAATTCCAGCTATAACTTCGAGGTCAGAGGGGGACTAAATTGCAGAATTACACCAAAGTCATGCTGGTGAATTAGTACTGATCGCCGCAGAGTAATCAAAGTCAAATTGCCAAGTCCATACCAGGGTGGGTTGATTGGTTCCCTACTAAGGACATACTAAGGTCCAAATTAATAGATTTTGACCGCAAATAGATTTCAGGTTTTAGGAGAGAAGTCATCTCTTCCCGGACTTAATTATAACCTGAGCGAACCAAGTAAGAAAGCACAAATATCTCCTATGAGGGAAAAAGGGCATTACGGGTCGCCCTGAACCAAGGAATAATTATAGGGACCCAGACGGATTGCACGGGAGAACCAATCTTGGGTTCAATATGGCCAGATGGAGAAGGTTTTGGTGCATTTCGAGGGGAATTAAGGATCCTGACTGAATCTTTCAGATCGATGGAAATGGCAGTTATAAAATGCATGTCAACTGCCCCGAAAGAAGCAGCAGTCAGTGAGGACAGAGCCATTAAAGTCTCATTGATCACTAAAAGTTGTAAGAGGATTCAATTCAACACTACAGCTAAGTCAACGCCTAGTCTATAATACTGAATGAAAACCCTTATTGATATATCTTTAGGTCCAGTTCGTGCGTTCTGGATGACTACCCCTATATAACACCCCTCTCTTGGAATCCCCCTGACCCCACTGAGCCAAGAAGTAGTTCTGTTTTGCAAGTTTAAAAGGTTTATTTGATGATTTAAAATATATATATATCACGCTTTATAATAAGTTAATAATTGAATAGCACACTTAATCTGATATGATAAAGATCAACAACGGAGAATCTGGCACTAGCACACTTCTTTATAATTACTAAGGAGTTGAGATGAAATGGATAAGGTAGCACACTGGTAAATAGGAACAAAAGTATAATGTGGTAGAGGATGCTTTATGTAAGCTCAGGTGGATGCAATATTCAATGAATGCAGTACAGAAAATACTCAATATGATTTCAACCAAACAATGTAATCACTTTTCTCTGGCTATTCACTCCCCCCCTCTTTATGCAATGCAAGGAAATGGGAGGAAAGCACACAGCTCTCAGAGATGCAATCAATGTAATCAGTTCAATCCAGCAAGCTTAGACAACAGAAAACAGATAGGAGTTTTGAAATCACAGGCCCAAATTGCTTTGATATGTGCTGGCAATGAATGAGAAATATGCTGGAAACGCTTTTAATTCCCTTTCAGAGGTTCAGGGTGAGTGGTATCTAGTTAATATTAGTCCAGGCTCACACTAGCAATGAGGCAGGGATAGTTAGCAGGTCAAACGAATTTCTGGCAAATGGAAAGCAAACAGCAGCAGTTTTTACATGTGAAGAAATTGCAAATCGCGGTAAAATTCGCGGATGCGTGTTCCGCGATTGCGGTAAAACTATAAGGGGTAGGAATGCGGTTCTTGGTGCGATTCAAAGCTACGATTCTAAGCTATCAGAGGAAAGTTACTGCAAGTCTCTAGCCCAAACGGTCGCGGAGATATGAGCGATTTAATAAAGGTCGTTTTTGGGTTTGCAAATTTCAAAAGCTCAAAATGACAAGTGCAGCTTGCAACTAGAAATGACAGGTGACAGCTAGGAGGCAGTTCTACTTAGGTTAAATAGATTGAATTAGATGAATTTAAACTAAGAGATTGGTTCTACACAGTTCTGCTGGGTACTCACACTATATTCTTGAATTAAATGGGCCTCATCACGGATCTGGTCAGGGTTTTAGACTGGGCTCTGGTCTGGTCTGGTCTGGCCTCTGCACTTCACAGTGATCTGGGTCAGCTCTCTCTGCTGGTCTGGGTCTCTCTGGGTACAGCACTGCTTTCTCTCTGGTTCTCTTAGTTCTGGATAGATTGAAGTCTCTAGTTTGGCTTTCTGGAGGTTGATGGAGGTAAGTATGGATTTTTCCGGCAGAGCGTCCCGCTGCAGATGGATTTGGAAAGTCCCTATCTGTCCTGTCTGTCTGCTTTTATGTGTTTAGAATGTGGGTGTGTTCTAGCATCACTGACCCTACCTCTCTCTCAGCTTCTAATTGGTCAAACTTCCATTTATCATTTGATTGGGGAATGAACTGTGAGTCAGAGTGATGTCATTTTACAGCCTGCAGAAAGTCCACTCCTCCTGTCAACTTACACACAAATCTAGATTTGAAACAAATACATATTTGCAGAGGTACACATTGTTTTAAAATCATATGCACCCATCATGCATTACAGGAGGTATACCCTGTTCAAACTCTGCTCTTCCTGGGAGCTTGCATTCAGAAATGGCACATATTTCACTTTTTAACTGATTTTGCAATTTCTGACATTGACCCAACTTTACATACATGTGTGCAGGGAGTAGGGACATTAACTGATGAAGTTTCAGATTTTTAACATGCATACATTTAGAGTAATATCCACTTTTCCGCTGACACCCCCCTGAACATGCCACCGGGTCGAAAAACCTCTTAAAATGTGGGCAGAAAAATCACAAGAATTATGGTATCATTTATAAAATTTTCACATGTCCGCTCTATGAGTTATTCATCTTTTTAAAGTTATGTTCTGGCTCCAAAGGGGTGTGGTTTCCCAGGTCACATGGTATAGAAACCAGTCTTTCCAGTTTCTGCCAAGCCAGCTTGCTCTCACAGGCAGTGCCCCTCCCAGCTCTTGCCAAGAGGAAGCTACATTTTACGACTGCGGTAATAAAAACCTTTGCCTGAGTGAAGAGGGCTTTGTTCACTCTCCTGCAGAGCACAGATAATTCAATTATCAGATAGATGGCATATCCTTAGTGTGGGCAGCAAAAGGAAGGTTGGCCTGGGAACACAGTGGTGACTCAAATTTCCCTCCTGATGGGGGTAGTTGCCAGGCAGAATTCAGTTCCTTAAGCCGGGTTTCAGATAAAATGTCACTTTTTGTTCCCCAGTTTCTGCATTCAAATAAAACTAAACATTTTTACATATGCAGCTAGAAGGCTGATTCTAAGTTTAAAACTATGACATTTAAACAGTTACAAAGGCATGTGACACCAAACATAGCTCACTCATTTAATCTAAACATTTTCGATTTTAGTGTCTTTAAATCCAGTGCAACTTAAACTGCTGACTCCATAGCAGTTTTGTTATAAGCATTGTTTTGGGCTCTTCATTTCCCAGATTTTGTAGGCACACAACACTCCATTCTACCAAATGTCTGCTGGTGTCCAGTGAGTTTTTAGATGTGTTGCAATGTTTAAAATAGACAGTTTGAGCCTGCCTTCAGAGAAACACAGGGTGGTTTTAAACTGCCGGCTTTTGGATAGTGGTGAGTACTGGTACTGCACCCATTTTTGGGATTTAAGAAATGAATTCCCCACAGTTATGGGTTTGCATTTGGCAATCAGCATTGCCATTCCCAATGGTTTCAGACTACTGTGCGGGTAGTCCAATGGTGGTTTTAAAGCGCTTTGAAGCTAACCGGCGCTACTGTTTTTCCTTTGGCAACCCATTTCCCTCATGGCAACCCAGCCTTTCATTCTCGCACTGGTGGGTGGCAAGTGAGGCAACCATTTTAGTGTGCGCACAAACTGCGCAGCTTTCCTGGATTTCAGCGCACATGTGGGTTTTCCGCCATCTTGAATTTTCTAAGCCCACAGCACCAAATGTTGCAGCATGATAGCTTAAACGTGGGTCAGGACACCCAACAAGCCCCCCCACGCGACTGCACTTTGAATTTGAGTCGATGGGGAGTCGCGTGCCCATGGGTTTTGACCCACGCACCGGTCTGTCCGCATAATCTTCTTCCTCTTCTGTAGATGGCACAGTTCAGCATCTTCTTCTCCATCCGGTACTGATCGATCGGTTCTCCTCGCCAGTCCTGATGGGAGTATTGGGCGGTCCACTGGGCCCATTGGATCTTCGTTCCCGGTCTCCGGATCATCCTCCTTGGCCAGTCTCAAGGTCTTCTTTCTCCTAGGACGACAAAGGAAGAGCGGCAATACCTACTCATAGACGTTTTTCCACCACTGTTGAGATGGTGGGACAGCATATGCATTTCATCATGACGAAACATTACATTCTTACTTTGATAAAAAAAAACAGTATAACTAAGAGACAGTTTCATGCAAATCACAATATTTTAGAGACTAGATGTGGTATGTTTTATGATTGGAACTGAATTAGTCTGAGACAGTACCCGCTAGGATTCCAGAGGATTCCTCCAGTTGTTGCAGAGTGTGCCTGGGATGGCAACATTTCAACTGGTTTATGTGGACCCACTTGTCTTCCCCCTCTGCCGAACCGCCTTTGGGGATGCGGATCTTGTAGGCCACAGGGGAGATCTTATCGACGATCTCAAAGGGTCCTTTCCATGTAGGCAAAAATTTGCGCTGCTTGGCCTGGTTCCTTTGGAAGTTGTATAGATAGACCCGGTCTCCCACCTGATATTCCTTCCTGGAAGTTTTCAGGTCATAATGGGTCTTCATGCTATCAGCCGATCTTTCTAGATTCCGCTGAGCATAAGCAAAAGCATGTTGGAGGTGTTTCCTTAAATTCTCTACATACTCATGAGTAGTGGAGGCATTTATCAGTGTCTGCTCTTGGGTCCTATAGAGCAAATGCTGAGGAAGCACCATCTTGCGCCCAGTCATCAATTCAAATGGTGACATTTTGGTTGCAGATGAAGGGGTAGATCTGATAGCCATTAGGACCAGAGGTAATCGGATATCCCAACTTGGCCCAGAATCTGCCACAAACTTCTTTAATATGCTCACAATAGTTCGGTTATATCTCTCTACTGCCCCCGAAGAAGCTGGCCGATAAGCAATATGCAACTTCCTTTTGACCCCCAGTATCTCCCACATCTTTGTCATTACTTCACTGGTGAAGTGGCTACCTCTGTCTGACTCAATCCTTTGAGGTAGACCAAAACGGGAAAAGATGTGGTTAATCATCAAGGCAGCTGCAGTTTCTGCCTTGCAATTTGGGGCTGGGAGACATTCCACCCACTTGGTAAACAAGCATGTCACAGTCAACATGTACTTATTCCCCCTAGCTGAGCGAATCACAGGGCCTACAAAGTCGATTTGTAAATCTGACCATGGCAGTGTCATTCCCCTCTTTTGTAAAGGCGCCCGGTGTGTGAGGGATGTCGGCTGAAATTGTGCACACACAAGACAACCCTTCAAATATTGGTTGAGGTCCTGGCCCATGTGTGGCCAGTATGCAACCTCTCTTAAGATTTCCAATGTTGTGTGAAACCCCCTATGACCGGCGGTGGCCGCATCATGGGCGTGACTTAACATCAGGCTTCGGAATGAGGTAGGAACCACCCACTGATCGTGGCCAGCTTTGGATTTCCTTACCAGCAAACCGTCTTGGATTCGGAACATTTTTGGACATTTCATCAACACTCTTAGGTCCTCTTTCCCAATGTAATCGGTATCCGTCAGGGGAAAGTTCTCAGGGTCCTCAAGGTGCTGGTAAAATTTACCAATAATTGGATCCCCCTTCTGAGCGGTGATCAAATCAGCATCAGGGGTCTCCTTACTCCATTGTGCAATTGAAAGGACATTGTGAGCATTTGTCTGGGACCTAGTGATAGCAGTGACCTGGATTTCCCCCAACAGGGACTCAATCTCAATTAGATCCCCTTGGATGGCCCCGGTTTTGGCCAGCTGATCAGCTAAGTCATTTCCAGTTTTGTCTGGTCCCTCTACTTTGGAATGACCCTTGATCTTCTTCCAATAGATGGTCATCTCATTCGAGGTGACCAGATCATCAATGTTTTGGATCAACTTCCCATGTTTCAAGGGTTTGTTGTTAGCACATAACATGCCTCTGGTTTTCCAATTAACCAGGTGCTCCACGAACCCGTTCCGTACATAATCCGAATCTGTGATTATGACCAGTTCGTGGAGTTGATGTTGGACAGCAGTGAGGATGGCCTGATGCACAGCCATCAATTCTGCCACCTGACTACTTCGGGGACCAATTTTGTATCCAGCGGAGGGTTCTGGGGACTCATTCACCCATGCATTCCCTACGCCAGCCACCAGTTCTTTCTCCCCGTTGTTGTCAACATGGTAAGAGCATCCATCCACGTACACAGTGGGCATTCCCTCACACTTGTCTTCTTCAAAGACTTTGTGGGGGGAATTAAGGTATGCCTCCATGTTGTCCTTTATTTTTAGACTTTCGTCCTCGAGACAGTTTTCTCTGGCACAATCATGCAAGTCAGCCAGACCTTGCGCGAGGGGACTCTTCTTGTTTTGGCCATATCTGACCTCCACAGGAAAGCCTTGCATTGACAGAATCCAGGAAGTAATTCGGGAATTACTCACATTTCCGGCCCGGATTCTATCACTTTGGAGATATTGCAGAGGCTGGTGTGGAGTCTCCACTATGATGTGTTCCCCCTGGATAAACGGGCGGTAATTCTTCAATGCCCACACCGTTGCCAGGAGTGCCTTCTCACAATCGTTGAATTTTTCCTCCACAGAGGATAAAGTTTTGCTCGCATAGGAGATTACTTTATTGACCTTGTCATGCTTTTGGTATAATACTGCCGTCAAGCACGTATTAGAGAACCCCGTCTCCAGGAAGAACTCCTTGTTTCTGACAGGGTAAGCTAGGCAAGGTGCTTGTGAGAGGCTTCTTTTGAGTTGTTTTACTGCCTCGGATTGTTCTGGACCCCATTCCCACTTGACCCCCCCCTTCAGGAGATGAATCAGGGGTCTGGTGATCTCTGCGTAGCCCTCAATGAACTTTCTGCTGTAATTAGTCAGTCCAAGGAGGCTCCTTAGTTCCCGCAGAGTTGTGGGGTCTTTCAGTTTCTGAAGTGCTTCCACTTTCTTTTCCTGGGGACAGAGACCCAGAGGAGTAATCTCATGCCCCAAGAAATTAACACGGGTTCTACACCACTGTGCTTTCTGAAAGGAAAGTTTTGCTCCGGCGGCCCTCAACTGCGTCAGAACATAACGGATCTCCGCTATGTGTTCCTCCACAGATGAACTTTTGATGAGGACATCATCTACATAAGCCAGGTGACCCCTCGCACCCAGTTCGGGCATGGCCTTATGTAGGAAAATGTTGAATTCATTGCCGGAGTTGAGGTATCCGAAGGGAGTCCGGGTCCATGTGTACTGCTGGCCCCCAAAGGTAAAAGCCAGTTTGTATTGGTCCTCCCTGCTGACAGGCACGGTCCAGTATCCATTGGTCAGGTCTATTGCAGTGAATACCTGTGACCCCTGGATCTGGGCCAGCCCTTGGTCAATGTAGGGCAGAGGCCATCGGGAAGTATGGACCCGTTTGTTGAGCTCCCTAAGGTCGGCGCAGAGTCTCCACTGGCCGTTTGGCTTCAATATTCCCAGCACCGGATTATTGAAGGTGCTGTGGACTGGACGGATTATTCCCCGGGACTCAAGGTTCTTAATTATTTCAGTAAGGGACTCCATTGATGCGAGAGGCAAGCGATATTGCTTCACAAACACAGGAGTCATGCCAGGGTCCGTGGGGATTGTTGTTGTGTGGATGTCAGTGCGACCACAGTCATATGAGTCTACCGCAAAGAGATCTTGGAAATCCAAGAAAACTTGTTTCAACTTTTGCTTTTGTTCCAGAGTCACACAGGCATCAGCTAGGTTGACTCTCTCTTCCACCATCTGCCTGAAGCCTGGAAAGACTTCTGGTTTGGCTATTTCAGCGGCCTCCTCCAGCTGGGTGGAGAAGTCCCTGGTCAGAGTGCTGATTTGGACCGGAGGCTTCAGGTGGGAAAGGCAGCCCTCATGGACCTGGAAAATCACCTCATCCCTCCTGAAGTCACAAGTCACATCTTCCTTACCATAGGGGCAGGAAGTGTACACCAGGAAGTTCCCCCCATGCCGGGTAAAGATCCTGTCTGGTGTTGTATTGTCATCACTGTCACTGTCAAAACAGTCCTTGGGGATTGGTCCTAACAGTTCATTTACTAAGTCGATGGAAAAATGTCGGTCATCAACCGCCATTCCAATAATGGTGCCTGCGGCTAGAGTAATACTCTTTAAGTCGCTGTTATCCACCTCTATTGGAATGGTGTCATGTTCTATGTTGACTAATGGTGTTGGGTTTACCCCCAACCCTTGCTGTTGGAGAGAAGCATTTAGATGTATGTAAGCATCAGGGTTTTTCAACTCTTGTCCCCTTTTAACTTTCACTTCCAGGGAGAATTGTCGGGTCCTTTCTGGGATGGTGACTTCCTCTTTAATCTGAATTTCAACTGCATAAGGTAGTAATTGAGCTGACCTAAATGCTTTTTCTGGATCATCAAAGCCCATGGGATTATCCGCTAATCGGGACCAAGCTTTGAAGTTTATTAGGTCCAAACTAATGGCAAAGCGATTGAGAATGTCACTGCCTAAGTAAAAGGCGGCAGGGACGTCTCGCACGACCCAACAATTGTGGACTATGCTCTTGTTGCCAATGGAGATTTTGAGCATACACCTGCTTGGCAGGAGATGTTTGGAAATAGGTGCTTCCAGGTCCATTTCCCATTTGTCTATCAGTTTGAAGGTGGGAATGGCTGGATCTTTTGGAAGTTGGCGAAACATGGCTTCGCTGATGAAGCTCTTACCGTTGTTCACACACACTCGAGCGAGAACAGAGTCCTTCCCATCATTTAACTGAACAGGGATGAACAACTGCTCTCCAATTTGCTGAATATCAGCCAGGCTCTGAGCTGATTTCACATCTTTCTGGTCTATAGGAGTGGGAGTTTCAGATTGTGGATTGGTATAGAATTTCAGAGTGTTTCCTTCCAGAGTGGAATACCACTTTAGACTGGAAGGAAGGTTGATTTTCAGAAATAGAGAGGACCCCCCATCACCAGTCTGTTGTCCTACTGCTATGACTGTCACGTCTGGAATTTGGTTATTCTGGAAGTGAAATTCTACTTGGTCAGATTTTTGTTCAACCATGTGGCAGGTGCCGTTTAAACTAACATGGTTGACACTCTGTTTTAATTTTATTGGTCGGCTAGTCTGGGTCCAGAGGACCTTGTTTACACAATCTATTAGGGGTGACAACCTTCTCAGGAGGTCATTCCCTAGTAAACAAGGGGTGCCCTCTGGGGTCACAACTATGACCGGGTGTTTCAACTTATGTCGCCCAATTTTAATGTCCAAGTCTGCAGTCCCCTCAACGGGAATTTCCTTCCCGTCAAAGTTCTGTAGTTGTCCCGGAAGAGAGGTGAGAGGAATTTGGTAATTCTCTCCCCTTCCTGCATTCAGTTCGTCAAAGGCCCTTCTGGACAGAAGGGTAGCTTGAGATCCAGTGTCCACCAGTGCCGAGATTGTACCCTGCCCCTGTACTTGTACCGGGGCATAATATCTTCCCTCCTTCTCCTCAAGGGGGCACAGATAATGTACATTTTTGGAAGAATTTTGGGCAGAATTCTGTGGAGAGCCTTGGGAATCTGAAAGAAAAAGTTGGCAACTGGAGATCAGAGCCACTGTGGGTTCCCCTGGCTCCGGTTCCGGGCCGCCCCCCCCTTTTTGGAGGCAGTCACCAGGATGGGTTTGAACCAGGGGATTTTCTTGCTGTTGGTTCTGGGATGAGATGGTGGGCGGCGGTAGCTCAGTCTCCACATCTCCCCAGTCTGGATTTGCATCCCTAGGGACCCATTTTTCTTTGGGAGGAGTTCCCCCCTCTCTGAAGGAGAAGATCCTTTTCCCAGGATCCTCTGAGGATCCCTCTCCCTCAAATTGGAAGACCTGTACCTCCTCCTCAAACTGAGTCTGTTTGGGTCTTTTGTTTCTCCTACCCCCCCTCTGCTCCTTAGGAGGCAGACTTTCAGGGGCAAGAGATTTTGTTTCCGGTTCCTGGGTTTCCAGGGGCTGTTTACAAGTGAGGAAGGAAGCTTCCTCCAAGGCTTTACACCCCCCTTCCCTTTGTGCCTCCTCCCTGGGAACCGGTGAGTTATCGGGGTGCTGCCCCCGTCATTGTTCTGGAGCACCAGGTCCAGAGTTGGGTGCGTTCTGCGCCGGCACGCCCATCTGAGGGTTCTGCTGAGCCCTCAGTATGTGACCCAGATCCCGCGCCATGTTTTGAACCTGGCGCTCTAACTGGGAAACCCGCTCAGGCTGATACGGGGCCCTGTTTTCTCCCCTGGGCTGATCCCGGGAAGGGTAGCTGTCCCTTCTCTGGTAATACCCCGGGTTGGGAAGATTTGGGTACCCCTCCACCCTTGGCCTCCCCTCTCCCGGATTCAGTGGTCTGGGCTCAGGGAATTGGGGAAAGAAGGATGGATGGTTTTGTGGCTGAAAGTCGGGTGGATATCTGGGGAAAAAGTTCTGCCCAGGGTTTGGTAAATTTCTGCCCTCCTGTGGGAAGTTTGGAGGGAAGTTCCCTGGGTTAGGTGCTTGTCTGGATCCCCCCCCTTGGGCTGGAGGAGTCCACACATAACCCAGGATGGGTCGATTTCCCTTGTAACGGGGACTTACATAATCAGGAGAGCGAGGGACCCCATTTGTGGGGCTGCCTCCTTGGCTCCCTGTCTGTGACTGACCCGAGGACCTCCTGGGCCTAGCATTATTAGGTGCAGGCAGGTTTTTAGGCCCCCCCATCTCCAAATCCAAAACGGGGGTGACCTTTACCTCTGCCACCTTGGCAGCAGCAGGGGTGCTGTTGGCTTTGGGGTTTTTCTGGGCATTACTTTTGCTATCTATCGGTTTCTGCACCTCATAGATCCGGGTAGCCTGTTCAATGACCCAGTCTAAAGATCTTTTCTCGTGAAAATCCCTCACGAGCTGGGTCATTATGTATTTGGGCAAGGCATGGAAAAACGTGTTAATAAATTCCCTGCTATCCGTGCGCACCCTTCTTGTGGTCTGTGCAAAAGCACGCTTTAACTCCTGCACAAATTCTTGTGGGGCCTGATCCTCCCCACATTGCAAATTGTAGGCTGCCTTGCGAGCCTCTTGAGGATTTCTGTGAACAGAAAAATGTTTCAGGATGGCCGCCTTATATGTGGACCATCTTAAATGATTTTGGTCCTCCAGCCCCGCAAAGAAACTGGAGTATTCCGGGGAGAATGTCCACTTTACATATTGAATACAGCTTTGGCTGTCCTTCAAATGGAAAGTCTCCATCATTTGTTCAAACAACTCTAAGTGCTCCCAAACAGAATACTTAGCGTTCTTATGGTAAGGCGTGATGACGCTCCTGATCGCCTTAATCTGCTTTAAGGGGTCCTTAAGCAAGGCCCTTTTTGCCTTATTGGCCTTTTTGGTTCGGGTAACCCTTGTCCATTCTTCCTCGGACTCAGAGGCACTGCTCCCCGAGGTTCCCATCTGTTCTTCCAGGTTTTCCCGGATTCTGCGAGCCTGGGAATGGCTGGCAGAATGTGGGGACCTGGTCTCCTGTGCCCTGCGCAGTTCAGAGGAGTCTTCAGATTCCTCCTTGCGGCCAGGATTTGATGGGTACCCCCTCCACTGACCTAACTGGGCAGAGGTTTTCAGGATGCCCTTAATGGGCCTACTCTCCTGGGGTTCCCCATTGAACTGTACTGTACTTGGGTGCCCATACCCGGATGCCCACCCCTCCATTCCTGAGTGGTTCTGGCCTATGAGCCCCATACTCTTAGCTGGATAGTAATCTGCCATCCCTGTGGCCCTGTGCTCATGTGCGCCAGGGAACATGGGGGTGGCAGAGTCCAGGGACTGAGAGGTATGAGGGCCTCTGGTACTAGGGCTCCTGAGGTTATGCTCCGGAGTTTCCCTTTCCCAGCGAACCTCATCTCTATCCGCCCCTGCTCCCTGTTGCAATGCAAGAGCCTGCATTTGTGCCTTCAGTTCTTCAGTTAAGGCCTTACTGGACTCTATCAGTCTCTCCTGCATCGCTACCTGTTGTTGGAGCCTATCATTGTGTTCACAGAGGGCCTCGTTTTCCCTCTGTGCTTCCTGGTTGGTCCTGGAGAACTGGGCCAGTCTTTGCTGCAGGAGGGTTACCTCCTGAGCTGTGTCCCTATTGGCCTGCTCCTTTCTTGCTAGAGTATCCTCCACCCTCCTGGTGTGCTCTAACAAGTTCTGGTGTTCTTTTTGGAGATCACCCAGTCCCTGGTGGGCCAGGTGATTTTCTTCCATTTTTCTTTTTAAATGGCAGACTTCCTGGCCTAAGGCGTCTCTTTCCTGACTAAGAGCCTGCATTTGTGCCGCCAGGTCGTCCCTTTGCCGTTGAAGGGCACCAGCTTTTTGGCGCTCCTCATCAAACTCTGCCTGGGTATCCAGGTCTTTCAAGATCAGCTTGTTGCTCTCTACCTTCACTCTATCTAGATGACTTTGCAGGGTGGCTACCTGCTCCGTGCATGCCCTGTTAAAGTCTAATTGTTGCTCCAGCTTTTTCTGGCTCTGCAGTAAGGAGTCCAAACTGTCTTGGTGCTCCTTCTGCAGGGCCAGAAATCGGGTATCCTGTTCTGACTTTTCCTTTTGCAGCACATCCATATCCTCCTTCATTTTAGTGATGTACAGTCTGCTGTCATTTTCTGACTCCTGGCTCCTCTGCAGCCTCTGCTCAGAAGAGACCAGGTCAGATTGGACCTTCTGTAATGCCAGCAGTTGCCTACTCGCCAGATCTTGGCCTTCAGCACATTTGTCCTGCACGGCTCCCATATGTAAATATAAATACGCCGCTACCCTGGCAATCTTATTGTGTTCATCTTTGGCTTTAGGAGCCATATATAGTTCACTCAGGGCCACATGTAAGGGACCCTGATCTCTATATATATATCTGACCCTGTTTCAGTGACCTGTTGTGTGATTGCCTGCAACCACGCATCCTGGCCCTGTTCGGTCCATTCACCTCTCACAAATAGCTTATGCAAGAGGTGCTCTCTGGCCATTTTCATGTCTACTAAGGTCGTCATTCTAGAGATTGGTCTCTGTCCTGACTTACAGAAGTTTGTATTTTATTTTTGCAGAACAGAACTTTTCTTGGGGTGTCCCTTTTGAGGAATGCTTCACAGCGTAATGCAGCGTGGTGATCCGACCGGATGTATGTCTCCCGTCAGTTAGCACACTGCATTAAGCTGCACAAGTGGTAAATCTAACCCAACGTCTCGGCTCGAGCCCCCAATTTGTAAGAGGATTCAATTCAACACTACAGCTAAGTCAACGCCTAGTCTATAATACTGAATGAAAACCCTTATTGATATATCTTTAGGTCCAGTTCGTGCGTTCTGGATGACTACCCCTATATAACACCCCTCTCTTGGAATCCCCCTGACCCCACTGAGCCAAGAAGTAGTTCTGTTTTGCAAGTTTAAAAGGTTTATTTGATGATTTAAAATATATATATATCACGCTTTATAATAAGTTAATAATTGAATAGCACACTTAATCTGATATGATAAAGATCAACAACGGAGAATCTGGCACTAGCACACTTCTTTATAATTACTAAGGAGTTGAGATGAAATGGATAAGGTAGCACACTGGTAAATAGGAACAAAAGTATAATGTGGTAGAGGATGCTTTATGTAAGCTCAGGTGGATGCAATATTCAATGAATGCAGTACAGAAAATACTCAATATGATTTCAACCAAACAATGTAATCACTTTTCTCTGGCTATTCACTCCCCCCCTCTTTATGCAATGCAAGGAAATGGGAGGAAAGCACACAGCTCTCAGAGATGCAATCAATGTAATCAGTTCAATCCAGCAAGCTTAGACAACAGAAAACAGATAGGAGTTTTGAAATCACAGGCCCAAATTGCTTTGATATGTGCTGGCAATGAATGAGAAATATGCTGGAAACGCTTTTAATTCCCTTTCAGAGGTTCAGGGTGAGTGGTATCTAGTTAATATTAGTCCAGGCTCACACTAGCAATGAGGCAGGGATAGTTAGCAGGTCAAACGAATTTCTGGCAAATGGAAAGCAAACAGCAGCAGTTTTTACATGTGAAGAAATTGCAAATCGCGGTAAAATTCGCGGATGCGTGTTCCGCGATTGCGGTAAAACTATAAGGGGTAGGAATGCGGTTCTTGGTGCGATTCAAAGCTACGATTCTAAGCTATCAGAGGAAAGTTACTGCAAGTCTCTAGCCCAAACGGTCGCGGAGATATGAGCGATTTAATAAAGGTCGTTTTTGGGTTTGCAAATTTCAAAAGCTCAAAATGACAAGTGCAGCTTGCAACTAGAAATGACAGGTGACAGCTAGGAGGCAGTTCTACTTAGGTTAAATAGATTGAATTAGATGAATTTAAACTAAGAGATTGGTTCTACACAGTTCTGCTGGGTACTCACACTATATTCTTGAATTAAATGGGCCTCATCACGGATCTGGTCAGGGTTTTAGACTGGGCTCTGGTCTGGTCTGGTCTGGCCTCTGCACTTCACAGTGATCTGGGTCAGCTCTCTCTGCTGGTCTGGGTCTCTCTGGGTACAGCACTGCTTTCTCTCTGGTTCTCTTAGTTCTGGATAGATTGAAGTCTCTAGTTTGGCTTTCTGGAGGTTGATGGAGGTAAGTATGGATTTTTCCGGCAGAGCGTCCCGCTGCAGATGGATTTGGAAAGTCCCTATCTGTCCTGTCTGTCTGCTTTTATGTGTTTAGAATGTGGGTGTGTTCTAGCATCACTGACCCTACCTCTCTCTCAGCTTCTAATTGGTCAAACTTCCATTTATCATTTGATTGGGGAATGAACTGTGAGTCAGAGTGATGTCATTTTACAGCCTGCAGAAAGTCCACTCCTCCTGTCAACTTACACACAAATCTAGATTTGAAACAAATACATATTTGCAGAGGTACATATTGTTTTAAAATCATATGCACCCATCATGCATTACAGGAGGTATACCCTGTTCAAACTCTGCTCTTCCTGGGAGCTTGCATTCAGAAATGGCACATATTTCACTTTTTAACTGATTTTGCAATTTCTGACATTGACCCAACTTTACATACATGTGTGCAGGGAGTAGGGACATTAACTGATGAAGTTTCAGATTTTTAACATGCATACATTTAGAGTAATATCCACTTTTCCGCTGACACCCCCCTGAACATGCCACCGGGTCGAAAAACCTCTTAAAATGTGGGCAGAAAAATCACAAGAATTATGGTATCATTTATAAAATTTTCACATGTCCGCTCTATGAGTTATTCATCTTTTTAAAGTTATGTTCTGGCTCCAAAGGGGTGTGGTTTCCCAGGTCACATGGTATAGAAACCAGTCTTTCCAGTTTCTGCCAAGCCAGCTTGCTCTCACAGGCAGTGCCCCTCCCAGCTCTTGCCAAGAGGAAGCTACATTTTACGACTGCGGTAATAAAAACCTTTGCCTGAGTGAAGAGGGCTTTGTTCACTCTCCTGCAGAGCACAGATAATTCAATTATCAGATAGATGGCATATCCTTAGTGTGGGCAGCAAAAGGAAGGTTGGCCTGGGAACACAGTGGTGACTCAAATTTCCCTCCTGATGGGGGTAGTTGCCAGGCAGAATTCAGTTCCTTAAGCCGGGTTTCAGATAAAATGTCACTTTTTGTTCCCCAGTTTCTGCATTCAAATAAAACTAAACATTTTTACATATGCAGCTAGAAGGCTGATTCTAAGTTTAAAACTATGACATTTAAACAGTTACAAAGGCATGTGACACCAAACATAGCTCACTCATTTAATCTAAACATTTTCGATTTTAGTGTCTTTAAATCCAGTGCAACTTAAACTGCTGACTCCATAGCAGTTTTGTTATAAGCATTGTTTTGGGCTCTTCATTTCCCAGATTTTGTAGGCACACAACACTCCATTCTACCAAATGTCTGCTGGTGTCCAGTGAGTTTTTAGATGTGTTGCAATGTTTAAAATAGACAGTTTGAGCCTGCCTTCAGAGAAACACAGGGTGGTTTTAAACTGCCGGCTTTTGGATAGTGGTGAGTACTGGTACTGCACCCATTTTTGGGATTTAAGAAATGAATTCCCCACAGTTATGGGTTTGCATTTGGCAATCAGCATTGCCATTCCCAATGGTTTCAGACTACTGTGCGGGTAGTCCAATGGTGGTTTTAAAGCGCTTTGAAGCTAACCGGCGCTACTGTTTTTCCTTTGGCAACCCATTTCCCTCATGGCAACCCAGCCTTTCATTCTCGCACTGGTGGGTGGCAAGTGAGGCAACCATTTTAGTGTGCGCACAAACTGCGCAGCTTTCCTGGATTTCAGCGCACATGTGGGTTTTCCGCCATCTTGAATTTTCTAAGCCCACAGCACCAAATGTTGCAGCATGATAGCTTAAACGTGGGTCAGGACACCCAACAAAGTGTACAGAATAATATGAAAATAATTAGTCCAAGTATTGGAGGCCAAAGTATATGTGAGCCTCAAAACCTAAATGCCTGCCCAATAAAGGCTAATATACCTACTCCCATACTATTGGGGCATAGAAATCCTGTTATACTATTGTATAGTAAGGTTACGTCTAATCATTTGGGAATAACTAGCCTGAATATAAGAGGTATTCGTGCATATGAGCCATTGGATCCAAGTACTCTTCCTCTTAGATTAAGTATAGCTAACTCCACACCATTGGAAACAGAACAGTTACTGCACCAGGGTTCATGAACCATTCTTCTAGGTTTAACCCTAGTAGATCAAGCGGCCACTCCATTGCTGAGGCCACTATGAAATTCCCCTCTATAACCCTACAAAATATCACAGGCTATTGATGGTATTAATGAAGGTTCGGAAACACTACTCAACAAGTGCATGCATTATTTCCGACACCAAAGGGGGTGTATCTCTATATGGGGGATGACAAAGTGAGGTGTGTAACACGGAGAACGCAGGATTGTGTTGATGACATGATTGAGGTCAGCTTGAAAAATGTTCCTCTGGTGGTGGGGTTATTATCCATCGAACTTTGTCTCTTGAAGAATAGTGAGCAACGGGTCCACGTCTGGATTCCCGTAGTAACTTAGGGTGAGACCCAAAGTTACTTAAATATGTAAATTAACAAGGGGGGGTCCTGGGAGTTCCTCTGCCAAACATTAGTCCTGGTTATGAGCTCCTTACCCAAATTCTTTAGCTCACTTTCTTTCACAGAGGAGAGATATCCAAAACTTCTCAGTCTTTGTCCTTCCCTGGGGCAGTCCAGCACGGAAATGCTTGGCAATTCTCCGCTGAACAAGAGTACCAACAGCAACGCCAGACACCCACCAGCGCCACCCTGCAGTAATATCCAACATAGGTCTATCCAATCTAATTTACTAACATTAAAGAAAAGTACTCCTGAACTTGGGACACCTGTAGATCAGGCAAATAACTGTTTCAATGAGGTGTACTGAGGCCTCCAGTCCCCTGTTATGAAGCCTGGGGCAAACTTCAAGCCTCACAGGATGATCTCATGAAGCATTGCAGGTTTAAAAAACATCTTGAAGAATCAGCATGGTGTGACTTCATCCGAAGGGTATCTTGTAGTTTGTTTCCAGGAAACCTGGGCCCTGGAACAGGCAGATTTCCAAGGTTATGACATGTTTCAGCCACCATAGGCTAAGGGCCCGAAAGACAGACCTTATGGGGGTATGGCCAATTGGATTAATGTAGCCCTTGACCAGCAGATGGGAATGAACAAATCTGGTTCCCCGGATATCCAATATATAGATGCCAACCCACCCAATGAACAACCGATATTTTTGTTCAAAATATGCAATCATCTTAACAGGAATCAGGTTCCTAACGCAGTTGAGCTGGTAAAGAAACTCACAGAAGAAAGAGAAGTTCAAGTAGAGTTTGACCTATATATAGTAGTCCTTGGTGACTTCAATTTGCAAATAGAACCAGTAAAGGAAAGGGAGGGTATCTGGGATGATCATGACAAGGTTTGAGCTAGTCCGACATTAAATGCTGTTCCCCCGAAGAGGACTCACCCTCGTGCCGTGGACCTTGCTAGAGTTATATTCAGGATGGAACTGAGGGCATGTAACAGGCGATTCCTGAAAGATCAACCGGCTCAACCTACTTTCAATGGGAACAAGTGTGTGTCCCATATAGATTATATCTTCCTTTCGGCCAGGATATGGGGTTACCGTTACGCGTCAGACTTTGAGGTTAATAGAAGATTCGGAAGTGATCATAGCCCAATCACTATAACACTCAATCTCCCCTCAAAGCGGGAGCTGTCCTGCCCGGTAAACCCAGTGTTGAAATTTAAATTGTAGGGCAATCATGCAAGGGGATTAAATGGGCTACCCTTGATTCACCCTCACCAAGAATAAACATTTCCCATTCATTGCTGCCTGATCTTGAATGGCTCCTAAATACGGATTACTTGGATGATGACATTTATGACACATTTAACAACTTGGTCAATAATATTCAACCATTCATCACCAAACCCTGCTGCCTCATAAAGAAGTGCGCTATCAGAACAGACAAGTGGTACAGCGAAGAGGGTAAACTACAAAAGTTCCCCTTTTTAATTGTTTGAAACGAAGCTCGAGTGTCAACAAAGCAGAACTTTTGGATTTTGAGAGGCAACTATAAATCTTTAATTAAAGAAAGATACCCTAGCTCGAATTAAGTGGGGGATCTTTCAGGAAGCAACCATTTCTGTTGACATATGTAAATTCTGGGAACTTGGGAGGTTGACAAAATCAAAACAGGCTCCAGTACTAGCCCGCTTAGTTGGAGAAACTGCTTGTTGAATTTGTATGGCCCAGGGGGAAATACATCCACTCCCAGCTGTCCCCTGTCAAATCAGAGAGAAATTCCTAATCCCATTGAATGCAACACCACACCCATACAATTTAGTTACTTGGAATTATAGAACACTATTACGTCACAACAGGGGGGAAAGCTTCCACCCCTGATTATATTCCAACTGATTTTTATCAGGATGAATTCATTACATGGGTTCCTGTTTTATGGAGGTAATTCAATGTAACCCTCAGGTATAATAATGTTCCCACTTTGTGGCAAAAAGCCATCACCGTCCCTGTCTATAAAAAAAGGTGGGAGGGATAAACCGGGGAACTACAGACCCATCTCCCCATTAGATAGTGTTGGAAAAATATTTGCCAGGGCAATTTACGAATGTGTCCAGGCATGGACAGTGGAAGAGGGCATCATTGACCACCTACAGGCAGGCTTTCAGCCCAAGACAAGTACTGTGGACCAGGGCTTTCACATATCTCTGATTTTACAGAAGTGAACAGTTCTGAGAAAGATACAATTTTTGATGGTGTTCTGTGACCTCACAACTGCTTTTGACAGGGTCCCACACTATCAGTTATGGTTGGTAATGTTCAGAACGGGGGTTCTGTGTAATCTATTAAAAATCATGAAACAACTGTACTCTGATAATAAAGCCTCTGTGCGTAGGGGACTAGAGGGAAAACTCAGTGATCTCTTCGCTGTGACCAGAGGGGTGAAGCAGGACTGTGTCCTCGCCCCTCTGCTGTCTTAACCTACATAGTGATCAGAGAACTAAGGACGAAATGTCTGGACCAGCCAAAGTTGGGGTCTGATTCGATCCCTCTACTGCTTTTTGCTGACGACGCTGTGTTACTGGCAACATCACAAAAAGGCATGGAGACAGCCATTCATGCATTTCTGGACAAATGCTGAGAACTTCAATTTGATGTTAATATGGGGAAAACAAAAACTGTGTTTTTTTAACCAAAATTAAAAAAATATAAAAAGATCGCTTTGAAGGTCAGTGGCCTAGCCCTGGATCAAGTTTTCATTATGATTACCTGAGTGCTAGACTTAACGACTATGGGCAGTGGACAACCCAAATGCTTAAGTCCCATTCTGCACGCAAAAAATACATTGGGGCAATATGGAGATTCTTTAATACGCATGGAAATGGTTTCATAACCTCTGCTGTTAAAATGTACACAGCACAAATTAAACCGCATTTTACGGGGTAGAATATGGGGACATGCAAATAACAAAAACCTTGGATTGGTGGAAAGAGCTTTCCTTACACGTCAGTTAGAAATGCCGTCTGCATGTCCTAGCCCCTGTCTTAATCTGGAGCTGGAGCTGGGCCTGAGGCCTGTAGATGGAGATGTGGGTCTTTGCCCAGTATTGTATAGTCTGGGAGTATGGACAGGCCCAGTGCTTGTGAACTATAGGCTTGCAAGGGTGGTAAATCACTCTCATGGTTCGCACATGTAAAAAAAGAAGTATGTGTATGGCCTAAACTGGAGTGAGCTATGGGAAGACCCCTCCAGGATTACGAAAGGAAGTGTGGAAGTAGGCAAGACAGTGGCACGCGAGTTAGTAAAAGTTAAGCTCATTAACGCTTGCAGCATTTTACATATGGGGGAATTGTACTAAACTGGCAAATATTCTTTAGGATTCGAACAATACTTGGACATTGCGTGTGTTCCCTTGGGGCGCTGCCTGCATTGGAACATGAGGCTATATATATTGAATACAGCAAGCTATACTACTGCATGGTCCATGGACGGAAGTGACGTGTGCCCAGTGTGCGGTCTAACCAAAGAAACATGTCATGTCCTGCTCTTTTGCGAAGGGTATTGGACCATCCGTTCCAGGTTTCTAAAACCGATTTGTAATGCTTATAATGTGCGCCCTGTTAATCAAGTCCTATCGCTGGTAAAGCAGACAAGTGACTACGACAATGTATATCGCGTAGCCAGCCAGCTGTATCTATCAAGCGCGGCTCAAACGATCCAGATTAACAAAGCCTGTGGACAGGGGACTGAATAACGAATCATGATTCCCCAATATTTTGGCTCTCTATCTTGGTACATTGTAGAGTTTGCACAGATTAACAATGTTTATACTTTGCACATACTGAACCTCTAGTGCAGTGTGCAGTGTGCACCGAAGCTCCATACACAGATGCAGAGGTTCCCGGGTATTTCAACATCTGTATTACCTGCGTGTTTTGCACTTTGTTTATAGTGCAGAGTTTGCACAGACTTGAACGTTCACATTCTTGCATATGTTGCGCTATTAGCATGGTTTGCACGTTTGTCCCTGGGGCTCTGGCTTCCTTTTCCTGTATTACACATTATTTTTTTTAATGTTGGCTTCTGTCTGTTGAATTCATGTAGCCGGTACCTGTATTCATTGACGATGGGCTTAAAGGATCTAGGCTAATGAAGCTGGCATACAGGATGCCATCTGTAAAACATGTACCGGGGAGGGTTTCCCCTTTCACAATGCAGTTTGCACAGACTAGAATGTTTACATTCTTGCATACTGTGCACTATCAGTATCCTTCACACCTTTTTGGTCTTGGGGCTCATTTTTAATGTGTTTGTAATTGTAGTCGCCCCTTGTTTCATGCTGGATGTTGTATATTTTAGTGTTGTTCCTGCATGTGTATTTATGTTAGTGTGTTGGATGTATTCTGGCAAATGGCACACAGTCCAATAAAACCCTCGTTGTTGATGATGATTATAGATTGTGGCCATAGTTTCAAGAATGCGCTCTACAGTGATCAAACTGCCAGTGATGAACAACAATGATTGGTAATAACAATATTGGCATAGATTGCGGCCGCAACCTCCAAGTGATTAAAACGTGACTGCTGGCTTGGATTATATACAGTGAAGTGATTTATAGTGGCTTTTAGCATGGGGGCCACTGAATGATGGACACAGGCATCATGAAAATGCTGTAAAATGTTACCCTAGATAACTAATTGTAAACTGTTTGGAATTGTACCCATATTTATGTGTGCTGTAAAATGCACCATTTCGACATATTATTTGAAAAAAAGTTCTTAGAAGAGGGAAGCACCCCAAACACCTTTACATTATTTAGTTTCCTCACTGCATTCGGTCACTGATGCTGATTAATCTAAGATTTTTAGTGCCCCACCAACACAAATATTGACAAACTACCACTCGCTTTAAAAAAAATTAAATACCAATTTCCCCATAAAAGCTGCCCCTGCACCAACAGCTGTTGCCATCAATGTCATGCACATAATAATGTTACTGTAAATTGGTTATTTATAATGTGGTTAATACTTTTAAGTGGGGCCGGGGAATCGAACCTGTGTTGCTTCATCAGTTTGCTACCAAGGCGAGCGTGTTGCCCCTGAGCTATCGTCCCAGCTCATGACAGGCGATGCACAGTTATGGCTGATAAGTTCGAACTCCACCCTCGTGGTTTCTATGCCGGGTGAAAGATGTATGGTTTGATTCAAGAACCATGATTACATCTTGTACCTACTGTGCAGCATGGGGAGCACGCCCGCATGATCATGCATGTGATTAATTCCAGCAATGATGATATGAATTGGAACATTATTTTGTGGAATAAGATATGACTGTGAGACCTCTTGACACCGTTATCAGAAATGGGCCTGAACAGGGTTTCTGAAACATATGCCAGTGGAAGGAGGACTGCAAAAACTGCATGGATAATCTGGATGTTTTTAATATTTAATATTGTTCTCTTACATTTTTGAATTAGCGATTAGGGTGGGTACTATGTCACTACACTGGAATAGGAATTATTCAGACACGTTGTGGATGTTCATTTCTGATATTTACAGTGGTTTGTAATTTTGTAAAATGAGAATGAGATTTGTTGTATTTTACAAATAAATGTTTAAAACATACAAACCACCAAAACGAGTGTGCCATCAACACTCAGCAGGTGAGCACTGCTAGGCCAGAACGATGCAATGAAAGCATCTGAGTGCTGAAGTATTTAGACCATCTGCAACTTTATTAGAGTTTTTAAAATAATTCAAAGGGATTGCACCCCATTCAACTGACATTTCACTGTATACTAATAACAAGCGACAAGGGACAATCCATTTTTAATCCTTTCTAATTTGCAATCCATTTCCCATAAACCCAGCGTAGAAAATGTAGTTATGTAGCTGCCATGAAAGATAAACTTTGAAACACTAACCCAGCCAAAGTGACGGTGCTTGATAGCAAAAAGTGCAAATAAGCAATAACATCTGTGTTATCAAAGTGACTGACAGCGCTTGAGCAATTTTGTGTGAGAATTCAATAGCATGCCCGTGGCAGTTATTATAGTTGGCGATTATAAAGTGCATATTGAACGAATAAATGAATAAAAGCGTCACCAAAGTGACAGTGCTTTAATTATGTTGTGCACAAAAACTGTAAATTGCGCAAGTTGATAAATTAATTCCAATTTGCTAAAAATAAGATCATAAATATTGCACATAGGAAGGAAAACACAGTGATATCAAATTAGATGTTAAAATTAATATTTAGGAAATCTTTGAAAGTGACATAAATAAATCCATTTGAGTGTTACTCAATGGCTGACAATTGCATACAAAGACAAAACAAATAGCTGCCTGTGTTAAGCATGCCATTTAGTTCCTCTCCTGGTTAGGAAAGCAAACCCAGCCTATAAAGTGCCATTGCCTTTTAAACCAAAAGAAGACCAAAACATAATCCAATTAAAGCATCATAAAAAGAAAGGAAAAAGGGATGGGGAGGGGAATTAAAGAAGCAGAAAAGAGAGGAAAAGCCAAAAGTACTGAATGTACATAACTGGAAACACAAGATCAGTATATCAGGAGAAACAGCAAAGAAAAAAAAATATTCATATTAATGTTACAGAAACACAAGACAGTCTTCAGTTCTTTTCAAACCACCAGGGACATTTGAATTAAAGTGTGAGATTAATCAGGCTTCTAATCTGCATAACGTCAGCTCTCTAATAAATACCCTTACAGGGATGAGGTTTTACATGAGCCAGTCCGATCCATTTCAAAAGTCTCCTGTCTTAGTTATGAGATTCCGCAAAGTGAATGGCTACTGGGTAATTCTCCTTTTTAGAATGTATTGGTCTGAGATGTTCTAAAATTCTCTTTTCCTTCTTCCGATGTAAGTTTTCGTGCACGGGCAAATCAATCCATAGACTACAAACTCTGTATTGCAGTAAATCTGAGAAGTGATATAATGTGACCAACTTGTACTGTTCATTTGGAAGTTTGAAACTTTTATCGCCATGTAGCAAATGCTGCAATTGGCACAAGAGAAACAGCATACCTGTTGATATAGCCAATGTTGTTGCTGTATGGTCTCCAAACAGCTGTGGGTGATCATATCCCCTATACTTTTTCCACGTCGGTACGTGATGTGAGCTCTCGTATTCAGGCACTTTTTGAGAACTGGATCTTTAGCTAGGATGTGCCAATGTTTTTTTTTGATCACATTCCGGATTTGGGGCGCTTGCAGACCAAATTAAGTTTTGAATTTAATGTCTACCGATTCTGGCACTGCTTTTTTTGTTTTTGAAATCAAAAGATCATGTCTATCTCGAGAATTAATTTTACTTTGAGATTTGATTTATGTAATGTCCAAGTTGAGTAACCTCATTGCAAGAATCTAGACCACATGTCCTTGCAGACTGTTTCTAGATCTGAAATGCGAGAGCAGCTTCTTTTCACTCTAAGAAACTCTGCTTATACTCTACTTAGGGTATGTTATTGATGGTAATGGCTGGATGACATGACGTTCTTCCCCTCACTCCTCACTCTAGCCTTCCTCTATGGACTCTCCCCCTGCTCCTTCATCTGAAGCCAGAAACCTCAGAATCATCTTCAACTCTTCTCTCTCCTTCCTACCTTACACTTAGGACATTGCCAAGAAGTCCCACTTTTAACTCTTCCTTCTCAAAGGAATTCTCCCTTTTCTTACTTCCCCCCAGAAACTCAATGTTACCCGAGCCCTAGTTCTCTCTAGGCTTGACTAGTGCAACAGCCTCCTCCTGAATCTACCTTCTTGTACTCTGCAACACCTTCAGCTAATCCAGAATAGGGCAGCAAGACTTATCCGTGGCATTAAGCCCAGGAGCAGCATCTCTCATGCCCTAAAACCTGTTCACTGGTTCTTGGTTGCTGCACGCATTAAATTCAGATCTCTCTGCATCATCCACAAGGCCGTCAGGGGCCAGGGACCACGCTATCTGAAACTCACTGTAAAAAAAAAACTCTTTCTAGACGTCTATGTTCCTCTGGTACCAACTCTTTGTAAAGCATTTTGCTTAACAGCGGGCCGGTGGCCAATCTCTTTCCTCAGCAGGCTCCCTCCTATGGAACAGCCTCCCTCTTCCCAGTTGTCTTGAGCAGGACTTTCTCAAATTTCGGAAGCTCCTCAAGACTTCCCTCTTTACTTCTTCCTTCCCTTCTTCACTCCTCTGCTAAAATCACAGTTGCTGTTATTGGTGTCCAGGGCCCTTATGCATCGCCAGGGTCCTTGACCTTCCACACCCAATCGCCCCAGCTTCTGTCTACCTTTCAGCAGTTGCCTCGGCACCCTGCATCCTCTGTCCTGGAGGCTCACACTTTTTCCACTCAAGGTGGTTGCAGGCCGTTTAGCACTTACCATATCATGATATGATATGATATGGCATTTATAACATGCCTATACACATGAGTTTCAAGGCGCGACGAGGCAAGGGGGGGAGAAACAAAGGGAGGACAGACAACGATCCTACTAGGCCAGGTGTCATTCAGATTGCGCAAGTGCATGCGAAGGGGGAGAGGAAAGGTGCGCGGGGGAAAGGGAGAGGGGAAAGTGCAGTACATGGGAAAGTGGAATAAATAAGATAAATAAAACAAATAAAACAGCCAGCAAGTGGCAAGTGCAAGGAAGTGAAGACATAAGTGCTGGTAGGGGGACTGTAGGGATACAGAAAACGGTCCCTAGGTGCAGGGGTTTCCAGGGAGGTGGTGCAGGTGGGCAATTGACGGGGCCTGGGCCAGAGATCAGAAAGGGTGGCCAGGTAACCAGTGTAATATTCAGTCAGGAATTCAGCAGGAGAGGGGAGGAGAGAAAGCAGAAGCAAAGAGGAAGGTTTTGAGGTGCTTCTGGAACTGGAGATGGTTCTCCTCGAGTTTCAGGGAGGCAGGAGGCTGTTCCAGAGAGGCCCCTGCCGAAGAGAGTGCTCTGCCACCAACTCGTTGCTTGGAGAAGCGACTAACCCTGAGGGAGTTGGAGGCAGAAGAGCGAAGAGCTCGAGAAGGAAGATATTTAGAAAGAGAGAGTTGAAGGTATTGCGGCCCCAGACCCCAGAAGGCCTTGTGTACAATGCAGAGGGTTTTGAACTTAATCCTTGCAGCCACTGGGAGCCAGTGCAGAGATTTCAGACCTGGAGAGATACGATCACTGGGCTTGAGGCCACGGACAAGTCTCGCAGTCCTGTTCTGGATAAGTTGCAGAGGGCGGAGAGTGGAGGCAGGCAGATTTAGATAGAGGCTGTTACAATAGTCCAGCTTAGAGAGGACCAGGGCTCTGGAGACAGTGAGCTTCTGGGGGAAGGAGAGGAAAGGAAGAATACCTCTAAGGAGGTGCAGCTGGTAGTGTGAGTTCTTAGAGACGTCAGAGATGTGAGGGGAGAAGGAGAGTGTAGAGTCGAAGATGACCCCGAGGTTTTTAGCCTTGCAGGTGGGAGTGGGAGGAGGGCCAAGAGAGGCCGTCCAGAGAGCTGCAGGGAAGAGGGAGTGGGTGTGCCGATGAGTGGAATCTCCGTCTTACTGGCATTAAGGCAGAGGTTGTTGGCGGCACACCATTCCTGGATAGCAGACAGACAGTCAGAGATGAGGGAAGGAGAGGAGGAGGAGGCCGAGGGTAGGCTGAAAATGAGCTGGGTATCATCCGCACAGCACTGAAAGTTGGGACAGAGAGTGGGATGCGGTGGGCAAGGAGTGCCAGGCATTGGTTAAACAGCCAGGGAGAAAGGTTGGATCCCTGGGGGACACCACAGGTAGAGAAAAATATGTCAGAGAGGAAGGACTCATGTTGGACTTGGGAGGGTGGGTCGGAGAGGAAAGAAGTCAGCCACGCCAGAGCCTGACCAGTGATAACCAGGTTATCACGGAGATGGTTGAGCAGGATGGCATGGTTGACAGTGTCAAAGGCAGAAGAGAGATCAAGCAAGATAAGAATGGACGCAGTGTTACTGTCAAGGTTGGTGAGCATGCACTTCATCTGTTGCTCACCCACAAGCATGGACTCCCCAGCACCTACCCCCACTCCCCTCTTCCTTGCTGCACTTGCACATTCTGAATACTCACATGGCATAGTTAAACCAGGAGATGACTGATTTAGCAAAAGAACTTAGCCAAATACAGGTTTGTCCTTTTCTCCCTCCACTGTATGTCAATGTTTCAATCCCATGTTCCCTCCCTGTTGCCCTGTGGGTGCTTTCATACAGAATTGACTTACTGTACAAGTGCCTAAAATGGAAACAATGAATAAATAAAATAAATAAATAAAATTCCATGGAGTATGGAGTTGCCAGCTGTTTATTTATGATACGTCTTTGTTTGGAGCAATCTATCAATCATTGAGATTCTCAGATCCAAAAAGTAAATACTTTCCTTGCTAGCAGTCAAAATAAGTTTCAAATTCGGATCATTTGCATTCAAGAAATTATGGAATTGATGTAACTCTTCCATTCTCCCTTGATAGATCAAAAACAAATCATCAATGTAATGAAGCCACATGGTGATATTGGAATTCCATATATTTAGTGGATTGTTCAACACAAATACCTCTTCCCAGTAGTCCATCAGGAGATTGGCATAAATTGGTGCAAATTTCGTGCCCATGGCAGTCCCCATGAGTGGCAGATAATGATGACCATTAAAGACAAAATAATTCTGCTCCAATACAAACATAATAATTTGAAGGGGCATTTTGTTGTGTCTCTTGAAACTAGAGGATCACTTCTGCAGGAAGAAATTGGCTGCTTTCACTCCATCACTATGTTTAATCACTGTACGCAAAGATGTAACATCAAGAGTGACGAAAATGAAATCCTGCTCCCAAGTTATATGTTGGATTCAATTTAAAAAATCACAAGTATCTTTTACGAATGAAGGTAAGCTAGTGACAAGTGGCAAGAAGAAGGAATCTACAAAACTAGACATGGGTTCAGTCAGAGATCCAATTGAACTGACAATGAGTCTGCCAGGTGGCGATGATTGATTTGTATAGATCTTAGGTAATAAATATAGTGTTGCGAAGGTTGAGCATTTAATAGATAGAAATCAAAACTTGTCTTTGTTTAATAGTACTTCGCCATACCACCTATCAAGCAGATTCCATAAAGACACCAAATAATTCCCAATAGGATCTTCAGGCGGCTTCTGGTAACTCCTTCAGTCTCTCAGCAACTTGTGGGACTCCTTGAAATAATTCTCACGGCCCCAGATTACCACATTTCCCCCTTTGTCTGTGGGTTTCATCACCAATTCAGTTTTTTTGGCCAATTCATTGAGGCAGCCGATATCACTGCGTGACAGGCTAGTAGGGTTCTGGAAACAATTGATTCTGTCAAGGTCTTTCTTTACCTGATGTTTTCATTTTATGATTATTTTATCATCAACAAAAGGTGGTATAAAGTTGATTTGTGCTTAAAGTTGCTGGGCTGGCAGAGGAATTCATAATCAACATGTGATAAATCAAATGATATGCTCAAAGAGGGAGAGTCAGGAATTGCGTCTGATGATATTTCATGGACAGATCAGCACGGAGGTTGTGCCAAAACGGAGGCTGGGATTGAGCCCATGATTTTTGACATGCTGAAAAGCCACTTATTGAATTAAAAAATAACACTATTAGCCCTGATTTGAAAAAGACGGCTGAGTCTGTTGAAACACGTGTCATCATACAGGGCACTTGCTTACTATAAAGTTACAGTTGCAAAAAAAAAAAACCTCGACTAAGTGTAGTCTTTACAAGTTTGAACAGGCGCATGAGTGATAATTAAGTAACCACCCCCTTACTAACACACAATGTGCTACAACTTCCAGACAACAGTGTATATCTTCTGTTGGAATTTCTTTGTGCGGGGACGAGACCTGCTTCTTGCCACCAGCACTATGTGTCCAAAAGAATGTGCATCCTATGAGAAGCCGGCCACCAATCTTGGTACCTCTTCAATGCTAGGCCATATGAAGCAACATCATGCTCAGAATGGTTCTAAATTTTAAATAGATTTAAACCACTTTAACCCTAACTGACGCAATAATAAGGTACGTTTCAGTTCCATTCTCTCAACCTGTTCTCGATTTTCTCCTCTCATGACATCGGCCAACGAAGATGTCTATTCCATTAGGGCTCACTTTGAAGGATGTCATCCACATTTGCATTGTGGAATGCTATTAGCCTTGACTTACTAGACTTGGTGAGAAAGAAATTAACTGAAAATAATATATTCTATTTTGCCAGATTTTTGTGACAAGTTGCAACAAATGATGCAACACATTTTAAATTGTATGCCTTTTATTTAATGTGCCAGGATGGTTGAGTTTTATAATAGTGTTCCACAACACTTCACAAGGACACTGTATGTTCTTCTTTCATTATCTGCCCCCTCTGGGGCACTTTCCCTTTGTCTATGTTCATGGCCTCCATCCTTTCTTTCTCTTAACATGGCCTCTGTCCTTTCCTGTTCTGCGTTCCTCTTGGTCAGAGCTTTCATCTTCAACTTCTCTGTCTTTCCCTCATCAAAGTTCTCCACTTTTTTCTTCCTCTGCCCTTTTCCTGGCTGGGGCTGTAGCCAGGTCTCTATGCACCTGCCTTTGGGTATCTGCTTCAGTCTCCTTCCTTTTCTGTATGTCTGGTCTACACTTTCAGTCTTCTCCAGACTCCAGGTTGTACGATTAGCCTCTCCTATCCAGGTTTTGCAACCAGCCTCTCTTCTCCAGGACTTCAAATTCGACACTCCACTCCAGGTCTTACAATCTGCCCAGAAATATTGCTTTCTGCTCTAGGTCTTGCAATCTGTTCTTCAACTTAAGGTTTTACAGCCACCCAAGCCTGCTTTTTCTCTGTTTCAGCAATCTTCTTTCTCCTCATCAACATCACACTTTGTCACCTCTTCACCACATAACTCACTTCAACTCTGGTCATGGGAGCTGGCCCTTATATAGTGTTTCAACTGCCTAGCTTTCTGCTGAATGGCCAGACAGCTCACATGCCCGTTCTGTTGCCTTGAGTTTGTGGGGAAAGTCTTTAAATGGGGAATCCACTAACTTGTATCCCACTTTAGTCTGTGTGTGTGTTGCTTTCTGGGAAGGAGCTATTGGTTTGTTCCCCTGTGTCAGGGTGGAGGGTTTCACTTCTCAAATTTCGTTTTGGTTACTTCTTGTGCCAAACCGCTCAGGATATGTATTGATCATTACTCTCCGGGGTGCAGGTTTCTCCTTTGGTGCAGCGCTGGTATTATTTCCTGTGCTTTTAATGGGGAGAGCTTTGGGTGGTAATTGTGAGGGAGACATCTGTTTTCTTTTCCACACTGTTCCTGGTAGTTTGCGAAGGAAGTGTGGCTCTTCCTGTGCGTCAATTAACTTTAAGGGTGAAGAGTGGGCTTTCTGCTGCCACTATGGATATTCAATAGTTGGGTTGTGCATGTTTTCCAAAGCTTCCCCCTTTGGGAGTGGGGGTGTAAAACACTTCTGTGAGTTACCCCCAGGCATTTCCATTGTCTTCCTGAGTCCAAATTTGTAAGTGCTTTTTGTTAGTTCAGTCTTGGTTGTCCTCTGTTTGGAAAAGAGAGTTTTTGGGAAACATTGATTTCATGTTGGTTTATCAAAATGGTTTGTGCCGTCTGGCCAAAGGACACATTTTCCAGTTTTTCTCTGGGCCAAAGTGACCATAATGGGTCTTCTGTATGGCCTATCACCTCCTAGTTTCATAATTCTACTTCCATTAACTAGTCAGGGTGTTGGTTTTGATCAAGAGTGGAATTTTTGAAAATGTCTCTTTTGTTGGTATATTGTTCCCAAAGGGATGGGGCTATGCCCGGGATATGCTTTCACTGCACACAGATGGTGCTGTGGATCTGGGGTGACCCTACCCAGCTCAATGTGGTGAAGTCGATATGGTCACTTCACCACATTTACCACTCATAGCATGTTATTAATTACAATGTTAATATGTCGGTCAAATAGATGATAATTTAGGAACACTCCATGGTTTCAAGGTAATTTGTGCATATTTAAGGCCTGGGACATTGGCTCATGTTATTTATGGGGGAATCTGTATTTCCTTACACAATGAGATTTCCAATTCCTGGTTGACCCATACTTCACACAGATCACTTTACAGCAAATGAGCTTCAACAGATTTATTTGGTTTGAAAATAAGCATTCTTTCTTACAATTTTCTGAACAGAAAGGGTATTTCTGAGAAAAGGGTTATTTTACAGAATATTGCTTTTAAAATTAAGCACTAACTTGATTTTGCGACCATAAACCATCTAAATGTTTTATACTACAGCTCACATGATCCCCAGCCAGCAGAGTCAATGTTAAGGGGTCACAGGAGGGGGTCAATGTTAAGTCCACAACATTTGGAGATCCGCAGGTTGCTGACCACTGTTTGAACTTTCAAACAGTGGTCAGCAACCTGCGGATCTCCAAATATAAAATACTTTATTCTGCAGAGATATACTACAATAGTGAATGTAATCTTGCGCTAACGTTACCTTTATGAAGTTTAACCTTCATCTTATTCCTACGTTTGGCAATTGCCTGCAATAAGGTTTTAGTAGCTTCTGAAGCACAATAGATTAGGCGCTCTGTGAAGAAAGTGGAGCAAGGTGTTGCACATCTAAATTGCCTGGACTGTATAAGATCGGCCCCCCTGTCTTTCTTTCCTATAAATAAGAGTCATTAACTTTCTGTCCTGATTAGATGTTGATGAGCGTGTAGAAGTATGTAGGCTCAATTTAGTGAAAAGTGGATTGGTATTAGGGTGTTGGAAACTTTTTTGAACTAAACACATGCTTTTAAATAGTATCAGTTGTTTTCACAAATAGCCAATGTAAGAAGTGTAAAGCTTGAGTACTATGATCACAATTCCTATATTTCAGAAGAATTCCGGCTGCAATGTTACCAGAACATGTTGAGGAAAAGATAAATAGGCTAGAGGTTTTTGTTATTTTTCTAATCATACAAAACAAGTTTTGTCACTGCTGCCACTTAGCTGTTCAGAGTTAATTATCTATAATGATATCTAAATTCCTAACTTCTGTTTTTGGGTCAGGAAAATGTCCAAATGTGTTAGGCCAGGAAGAGGTTTCACATTCACGATCAAGACTTCAGTCTTCTATAAGGGAGGCATGGTATCACAAGTATGACACTGACACAAAAGGCACCATTTGTAAAACCTTTATTCACTTCTCGGGGTTTAGAAAAACTCCTACGTTGCCCTATAGCTAGATGGGAGTAGTCTCTACCATGAAATAATAAAGAAAACACAGTCCTAGTCAGTCTCTGTCAAATCTAAATGGCCTATAATAAAAGAACCTAATGCCTGCCCTATCTCTCATACAAAAATTGAGCAAAGGGGAATATGTATACAGAAGAAAATCAGTGTTAGAATATAAAGAAACAAAGTGGCTGGGTCAGCTCTACTACCCACGTTGGACAGCACAGAGTAAGGCGGTCCCCATAAACAGAATGACACACACTGGCTCAGGTTCTCAAAACAAAGTAATTCAAAATGTGGATTGAGGCCCATCTGACATTCCATGTTAAAGTCACTTTTCCAGTGTTCCAAAAGTTCCTTTACAGTTCAACAAAAGGGATCACAGTTCAATCAAAAGTTCACGCAGGTCTCCCTCGATCGAGCTCGGACCTCTCAAAGTAATAGTTTAAGCAGGTATCCTCTGTCGGGTCGGGCCTCTCAATCACATCACTTGTAGGGGTTCCCTTCGCTATACTTTATTCACATTCATTAGGGGTTCCTTTCCCTAACTTATCACACTTCCAGACTCCTTCAGTCGTGCTCAGACCTTTTCTTGTTGTCGAAGACTTCAACTCGCACTCTTGTGTTATTTGCCCCAGTTTTTCTTGCTCTATGTAGTTTAATATCATAAGCACAATAGTTCAATGTTCACTTTTCACTTCCCCTTTTGCCAGGGTCAATCTTGATCATCACGCTTTTTAAAGTTCATTCACTTCGTGGCTTTATAACAAAACATTTCACCTTTCACAGAGACTTTCGAGTGGGCTACTTCCTTTTGCCAGACAACTCCACTACTCTTTATCACAGATTCATTTATCGGTTATTTTTTGAAGTTCACCACAGGTCTGCCTTTCCTTGCGTCTCATCCCCACCTGTGCAGCCTTCAATTGTAAAATATATTTTTGGCACTTCAGTCTTTCCTTAACACACCAGTTTCTGATCTTGCTCGCCAACTCACCAGCTGTGTGGATTCCTTTCTTGTCATCGCCGTTTTAATTCATGGGTTAAGATTAATACCACAGGCTTCGCCTTGCTTCCCCAACTCTGTCGTTCACCCGGGAGGGTCGCAGGTGCCTTTGAAACACAATGCAGTCTCCTTGTCTGGGATTTGGCCTTCTCCACGTATCTCTTATGGTTCTTTGAAGGCAAAAACATCCTGCAGGGAACTCCTGGGTTCCTTTATCCTTGATTCTCATCCCTCGATCCGTCACTCTGCTCCAGTAGGATTGCCTTCGCCCCAGACGTTCTGCTGCTTCTCGTGTTCCGCCTTGCTCAGAGTGTGTCCCTATGTTCCGTCTTTTATAAGTTTGAGGAGAGCTAATGGGCTTCAGATGTATGTAATTAAAGTCAAGTGTCTGACTTTGCCTGTCCTGATTACCGGGACATTTCCAATGAGATATGTAAGGGAGGGTTTTTCTTGTTACTCTGTCACTCTCTTACTCAACCCAGTGTTTGTGTAGAAAAGGGAGGGGGGATTTGGAACATCAGAGAATCCTATGAAATAGGAGGGGTCATGGGTACGAGAAAGGGGGGGAATACCGCTTCTCACCATCTGTCACCTCACCCCTGTTCCCCAAAGACTCCTCACCCAGGTGACCCCCCGCACTGGTCCACCCCCAGGGTTTGGATCCAAAGATGATGGCTGTGTCCTGGCCACCTGAGAGAAAGAGAGATGCCTGGGGACTAGTAAGTGAGACACCCTTTGGTTTCTTACAGGTCTCTGTATTTATTATCAAGAAATGTGCATCCACTTTGCATTTTAATTCAAGCAGACAATCTCGTATCTTTGCAGAAAGATCCTCATACCCCGTTTTACGATCAAGTAGTATCTGCGCATCATCAGCATAGTCATGTAGTCCCTCCATTAAAAGGTGCAGGTATAAGTTAGAATATAGGTGAAAGGGTCCCCACATTTCAAAGGAAGAGATTTAGAGAAAAAGTGATCTAGGGATATTTATTGCTGGCAATCATTCAGGAAGGACTGGACCCACTTAAGGGCAGTACCTCAGATCCCATAATATGGAGTCTCTGAAGTAGTATTTGGTGGTCAACCAGGTTCCTTGCTGCCAACAGGTTGAGTATTATCAATGTGAGTATTATCAATGTGCCACTTTCAGCACTATCTGATTTCTCTCTTTTTTCCCCCCAAAACGTTTATTTAACATACTGTGGGAAAACACGTATACATGCGTGCATAATTCACATTTCAAGAATATCACAAGACCAGTTTCACACTGCGAGAAGATAAACAGGCCAGGGATACCAGGAGACACACCACCTGTGCATCAGGAGGAGTCGTGCCTTCAATCCTATCCAGAGATGCTGTTGGCCAATCGCACAACCCCTGAAGCCCTGGAGAAACTTTCCCAGCCAATCCCATTACACCAGTGCAAAGTGTCTCATCAGTGGGGGCTTACCAACTATCGCTGGGCAGTTTTCTGAAAAGTCAATGAAAGGTCTCCAGGTGGACAAATATCTATTGTATCTCCCCTCACAAAGTGCAGTAATTTTGTCTGCAAACAGCATGTCCCCTCATGTTTACCCACCACACCTGGACCAGCAGCCCCTCCACATTTTTCCAATTGTGCACAATAGTCAATTTGGCTGCCAGGAGAAAGTGCCCCACCAAGGTAGCCATCGGACCAGATAGGGGAAACAGCCCATCACCTGTGTCACCCAGCAATACCACATGAGTATCCATAGGAAGACAACCCTGTGACTTCTTAATCCTGGATAATACCTCCTTCCAGAAGAGCCCAACCTTTGCACACGTCCACACTATGTGGAAAAGAGAGCCCACTGCACTGCAGCCTCGCCAGCAATTTGGTGTGTAATCCACAGAGATACGGTAAAGTCTCTCCAGTCTAAGGTACCACCTGTGACAAAATTTGTATGCACACTCCTTGTCAGTGAGACATCTAGAGGATTTATGCATTCTCGCTCATATCCGCAACCACGCTTCATCCTCTATTGGCCCACCTAGATCCTCCTCCCACCTTCTCATGTATGGCACATGCAGCAATGGCTCCCCAGTATCAAATAGCCTGTATAGTTGTGAAATTCTTCCTGGGAAACCCCTCCCTGAAGAACCAATTTGAGAGCATTTAACAGCCTAGTGGCCCCAGATTTCGTGGGAGGGCGAGAAGCCCAGTGCCTCAGCTGTGCATATCTAAAATGCTGTTTCTGGCAGGGCAAAGGTATCTTTACATTTTTGGAAGGTTAGTGGGTGCCCATCCTTGTACAATTGCTGGAGTGATTCCAACCTGCCAGCTATCCACGCCTCAAAACTCTTACCATTAACCATAGTTGAAACTCTGGATTATACCCGATAGGTGTAAGTGGACCCATCCCTTGAGCCATACCCCACCTGCGAAGCGCCCTTCCCATATAGTACAGTGTATTCAGGAGTGAGAAGCCATGGGCAGAAACCAAGGATCTCTGGCCGGCATATGGGAGCTGATTTAGCCCCACCACTGACTGAGCCTTCTCCATACCTTTCCATGCTGGTTGCATAGCAAGGTCACCCCAGGTGACCATGTGGGAAACCTACACTGCTAAGTTGTATCAAAACACATCTGGCACTCCCAGGCCCCCCACCCTTGTAGGTCCCATTAACACCCTCTTAGAAATGCTTGCCTGTTTGTTCCCCCATATGAATCTGAGGATCTTCTTTGCAATGTGCGGAACTCAGAGTCAGGGATCCTGACAAGCAGCGCTAGACAAACATAAAGTAAGTCAGGTATGAGATTCATCTTCACCGCTGCAATCCTCCCAAACCAGGATATTTCCTGCCCATCCCATTTGTTTAAATCATCCGACAATGTTTGGAACAGCTGCAGGAAGTTGCAGCAAAATACTTCAGAGACCCTATTAGGGATGTGCACCCCTAAGTAAGGGATCAATTCTTTGATCAATGTATCGGTGCCAGCGCTTCAATGACAGATCTATCTTGGACACCCAAAGAAACGTCCAGCCCATGCGACTTGTCGAAGTTAATTTTGAAGTCTGAGATCCAACCAAAGTCCGACAATTCATCTAGTAGCGAGCCAAGGAGGTGCAGCAGCTTTGAAGAGTAAACAAAATGTAATCAGCGTAAAACGAAACCTTATAGCTGAACATGCCCAGCTCTATCCCTTTTATGCCTGCATTGGCTCTGATATGACAGGCCAGCGGTTCCATACTCAGTTCAAACATCAACAGGGACAAAGGGCATCCCTGCTTGGGGCTGCTAGTGATTGGCAGCCCGACCAATATTTGCCCATATACACAGAGGGAGGTTTACTGGTTCTGCTATATAGCCATAACCCATTTGATGTATCCAGAGCCAAACCCAAAGCTAAGAACCCCTAAGGTAACCCCAGCTAACACTGTCAAAGGCCTGAGGCGCATCCAATGCAATAATTCCCATCCTGACCCCCGATCTCTCCCCCACCTTGAGCAGGTGAAGGACCCGGCACGTTGTCGTGGGTGCTACGACCCACAATGAACCTGTTTGATCCGTGGCTATAATTCTGTAGAGAACCTCCATCATGCGACGGGCCAAGATCTTAGAGAAGAGCTTTGAGTCGGTAAATGAGGGTGATGGGTCAGTTTGAGCCACATAGTGTCAGGTCCTTGCCTAGTTTGGGGATCAGTACTGTCGTGGAAGTACCCACGGTAGGGGCCATTTTACCAGACTCCCTAAACAAATTGAAGAGACCTACCGGAGAGGGAGCCATGAGAGGGCAGAATTTTTATAGAAGGGAGCAGTTAACCCATTCGGGTTAGGGGCCTGATTCTTCAGTGTCCTAATGAACCATTCCACCTCGTCGGACACAATCGGGGCATCCAGGTTCTTGCATTCCTCCGCTGTTAGTTTCGGCAGGTTCCTGCGTACTGGGCCAGGGCTGTGTGCTGGTGGTCTACTCCCCGAAATACCGCCCCAAAGTGATCCTCAAATATTGTTAGTTTCCCCATGCTGTAGCGCCCCACCGTCCGCCCCCCAGGGACAACACTTTAATCCGGTTCTGGAACTTCCTTAGTTTAGCCACCAGGAGGTGATTGGCCCAGTTCCCATTTGCATAACGAAATTGTTTGTTTTTTAACAGCCTGGGCCGTCCTATCCGCCAAGTGTACCTCCAGCTTCTTGCGTGCCACCCTCAGTGTGTATAAAGCCTGAAGCGACACAATTCTCTTATGTTCCTGTTTCGCCTGCTTGACTCCTTTCTCCAGACCCAGTCGAATCAGTTGTCGCTCCCTTGTGTATGCTGCTGATTAGTTCGCCCCAGACCATGGCCTTCATCGCGTCCCGCAAAATACACGGGAAGGACCATAGTTCCTATTGTCCTGAAAATAATTAGCAATGACCTCACCTAGGTCATGATATATATATATGACCGTATCCCTCAGGACCAGATCATACAGCCTCCAGGAGCACCGCTGTCTCTCTGGCCCTACCCACAATGGGCATAGTGATTGACATCAAGGCATGGTCCGATAATGTTCACATACCAATGTCCACCCCACGGTCATATTGGTATAGTGCACTGGGAAACAACAGGAGATCCTGCCTAGAGAAACCCCCATACACATGACAATAGAAAGAGTAGTCCTTCTCCCCGCCATGAAATAATCAACACACATCTACCACCTGCAATTGCCTGAGAAGAGACCCAAATACTAATGCATTTCTGAAATCCAACCTAGTAGCAGGCAAGGTTTTATCCAGTAGGGGATTAGGCACCAGATTGAGGTCATCCCCTATTAAAGTCTGCCGCTCTGCGAAAGGGAGCACCCAGAGGAAAAACGTTTCCAGGGACCCATCCTGCCCAGTATTAGGGGCATACAGGGAAACTAAAGTGAAGAAACGCTTCCAAAGCACACATCACATGCATACAAATCTCCTCTGGGGATCTCGTAAAACCTTGACCTTAGATATTGAGATATGTTCCCCAATTAATATCATCACTTCCCTCTTCTTCTCGCCTCCAGAGGCATAGAACTGTCGCGGGAACGTTCTAACCCACGTGCGCTTTTCATCCTGTGCGAGCAGGTGTGTCTCTTGCAGGAACACTATTGATAGAGACATTTCCCCTAGCTTACGCAGGACAGGTTTCCTTTTCATCAGGGAGTTTAACCCCTGAACATTCCATGTGCCCATCACCATCAAATCCTCCCCCCCAGTCCCGGTTCCGATTTTACCTTATCTAGAACACATTATACCAGCAGGCCATATCCACCCCCTCGTCATCTTTTGGTATATTCTACGGTAGCACATGTGATCCAACTTCATTCCCACAGTAAACATTTGTAATACCAAACCCCCCCCCACTGTTCCCACCCTACAGTTAACTGTGCTCAAACAGGAGCAAAAATTGAACATCTTCAATTCCAACGGGGAAACCGATTTGAAAAGCATCTTAACACCCAAAAGATAAGAACGCCCCCAACTCCCTCCACCCCTTTCTCCTTTGCCATCAAAATCTCATGGCCTCTTTCCAGGCTCAGGGTACAACACCCCAACTTGAACTGTTACCCATCACCTAACTTCAGATCCACGCTCTAGTATTCCCAAAACCTTACAGGACAGCTCAAGTCTTCCTAAGTAGCCCCTTCAGCCTCATACCCCTACCCACCTTCCTCCATTTTTGTGATGCCTCTGTACTAAGACTCGGACTCAACCCCTCATCCTCAGGTGCACCCTCCTTTGCCTTCTCAGGATTCATCAAACCCTCAGCTTCCTTCAGCGTCTGGATAATCAATCACTTTCCCTGGTAGGCGAAGTAGAGCGCAGTAGCAAAACCCCACCTATAGGACCCCTCTCTACCGCACAACCATTCAGTCACTGGTCGGAGCGTTCTTCGATTCGCCAAGGTCATGGAGGCCAAGTCTTGGAACATGTTCCGAAAGGTGATGTTTCTCAATTGCCGGGCTGCCGACATTATGCGCACCTTGACCTGGAAGAAGTGGACCTTTGTGAGCACATCTGGGGGCCTATCTTGTGCTGAGGAAGTCTTAGTCCTGGTGTGATGTGTGCGAAGGAGGTCCATCACAAAGTCAGGGATTTCATCGTCCCTTACCCCTCGCAGAGACACCCTGGATCTGAAACTTATTTCCGTGGAAGCGATTCATCCCCATCCTCCCGTTTATCGTCCAGGGCCTCACAGCGCACCTCCAAGGACTACAGTCTGTTAGGATTGCTTGCAAAGCGTGTACTCCACTTTGGACAACCGCTGTTCAGCCGCAGAGACCCACTTATCCAGCGCCAGGATCTTATGCAAACATTCTTCCGTACTCTTTTGGATTTCCTTGCGAATTTCCACCAGAAGTTCCTGAAGTTCGGAATTGGTAGACATGTGTGTGAGTATAGCTGGAATGGGGTCCAATTCATGGACCTGGTCAGCCACCCCCTCAGTGCATTTATTTTTGTCGATAGGTTGCAGCATCATGGAAATATCTCTTTGATTTCCTGGCTTTGGTGTTTTAGCCATCCCAGTCACAGAGGACCAGGGAGCCTGAGCGTGGAGCCGCCGAAGACACACCACGACTGAGTACACCCCCTCGCAGCAGTCTGGTTTTACCTTTCCGAGATCACAACCAATAGCGTGCGACCCGCAGCACACAACGGTGTCAGTGGAGCAATACACCCCAGCGATCACTAGAGCATCTCAGTGACACCGCCCAGCAGGATAGGCAGCAACTGAGAATCCCACAGGTGTTTTACAGGGTGGTGAGGAATATGAAGCTGATGGTGCGGAGCGGTAGACTGAAATGTATGTATATGCGAGACACTTTGGTGCAGGTCAGACCTCCCAAGGACTCTACTCACACCTGATTTAGTACAGGGTCACTGCCGCCCGTTAACTCAGGCTATACAAAGGGTGCAAGCTAAGCCTTCCACCTGCCAGCACCAGCACAGCCACATGCCCCCACAATGGGTCGCTGCAACGTGTGAGTTCTGAGCACCCAGGAGACCTCAGGTGCTGCTGTAGGATGGAATTGTGTACCAGTTTACTGTTGTCACTCCTCTGAAGGTCGCCCAAAAAGCAGAATGCAGGCAGCCTGCAGGGGGTCGCCCAGACAGGAGTTGCGCTTATTGTGGGCAGAGCGTGCTATAAGGATACCACTTCATTAGGGCGGCCCAGTTGTCAGCATCATTTGCATCAACACCTGCAACGAAGGAACCAACCCCTGTGTAGAAAGTATTGTAGAAAAATATTTCCTCGGAGAGAGAGCTCAAAGCACATTTTTGCATGGTGTTATTCCAAGAACTGGCTACGAGCAGATGCAGCCACGACAATTGGTGAAGGGAACCTCAGAGGAATTCACAGGAGTCATACGCCACTATTATTAATGGTGGGAACCACATCCAGATATGGCCGGGTGTACTTTTCTTGTTTGCAGTCCTGATGGGCAACACAAAACGTTACAAGAATCGCACACGTTTAATCAATGGCATTCTATACTGTGTACACTTCCTCCGATTGATATTGCTTGCTGCATAACAAGGGAGGGTGAGAGGATGCAAAGGTAGCCAAGACAGGATAGCCTCTTGAGGCGTGTGAGTCTACTGAGCCTTGGAAACAGCCTGCACAATTACCCAGGTGTCAGCAGGCTACTTCTTCCTTAGCTCTGCAGCCCAGGCGCGCCCGCAAGGTCGGACCACCCAACAGCCAGATCACGTTGGTGGGGGCTTTGCGCCATATCAACAGAGACGGCAGTGCAGCCCACTGGAGGACAGAGCCCACTGTTCAGCTGGCACGGGCACCCTGAGGGTGAGAGGCTACGGCCTGCCCCAATGGCCCCCCATGTCAAGGCCAGCACACACCTTCACTGCCAAGACTGAAGTAGTGATTAACACTGTACTACGCTTCGGTCTAAAGCCTAGGCTTTAGACCAATGTGTGGATGAAGCTAATCACGACTTCATCAGCTAGTATATTCGTCAATTCACGATTGAACTAACCACTACCCTCTCTAATTGTTTCGATAAGAAAGGAAGCTGAGATATTGGACAAAAGTTGCCCAAATCCTAATGACCAAAGATGTATTTTTGAAAGTGGGGTGTGATGACCGGACATTTCCAAGCATCAGGTACAATGCCAGAGTTTTAAGATCTATTAAACAAGGTTGGGAGGGTTATTTTTCATCTGTGAAGGGTACAGTGAGCTAAAACATGGTTGTAGACCCTCCTGAGTGGAGGCATATCTATAGATAAGGGCATTTGACCGATGTTCATTCTCAGTAGAGGGACTCCCACATTCCTTTTTAATTTTGTAAACTTGGGGTTCCACTCTTAGTAACCAAGGATATTCCAGACGAGGACCCCTTGGTCGCTGTGCCTTAGAGAGGCTCAGCTTCACCTCACTGAGGAGTTCCAACAAGACCGAAACACATTTCTGGGGTTGCTGATAGTATTCTTGCGCAGAGGAGAATTGCCTAGCATTTCGGTGCTGGACTGCCCTTCTGGGTGGGACCAGACTGATATGCAAATGTATATTTCTCCGTGGGTTATTATGTTCGAGGTGGGTGCAGCTGAAGTACTGTATAGTTCACTGACTAGCTTGGTTTTCGCATTGTGAACCGAAAGGTGCTCTGATGGAGACGGAGTAGGGGTAGGGGAAGGAGATGGTTATGTGCGATACATGAGTTGTTGATGCCTCTCGCGTCCCCTGTTGTTCTAAGCGAGGCCTGTTCAAAGAGAAAGGATGCTCTGAGATATTGACCTATTCTGTCTGTCCCCCCACTGGTTTAATGGTTGTAACAATCCCATTGCCTGGCCCGACTTGTGCAGAGCTATTTTGAACAATACACAAAATTGATCTGAATGTGACCAATATTGGGGAACAGAGAAGATGCTTTGAAACTTTGGAGCTGGACTAGGAGGTGCCCATCTGATGAGTGGGTGGATTTTCTATCTTTTCTTTCCGTTTTGTTGCCCCCTCTCTGCTGTTGTGGTGCTTCTCATCCTTTTTTGTCTCTTTCTGCACTTCCTGCTTGACGTCCATTTCCTGACAACCATTACTTACTTGCACCATTCAGTCTCATGACACGGGTAGACAGAAAACGAGATGTAATACCCAAGTGGTGTTCTTGGCCTTACTTTTGTTCGCCACTCCACCGACTATGTGGTCGGTATGAGTTGGTTTGGGCTGGTATAAATACCTTTGAGCCTCCTGTGAGACTGCTTATCTTATGTCATTATAAAAGCTGTTTGTAAGGTAATACAACATCTACAATCGGGAAACAGAACGCTACCCACACCCATGAGGCCTTACCAGGAAAAAAGTTAAATGGTGGGCAGCATTATCCGACGGCGAGGCAAAAGTCTACCTTAGAGACTTATTTACACCAGGCTGTGGGCAAGCTGGGTGAACAGATCATGGTAGTGCAGCGCGTGTTTTATGAAACTATAAATGTTTTGGCCTTAACCGAGCTATTGGAGTTTATGCAAATCTTGCAGGAAGACCTAATGGCTTTGACTTTACTGGAGTCTAATTTACCCTGTACTCAGCCAACATAAGCGGTTAACCCTCTTTAACCATGGTAGTGCCTGTTCCTGTTATATCCCAACATACTGAAGCTGGACCATGTTTTCCACATGCGGACACTCTTTCTGCCCGGAAACTGAGGCTAACCCCACCTAAAAACAATATGGTTCCTCCACCACTCTTGTCCACCTTTACGGAGGTGATCGCTCCATCTATTGTAGCTGTACCATTGCAGCAAGATCGACTAGCCCTGTTTCTGGAGTACAACCAGGAACAGTTCATATTAACACTACCAAGACACAGCTCATCTAATGAGTCACATGTTACGTCTATTAAAGACATGTGTGCTTCTTTTTTAACGCTCCCAGGGAAAATGCAATCGATTATGGATTTTTTGTCAATTTTAAAATTAATGTTTTTAATTCTCTTGTGGATATCGATGATTTAATCTGAGTTAATTAGATCTATTACGAATTAATTAAAGAACGTTCAGGCTCTAAAGATTGCTTTGAGTCAACAAAACAGCTCCTTCGCAGCTCAGAACTCAGATTCCCTATCTGTATTTTAATATCCCTCTTATTTGTCTTCTATTTTAACCAGCCTTCCAGTAGGCTGGAATGCTGTTTTTTATGAGCTATTTGTGTATTTAGTTTTGCTGTGGAATTATTTTATGGAATATGTCTTTTCCAAAGGAGCATTAATGATGATTCATGTGGATTATGATATGTTATTTATAACACGCTTAATAACCAGAGGTTTCTAAGCATGGACCCGGGGATCGAATCTGTGTTGCTCTGTGTCATCTTGCTTCAAAGCCAGCACATTGCCCCTCAGCTATCCTCCCTTCTCATTTTTTCAATATAAGTCTTGAAAGAATTATTTGAAATCAGCACTCTTCTCAGTATCGTGAATTGTCAACAAACTATTAACGTTTAACTGAGTGTATTATTTTTGTAATCCTGAACCTTCCTAAGCCTGAATGCCAAGAGTTGATCCCGAGAATTCCACTAACTTTGCTTCTTCTGTCGAAAAATGTGATGGTCATGTTTTCAGTGCGAAATGTAATATTCTTTAACTTCAGCTTTATCATTTTCAGCTTCTATTTTGTATCTAAATTCATTGGGTGGTTGTCAAAATCCTTCTCCAAATGTTTTAGCGTCTTTTCCATATCCTCGTATTGCCTAGCTTACTCCTCATAATTTGCATTGCCAAGGTCAATAACAGTGATAACTGAATAGGATTTATGGAAATGTGCAGATCCCTAGCAGTGGGGTGAAATAGTGAACAAAAAGGGACACTGATTAATGTTATCAACCTGATGTATGAGTGAAGTAACAGTGCAACAGAAACATGCTGGTGGTTTGTGAAGATGCAGAGACTATCAGTCTTCTTATCCAATTGGGATGTTGATACAATTGGTTTCTCTTTGTTTACAACCAATCATTTTGCGAAGTGTATTACTTAAGCAATAATCCCAGAGCCAGGGGGTGGGGGGAGCATTACCAACTCAGGTAATGTCCCGGGGCCCATAGTTACAGGCACGAGCGAAAGGGAGAAGGGCCTAGACGTAGTCCCTACTCCCTTTCTATGGCAACCATTGAAAAAATAGGGAAAAGGTAAACAAAAGGAATGGCCGCCATGGAAAGGAGAGAAAGGACTACGTGTAGTCCCTTCTTCCTTTCCATGACGGTCTGTCAAAGATCGGAAGCAGGCGCACAGGGGACAGAAGTGTTCCCAGTATGCCCGCTTCTGAAATGGAAAGAAAAGAAGGTAAGTGGGGTTGGAGGCGGGAAGGGAATTATGTGGATGGGTAGGGGAGAGGAGGACCACTTACCTCGTTCCCCTGTGGGGAAAGATGGCAGCCTTCAGCCATGAGGAGGCTTGGAGCAGGGGGATTACAGTCTGGTAATTCCCCCGTTCAGAGCTTCCTTATTGGCTGAGAGGTGAACACACACCCCCACAGACCGGCCCCGCGCCTGGGTACTAACATACCATTCACTTTAAATATGGCAAACAAAAATGAAAAATAATACGTGCACACGTTTGCAGGAAACAAGTGCAGACATTCACACATACACAGGAACATTGTATGAAGAAGCACTGATTTGTGGAACAGGTATTTTTAAATGAGAAATTGTTTTGTGAAATGTATGTAAATGATTTAAAGTTGTGGATAATAGACTCTTGCTGAGGAAAGAGGAACATATATCATGAGAATGTGTTGTGACAAAACTGAATTCATTATCATAGTTTTTAGCATTTGTGGTAGGAAATTATCATTCCACAGATACGCTTATGTTGGGAATTTTACTAGTGGAAATATGTGTAGGAATCCATACCTCAAAACTCTTTGGGTGTCCTACAACTTCCCGGATTTCCTCTCTAATTGAACAGTGGAGTCTGTATAATGTATCGCGATCCTTGAGATTCCAGTTTTTGTCAAGATATTCTTGTCCAAAATGATATCTGGTGAAGTAGTGCTGGACAAACATACTTTCCTCCTTAAAATGCTAAAATCTCTGAATTGAGAGTGGGGGTCAATTCTGCCGAACACATATATGGCAGGTAAACTTGGACAAATACATGCTCAGTATTATTCTGTCAGTCAGTCATAAAACGTTATTGGGCACAAGCCTTAAAAGTACATCACATTTAAAATCAATGACTTTGAAATAAATATATATAGAGAGCGGCCCATCCTATAGTTCATATATGCGCAATACCTGCCCATCCCCCCATAGCTTCCAGAGCAATGCGGGGGTTGGTTCTTGGATGCTCTCCTGGAGAATTGCACGGCAGACCCCCACCTGGCCTTGTGGTGCGAGACATGACCATGGTAGAAATCCTCTCATGACAATTCCCCGCAGTGCATCCCAAACTGTCCGATTGCAATGGTGGTGATTCTATCACAGCACTGTGATTCTACAACTCTGAGTGCAAATTGCCTGTTTTCCCATACATGCCAGGTGCAGTGACTCATTAATCCTGTGACATTTCATATATGAAAGGCTGTGATTTATCAAGTGGTGCTTGTGGGAAACCTAGGTCATAATTGGTGTATGATAGTGTGTGCAGTCCGGGTCAACACAAAAAGTGTCCGGCGCCGCCAGGTGGTGGGAGGTCGGGGTCGCTGTGAATGCAGCCACGCCATGATTTTTTTCGGGGGGCGGTTCCGAATAATGCAGCAAATAGCCAGGTTTTGAGGACTTTTTTGAAGGAAGTGTCATTTTTGGTGCAGTGGATGTGCGGAGGAAGAGTGTTCCAGATGGTGGGAGCTAGGATAGAGAAAGCTAAGCCTCCAACTCTGGTGGAGTGGTAAGGGGGAATTGCAAGGAGGAGAGCTGAGCCCGATCTGAGGTTTCTGGGGGTTGGTAGTGGGTGATTTTGTTATGAAGGAAGTCCGATCCTGTATTATGGATGGCTTGGTGTGTGATGCACGTGGCTTTGAAGGTTGCTCTTAGACTAACAGGGAGCCAGTGCAATATTCTCAGTGCAGGGGTGATGTGTTCTCTGGGTTAGAGGGAAAAGATCATTCCGGCTGCTGTATTTTGGATCTGTTGAAGTTTCCTGAGCTGGCGTGCGTGGACACTGAGATAGAGGGAGTTGGGGTAGTCTAGGCTGGAGATGATGATGGGCAGTATTGCAGAGACTCTTTGGGGAAACGAGAGGTAGTGAAAGATGCGTTTGGGATGCGTAAGTGGAAGTGGCAGGTTCTTAGATGGAGTGTTGGTGTGTTTGGAGAGAGATAGGTCTGCATCCACGGATTTGAATGGAGGTGGAGGAGACTGGCGGGCCTCCCAGGGGAATTGCCCACAGTAATGGTTGGGGGATCAGAGCAGTTTTGCCACATATTAGGATGTCTGTTTGCCCGGGTTGAGAATTAGGTGGTTGGTCATAATGCATGGGTCGATATTCGAGAGCCAAGAGGCAAGGTCGGGAAGTGGGGAGGCTGGAGAATTGGGGATTTTGAAAATGATCTGGGTGTCGTCTGCGTAGTTGTAGGAGGTAAGGTTGTGTGAACGGATGAGAGCTGGAAGTGGGATTAGGTAGAGATTGAAAAGGAGGGGAGAAAGGGAGGCTTATTGTGGCACCCCTTTTGTGACAGGGCAAAAGGAAGGTGAGAAAGGAGGGAGGAGAATGATTTGTGAGCGTTTGGAAATAAAAGAGGTGATCCATTTAAGGGCAGAGTCTCTGATGCCTAGGGTGAGGAGCTTGTTCCTGAGTATTGTGTGGTCAATGATATCAAAGGCAGCGGATAGATCCAGGAGGATGAGTGCAGCACACCTTTCTAATTTGACAGTTCTTTTTAGGTTATCCCAGATAGAGACCACGGAGGATTCCGTTCACAGAGTGGTCGGAACCCCGATTGGGCTGGGTCGAGGAGTCTATTTGCTTCTGTGAAGAGGCCAAGTTGTTTATATACTGCACAGTCAATTATTTTAGCAATTAATTGGGTGTTGAAGATTGGGTGGTAGCTTGATGGGGAGAGGGGGTGGAGGCTGGGTTTTTTTAGTAGCGCTTTGACATGAGAGGTTTTGAAAGCAACTGGGAATGTGCCAGATGAGAGAGATTTATTTTTGATGCAGAGGGCTAGTTTCAGGAATGCAGTAATGAAAGAGCATTTATGAAGTGTTGGGAGCTGCCTACCATTGATTGTATCAGTATTTGCACTTTATAGCACTTTTAGGTCTTTGTGATTCATTGAATAAAGAAGTAAATATATGTTTGTGCTTGTTTAATAAAGTTGGCATTTATTAATTCACTTTAAGTGTAGGTGTTTTCCATTAGGAAAAGAAAAGACACAAAAAAACCTAGAATCCAAATGGGAAAATATAGTCAAAATGTTGGCAGTGTTGCACCACTTAAGCAACTGAGATCCAGTTCTATTGTTGTATTGAGGGGTTGACTTTGCAGGTCAATTCAAAACCCTTATGTCGATAATTTGGTTGCTGCAGGATCAAGGTAGGCTGCCAGCACAAATGGTGGTGGGGATCTTTTTTAGGAGGGGTGGTGGGTCAAGGATCTCCAGGCGAGCCTGAGGGTCAGCCAAGTGCTACTAGGTTGCAGACAGGGAAAGAGGTGTGAATTAAGAGAAAGTTGGTCGTGAGGGTGAGGAAAAGCTCGGGTTTGAGAAAAGGCCAGATATAGATGGTGCGATCCGAGCTAATTTTGTAGTGATGTTACAATGCCTTTCAAGCGCATCATTATGAAAGTGGTTGGAAAGTTAATCAAAGAGGGCTTGTGATTTAGGGGAGGGCAGGTTAGGCAACTAGGGGAATTGAATTCCCCTAGGATTTTTGGGAGTTCTCTGCATGGATTTTTGGACTTGGAGATTCTCTTTCCATAGGGGTTCTTTTTTTCTTTCTTGATTTCATACAAATTTGCCCTGTTCAGTCTTGCGAGGGCTGTTTTGTTTTGTGGGGTAGAGTCGGTCCTCCAGGTTTTCTCTAGGTGATGCTTTCAGGTTTTGAGTGCTTTAAGGGAAGGGGTATACCACTTTTGAAGAGGGCTTGATCATTGGGAGGTATGACCAGGCAGTGTGAGGGGGGTCGTAACTTCGGAGAGCCTTTGGTCAATGGAGAGGGTATCCTTCCTTGCAAGAGAGGCTGGTAGTGTATGAAGTAGGGAATTTTCCAAGTCTGGGTTGGTGATGATTTTATTCCAGAGAGGGAGAGTGGCATGGGTCGTTGAGGGGATGTTTGCTCAGACTCACCCATAGATAGGCAGCTACACGGGCAAACAACAAGGGTTAGAACTGCCTTAGGCTTTCTATGTTTACCAGTTATCTTAATGAGTACCAACTGTGCAAATGGAAGAAGCGCTGAGGGGGAGTGGTGTTGAAGTGAGAAAGGTATAGCATGGTGATCAGTCCAGATGAGGGGGCAAGGCAGGAGTGGGGAGACTTGACCTGATGTGCAGAATAGTGTGTCCAGGGTGTGTCCTTCAATGTGGATCAGGGGGGAAATCAGATGTTAGGCCGAGAGCTTCCAGATTGTCGGCGAGGGAGCGGGTTATGGGATTGGCAGGAATCTTACACCAGATGTTGAAGTCTCCTTAAAAATGAGCTCTGTGTGCTGGATCAACGTGGTTGAGCGGGAGTCGCAGAGAGAGTCAGCAAAATTTCAGCCATGGGCTATATGGGAGAAGGAAGCTGTGGGTGATGGAAGGAATGAGGTGGAACTTAGTGAGGATAGATTTGCATTTAGTGTTGCAAGGCATATTCTCTGTGAATATTACTGAAAGGCGTTGTTTGTGGAGGATGGCTAAACCCCCAGCTCGGATGGGCCTGTTATGTACAAGCAGGGAGTAGCTGGGAGGGAAGGCCTCATGTGCGATGGGGTTGAAGTCATCAGTGAACCAGGTTTCAGTGATGAATAGCAAGTCTGGGTTTTCAGTGGCTATGAGGCCAAAGATGTTGTGTTTATTTTAGGCAACCGATCTGGCGTTGATGAGTACGCAGGATAGTGTGAGAGAATTCTGCAGTATGGTTGACATTGTGAGTGGTAGCATGCTGGAGCTGGGATGTCTGAGTGCATGGCGGTAAGTTCAGAAGGAGGGAGGTTTACAGGGAATTGATTTGGGAAGGGTGTTTTGAGATGGGGCGGGGAAAGCTGGGGAGAGTAGGGAGGGAGAGCAGGGAGTGCCCTGGGGAGGAGAAAGGGAGAGCAATATGTTGTTGGCTGTCTGACATGAGTATGGCCTATGCAATTTGTGTGGTGCTTGACAGGCACAGGATTGTGCGAGAGGGTAGGAGGGTTTGCTGATGGGGCAGTGTTGCCTAGGGCTGTTTGTGCTACTCTTAGGGAGAGTAAGTGTGAGTTGTATATCTGGGGGGATTGGGGTGGAGAACTGTGAGGTGGTATCCGAGGGGTGGTGCAACATTGCCACGGGTGGGGATGAGGATGGGTTCAGTGGGAACGGGTGGTTTATAGTGCGTAATGTATTTTGGTGTGTGAAGGTGGAGTTTGGTGGGGTTGCACGCCAGCGAGCTGCCCGAACTGGGTTATTTCTATGAGGGTGAGGGGAGTGGGCGGGAGTGGTCCGGGTGGAGTTGGACAGGCAGGGATAGTTGTGGGAGGCTGGGGTTGGTGAACCCCGAAGGTATTCTGGAGAGAGTCGGCTTTAGAATGATGAAGTGTCGACTGCATGGGGGGGGGGGCGCTGAGAGAGGAGAATTTGGGGGCGAGGAAGGGGGCAGGAGTGTAGATGGGTGTGGTACATCCGGGGTCTTCATGTCAAGGTGAGGAGTGAAATCTAGAGTCATCTAGAATCAACCTTGGCACAGCCATGGAGAGACACTCGGGTTCTATTTTTTCGGCACAGCAATGGAAACATTTACTAGTGTAAACTTTGGTAGAGCAATGGGAAACACTCTAAATTAACTTTGGCACAGGAATAGAAACCTGCGCATTGCAACAATCTATTCACTACGTAGCCCTCATCAGGATTACGTTGTCTACTTGCGTTAAGATCCTGTAGAATATCTATATCCCTTCTTCATTTGTGCCTTTTATAGATGTGTCAGTTCTGCTTTGTATGACGTCATCAGTCTTCTTTCCCATTTATTTTCATGCTTCTTCTTGGACTTTTTCCGGAAGACCATTACTTCTTCGTGAATACATATAGGGTTTTCTCGATGGATACCTTGTCTCAAGGATTCTTTGTGGTATAGGCATCCTCACTGGTACTGCACTTGTCGCAATTTCTGGTTCCCAACATATAGGCAACATGGAGGAGGAGCTTCTGGTAGGGATATTTGGCTCTTGCTCTACAAAGGTGTTCCGGTTCAAGATGGATAGAGGCAGGGAGGCTGTTCCAGAGACAGGTACCTGCAGACGAAGAAGATCTACCCACAATTCTCTGTTTGTGAAAACGGCTCATACAGAGAATCTTTTACTTGATCCTTGCAGCCACGGGGAGCCAGTGGAGGGATTTCAGCGCCAGGGAGATGTGGTCCCAGGACTTGAGGCCAAGGATAAGTCTTGTAGTTCTGTTCTGGATAATGTGTGGAGGACGTAGAGTAGAAATAGGAAGATTGAGAAAGAGGCTGTTGCAATAGTCCAGCCTAGAGAGAACCAGGGCTCTCGAGATGATGAGCATCTGGGGGAAGGTGAGGAAGGTAGAATACCTCTGAGGAGGTGCAGTTGGTAGTTGGACTTTTTGGAGATGTCTGAGATGTGTGAAGAGAAGGAGAGAGTGGAGTTGAAGATGACCCCAAGATGTTTTGCCTCATTGGTAGGTGAGGGCGCAGGGCCAAGGGAGGCAGACCAGTGTGAAAGTGGGAGCAGTGGTCCCAGTGAGAACGGTCTCTGTCTCACTAGAATTCAGGCAGAGATCATTAGCAGCACACCAAGACTGACTGAATTGTGGATAGACAATCAGGAGGAGGAGGCAGTGGGTATCCTGAAAGAGAGTTGTGTGTCTTCCACATAACACTGAAAGTTCGAGGTAAAGGAAGAGATCCTGTGGGAAGAAGATGCCATGTAGATATTGAAGAACCAGGGGGAAAGGTTAGATCCCTGGGGGAGAGAGTGGTAGAGTAGAGAAAAGGCCTGAGTTCCACCTGGGACCGCCGGTCAGAGAGAAAGGAGACGAGCCACGCCAGAGCCTAATATGTGATGCCCAGGGTATCACAGAGATGGATGATCAGGATGTTGTGGTTTACAGTATTGAAGGCAGAAGAGAGGTCAAGAGGAATGAGAACAGAGGTGGAGTTAGAGCAGGTCTTCACGGGTGTTCAGAGCAGGTTCTGTGCCTCTGGATGCTTTAAAGCTAGACTGATGATCATGGAGACAACCAACAGATTCAGTATGGATGGTACTTTGAGTGATAGCCAGCTTCTCAGGAGTTACCCAGGAAAGGGGTGATGGAGATCGGGCGATAGTTTGCCGGGATGAACGGGTCAGCTGAAGGGTTTTTGCGCAGAAGGTGCATGAGAGAGTGTTTGAGAGGAGAGGAGAAAACTCCAGTGGTGAAAGAGAGGTTGCAGAGGTCATTCAAAGCTGGAGCAAGGGTGTCAATATTGTCCTTGGTGGTTTTGGAGGGGCAGGGTTCCACCTGTTTGGAGGAGGTTTTCATGGACCAGACTTATCTAGGGACCTCGTCAGGTGTGATAGGGGAGAGAGAGGAGAGAAGAGGGGGAGGGCTGGTGCCAGCTGAGGGAGGCCCAAGAAATATGGGTGTGGGTGGGGGAGCAGAGTAGAGAGAGGACAGGATGGTGAAATGTGTGACCAGAGTTGAGCAAAGGGCCTGGGTAGGTGTAGTAGAGGATGCGGCTGGGTTGACCACTTCCTTGCAGACTTTGAAAGTGGGCTGTGTTGTTAGATGCCATAGAGATGCTGGCTTGAATGTAAACTCTTTTCTTGGAGCGGATGCAGAGTCTATATTGCCTATGCAGAAGACGGCAGGCCAGTTTGTCAGAGAGTGCACCTGAAGATCCCCATTTCTGTTCCGCTGCTCTGCACTTGCGTTAAGGGAAGCCAGATCGGAGTCTGACCAAGAGTTGCACTTTTTAGAAAGCTTCAGTCGGACCCTCATGACAGGGGGAAGCATGTCAAGAATGTTGGAGATGGAACGTTGAAAGTTAGAGAGGACTGTATCAGGGTGTGAGTCACCCGCAGGAGTGGATGGAGGAGAGTAGGTGGAGGCAAAGGCAGCCATTGACACTCTTTTCATGGGTTGGATGACCTTGAGAGCAGGAGGTGGTGTAGGGTGTGCTATTGCCAAAGGAAAAGAGCTTCAAATGAGAAGAGAATTATCATTCTATGAGAGTGAAGTAGTGAGAGGAGTAGAGAGTGGGATGTCTGTGGTGATGAGAGCATCCAAAGGGTGCCTGTAGTGTGCATTGGACCACAGGTAAGAATGGAAAGAGAAAGGGAGTCACATAGGTGTTGGAAGGGTCTTGAAGAGTCAGGAGAGTCAAGATGGATATTAAGATCCCACAGCAGAAAGAGTTGGGAGAAGAGGCCAGGTCAGTCCATTCCGAGAGGAAGAGACTGGACTGGCCTGGTGGCTGATAGAAGGAGGCCAGAGTAAGAGAGGCTACAGGTGAGAGAGAGCCTGCAGACCAGGCATTCAAAGGACGAGTAGACCTGACTGGGAATAGTGGAAACAGGGATCCACTCAGGAAAGATCAAGGCTACTCCACCTCTTGGTCTGATGGGCCTGGGCACAGAGAGGATTTTGTAACCGTCAGGGAGGATTGTGTCAAAACTCATGACAGAGCTGTCCTTAAAAAAGGTCTCAGTAAGAGCAAAAACATCAAGGTCCAGGAGGTGACAGATGTCAGAGGAGTGCTTGACAGCAGAACAAGAGTTTAGTGTGGCAATATGGTGCAGTTTGCCACTTTTGAAGGACTTACTTGGGGGGGATGCAGGGGTCATTGGTCCCCCGCAAGCGGCAAGAGTACCTGAGAGATAGAGGTAGGAGGAGGCAGAGGAGGCAAGGGAGCCCCATATACTTTGGTAGTAGGTTGCCAGGGCAGCAGGGTGGAAGAGGATGACAAGGTTGTCTGTGTAGTGTGAGTAGACAAGGGAGCCTGTCCCGTTAAGTGTGACAAGGTGGGAGTTGTGAGCAAGTTGGTGAGGTTGGTAGGAGGCAAAGGAGCCTGGGCAACTGTAGAGGCAGGTGGCAAGGGGGCCCGTGAAGGGGAACGAGAAAAGTTGATAAGGCAAGGAAGGAGCATATCAAAAGGTAAGAGATTGAGTTCAGGCCCTTGTACTAGGATGGTGCTGTTTCGATAGACATTTTTGATGACCCAGTAAGTGGAAGAGGAGGCAAGAAGGGCCGCCTAGTGGGTGCTACCATTAATGTGTGATGAAGAGTAAGGAGAGAGTAGAGCAGCCATATGGAGAGTCCATAGGTCGGGAGAAGGAACGACAAAGAGGATGTTGGTTAGAGTCTCTCTGGCGGAAGCACTTACATAGGTATCAGCGATAGGAAGGCCAGGGCTGGAGCCCAGTTTGTCCTTCTTGAGTTTCTTCCTTCCAGACCTAGTGAGAGGTGAGGGATAGGAGATGGAGAAACAGTGAGAGAAGATGGGGAGATGGAAAGTGCCATAGTGAGGGGCACAGAGTATAATACACTCAACCAGGTAGAGCAGTTGCATGCAGAGGTAGGCAAGGGGGAGCACACACACAGGTAGACATAGGCTGGATAGTGAAGAAAAGATGGGAGATGAAGAGGGTGTGGGAAAGGATAACAGACCAGAACAGAGGGAAGAGTGGGGAGGGGTAACCCATCAGTACATTTCCATGAAAGTAGAATGTGCACACCCAAAAAACGATTTTAGAGCACAGCTAAATTCGATTTTAGAAGCAACAGCAAGGTCAATGCAGGATGTGGGCACAGCTAAATTCGATTTTAGAAGCAACAGCAAGGTCAATGCAGGATGTGAGCACAGCTCAATTCGATTTTTAGAGCCAACAGAAATGTCAATGCAGGATGTGTGCACAGCTAAATTCGAATTTAGAGCAACAACAAAACCAATGCACGATGTAAGCACAGCTAAGTTCAATTGTAGAAGCAACAGCAAGGTCAATGCAGGATGTGGACACAGATAAATTTCATTTTAGAAGCAACAGCAATTCAATGCAGGATGTGGGCACAGCTAAATTTCATTTTAGAAGCAACAGCAAGGTCAATGCAGGATGTGAGCACAGCTCAATTCGATTTTTTGTGAACATGTATAGTGGCACAATCAGATTCAACAAGGTCGAAGCAGTAGAAAATCACCTGGATTCAAATTATGGTAGAGCAGTGTGAAAACACTTAGGTTCAATTTAGGCAATGATTTAAATTCGGCACCGCAGTGGAACGACACTCAGATCAAACTGGGTAGTTGAAAAGCACCTATATGTAACTTTGGCACTGCAATAGAAACACCTAGATTGAACTTTTGTAACTGGGGGGGTGGGGAGGGGTGATGGCCTAGCTCTAACTTTGGCAACAGCAAAAGAATACACTCAGATTTGACTTTGGCACAGCAATGGACACCCTGGGCCTCATTACAACTCAGACGGAATGGGTTAACGGGGTCTGGTAATGGGTGCGGACCCGTTATTCCCATTCCGTCTGATTACAAGGTCCCCTCGCGGGACCCGGTAAGGATGCCTGGTAAAATCAGGCGTCGTTACTGGGTCCAGCGAGGGGAAGAGGGAGCTAACAATGGGCCGGTCGTAATCGGCCCGTTGTTAGCTCCCTCTCCAATTCCCATTGAGCCCTATGGGGGCTCAAATGGGAATGGGGAAGGTCCGGGCCCGGGTTCCCTGAGGGAGGAATTACCAGGCCCTCTGAACACGGAATGGTCCGGTAATTCCCCATTAAGGAAACCCAGTAAAGGAGCCCGGTTTGGCAGCAGCCATGGAGCTAATAGCTCCATGGCTGCTGCCAAACTCGTAATGAGGTCCCCTGAGATTTAACTTTGGCACTATAATAGGAACTCCTAGATGTAATAGACATGGCTAACTTATTCAAATTAGGCTAAATGCAAAATATGGTTACCTTTTCAATTTAGGCTAAATCTGAAATGTGGCTACCTTAAACCATTTAGGCTAAGTGTGAAATATGGCCACCTTGCACAGTTAGGCCAAAAGGACGATATGGCTACTTCACACAATAAGGCCCAACATATAGCACGGCCACCCTACCAATTAGGCGGAATGCATAATATGGCTAACTAATGCAGTTGGGCTAAAAGCAAGGTATGGCTAATTTACACAATCGGGCCAAATGCAAAATACAGCCACACTATGCAATTGGCTGTAATCAAAATATGGCTAACCTATGCAATTTAGGCTAGATGCAAAATATGGCTACCATATACAGTTTAGGTTAAGCGCGAAATACAGCCACCATACACAATGGTTGAAAGCAAAATATGGCTAACATATACAATTTAGGCTATGTGCATGTAGGTATATGCTATTAGGTAGTGTGAGTGGTGGGGTTTTACTGGAGTACAGTAATGGCTGTACTCCCCACCCAGACCACACTTACCTTATCAGTTGCTGCTGGTTGACTGCAGTGGGCTTCCCAGGTGAACATGGACAAACACGGAGTGGAGCATGCTTGGAGCAGGAGCTGTCCATTGCCTTGTGGCCCTAAACCGAGGGCTGCCCTTAGCTGAGGCTGCCCGGGCAGAGGCTGCCCTGAGTGGGTATTCTAAATGGCTCCCACAGCCCAATCAGCGGTTGGGTTTGGGATGAGAGGTGGGAGGTCAGGAAAAACCAGGAAGAGGTCTGGGGAGGGTACTGGGAGGGCACACAAATGCCAGAAAGGCGAATTAAATTAATGGGAAAAATATAATCTAAATCAGAGGCTGGATGCGGTTGCAGGCAAGGGAGGACACACATAGCAGGGAGGCAGGTGTAAAGTGTCTGGGGCTACACATGAAGGACCTAGACGCATCATGTGTGCAATCAGCTGGGCTCACAGCCCAATTGGCGTCGGGGGTGGGATGGGAAGCAGTCGGTCGGGGAAAACCAGGGAGCAAGATGGGGAGGCTTCTGGGAGGGCACACAAAGGCAGGAGAGGCAAAATAAATAAATAAATGGGAAAAAGAAAAGAAAAACATCTAAATCAGACCCTGGATGCGGTCACAGACAAGGGAGGACACTCTTACCAGGGAAGCAGGTGGAAAGTGGTTGGGGTTGCGCACGAAGGGCCTAGAACCCTGTAAGAGCAAACAGATGGCCTCATGGTCCAATCGGCAGTCGGAGGCAGAATGGGAGGTGGCAGTTCAGGAAAAAACGAAGTGGGCTGTGGAAGGTGCTAGGAGGGCACACAAATGCCAGAGAGGTGAAATAAATAAATGGAAAATTAAATATCTAAATTAGACGCTGGATGGGTCACAGGCAAGGGAGGATAAACTTAACATGGAGGCAGGTAGAAAGTTGCTGGGGCTGCGCACGCAGGGCCTAGACCCTCCTGTGTGCAATCAGATGCCATCATGGCCCAATCAGCCGTTGGCGGTGGGATGGGAGGCGGGGGGTCAAGAAAAACTAGGAAGTGGGCTTGGGAGGGTGATGGGAGCGCGCACAAACTCTGGAGAGGTGGAATAAATAAATAAATTGGAAAAACAAATCTAAGTTAGACTCTGGATGTGGTCGCAGGCAAGGAAGGACACGCCAGGAAGGCAGGTGGAAAGTGGCTGGGGCTGCACACAAAGGGCCTAGACCATTGTGTGTGCTGTCAGCTGGCCTCAAGGCCCAATTGGCAGTCGGGAGCGGGATGGATGCTGGGAAAAACCAGGAAGCAGACTGGGGAAGGTGCTGGCAGGGCGCACAAATAACAGAGAGGTGAAATAAATAAATGGGAAAATAGAAAAATTCAATCTAAATCAGATGCTGGATGCGGTCACAGGAAAGGGTGGACACTCTTACCAGGGAGGCAGGTGGAAATTGGTTGGACTGCGCCAGTGGTCGAAGTGTACAAAAAGAAGTAGTGGAACTGTTCCCTACTGGCCCGCCCATGCTCACCACAAACTCCATTGCCAGGCCACCTCCCACACACAATACAACCCCCCCCCGAACACATATGCCTGCTGTTTAAGGGAACGTTCAGTGCAGTGCACTGAATGTGCAAGTTTCAACTACTTCCTACTCTTTCAAAACAAAACCATTCTGGAATGGTTTCTTTTAAAAATAAAAGTATAGGAACAGTACAACTTAATTCAAAAAAGTAGAGGAGCACGCTCCAAACCGCTCCTACCCACTTCGAACAATGGGCTGCGCACAAAGGCCCTGGACCCTTGTGTGTCCAATTAGCTGGCCTCACTGCCCAAATGGTGCTCGGGGGATGGATGGGAGGCGGGATGCTGGCAAAACCAGGGAGCGGGGTGGCAAGGGTGCTGGGAGGATGCACAAATTCCAGAGAGGTGAAATAAATAAATGGGGAAAAAGACCAAAAAAATCTAAATCAAACGCTGTATGCCATTGCAGGCAAAGGAGACACATTTACCAGGGAAGCAGGTATCTTCTTCCTGGCATATGTGACCTGACTGGGTCTTCTGACTGGGTCTTCTGCATGGTATATCCCATCCTAGGTTCATAATTCTACTTCCATGCACCAGTCCCTTTTTGGCTTTGTTCAAGAGAAGAATTATGGAACACGTCCCAATTCTTTAAAAACGATCTGACCCAGATGTCTTGTCAAGTTTCCATCCCTTTTAATGGCTCCCATGTGTGACCAAAGAACTTAAATCAGCTGTCACAGTACAGCTCTCCAACCACCTCAAGCAACATTCTTGGTGACTTTCAATCAAGTTTTCATTTTCATGCTGGTTACCGTTGCAGGACCCTTTAATACAGTGGATTACTCCATCCTGCAACATTTGACGATGATAATGGATATTAAAGGTTTTGCATTTACTTGATAGATCATACTCACCATCAACAATTTGGTTTGTTCCATTCCAGTTCAATCCATTGTGGGGTGCCGTCTCGGGAAGATAGATCAGGGACAACGTGTTCACCTTGGAAGCAAGACGACACAGAGCAACACAGGATCGATCCCCGGGTCAGCGCTTAGAAACGACTGGGTATTAAGCGGGTTATAAATATCCTATCATATATCATTATTCATCTCTCTCCCTGTGACCTTTCTTATGAGTCCCCCTTGCACAGTTTCTCATTGTCTTTGGCGTAGAGATGTATAATGATGACACTCAGCCACACCTCACAAACTGTAGGCTATTTCCTGCTTCCATGAAATGTCCAAAACAATCTCCTGCTACTTTCTTCCTCACACCTTCTGTTCCTCTGCCCTACTACATCTCCCTGTTCCAAGCACAACCTGTGCTTCCTCTAGCTTTTGCTCCTTCTCCCTCCTTTCCTCGCCCCACAAGAACTCCCTACTTCATCACATCATCTAAATATTCCTCTGTAAAGCACTGTTATGCATCTGTAATGCTGTATACCTCTGTAAAGCACTCTGTTATGCATCTGTAATGCTGTATACCTCTGTGAAGCACTCCGTTATGTATCTGTAATGCTGTATACCTCGGTAAAGCACTCTGTTATGTATCTGTAATGGTGTCTACCTCTGTAAAGCACTCTGTTATGAATCTTTATTGTTGTATACCTCTGTAAAGTGCTCTGTTGGTTTTCGAAGCTAGGTCTGCACTCAATAAATACCATAATAATAATCATAAACTCCCCTACAAGCTGCTCTTTTAAATCTTCACTCGAACACTACCTCATTGGCCTGGAAGGTTCGCCCTCTGCTTACTCTCAAGTTACTCGCCCTTCCTGACTACCCTAAACTGAAGATCTTTTGTAAATATCTAATCACCTTGTACTGTCTCGTCTCTGGTCTCTGTAGCATGGACTCCTCATCATTCACTGGTCAGATGCTAATTGCCTATCTTTCTGTTTTAAGGCACATGATCCGGGGATGCCCTGATGATGATTATCGATTGCATAGTCAAAAGTGTTTCTGGGTGAAACAACTTGTTATCCAAAAATACAAATGCAATTAAATGACTGTGACCCACCATTGCCTAAATGCTGCAGAGATAGATTATGCTATTGGGGTCCATGGATCCTTGTTTGGATTCTTGTTTGAGCCCATACTCACTGCCAACCTCTATGTATTCTTCTCTGTATCCAAGCCATAAATCTGGATTCTTGGTGTTACCTTTAAATCCAACTTGTTGTCCACAACTGTCATGCAGCCTAGTAGGATCCACGTAAGACCAAAATGGTAGTATGGTATATAAGGGCTAGTTACAATGCCATGCAAAATCAAAGAAATCCCTTTAACATACTTCTCACATTTCCTGAGAACATTCCTAGAATAACAGAGACAGGTTATTAAGGTTAAGAAGCTGGATTTTCTCAGCGTAAAATAAAAAAAATAGGAGTCCTTCTCCTTGGCTTTGAAGAAGTGAAGTCGGGGTTTGGCTTGTTACAAGGTGAGTCAATACAACACACTAACAAGATCTCATTGCGTCCAATGAACAAGTGTCTGAGTTTAGTAACTTTTTGTAATCTGAAGGTTCAGGTCCTCTTCATCTCACTCTTGACTCCTGCGGAACCCTTCGCCTGGGTCCCGGGTGCCATGTGGACATGCACATCAGGCTTCAGCAACAGCAGAGGTGGGCAGCGTAATACTGTATCAAACCCCAAAGCTTACACCCGGAGGCTGCCCACCGATACTCTTACATGTTCGCAGGCTTATATTTGTCAGCTTCCTGTTTCTGGATCCTAACTCTAATCTCCAATGCCTCTTACTCGTCTAACACCTCGAAGTGTGGCATTGATCTTGTGCCTAACGGGATCTCTCTTGTACCTCCTGATACTCTGAACGCTATGCATCTAGTAAATCGCTGCTAACATATATTGATTTTCTTAGCACTGCTGTAAAGGTGTGAAACCCATCAGACTATCTTTGCTCAACATTGAGATGGTATTTCAACCATGGGCCTCATCACGAGTTCGGCGGTAACGCCGGCGCTATTAGTGCCGGATCATGGGTTTGGAGGAAGGGTTATTGCCCATTCCCCATTGGGCCCATTCGGGAATTCCTCATTCCCCATTGGGCCCAATCGGGAAAATTCGCACAATTACCGCTGGCGGATTTCCCACCGAAAATTGGCAATTTTGCCGCGGATTTCCCCCCAGCTAGAAGCTGGGGGGAAATCCGCCAAGGCAATGATCTGGCGGACCCTTAAATGCAGTGGTAATAGCGCTACCGCTGCATTTAAGGATTATCCCCAGACTCGTGATGAGGCCCCATGCCTGGTGCAGTTATGAAAACCTCTACAGGAGAAAGGAGGAATGATGACAGAGAGTGAAGGATAGGGAATGTATTATGCCAGACAAGTGTTTTGAGGAATGATAGGAGGATGTTTTGCTGGGGATGTGGTGTTCTCAGTAGAATAGAAAATATGTTTTTGTAAGTTTATCAGGGACAGTTCAGTTAAGTTTCAACTCAGACAAGGAATCTGCTTTCACTGAAAATTTACTCACTGGGTTATATAAAAAAATACACTGCAATTAAAAACATAATAACTGGAAAAAAAGATACATTTGATAATTTAAATTACAGTTTAAATAGTTCATAAACAGTCATGGGAAATAGGCCATAATATCTGAAATAAAAATAGGAAAAAAACAAACACTCTGCAAAGATGTTTGAAGCAAAGGACACTGGAGGTATCTAGGAGGCAGAAATTAAGGAACGAAGGGGGTGGGGGTTTCTGTCGGTTACAATGGAGAAGGGGGTCATGTAACTAGGTAAAACGCATTGAAACTAAGAATAAATAACCCAATTATTTGGTGAGATATTTTGCAGTAAAATGCATGCAATAGCACATGGGAGAAGTGAATGAATTGAGATGTATTTTGGTGTTTGCGATGTGGAGTTTCATAGATACACAATACTCAAGTGGAAACCTAGGGCTCTGCAAATGCCTTTGGCGGTTGGTTTTTATCACGATCAGAGGTGAATAATGTAATTGGCAAAGAGTAATAATGTCAATATTCTTTGCGATCTCCACTTATATGCAAAAGCCTCTCTGTAATGAAGTGTGTCGTACAAATGAAAGGATTGTTTGCAAGTCCATTATGAGTTTGAAGTATTATAGCAAATAAGAACGACTATGTTTTGACTGGTGAAGATAATCTCTGGCTACATGTGAGGTCAAATCTCGGTATGCCTGCAGATTCATTTTCTTTCAGAATCAACAATTACTATCACATGATTTAATATAGAGGAGAAATAATAGTCTGTTGCAAAACTGTACACGTTGTTATCTGATCTATGACAGCGCCATCATACATGTGATAGAATATTCAGATTCATGGAGCACGTGCATAATAGAGTTATTGCTGGCAGGTGGCCACCTGCCCTGTGAATAGGCTGCCATCTGCTCGGCTCATAGCAATACTGTGTATTTGTCCATCTGCTCTAGGCATATAAAGGACTTGGTCACACTTAGCTTCGTCTTCTATCTGGAAACTTAAGGCCATCAAAAATGTAATTCACATAGTTTATTTCCATCATTATTGACCAACATTTAAGGTACAGAATTCCATGGTGAGTGCACTGTGGATACAGTTGTCCAATCTGATATTGCCAAATATGCAATACGTTCCCTGCTTCTGCGAGGTCCACACTGACTGTTTCAATTTTCTTACAATGCAGGGCCGAGCCTTCTATCCCAGAGCGCTCTTCAACTCAATTCGAAATCTGAAGGGTCTTTCCAGTACTCATCGAGCTACCATAGCAACCAAACACTTGCGTTGGGTGAAACATCTACGTTGCAGTTTCCAGCCCGAAGCAATCAAGCGAGATCTGCTGTGCAGAGCTTCAATCAGGTATGTTTGAGTATCACTATACACTAAGAATGCCTGGAATTGTTTTGTGCACTTCTTTATCCCGCTATTTATATAACATGCTTCGACTTTCAGCAAATCATTGCATGTGCTTTCTTCACAAGCATTATTGTGACATGTCAATTTCCTAACAGTGTAGTATTTAATATCTCCAGCTTTCCCTGAAGTTTAGCAAGGAATCAGTTTATTTAGACAAAAGATTTTTCATGATTGTTTTACCATCTTTACTTGTGAAGTATTGGATCATTCAGAGGTGGTAAGTTAATAAGATACTGGAAATCGCCTTAAATGTGTGTTTGTTTGCTTGTTTATTAATTTGTAGGACGCACCGAACCCGCAACAGAATACAACGGATACTTAAAGCTTAGTTACACAGTAGGCAGGATACAGGTACATGCATGCATTACACAAGACAGAAGAACTATAACAAACGTTGATGCAACTATAGAAATAAATGAAGGGACAGCACAAACCCAAACTTCAAAAAGTTTGATTTTTTTTTGGCAGAGATAATTTCTGTTTGGAAATGGTGCATGCTGAAAAAATCTGTCAGAAATAATTTAATGACGAGGCTTAATGTAGCAAATAAAAAAATGTTTACACAAAACATATTTTTTGATAACTAGCTATCAAAAAATCTCATTTCCAAAAAATACAATTGATCAAATATTATTTTTATGTTCATCAATCAATATGTTTGCTTATGTACACAGTTCCTATAGTTGTTTTAAATTATCCTCATATGAGAGGAATGTCACACCATGCAGAAGCCACATGAAAATGTTGATTTCTAAGTTTAACACTTGTGAATATATTAAACGTTTTGCTGGGTATAAATTGAGACATTTCTTCTTCAAATACCCACATAGTGTACAAAGTTTTATTTGAACTATTTAATTTGCATATGTTTCACCACCACACACAGCAAATCTGGCATCTGTTACTGACGCAATTTATCGGAAGGGTGCAGGGGATATCGCACAAAAGTTCGCATGAAAAACAACATTGCTCTGTCTCTCATATGAGCAAGGGGAAGCAGTGAAGTATGGAAAATATGAACGATAGTGAGGGTACCCTCTGTCTATAAAAATGAACGTGACTAAATAGTCTCATGAATAAGGGTTGCCCGAGTAAACAATTAGCTCATTAATGTCAAGAAAAACGTTTCGCCTAGCAGTATCCGTCAGTTAGATCTTCAGTGCACAACCGAGAACATGTGTGCTAAATAGACATTTCACAATGGATAGCTTTTCTGCACTATTTCCCGGGACTGTGATTCATAACCTTTTGACCTTCTCCGGACTTCATACTCCTAGTGCAAGATCACTGTGCATTTGCGCCAGTGCAGCTGCAAAGTGCCCGAGCAGAATTCCATTAGCGCTAGCGCAAATGCAGTGCAGTCAATCGTTCTGGTGATAACACAATTGTACAATTGTGCAAACGATGATTGCACGAACACAATATGCATTTCAGCTTGTGCAAATGTACAATAATAGTTAACATTGAAACATTAAGGACTAAACCTAACCGTAAACGACGTTGTTCTTTGAAATGTGCACCTTCGTGTTTTCAGATCATATTAAAAGTAGTTAAGATGCTTATTTTTTGCCGTACAACCAATCGGGACTTTCAAGACACATTGTACTCGCGGCCAGCTCCGAAATTTCCATTACTTTCTGGTACTGGCCCGTCTAATAGTTCAAGCACTTTTACAGTAATTAACTTGCTAATGTAACGTGATATGCTTTTCAGAAATTGTTCCACACATACAACTGGTCGAGTTCCCTCTTTAGGCACGGATAAGCCTTGAACTAGATATGTCTGTCTCCCTTCAGGTCGATCTGAGTTGTGTACAGCCAACTAGCAAAAGCTCAAAGGTCACAGCATGAGCCATTATGACGTAATTTCTACCGTTTTAATGCAGCATTATTATTATGCACCATCATACTCACAAACATGACTTAAAATAATGTGTTTTATATACCATCACATAATGTAGATTATATAATAACATGGACCTCAGCACTATTTCACAAAGCAGAATGTTCATGAATGGAAAAGTACTCAGAACGAACATAGTAGTACAAAGTTTATTTTGGGACTACAGAACATTGCCATAAAAACAATTGACATCATAAATACACTTGACACGTTTGAAAAAATAAAAACCATCCCATCATCATTAAAACCTTACAACATTTCAACTTGGAACAACATTGCTTTTACATAACTAAATCAGGGGATCTTCATGTGGGGGTCCTAGGAAACAAGTGTTTAATTAGCTCATGGGTTAAACAAGCTTTGCTATTCCCCCAAACTCTGAGCCATTGACTTACAGGCTGAGCTGCAATGAGGTCACTAATAAACCTGCAACCAGCATACAATAAGCTGCATCTAGTAACATTATGTCCCCCAGGGGCCATTGGCATTGTATAAGACTCGTGTTGTATCATAACAGACCAGTTTCTCGCCAACGTTCAGGTGATAAGAAAAAAGATAATGGAAAATGCACATTGGAAGTGCAATGTTCCTACAGGGTCTCTCAGTTGTAGCCTAGCTTCATAAAATACATAAAGGAAACAAATAATGATAGCCCATTCAGGGTGATAATGAACACTGTGCTTGATGGATTGTAACTTTGGTGAAGCAGGGAAAAACTGAGTCACCTGATGCTAGTTACCACTGCTTTCAACTATTCACTCCTGATAATAAACAATGATGTTTATTGTAGATAAAAAAATCCAGTTGAATGGGTTTGTAAGGGAATTCAATCAGGCACTCACCCAGGTCTCACCTAGCATGTAGCGCACGATGAAACCCTTATTTAGTTTTTGTCTATAAGTTCAATATTCTGAATGATATACCACTCATATCACACCCATTTCAAAATACCCCCCCCCCTCAGGTCACACTGAACCAGGAATCATTCTAGTTTGTAAAGGTAAAGATGTATTTATTTATTTAATATTGAAATCACACACAAGTTTAATATAGATATATGGGGCAGCAATCACCCAAAGGGTGACAATACAATTCAAAAATAAGCAAATCAACTGAATTCACTTATACTAATGCAGAATAGAGACACAGGGAAAAGAACAGTTTTGCTTTGTGCAGAGGTGGGGTTTAGGTTAATAGTTCCCCTACTTCTCAAAGATGAATATCCCTTTGGCGGCAGTGAATACAGTGAGATCAGACTGAAGTAGTATCATTGCATGTACTGATATGTACCATTATCTTTTTTTCTGTTGTGGGGTACCCAGAAGTGGCCTATTGCCAAGCGGAAGGCGCCTAATGAAGTTGCACTCTGGGCTGGGCAGAGAACAAAAAGCAGCCCTGCAAAATGTTATCACACCATTCCCATAATACACAGAGCCTCTGCAGCAACCAAGTCTCACTACTAAAGTAGATATATGGGTGAGATGCTTCCAAGAAAATGTTTGAATGAACCATGAGCTTCAATATTCCTGAAACCAACAGGTGCACAAAAGGTGCACAAGTAAAGCATGAATCCCAAACTGATTGAATAAAGATAGCCAGTTTCCCATGGCCGGAGAATGCATAATATTGAAATGCAGGGCTTCACGTTTGATTCAGAGTGTGGCATCCTCCCTTCTGTGTTAGCGATTCCAGTACAGATCAGCTATGCCAAAGTCAACTAAGCGCGCTATAAAACGTAGTGCCATAAATGGGTGCCCACCATGCTAAAGCATGCATCTTTTAAAGGATAAGGAGAATGCCGTAGAGGGGGGGGGGCAGTAGGCTAACGGAAGGGAGCTCAGAGATGGAGGGAAGGAGAAATGACATGGAAAGTGAGTAGTAAAACGGGAATTCAGAAAGGATGAGGGGGGAATGGTAATGTTAAAGGAGAGACAGAAAGAAGGGTGCAGTGCTGGAATGAAGAAAGTTCCAGAAGTGATTATACATACATGTTTTTCAAAAATACAGTTACTTACTGTACCATCGAGCCGAAGTCTGAAATACATTTGTTTTCCAGAATTCTGTTTAATTGGCAACGTATGTGACATCAAGGAGATGCTGAAGGGTCACACTTAAAGCAGGGATGTCCATGTAAACTTTTAAAGGTTATCATAATGATTGAGGAGCAGAACACCCAAGACTGGGATTCCGAGCCCATAACATAGTTTTTTTTACACACACATGAAGATTATTCACTTCGAGGAATAGTAATAATAATAATAAACAGTGAAGTAAAATATAATATGCAATGCTCCCTTCACATCACAGTCTGCTTGCATGGTTGCTTCTGCCTACAGCATGTAGTCCTGGACAGCCAGATGTTAGGGTCCCAAGAACAGGCTTGGGATAACTCCAACGGGACCTGAGAATTTACACAACAAAAGAAGGGCACTTTCTCTGAAATCAAATCAAAATATCAAGATGGATCAAACAACATAGTGTATCCCCTGATCTAGAAGAACCACTGGTCTTGAGTCCAGGAGTCCAGGCCATGTTCTATAAAGCAAGTTCACTTTGCAATCCTTGTTAGACTTTGTATGTAAGGCACACCCTGAGCTAGTTCATGAACTTGTGGACCTTAAGCAGCGTATGGTCCATATCTCCTTAGCTGCCGGATGTGTGTATGTGAGTTTTCTGACACTGCTATGCATTTTCTGGCTATCTGTAGGAGACACCTTTTTCTCTAGGCCTCTCTGGCTTCCACTGGGAAGGCCGGTGGAACTCTCGGGGTCCTCATGTAACTACTCCAGGGGATGCATCACACAATGGGCAGCTCCCCCTGACATGCAGAGTGCCCCGGTCTCCCAAAGCTGGTGCGGCTGCAGTGACTTGATCACAACGTATACAGTTTTTAGACCCCACACTTGATTATATAAGTAGTAAATCTAGAAAGGATTCCAGCAGACGGAAATTAATGGTCAACAGTTGGATTAAATTAACTGCACGAATTGTGCTATTTTTTTCCAGTGGTGCTAAATTGCAGAGTGGAATATATCACATGCTGGTTAGAATTTATCTCAGATATCATGCACCGTTCCTTATTTGGGATTGTTTTTGTTCTTTAAATGACTGTTTAGTAGGTTCTTTATTGTTTTGTCCTGTTATCTAGAGGAGCTGAAAGGTTCCTTATGTGTTGAGGATAAAGTTCCTTATCATCTTGGATGACCTTGCACGTGTGACCCCAGCAGCCCCTCCCTCCAGGCACCCTGGACTCAGAGACATTAGATGTTCTCCAAGCCTTGATAATTCACAGTGAACACACAATTTTTGTTACTAGTGACAAGTAGCAACCAAACATAACTGTTTGATTTTGCTTGATTATAGTGTATTCATAAAGCACATAACCGTAAAGTACTTGACATAATTAACTGGTTCTGGTAGCAGATACTAATCAAAGTGCAGATGATGATAGAATATGGAAAAAGAGAAGGAAGAAAACATGAAAGGCAACAAAAGATTCTGTCCCCAAATTTCCAGTGGAAAAGGGTACCAGAGTCAAGGTCCAAGGACAGAGGGCCGTCAGTCTCCTCCTGTCTTGCAATGAGTAGAGGGAGTGAATAGAAAAAGCTGACCCTCCGATCACAATGACCTAATCTGTTAATATGGTTTTAACTTCTAGGCAAGACACTGATAACCGCAATGAGACATATTGTCCAGTAATTGTCCCCACCCACCCGCTGCAGCAATGCAAGCCTCTCTTCCACTCTCACCCTGCACATCCCCTACTGACACTATGAAACATGCATGTTCAAAAATGAAGTGTGAATTTGACTTTTTTTGGGGAGGCAGTGGGAGGCGGGTTCCCCATAGCAAAGTAGCGAATTTCCGCATACAATCCTGAAGAAATTCATAAATAAAACTATCTTGCGTACCTCCTTCTCATACCTCTTTACTCAATAGGGAGTATACATTTATATCAGGATTTATATAGAATTTCCTAAAAAGAGACAGCCTCTGCCATACAACAAACCTAATTCATATCGAATTGCACTCATGGGGACACACTTTGGAAGAAAATAAAAAACTCAATGGCATATTAAAGCCCCCGGAGTATATATTCCAGTTAAAATTCACTCTGGGAAAAATTCCAATCCATAGCAAAGCCTAGGACGTACCTTTGCCATATAAAATGTAGACTTTGGAAGGACAGAGAATTTGCCAAAACACATGTCAACTTTTCAAAATTGCCTGGCCAAAATCTGGGTTTTCTCCCTCAAATAATTCCTGTAAAAAAACTACGTAGGTTTAGTGATAATAGAAAAAAACAAAATATACCATGGTCATTTTCACTTGCAAATTTATTTTCCATGAGAAGGAGTTTTTACATTTATGTTTACTGGGCTGTAAGATTACGGACTTTTGAGGATTTATACATAAATATTTTGACACTGTAATGTCTATTTTCGGAATTTGTCTCTTTCATCAAACTCAAGTATCAATCACACAAGTTGTTACCCACCTCAAGACTTGCTTGGTAACTGGATCCGAAAATGTTGAAGAGAAGACAATGAGGTTCCTCCTAGGGACCCCTATACCTCCAATTCCGAGAGTCAGGACGCACAGGACCCCCCAGGGAAAACCCCCAATGGGGAAAAAAAACCTGTGTCGGGCTGCTAGGGTTCATAGAGTCCTGGAACCAGCCGGAATAAACTTCCTCTGTTCAGGCAAGGAGATGATCGTCAATGGACCCGTAGAAATAAAAACTGGGTAGAATAATACACAAAGTGACAGGCTGGTGAATACAAGGAGTGAAAGTAAGAGAAATAAAAGTAAACAGAAAACACGGATTACCTGAGTCTTAACCTGTCTATCTTAAGGTAAGAACAAGACGAAGCAGGAATTCTGTCCTGATTCTATAGGGCTAAAGAAGGATAAGTTGGTTAACCTTCCAATAGTATGTTACAAACTGTCTTACTACCTAAAAGTGCCTCCCTTACCGTCTTTGTGATTGCAACAAAGAGAAATCCCTGTCCTGTACTTCCGGGTAGAATATCCTACTGATTCCGTGGCTATGGCTGGAGTCGGAACTGCTATTGTAAAGATAACAAAAATAGCAAAGAATAACTAATAAAAGTATCCATCGGAGATAATGAGTAAGTGGAGAGAAACAGACCACTGAGCGTAGTGTACCTGTGGAAATCACAAAAGGAACGAGGAAGATTCGTAATGAAGAAAGAACCTTTGCCTGCAAGCCCGGCGGGGTTTTCTAGCGTAAAATAAGAAAACCCAAATAATTAAGAGAACAGCGTTAAGAGGGTGGTAGTAAGGAGTAGGAAATGGTGGTTAAGGCAGATGGAGATCTACGTGAAACTTACGGAGCGTACAGCTTGTCGTATAGAGAGAAGCAACGCGTCTTGCGATGGGTTGGGTGTCCGGATATACTGTGCGGATGTCAGGGGGCGTGGTCAACCTTCGGTTGAGATCCGGAGAGAACGCTAGAGCGTTACAGCCCGTTCCGTAGATACCCGGAAGTGTTTGAGCCGTGTTCGAGAGTCGGAAAAACACTGCGGAGACCCAATTAGGTGTAACAGACACCATATATTGGTCAAAGGCCACTAATAACCTCTGCAATCCTATGAGTGTGTGGTCAATTAAAAGGAAATCGCCGGTGTATGCTGCCCAGGCGATTTTTACCCCTCCCACCCTAGGTGGAACAAAAGATGCTCTAGTAAGAGAATCACCTGCATCAGATACATAAATATTAAATAGACAGGGAGCCAGTATGCATCTCTGCCTAAGCCCGTTCGCCGTTGGAATAGGATGGGATAACAGGCCTTCACTGTTAACCCTGACTTAAATACAAGAACCCTCATGTAGGTGAATTATAATTCTCAATAGACCATCTGGCAAACATAATTTGTCAAGTTTTTTCCATAATGTCTGGCGATTTACCGTATCAAAAGCCATAGAAAGATCGATGGACGGGATATCAATCGGAGGGGAATTCCCCTGCCAAGCTAATAGTTGAAGCCTGCTAAGCAAAAGGCTGCCACAATCAGTTCCCATAGATTTTCTAAAGCCTATCTGATTCGGGCCAAGAATATTGTTAGTACTAGACCACTCATCAACATGCTCCAAGAGCAAAGCCGCAAACATTTTCAAATCCTCATCCATGATAGCAACTGGGCGTTAGTTAAGAGGAGAGGATTTATCCCCCTTCTTATATATGGGGATTACATAAGAAGTCCTCCATGAGATTGGTGTTGACATGGTGGCGGTGATATCCTTAAACAATGCACATAAAACTTTCAACCATAATAAGGTGTTCTGTTTAAAAACCACATTTGCCAGTGAATTAGGACCACAAGCCCTAGAGGGTTTGCCCCTTATGATTAGACGCTCAATATCTTCTTCAAATACTTTTAAAGTCTAACAAGTAGGTACAGCTAGGTCTAATTTGCTACATACCTGATTCCTTGGCTTGTATAGTTCTACAAAATGGCTACACCAAGTTTGTTCTGCAATAGGATTAGTTTGAGATACTATTTGTTTTGCCTCCAGACCATTGATTAAGGTCCAGAAATTAGAAGTCTTGTGCGTCCTTAGTGCCTCGATCATTGCCTCCCCATCCCTTTGGTACAATTAATAACAATAACATTTGAACCAGTTTTTCAGTTTCTGTTATAGTCTCTTATTACCTATCTTTTTATCCAAGTACTTAATAGATGATGCCTTAAGCACGTGCAATTCCTTGCGAGTAAACCTTTTCATGTTTCGTACCTGAGAATCAAACTTATGTAGGTGGATGGTAACTTTTTTTGCCTATTGTTATCACTAGGCAAGGAGCCCATGCCGATTGCAAGTAGGAGTCGAGAGTTTTTGCAGTATGTCATTTAGTCACATAAGTACTATCAAAGTCCTTTATTATTAAAATATTCAACTTCTGAATATTACCATTATACCAGATAAACCAAAACTGATAATGTAAAGGGTATTTGATTATACTCCATCAAATTTCACACTCAACATGCCATGACCGCTATAAGTGTTGGGTAAAATATCCAAATTAGAAGCTATACCAAACACATTTTTAGACACAAATACATAGTCAATGATTGAGGCAGCATTACAACTGACCCATGTAGGCGCAATGGGTCGATAATTCTTATAGGATTCTTTAAGTATTAACAACCCCCAATCTTATACATTTTGACAGGACTTCTGACCCTGAACTGTTTTCCTCCTCGACATTCTCAAGTGATAACAATGATCATGCTGAGAAGTCCCTATCACCTTCTCTGTGTTATCTGCCATATTCACTATGAAAGATGATCCATATCAAGTGCACTGCCGAAATTAAAGTCTGCATTAAAATCTCCCGCAATGATTAATTCACCTCCTGAAAATCTAGAAAACCACATTTCCAGTGTATCATTTAGGAGCCTAAGTGTATGGTGCAAGTTGTCACTCAGATTCCAATACATCTTGAACAATAAAATCTTCCTACGAAACATCCAATCATCCCCTTCAATTCCTACAGCAAGAATGCCTTTATTAATCCTCCAGTGTTCACAGATGTTAGACCCAACCTATATTGATGGCAATTAGTAGGCCCCCTACGGGATGGCCCTTCGGACCCTGAATGACAGGTACAGTCACGGTGATGTGTCCGTCAAACACCGGCGTACCCACCATTCACGTCTCTTGTAAGAAGATGATGGGATACAATCAAAGGTAGCAAAGGGATGAATCGGAGCATAAGGAAGGAAAGCCCTTAACATTCCAAGAGAGCATGGTAAAATGTCCATCTCAACTAAAGATGACCTTTCAGGTCCTTTAATTGAGAGATAGCATCTCTAAGTGACAGCGCCAGCCACCACCAATTCATTTTACCCTTATTGGGCAAGGTTGCAGAGATAATGCACTGATCATAGGGAGAGTCTAGATTATTAATGGGACCTCCAACCCCAGACGTCCTCGAATTACGCCCCTACTGCCCCAACCTGTGGGAAAAGGGGCCAAATTATATCCCAACCTGTGGAAATTCTGGGCTTCATTTAGTAGCATGTCACAGACCATGCAAGATGGTATTAGAAATATCACATGGTCATATCTTGTTGGATGAATGAAGCCCACCAATTTTATATCCTTCGAGGTAATGAGTCTTAGGGCAGGTATGTAATTAAACAAGGCTAATAGTCTCAATCTATTTAGGGCTTTTCTGAATAAAGGAGACAATTATTTGACAAAACATGAGCCCTATTTTCAAGGGCCCCCATTTCACCTTCAATATTAGGTTGAGATGGGTGGATAGCCCCTTGATTATTTGTCATATTTTGGTTGATCCCCACCAACAGATACTCCATAAGCTCCCTTACAGAGGCCCCTTTGTAGTGGTCTGCTGATGTAATAGTATTGACCCCCGAATTATGTATGTTAAGGGCGGGAATAGGTGGAGTATTTGTATAGCACCAACTCGGGTTCCCTAAGGTAACTCTCCTATGAAAACTATTCTCCCCCTTGCTACCTGGATTCCCGGGAGGCATCATTGTCCAAAGAGAAAGTTTTCATAGGTGCTTGAGTCAAAATATTTTTCACAATTCCCCTAATATCCACTTCAGATAATTGCAACGTGGGAGACCTCTCAGTTCTAGATATCCTATGATTGTTAGGTCCATGGGTACCTTGCACGGTAGTTGAATTGGGGACTTTATTTACAACACCAGTCAGGCTAGAGCCCACGTCTAAGCTATTTGAAGGATTCCACACTTCCAGAGCAAGGAGACGAAGTTTGCAAAAAACTATTTACAAATCAACATTCTCAATTACAATAACAGACAAATAAATGCTGTGGCTAGAATGTATAAATCAGATGTGATCAACTATTAAATGTTGAAAGAACAAGTCAATTGAGTTTGATAGTAAAAAAAAGAAAAGAGAAAACGAAAGGAAAAAAGATATTCATGAAGTGAAGCAATAAGGAAAAACAAAATATTGGCCATTAACATTGATAACGTTGCTGATGAAATGTATAACTGAGTTAAACAGGTATATATCCTAGATAGCTAACAAAGTATTGCCATTTCCTCTCATGTTTAAGAGAGAGCGAAAGTGAGTTGGCATTACATTTCACAATTCTATGAACATCACATATATTATTCCACCACCCTTTGATAGAAATATTTGTAAAATCCTTCCAATTTGATGAAATTAAGTGGATAGCAAGAAGTATGAATAGGTAAAAAATAATAAAAGATGCTTTAATTTTCCCAGCATTGACTACTAAATTTCCCAAAAGAATATTAGTTAAATTTAGGGGAATTGACATCTTAAACATATGTTGCAGATAGTTCCAGACTTGGTTCCAAAAGGAATTTACAAGACAACAATCAAAAAACACATTGCTAAAGGATACAGTGGCCGATCGACAGGACCAGCACAAATCATCATTCGATATCATGGATATACATTTTTTTGGGTGTAATAAATGCTCTATGAGCGAAGAAATATAACGTTTGAGTTAGATTTGCAGATACAGATGCACACTTAATTTTAGTCCAAATTTTAGACCACAATTCATCATCGAAATGCATACTATAATCTTCTTCCCATTGTAGTTCAGATGTCCATTTAGCATTAGGGGAGCTTTCTCCACTTAATATTTTGTAGAGGCAAGAGACTTTAACAATATAAAGAGTTTCAATGAAACATAGTCCAGTAGGACCAGCCACCAATTCATTTCTACTTTTAGCATGACAAGTATTCATTAAATTGAGATATTGATTAAAGGGAAGTCTTGGAAGTTAACATTTAATTTTAAATTCTTCAATTGCAAGGATATCACCTCACATAATTATTTGATTGATAAACTTAACCACTTTCCCAATACAGGCTTTTCGAAAAATAGGTCTATTATTTATAGTTAGATTTTTATAACACCAAATAAAAGGAGAAAAGACCTGTGCAAGCTTATTAATTTGATGATACAAGAAATCTCTTAAACATGAGTTAGTGAGACATATTGTTTTAGAAAAACCCATTCTGCAACCATTAAAAAGATGTACAACATCCTTGGTGTCAAATGGCGGTGCTGGAGATATTTCAACAATCAGCCAAGCAGGAGGATTTAGGATCTCGTCAGGGGAAAACCAGTCTTTGGCGAGCTTTAGAGCAAAGGCTTTATGATAGTTTTTAAAAGTTCGGAAAACCAACACCTCCACAAATATGAGTATTTAAGATTATTATGGGCAATACTTTTCTTTTTCTTAGGACCCCAAAGAAGGTTAATGAGTATCCTATTGATATACTTAAAAAAGAGTCTGGTAGAGGAATATGGAGCATTTGCAAATAATAAAGAATCACAGGTGAGAGCATAATTTTAATGGTTTCCAATCCTCCCCACCATGTTAAATATAAGCAGGACCATGTGGTTACTGAGTTATTTAATTTTAATTGCAGATTTTGTGAATTTATCTTGACCATTTGAGCAAGTGAAGGGTCAAGTGAAATGCCCAGATATTTAGTAGATCTTGGATAGAGTAATACATATTAAGTGAAAGCATTTCATATGTATCTTTATTTAACTTATATCACAAGAAATGAGAGAATAATTCAATAGTGTCTAGTAGATGAGGAAGAGTTGTATCTGGGTTTTCAAGGAAGATTAATATACCATCAGCATATGCTGTAAATTTGAATTCGGAACTACCACAGCTAATCCCTACAATATCTTTATTCCTACATATTAATTCTAATAGGGGCTCAAGAGTTTAGACAAATAAAATAGGGGAGAGGGGACAACCTTGCCTTGTACCTCTATAAAGGGAGAAACATGGGGAGAATTGGCTGTTTATAAAAATTGATGATTTAGGATCTGAGGACAAACATTTCACTTATTGAATATAGTTATCTCCAATTACAAGCCATTTCAAGGCCTGCCAAAGAAAGTCCCACTCAACGTGGTCAAATGATTTTCAGCATCAAGTGTAACTGCCATATAAGAATTTGTTGGATAATTCTTTTTATTTATACAATGGATCAAGTTCATAAAAAGTCTAGTGTTAGCTGAGATAAAACTTCCTTTAACAAAGCCTACCTGATCTGAATTGACTAAATTAAACATAAACAATTTCTATTCTATTAGATAACATTTCTGCAAAGATTTTACAATCGCAGTTAATCAACAAAATTGGCCTACAGTTCTTGGGTTGCTCGTTATCCTTGTTGTGTTTAGGAAAAAGGACTGGGAGAGCTTCAGTAAAGGAACCTGATGATTTACCAACCTTAGAAAATAATGTATATTATGATTCTAGTTTTGGAGAGCGAGCAGGAGAAAAATGTGAAAAGAAATCCATAGGAAACCATCAGGTCCAGGAGCTTTACCTTTATTTGGGTTTTTGATAGCCCTGGTAAATTCATTAATATGGATGCGTGAATTAGGACTACTTAGATCAATATTTGCTGGGTGATTTGATTTTTAAACTATTCCAAAAATCATGAAATTCAGTATTAGTGTGTATGTGGTCTGAGGAGTAGAGTTTTTCATATAATTTGGTAAATGCATTCAAAATATCTGTATCAGAAGTTACTACTTTACCTTGTTCATGTTTTAACCACAGACCTCCTAATTATTTCTTTTTGGGTTTTGAGATATGAGGCTAAAGCATTGCCTGCTTTACTAGATGATTGGTAGATTTTGGATTTGAATTTAAACAAAACCCCAGAGGCTAGTTCCATTCGTTTTTTTTATTAATAGAGAAACTAAGAGAAATTATTTGTTGAAATAGAGTATCATTAGCCATAGAGTTATGTTGTTTCTCTAAATCCTGCAGTTGTGCATGAAGGGTATTTAGATCCTTTTTTGCTTCCTTCTTTCTTGGCTATAAAAGATATAATATGTCCGCAAAGAGCTGCTTTACAGGTATCTCAATTATTGGACAGGGAAATGTCATCTTTATTGATTTGAAAGAAAAAATGGTGAGTCAAAGATTTTTCCGAAGTTAGCGGCCTTGAGTAATGAGTTATTGAAGCTCCATCTATTAATAGCATTTTGAATATATCCCAATTCAATATTAGTTATTACCCGTGAATGATCCGACATAACTGAGCATTCAATAGTAGATTCAATTATTGAAGTCACTAACGACTTGGCAACAAAAATATAATCCATATGGGAAAATGAATTGTGCGGGAGGGAATGAAAGGTATCTGTGAGATGTGAACATCTCCATGAATCATGTACACCAATTTCTGTTAAACAGGTTGTAAATTACAAGTGTGATTTATTATTTTTAATTGAAAGGGGGGTCTTGTATCCAAAAATGGATCAATAATATTATTAAAATCTCCACATAGTACCAGATTAGGGAAGTCAGTTTGTAGTATCATACATTTCAGATCTCACCAGAATTTGGGATCAAGATTGGTAGGTCCGTAAACATTACAAATGGAAAAGATTTGAGAGCCAATTAATAATTTAGCTAAGACACATCAGCCCACATTACCTGCTTCTTTATGGAGGATCTGATAATGAGTGCCTTTTTTAGTTAAAATTACACCATTATGTTTGCCGTCCGCTTGACTAGCTAATACTTCGCTAGCCCAATACTTTTTCAATTTTATGGACTCTTGTAGCTATAAATGGGTTTCTTGTAGTCATGCAGTAGCTGGTTTGAATCTATTGATGTGAGCTAAGACCTTTTGTCTCTTAATTGGATTATTAAGACTCTTAACATTCCATGTCAGACATGTTAAGGTCATATTTTAAATAGAGGTAACAAAAATTATTCTAACAGTGAATATATATTTAAGACTTGTTTCAAACCAATACATTTCACATTAAACCAGTGTATAATATATAATTTATCAAAGATCATTCTGCTTTAAACTGGTGAAAAATGAAAAAATCAAACCACGGAAGAGAAATAATAAAAAAAAGAACAAAAAAGCAACCTTTGTAACAACTGACCACATGGTGTTGTGAAATGAACAAATTTAAAGATTGTATTTTTAAAAATGAATCCACCCATAAGGTAAGAAAAAATCATGTATGATAAAAAAAAAAAGCAAAGAGATTCGAGACGCAACATTGTGTGCAAAAAGAGTGTGTAAGTGCATCCAAAAGTGGACGAAATTGCAGGTCCAAACAGGAGAGGTTGCCCACTCCAAAATAGTCATTAATCTTTATAGTTTCAGAGGAAACATTTTTTAGAGTAATGTCCTATTGACATAATAGCATAGGATATAAACTGGAGGAAAAGGCAGCACATCAGGTGTGACTACTGGTACCGATATACTTTGAAGTCTTATGAAGTTCTTTAGGTCGATTGGATCTTGGAATTAAGAGGTTTTACAATTGATGGTGACTTTAAAGGTACAGGGGTGGATCAAGCCATATCTTGCATTGAATTGCTTGAGCACAGGGCGATAGGAAAGTAATTCCTTTCTCCTTTAAGCAGTAGTTTTACATACATCCTGTGAGATGAAAATCCCATCCCCATTCCATACCAGATATTCAACTGCTTTAGCCTTTTGTAAGATCAACTGAAGTTGAGTTTACTCAAGAAGCAAAACAATTATTGTTCTAGGCACATTTATTTTGTGTGGATCTGTTCTCTTGGGCCCAATTCTGTGTGCCCTTTGTATATTGAGGACAATGGATGAATGCAAATTCAGGATGTTAGGCAAGGTTTTCTTAAGAAAGGGGGCACCATCTTCTCCCTCTACTACCTGTGGAAAACCAAAAACGCAGAGGTTATTTCTGCAATTTCTGTTCTCCACAACTTCCTTTTTGTTTTTGCAGCATATGAATCGATTGTTCTATATGGGCGACTCAAGTAGCAATATCTTCCGCCACACTCATTTTTCTTTCAACCTCTTCTATTCTATTTTCAAAGTTTGCCCAACATACATACCTTTGTTGGAGTTTTCCATAAAGGGCTTGAGTGCTCTTATTTCCAACAAAATTGTTTCCATATTAGACTCTAATGTTTGAGCAGGAGGAGGGCAGGCACCTTTTGGCCTTTTTAAGGTGACTGACACTTGTGCTGATGCTTCTTTGTTAGTAGAGGCTTTAGCCTGAGCTTTTAGTGAGGCAATAATGAGAGGCACAGTAACTCAGACTGAATATATTTGAAATGTACTGAGAACCCCTCACAAATATGCTTTTGCTCTAGTTATGTGATACAGTTGCAGTATGTCCTCTATAAATCCTTTAAGGAAGACTGGCAAAATAGTTGTGTGATACTGTATTGAGGCCAGACGTCTCTTGAGGACTATAGAGGTTGTTGGTAAATTGCAGAAACGCAGAGTTGTTCTTGACAGAAGGTTAATTTATTCATATATGGCATTTAATGAATAAGGAAAAATAAAAATGATGGCATACAAGAAATCAGGTGCCAATAGTTATGTATTTATATGTTTTGTGAATATATCCTTAAGTGAAAAAAAGAACTTCAAAAGTCAGTATTCTATGCAGCTATAAGCTTTATATAATGCTGCCGGTGTTATGAAAGGAAGCAGTACCTCAATAAAAGTGGGCCGTGTCAAACATCTGGTGCAACCCGACGTCAGAAAATGTGGTGTACTTGCAAATCGAAGCCGCTGTATCGGACCTCCTGGTGGTGCAACAGAAAGTTGCAAGCCGTAGGTCGAGGAAACGCTTGTAGGGTCCTTCAGGGATAACGTTATAAGTAAGCAGGCATCAGCTTAAAGATTAAATATAAATTAGTTCCCCTCTGGAAGTTATTACATTATTTTCACCTTGGTAGAGGAAATATGAGTGAGCAAATTATTTAGCTTCTTGACGGGTGCACTTGTAAAGGAAACTCAGACTATGCTCTAGGATTCGGTAATGTCAGTATTTGAAACCCGAGACAGGCAGAATCCCTTAAAGCGTTCAACATAAGGTGCATTCCCTATTATAGTAATACATTTGGTTATTCTCCTCCTCCACGCTCAACACCCCCTTAAGATATTTAAACTGTATAGTAATATGGCGGAAATAGTTCTTTACGAACAGTGCAATGTTTTATTTGTAGTTGCAATCAATATACATTAACACAAATGCAGTTAGTAAAGGGACTTTGTTCAAACTCTGAAATGGCGAACACAAAAATTAAAGTGAAAGACTGCACGCAACGTTGAGCGCGTTATATCCACACAAAGTACAATTACATATTCCTGATAGGAAATACACCCATTCACAAAACATGGTTAAACATGTGAATATCAAACACAAGAAAATTGTTGAAATTGCTGATGAATGACTTGCTAAAACTTTAAATGCATGGCCGATTTACCACCAGAATACCAGCAAACTTGTAATGAGGCTCAATGCATCTGTTTTCCAACAGAATTAAATGCGTACTAGCTGGTTTTTAGCAGCACACATCTATATCCACAAGTCCATCTTGTTGTTGGGCATATCTTGAATAGTGTCTCGATGACACGTGTCAACGGCTTTTATTAGCTTGGCTTTGGTTCAAGACCTTGTGTAATAGTGTCATTTTTCTGTTTACCTGCATTTATTTTCCGCAATTACTCCCACATGCAAATTGTATGAGAAATTATTGGCGATTGGAATTGTTTGTTTGGTTCGGTAAAAAATCTGATTGATTTGAACCTTTGGTGTATTCATTGGTTTACTCTGAACAAAAGTGATGCTGCTTTATGAAACATTGAATTAATATAATGCGCATGATGTATGACGAATTATTTAAGAATGGAACATGTAACACATTTTGTGCAAATGTTCTCTGGGGAAAATCAATAAATCCTGCTTAAAATGAGCTCCATCTCTTCCGATTTTTCAATCATACTACTTAAAAAATGCTTCAAAAGCCGCACCTTTTCTAATTTGTCTCCAAAAACGAAATGGGGCAAAAACTCAAGACACCCCCAATATTCTTTTGTATTTTTGTTATGAGCCTTTTTGGTTTATGAAGATATGTGACTGGCTGTTTGAACGTAAGGAGACTGGGTACAGAATTGACACGGACTTACACACACATGGCATGCGTGTGTAATGTGTACGTGAAGGGTTTGAAAAAACTCTTTCCCTAAGGTAGTATAAATATTTTCCTCAACCCTGCAGACTTAAAATATATTATGATACTAAGTTTTTTGTACGGGTGCAGATGATTGTGAGAAATTATTGGCTTTTTACGTGATCATAGCTGTCCTTTATTTAATATCAAAAAGCAATTGCATCCCCTTTCATCTCCAGGTAGCTTCACCCTGTGTTATCCTCCATCATCCTTCCCCCAGGGTTTTAGAGCATCCAGTATCTGGATGCTCTAAAAATGATGTGATCAAGTACTGAGTATCATATACCCCCCTTAAATTCTCTTAGCCTAAGTGTATCAAAGGTAGTGTGATGATATTCCCTAACTAGCCCCTAAGGTGTGTGCATGGGGGGCATCTTAGAGGGCTGCGCTCAGGGACGTCATTTCACCAAAATGCCAGGGGTAGCGGAAGTGACATCACCCGACCCGTGACCCTCTGATGACATCACAGGAAGTGATGTCATTAGACCCCGCCCCAAAGTGATATAGCGGGTAGCGATGGAACACGACATTTCATCCGTTGACAAAACAGTAAGTGGCATCACATAGCATTGTACACTATGAAAAATATAGTTATGATATCACTATATGATGTACATTCATACAAGAATGGATCGCCATATGTATCATTAAGTTCAGTGTTTATTGGCCCGTATTACCAAATGACTGTGTATGCAAGCAGACGTCCATGACCAAATGATAAGCGTAAGTGCTATATAATAACACATCATTAAGCGCTTTATATAGAAAAAATATACACCCAATATCACCCAACCTGTGTTGGTACTCATTTATCGACCTCAGAAGGATGAACGGCTTAGGCTTAGTGAGGCGTTTAAGAACAGACTAAATCAGTGACTCACCCCCTGAAGTGTGCCTGAAATAAACATTTAATGAGGCCAGCAATTACTGTATAGAATTCCAGAAAGACACATTATTTGGTATTCCTATTCTTTCTTATTTAGGGTCAGTGCTGAAAGTGTTAGAAGAAAAATAAGAACAAGTGCCTCAAGTTTTTATTTAAGTGGCCGGAACAAGAAAGCCAGCCACCCCATAAGTAAAGAGCCACAGCCCAGGAGCTTGCATACCTTAAAAAAAAAATTAAAAAAAAAATGTATTTTTTTTTTTAGTAGAGGTCGCAAGGGACACCACAGAGGTCGCAAGGGACACCACAGAGGTCGCAGTTGCGACCCCCGGCGACCCCCAAATGACGTCCCTGGCTGCGCTCCATCTGTCGCTATGTGATATGTAGTTCAGAGGCCGTACGGGGAGGATTCCCTGGACTTCCCCACATCACTCTGGGATCAGGACAGGGGACTGCTGCTTTAGGGCTAAATCTTCCACAGTCTCTTTAATAGAAACCCAAAAGACTGAGGGCCACATCACGAGGTTACCACCGCATTTAAGGGTCCGCCCAATAATGAGTCTGGCAGCACTCATCCCCAGCTCTAAGCTGGGAGTAAATGTGCCAATTTAATGCCCCTTTTCGGGCGCAATTAGCGTGGCACTATTTGCACGGAAATTACCCCATTATGGACCCGATGGGGAATTGGGACTACCCATTACCGCCCAACCCTTGATCCGGCGCTAATAGTGCTGGACCAGATGGCAGAAACGCTATTAGCTCCAGCGGTATCCCGGCAGTAATACCACCGGGATACCGGCCAACTTGTGATGAGGCCCTAAAGGCCTCATCACGAGTTGTGCGGTAGCCCTTAAATCCGGCAGTAATGCTATTACTGCTGCATTTAAGTGTCTGCCCAGTCATGAGTATGGCGTGTGTACCTCCAGCTGAAAGCCAGGCGGGTGGGCAGTAACGCAAATAAAGTTGGGTGGTATCCCCACTCGTGATGAGGCCGTGAAACTGAGGAATCAACAGACCAGGCATTCATGGGCCAAAGGAGTTTGCTTTTATCCATGCACACTCAGAAACGTACAAGAGAAGTATAGATTGCCTCTGTGCTGATGGAATGGTGCAGAGCAAGGGATGTCCAGTTCCATTCCAACCCTAGTGCAGAACTATGTCTGTGTATATCAGAGTGCATGTAGGTGAATAGCAAATCAAAGATGGTGGACCCACCTGTGGAAGGCTTGGTTCCCCCGTGAGAGTGTTTGCAACCAAATGCACTTAAAAGCTCTTGTGGTGGGGCGTGCCTACCCTCAGGCCAAGATGGCTGCAGTTCTTTAAGCTCTGCCGGCTAAGCTCCCAGGAGGTCTGTCTCACTCAACAAGAGGAGGACAAAATCTGGCTGCGGTGCCGGGAAAGGGAAGCAGATGCACCCGTGTGCTCGGCGAGATGAGCGTTGAGCTGCGAGAGTAGGAGAAAGAGAGTGTTTCACCAGCGCATGCAGAAGCGCTACAGCTTACAGGCCGAACACTGCTGCAATGCAACTGCGCTGACAGCTCCTCCCCTGAACTAATATAAAGAGCTCTGCTCGGCGAGATGAGGACAGGACACAGCACCAGAGTCCCACGGGGATCGCGGTAGAGGCCAGTACACTCCCATGCTCAGAATGTAACTAAAGATTAAAGAACGTGGGGCCTATTCACAGAGAGGTCAATAAGCAAGATGTGGTGGACATCTTGGAAAGGAGTTTGAAAGTGAGATACCATCCCAAACGGAGGGCCCCAACATATAAAAATTGACTGAAATAATTGAAACTTCAACAGCAATCTACCTAACCAGCAACTACACTGCATATTAGATAAGGGCCAATAATCAAAGCACTCTCTAAATAGGTTTACAGTAGAATGGCCCTGTTGAGTGGCATTAGAAGCTGAATTGAAGCGCCTGGCATAGTGGATGTGTGGAGGGGGAAAGGTGGACCGAGAGTGAGCAGTGGCAAAGGAAACACAGCAATGGATCCACAAGAGAGGCAGAAAATTGTACCTGGAGGAGCTGGAGGAGGAGCAGCGTGATCTCTACTCTCTCTACAGATGAATGCAGTGGCACTGGGTGCCGCAAAGGTCAGCAAGGGGAATTGCTGATCAACATCCTGAACACCCCAAACACAGAGATTGAACTTCTCACTCCAAAGCTTGGAGCAGGAGACTGTCTCCAGAAGATGGGGCCACGAGGCATTGAGTTTAGGAAACAAAAATTAACAGAAAGTGAAGAGAATAAGGTGCCAAACAAAATGAAGAGGGGAGACTGGGGCAACAAATCGATGATGAAGTCTGGAAAGACTAAAAAGAAAGATAAAATCACAAACCTGGACTTCTTTACAACATATGGAACACGTAAACAACTGGTCCAGGAAGAGTCTTCACAGGACTCCATAATGGCTGCGGTAAGGCGCATTGAAATATCAATGTAGTGCTTAGAGAATACATTTGATAAAATTTTGCAAAAAGTGGCATAACTAGAGTGGAGAACTTCTACTCGGGAGCTGAAAACAACCGAGTTGGACCAGCAATGTACCCAGATATCCCCTCTGGTGAAGCAAATGGGAAGTGAACTAGAAACCCTGTGCAGAAAGAGATGGCTCAATAGCATTTGCATCCACTTGGCTTCTGGAGATGCTCGATCTGGAGGTAGAGGACATATGGACCTCATTGGGACCCAGCTCCCTCCTTCCCTCCTATCCTCTGGCTGCCCTCGATGAGTCCCCTCCCCTCAACCTCTTGTTAGGCAAAAAACCTTGGTGTCATCTTTGACTCCTCTCTCTCCTCACATAGCGTACCTTGTCAAGAAGGCCCACTATCAGCTTAAACTCCTCGGGATCATTCTCCCTTTCCTTACCTTCTCCCAGAAACTCAATCTCTCAAGAGCTCTGGTCATCTCTAGGCTGGACTACTGCAACAGCCTCTTCCTCAATCTGCCTTTATCCTCCCTTCGCCCTCAATCTGCCTTTATCCTCCCTTCACCTCCTTCAACTAATCCAGAATAGTACTGCAAGACTTATCCTTGGCCTCAAGCCCAGGAACTGCATCACTCCAGCCCTAAAATCTCCACTGGCTCCCAGTTGCTGCAAGGATCAATTTCAAGACCCTCTGCATCATCCACAAGGCTTTCTGGGGCCTGGGACCCGGCTACATCCAACTCTCTCTCTCCCTAAATACCTCAATGCCAGATCCCTTCGGTCTTGCAGTTCCAACTCTCTGCAGATCATACGCTTTTCTAAACAGAGAGTGGGGGGTAGATCTCTCTCTTCTGCAGGAACCTCCCTCTGAAATGGTCTCCCTGCCCCTCTCATGCTTGAGCCGGATCTCCTTAAATTCAGAGAGCTCCCCAAGACCCTCCTTTTTGCTTCTTCCTTCCTTCTCTCCCTCCCCTGCTAATGCCCCCATTCTGCCGCATTGACTGTATGCCTGGTTCCTTCTGAATCATTCTGGGCACCATGCCCTCCCCGACCAGTCCACCCCAGCATCAGGCTTATAAACGGTGGAGGTCCTCTAAAATGGACAGTGATGCAGCCAAGACGAAAGAAGTACTTAAATTGTATAAAATAGTTCTAATGGAGGCTAAAAAAGAGTTTCTTCACAAGGAAATTGAAAAGGCTGGGAACCAAGCATGGGCGCTGTTTAATCAAGTGGCCATATTTAGGAACCCAGCATGTATGGCAGCGCCGATCGTGCCTACACAGGCAGAAGCCAATAAGTTTAACAACTTCTTTGAAGGAAAGATTGCGGATATCCAAGATAATATTGCTAAAGTGAGGGCCCTTAAAGAATGGGAGGAGCCTACACAAGAGAGCGATATAGATGAAATCGAGAAAGAGAAAGAGGGCTTCCACTTTTAGGATGTGAATGAGGAACTAGTCCATACTCTGATACTCCAACTAAAGCCAACTAATGATCGAGCATTTCCGATGCCCGCATGTACGGCTAAACACCTGGCGGTTAATATCACTCCCTTTATAACAGTTTTTCTTAATAAATCATTACAGCAGGGGCAGGTTCCCATGGCTCTAAAGAGGGCATTGGTGAAAACTTCATTAAAAAATCTAACTTGGACACTACAATTCTAAAAAAAAAAAAACGACCGCCTTGTGGCTAATCTGTGCTGGCACACCAACATTTTGGAAAAAGTGGTCTGTGGTCCGTTTCAGGAGTTTGTGGATGGCAAGGGACTATTCGACGAGCTCCAGTCTGGCTTTCGACCCAAACATGGGATGGAGACCACACTGTTGGCCATCCAAGATGATCTACAAGAGGCTGCAGATAGAGGGAAATCCACAGCATTGTTGATGCTGGATCCATCCGCAACCTTCGATACAGTGGATCACCAGATCATGCTCCACCGTATAAAAAATGTGGGTAAAGCATCAGAGATGGTGGTGGAATGGTTCAGTTCCTTTTTGAAGGATAGGCCCCAACAGGTTATCCTGGGGGGTTTCTCTCTGAGATACTGTCGTTAAGATGTGGAGTCCCACAGGGCTCATCTCTTTTGCCATTGATCTTCAACCTATATATTTGCCCGGTGCTAAACATACTGAGGAGGCATGGGCAGAGGTTTCATTCCTACGCCAACGATACACAAATTTATATTGAGATGGAGAATATTGAAGAGGCATTTGAGAAGATTAATCAATGCATGGAAGAAATCAAGAGGTGGGTAGCAGATGACCAGCTGCAGTTGAATGCAACACAGACTGAGTTAATACTGTTTGGACCTGAAGGAAACATAACTTCAGAGAGACAAGTGCCACCACCCTTGATACTAGGTGAGCAACTTTAGTATTCGACGAAAGTTAAAAACCTTTGGTGTCTCTGGCAGGAAAACCTGGGCAGTGAAGCCCAGGTCGGAGCCAAGATAAATGCAGTGCATTATTCACTGCGTATGTTGAGGAATGTGCTCCCATTTGTCCTGAAGGAAGATCAAGCAATAGTGATAGGGGCAATGACAAACACACATCTGGACTATTTTAATAGCCTGCTGGCAGGGATCCCAGCAGGCCAGATTACCAGATTACAGAGGGTCCAGCATGCGGCTGTCAGGCTGATTGGCCATTTAAGAAAGAGAGACCATGTTTCGGCCCTAAGCAGATCTCTCTCCATTGGTTAATGGTCAAAGACTGAATCAAATTTAAGGTGGACTGTCTGATGTTTAAATGCATCAATGGACTTGCACCGGAGTACCTTACTGCCAGGGTCTGCGGTTATCATCCATCAAGATATTTGCGGTCAGGAGATAAACTGCTGATGTGCATACCATGGGCTAAACAGGAATCCATGGGGGACCGAAGGTTTGCTGTGTTTGGCCCTAAATTGTGGAATCAGCTACCACTGGAAATTCAAGTATGCCAGACCCTGGAAATGTTCATGAGGAGATTAAAAACCTTTCTATTTAAATAAGCCAGTTGAGTCCCAGACCATATGCATTATGTACACACTCTATGCCTTATGTATAGTTATCACCTGTTCCTGAATGCAGTGAAGTCTGTTTGGTGCGCGTAAGACATTTTCAAAAAAAAAACCTGTCCTCTCACTTAGCATGTGGACCTTCACTCCCTGCACTCCCAGGCACTTGCCCACATGGCCTACCCTTAGCGCTCACCTAGCCCCTTCATCCCTCTTGCCCTCCCTTTTTCACTTGCATGCTCTCCTTTCTGCCCTGCACTTTCCTTTCCACCCTAGCACTATCTCACTCAGCTCTGACCAACACCCCCCCTCCCCGCTTCTCTCTCCCTCGCAGTTCTTGTTACTGCACTTGCACGATCTGAATGACACAAGGCCTAGTAGGACCGTTATTGCTATTTTTATTCCCTGCCTTCCGCCCCCTTTTTTGTCTTTTGGCGCCTTCATACACCATTTGCTTTATAGGCGCTTTATAAATACCCAATCAAATACAAATAAATAAAATATATGTGGGCAAGTGCTATCAGATTAAGGCGCGCCCTTCTGACAAGCTACAGGAAACCTCAAATGGGTCTGACACTTATTGTTAAGCTTTCTGATGCAAGGTACTGAGAGGGTATTAAAAGCTGCAAAATATATGGGTAATCTGGTGTACCAGCAACATAAGATCCTCCTCTTTCCAGCAACTGAGAAAAAGAGAGAGAAATTGAACGCACTTAAGAAAAGCTTCCTAGCCTGAGGCATAAAAGATGGGATGTTGTGGACAGCAAAATTGACAGTCTCCTGGAAATACAGAGAATACATCTTTTGGTATGTTGAAAAAAGCGTAAGGGCTCTTCAGATCTATTCCTGAGAAGGATCCGGATGGCGTAGACAAGGGTTGAAAGGCGTTGGTCTTGGTTGATGGTTTTATCCCCTTTATTAAATTACTAATTTAGAGGTTGTTGTAGGGATCACCCAGCCCTATGTTATAGATTCAATGAAAGGAGGTGGGTGTCGCTGTTTAGGAAACTATTGACAGACTTGATGCGCAAATAATGCTGCCACAAGGGGGAGCTAAAGATTGGGTTGAGAGAGCCAACCAAACAATGGCTTATTCAAAAGCACTCACAGATGTATATTTTGGATCTAGTTGCCGGTTTGGAACCGAAAGTAGTCCTTGTGGACACACATGTAATTCCCAAAGCATGTATTACTCAGTATGGTGCAAATAGAGTTAGGCATAGTATGAGACATTACTACACATTTTGAGTCTGGATGGGCTTCTAGGCTTCTTTATGTGCCAAAGTGAATGGCTCGTTTTACAGATGTTTTGCTTCACCTATTACAAGAGTCCATACAGGGCTTTATGGGTCAGAATGATAGTACATATGACCCCGCCCCTGTGATTGTGAGGACTCACAGAGATGTTTAAATTCTACTTACAACTGTAAGGTCATTATGTATACTGGTGTGTTGAGACCTCATTTTTTGCATTTCAAATTGTAATAAAAAGAAATGTAAAAAAACACACTTGTGGGAGCAGAGCAAAGCTGCTCCACCAAACCTGAATGCAGGGAAGATTGTGCACAGCAGCCCCTAATTAAGAGAAATCCTGCCCAATAGGAGGATTATAAAAACACCAGGTGGGTAGAGGCAAGGAAGGACATTTGGAATAGTAGACTGCTGAGCAGTGCAAAGAAGTAGGGGCAGAAGGAGTTAAATGTGCAGGAGTGTGGGATATATTTTAGGGTGATACCTAACTTTGTGGTATTTTATTATGGTGGTAAAGAGTGGTATTGTATGGTGGTAATATTTCTTGTGGTAATTAGTTGGGGTGTCTCTTTTTAACAGTTGTGAGACTACCTTCAGAATATTGCCTGAAAAACAACTGTTTTTCCAAGGGTTACCTCCTACAACAAAATACTGGTCTTAGTACACCTAGGGCTGTTTAGATTTCCTTGTGGGATCTTATGTACAATGCCACCAATATGCCCTTTTGGTCTGATCATCACAATTGTAAACAGGCAAATTGAAATACTGCACACTCATTCACTTTCTAGCTAGAGAGTTCACAGCAAATATTTCACTTGGAAACATTTATTATAACACACGTGTCTCCCCGTGCTCCTCAAATAAAATGACTGACTGACACATAAATGTACCAGAACACCAAGTAATTTTGTGATGTGTGGTTTTATCGTAACAGATAAACTTACCAATTACACATGGCAAAAATTATGCATAGGGCAGATTTTTCAGTGCAAGTGTATTACAATGAGCAATGGCACATTTCAAAAATAGAATGAGCTGTGACCAGTCTTACCAATCCGACCTTGAAAGCGAAGAGCTTGGCAAGAAGTATACTTTGAGAAAAAGGAAAACAAAACTGCAAAGGAATTCATGTAAATTCTAAATGGCATGCACTTTTAACATTGACAGCACCTAAAATTACATGACCTATTTCTCTGACTAACGGACCGACAGGCAATCCAACCCCTTCTCTTTTGATATATATTTACCCAGATATTCTGCCGATATTCCTGGCTCAGCTGGACATGGGAATCCCCCTCAGTCTGCTCACCTGGTCTGCCCTGTGGTCATGTAGATAGGCACTTGCGTAGATAAGCACATCAAACAGCCCTCAGTACTGGAGTCTGTCTGTCCGCCAGATCATCTCAGGCCTGCATTCGAGGATGTCTGATCCAGCTACACCCACTTGATTCCTTTTTATTACTCATTCTGCCACTCAAAGAAAATACCTCCCATCTAGATTCACCCACATCATCCGATCTGCTTAGTGTATTTTCCCCATTGAAATAACTGCATTGCTGAACAACAAATTTTACATCGGTTCCTTCGCTTTCTGACTCCACAATGGTTCTCTTCAGCAGAGCGGAATTTCATATTTTCATCACCTGGCATAAATCTAGCTTGCATTTATATTTTTCCATTGAAATGGAGCCTCATGCATTTCAAATTTGGATTCAGGTTATTTCAATATCGACTAATTTGCACTAAATGTTGAGGACATGGGACATTTTACTGGGGTTGGCTTAATTATGTTAATGTATATTAGTCATTAGGTTTAATGCAATTCAGTCAATTGAAATATCCTGAAATTAAACTATTTTAAGCATGTGTTTTGCATTTCTGAACTCTGTGTCATTTCCATCATGCGGGAGCAGGTTGCATTGGCAACATATGCCCTGCATATGTCTGCATTGCTGTCTGAGACTCGCACTACAGCTACATAAGCTACATGTGCATGCTAAACTAATAAGCCCCTGTAATTAAAAGCCCCTTTAGCCCAGAGCCCCCATCAACTCCTCCTACATGAGAAGAAGGTGCACAAGCAGCTGAAGTGTAGGAGCACAGGGAATTGAAGGTGCAGGAAGTGGAAGGAGAGGCAGAATGAGCTGAGGCTGCAGGAGGAGGAGGAGGGAGCGCATAGGAGCTGGAGGAGGAGGGAGCGCATAGGAGCTGGAGGAGATATTGATACAGAAGGGGTTAAAGGTGAATAAGGGAGTGAAGAGAGAACAAAGGGGTTTGGAGGACATCAACACCAAGAAGGAGCTATTTATAGGAGAAAGGGAGAGAACAGGAGAGGGTGGATGAGGTGAAAGAGTGTAGAGCAACCCAGAGAGGTAAGACATCACAGGAGGGGAAGTTGGGGATGTGGCAAGGTTTATAGTCACCCAGGTGGAGGATTAGAATCGGAGTGGTAAGTGGAGGATATACGTAGGAGGTCCTTTGTGCCTCAAAACACATTGTGCATGGGCGTATTATAAATACCAAATAAATAAATGAACAGGGACAGTAATGGCCAGACAGTAAACAACACCAGTCAATCTATTATCTTGCGAATTTGGGAGGAGGAACGAGAAGGGGGCAGGATTTCAAGGAGGTTCATTCCATGCAGGGGCTAGTGATAAGGCCCAGTGATAGGCCTAAAGGTTTAAGTGATTGTCACCATGACAAGGAGGCTAGTAAGACTGGTATGGACGGATGCAGGTCCTAAGACGGATGTAGGTCCTAAGACGGATGTAGGTCCTAAGTAGGTCCATGGGCAAAAGAAACATGACCAGGAACTTCGAAATCATACTGATGCTGTGTAACTTACTGCATTAGAGACGGGAGCTTCAATGCAAATACACCACCTTTGGAATTATCCACTAGCTTCCTCCTCCCAAGAGGACAACCGATGACCAAGACAACTGTGGCAGAGCAATATTTTGTAGCCAAGACGCTGAGTGATAGCGGGGAAAAGCCTGGAGAGAATTTGTAGAGAACCCCTTTAAAACAGGAAGGCTTTTTTGTCACTTTGACACCCAATATGTTTTAAAAACTTTACACATCTTTTGTAATATTAAAAAAAGGACTGGCCATACAAGAGAACGCAATGAACTTTAGTCTCAGAGGAAAAAAGCTGGCAAAAGGTCCAAGCAGCTAGAACTCATGTTAGAACCAACCAGGAGGGGGAATCCTAGTACAGACTTTGCAATAGTATGACACTCTTACCAGAGACTTATCTGTTCCTCAGGAGATGTGGGACTCAACGTCAAGGCATCTATTGGGAAAAGGGTAACCGTTTTGGAGATGTATTACTGGGGTTATTTTAGTCTGTTTGTTACACTAACATAAGGAAGAGCGCTGGCTGTTATAATTTGTTAAATGATATTGCTACATTTAGGTCTTCTTGGGGGTATTTTTAAAGCTTATGAAGGAAACAAATGTGTCTTTTACAACATTGCTTTCTTCTCACATACAGTCGCCTCCATGTATGCCATGCAGAGTGCCACATACAGTATCCTACCATCAAGATATTATTTCCAACAAAAATAACGAACCAAATAACTCTTCCACATTTTTCTGGGAGTTGACACAGCCAGTCCAACTGGCCACTTTTCTGTCTGCTTTGCATCATGTCTGTGAACAGGCAGTACTGCCCAGCAAATATTTGTTCTACTCACAATATTTAATCTTTCCAGGATTCTAAAGTAATGCAAACTCGTGTTGCATAGGTATAACAAATGCTGCTGAAGAAATTCATGTGAATATTAGACCTATCTCTGATTTCTTTATCAACCGCTGCCCTAAAGTTTTCAATCACTGATCTTCTCCTTTCTAATGTTCTGTTCTCGCATTCATCATATCTATAAGCCTTTCCAGTTGCCCACTGTAGCATCCTTTTCAATCTGATGGTCTCCATGGGCATGAACGGATTGAAACTAATCTTTATTTTTCTTTTTGACAATCATACACACTCAGTGATATTGGGTGGCTGAATATCCTGGCCAACAGTACAGTGAGAGAACAGCAGGTCAATAAAATGCTTCATAGCTAATGGCTTGCCCAAGCACTTTATCTTGGTACTATGCAGGCTTAAATATATAATTTGGAAAGTCCCCATGATTATTACTCAGCAACGCTTTGATGGGGCAAACATCAAATCATCCCACTATTGGTAGATTAAATTAGGGATTTCCCACATCAATTCCCCGATGGGGTAAACATTAGCACATACCCAACAGGTTGATTAGGACCCGGAATGAATCCGATAATCCACCTGCACAATGGGAAAATGTTAAGGAACTAAGAATAGATGGAGAGTATGACATTTTTCAGGCTCTCATCAGGGATCCCGCTGGTTCCATGTAGCCTGGCTGTCCTCATAGAAATAAGTAAATAAATGGTTTCTCTGCCCCTTTACCTTCCAACCCGGCATCCTAGATTTTTACACATGACTAGACTAGACCATCCCCAGTCCTTGGGCTCAACAGTCACAGAAATAAGACTCTGGGGGTAGCCCACTGGAACATTTAAGACACATCTAGGTGAATTGGACCTAGTTACCTATACGATCTGCATGAGCACATGATGAAACACACCATTTTACTCAGGAAATAGTTATGATAATGTGCCTCATGCTCATTAGTGATACTTAAAACACATCACTATTATACTGTTACAAACAACCTCTACACGGGTGCCTCACCCCATCCTCTTCCCTTCTCTACAACTCACTCTCCACTCTAAATGATCTCTTTTCTTTTGTAGTCCAGACCGGAAAACCTTGATCAGGACACAGTATGCCAAACCTCTGACAAGCCTAGACACTGTAATACCAGCAGGATGGTGATTTGGCATATTATTGAAACTCTACATCGTAACAAATCAGTTTGCCCATGTTTGATTCCTTTGCTCTTATGTGTCAGGACACCAAACTATTGTTCAGTGTATGACACCAAGAAAATAAAAACACGTGTAGTCAGGTCTCTTATACTGTTAAACAGGTGTAAATAGCATTAACAATGTTTTATTGCCACAAATGTTGTTGCAAATTTAAGATATCTGAAACACTAAGATATAGACACCAGATTATGGGGTTAGACTATCACAACTGAAATCAAGCCTTTAGTCACAATAGGATCAAACACAATGTTCAGCTAGTTTTCAAAGATGTGCTTTCATATGACCTGAGCTCCAGGATTGTCTGCCATTTCACAAGTCCAATCCAAGTTCCAACCACATTCCAAGTCTTGGGGCCAGATGTAGATCCTAAGAAAATAAAAGGCCTCCTAACATAATTCCAGGATACAACATATCAAAAACTAGAAACTATTAAAACATCCCAAAAGTCTTGACCAAAAGATAAGGAAATCCTTTCAGTCTTCAGGAATCTTATGTTCCAGATCGAAGAAGCAGCAATAGCAGCAGATCCAGTAAGTCAATAAACCAAAGCCAGATCAACCTGCCATGATCCCATATATATTATCTTTTTGTATGTTGCAGAGGGCAGGCAAAGTGCAACCAATCAGGAATTAGCATGGTGTAGCTCTATCAGGTGGCTGAGCATGTGCAGCCAATCTTATTAAAGGTCATAGAAGGTCATACAAGTGCAGTTCTTTAAGTCTTTCAGAGTAAAACAAGTCCTGATCCTAATACAATTTCTTCTTTAGGCCACAAGGTGGAACCCTTTTTATTTACCAATGCATTAGCTGCAAGATATGCCTATAAAGCATGGGAAAATGTTTTTGTCCTGCAAGCTGGTTTCCTGATTATTGATGACCAATCAAGGTAGGGAATTGTTCCCATTATTGGTGTCCCACAAGCTTTGTATTGTTAATGGTCACATGACTGATTTCCAATCATCTCTTTCTTTCTCAAATGGTAGATCGAAGAGCGGCATTGATTATATAAACGTCCAGCGTATGCATTCACTGATCACTAATGACCTTAGGGTGACCTCTCGAGACAAGCGCAATCAAAACCCCACAAAAGTGGAATTGCTAATGTCTTTATCAATGAGCACCCCTCCTTGGAAAACGAGTAGCAAAGTTGAATCTAGTAACCAACGACGTAAAGTATAATGGAGTATGCTCAGTCTAACAACATTTATTGGTAACCATTTTTGCGTGGAGCTACTGAAATGCAAACATGCCTTAACTAAGATAGTACTGTCTTTGTCTTTGAGAGTGTAGAAAATAAGATCTATAGCAGTGTTACCACGCAATAGGAAAACATAATGATATACAACACAAAAGCTGGTTTCATCTGGACTGGAAAGTAATGGTCTTAGCCTTTTTAAGTATTGCTAAAGATTAATATTCTACTCATGAGGGAAATGTACTGTTTGACGGTGTTATAAGACCATGATTAAAAAGCAAAGGAGGAATCTGAAAAACAAGTGGGGTAAGATCTGGAAGCTGCAGTGATATGTAATGGTGCCAAAGCTTGTTGGTACTCAGTGTCCAAGAGCACTTATTGAAATAACCCAGAAACACTAGATAAAATTGGATTGGCTAATACATTAAGTTATGTTTCTAATGTTTATAATGGTGCTTAGTTTCATTGGTATAATAGTGGGCCTCTGCAAGTCTGTTTTCCCTTGTGGGGTCCCTTGATGAGTCTGCTCTGAAATCAATGATAAAAGTGGGAAGGTTCCCAGGCTCAGACATCAAAGAAATGATATCCCGATTTTCAAGAAAGGAAACATATTATGACCTCAATTACACCAACCAATATGTCTAATTGATATTACTCAGAAGATTCTGGATACATTTCTATTGAGTAAATTACTGGAATAGGCTGAGGGCTAAAAAATATGAACAGAAATCCAATATGATTTCACACTTGGCTTGTGAATCATAAAGCAATTTGATGCATTTATTTATTTATTTGTATTTGTAAAGCACCTAAACCCGGGGGCATCAAGGTGCTGTTGCGAACCAGTTACTTGGTACATATACTTAAAGAAGTAAACACTTTACAGTTAGAAAAAAAATGTAATGGACCGGTGGAGGTCTTGTGTCTTCCAGGGTCAATAGTCTGCCATGGCAAGATTTAGGTGAAGAGCCTAGTTTTTAGAGTTTTCCTGGATGCCCAATGAGACTTTTCTGCTCTTAGGGTAGGAGGGCATTCCACTGAGATGCCGCTATCGAAGGGAAGCTCGCCCCCCATGTTTGAATTTCGGTGGTGCGATTCTGTGGTCATGGGAAGCTCTGATCAGTCTGGAAGAGTTGACTTTAACAACTTTATGAGATGGCAGGTGCTGTGTTTAAAAGGCATTTGTGGGTGATAGTGAGGATTTTGAAGTTAATCCTTTCCTGCATAAGCAGCCAATGCGCCTTTTTTCTTGCTGCTCACATATAGTCTCTCTTGGAGATGTTGAGTGCTGAGCGTAATGCATTATTTTGGATTACCTGCATTTGCAGATGTTCTTCTTGGAGGTGCCTGCAAAAAGGGCATTGCAATGATCAAGTCTTGCTCCAGTTATCGATCTTGCAATTGACAACCAACTACTTGGTGTGAGGAATTGCCTAGCTGCGTTGAGAAGTTTAGGTGTGTATGCTGCTGATGAGGTGATTGCATTGACTTGTTTTGAGAGGGACAGAGTGGCATCAAGGAGCACTTGCAGAGTTTTCACAGACGCCAAGACTGGGATTTTAATTCCATCAATCGGGAAGGAGGAATAAGAAGGGGAGAGATTTTTCAGCATTGCAAGTGAACCTACTACCAGGATTTTTGTCTTCTCATCGTTTAGGCACAGGTTGTTCATGGCCATTCAGGTCTGGATGGTGACATAGATTTTATTAATCATTGTGGTGTCTTCTTCAGTTGGTGTAGACTATGCCGAGCTTGTCGATTAGGTCAAAGAGGGGTTTGGTGAATATGTTGTAGAGGGTGGAGGAAACACACAATCCTTGTGGAACACCACATGGGATGGGTTCAGGGTGGGCATTGTTCAGGTCGGAAAAGACACTCATGGATCTTCCTTCTAGTAACAATGCAACCCAAGTCACGGCTTCTAGGAAGAAATTGGCTGCTGTTATGAGTTGGTGACACACATTTTTGGGGTCTACCAGGTTAAAATCAGCCAATAGGTCAAGGAGAAGGAGAAGGGATGTCTTTCCTTCATCTCTGAAATCATCCAATTGATTTTTCAAGTCTAGTAGTGCTGATTCTGTTCCATGTCCTGGTTGGAATCCAGATTGGCGCTTTTCAAGGATATGGTTCAATTCCAAAAAGGGTTGTATTTGTTTGTAGGTGGCCCTGTCCAAGATCTTTAGCAAGAATGGCATTGTAGTTATCGGGAGGTAGTTGTTTGGGTTGGAAGGGTCAAGGTTAGGTTTTTTGAGTAGTGGGAGTACCCAGGATTCTTTCAGACTGGTAGGGACATGATTGGCTGAGAAGGAGGAATTGATGAACCTAGTGATGAATGGGTTAGAGTGTCAAAGAAATCTTTGATAATAGAAGGTGGGCAGATATCCCCTTTGCATCTGGAAGGTTTCAGCTTGCAAATAATGTTTACAGTTTCTTCAACAGAGATATCTCTGAAATGGAATGGGGGTAGTCTGGCTAGGGGGGATAAAGGCAGTATAGGTGGTGGGTGCCTTAAATTGTTTTTCAACAGAATGTTCTCCTGTGGTAGATGTAATTTGGCATTAATGGCCGTTTGAATGCTGGACCACCACAGCTCATCTTTCTTGATAGTGGCTGATTAAGGTAAAATATGTGAGCACATGACATAGCAGAGTTTACAATGATTTCATCTACAGCATGAATGCCTTTGACAACCTGGACTGACTTGAAATGTAAGTATAATTAATAAAAACAGGATTGAAGTCCACTTTTGTTAGTCTTTTGGCACAGCTTCACATACATTTGAGAGTGGCAGTTCTTTTTGACCCAAGTTTTATGTGATGTTCTGCTATATTACTGAGATTCATACCGTGCTCCGCTGCCATTTGCATGGTCTCCATGAACACTGGTGGATCTGAAAGAGAGGAGGGTAGGTTAGGTTAATTGAGAGAGAAGGTACATTCTAAAATGCTTTTGTAACCCCAGGTCCAAATGGGAGCTCTCTCAGACATGGGGTGATTTGTAGGAATAGGTGCTATGGTGTCAATGGGATTAGGACAGGATAGGATATATAAACTACCACACAGACACAGAAAAAAAAGTTATTTGTTAAAGTGTAGGTGATTTTACTCTGTACACTGTAATAACTTAACTGACTGTACCAATGTGTCTCCACTGCAGGCGACACCTGAAACCCATAGCTCATTGACAACAGTAAAGACTCCCCTGCATGCAAGAAACAATAGACTTACATGTGTGAATATTCCAGGAAAGGAACTAAAGGACTTTGTATAAATCAACTGTGGGGGAGAATTGTTAGAAAGAGTACAAAGGAAGCAAGAGACAAAGTGTGCGCTCCCTGGGGGACAGTAGCCTTGAGTGACCCCCGTAGCTACTTGGATCCTCGTAGCTGGGCTGCGTATGTCAGCTGTGACCCAGTAGTGTTGAGAGCGTGGACTGTGTTTCAAGAGCAGCCTAGCCTCTAGCATGGCTTGAGGAGCTACCAGCCCACCCCGGGAGCCAGACTTGGTGGGCTGAACAATTGACGAAAAGTCCAGGGCCGCATACAAGGGCAGCTCCAGGCCCAGAGTACAGCCTGAGACCTGTAGCCCCCCCCTGGGGCAGACCGGGTGAGTGGGTGATGAGAAAAGAATCAAGCCCTATTGCATGTGTGGGGTTTGGAACGGGTGAAGAGATGCGCCCAGCTCAAGGTGTGTGATGGCAATTGGCACAGTGTGGGGGCAATACAGTCTGAACACTGAACCTTATCAGGTACACCTTCAAAATCTACACCTCCGTGACCTGCTCAATGAATTGCATGACATATTCACTAGCATTGGCTGCGTATAAAACACTGCTACAGAGATCCACATTGGTAATATTATTCAACATACAGTCACATGACACCACGGAATACCATTCCATGTAATGGCCAAAGTGGAAGAGGAACTGCCAGCTTTGGAAAAGAGTGGCATCTTAGAGAAGGATCTAGGCTCCCTGCCATGGGTATTGCCAATTATAGTCATGAAGAAGCCCAAAGATGCCAGGTCTATATCAGAGTAGGTATGCGCTTTTCCACTTAAGTAATACGCTGGAGGAAAAAGCACGTCACACACACACTGTATGACCTGGCTGCAGATCTAATGGGTGCAACTCTCTTCTCCAAAGTAGATCAGAAGCATGGATGCAAGCAGCTGTTGTGGGGCAAGAGTCGCATGCTATAATTAATTACTTTACACATGTAGAATTTCTTAGGACCTATCACCTGCATCTACTCCAATTAAGTGGTCTTGTAGGATCCCAAACACAATGTACCAGGTGTCCTTGAAGGCATCAACAACCAGGTGCCCTATTCAATGGAGGGAAAGCACTTGCCAAGACTCAGCACTATACAGCAGTGGCTACAAAACTGCAGCCTGGCCTTTCACTGGGAAACCTGCAAATTCATGAAGGACTCATTTTAGTTGTTGGATATGTGTCCAGCCATGAAGACATCAAGAATAACTAATACAAAGTCAAGATCACCTAAGTGGTCCTGCCAGGGCAATTAGTCCCCCAATCCACATCAGTCAATGCTCAAGGAAACACTACTCAACATTACTAAAGCCACCACAGAGTGGGACTTAAACACACTGGTAAGCCATCAAAACGACAAAAGATGCCCTTATATCAGGCACTGTAAGGTAAACTAAAACATCAAAAATCAGAGTCACACCAAAACTATGTGGACTCAGCATTATGATGACAGAGACAGTTTTGGAAAATCTTGCAGTGTCACATATTTTATCTGATTGCTTATATACACCGAGCAGCATGTATCCAAGATAAAGAAGAAGGGTATTGTTTTGGGAAGGGGGATCAAACTTATTCCACCAATATATTCAAGGACAATGAACCAAAGCCATCATGGATCACAAGCTGTTTTTTCCATTTTTTAGGGCAATGCCCCAACCCACATCCAGGATCGAGAAAGGTTCCAAGACATGGTACTTGAATACTGCACAGGTGTTGATAAACCAGCAGATTTTCTACCCTCCCCATATGAGATCAACAACCCTCTAGGAGGTGCACCCTCTAGGTAGTGGATACACCAAAGTGAACTCAAGCATGGCAACAGAAATTGTGCTCCCCAAAGCCATGAATCTGGACACAATTTAGAGAGAGACAGAAAATAAAAAGCACCTTCAGATCTTTCTACCAACTCTGAGTCAGGCAAGTGGACACTACTTGGGCAACAGAAGCATTTCACCCCAGAATTCAAACCCCCAGAACTCCAAGCAGTTTTTACCATCATGGCCAACATTCGCAATTAACTATTATGGTCAGAAGTGGGCCTGCAGCCAAGAGGGACACACATTGTCATCCCAACATCTTTCACATAAGAACGAATGGTCAAGAGACCAAAACATAGCCATGACATAAAGTACAGTTCCAAAAAGTCATTATCTAGTGGAGGAAACTACATAAATGGTCATAGTGTGGAACACGCACTATACAAGCAAGTAGCCTGACATAATCATGTTCACTTACATATACTCTCATTTACTTTATTACCCACATTCCTTTACCCTTTTACTCTCTCATGTTAGCTCATCTCCTTTTCTACTCCTTCCTAATATGTTCAGGTGGCCTAAGGTTTGCGAAAGCACTATACAGGTAAGAATTATGACCCACACTTGTCTTCTTCCCAATCCCCTATAATCATCTTCCATGTTCCCTACTTTTCTCCCATGTCGTTTCTTTCAATTTTATGTCCCCATCAGGGCATTGCGTAGCACAAAGGAGCCACAATTGCTATGCAAGCAACTGACACAACATCATATTCCTCTCCCGGTACCTTCATGACATCTGTTTGTAAAATAATGTTAATTAACTTTTGTTTTTGAAAGCATAGCATTGTAAGTTTTCCTGATGTGGCATAAGAAAGTGTTCTCCCTTTCAAATCCCTCACTGAAATACTTTGAGAACCACTGTGTTAATGCAATAAAGTTTACATGAAAATTGCCAATTTAAGATCTCAAAATTCAACCGCCCTAAGGAAGAGAGACTATTGTGACATTTGATGAACATGATAGAAAGCATCTCAGTCATCTGTTTATCTACATATCTATCTATTGTGGCAAGGTCAGTAAGCTGACTTTGTTAAGAGGGATGGGAAGTCTCCTCAGCCTGGGGTGGGAGGCCTTCCACAGAGGAAGACAGAGCCATTCCTACCCCATAAGGGGAAGGTGGCATTTGGTAGGGCCCCAATTCCTGCCCCGTGCCTAAGTGTTGATAGTTGCTTGGGTAGTACCACTGTTAAGTACCCCATACCTCTGTGTGAAGGAGCTGGTCCATTTTTTCCACTCATTTCAGGCCACTACTGTGGTCAGAATTCAGAGTGGACAGCCTGCTACATGGCAACCCACTAGAGCCTCCCAGCTCCAGTCATACCAGGGAGTGAGAGAACCACTGTGTCAAGCAGTGTTGTCCATACATGGATAGGAATACTGTGCACCACCAGCTGACACCAATGCATGCAGAGAGTGAGAGGCAGTGGCACAGCTACCCAACACAGATTTTGACAAAACAGCTGCACAGCGGCTCCTGGGCAGGGACACAAGAACATGTACCAATGATTCAGCCTTGTCACAGGCTTCTGACACAAACAGGAACTTTATCCAACATGGACTGCCATTGACCCTGCACAGCGGACCTGCAAGACAATATTGTCTGGGTGTATCCCCCTTTTTGTGCATTCTGATGTCGGTAACACCTTACAGGAAGAGGTGACAGGGGGAGATTGGCATGGGGAACCAGTGGGAGAAGACCAATAGTAGAAGGATGGGGGAGAATAAAGCTGGGGACAGGAAACACAAAGGTGTGGGTTGTTCACGTGAGGTCAGAGAAGGAAGAGGTGGCAAACCAAGACATCAGAAGGAGGAAGGATGGTGGTCGAGAGTGTGCAGGTGAATTTCGGAAAAGGTGAGGTATTGGTTGTTGAGAGCACATGCTACTGTGTTGTGAGTGTGCATGTAAGGTGGATGGGTGAGTGTAAGTGAAAGATTAGAGGGTGAGTGGAAGATGGCTGAGTGAGTGAAAGGAGGGTGACTTAGTAAAAGGTGCAGTGGTCTAGTAGCAGATAGGAGAGGATAGTAGTGGATTGAGAGGGAAAATTAGAAGTGGAGTGGAGAGGGGAGAGCACTAGTGGAGTATAGAGGACAGAGTAGTAGTGGCGTGGAGAGGGAAGAGTAGAAGTGGAGTGGAGAGAGTAGAGAAGGGCTTAGTGTTGTTGAGATGTGAGAGTAGCAGGACAGAGAGAGTAGGAAAGGGTAACATTGGAGGATGGATGTACATTATATAGAGAGAGAGGAAGACATCATGGGGACAGAGGAGGAAGATGCAGGGATAGAGAGGATAGAATGGCCGTGGAGTTGGAGAGAGGAGAGGAGCGGACCATCAGGACATGAAATGAATTCATCTGAGTGCCATTCCCAAACTGTCCATCCCAAAAAGCCTTTTCTCATCCACTTTGTGTCGGAACACAATCAAGTTCAGAAATGTTTTAACCTTGCTGGATTTCCACTGTGAGGTGCTGCTTAAATACCTAGACACATTGAGTCAGCTCCAGACATTTACCTTGAAATACTCCAAAAAGAGTGCAATTCTTCAGACATTGATGCTTAAACGGGATATTCTTCTGGGTAGAATTTCATGCAATTATGTTTTAGGTTATATATGTTTTTACAGAAGAGAACTAACAATGTGTACAACGACACTGACACTGCCCTCAAACAGAGAAGACATTGGATTTATCTGAGTCTACATAGGTTTCATGATAAATTCACTATTTTTCCAAAGAAACCATTCCTTAAATCTCTATGAAGTGTATTTAAAAAGCAGATAAACACTGCACGTATTATATAATTCCCAAAATGCTTAGAGAGATACAACCAAGTTTCTCAAGTAACTACACATTTCTTTAAGTAACGTGGCTGCCAAAATAATACGAAGTTATTGGTACTAAGTCGAGAAATAATGAGTACATAAATCATAGAAATAGATTAGACAGGCTGCTCTAAAAGAAGTAGCTGAACAAATATGTACATTCTAACAGATATTACCTAATCTGTGAGATGGGCTTGCTTGATTAAAGTGATGCTATGTTTGGACAAAAAGAAACAATTTGATGTATTATCTTATGAACCTTTTTTGCTCTTATGGATTTTGATGATGCTGGGCATATAAAAAAGCATTTTGTAGATGCTTCCTCGAGTTCTCCTGAGTAGTTGAGATATTTATCAACATTTCCTTTGAGTTCGGTAAAGCAGGTGTTGATGTAATGCCATCTTTCAATCAGTCATCAGTTTAAACAGAGACATATCAGTGGCAGGAGAAGGTGTACGTTGAATGGCCGTCAGGCCAAGCAGCTATTGGATGTCCCAAATTGGTCTAGAATCAACTGCAAACTTCATAATACTCACAATTGTTTAATTGTATCTCTCTGCACCAAGCTGAGCAGTAGGCAATGTGGAACTTTCTTTTCACTCCTAAAATTTCCTTTATCTTAGTCATCGCCTCATTGGCAAAATGACTACCTCTATCGGACTCTGTCCTCTGTGGAAGACCAAATCGAGAAAAGATGTGGTTGGTCATCAAAGTGGAATCTGTCTCTGCCTTACAATGTGGTGCAGGAAGGCACTCAATCCATTGTATGAAGAGGCATGTCACCATCAACATGTATTTGCTTCCTCTTGAAGAATGGCTTAATGGTCCAATGAAGTCGACTTGTAAATCAGACCATAGTAACGCCATTCCTCCTTTCTGTAAAGGAGTGCTGGGTGTGGGAGTATTTGGTTGGAACTGAGCACCCAAGCAACATCCCTTTAAATAAATGTGTGTTGAGATCCTGGCCTGTGTGTGGCCAGTAAGCATCTTCTTGCAGTATCTGAAGGGTCTTTTGAAATCTCCTATGACCAGCAGTGGCCACGTCATGGACGAAGTTTAGCATTAGACTTTGGAATGAGGTTGGCACCACCATTAACTAGGTTCAGGTTGCCACACCACAGCCCGTCTTGAATCTTTAACGTATTCTGAAACATCATCATAATGTGATGGTATTCCTTTCCTTTATAGTCTGACACCAAAGGAAATCTTACTGGATCTTTTAGGTATTAATAGAATTTCCCAATAATGTGATTCTCTTTTTGAGCAGTGATAAAGCCTTTTTTTTCAATTAATCAAGTGTTTCACAAACCCATTTCACACATGAGCAGAATCAGTGATAAGAGTTGCTGGTTTACCACATTGAGAATGGCTTGATAAATTGCCATCACCTCTGCCACCTGACTACTTCGGGGTCCTATTTTGTAGCCAGAAGAGTGTTCCAGAAGATCATTTGCCCAAGCAACCAACTCTTTCTCCCTGTCTTTTATAATAAGGTGTGTACACCCATGCACATAAACTGTGGGTATATCCAGACAATATTATCATTGGTGATTAGAGTTTTGTCTTCGATACATCGTTCTTCAGCACAATCGCACAAGTCTGTCTATCCTTGGGTTAGATTGTGCTTCTTATTTTGGCCATACCTGACCTCCACGGAAAGCCCTGGATGGCTAGAATTCAAGAAGTGATTCTTGAATTATAGACAGTCCCAGCTTGTACCCTAATACTTTTTAGATATTGCACTGGTTGGTTGGAGGTCTTTCCTATGATGTGCTCCCCATGGTTAAACAGGAGGTAGTTTTTTTTAACGCTGCACCATTGTCAGAAGTGCTTTTTCACAAACATTGAATTTTTCTTCAACGTGGGATAATGATTTGCTCACGTAGGAGATTACCTTGTTAAGTTTGTCATGTTTTTGGTTTAACACCACCGTCAAGCAGGTTTACGATAAACCAGTTTCTAAGAACTCCTGTTTTTTATGCAGTAAGCCAAACAAGGAGCTTTTGACAGGCATCTTCTCAATTACTTTACAGCCTCAGATTGTGCTTCACCCCACTCCCACTTTATCCCAGCCTTCAATAAGTGGACTAAAGATTGAATGATCTCTGCATAATGCTCATTTCATTTTCTACTAAAATTAGTCAGTCCAAGGAGGCTTTGCAACTCTCATGCAGAGTTGTGAGGTACTTTAATATGAGTAAGGCCTCAACCTTCTTTTTCTGGGGATTGGGACCCTCGGCTGTAACTTCCTGTCCCAGAAAGTTTACTCTGGTTTTGCTCCATTGTGTTTTCTAGATAAGAACATATCTGACTTCTGCCAGATGTTCTTCCACAGTTGATATTTTTATCAAACTATCGATGATATGATATGCTAAGTTATTTATAACGTGCTTAATACCCAGAGGTTTCTAAGCGCGGACCCAGGGATCGAACCTGTGTTGCTCTGTGTCACTTTGCTTCCAAGTCGAGCACGTTGCCGCTGAGCTATCCTCCCGAGACTAATAGGCCATCCAATCATCCACATAGGCCATGGGCCTCATTATGACCCAGGTGGCCATGGAATGAATGGTGCTGGTAAGGGACTGGCAACGTTCATTCTGGACCGCCCTATTGTGAGGTCTGCAGCAGGTCCTGCTAAGGAATGCCTGGTCAGACCAGGTGTCCTTAGCGGGACCTGCTAGCAGACGAGTATACTAACAACTGGCCCGTCATTAATGGGCCCATTGTTAGCATCCTCCCCATTCCCATTGACCCCTATGATATGATATATGATATTTTATTTATATCGCGCTCTTACACAGGTGTTTCAGAGCGCGACCAGGCAAAGGGAGGGGAACAGGGGAGAAAACAAAAACAATTATCTTACTAGGCCCAGTGACATTGAGAATGCGCAAGTGCATGGGGAAGGGAAAAAGGGGGAAAGTGCAGAGCATAGGAGAGAAACTAAATAAATAGTAAGTACATAAATAATTAAATAGAGTGTTAGCAGTGGTAGTGCCGCCTGAAAGAGGAAAAGGTGCTAGGTTAGTCAGATAGGGAGTATCTGATAAGTGCAGATGAAGAGTGGGTGGGGAACTGTGTGGGTACAGACACATGCCCCAGTGCAAGGGGTGGCCCGGAGGCAGTGCAGGGGGATGACAGGGTGAGCAGGTACCTGGGCTCAAATGGGGATGTACCGGGTCCGGGTCCAACAAAAGGGATTTACCAGGCCCTCCAAGGTCGGAATGGCCCTGTAAGGCCCCTTTTGCGGGTCCTCACCTGGTACCCAGTATGGGGGTAGCCATGCCGCTTTTACTCGTCTACCTCCATACTCGTAATGAGGCCCCATGTTTCCTATTTCACTCAGATCAGGCCTGGCCTTGTGAAGGAAAATGTTGAACTCATTTCCTAAATCGATGTATCCGAAGGCCGTATGGGTCAAAGTATATTGTTGCCCCCTGAAGGTAATTGAAAGCTTATATGAATCTTCCCTATTCATGGCTACTGTCCAATAACAGTTTATCAAGTCAAGGGTTGAGTACACTTTTGATCCTTGGATCTGTGCCAAATTTGAGAGGAATTTCTTGATTCTCTCCCCTCCCTAGGTTGAGTTTATCACATTTTTTTTAATCAAGGTCAGCTCTGATCCTGTTTGTTGCAAAGTAACTTGGGTATCGTTTAAGGTTACTGCTGTAACATTAATTTCTTGTTCTCCACTCCCCTGACTCTGTGCTCTATTGTCCTAAAATCTAATAGGCGGAACATTATTGTGAACATTTTGATTTTTCAGGGTGTTTTGTTTCTTTAGTGCAAGAAATTCTGATTAGGGTTTCCCAGGGAAACTTTCCCTTGATTTTGTTCTCTCCACTGTTGTAGGAGAGTGTATCTGTAGCCAACGATGGACCTAGAACCCAGTTACCATGAACTTATGCATGTATGAGTGTCAGAATGGTCGGTCTTTTGGAACACTGGCCTGGCCAGTGGGCCTCCTTTGTTGGTCAGTCTGTTTGGTGGGAGGAGGTGCATTATTCAAACCCCTTGACTCCAGATTCAAAGCAGGGGCACTCTTCGGCTTGTCTGCCACTTTTGCAGTAGTCAGTGTTGAAGATGATTTGGGAGTTTCGGGATTGTTTTTGTTTTCTACCGTCGTTTGGACCTCATACATCCTAGTATCTTGTGAAATCACCCATTCCAGGCCTTGCATAGCTTCAAAGTCCCTCACTAATTAGGTGAACATCTCTTGTGGGTGTACGTTGAAAAATTTTGTAATTAACTCCCTCCTGTTGGTATTTAACCGCCAAGAGGTCTGGGAGAAGGCATGCTGCAACATTTAATAAGAAACTGGTCCTCAACCCACACACCATATTGTATGCAGCTTTATGGGCCTCTTGTGGGTTTCTATGCAGAGAGAAACATTTATATATGGCTGCTTATATGTAGACCGTTTGTGGTGTTTTTGGTCCTCCAGCCCTGCAAAGAAGCTGGAAAACGCTGGGGGGAAGGTCCATTTGGCATACTCATATAACTCTAGATGTTCCCACATAGAATATTTGGCATTTTTATGATTTTTATTTATTTATTGGGTATTTATAATACGCCTTTATATCAAATGGTGTTTCAAGGCACATCAAGACAAAAAGGGGGAAGGGGTAACAGGGATGAAGAAAAACAAAACAAAAATGTTTCTACTAGGCCTTGAGACATTGAGAGGGGAAGAGGGGAGTGAGGTAGGGGAGGAAACATGGGTGAAGAAAACAAAACATAAACATTCCTACTAGGTCTTGGGACAATCGGATCACACTAGGGCTGTAACATGAAATGAAGGGGAGAGGGGGAGGAGGGGACAGGCAGGACATTGAGGAAGGAGCAATACTTAAGGAGGGAGGGAGGAGAAAGGTACATTAAGTGCAAAGTGAACAGGTTCAAACACAGCACAAGGCTGGAAATGATGAATGGGTGCACAAATTGGGAAATCCGCGCCTCATGATGCAGGGGGTTACATCAGGTATGCAGGTAAAGCAAGTAAAATGCAACATTGGAATGCCTCACATCAGGTGCAGGGGGCTACATCAAGTAAGCAGGTACAAGTAAATATAACAATGGAAAGCCTCACCCTAAGGTGCAGAGGGCTACATCAAGTAACACATCAAGGTTAAAAATGCAAAGCACAGCACAGGGCTGAGAAAAGTCATTCCAATGGTTGCATGTGGGTAAAAATCAAAACACAGCACAGTCTGCGAATGTCAATCCAGTGGTTACAGGTAGGTAAAATGCAAAACCCAGCATACGGATGAGAAAAGTCAATCCAGAGGTTACAGGTGGGGAAAAAGCAAAACACAGCACAGACTGCAAATGTCAATCCAGTGGTTACATTTAGGTAACATGCAAAACAAAACACAGCACAGGGCTGAGAAAAGTGAATCCAGTGGGTGCAGGTAGGTAGAATGCAAACCACAGCACAGGGCTGTGGTTTGGCTGTGACAAGAGCAGAGTCTGCACAGACAATAGTAGGACGGACAAGGATACAAGGACATAGTACAGAGTGGGTAAAACAGAGCTATCCTGATAGTTTATATGGTGGTGTAGTGCCAGTTAGAAAATCCTGCGAGCGCATACTGCGGGAATAGGTAGAAAGCAGCATTAGCACAAACAACTGACCCATATGTGTATGGAGAGACATAGGCCTTAATTAGGAGCCTTGCTGGGGGGGAGGGTCTGGTAGAGTCATAGTGAGCGTAATGGGCAGTGCATGTGGATCGGAGATAGAAGGCTCCTACCTTCTCCTGTGGCCCGCAGTGGTAGTAAGATGCTTGTTATATTGCGGGAAGGAGATTAGTAGAGGATCGGGTTTTCTAATAGGTAAACGAGACAAGCCCCTCCTGCCCGGTACAAATCAGTGCATGAATAGCGTGAAAGATCATACCTGCTGGCAAGGGATCAACAAGCAGTGATTTATGCTCCGGCGTACATAATGTTTGAATTTGTAAAAAAGAGGGAAGTCACAAACTCAGCGTGGACAGCTGTGAAAGCTTGGAAGGCTGCACAAGTGTGAACAGGAGTGCTGACCAGCTGAGCAGGTAAAGTTGATTATGCCAGAGAAAAGGAATGAGTTTACCAGCTTGACCGGCGGAGGCCACTGAAATAAAAATGATCTGGCCTTAGGCAACAGCCTTTGCCATAGGCCTGTTCTGCCTGCCGGTAAAGTGCAGCCTGCTGATTTGTGCTGCTGTTGATGCTGTCTTTTCTATGGGATGGCCTAGATGTATCCCCCAGTCTCCATGATTGGAAGAGACTTTTAAAATGCCTTTTCTGAGCTGAGGATTTTGTTTGTCTATCTCAGCCAAGGGGGCTAGATGATTTCTCTGCAGGATCATTTTCTGCAGTTCCAAATCTGTCAAACCTTTATATTTTTCCTTAGGTCCAGATGCATCTTTACTTTCACTCCTGTACCCTCCTGACATGCTGAATGGGGCATCCTCCACACCTTCTCACTGGTAAAAGTGAGAATGTATCTATCGCAGAAATATTTGGAAGAGAGAAAGTTAGGCACAACTCTGTCTGTCTGCCTATAGGGAATTCTGGATGGGTGGACTGAGGCCTTTGGCAAAACAGAATGATCCCCCCTGTCCAAAGTACTTGCATCTGATAGTTGTCTGTTGGGTAATTGTAGGGCCATTTTATAGTACCTTACTTCCTGGTGTAATTTTTTTTTTTTCCATAACCTTTTTCTGCTTACACTGGGCTAACTTCTCTCTCAAATCACGTATTGGCCTGATTAGCTTCCAGTGTTTTGCTCTGGAAAATGTGAAGGCATTGTGAATCAAGACAAAGACAACCTATTCAATGTTTAAATTAAACACCTTTATTAACTTAAATGTCAGGATGGTGTAAGGTTGAACTTGCCCTATGCTAAGGTGTGATTTCCCTACCGAAAGAAAACATTCTGTATTGAATGATACTTTTTCTACATTCAAGTTCATTTACTTATAGTTTGCAGCTGGTTCAATATTCAAAAACAATTAGCTTGCTATGACATTCCGTTTGGGAGATATCAACAGAAATATGAATCCAAAATAAAAAAATAATTCTTTATACAAAAAAATACATGACATCTGCAGTTAGGTCTACTCATAACAGAGCATCTGGTGGTCTTGCTGATAGTTCAGAGTTGGCAGTATTTATGACTTCAAAGTTGGTAGGGTATTTTGTAGTAATTTCAAGGCTGATCAGATCTTAGAAAACATTCTGTTTTGCCAAGTGTCAAGAATCCTTTCATCAATATGGCCTGGGAGAATGAAATAGCAGATTGGAAAAGACAGATCCACTGGTCAAATTGAATTCCTATTCTTTTTTTAAAATCTCAAGCCCACTACAAAGATGCATGCCATAAAGAAGTCTGCTTCGAAATGATAGCAAGTTTGGCCTTTGCATAATTTATGTTTATGTTTATTATTTGATAATGTGCACAAAACCCAGGGGTAGCCGGGCGCAGCAGGTACAAGGATACTTAAGCTTAGGTTGCATACAGAGGATAAGAAACATGTCAGTACAATGCATACATGTCAATACAAGCAATTGAAATGAGAGCTGCCATGTTACAGAATTGCAAAGTATATACAAAAAGGTAAAAAGGGTAAAAGCAGAATAGTCTTAGCCTGGGTTTCCGGAGTATCACGGCCGTTAGCCAGTTTTTTACCTTACATCTAAAGCTGGAGTAGGGTAGGTTATCTCTCAATGCAGTAGGCAATGCGTTCCAAGCCTGGGCAGCTCTGACAGGGAAGCTTGCCCCACCCGCTTTGGATCGTCTAAATCTAGGGGTTTCTAGCAGGAAGTGGTTAGTAGCCCTAGTGTGGTGGCTGGACAATTTTCTGGTCAGTCTGGCCGAGATGTAGGGGGGTGCTGTGTTGTTGAGCCCTTTGTGGGTGAGAGATAGTGTCTTGAGGAGGACTCTGTCGCTGATTTTTAGCCAGTGGTGGTCTTTCCTGATGTTGGAAATATGTGCTCTACGGGGTATGTCAAGGGCTGCTCTAAGAGCGTTATTTTGAAGGATTTCCATTTTATTTATGATAGTTTTATTGGCTCCTGCATAGAGGGCATTACAGTAGTCCAGCTTCGACATTACTAATGCGTTAGCTAGCGTGATGCAGTTAGTTTTGGAGAGGTAAGGTCTACAGGTCCTGATTAATTTACAGGTGTACGCTGTGGAGGCTGCCAAGGTATTAACTTGTTTTTTGAGAGATAGAGTGGAATCAAGGTAAAAGCCTAGAGTTTTTACCTCAGTTGCCACCTTGATTGTGTTACCCTCTATGTTGAAATTGCGATAGTTGGGACTCAGTTTTTTTAAGGTTGGAGTTGGAGCCCAAGATCAGTATATCTGTTTTGTTGTCATTTAGGCAGAGGCCGTGGGAGGCCATCCATGCCTGAATGAGGAGGTACATTTTGTTTACTAGAGCTATGTCTTCGACAAAGTTGCCTGATAGTGGTATGAGAATCTGCGTATCATCCACATAATTAGGATAGGTTACCCCTAATCTGTCAAGTTTGTCGAAGAGTGGCTTAGTAAAGATATTATACATTGTCGGGGAGACACATGAGCCTTGTGGGACACCACAAGTGATATAGATTTGGTCCGCTGCAGCTACAGGGGAGAATACTCTCATCGTACGGTTAGCTAGGAAGGATTGTACCCATGCTATAGCTTCACTTGAGAAATGGGCGGCAGACGCTAAGTGGTTGCATAATACTCCATGATCCACCAGGTCAAAGGCCGCTGATAGGTCAAGGAGGAGGAGCATAGCTGTACAACCTTTATTCTTCAACTCGTCGATTTGTGTCTTGAGGTCGATTAGGGCCGTTTCAGTACCGTGAAGTGGTCTGAAGCCAGATTGCCGTGAACCTAATAGTTGGTGTGTCTCCAGATAGTTTTGGATCAGGAGGTAGGCTACTCTATCGATGACTTTAAGGAGAAATGGGACCGTAGTAATGGGCCTGTAGTTTGTGGGGATTGCTGGGTCAAGTGTCTGTTTTTTGAGTAGGGGCAGTACCCACGATTCTTTGAGGTTTGTGGGTACAGTACTCATATTGAAAGAGGCGTTGATTAGTTTCGAGATGAAGGGTGCTAAATCTCTGGCTGCATCCTTGATGATTTGCGCAGGGCAGCTGTCGCCTTGGCAGTTCGATGGTTTAAGGGATAGAATGACCTTTTCAGTTTCCAGTATAGAGATATTGGTAAACCTAAAGGGTTTACAGTTGCTTTGGGTGGATGTGCTGGGTATCTCTTTCAGTGGGGTGGTGTGAATTCCACCACGGCTCAAGGAGGCTTTTTTCTTAGAAATTTTAGATTGAAGGGTTGTGATTTTATTTGCTAGGGCATTTTGGATGCTGGTGCACCAAGATTTGTCCTTGGGGACATTGTCTGTAGGGGCATTTGGGTTTTCCAATTCTCGGAGAATAGTGAAGAGTTCTTTGGAGCTCGAGTTGGCTTTACTGATTCTTTCATTGAATGAATCTTTTTTAGTTTGAATTATTTCCTTCTTGTATCTTTTGGCAAAGTTGGCAAGTGTGGTTTTATTGTCAGCAGAAGGAGTGTGCCTCCAGATAGCTGGAGTTTGCGTTTTTGGATGCGCATTTCTTTGAGTTGGGGAGTGAACAATGAATTAAGGTGAGCTTCACGTTTACTTTTATGGAATTTGATAGGGGCAATCAAGTCTAGAGCTTTGGCCATGGAGTTGTTGAATGACTCAACTAACTCGCTAGGGTTAGATTCACTGGAGCTGGCAGTGAGAGCTGGTAGGAGTAGTGGGAGTAGTTTTTCAGCTGTGATTTCTTTTTTGCTTCTCGTTGGCATGGGGGGTGCTATGTTATTCTTGTTAGGTTTGGGAGACTCTATGCTGGCTGTAAAGCATATAAGATAGTGGTCCGTCCATATTTGAGGTAGAATACTAGAGATGGTGATGTCACAGTCATGGTTAGCTATCCAGTTTAGTGTGCATCCTTTTATGTGTGTAGGAGCTAGGACTTTTTGAGTAATGTCATGATTGACTAAAATGGATTGGATAGATTGGGCTTGTTTGTCCTCAGCGTCATTAAAGCCCAGGTTAAAGTCACCTAGTAAAAGGAGCTGGGTGGAGTCTTTAATGCTATTAGTGAGGAGACTGGATAGGTGTTCCTCAAAGTTGCCTAGTGGGCCTGGTGGTCTGTACACTAGAAGTATCGTTAGTGTGCTATTGTTGGAGATCGGTATTTTAGCTGAGAGAAGGTCGCACAATGTGATTGCTGGGTGTGGGGTAAGTCTAGCAGCTAGCTGCGTTTTGGTTATGATGGCCAGTCCGCCTCCTCTAGTGTTGGGCCGGTCGACTCTTAGGATATTGTAATTGTCCAGTATGGCAGTCATGAGGGCAGGGCCAGCTGCATCATGGAGCCAGGTTTCAGAAACAGCAAGGCTATCTAAGTTGTCCATAGCCAGTATATCAGCTATTTCAGTATTGTGTGCTATAAGGGACTTAGCATTAATAAGGGCTCCTGATAATGTAGGAGTTGTAGTGGTATCTTTGGCAAATCTGGGACTAGGGTGGTTGGGTCTCCTCTGTTTGTGATATGGGTCACCTTGTGGTTCGGGACGATTTACCGTCGCTGAGGCTAGGGAGTTAGGATTAATGGCAGTAGAGGTACGTGTGGGTACTGGTGGACTGGTTCTTTTATTTTTGATGTCATGGCAACCAAGCTCTAAGTCGCAAGTTTCTCTCTTGCAGATTGCAGGGGGTGAGGTTGGTGAGGGCCATTATTGTGGTGATGGTTAGAATGGTCCAGGCTAAGGACCAGGATGTATACAGAAGGCAGGTCTGGAGGGTGCACATGTTGGGCGAAAAGGACACAGTGGCAGATATATTAGGCTGACCCAGTAGGGCCTGAGTTATAATTATGCTGATGCTTTAGCACCAAAGTTTGGCAGTCTTAGTCAGGGCTAGCGTGCCTATATACTTCAGTGGGGCATCACAAGGCAACACAGTTAAGCTAAAATGCACAGTGCAGCATCTAGATTTGGGCATCAGAGGTAGGCTACAATACACATGGCAACACCTAGATTAGAGGCATCACAGGGCATCACAAGGCATCACAGTTAAGCTAACATGCACAGGGCAGCATCTAGATTTGGGCATCAGAGGTAGGCTACAATACACATGGCAGCACCTAGATTAGAGGCAACACAGGGCATCACAGTTAAGCTAAAATGCACAGGGCAGCAGAGGTATATCCTAAGCATAGACTTTATCTATCTGTAGGCAAATCTAGAGTCGGATTACAGTATATAGGCATAAATACAATAGCATCTAAGTTCGAATTTCAATATACCGGCATGAAAGTGTTACGAGCATGCAATAAAGTAAGGTACAGAACGTTTGTCAGGGCTGCATAATGTAAAGGCAGGCAATAAGTATGGTGGCTCAGACGCAAAGCTTGCCGTCAAAAGGGGCACAGGTCAGATTTGACAGGCTTACACAGGCACATAAGGCAGGCAGTGAATAAGGTGCACAAAAACAACTCTTGCAGGCATAGAGGGGCACGCATTGGCGTTGCTAAGAGTGAGATGACATGAGTCGAATCAGGGTAATGGTATGTTAGCCTGGCCACGGGGTGGTAGACAGCAGTGCGTGCGTGCACTAGAGCAGGTGTAGCCGGGAAGTACTTGGTTACACTGCAATTGGATGGTACAAAAGGATAATGTTAGTAGATCAAGCAGCCAAATAGTGCTGCGTTCGGGTAGAGAAATACTCTACTTCCGGGGTAGCAGTGTCTAAAGCATCTTGCTCTGAGACCAACTGCTTGGGTTAGTTCAGGTGAGGGTCCTGTAACAGTTAATGCGGTGAATGTCTAGTTAAACGCACTTAATTGCATAGCTTGCGTGCCGGGATGAGAGAACTACAGTTAAATACAATAGTACGGTGATAGCAGTTTGACTAGGATCGGGCAGATGAGGCTTGCAGTGGGAGTCTACAGAAAGGCGTCGGCTCGAAATGTAGGGCTTGTTTGGGTTACACAGAACAGCAGAGACTCCGTGAATAGGCGGGGAGTCAAGCACATGGAGGGTCTCTCACCGTTGAAGAAGTCGTGCAGACAGTTGGACGTTCGCTAGGCATGGGTGCATGAAGGTATTTCTGGGCGATGAAGAAAAAACAAAATCAAGGGGCCTATAGTAGACCGCAGCCCGGCACGCTCGGTCAGCTCAGTCAGGTGCCTTAGTTCAGTGCCTTGCTTCGGAGCCGGCGTTCGCAGGACAGTCATTATCTTTAGGCTCAGCTTCACACAGACTCCAATTCCTTGAGGGGGGACATTTTCTGTTTTTCCATCTTGTTTGCCGGGGGTTGTGGAACGGAAGAATACATTATGGCAGTTCAAACCTATAACTGCTACTTTTTTCAGGCTGGTTTCATTCACAATTGTCACTTTTAAAGTTACATTTTCTGCTCACCTATAGTTCAAATTCTCCCAAACACTGCAGTTTATCCATTATGTTGACTCTTATCAAAGGTCCACCTTGTCACATCTGAAGGTTTCCTAATCCTAACACTTCACCTTTTGCTTGCAGGCTGCACCTTACAGGTTTGTTTTTAAAATGGCTACCGTCTGTTGCATCTTTTCTTTGAATTAGATGTCCCTACAGTTTGGGTTTGGTAGAAGAGTGGAAAAGGGAGGAAAGGGGGTCATGACAAAAGAGATGACTTCTTCTCTTACAATGCAGCCGATTTTTAACGGTCTCTCATTTACAGCAGGAGCTTCAAGAGGTGACGGGTGAAGCCTGCTTGCTGCTGCCACCACTTCATCCCCAGACTAAGAGGCCGATTCATGGAATAATTAGCGCGGCGCAAGTGGGCAAAAACGTGCGAATCGCAGTGGAATAGCGAAAATCGCAGTGCAATTGCGAAAATCGCACGAAAAGCAGCGCACGTCGATTCATGGAAGGCCGTGCGCGAGAAAACCAGCGGATGTGCGATAAAAAGTGCGCGGCGCACGTTGGCGCACAGGCCATCTAACAGCGTGCGCCAGGTCACTGCGAAAATCGGACAGGCCACAGCGAAAATCGCACATAGCGCGGCGCACGCAACAAAAGTAGGCGGAACACGGGCGTAACACTCGGAATGGGGAACAACTTGCCAAAACGTGGGCGTCACGGGGGAAGTACAGGGCACAAGTGCGCGGAACGCCCACACGCTCGCCTACAACACGTATTCATGGAATAGAATAGGGGAAAAAAGCGCACGCTCAAACCAGCGCACAGGCACAAACACGACCGCCACAAGAAAGCAGGCGGTAGCGTCTCTGCGGCTGTAAGAAATGTGCGCCAAAAGGTGCGCCAACAAATCGCACCTATATACTGCCATGATGAATGTCCCATACTGTGGCCCTCCAGGAAAAAAGACGTGCAAAGGGGTACCCACAAACACGGACACCCGCTGACAAAAAATACGTGTGCGTGTATACCGGGGTGCGCGGGAAGTCTAACACGCGATTTCAGCAGGGTACGTGCATCACAGGGGTTCGCGTGAAGTTTCACACGCGATCGGGTCTGGGGGAGCGGGCTACGTGTATATCAGGGGTTCGCGTGAAGTTCCACACGCGAACAGGCTGGGCGCGTGTATTTCAGGGGTGCGGGGGAAGTTCCACACGCGAACAGCCTGGGCGCGTGTATTTCAGGGGTGCGCGGGAAGTTCCACACGCGAACAGCCTGGGCGCGTGTATTCCAGGGGTGCGCGGGAAGTTCCACACGCGAATAGCCTGGGCGCGTGTATTTCAGGGGTGCGCGGGAAGTTCCACACGCGAATAGCCTGGGCGCGTGTATTTCAGGGGTGCGCGGGAAGTTCCACACGCGAACAGCCTGGGCGCGTGTATTTCAGGGGTGCGCGGGAAGTTCCACACGCGAACAGCCTGGGCGCGTGTATTCCAGGGGTGCGCGGGAAGTTCCACACGCGAACAGCCTGGGCGCGTGTATTTCAGGGGTGCGCGGGAAGTTCCACACGCGAATAGCCTGGGCGCGTGTATTTCAGGGGTGCGCGGGAAGTTCCACACGCGAACAGCCTGGGCGCGTGTATTTCAGGGGTGCGCGGGAAGTTCCACACGCGAACAGCCTGGGCGCGTGTATTTCAGGGGTGCGCGGGAAGTTCCACACGCGAACAGCCTGGGCGCGTGTATTTCAGGGGTGCGGGGGAAGTTCCACACGCGAACAGCCTGGGCGCGTGTATTTCAGGGGTGCGCGGGAAGTTCCACACGCGAACAGCCTGGGCGCGTGTATTTCAGGGGTGCGCGGGAAGTTCCACACGCGAACAGCCTAGGCGCGTGTATTTCAGGGGTGCGGGGGAAGTTCCACACGCGAACAGCCTGGGCGCGTGTATTTCAGGGGTGCGCGGGAAGTTCCACACGCGAATAGCCTAGGCGCGTGTATTTCAGGGGTGCGGGGGAAGTTCCACACGCGAACAGCCTGGGCGCGTGTATTCCAGGGGTGCGCGGGAAGTTCCACACGCGAATAGCCTGGGCGCGTGTATTTCAGGGGTGCGCGTGAAGTTCCACATGTGATTTGACAGTGTGGGTCCTCCCAGGTGTACCCTGTACACCCTCCACGGCCCCTGCAGGCAGCCCACACCACAGGGGACTACCCTGCATCCCTGGTCATGTCCCGCAGGCAGCCCACCCACCATGGGCATGCCCCCCAGCAAAGGCACATGTCTCCTTGAACTAATGAACACCAACTCATGTCCCCTTGCACCCCCACCCCCCAGCACTGTGGGGCACCTGCCAGCAGGCCCCCACCCATGTCCAACTCATGTCCCCCACCCCCCCCAACCCCCCAGCACTGTGGGGCACCTGCCAGCAGGCCCCCACCCATGTCCAACTCATGTCTCCCACCCCCCCCACACCCCAGCACTGTGGGGCACCTGCACGCAGGCCCCCACCCATGTCCAACTCATGTCTCCCACCACCCCCACCCCCCAGCACTGTGGGGCACCTGCCAGCAGGCCCCCACCCATGTCCAACTCATGTCTCCCACCACCCCCACACCCCAGCACTGTGGGGCACCTGCCAGCAGGCCCCCACCCATGTCCAACTCATGTCTCCCACCACCCCCACCCCCCAGCCACCAGGGTCACCCTCCACCAGGCCCCCACTCATGTCTCCCACCACCCCCACCCCCCAGCCACCAGGGTCACCCTCCACCAGGCCCCCACTCATGTCACCCACCACCCCCACACCCCAGCAGTGCAGGGTCACCCTCCACCAGGCCCCCACTCATGTCTCCCACCACCCCCACCCCCCAGCACTGTGGGGCACCTGCCAGCAGGCCCCCACCCATGTCCAACTCATGTCCCCCACCCCCCCACCCCCCAGCACTGTGGGGCACCTGCCAGCAGGCCCCCACCCATGTCCAACTCATGTCCCCCCCCCCCCCCACCCCCCAGCACTGTGGGGCACCTGCCAGCAGGCCCCCACCCATGTCCAACTCATGTCTCCCACCACCCCCACCCCCCAGCACTGTGGGGCACCTGCCAGCAGGCCCCCACCCATGTCCAACTCATGTCTCCCACCACCCCCACCCCCCAGCCACCAGGGTCACCCTCCACCAGGCCCCCACTCATGTCTACCACCACCCCCACCCCCCAGCCACCAGGGTCACCCTCCACCAGGCCCCCACTCATGTCTCCCACCACCCCCACCCCCCAGCACTGTGTGGGACCTGCCAGCAGGCCCCCACCCATGTCCAATCCATGCCCCCCTGCACCTGGGTCCCAACATTCCCCAATCATGTCCGTAATGCCCATCCTCCCCTGCCAAAAGGCCCAACCAACTATCACACCCACCCACATATCAAAGGCAATTACATGTTACACCCCCAATGTAAATAATGCAATTTAACACATGTCTGTCACACACAATGGCTGCAAGTGAATGACAAAACACCCAACATGACATGCCTGAAAGCAATGAGATGATACGACACATTGAAGATTAAAAAAATAATATGTATTGAACAGCAAATAAGAAAAAACACAAAGCAAATCAAACAAAACAAGATGAATGTCCAAGAAAAAATTCTGAAAAATTAAAATAAGCCAATTAAGAAGATCATCCTGGGTCCATGAGCCCTACCAAATTAAACCTAACTGACTACTAACTAAAAAGTGAACTATATACAAAAAAGTGGTGCATTGTCCAATCGCAACCAAAAAAAAATCAAAAAAACAAAGGAAACCTAACCCTAACTATACAACTATATACAAAGGCAGCGGGCTATTCGGACGGCTCACTGGTTGTTGTCATGGGCCAGGGCATCATCGAACTCCTGGTCAATGGCTTGGAGGCGGGCATGTTCCCTGGCCCCGAGGTCCCGCAGGGATAACGCAGTGTCAAGCTCAAACTCCCTGCGAAGACCCTCGAGGCACTCAGCCCGCCTCAGCGCCCTCCGCATGGAGTCCTCCGCCCTGACCATCGTGAGCCGTTCCTCCTCTGCCCGCTGCCGCTCCGCACCTATCCGCTGGCACAACCTCTCCCACACGGAAGCCACTCCCATTCCAGGGTTCTCCTGCCCTCCGGCCGATGCCTGCACCCCTGATGTTGATGGCCCCGAGCCATGATGCCTCCCACGTTGAGCCTGCTGCTGCCTCCGACGCAACTGCCTGTGCCAGCACGACGGCATCCAGGCTGATGGAAACCACCGACGCCGTCGTGCACGTGCCCTGCCCGATGATGCCGTCACATCCTCCATCTGCTGGGGTCCAGTTGCTCTGGTGTCCACCCCTGCTGGATCTCTGACTCCCGACTGTGGCAGGGATGGGATCCCCACCGAGCTGGCTGCATTGGTCGGGGCAGGTCCACAGGGGGCCCTGGTGGCATCTGGGCTGGAAGACGGCAAGGAGAACGACTGGTGGATAGCCTGCACAGAGGAGGAGAGGGCCGCCACATTGGCCAACACATGCAGGAAACCCCCGAACATGGCCGATCCCAATTGGGCCACGTCGGCACGGTGCACTTCGTGATGACGTGCGTGCTCCTCCCGGGAAGCACGCACGGCATCACGAATCACAGCCGTGCGCATCGCGACCCCAATCAGGACCTTCTCCGCACGGCCAGGGGTTCCCACGTCCGCAGGTGGAGGGGAGTCAGGTGACATGGACATCCCCTCTACCTGCGGACAGGCCTGGGACGGGGCATCCCTGCTGGTGCATGGTGGTGCACTCACAGGGTCAGGGACAGCGACATGCACAGGCCCCTCCACGGTGACCTGTGCTGCCTCCTGCCCCTGGCCCTGGACTGCACCACTTGCACCAGCAGGGATGCCCCCACCAGGCCCCATGTGTGCCCCAGTGGCGGCCTCCTCCTCCTCTGTGCAAACCACCAACCTGGATGGCTCCTCACCGTCTCCCACCGTAGCAGGCCCCTGTGGGGGCTCACCCACCCCTTCCGCTGCAGCCGTGGGGGCATCCCCGCCGCCTTGCTCCACAGCGCCGTCTCCGCCCTCTTCTTCACTAGCCGCTGCGTAGAGGGAGACAAAGAACACAAGCATCAGGGCACTGTACAATGGTCCCCTAGACAGGAAGCAATAGCAGATGAGCACCACTGTCAAAGTACACTTCCATCATGTCCCTCCACAACACATGGGTCAGTCCAGGCAAAACACACACAGTAACAGGCATGGTGCATGCCATGGACATTTCCATGCATGTCCAATGGACTCTTGAAACATTCAATGATATGTAACTCACATGCATCATGCCTCATGCCCATCACATGCACACACTTCACCTCAGTCACATCCATCTGGCCCCAAACACACCAAACACAGCGGATACAAGGGTAATTTGGCTGCTTTACTGAATCTCTGCATTGTCACACACATGTGTCATGCATCCATGGCATGCACAAGTCACAGACACGCAGGTCAGGCACACAGACATGGCTACCATATATGTACCTGGCATCAGCACCCATCCCTCACCCCCACCCATGTCCAGGTACAGAGACTGGCATGCTCTCATGTTCAAAATCTGAATAGGGCTCCCCATGCGGCATTTCAACACATGCAACAACCATGTGCATCACACATCACTGGTCGCACATGCATTACCATGATGTCCCTGCACACATACATGCATACATGGCCTATGGCACACATACAGGCAAGTATCATAGAACCAGCACACCGCAACATGCCCTGTCTCACACAGTAATGCATGGACACTTACCGCTCAACTCCAGACGGGCCTCCCTCTCAAGGATCTGGGCGTGGAGCGCTGGGCGTACGCGTTCCAGGACCCTCATCTGGATGGAACTCATGCGGCCCCGGCCCCCCTCCACGAGGCGCCGGGCCTTCACAAGGGTCCTGGACCTCAAGTCCTCCCAGCGCTTCTTGATCTTCAGGACGTCGCGGGTTGCCACCCCCTCCGCGTTGATGGCAACCACACAGTCGGCCCAGATCCTCTGCCGTCCTTCCTTGCTGGCGCGGGACGATCCAAAGAGGGCATCATACTGCCCCAGGACATGCTCCACCAGGACACCAACTTCGGTGACAGTGAAGCTGGTGCCCCTCTGCCCCTCTGGCCTGGGGTTGCCACTGGTGCCAGATGTGGAAGTGCCCGACATGGCAACCCCAGAGGCAGGTGTGGGTGGGCAACTGGGTCCTGGGGCTGGGCTGTGGAGCGATGTAATACCAGTCGGGAGTCTTCAGTTCCAGCAGGGGTGGACACAGCAACTGGACCCCTGCAGATGGCTGATGTGCAGGCACCAAATGGCAGGGCACGGTGGCAGCAGGCAGGCAGGCAGGCAGCAGCAGATGGCACGTGGGAGGCTGCTCGGGGCACTGGGGGGCAGTAACTCGGCCTTCTGGGCAGGAGCGTGGGCTTCCGTGTGTTTTCGCGTGGCCAGCTTGATACGGAGTGATTTGGCACGTGAAAATCCTGCACGTCATCGTGAAATCCGAGGAAAGGCCCTTAGCGCGTAAGCGCGTCAGCACGCATACGCGATTCTATTGGACCAGAGTCCCTCAGCGCGTAAGCGCGTCTGTGACGTGACCCGCACGGGTGTTCCCCACTCAGCACGTGATGACGGGGCACACGTGGAGATACTGCACGTCAGAGTGTCATCGCGTGTAATTGGACAAAAGTGCGCGTACACGCGATTGGCCTATGTACGAGTATTTAATGGGTGCGCGGCCACTTACACACGCAAGTACGTCAGCGAACCTGTATCACGTGGTGCGTGTGAATTTCCGCACGCTATTGGACTGGGAACTGGATTACAGGGGTGTGCGGGTCACACGCTGTATCCCGTGGTGCGTGTGAATTTCCACACGCTATTGGACTGGGAACTGGATTCCAGGGGTGCGCGGGTCACACGCTGTATCCCGTGGTGCGTGTGAATTTCCACACGCTATTGGACTGGGAACTGGATTCCAGGGGTGCGCGGGTCACACGCTGTATCCCGTGGTGCGTGTGAATTTCCACACGCTATTGGACTGGGAACTGGATTCCAGGGGTGCGCGGGTCACACGCTGTATCCCGTGGTGCGTGTGAATTTCCACACGCTATTGGACTGGGAACTGGATTCCAGGGGTGCGCGGGTCACACGCTCGCCTAGAACACGCGCTAAGCATAAATTGCGGACTTTAACAATAACAAGCTCAGACGCCAGGATGAACATACCGTTCCTAGCAGCAGTGGCAGTGGGCTACCAAAGGAGGAGGAGGAGGATAGTCAGGGCCAGAATATTCACACCCAGAACCAGCCTTTTCGGGATGCCTGATGACCAGGTGTATGGGAGGTACAGGTTTCCACCACACATCATACTGGACCTGGTGAGTGAGTGGGAGGATGACCTCACATCACCCACCCTGTGCTCCCAAGCACTCAGCCCCCTGGAGAAGGTCCTCAATGTACTGCACTTCTTAGCCACTGGATCATTTCAGCGGACAAGTGCCATAGTGGGTGGGGTGTCACAGGCCACCCAGTCACGCTGCCTACACCAGGTCTTGAACATCATGACTGCACGCCCATCAGTCCGCAGGCACATATACCTGCCCAGAACACCTGCAGAAAGGCATGCTGCCGCCCTGGATTTTTACGCAGTGGCACGATTCCCCAAAGTGCTAGGTGCCATCGACTGCACCCATGTGGCTCTACGTCCCCCCAGGGCATCTGAGCACATCTATAGGAACCGCAAGCACTGGCATTCCATCAACGTGCTGGTAGCATGTAATGCCAAGGGAATCATCACCTCAGTATATGCCAACTATCCCGGCTCCACCCACGACAGCTTCATTTACCGAATGTCCACCCTAAGCCGGGACCTAGAAGCTGGGCGGCATGGCGATACATGGCTGCTTGGTGAGTATGTATGCCACTGCACATGCATGCATGTTGGATACTGAGCAAGGTCACAACCTCACCAATGATACCAATCCCCACCTCCACAGGGGACAGTGCCTACCCTCTCAGCCCCCACATGATGACGCCAATTCGGAACCCCACCACGCCACACCAGGTAAGATTTAACACAGCCCACATTACAACCAGGGGCATAGTGGAGCGCACATTCGGAGTGCTAAAGTCACGCTTTCGCTCCCTTGACCGTTCTGGCGGGCAGCTGTTATACGCTCCCCCAGTAGTGTGCAGGATCATAGTGGCAGCATGTGTCCTGCACAACGTTGCAACACGCCGGGGCCTGGCCGTGGACATGGTGGTGGCCCCACATCCCCAACCACATGCACAGCCGCTGCGCATGGGAGGGGAAAGGGCACGGGGGGAGGCAGCCCGTACACAGCTAGTGGCTAATTACTTCACATAGAAATCACACCCCTGTGGAGTGCACACTGCCCTGGCACATTCCATCTGACAATCAATGATGACTCAACCTGACACTGATCCTGAATGTGTGGAGAATGAACCGGGAATTCCATGTCAGCCTGAGATTGTTCACCTGGAAGTGTCACAATGTGTGCATCCCTACCCACACAGACACCACCAATGCAGTTTTGTGAAGTTACACATTGAAGCAGCTAAAATGAATACCCACTTGCAAAATGCAACAAGAGGACAGTGCCATGTCAGCCAACCCAACCCCAGCACTGCCACACGACACACCGTGCCATGTCATGCTAATTGCAGGTAAACAAAGTAATCCCCACAACATGACATCACTCTCACTATGTACAGTGGCACTATTAGAAACCTGCAACACCTGAAATGCTCACAGCAATGCCGGACCAACAACATACTTGAGCACGTAGTACCATTAACATGACATCAAAAATGTTACATATTAGTAGTCTCACCACCTGGAAATGCCTGCACTCGCACCACTACCAACTGTGCAGTGTTGGCGCCATGTAGAGTTGTAGGTGCACTGCTGCCAACATGGTCCCCATCGCCAGACTAGAGGTCCTTGTGTGGACTTGAGGAAGGGACCTGCAAATTGGGAGGTAGACACAGAAGAAGAGTTACACATCAATGCAACATGCAGTGTACAACACAACAGCAATATGCACTATGAATGTATACACAGTATTGACTACAGACTGGCCACACAGCTCATGGGAGTCCAACGTCACTGTGTAATTCACTGTCACTTGGGCACACCCTTTGCAAGCCCATGGAAACGGGAAGCAGGAGGGGTGTGTGTGACTCAAACCCAAGCATCTGAACCAAATACATTACAAGCCTGCATGTGCCCAGCCACAATGCAGCGTATGCCCACAGGAACCACGGAAGCCAACACATCGAAGCCAACACATCGGAGCCAACACATCGGAGCCAACACATCGGAGCCAACACATCGAAGCCAACAGATCGGAGCCAACAGATCGGAGCCAACAGATCGGAGCCAACAGATCGGAGCCAACAGATCGTCCCAAAAAAATTGGGAATAAAAGAAATCAAAATAAAAATAAGAAACAATCAAAAATGGCCATTGATGGGCCCGGGGGGGTTGGGGAGGCCACCCAGGAGGTCCGAGGACAGGATGCACACCAGAACCCACCTGCGTGGATCCTGGGAAAATAAAACACCTCCATGGGCTCATGGCCCACACGGCTACCCTATTGTGGGAGTATCACTGCTGTCGCTATTATCACCCTGTGCAGCTGCATCCGGAGGTGGTTGCACTATGGGAGGCAGCCCACGCAAGGCCCTAGTCTGCTCCTCCATGGCTGCAAGCATGCGGGTGTGGTAGGTCTGGTTCTGGAGGATGAGTGTGCGGAGGTCCCCATGCAACAACTCACGGGATGCCCGGACCTCCGCCCTCGTTGCCTGCATCTCAGCTGAGAGCGTACGGGTGAGACGCTCCAGCTGCTGTTCTGTCCTTTGGTGTGTTGAAGCCTCAAGCTCAACAAGAGTCGTCCTGAGGTGTAGGAGCTCCTGCCTCAGGGCTTCCCTGTGGCCCTGGGACTCAATGGAGATGGCCTCCTGCAGAGTCGCCAGTGCCGCCCGCCTGTCCCTGTTGGACCCCAACATGTCCTCCCTGTGTGACTGGCAGATGGAGTCGGTTGCCTGCTCTAGTCGCTCCATCAGCCTTTCTGGGGGGACAATGGAAGTGGCCACCCTATCCATGGCCTGAGCCATCATCTCGGATGATGCAGCCTGTTGGGTAGCCATACCGTAAATGGATTGCTCCCATGCGGTATTGCCGGGTGGCGTACGGCCACCACGTCGGCGGGCACCACACCTGTCTGGGGCAAGGCGAACTGCGCCTTGCTGTGCCGGCACTGCCTGAGGCTGCAGGACTGCATTCCCCCTCTGATCTGCTGGCCCAGGAACAGGATCAGATGTCGCGGAGTGTGACCCTGCATCCGTAACCACCGAAGGCGTAGCTGCCAACACTGACATCCCCATGGAGGGTACTGACCCTGGTGCAGGTGGGTGAGACAGAACAGAATCCCTCCCTGGAACACTCACCTGCAACGGCACGTAGGTCTCATCCGAATCAACACCTGAGTACAGCTCGGGGGAGGTGCAGCCAGAGACACCCCTTGAGAGCACGACCTGCAGCACTTGTGGGTTCTCCCCCACCACCACACCACGTCCCTCACTGGTGGTTGGTCGGCCCTGGGACACCTCCTGGGTCTGCACCATCTCCACAACCCCAGCAGTATCAGGTGCGTCTTCCCCTGCAAAGACATGAAAACAAAGTAATGGAAACAGGCATTAGCACCATGGCACACATTGAGGGCTGAGAAGCAAGAGAACCAGTACTTGATTGACACATGTCCCACATGACTAAAACCCTCCCATGCATGCACCCTCACTGCGTATGAAGTGCAGGCAAATGGCACACACTGATGACACCAAGATGGAAGATGAACACATTTTCTGCATGCTGCCTGGCAGTGGCATCACACATTGGCCTGTGATTGGCAGGTGAAACACACATGCCATCACACAGATGGCATGTACCATTGCTATTGAGTGAAGATGGAGAGGAGGGCAGCACCTATTCATTCAGTCCAGTTCCCGCATGTAATAGCTTTTCTGATTCTAACAGGTCAGATTTTTCACCTGGAGCTGCCAGTCTGAAATGGTCAAATTGCACAGGGACATGTGTGTACAAATGATATCCAGGTAACAAAGTCACTCCACTTTACCATACCCATGTCAGACATGTGACTAGTGGACAGCGACATGCCTAGTGAAAGTGGTGGAATGCAAACAAACTGACTGAATGAACAGTGAAAAATAAGCAAATATGTTGTGTCAAGGTGACACTTCAAGGGCAACTGGCGTGCAGTTGTGCTAGATGTCTACTGTTGGCAGAAGGGATACTGCTATGGCCAAATGCAGCTGCGCAGGAAGTATTGCATGAAGCACATGGCTGACCCATACGACTGAGGCGCACACACTCTCACCTGGCACCCAAACAGAAGCCCTCACACACACACCATGCACATGGATGACACACACATGCATGTGCACTCACCGGACAATGCCTCGTAATCAGCCAGATCTCCCACGCCTTGGATCTGTTCCTCCGTGACGTAGGTCCCAGCGACTGACTCATGTGGAGTGAGTTCCATGTCTACTACTGGAGACCCACCTCCAGTCACTAGAGTTGCGGCATGACTTGAGGCCAGCTTACTCTTTGCCCTGCGCTTTAGGTCATTCCAGCGCTTATAGCAATCATTGGCTGTGCGCCTCACGATTCCAGGGGCACTTACGATGTCCGCAACGGTCTGCCAGTGTGCCTGGCGTTGTGCAGGTGTGGTCTTGGATCCTGCAACAACGACCATCTCGTTGTCATGTCCGGACACATACTCCACAAGTGCATTCAGTTCGTCATCCGTGAAGCTGGGCTTCCTGGACGGGCCGGACTGTGTAGCCGTGTCTGGGGCATCAGCCTGTGCCGGACGAGCACTCTTCCTCTTCCGCTTGGAAGGTGGTGGTGATCCTGAGTGTCCTGCGCCGCTCTGGACACTAGGGGCAGGAGCCCTGGTGGACTCTGTATCAGGAGTGTGGGATTGCACACTCAGCATGGGAGTTGGTGCAGGCATTGGCTCTAGTGTGATGGTGTCAGGGGGAATGTCAGCAGCATGGACTAGGACCGACACTGTCCTGGCTGGGTGTGTGAGGGCTGGGGTGGATGGAGCCGCAGCTGCCCCTGCAGCCACTCCGCCCTGCCTCCTTGGTGCAGCAGATGACCTTGCTGCCCCAGATCCACGTGGCATGATGGCATCAACGTGCACCAGCGCACGTGTCGTAGCCCTGCTGACCTGGAAGTCAGCCATGGAGTCAGCCAGGTCTGGTGCCACAATGGGCTGGTCCAACAAGGGCTGAGCATGGATGGTGTCAGCCACTTCAGCCTCAACGGGAGGGGGGGAGGGGGGGGGGATGATGGGTGCCCTTGACTGGTCCTCCACACATGGGGGGACAGGCTCACCCTGCAAGTTACGACCACGTCCCCTACCGGATCCACCACGGCCACCACTTGTGGCTCTTCCACCTTTGCCACCCTTACGGAATCCTCGCCTCCCAGCCATGGCACTGATATTAATGTGCGTATGGGAGTGGCTGTAGACAATTGTCCTGGGCAATTGGGGGTCAAAGGGGTTGGGTACCAGATGGTAATTGTACCCTAGTGCTCTAGCACGGCTGATTGTAACCCCTGGGGAAAGATGACGGGTCACGCAACGCACAGGAGGCCCAAAAAAGGGAGATGACGTGCACGCAACCCCTCCTAGACCACGTGTGCAGAAAGAAAAACCTGCACTACGCTGTGGCACCCAGTAACACAAGAATGAACGTATGCGTGTCACACGCAGCCTAGAATGACCTCTGAAGGGGTAGGCTACACACGGGGCAAGCACAGAAGTTGGATACGTGCGTGACTCACCGTCTGCCAGGTAAAAGAGCGTGAAGAATGAGCGCGTTTGGCTGGCTAAACCCCCGCCAAAAGAAGATGTGTACGCTGTCTGAGAAGACAGGACAACAGTAGAAGGGGACACTGTTTGAGGGAACAGGCCCAGGTAAACCAGTAAAAGAGAAAAAAGAGAAAAAGCTGTCAGAGGTAACAGGGAATACGAACTGGAAACGCCGTGAAGTAAATCGCGTGTGAAACGACAAGAAGTACAGAATTCACCCACTCGCTCTCCACGAAAAGCACGTACAAGGAAATGGTGTTCTACATGTACCTTATATACAGGCCCACACGTACAGCGTCACTTACGCGGCGTGTACGTTCACCAATCACACGCTTTGTCACTCCTGCGTGTAGATCCATTTTCACCAATCACACGCTTTGTCACTTCTGCGTGTAGATCCATTTTCACCATTCACACGCTTTGTCACTTCTGCGTGTAGATCCATTTTCACCAATCACACGCTTTGTCTCTTCTGCGTGTACATCCATTTTCACCAATCACACGCTTTGACACTGGGACGTGTCACGCAACAATTTCCTGCACGTGCAGGTGACTATAGGCGCGCATATGCTGTTGACGGGTTTACGCGCTAAGGGCCTTTGCTGACGTGTGGGATTTCACTCCCTATCAGGCTGTCCACGCGTTCACACACGAGAGACCACGCTCCTGGCCAGGAGGCCAAATTACTGCCCCCCAGAGCCCTGAGCACGCTCCCACCTGCCATCTGCTGCTGCCTGACTGCCTGCTGGCCACGTGCCCCACAGTGCTGGTGGGTGGGGGTGTTGGGAGACATGGGTGGGGGCCTGGTGGAGGGTGCCCCTGCACTGGTGGGGGTGGTGGGAGACATGGGTGGGGGCTTGGTGGAGAGTGCCCCTGGTGGCGGGGGGGTGGGGGTGGTGGGAGACATGGGTGGGGGCCTGGTGGAGGCTGACCCTGGTGGCGGGAGGGTGGGGGTGGTGGGAGACATGAGTGGGGGCCTGGTGGAGGCTGCCCCTGCACTTCTGGGGGGTGGGGGTGCAGGGGGACATGAGCAGGTGTGCAGGGTAGTCCCCTGTTTTGTAGGCTGCCTGCAGGGGCCGTGGAGGGTGTACAGGGAACACCTGTGAGGACCCACCCAGCCTAATCGCGTGTGATGATTCCCACGCACCCCTGTAATACACGTACCCTGGCCAATCGCGTGTTAAACTTCCCGCATACCCCTGTAATACACGTACCCTGGCTAATCGCGTGTTAAACTTCCCGCGTACCCCTGTAATACACGTACCCTGGCCAATCGCATGTTAAACTTCCCGCGTACCCCTGTAATACACGTACCCTGGCCAATCGCGTGTTAAACTTCCCGCGTACCCCTGTAATACACGTACCCTGGCCAATCGCGTGTTAAACTTCCCGCGTACCCCTGTAATACACGTACCCTGGCTAATCGCGTGTTAAACTTCCCGCGTACCCCTGTAATACACTTACCCTGGCTAATCGCGTGTTAAACTTCCCGCGTACCCCTGTAATACACGTACCCTGGCCAATCGCGTGTTAAACTTCCCGAATACCCCTGTAATACCCTACCCTGGCCAATCGCGTGTTAAACTTCCCGCGTACCCCTGTAATACACGTACCGTGGCTAATCGCGTGTTAAACTTCCCGCATACCCCTGTAATACACGTACCCTGGCTAATCGCGTGTTAAACTTCCCGCGTACCCCTGTAATACACTTACCCTGGCTAATCGCGTGTTAAACTTCCCGCGTACCCCTGTAATACACGTACCCTGGCCAATCGCGTGTTAAACTTCCCGAATACCCCTGTAATACACGTACCCTGGCCAATCGCGTGTTAAACTTCCCGCGTACCCCTGTAATACACGTACCCTGGCTAATCGCGTGTTAAACTTCCCGCAAACCCCTGTAATACACGTACCCTGGCCAATCGCGTGTTAAACTTCCCGCGTACCCCTGTAATACACGTACCCTGCCTAATCGCGTGTTAAACTTCCCGCGTACCCCTGTAATACACGTACCCTGGCTAATCGCGTGTTAAACTTCCCGCATACCCCTGTAATACACGTACCCTGGCCAATCGCGTGTTAAACTTCCCGCGTACCCCTGTAATACACGTACCCTGGCCAATCGCGTGTTAAACTTCCCGCGTACCCCTGTAATACACGTACCCTGGCTAATCGCGTGTTAAACTTCCCGCGTACCCCTGTAATACACGTACCCTGGCCAATCGCGTGTTAAACTTCCCGAATACCCCTGTAATACACGTACCCTGGCCAATCGCGTGTTAAACTTCCCGCGTACCCCTGATATGCACGTTACCCGCTTTGCGTTCCCTGTTTGGCAGCCCTGTAAACTGGTCCAGGGTTAGCGCAGCCCTTTGCGATGATTTAGCGATTTTGATGGCTTTTCCTTGCGCGAGGGCGTTCTTGGGGGCGTTACTGGCGCTGCTGCAGGGTCGCTGCGATACTCTGCGCCACGGCTGGTTTGGGAGCATGAAATCCATGAATACGCTGTGCGCGGAAATCGGTTTTAGCACACGTGCCTGGCGCAGTCAATCGCACGCGGACACTCTGCGCCAGCCGCTTGCGACACTTTTCAGCGAAATTCTATGAATTACCCTGTATGTGTGATAAGGGCAGGCAAAAGCAATAGGCCAGTGACTACTCACCGCTCATGCTGTAACACACAGAAGCAACGGAAGGGAAAACCTCTTCCCGTTCACCTATTTCTGTTCATCTCTCATCCCAAGGATAAGACACTGGCAAGAGTAGAGGGAGAGACCCACCCTGCCCTCTGTCAGCTGCTCCTGCTGTGACTGGATGACACTTACAGGGTAATTCATAGAATTTCGCTGAAAAGTGTCGCAAGCGGCTGGCGCAGAGTGTCCGCGTGCGATTGACTGCGCCAGGCACGTGCGCTAAAACCGATTTCCGCGCACAGCGTATTCATGGATTTCATGCTCCCAAACCAGCCGTGGCGCAGAGTATCGCAGCGACCCTGCAGCAGCGCCAGTAACGCCCCCAAGAACGCCCTCGCGCAAGGAAAAGCCATCAAAATCGCTAAATCATCGCAAAGGGCTGCGCTAACCCTGGACCAGTTTACAGGGCTGCCAAACAAGGAACGCAAAGCGGGTAACGTGCATATCAGGGGTACGCGGGAAGTTTAACACGCGATTGGCCAGGGTACGTGTATTACAGGGGTATTCGGGAAGTTTAACACGCGATTGGCCAGGGTACGTGTATTACAGGGGTACGCGGGAAGTTTAACACGCGATTAGCCAGGGTACGTGTATTACAGGGGTACGCGGGAAGTTTAACACGCGATTGGCCAGGGTACGTGTATTACAGGGGTACGCGGGAAGTTTAACACGCGATTGGCCAGGGTACGTGTATTACAGGGGTATGCGGGAAGTTTAACACGCGATTAGCCAGGGTACGTGTATTACAGGGGTACGCGGGAAGTTTAACACGCGATTAGGCAGGGTACGTGTATTACAGGGGTACGCGGGAAGTTTAACACGCGATTGGCCAGGGTACGTGTATTACAGGGGTATGCGGGAAGTTTAACACGCGATTAGCCAGGGTACGTGTATTACAGGGGTACGCGGGAAGTTTAACACGCGATTGGCCAGGGTACGTGTATTACAGGGGTATTCGGGAAGTTTAACACGCGATTGGCCAGGGTACGTGTATTACAGGGGTACGCGGGAAGTTTAACACGCGATTAGCCAGGGTAAGTGTATTACAGGGGTACGCGGGAAGTTTAACACGCGATTAGCCAGGGTACGTGTATTACAGGGGTATGCGGGAAGTTTAACACGCGATTAGCCAGGGTACGTGTATTACAGGGGTACGCGGGAAGTTTAACACGCGATTGGCCAGGGTACGTGTATTACAGGGGTATTCGGGAAGTTTAACACGCGATTGGCCAGGGTACGTGTATTACAGGGGTACGCGGGAAGTTTAACACGCGATTAGCCAGGGTAAGTGTATTACAGGGGTACGCGGGAAGTTTAACACGCGATTAGCCAGGGTACGTGTATTACAGGGGTACGCGGGAAGTTTAACACGCGATTGGCCAGGGTACGTGTATTACAGGGGTACGCGGGAAGTTTAACACGCGATTGGCCAGGGTACGTGTATTACAGGGGTACGCGGGAAGTTTAACACGCGATTGGCCAGGGTACGTGTATTACAGGGGTACGCGGGAAGTTTAACACGCGATTAGCCAGGGTACGTGTATTACAGGGGTATGCGGGAAGTTTAACACGCGATTGGCCAGGGTACGTGTATTACAGGGGTGTGTGGGAATCATCACACGCAATTAGGCTGGGTGGGTCCTCACAGGTGTTCCCTGTACACCCTCCACGGCCCCTGCAGGCAGCCTACAAAACAGGGGACTACCCTGCACACCTGCTCATGTCCCCCTGCACCCCCACCCCCCAGCAGTGCAGGGGCAGCCTCCACCAGGCCCCCACTCATGTCTCCCACCACCCCCACCCTCCCGCCACCAGGGGCAGCCTCCACCAGGCCCCCACCCATGTCTCCCACCACCCCCACCCCCCCGCCACCAGGGGCACTCTCCACCAAGCCCCCACCCATGTCTCCCACCACCCCCACCAGTGCAGGGGCACCCTCCACCAGGCCCCCACCCATGTCTCCCAACACCCCCACCCACCAGCACTGTGGGGCACGTGGCCAGCAGGCAGTCAGGCAGCAGCAGATGGCAGGTGGGAGCGTGCTCAGGGCTCTGGGGGGCAGTAATTTGGCCTCCTGGCCAGGAGCGTGGTCTCTCGTGTGTGAACGCGTGGACAGCCTGATAGGGAGTGAAATCCCACACGTCAGCAAAGGCCCTTAGCGCGTAAACCCGTCAACAGCATATGCGCGCCTATAGTCACCTGCACGTGCAGGAAATTGTTGCGTGACACGTCCCAGTGTCAAAGCGTGTGATTGGTGAAAATGGATGTACACGCAGAAGAGACAAAGCGTGTGATTGGTGAAAATGGATCTACACGCAGAAGTGACAAAGCATGTGAATGGTGAAAATGGATCTACACGCAGAAGTGACAAAGCGTGTGATTGGTGAAAATGGATCTACACGCAGGAGTGACAAAGCGTGTGATTGGTGAACGTACACGCCGCGTAAGTGACGCTGTACGTGTGGGCCTGTATATAAGGTACATGTAGAACACCATTTCCTTGTACGTGCTTTTCGTGGAGAGCGAGTGGGTGAATTCTGTACTTCTTGTCGTTTCACACGCGATTTACTTCACGGCGTTTCCAGTTCGTATTCCCTGTTACCTCTGACAGCTTTTTCTCTTTTTTCTCTTTTACTGGTTTACCTGGGCCTGTTCCCTAAAACAGTGTCCCCTTCTACTGTTGTCCTGTCTTCTCAGACAGCGTACACATCTTCTTTTGGCGGGGGTTTAGCCAGCCAAACGCGCTCATTCTTCACGCTCTTTTACCTGGCAGACGGTGAGTCACGCACGTATCCAACTTCTGTGCTTGCCCCGTGTGTAGCCTACCCCTTCAGAGGTCATTCTAGGCTGCGTGTGACACGCATACGTTCATTCTTGTGTTACTGGGTGCCACAGCGTAGTGCAGGTTTTTCTTTCTGCACACGTGGTCTAGGAGGGGTTGCGTGCACGTCATCTCCCTTTTTTGGGCCTCCTGTGCGTTGCGTGACCCGTCATCTTTCCCCAGGGGTTACAATCAGCCGTGCTAGAGCACTAGGGTACAATTACCATCTGGTACCCAACCCCTTTGACCCCCAATTGCCCAGGACAATTGTCTACAGCCACTCCCATACGCACATTAATATCAGTGCCATGGCTGGGAGGCGAGGATTCCGTAAGGGTGGCAAAGGTGGAAGAGCCACAAGTGGTGGCCGTGGTGGATCCGGTAGGGGACGTGGTCGTAACTTGCAGGGTGAGCCTGTCCCCCCATGTGTGGAGGACCAGTCAAGGGCACCCATCATCCCCCCCCCCTCCCCCCCTCCCGTTGAGGCTGAAGTGGCTGACACCATCCATGCTCAGCCCTTGTTGGACCAGCCCATTGTGGCACCAGACCTGGCTGACTCCATGGCTGACTTCCAGGTCAGCAGGGCTACGACACGTGCGCTGGTGCACGTTGATGCCATCATGCCACGTGGATCTGGGGCAGCAAGGTCATCTGCTGCACCAAGGAGGCAGGGCGGAGTGGCTGCAGGGGCAGCTGCGGCTCCATCCACCCCAGCCCTCACACACCCAGCCAGGACAGTGTCGGTCCTAGTCCATGCTGCTGACATTCCCCCTGACACCATCACACTAGAGCCAATGCCTGCACCAACTCCCATGCTGAGTGTGCAATCCCACACTCCTGATACAGAGACCACCAGGGCTCCTGCCCCTAGTGTCCAGAGCGGCGCAGGACACTCAGGATCACCACCACCTTCCAAGCGGAAGAGGAAGAGTGCTCGTCCGGCACAGGCTGATGCCCCAGACACGGCTACACAGTCCGGCCCGTCCAGGAAGCCCAGCTTCACGGATGACGAACTGAATGCACTTGTCGAGTATGTGTACGGACATGACAACGAGATGGTCATTGTTGCAGGATCCAAGACCACACCTGCACAACGCCAGGCACACTGGCAGACCGTTGCGGACATCGTAAGTGCCCTTGGAATCGTGAGGCGCACAGCCAATGATTGCTATAAGCGCTGGAATGACCTAAAGCGCAGGGCAAAGAGTAAGCTGGCCTCAAGTCATGCCGCAACTCTAGTGACTGGAGGTGGGTCTCCAGTAGTAGACATGGAACTCACTCCACATGAGTCAGTCGCTGGGACCTACGTCACGGAGGAACAGATCCAAGGCGTGGGAGATCTGGCTGATTACGAGGCATTGTCCGGTGAGTGCACATGCATGTGTGTGTCATCCATGTGCATGGTGTGTGTGTGAGGGCTTCTGTTTGGGTGCCAGGTGAGAGTGTGTGCGCCTCAGTCGTATGGGTCAGCCATGTGCTTCATGCAATACTTCCTGCGCAGCTGCATTTGGCCATAGCAGTATCCCTTCTGCCAACAGTAGACATCTAGCACAACTGCACGCCAGTTGCCCTTGAAGTGTCACCTTGACACAACATATTTGCTTATTTTTCACTGTTCATTCAGTCAGTTTGTTTGCATTCCACCACTTTCACTAGGCATGTCGCTGTCCACTAGTCACATGTCTGACATGGGTATGGTAAAGTGGAGTGACTTTGTTACCTGGATATCATTTGTACACACATGTCCCTGTGCAATTTGACCATTTCAGACTGGCAGCTCTAGGTGAAAAATCTGACCTGTTAGAATCAGAAAAGCTATTACATGCGGGAACTGGACTGAATGAATAGGTGCTGCCCTCCTCTCCATCTTCACTCAATAGCAATGGTACATGCCATCTGTGTGATGGCATGTGTGTTTCACCTGCCAATCACAGGCCAATGTGTGATGCCACTGCCAGGCAGCATGCAGAAAATTTGTTCATCTTCCATCTTGGTGTCATCAGTGTGTGCCATTTGCCTGCACTTCATACGCAGTGAGGGTGCATGCATGGGAGGGTTTTAGTCATGTGGGACATGTGTCAATCAAGTACTGGTTCTCTTGCTTCTCAGCCCTCAATGTGTGCCATGGTGCTAATGCCTGTTTCCATTACTTTGTTTTCATGTCTTTGCAGGGGAAGACGCACCTGATACTGCTGGGGTTGTGGAGATGGTGCAGACCCAGGAGGTGTCCCAGGGCCGACCAACCACCAGTGAGGGACGTGGTGTGGTGGTGGGGGAGAACCCACAAGTGCTGCAGGTCGTGCTCTCAAGGGGTGTCTCTGGCTGCACCTCCCTCGAGCTGTACTCAGGTGTTGATTCGGATGAGACCTACGTGCCGTCGCAGGTGAGTGTTCCAGGGAGGGATTCTGTTCTGTCTCACCCACCTGCACCAGGGTCAGTACCCTCCATGGGGATGTCAGTGTTGGCAGCTACGCCTTCGGTGGTTACGGATGCAGGGTCACACTCCGCGACATCTGATCCTGTTCCTGGGCCAGCAGATCAGAGGGGGAATGCAGTCCTGCAGCCTCAGGCAGTGCCGGCACAGCAAGGCGCAGTTCGCCTTGCCCCAGACAGGTGTGGTGCCCGCCGACGTGGTGGCCGTACGCCACCCGGCAATACCGCATGGGAGCAATCCATTTACGGTATGGCTACCCAACAGGCTGCATCATCCGAGATGATGGCTCAGGCCATGGATAGGGTGGCCACTTCCATTGTCCCCCCAGAAAGGCTGATGGAGCGACTAGAGCAGGCAACCGACTCCATCTGCCAGTCACACAGGGAGGACATGTTGGGGTCCAACAGGGACAGGCGGGCGGCACTGGCGACTCTGCAGGAGGCCATCTCCATTGAGTCCCAGGGCCACAGGGAAGCCCTGAGGCAGGAGCTCCTACACCTCAGGACGACTCTTGTTGAGCTTGAGGCTTCAACACACCAAAGGACAGAACAGCAGCTGGAGCGTCTCACCCGTACGCTCTCAGCTGAGATGCAGGCAACGAGGGCGGAGGTCCGGGCATCCCGTGAGTTGTTGCATGGGGACCTCCGCACACTCATCCTCCAGAACCAGACCTACCACACCCGCATGCTTGCAGCCATGGAGGAGCAGACTAGGGCCTTGCGTGGGCTGCCTCCCATAGTGCAACCACCTCCGGATGCAGCTGCACAGGGTGATAATAGCGACAGCAGTGATACTCCCACAATAGGGTAGCCGTGTGGGCCATGAGCCCATGGAGGTGTTTTATTTTCCCAGGATCCACGCAGGTGGGTTCTGGTGTGCATCCTGTCCTCGGACCTCCTGGGTGGCCTCCCCAACCCCCCCGGGCCCATCAATGGCCATTTTTGATTGTTTCTTATTTTTATTTTTATTTTGATTTCTTTTATTCCCAATTTTTTTGGGACGATCTGTTGGCTTCGATCTGTTGGCTCCGATCTGTTGGCTCCGATCTGTTGGCTCCGATCTGTTGGCTTCGATGTGTTGGCTCCGATGTGTTGGCTCCGATGTGTTGGCTCCGATGTGTTGGCTTCGATGTGTTGGCTTCCGTGGTTCCTGTGGGCATACGCTGCATTGTGGCTGGGCACATGCAGGCTTGTAATGTATTTGGTTCAGATGCTTGGGTTTGAGTCACACACACCCCTCCTGCTTCCCGTTTCCATGGGCTTGCAAAGGGTGTGCCCAAGTGACAGTGAATTACACAGTGACGTTGGACTCTCATGAGCTGTGTGGCCAGTCTGTAGTCAATACTGTGTATACATTCATAGTGCATATTGCTGTTGTGTTGTACACTGCATGTTGCATTGATGTGTAACTCTTCTTCTGTGTCTACCTCCCAATTTGCAGGTCCCTTCCTCAAGTCCACACAAGGACCTCTAGTCTGGCGATGGGGACCATGTTGGCAGCAGTGCACCTACAACTCTACATGGCGCCAACACTGCACAGTTGGTAGTGGTGGGAGTGCAGGCATTTCCAGGTGGTGAGACTACTAATATGTAACATTTTTGATGTCATGTTAATGGTACTACGTGCTCAAGTATGTTGTTGGTCCGGCATTGCTGTGAGCATTTCAGGTGTTGCAGGTTTCTAATAGTGCCACTGTACATAGTGAGAGTGATGTCATGTTGTGGGGATTACTTTGTTTACCTGCAATTAGCATGACATGGCACGGTGTGTCGTGTGGCAGTGCTGGGGTTGGGTTGGCTGACATGGCACTGTCCTCTTGTTGCATTTTGCAAGTGGGTATTCATTTTAGCTGCTTCAATGTGTAACTTCACAAAACTGCATTGGTGGTGTCTGTGTGGGTAGGGATGCACACATTGTGACACTTCCAGGTGAACAATCTCAGGCTGACATGGAATTCCCGGTTCATTCTCCACACATTCAGGATCAGTGTCAGGTTGAGTCATCATTGATTGTCAGATGGAATGTGCCAGGGCAGTGTGCACTCCACAGGGGTGTGATTTCTATGTGAAGTAATTAGCCACTAGCTGTGTACGGGCTGCCTCCCCCCGTGCCCTTTCCCCTCCCATGCGCAGCGGCTGTGCATGTGGTTGGGGATGTGGGGCCACCACCATGTCCACGGCCAGGCCCCGGCGTGTTGCAACGTTGTTCAGGACACATGCTGCCACTATGATCCTGCACACTACGGGGGGAGCGTATAACAGCTGCCCGCCAGAACGGTCAAGGGAGCGAAAGCGTGACTTTAGCACTCCGAATGTGCGCTCCACTATGCCCCTGGTTGTAATGTGGGCTGTGTTAAATCTTAACTGGGGTGGCGTGGTGGGGTTCCGAATTGGCGTCATCATGTGGGGGCTGAGAGGGTAGGCACTGTCCCCTGTGGAGGTGGGGATTGGTATCATTGGTGAGGTTGTGACCTTGCTCAGTATCCAACATGCATGCATGTGCAGTGGCATACATACTCACCAAGCAGCCATGTATCGCCATGCCGCCCAGCTTCTAGGTCCCGGCTTAGGGTGGACATTCGGTAAATGAAGCTGTCGTGGGTGGAGCCGGGATAGTTGGCATATACTGAGGTGATGATTCCCTTGGCATTACATGCTACCTGCACGTTGATGGAATGCCAGTGCTTGCGGTTCCTATAGATGTGCTCAGATGCCCTGGGGGGACGTAGAGCCACATGGGTGCAGTCGATGGCACCTAGCACTTTGGGGAATCGTGCCACTGCGTAAAAATCCAGGGCGGCAGCATGCCTTTCTGCAGGTGTTCTGGGCAGGTATATGTGCCTGCGGACTGATGGGCGTGCAGTCATGATGTTCAAGACCTGGTGTAGGCAGCGTGACTGGGTGGCCTGTGACACCCCACCCACTATGGCACTTGTCCGCTGAAATGATCCAGTGGCTAAGAAGTGCAGTACATTGAGGACCTTCTCCAGGGGGCTGAGTGCTTGGGAGCACAGGGTGGGTGATGTGAGGTCATCCTCCCACTCACTCACCAGGTCCAGTATGATGTGTGGTGGAAACCTGTACCTCCCATACACCTGGTCATCAGGCATCCCGAAAAGGCTGGTTCTGGGTGTGAATATTCTGGCCCTGACTATCCTCCTCCTCCTCCTTTGGTAGCCCACTGCCACTGCTGCTAGGAACGGTATGTTCATCCTGGCGTCTGAGCTTGTTATTGTTAAAGTCCGCAATTTATGCTTAGCGCGTGTTCTAGGCGAGCGTGTGACCCGCGCACCCCTGGAATCCAGTTCCCAGTCCAATAGCGTGTGGAAATTCACACGCACCACGGGATACAGCGTGTGACCCGCGCACCCCTGGAATCCAGTTCCCAGTCCAATAGCGTGTGGAAATTCACACGCACCACGGGATACAGCGTGTGACCCGCGCACCCCTGGAATCCAGTTCCCAGTCCAATAGCGTGTGGAAATTCACACGCACCACGGGATACAGCGTGTGACCCGCGCACCCCTGGAATCCAGTTCCCAGTCCAATAGCGTGTGGAAATTCACACGCACCACGGGATACAGCGTGTGACCCGCGCACCCCTGGAATCCAGTTCCCAGTCCAATAGCGTGTGGAAATTCACACGCACCACGGGATACAGCGTGTGACCCGCACACCCCTGGAATCCAGTTCCCAGTCCAATAGCGTGCGGAAATTCACACGCACCACGTGATACAGGTTCGCTGACGTACTTGCGTGTGTAAGTGGCCGCGCACCCATTAAATACACGTACATAGGCCAATCGCGTGTACGCGCACTTTTGTCCAATTACACGCGATGACACTCTGACGTGCAGTATCTCCACGTGTGCCCCGTCATCACGTGCTGAGTGGGGAACACCCGTGCGGGTCACGTCACAGACGCGCTTACGCGCTGAGGGACTCTGGTCCAATAGAATCGCGTATGCGTGCTGACGCGCTTACGCGCTAAGGGCCTTTCCTCGGATTTCACGCTGACGTGCAGGATTTTCACGTGCCAAATCACTCCGTATCAAGCTGGCCACGCGAAAACACACGGAAGCCCACGCTCCTGCCCAGAAGGCCGAGTTACTGCCCCCCAGTGCCCCGAGCAGCCTCCCACGTGCCATCTGCTGCTGCCTGCCTGCCTGCCTGCCTGCCTGCTGCCACCGTGCCCTGCCATTTGGTGCCTGCACATCAGCCATCTGCAGGGGTCCAGTTGCTGTGTCCACCCCTGCTGGAACTGAAGACTCCCGACTGGTATTACATCGCTCCACAGCCCAGCCCCAGGACCCAGTTGCCCACCCACACCTGCCTCTGGGGTTGCCATGTCGGGCACTTCCACATCTGGCACCAGTGGCAACCCCAGGCCAGAGGGGCAGAGGGGCACCAGCTTCACTGTCACCGAAGTTGGTGTCCTGGTGGAGCATGTCCTGGGGCAGTATGATGCCCTCTTTGGATCGTCCCGCGCCAGCAAGGAAGGACGGCAGAGGATCTGGGCCGACTGTGTGGTTGCCATCAACGCGGAGGGGGTGGCAACCCGCGACGTCCTGAAGATCAAGAAGCGCTGGGAGGACTTGAGGTCCAGGACCCTTGTGAAGGCCCGGCGCCTCGTGGAGGGGGGCCGGGGCCGCATGAGTTCCATCCAGATGAGGGTCCTGGAACGCGTACGCCCAGCGCTCCACGCCCAGATCCTTGAGTGGGAGGCCCGTCTGGAGTTGAGCGGTAAGTGTCCATGCATTACTGTGTGAGACAGGGCATGTTGCGGTGTGCTGGTTCTATGATACTTGCCTGTATGTGTGCCATAGGCCATGTATGCATGTATGTGTGCAGGGACATCATGGTAATGCATGTGCGACCAGTGATGTGTGATGCACATGGTTGTTGCATGTGTTGAAATGCCGCATGGGGAGCCCTATTCAGATTTTGAACATGAGAGCATGCCAGTCTCTGTACCTGGACATGGGTGGGGGTGAGGGATGGGTGCTGATGCCAGGTACATATATGGTAGCCATGTCTGTGTGCCTGACCTGCGTGTCTGTGACTTGTGCATGCCATGGATGCATGACACATGTGTGTGACAATGCAGAGATTCAGTAAAGCAGCCAAATTACCCTTGTATCCGCTGTGTTTGGTGTGTTTGGGGCCAGATGGATGTGACTGAGGTGAAGTGTGTGCATATGATGGGCATGAGGCATGATGCATGTGAGTTACATATCATTGAATGTTTCAAGAGTCCATTGGACATGCATGGAAATGTCCATGGCATGCACCATGCCTGTTACTGTGTGTGTTTTGCCTGGACTGACCCATGTGTTGTGGAGGGACATGATGGAAGTGTACTTTGACAGTGGTGCTCATCTGCTATTGCTTCCTGTCTAGGGGACCATTGTACAGTGCCCTGATGCTTGTGTTCTTTGTCTCCCTCTACGCAGCGGCTAGTGAAGAAGAGGGCGGAGACGGCGCTGTGGAGCAAGGCGGCGGGGATGCCCCCACGGCTGCAGCGGAAGGGGTGGGTGAGCCCCCACAGGGGCCTGCTACGGTGGGAGACGGTGAGGAGCCATCCAGGTTGGTGGTTTGCACAGAGGAGGAGGAGGCCGCCACTGGGGCACACATGGGGCCTGGTGGGGGCATCCCTGCTGGTGCAAGTGGTGCAGTCCAGGGCCAGGGGCAGGAGGCAGCACAGGTCACCGTGGAGGGGCCTGTGCATGTCGCTGTCCCTGACCCTGTGAGTGCACCACCATGCACCAGCAGGGATGCCCCGTCCCAGGCCTGTCCGCAGGTAGAGGGGATGTCCATGTCACCTGACTCCCCTCCACCTGCGGACGTGGGAACCCCTGGCCGTGCGGAGAAGGTCCTGATTGGGGTCGCGATGCGCACGGCTGTGATTCGTGATGCCGTGCGTGCTTCCCGGGAGGAGCACGCACGTCATCACGAAGTGCACCGTGCCGACGTGGCCCAATTGGGATCGGCCATGTTCGGGGGTTTCCTGCATGTGTTGGCCAATGTGGCGGCCCTCTCCTCCTCTGTGCAGGCTATCCACCAGTCGTTCTCCTTGCCGTCTTCCAGCCCAGATGCCACCAGGGCCCCCTGTGGACCTGCCCCGACCAATGCAGCCAGCTCGGTGGGGATCCCATCCCTGCCACAGTCGGGAGTCAGAGATCCAGCAGGGGTGGACACCAGAGCAACTGGACCCCAGCAGATGGAGGATGTGACGGCATCATCGGGCAGGGCACGTGCACGACGGCGTCGGTGGTTTCCATCAGCCTGGATGCCGTCGTGCTGGCACAGGCAGTTGCGTCGGAGGCAGCAGCAGGCTCAACGTGGGAGGCATCATGGCTCGGGGCCATCAACATCAGGGGTGCAGGCATCGGCCGGAGGGCAGGAGAACCCTGGAATGGGAGTGGCTTCCGTGTGGGAGAGGTTGTGCCAGCGGATAGGTGCGGAGCGGCAGCGGGCAGAGGAGGAACGGCTCACGATGGTCAGGGCGGAGGACTCCATGCGGAGGGCGCTGAGGCGGGCTGAGTGCCTCGAGGGTCTTCGCAGGGAGTTTGAGCTTGACACTGCGTTATCCCTGCGGGACCTCGGGGCCAGGGAACATGCCCGCCTCCAAGCCATTGACCAGGAGTTCGATGATGCCCTGGCCCATGACAACAACCAGTGAGCCGTCCGAATAGCCCGCTGCCTTTGTATATAGTTGTATAGTTAGGGTTAGGTTTCCTTTGTTTTTTTGATTTTTTTTTGGTTGCGATTGGACAATGCACCACTTTTTTGTATATAGTTCACTTTTTAGTTAGTAGTCAGTTAGGTTTAATTTGGTAGGGCTCATGGACCCAGGATGATCTTCTTAATTGGCTTATTTTAATTTTTCAGAATTTTTTCTTGGACATTCATCTTGTTTTGTTTGATTTGCTTTGTGTTTTTTCTTATTTGCTGTTCAATACATATTATTTTTTTAATCTTCAATGTGTCGTATCATCTCATTGCTTTCAGGCATGTCATGTTGGGTGTTTTGTCATTCACTTGCAGCCATTGTGTGTGACAGACATGTGTTAAATTGCATTATTTACATTGGGGGTGTAACATGTAATTGCCTTTGATATGTGGGTGGGTGTGATAGTTGGTTGGGCCTTTTGGCAGGGGAGGATGGGCATTACGGACATGATTGGGGAATGTTGGGACCCAGGTGCAGGGGGGCATGGATTGGACATGGGTGGGGGCCTGCTGGCAGGTCCCACACAGTGCTGGGGGTGGGGGTGGTGGGAGACATGAGTGGGGGCCTGGTGGAGGGTGACCCTGGTGGCTGGGGGGTGGGGGTGGTGGTAGACATGAGTGGGGGCCTGGTGGAGGGTGACCCTGGTGGCTGGGGGGTGGGGGTGGTGGGAGACATGAGTTGGACATGGGTGGGGGCCTGCTGGCAGGTGCCCCACAGTGCTGGGGGGTGGGGGTGGTGGGAGACATGAGTTGGACATGGGTGGGGGCCTGCTGGCAGGTGCCCCACAGTGCTGGGGGGTGGGGGGGGTGGGGGACATGAGTTGGACATGGGTGGGGGCCTGCTGGCAGGTGCCCCACAGTGCTGGGGGGTGGGGGGGGTGGGGGACATGAGTTGGACATGGGTGGGGGCCTGCTGGCAGGTGCCCCACAGTGCTGGGGGGTGGGGGTGGTGGGAGACATGAGTGGGGGCCTGGTGGAGGGTGACCCTGCACTGCTGGGGTGTGGGGGTGGTGGGTGACATGAGTGGGGGCCTGGTGGAGGGTGACCCTGGTGGCTGGGGGGTGGGGGTGGTGGGAGACATGAGTGGGGGCCTGGTGGAGGGTGACCCTGGTGGCTGGGGGGTGGGGGTGGTGGGAGACATGAGTTGGCCATGGGTGGGGGCCTGCTGGCAGGTGCCCCACAGTGCTGGGGTGTGGGGGTGGTGGGAGACATGAGTTGGACATGGGTGGGGGCCTGCTGGCAGGTGCCCCACAGTGCTGGGGGGTGGGGGTGGTGGGAGACATGAGTTGGACATGGGTGGGGGCCTGCTGGCAGGTGCCCCACAGTGCTGGGGGGTGGGGGGGGTGGCGGACATGAGTTGGACATGGGTGGGGGCCTGCTGGCAGGTGCCCCACAGTGCTGGGGGGTGGGGGTGCAAGGGGACATGAGTTGGTGTTCATTAGTTCAAGGAGACATGTGCCTTTGCTGGGGGGCATGCCCATGGTGGGTGGGCTGCCTGCGGGACATGACCAGGGATGCAGGGTAGTCCCCTGTGGTGTGGGCTGCCTGCAGGGGCCGTGGAGGGTGTACAGGGTACACCTGGGAGGACCCACACTGTCAAATCACATGTGGAACTTCACGCGCACCCCTGAAATACACGCGCCCAGGCTATTCGCGTGTGGAACTTCCCGCGCACCCCTGGAATACACGCGCCCAGGCTGTTCGCGTGTGGAACTTCCCCCGCACCCCTGAAATACACGCGCCTAGGCTATTCGCGTGTGGAACTTCCCCCGCACCCCTGAAATACACGCGCCCAGGCTATTCGCGTGTGGAACTTCCCGTGCACCCCTGAAATACACGCGCCCAGGCTGTTCGCGTGTGGAACTTCCCGCGCACCCCTGAAATACACGCGCCCAGGCTGTTCGCGTGTGGAACTTCCCCCGCACCCCTGAAATATTCGCGTGTGGAACTTCCCGCGCACCCCTGAAATACACGCGCCCAGGCTGTTCGCGTGTGGAACTTCCCCCGCACCCCTGAAATACACGCGCCCAGGCTATTCGCGTGTGGAACTTCCCGCGCACCCCTGAAATACACGCGCCCAGCCTGTTCGCGTGTGGAACTTCACGCGAACCCCTGATATACACGTAGCCCGCTCCCCCAGACCCGATCGCGTGTGAAACTTCACGCGAACCCCTGTGATGCACGTACCCTGCTGAAATCGCGTGTTAGACTTCCCGCGCACCCCGGTATACACGCACACGTATTTTTTGTCAGCGGGTGTCCGTGTTTGTGGGTACCCCTTTGCACGTCTTTTTTCCTGGAGGGCCACAGTATGGGACATTCATCATGGCAGTATATAGGTGCGATTTGTTGGCGCACCTTTTGGCGCACATTTCTTACAGCCGCAGAGACGCTACCGCCTGCTTTCTTGTGGCGGTCGTGTTTGTGCCTGTGCGCTGGTTTGAGCGTGCGCTTTTTTCCCCTATTCTATTCCATGAATACGTGTTGTAGGCGAGCGTGTGGGCGTTCCGCGCACTTGTGCCCTGTACTTCCCCCGTGACGCCCACGTTTTGGCAAGTTGTTCCCCATTCCGAGTGTTACGCCCGTGTTCCGCCTACTTTTGTTGCGTGCGCCGCGCTATGTGCGATTTTCGCTGTGGCCTGTGCGATTTTCGCAGTGACCTGGCGCACGCTGTTAGATGGCCTGTGCGCCAACGTGCGCCGCGCACTTTTTATCGCACATCCGCTGGTTTTCTCGCGCACGGCCTTCCATGAATCGACGTGCGCTGCTTTTCGTGCGATTTTCGCAATTGCACTGCGATTTTCGCTATTCCACTGCGATTCGCACGTTTTTGCCCACTTGCGCCGCGCTAATTATTCCATGAATCGGCCTCTTAGAGTAGGGCTGCACGTGCATTTAGGTGCTCTGCTGTTTCTGTTATTCACTTACACTCCTCACTGCAGGAGACATAAGTGCAAGCTCTTTGACACCACATAAGACCAATGTCTTTCAAAAGCCGCCTAGTCAGGCTACTCACTCATTCACGCTGCTCGCATTGTTGGCTTTAGCCACCGGTAAATCTTCTGCGTAATAGCCTGAGAGCCACGGAACAGGTATGACGTTCGTTCATCACCAGGGTTTTTTTCACTGAGTTTTTTGCTGCCGATATTTGGCTGAAAAATCTAATTGAAACAATATGGGGGTGGGTAAAAATATATAAGTGGTAGTTGGCGTGGGGAATAGGTAGTAAAAAACTGGGAATCCCCCAAAATAAAATAAAACAATTTCGATGGGTTTTTCCAGCCAAAAATCGGCATAAAAAACGGCGAAAAATACCCTGGCGATGGAATGACATAGAACTAATGGAACAATATGCCATTTTTTTTGCAGAGTTTTCTACGACTGAGATTTACTTATCTGTTTTATTGTGATATAGACAAAGGTTACAAATTACAATGATTCCCGTCTCTGAAAACCAGTGGCATGTATGGCTTTGCTTTTTGACATTTGACGTATGCTTCTGATGGACTCTATAAAACGTTCAAGTGCTCTCTATTCACAATAAGGCTGTGATGTGAATGTGCTCCTTCCGGTCTGGTACAGTCCTATGAAGCTTCATCAGCCCTGCTGGAAGCGAGAAGTCCTCCTCTCCATTTAGGTCATTTTGAAGGATCCCCTTCGGGCCATGGCATCCGTAATTCCCAGTTTGCCCAGCGTTCCAGATAGCAGAACTCTGACATTTTAATGCAATCAGATCAGACGCTGCCGGAATGGAAAGAGGAAAAGGCAGAAGCAAAGGGTGAGAGTGCTCTGATGAACAGAGCAATATTTTGAGAGAAATACCCATCAGGCTGGGGTAAGTCACCGTGTGAATTGTTTCTGCTCCTGCAGAGTGGCACCACAACACAATAATGACCTTTATGCGAACACTAGCAGGGCTCGCTAGGTAACCATAGATGTCTCAATCCGGTGCAGGTCCCCGAAAACCTGTGACTGGCAATTTATTTATTAGTTTCTGTGAAATAAAGCGCTGTGAAATTGATCCCATGACAGAAGGTGAGACATTCAAGGAGACAGCCCCAGCAGTATCTTAAATGTTCCTACCCAGCTTCGGCTATCAAGTGATTGCGGCCGGCACACATGTTTGGATATTGCCTGCTCATGTTGTATATGGCATGCGGATTAAAAAGATCAAATAACATTTTTGCAAAAACACTGACTTTTAGAATCATTAATCTTATTCTGACCCAGAATGGATTTCATGATTTGAAATTATGAACAAATCGGCATTGCTTTATAATGATGAATGGCGACCAGAGCGCAGCGTGTAAAACTCCTGCAGTTTCAAGATGAAACTCGTGTTTTTGCATTCATATTTAAAATTGAATTTTTATAACGTTCTTAATACCTAAGCGGTTTCTAAGCTTGGGCCCGGGATTCAAACCTGTCCTGCTCGTCGTCATCTTGCTTCCAAGAGGAGTGCGTTGCCACTGAGCTATACTACCCTTGCCAAGGGGTTTTATAGGCCGGCTTTATATAGAGCTGCAACACTTCTTGACCACATTGGAGTACTGAAGGAGAGTATGCTTGGGAGTAGGAGGGGATAGCTAGAAGAGCATATCAGTCCAAAGAGGTTTCTGCAGACTTCTTGCGATTATATATGGTGACCTCTGACACAAATACATTATGCTTCCACTCACACCCTACTAGGGGTTTGGAGAAGAATTGTCACCTGGGGATCATTCTACTTTATTGTTATTGTTATTTTGCATTTATATAGCGCCTTATATACCATTGGTATGGTCTGAAGGCGTAGGTAGGTTGAACGCCCTTGTTAACCGAAGTTCATATCAGTAGAGAGAGTAGAGAGAGTCAAAAAAGGGTGCGAGTGAGCACCGGGTATGTGTGCAGCTCGTGCGGGATCCGTGTGATAGCTGCTTTCTAGCGGTAGGTGTGCCGGTTGAGAGGTCAGGAGTATGTGTTCGTTCTGGCAGGATTTATCCAGATCGGATGTGGCTGCGTTAGGCCTGAGGAGAACGCCTGGCTGGGGTGTGTGTAAGCAGCAGTGATTACTTAGAATGATGTGGAGTGAGCGGCAAGTGTTGGTATGAGAACAGTTATACCGAATGGTGTCATAGTATCTCTGTGTTCTAGTTGAGTGGTGATGTAAGGAGAGAGTAAGCGTGGTTGTGAGATAAGATAAGATGAGTTATATGCCCTTTCAGACATTCTCTGCATTCTAAATCATACTATATTCGTCACATACTCCTCTACGCACTCTCCCCCTCTAAGCATTCACCAGTTTTATGCACTCACCCATTCTACGCACTCACCCCCTCTACGCACTCATCCCCATGACGCACTCATCCCCATGACGCACTCATCCCCATGACGCACTCACCCCCACGACGCACTCACCGCCACGATGCTTTCACCCCCACGACGCATTCACCCCCACGACGCACTCACCCCCACGACGCACTCACCCCCACGACGCACTCACCCCTCTACGCACTCATCCCTCTATGCACTCGTCCCTTCTACATACTCGTCCCTTCTACGCACTCGTCCCTTCTACGCACTCGTCCCCTCTACGCACTGGTCCCCACTACGCACTGATCCCCACTACGCACTCGTCCCCACTACGCACTCGTCCCCACTACGCACTCATCCCCACTACGCACTCATCCCCACTACACACTCATCACCACTACTCACTTATCTGATCCCCGCGCTCTTTTGCTCCCTGCACTCATCTGCTCCCGGTACTCATCTGCTTTAAGCACTCGTGCCTTTCACGCATTCAATAGCACTATCTTGTCCTATATATTCACCTCTACACTCATCTGTTCTATACCTTCATCCGTTCTGTACACTCATTCACTCTGTATTCTTATCTACTCATATGCTGTATCTACTCATCCGCTTTATCTACTCATCCACTCTGTACACTTATCCACTCATACGCTCTAACACTCATCTGCCTTAGCCACTCATCCACTCATCCGCCCTATCCGCTCATCCGCCCTATCCACTCATTCTGTCATCCGTTCTCTCCTCTCATCCACTCTATCCACGCTATCCACTCAATCCACTCTATCCACTCATCCGCCCTATCCACCCATCCTCTCAACCGTTCCATCCTCTCTATCCATTCATCCACTCTATCCACTCATCCACTCTATCCATATCCACTCATCCGCCCTATCTACTCATCCTCTCATCTGCCCTATCCACTCATCCGCCCTATCTACTCATCCTCTCATCCGCCCTATCTACTCATCCTCTCATCCGCTCTATCCACTCATCCTCTCAACCGTTCTATCCTCTCATCCACTCTATCCACTCATCCGCCCTATCCACCCATCCGCCCTATCCACCCATCCTCTCATCCGTTCCATCCTCTCATCCACTCTATCCACTCATCCACTCTATCCACTCATCTACTCTATCCACTCTTCCACCCTATCTACTCATCTGCCCTATCCACTCATCCGCCCTTTCTACTCATCCTCTCATCCACCCTATCCACTCATCCGCCCTATCTACTCATCCTCTCATCCGCCCTATCTACTCATCCTCTCATCTGCCCTATCCACTCATCCTCTCAACCGTTCTATCCACTCATTCTCTCAACCGTTCTATCCTCTCATCCACTCATCCGCCCTAACCACCCATCCTCTCAACCGTTCCATCCTCTCATCCATTCTATCCACTCATCCACTCTATCCACTCATCCACTCATCCGCCCTATCTACTCATCCTCTCATCTGCCCTATCTACTCATCCTCTCATCCACCCTATCCACTCATCCTCTCAACCGTTACTCATCCATACTATCTATTCATCAGGTCTATGCACTCATCCGCTCAATCCACTCATCCGCTCTTATCCACTCATCCGCTCTTATCTACTCATCCGCTCTTATCCACTCATCCGCTTTATCCGTTCCTCCGTTTCTTTAGCAAGAAGGTGACATGATTTTTTTGTATTTTAAAATTTGTATTTATTATTGCACACAGATAAGTCATACATACATTTGTTGAGAGTTCCAAACATTACAGCTCATATGGGTACATTTGTATCAATCCGGGTCCTCAGCTTCTGCTGTGTCTGACAGGTATTGTCTGTATCTGGCCCATATGTTCCTGGGTCTGGAAGTGGGTTGTACTGAGTCTATATACAGTTCAATGGTGTCATTTGTCCATATCATGTCTTTTTCCCAGTCTGCTTTCGTAGGTGGTATGCTCCTCTTCCATTTCAGCAATATTGCCCTCTTGGCTATCAGCAAGCTCAGATTTAGAGGTTTCTGCCATGTCGGGTTCATCTTCCTCACCGCCCCCAGGAGGCATAACTGTGGTGACCACTCGATGGGTTGGTCAGCCATTTCGTCTAGCGCTGTGCAAATCTCAGCCCAATACTCCTTTAGTTTTATACACGTCCACAACATGTAATAAATGCCTGCATCTTCGGATTGAGATCTTGGGCATGTACCCTCTGCTCTGGGGAAGATGCTCTTGCGCCTAGCGGGGGTGTAGTGTGTTCTGTGGATTATCTCATAATGTATGAGTTTGTATCTGGCATTACAGGGTATGTGTTTGGTCAAGGTGCATATCTGTAGCCACTGATGATCCTCTATTGTTGCCCCAGGTCTTGTTCCCACTTAGCTTTGGCTTTGTGCACTGCCATTGGGCGAGTTTGAACTAAAGTCTTATACAATGTGGACGCAGTGATTTTCCCTGCCCTTTCGGTGAACATGTATCCCAATCCAGGTTTGTCTCTGGTTCTTCTGGTACAGTTGGCCACATGTTCCTAATTGATGCTCTAATGCGCATGTACTGCAGTTTGTATTTGGCTGTGTCTCCCACCGTGCCTTTAAGCATTTTCCAGGTCACAAAACATTTGTCTGGGAATAATTGGCCCATTTGGACAATTCCCCTGGCGCTCCAGTGTGCTGCGGCCTCCTTTTTTAGGGTAGGCAGTATATGGGGTTTGCCCCAAATCGGCATGCTAGGATGATAGAGCTTATCTGTGCCGTATATGTCGGCAATTCTGGCCCAGGCCGTGTTCGTCACCTGCGTAGGATTAATGGAGTTATGACGTTTGGGACGTGACCTCGTTATGTTATGGAGCAGTATGGTGGGGTCCAATGTGTGATGTTCATTCAATGTATTCTTAGGGTTGAGGAAGCTAGTAGGCAATTGGGCTGTGTAGTGTGCTTACAGAGCTAAATAATAGAGTTCAAAATCTGGTGCCGCTAGGCCGCCTTGTGAGTATGGGGCCGTTAACATCTTCCAGCTTAATCTGGGATGCCCTCCCCATGTGAATGCGATGCAGGTGCTTTGTATTTTCGCGAACAGTGCTCGATGCGGCCACACCAGTGCTGTACTGAATAGGTAGAAGAGTTTTGGGAGAACTATCATTTTGATAAGGATGATCCTCCCCATCATTGAGATAGGTAAGGCGATCCACTGTCTCATTTTTGCGCACAGGGTATCAGCCAAGATGTTGTAATTTAGGGCGTGTGATAACTGGGCAGTCCTTGACACGTATGTTCCTAGGTATTGAATTTGTGTCAGGCTCCAACTGAGTCCGTGAAGATCTTGAGGCGCTACTGTTGTATCTGTGAGAGGGTAAATTTCGGATTTGTTCGCGTTGAGTTTTAAGCCAGAGAAGTCGACAAACTTCTTGACTTCCACTAGGATTTTACTGAGTGTGCAATCCAGATTTTTTAGGTACAACAGTATGTCATCAGCATATAAAGTAATGATGTCCAATTTACCTTCCTGCCTCAATCCATATGCACTGTAGCGGGTCCTAAGTTTGTCCGCCAAAGGCTCTATCGCCAGTGCAAATAAAAGCGGTGACAGTGGGCAGCCTTGTCGGGTGCCTCCCAGGAGTTCTAGTGTATCAGATAAGGTGCTGTTGATACTTATCTTGGGATAGGGGTGTGTATACAGTATTTTGATCCATTTGATGAAATTAGGACCAAACCCCTAATTCTGTACAACTCTGACTAGAAAGGGCCAGTATACCGTATCAAATGCTTTTTCCCATATCTAGAGATACTGCCACCCCTTGAGTATCTGTCGGTATTGTTGCCAAGATTTTGTGGCATTGTCTAATATTTGTTGCCATGGACTTACCTGCAACAAATCCGGCCTGGTCTTCATGGACCATGTAGGGCATCAGCGGGGTTAGCCGGGTTTCTAGTATTTTTGCAAAACTTTTAGCATCCGTGTTTATTAGTGATAGCGGTCTGTATGAGCCGCATTCATCTGGGGGTTTTCCGGGTTTAAGTAATAGCATGATAACCGCCTCCCTGGTGGTTTCGGGTAGTTCCCTTTTTTCTAGAGCCTCTGTCCATACTGCATGCAGCTTGGGTACGAGAATTGGGCTGAACTCTTTAGAGAATTCCACCCCCAGGCCGCCTGTGCCTGGTGCTTTCCCCTTGGGGAGCGCTTTTATAGCTTCTGTTATCTCAGCCTCAGTGATTAGGTTTTCAAAAGTTTCTCTAGTGGCATCTGCAAGCAGCGTCGTAGGTATGGTGGAAAGAAGCTGATCTATTTCTTCATCAGTTGCATTGCTTTGGGGGGAGTATATCTGCCTGTAAAAGTCCTAGAATGCCCCTCTGATCTCTGTACTCTCTGTGGTTACTTTGCCATTTGTTAATTTTATACAGGAGATGGCAGTCTGGCCTCGCTCACTCCGCACCGCTCTAGCAAGAAGCCTCCCCGGGTGCTCACTCTCCCCATATTGTCGCGCTGCCGCAGGTTTATCAAAGTAACGGATTTCTCGTTCCGCTCCTTCCTTAAATTCATCTAATTTAGATTTAATCTCCAGAAGCAGTTGTGGAGATGGGGATTGTGCATATTGAGATTGTTTGTTAGCAATGTCCGTTTCATGGCACGCAGGATTTCTACGTATGTCCTTGAGAACTCCGAATTCAGTGGACATTGCGTTGCCTCTGATGCAGACTTTAAATGCCTGCCATAGTATTGCCTGACAGGAAACGGAGCCCTCATTAATGTCAAAGTATTCATGTATATGTTGAGTTAGTGCCGTCTTATAGACCAGATCCTGGAGGGCAGCTGATTTAAATCTCCATGGTGGTCTGTTTATTTTTATCTCAGGGATTCTTATCGTTAACTGTATCAGCGAATGGTCCGGGTATGTTCTGGGGTAGATATGAGCATTGGTAACCCAGCCTAATGCCTCACTAGCGACTAGCCATAAGTCTATTCTGGAGTGTTTATCATGCACGGTGGAATAGTATGTATACTCCTTTTTGTTGGGATGCATGGATTGCCATACGTCTCTCAAGTCTAAGTCAGCCATGTGGGTAGGTATCATTTGGGCGGACTTGGAGAGTGTCCTTGGTTGATTCGATGTGCGGTCTAGGTGCACGTCTAAAATGGTACTAAGGTCACCTTCACATATCAGATGGGCCGCTGGGAATTTTGCTAGTTTTCCAAATAAAGTGGAATAGAAGTCTGGGTTTTAAAGAGTTTGGCTGTGTTGTTAGATGCTGCAGAGACTTGTGCTTGGGTGTGAACTCTCTTCTTGGTACGGACAGAGACGGTATTGCCTTTGGAGCGGGCGGCAGGCCTGTTTGTCGGAGGATATACCAGAAGCACGCCATATCCGCTCAACCACCCGGCACTTGCGTGTGAGGGCGACAAGGTCTGAGTCATACCAGGGATTGCACTTGGCTTTGGGCTTTAAGCGGATCCTCATGACAGGGGCAAAAACAACAAGTATCAGATATAGCAGAGTGGAGCATGGAAAGGGCTGTGTCAGGGTGTGAGTCAGCCAAAGGGGGAGGGGGGAGAGAAAGTGGTGGCAAAAGCCTTGGGTGGCAGTGCTGGAGTTGGCTTGGCCTGGGGGATAGAGCGGGTGAGCTGGGAGAACAAGCGAAATTGATCACTCCAGGAGAGATGAGTGGTGAGAGGGATACAAAGGGGAAGGTCTGAGGAGATCAGAACATCCAGAGTGTGCCCTGCAGAGTGAGTCGGGCCAGAGGGGAGGATAGAGAGTAAGAGAGAGTTGCAGAGGTTGGAAGGACAGGAAGCATCCAGGTGGATGTTAAAGTCTCCAAGAAGGAGGAGTTGAGTGGTTGAGAACAGGAGGTAAGAGCAAAGGTCCGCCCATTCAGAGAGGAAAGAGGAGATCTAACCAGGTGCCCGATAGATAGTGGCCATGGTAGGGGAATGGCTAGGAGAGAGAGAGGGGCTGCAGATGAGGCATTCGTAAGAGGACTAAGGTTGCGTAGGAATGACAGAGGCAGGAATCCACTCAGGGAAGATCAGGGCTCCACCCCCTGCACAACGGTTGGACCTGGGCACGGAGAGGATATTGTAGTCGTCAGTGAGGAGAGTGTCAAAGCTCGTGAGAGAGCTGGCTGTGAACCATGTCTCAGTAAAACTGAGGACATGATGGTCAAGTTCCTCCAGGAGGCGGCAGATGTCTGAGGAGTGTTTGACAGCTGAGCGAGAGTTAAGAGTTGCAATATGCAGAAGGTTGCCATCCTTGAAAAACTTCCGGGGGGGAGGGTACAAATCAGAGGTACGCCCTGCGGAGGTGTAGAAGTAGAAGGAGGAGAGGGCAAGGTAGCCAAGGAGGAGACAGCCGGGGGAGGCTAGGAAGCCATGAAGGGAAGAGAGGGGACAGCAGGAAAAGGAAGGAAATTGATGAGGTGCAGGAAGCATCTATCAAAGAGGAGAAGATTGTCCGTAGGGCCTTGGACCAAGATAGCCCCATTCAAGTAAACATTAATGATGACCTTAGAGGAGTGGAAGGAGGCCAGGAGAGCCTCCCACTGGGTGCCACCATTAATGGGAGAAGAAGAGAAAGGAGAAAGCACAGAGACCATATGAAGAGTCCATAGGTCTGGCGAGGGAACGACAAAGAGGATGTCGGTGAGGGTTTGCCTAGAGGCGGCACTAGTATAGGTATCAGCAATAGGGAGGCCTGGGTTGGAGACCAGGATATCCTTTTTAAACTTCTTCCTACCAGATTTAGTGTGGAGAGAAGGGTAGTCAATGGGGAAGCAGCACCATAGAGTAGGTGGGGATAGGAGAGAAGAGTAAAGGGGTGGGGAAGGGGGTGGGGAGAACACTAGGGAAGGATGCAGGGAGGGGCACAAGCAGACGAGAGATGGATTGATGAGACAATAGTAGGCAATTGGACAAGACGACAGGCGCTCAGACAATGGTAGACAGTTGCTAGATGATTGCTTAGCTAAGAGGTCGACTACAGAATGGCACTATAATCAAAGTGTCATTTAGATATTGGAGAAAAACACACCAAAGTCTGAGAGTCCTGTAAGGGGGAAAAAGACCTAGTTTTCACAATGCAATTTTTAAATACTTTCACAATGCAATTTTGTTTGTGCACACCTAGAAAAACACATCTAAGTCTGAGAGTCCTGTAAGGGGGAAACAGGCCTAGGTTTCACAATGCCATTTTTAAATACTTTGCAATGCAAGTCTGAGACTCTGCAATGAGGCAGGGTTGTCAGGGTAGAGTGCAGACTCTAATAACTAACCCGGGCCACTCCTCCCTTGTTTAGTCACTGCTGGTTGATGGCTGGCCGCTGGCTTCCCACGCGGACACTTGCAGACACTAGCTGAAGCCGCCTCTGTGGGAGCCGCCCTTTGCCTAGGAGTCCTTAGCCACAGGGGCTGCCGGGCAGAGGGTTGCCCTGGAAAGGTTGGTTAAGTGAAGCTACACAACCTATCAGGGGAGCGGGGCGGGCTGGGATGCATATTCAAGAAACAGGAAGTTCGGGAGCCCTTACAGCGGCCTTGAGGTAAAAACACTGAGCGTGCTCAACTCACATAAATAACGCACCAACACAGAAACACAGATTAAATCAAAAATAATGCCAGAGAAGGCTCAGGGAGCTCTTACCCCAAATGGATGCAGCAAGATGTGGCTGCTGCGAGGAAACATACCGAAGGATAATCCTCTTCAAACACCGGGCCTCTTGCCCAGTCTGAGCGTGGCTGGGAGGGCTGGGAGGCGGGTTCAAGAACCAGGAAGTTCAGGAGCCCTTACAGCGGCTTTGAGGTAAAAACAATACCACCCCAACACAGAAATATATTAAATCAAAAATAATGCCAGAGAAGGCTCAGGGAGCTCTGACCCCAAATGGTTGCAGCAAGATGTGGCAATGATGTTTCAGTTACATAAGTTTGCGCTTATTCCTTTGCTTGAACAGCAGGCACACACCCCTGCATAGTCCTGTCTTCTGTGATCTTTATGGAGGACGCAATAACAATCATGTCCTAACTGGCAAAGCATGCTGATTAAAATTATGTAATTAAGCTTTTTGCACCGGCAGGCCTTTTTTTTACTCAGTTTGACTAAGAAGTTGTATTCAATTTCACTTACCCCAAGTTCAACTGCTTATTAGAGGCTGTAACAAGTGTATCACTTGTAGTTACAAGAGTGTTTTCAGTGGCAGACTTGGACATGCCATTTTCCCCACCCATAACTGGAATAGAGGATTACTCTGAAGAGGGGGCATGAGAATGATTAACAGTTTTAAAAATGGATACCACATTCAAATTACCTGTGGCAAAAGAGTGAAGTGAATGCCCAAAGGCTACAATGTGGTCCTCCACTACGCCATCTACTATCGCTAGATAAGAATCTAGGCAGCCAAAGTCATCCCGGTGGCTCATTGTCTCTGAGCGGGCTTGCAGCCTTCCATTTCCTAATAGGTTCCTAGATACATTTGTGGCAGCAATACCACACACTAAGATACATATCACCCCCTCCGTTTGTCGATCATGTGGGTAACATGGTTGGCTCAAACAACACAGCCTACTAGGTAGATGGCCTTTAATCATAACAGACTGGTCACCACCATTCTGTGTCCATCTTACAAACTGCCAAAATGCACGTTGATGATCTTTGATGCGGGTTTCCCGTCGGAGGTAGTTTAAGTGTAGAACCAGAAATCCGGTGTGTACCAGTTCTGCTCCCAGGCTTCAGCTGCATTACACGCCACCAGATTTCCTCGCAGCTACTGCCAGACGTAGCTTTAATGTGCATTGCCATCGGAGACAGTTTGTGTAGAACCAGAAGTCATGTCTGAAGGGCGTCTGCCCCCAGGCTCCAGCTGCATTTGCCACTGCCAGCATCATTCCTGGCTGCTGTTAGACTGTGCTTTGACCTGGGTCTTTCTCTCCCCCGTCCACTGGATTTCTCCTCTAGCCTCCTTTCTCCTTTCTACCCCTCTGGCCACCTGCCCTCTGTACGAGCTCCTTCTGCTCCAAATTGCCTTCTTCTCTGGAATCCCACCACCTTTACCCACAAAGTGTTCCTTTTTACAGCATTTAGCCCACCTTCCAGCCTCCCTCTGGCTTAAGCAAAGTCAGGTGTGTCTCCTTATTCTATTGTTGATGGGCCCGTCCCTGTGGATGGCTTGTAGTTTTTATATGGGACATGGGGTTCTTTAGCCCCTCTGCATGGGTTCTCCTCTCTGCTTGCCACACCCTGGATCCATCCTCTGGGAGGACATCTTTATCCTAATAGGAATGGTATGTATGCATGTGGAACCCTTGTGATCTGTCTGCATCACTGTTTGAGTTTTCTATCTTAGTTCAGGTCCCGCTCTTTCCTCCTGTGGTTGTTGGTATGATTTCTGCGCCTATGTGAGGGGGAGTCAAGCTTGAGGGTGCCGGCAGCTCAGCATGCCACACCTCATTAATTCCCCTAAAGGTAAAGGAGCATCTTAGCTTGCATTGTGACAAGCCGTTGTCTCCCATGCCTGGCACAGCATGGTAGCTATGTTATCCTCCCCATGCCATCTCTGGACCCAGGATCACCCTACTTGTGGTGTACCCAGCCCCTGAAGTGGCTACACCAACTACAAGAAGGGTCAAGCAGGGGATTTAGTTCAATCTTGGAGTAGTTCTGTGTATGTATAAATCATATACTAATGGGTTTAGACCTTATGTTTAGATATGTGTAACCCTTCCCCTGTTAGTGGAAAATAGCACTCCCTGCTTTCATGCACAGGCAGCAGAATATGAATTTGCTCCTCAGGTTCTATGCATATCACAATAGCCCTCTGGCTTCCGTCCCGGTTTGGGGTTTTAAACACTGGAGTGCAATGCAGTGAGCTATTGCCGCCACCAGTTCCATTGAACAAACAGAGAACCCCCTTTTCCTCTATTCTCTGCATGGGTGTATGCAGCCACTTCATTATGATCATTCTGTATGTGGGCGTTTGTCACTTGTGAGGTTATTACCAAACGGCAACATCTTTCTCGTGGGCTAACTGAGCTCTTAGCTTCTTATTCATCTTTTTATGTAGCTAATCGATTCTATCTGGGGGTCGATGTCTTTCATTAAAGGTTTTGCATTTACATCTTGACATTGTTCCAATTGGATTTGTATATTCAGAAGGGCATGTTGTAAGCCATCATTATAAATGGCTCGGTTGTTATTTTGGCTCTTCAGTTCATCAAGCGTCTTTAGACATTCACTATGAATGTACTTAAGATCTGAGAATGTGGCCTCGATGCACTGATTGGCTTCTTGCACAAGTGCTTTGTGAATTTTCTGTAAAGTGGTGCAAATCATGTGGGCTTTCTGCTAACCCATTGTCCAACATTTGAAGGTAAAATAAGAGATGTGCCAAAAGGTTTACATGTGTTGGTCTCTCATCGGCTTGTGTGGATGTCAGGTATACTTTTTGAAGGGCTTGTGGGGCTGACATTTCCGGGCCTGCTTTCTGCACCATATGTTTCATTTCTATCTGCTATTTTCCTAAGTGTTGCAACTGCCATTTACCGTGTAAAAGGTATCTAGTACATGGTCAAGTGCCACGTCCAAATCTTCTCTGAAGACCTGTGACGTCAATGCTGTAAAGTAGCTCTTAAAGCAGATCAATTCATATATTATATGTACTAACCTTCAATCACCCCTTACAATCCGCTTTGAATCTTTTCCTCTTTCAAAAATGAATGCAATTCTAAATGCACCATTTACAAAGCTGTCCGTGTACTGAGTCATGTCATCAACATCACATCTCAGACTATGAGACCCCAATTATGCTGAAATATGTAGGGTGTCATGCCTAATCTTGGTCCCGTGTATAAAGTTCCACCTCACATTCTGGGAAATGAACAGACAGTGTATTTCCCTAACTTTAAATGTAGTTAAAGGAAATTAAGCCAGTCTGACAAAGGTGGTCTCCAACTTTACACCAAGGAAGTCACTACCATTTTATCCATTACTAAACAGTCACACAAATGAAATTGTCCCTGCCTACATGAATCTCACTACTCGTTCTCACGCAAGCATTTATTTCCAGAATCAAAAACGCACTCCTATGATCAATTCTTTCTAAGCATCACAGTTTACTTTAATGATAGCATTGCTGCTTGTCAGCCAGCGAATGCATTTATTGATATATAAGAATCTCAAACTCTTCAGAACACTTGTTTTTCGCCAATATAAAGCAAAGTATGGTATCAGAGAAAGCTTCCCTAAAAAAATAACATTTAAGAACATATAGTCATTCATCTTCATTCCCCTGTGTACGGATGAGGTTAACGTGCTTAGAAACCTCTGGGCATTAAGCGCGTTATAAATAACCTATCATATCATGGAGTGAATGTATTTGCTATAAGCAGGACATTTAAAGCTAGGCAAGAATGAATCGCATCTGACTCTTACAGGTTTAGATTAGAACATAAGTGTGCACATTCTTCTCAGAATATGTATGTGCAGCTTTGTATGAGCATAGGTAGATCACTTTCATGTGCTTGTCTGTGTGTGTGCAGATTTAATCTACTTTTGTGTGTGCCGTTTTAAATATATATGTGTGTGGAACTTTAAATACACGTGTGTCTGTGCACAGCTTTTAATCTACACCTATTCATTTGCCTACAGCTCTATACATTTTGAGTTGAAGATGTCAATATTCTCTACTCACAGGTACAATTTTACATCCCTCTTGCTCTGTCACATTAGACATAGTTCTGCTTGTGCATTTTATGATGCAGGACTGCATGATATCTCATTGAACAATAGTGTGCCATGAAGACGCTATGGTCTAGGTAATTCTACACTTGCTTAAACCACAGGTTCTGTTTTAAATGGTGCTTAATTTTACGAATGGACTATGCGTTTAAGGTGCACCAAAATTGCATTCAGTTTTAAATTGTGCCTCTCAATACAAAAATGCATTTGGCTTTGAAATGCCACTTTGTTCTCAATGTAAATGGGAAACATAGGGGATTTTATTTAACACTAGACCCATATCTCTGTCAAATTTGGATTTCCCTTTAATTCACAGTCCATTGTATTCCCAGGATTTTGCCATGAATAATATAGGGACAGCTTGGGTTATCTCGGGGTTCTCCAGCATGGTGTCTTGCATGGATTCACATGCTCATGAATCTTCCCCGTCGTCAGGCTGAGAATCCTCGGTAAAGAAAAAATCTGTTTCAGTTTCGTTTCTGAACTGTCTTTCTACTAGTAACCAATCACTGGTCTCTGGGTCATAATGCCCCCAGCCAATGACTGCCCTCTGCCTAAGCCCCTCCTCTGGCAGTCATCTTCATTTTGTACCGCACGTTCAAGTGTTGGGAGTCCTCGTGCTGTAGCACTCGAGGTTTTACTGTGTTTTGCGTTTTTTCGAAGAGTTTACTCTTATATTTTCAGTCAATCGAGCCTCAAGCTCTACCGATTCTACTTCCGATCAACAGGGACCCGTTTTCGGAATTTTCAATGGCCCTCAAGGGCATCTTTTCATCGAGTTTCAACTTCTTGGAGGATTCCAGAAGATCTTTGAGGCCTACCCCGCGTGGACATGGCCCAGGATAAAGGAAGCATGATGCCTGTTGGATCCAAGCTGTTCAGGAGCTGCCCTGGATGCAGACTACAGAATGTCTTTAAGGAGGATAAGCACTCTCGGTGCCTCTACTGCCTTCACAACGACAAATCGCACATGGAGAAGGACTGTGCATTTTGTAAGAACATGTCCGAACGGACAATGAAGGATCGTCATACTCGGCTCACCAACTGGCTAGAGGGGAAGAGCCCAGCAGCAGGTGAGAAGAGGAAGATGTCCGAGCGGTCTTCTAAGACCTTTGAGGGTGCTCCGGCGACAGGGGCCCAACAAAAGGCAAAGCAGCGTGAGTCCGCGGGCCACCAGGAGCGCTGTTCGGTCAGGCTCCTCGGCTGCCAGGCAGGGCGCATTATCACCGACGCCAGCAACCACGAGCCAACGCTCTGTCTCGGTGAAGAGGAAGTCGGAGAACCCGGGTAAGCTTCGGGAGAATCCCTGGTCGATCCCGACGGAGATAGCTGAGGGGGAGCGAGGCGGTGACCCTCCCCCCAAGTTGAAGACCTTAGGCACGCCCAAGGTCGTGAAGGCCCTGATTCACCCGGCTAAGGCCTTGATTGAAGGAGTCGTGGCAGCCCTGGTGAAACCTACGGAGGCTTCTCCAGTGGAGACGGCTACAGGGGCTAGAGTTTCCCTGCCACCCACATGGAATCTTCTTTTCTGCCTATTGAGAAGAACCCTGTGAAACCCCAGCAGGAGAAAGAGGGGGCCACGGTAGCCATAACAGACACAGATACCACCTCTGAGGATGGGTTGGCTAGCATCCAAAGGATCCTGGACAAGAGGTCCGACGAATTCAGGGCCCACTGAAAGGATCACGATGAGGCCGACGAAGAGGGCAATGGGGGAGCTGACGAGGAAGATAGGGCCACTGAGGGCCCCAGACCCCAGCCGTCGGTCCCGTTGCAGCCGGTACCCGTACCAGGGGACAATTCAGGAGCTATCTTGATGGCTATACAAGCCCTGTGTATGGAGATAAGGAAAAGGGTGCCCTTACCCCCTACCGACAACCCAGCAGAGCCTGGACCGTCGGGGAGCCCACCTAACAAGCGGAGACAAGTCCATCCTCCTCCCCCCTTCCAGCCTTCACTCCCATCCCCTCCTCCGAGGGATGAGATGGGAACGGAGACGGCGATGGTGATGATGGGGACGGACGACGACGGTGGTGACGATGGGATGGACGGGATTGGCTCGTTCCACACCATGATCGCCAGGGCATCTGAGCCCTTCCAGCTCTGAACAGAAGAAGGAGGGCATCCTCTACCAACGATGGGAGGCCAAGAGAAAGACTGTCCTCTCAGTGCCGTTACTGGACGACATCTGGGACGAGGGGCTGGCACTCTTGAAGAACCCGGCCACGGCTCCCGCTAAGAGAGACCGGTACGAGAAGAAGTAGCGGGTCCTGGACTCTTTCCCTATGTGCCTAAGAGCACAGCCGTCCCCGGATTCAGTGGTCTCCGCGGTGGCCAAAAAGAAATGGGTGGGAGCGACGGCCTCAACTTCTACATCCCCCCAGAAGGGAGGGAAAGAAGCTGGATGCCATGAGATGACGGGATATCTTGTCGGCGGCGACGATGATTAAAGCAGCCAACGCCCTCGTGATCGTGGCACGCTATGACAAGGAGCTGTGGTTCAAGATCGCTCTTCTCCTGGACTTCCTCCCGGACGACAAGAGAGCTGAGGCCCTGGACATCCTACAGGAAGGCGAGGTGGCTTTGGACCATGCCATAACAGTGGCCACGGACATCGCCGACACTGGGTTTTGCCAGATGGGCAACGGTGTTTGCCTTCGGCGGCGCGGTTGGCTCAAGGCCACCGATTTCTGCCAGGATGGTCAGACCAGGGTTCTGGACATGCCCTTCGACGGGAACAACCTGTTTGGCAAGACAGTGGACGAGTCACTGCAGGCCATCAAGGTGGACACTGAGACGGCTCAGGCCTTGGGCGTTCTTCAACAACGAGGGCCACCCTTTCGAAACTCCAGAGGCAAGCAAGATGCCTCCAAAGGATTCGGCGGCGGTTCCTCGTCGTACCACCAAGCGGCCCGCTCCTCGTCGCAGGAAGCCTACAGAGACGCTGCAAGACCGAAGGATCCTGTCATCCTCACCAAGGAGGCGAAGGCGGCAAGGCTGAGACAAAACAGGATTGAACCGGCTGTGGTGTCAGGCCCCCACCCGAGCACCCTGGTGGGAGGCTGGCTGGCGAAATTCATCAGCGTGTGGGAGTCCATCTCCACCGACCATTGGGTGCTGGATGGCCTGGCCCGTGGGCACACTCTGGAATTTCAAAAAAGGTGTCCCCGTATTCCATCCGTGGCCAGGAAGGAAAACCACATCCCTCAACTGCTTCTGGAGGTATGAGCGATGCTAAGAAAGGGAGTCATCGAACTTGTCCCAAAGAGGCTCTGGGGCTCCAGAGTGTACTCGCAGTACTTCCTCGTCCAGAAGAAGACCGGCAGTTGGTGACCCATTCTAGACCTTTGTCGTCTAAACAAGTACATCAAGTCCCAGAAATTCTGGATGGTCACCCTCCAGCACGTGCTGAGACAGCTGGAGGAAGGTGACTTCCTATCGTCGCTGGACTTGGAGGATGCCTACTTCCACATCCCCATTCTAAAAGGACATCGAAAATTCCTACGATTTGTGGTCCAAGGGTGACACTATCAGTTCAAGGCCTTTCCCTTTGGATTGAAGTCGGCGCCCAGGGTGTTCACCAAGTGCCTAGCACCAGTGGTGGCGCAGCTACACCTGCAGGGAATCCACGTCTACCCCTACCCCTACCTGGACAATTGGCTCATCCGAGCAAAGTCAAGGGAACTCGCCATCGATCCCACAGCGAAGACCGTCCAACTGCTCACGATCTGGGATTCTCGATCAACTGCGAAATCCCACTTGGTACTGTCGCAAGACGCTCTGTTCCTGGGAGCCAGACTCAACACAGTGGCGCGATTGGCTTTGCCGTTGTAGGAAAGGAAGAAGGCCATCCTGGGCAAGGCACAACGGCTGTTGACCATGGACGTAGCCAGTGTGAGATCCATCAAGTCCCTACTCGGAATGATGTCCTCGTGCATCTACCTCGTGCGCCTATGCAGGCTACGGATGCGACCACTGCAGGAGTTCCTCGACGCCCGTTGGAGGTAAGCGGCGGGCATCTTCAAAGACAGGATCTCACTCAACAAGACTTTCCGCCAAGCGATCCGGTGGTGGGGCGCCCGCACGCATCTAGCGGCGGGCATGGATTTCCAGACCCCGGCACATCAGGAGACGGTGACGACGGAAGCCTCTCTGGAGGGATGGGGTGCACACCAGAGATCTCCACACAAGAGGCGTTTGGCTCCCGGAGGAGAGGTCACTACACATCAATGTCCTGGAGCTCCGACCAGTGTTCTGGGCCCTCAGGTCAATCCTTCCGTCCTACAAGGTCAAAGTGGTAAGGGTCTTCACCGACAAAACACCACCACGATGTTCTACATCCGGAAGCAGGGGGGCACCAGATCCCCAGCCCTATCCAAGGAACCGCAGGATCTGTGGCACTGGGCTGTCGCCAAAGGGATGTTCCTGGTACCTTTCCATCTGGCAGGAATAAAGAACACCATCGCCGACTCACTCAGCTGGGAGCTGCACTCGTGCCACCAGTGGGAACTGCGGCAGGATCAAGTGGATCTCCTATTCCGACGATGGGGCAATCCCCAGATCGACCTATTTGCGACGGCGACGAACACCAAGTGCCAGGTTCGCCAGCAGGTTTCCCCTGCCGGGGAGCATGGCCGATGCCTTCTAATTCCCCTGGGGTGGCCTATTCCTGTATGCGTTCCCCCGTTGCCATTGCTGCTGCGACTCATCAGTCAACTCAGACGGTCCCGGTGCAGGATAATCCTCGTTGCACCGGCATGGCGGAGGCAGATCTGGTTTCCGGACTTTCTGGACTTGTCAGCGTCTCCCCGGTCAAAATACCGACGGATGTGGATCTGCTCACCAGGGAAGGAGGTGCTATCCTCCATCACGACCCAGGATCGCTGAACCTTCAGGCCTGGCTCCTGCAGCACTAGAGTTCAGAGGGTACGATATCCCGGCGGACTGCAAGAAGGTGCTTGCAAAGGCCAGGGCACCCTCGACTCTCAAATGCTATGGAAACAAATGGAAGAGGTTCTCGGTCTGGTGCCGTGCACAGATGATTAACCCTCTGCAGATTACGGCCCCTCAAGTGCTGCAGTACTTGCTATCGCTGGCCAAGGCGGGGCTGGCGCATGCCTCCATCAAGATCCATCTGGCGGCTATCTCCCGCTACACCAGAACTCGCGGCCGGTCATCTCTATGGTCTCATCACCTGGGGAAGGATTTCATGAAAGGACTGTTCCGATCGTTCCCGCCGGTGAAGGCTACGGCCCCGGTGTGGGAGCTCAACATGGTGCTGACCAGGCTCTTGGGGCCGCCATTTGAGCCCCTGTATTCGGCACTGTTGAAGTTCCTGTCATGGAAGACAGCGTTTCTTGTGGCCATCATCTCCACACGATGAGTGGGAGAGATCCAGGCCCTCTCCTGTAAACCTCCATACCTGACATTCCACGAGATGAGGGTGGTGCTGAGGTCGCACCCCTCCTTCATGCCCAAGGTGCCGTCAGACTTCCATCTCAACAAGCCCTTGGTGTTACCTGTTTTCTTCCGTCGCCTTCATCGCCGGCTGAGGGGACTTTGCACTCGCTGGATGTGGCTAGAGCACTGAAGTTCTACGTGGACCGCACCAAGAGTTTTCGGAAGACATCACAGCTGTTTGTGAACTTAGGACTTGTGAACCAAGGGAAGGCTCTCTCAAAGGCTTCTATTTCCAGATGGCTCTCCGGCTGCATCATGCACTGTCACCGGTTGGAAAACCGACCATTGCCCAGCCGTCCAAGAGCCCATTCAACCAGAGCGATCGCTGCTACCACTGCGTTCCTGTCTGGTGTGCCCCTGCTGGACATCTGCAGGGCTGCTACGTGGCGGTCGACGCACACCTTCACGAGATTCTACTGCATTAACCGGGATTCCAGGATGGAATCCAGAGTCGGGCAGGCAGTGCTGCGCAACCTGTTTGCCTGAAGGTGAGCCTAGTGAGGAGGTAAGAGATGCCTAATGTTGAGTTTTTTAAATGCTTAATGTTGAGCCTTGCCACCTCCCGTGGTTGTGCATGTGTGTACTGCTATGTATTCTTGTATTCATGAGCATGTGAATCCATGCCAGACCCCATGCCGGAGAAGGAACAAGTTACTTACCTGTAACTGTTGTTCTCCAGCATGGGTCTGGCATGGATTCACATGCGAACCCTCCCACCTACCCCTCTGCAGCTCTTCTCTTGGTCCTACTGCTACTTTATGTGCTACCAAATCTGAAGATGGCTGCCAGAGGAGGGGCTTAGGCAGAGGGCAGTCATTGGCTGAGGGCAGTATGACCCAGAGACCAGTGATTGGTTACTAGTAGAAAGACAGTTCAGAAACGAAACTGATTTTTTCTTTACCGAGGATTCCCAGCATGACGATGGGAATATTCATGAGCATGTGAATCCATGCGAGACCCATGCTGGAGAACAACAGTTACAGGTAAGTAACTTGTTCCTTCTACTTACTTTTGAAATGCAGCTTTTCATTTCTGGAGAATCGGAAGGGAGCCAGTGAGTCTAGAAACTCCATCAAAAGGCTCTCTTTTCAGTTGGCTGTCTGGAAACCAATTTCCAACATGGACTGGACATCCCTCTCTCAATGGCTTCTGTCTAAATTCTGCATGGGGATCAGTTATCCAGAATGGTTCAGTTCTCTTCTCCTTGGCCACCTCCTTCCAGAAACATTCTTCAATATTCCTCTCCCAATATTATTTGACAAATTCTGTCCTGCTATTTTATAAGCCTTTGCTCTTCTCCAGCCCTGTGACTAGGTGTGGCTTCCATCAGTCCCATGAGTACAAAGGTGGAGGCAATTTCACACTCCATATTATGATGAGGGATTTTGTTTATTCAATCAAAGTAAGTTTATTTGGATAAAATCCATAAACAACAAAAGCAATGCAACAATACATAAAACATAGACAAAATATGTGTAATCACAATAAAAATATTCTGTAAATAGCGACAGCAGTATAAACATAACATGTTAAAATTGGCCTTCCACCACAAGTTTTCTTCTATTCCATGACTTTCTTAAAAATTCTAAATACCCCTAAGTGACAACAATTGGTTCAGCAGAGAGAAAAAAAATGAGTGCAGGTCGACATTGGTTAATATTCGCTTCTCTCAGCAATGGGGTAATGGTCTTCTGTCTAATGTCTTCATAGAGATGGCTTAACAGGACAAAATGCAACAAATCTTCTGTTTCAGCGCTGCATCTAGGACAGGCTTCAGACTGCTCCCAGCCTGGCCAGTTCTTCATATTATCTCTCAACCATAAAAGATTAAAACAAGCCCTGGTCAGTGCACAAAGGTCTGCAGTTTTATTGGTATTAAGAAGATAAGGTTGGATTACTTCTAAATGCGTAAGTAGCCAGTGTTTTCTATTTCACTCAAGTGAAAGTCCAGTTGATTCACGATGTGTCAAAGTTATGGATCGAAAAACACCTTCTTATACTTGTTGCACTCACCTGGTGATAATAGTGCATCTGGGCATTGCAGACTTGGGGCATTCAACTGATATAAGCAATTTGAGATAAAATTCAGCCATTGTACTATGCACCAAGAAGAACCTTACAGTAAGCCTTTAATAATACTGTGGGAGAGGCTGGCTCTTGAGGAGTTTGACCATGTTCCTAACCAGTGTAAAAGTGGTGCCATGTACCAGTCATCGCCTATGTGAGTAATGACCAATTCTATGTGTACAGCATAATTCGGGACAGAGCATCGGTGGCCCAATCATTGTTTCCAAAGGTTATTCACAGTTACCTCAATGCATGTTACTTTTTCATTTCCCCACAATGCTGCACCATAATTCGTCATGGCTTTGACTTATACTCTATACACTTCCATAATAGGATTAAGTGGTTGGCCCTGACACATGTTCCTAAAGCGTGAAATGCCCCCCAAGGTCTGTGTAATTTTCATGCTCTGTTTCTGCACATGAGACAGCCCCAACCAATTTTCAAATAATCAAATTTGGACACCCGTGGGATAATGGCACCATTACTTAAAATATTGTGCATCTTGATCTTGTGACCCCTCCTTTGAGTGCATGCCATCACTGCTGACTTATTGGTGTTAACTGTTAGCTTCAAATCGGACATGAAATTAGTGTGGATATATTAACTGCTGGAGGGCTTTCGGGGTACGAACAATTACATTCATGTCATCGGCATATGCCAATACTGGGAGTGCTTTAGCACCCACCCTGGGATAATCTGCCTTTGACTCCACCAGAGCCCTATACAGACCATTAATGCACAGAGTAAACAGTACTGGAGCTACAACAAATCCTGTGCATTGCCCCTGCTCCCCAAATCGAACGCAGGCTCTAGGTTCCTCATGGATGATTTGTAACACTTTTTCTAACTCGGCAGGGCAGTCCATGGACCGGAGCACCTGCCATAGTAGAGCTCTATCAAAAGCTGTGCGCAGGTCCATGAAGGCCAAGTGAATCGGTTCGTCCTTTGCAAAGACAGATGACGTCCCCACCAAATATAAATTAAGGGCTTGGTCTCGAGTGCCCAGACCTGGCCTAAAGCCATGTTGGGTTTCCGAGAAGATTTGGCTATGCAGGATCCAGTCCTCTAAGTGTCTCAAGACAGCACTTCCGAAGACCGTGAAGGAGGTGTCCAACAATGAAATAGGCCTATAGGCCATGGGACTTCCCGGGTCACCTTTTTTAAATATGGAATGTATGATTGCACATTTCCATGGTTGTGGGTATACTCCTGTTTCCAAATAGGAATTAAACAAATTGTCAGAAGTGGAGCCCAGAGTTCCAGTTCCCCTGTATATAAATCTGCAGGAACTGCACCTGGGCTGGGAACATGATTATGCGATTGCTGTTGAACTGCTGTTTCCACCTCCTTCAAAGTCAGCCATAATGTGTGTTAGGCAAGAATAGATGTAGTAACCGTGTGCAGACTTACACCACCCTTGTCCTCTTGGTATTAGGTAACCCACCTTTTGTTATAGGCCTGTACTACACAAGTTGGTAGTGTAACTGAGCAGCCAGGCTTATCTCAAGAGGGGTAAATGTGTGCTGTAGAGCTGTAGCAATGAGATTGACCAATACAAGTAGTGTTGGGGATAGCAGACCTAGAGGACCCTGAAAGGGAAGCAGAATCAAGGGACATCTTTCTCATTTCCATTTCGTGTTGCATCTCTTGTTTTCAAAGTTGGTGTCAGCCTGGACATTTAGTTTCTTGAACTCCAACTCTAATCTTAGTCTTTCAAGAGAAATATAGTCTGGCCTTAAATGTGGACCTTGTGGGGTCCCAATGGGAAGTGGCTGAGGTACACGGGCAGGCTGTGGCAGAGAGGGTCTCTCTTCCTGAGACTCTCCTACCTCGTTTGACTCCTCTTTTACAGACTGGAGCTTGACTCTAAACTAGCATCCTCATCGTTATCTTGCACATTACTTCGGTGAGTAGGTGTTACAGGCCTACTACCCAAACTTTGGTGATTCAACAACCTTGTAATCAATTAACATGTTTTTCCTTTCAGAGTCAGACCCCTGGTTTTACACATGTCTTTCAGTTGATCTACTGTCAGGACAATCAGGGCTGCCTCATTAATGTTATTCATATTTGGCATGTTACAATTGCTTCACTTTTTGATGGAACTGAGCCTTCTGGCAGTTTTATTTGGTCACAAGTACAGCAAATAATCAATATAACCACCCTACGTTCATCCCACCACCTGCTGCCAGTGTTGGGCAACAATTTATGTAGTAACCCTGTGGGAGACTATACCACCCTTGTCCTCTTGGTATTAGGTAACCCACCTTTTGGGATAGGCCTGTACTAAACACGTTGGTAGTGTGAGTGAGCAGCCAGGCTTATCTCAAAAGGGGTAAATGTGAGCTGTAGAGCTGTAGCAATGAAATCCACCAATACAAGTAGCAAAGTAACACTTACACTCAAGGTTTTAGTTATAAATAATTATTTATGTATTTAACAGCAGTTTTTAAATAAGCCTTCTTTTAAAAGGACAATAGATGTAACAATCAAATATATTTTAAAATACTTTTCCAGAATCAACACAAAGCTAGTAGATACTCTTTAGAGATGCTTTTTACACACTTTCTACACCCTAAGGTGACTTAACTAACTAGGACCGTAATGGCATTTATATATCACTAGTACACTGCATATTGTGAGATTTGCAGAAAGGAATGGTTAAGGGAAGGAAAAGGGTTAAACGGGTTCTCAGAGCATGTGAGCACTTGAATCTTCCAATGAATTCCAGATAAAAACCTTTCCCAGCAATAATAGTTGAAAACCAAGTTATCACCTCTGAGGGACAGTAAATATTAAAGTCAAATGGACTAGAAGAGTCTGCAGGGAGCCAGGACGGCCTTAGTCAATTGAAGCACAGTCTATGGAGCGGAGGCACTTCTTAGATAACAATGGGCCACATTACATGGATGGCGGTGAACCATGGCGCTATTATCGCCATGGTTAATGCCATATAAAATACCGGCACCGCCTTGGTGGAAAGGGGAATTACCGCCCTATTCCAAGGTTGGTGGGGTGGCAATTCCCCCTTCCACCATTGCCCTTCCCCATTCCCATTTTTGCCCCATAGGGCTCTATAGAAATGGGGAAGGCGCTAATTACGGTACCGCAAATTGCGGTACCGTGATTAGCTCCCTGGTCCCTTTGCGGGTTGGTTTTTAACGCCTGCAAAAAGCAGGCGTTAAATTCCCCAACCCGCAAAGGGACCTCGTAGTAAGGCGGTAAGGATTTACCGGTACCGGTAAAATACCGGTACCGGTAAACCCTTACCGCCATCCGTGTAATGAGGCCCAGTGTCTTGCACAAAGTTAGAGAGTTTGTTGAAGAAAAATCACTGTAGGGTCACAAGGTGTTACGCTTGTGAAGGGTAGAGCTGAAATGAACTCTAGCAAAGTACCTACTGCAAGTCTCAACTGAGAAGAGCAAAGCTAAAGACACTGAGGTAAATACCCCAAGTCGGAACAGTAACTTTGGTTAGAAGAAGACTGGTCCAGCTGGCTTCTGTGTGGTTGCAGTGATGCAGATCCTGGGTCCCTGGGCCTCAGTCGTGGGGACAAGAGGGAGGATGTGTGGAAACAGAAAAATTGATATGAGGCCGGGAAGCCCAAAGGAAACACACCAACACAGGTTACAAAGGACAAACAAAGCGCTTTATTCAAAGTTACAACAATTACCAAAGTCAATTGCCATACGGATAGCTATTCGGCCCTCAGAGTAACAGAACGAACCATCAACGGTAGTTCGCCGTGTTAGTGTGAGAGAGCGAACATCGGGATACTTGGGTTTTTATACTTTTTATCCAGCCTTGGCCAACCCCCTCGCGGGTTAACCATTCTTTAGACCAGGCCTAGGGTTCGTTGCCAGGTCAATCCCATAATGCATACAATTTGATCAGTTCTGCTGATACAGTTGTTCATTTACACATAGGTCAGGGAGAGGACAAGGTCTCAGTTCGCGACCCTAACAAGTGGCCTGCGGACATATTACTTATTCATGTGTGCGGAGGTCACAACGGCCGGAATCCCACTCGAAATGTCATTCGGCCTCCATTTTGTTGTTCAGGGTGACTTCCACACTGCAAGAGTACCTAAAATGGCGGCTTAATCCAAGATGGCGATTTGCACAATACATTAAGGTCAAGACCTTGCCGCGGAATCTATGTACACAATGTTTTTAGACAACTTGGCGTAGGCCAACATACATTAAAACAATGCGATAGGAGGTACAATATTATTTCGATTTCCACAGACCCTCCTTTTGGCCTATGCCAAGTGCTAAACATCATCTCTAATACGTTCGAAAATTACTCCATGTATTACCATCTATAGGTTCCGCATCATTGTCTGTAATGTCTATAGCCATAAGGTCGTTCATAAGAACCCCTTGCAACATGAATTCTTTAGATGCTGTATCTGGGGTATATATTTTATGCCCTATTGGGCTCACTGCTTGAGCACAACACCCCCCTATCATTCCACATATACTTGGGAGGCATTGAAAACAACAACAAAGAAATAACAGGATCCCTAAAATAACCAGAATGACGGAAAGCACCTTCCAACCCCAAGATCGCAAAGAATCCCAAAACCAAGTACTAAGGTTCCAGTCTCCTACAGGGATATGGACTTCAGAACTGAGAGTATGCAAGTTCTGAATTGCTTTAAAAATTGTTGGTGAGGAGTCTGGTACGAAAACACAACAAGCGGACCCCACTAATTTGCATACTCCACCTCGTTCCGCCAAGATGACATCTAATGCCATCCGATTTTGAAGTGCTACCAATCTTATTGCCTTTTGCTCTAAGGTCATATTGTAGAGTGTGTCCGTGGTCCGGTTGATCGTTCTCTCCAATACCCTTGCTAATCCCCTAATGTTCTCTGAGTTTGCTATTTGTCCCCAAAAGGGCACAACCGATTTAGCTATGTCCCCAAATACTTGCCCAGGGGTATCTCCATTGTTGTCTCGTCGTGGGCGAGCCTTAGAAACCTCCAAGGTGCTAGCTATAAATACCCCGGGTAACAATATTCCTAAATAACAGGTCCCCTGCCAATCCTTAGGCAACCAGGGAAATGCTAAACTACCACAAACAAAATAAACAGGCCCTCCTACATACAGAGGCCTGTTTTCCCCAGTCAAATTTACAATATTTTTACAAGTTTCAAAATCTCCCATTGGCCTAGTGCCATTTCTCTGTACACAGAAGGGAACCGAGTCAGGACTATGATTTACAGAATAAGAAGGAGGCATGGCGTCCTTATTGCCTATCGGAGCCATTTTAAAGGAAATCAGAGTTTGAAAAGGAAGAGATAATTTGTCAGACGGCCTAATAGAAGCGACGTTAGGTTTACTTCTATTTGCGAAAAGCGAGCATCCCAGGGGAGTCAATTCACGTTTCTCAAAATCATTTAAATTAGTCCCATCAAAGTTCCCTGAGATGCTATCATTCCATCGACCAAAGAATAGTGCTCTAAGAGAGGCATAGCAAAAAGTCGTTAAAGGTAAAGGATGTATATACCATCCCAGTCCCTTGTTCCCATGTTGCGGTAAGTGAGTACAAATCCAACAATTGCTCTTATTAAAAATGGCATGAGTAGCATTCATCACTATCATCAGAGTGTTAATATAATACTTTTGTCTATGTTGGGAGTCTCTAGGGGACAGAGTGTGAAGGTGTACAGAGGGAGTCAAAACAGTTGGTACGGTTTCAGTTGGTAATAAAGGTTTCAAAGGATAGATTTCTTCGAAATACCAAAGTCCTACAGCAGCAGTTGCAAAAATAACAATAATCAAAATCAAAACACAACAGTACGTTTTCGGGGCCCAGGCACATTGTTCATTGTTCGATTTGGTCACCCCCATATCTAAAAGTCCAGTGCGGGGAGCAGCGGAGAAGGTGGCAGGCATCGTAGTTCCTTGATCGACGGCCCCAATGTTCGGTACTGGCGACACTACGGTCGCGTGATTTCTTAGTCCTTCCCCACCCTAGCCAGCAGAATCCCTTTTTTGTTCAACAAAACAAAACAATTTTCCAATCACTTCCTTTTCCAGATGCACGACACTCGTGCCGTAGTTCTATTTCCGTGGTCGAAGGTTGTACCTGATGGTACACGAATTTGTCTGGTCCAGAAGCAAAGTATCGTCACTTCCTGAGGGAAGCGACGTGTCGGTGGCGACGGAAGTCGCGGATCTCGAAACAGTGTTTTCCGGAAGTGATTTTTCAAAAGAGTGTGGAGACGAGATGGATTGTTCCCCGAGCTCCTCAGGCTCAGAGACCTTCTCCGATGCACTCACAGCGCTGTTTGCTACTCCAAGATCAGAGACTGTAGCATCAGCGAGGGGTTCTGCTTCTTCTGTAGCGTGTGGCGTCGGGTGAGGAAGTTTCTTGACGTGTGTCGCGTGAATCCAATTCTTCTTTCCAGCCACCCGCACTGCTGTCCTGGTGACCAACAAAACCTGGTGGGGTCCCCGCCAGCGAGGCGCGAGACAGGAAGACCTCTCGTAGGCCTTCACGAGGACCCAACTTCCAGACTGTATATCGTGTCCTGGGCCCGTGAACCGTACAGGTAAAGCAGCATTCACCTGGTGGTAAATGAAATACAGATTTTTAGTTAACTGGTTACAGTAGTCTACAAGCAATACATTCTCCACCTCCCTCAGGGCTTTAGGTTTCGGGAGACCCCAAATGTTAGCAGGCCTCCCCATCACTACCTCAAATGGAGAAAGCCCAGTTCTAGTCTGAGGTGTGGTACGCATAGCTAATAACACAATAGGCAAAGCATCTGGCCATTTCAGTTTGGTATCAGCACATGTTTTTGCAAGTTTATTCTTTAAAATACCGTTGTGTCTTTCTACCAACCCAGCACTTTGAGGATGTCTAGCTGAATGAAATTGTTTCTCAATACCTAGGGCTGTACAAATTTGCAAAATTACTGCTGCGATAAAATGAGGACCATTGTCCGACCAAATTATCCTCGGGAGCCCAAATCGAGGAAAGAATTCTTTTACCATAATCTTTGCAGTGGTCATGGCGGTAGCATCTTTGACGGGGAAAGCCTCGACCCATTTACTAAAGGCACAAATAATGACAAGAACATTTTTCAGATTATTACATCGCTCCATTTCAATAAAATCGAAGTGAATGACCTCAAAAGGGACAGAGGGGGGCCCGAAACTTCCCCTTGGAGTCACTGTCCCTTTACCCACATTGTGCTGTAGGCAGATCATGCAGTTCTGGACGTGCCTCTTTGCAGTTTCCAGAATTTTGTCATTTACCCAAACCTGTTCTAACATTTTCGTGATCTGCTGGGCACACACATGCGTAGGACCCTGTGCCATCGTAACCATCGCCAATACATAAGAATCAGGAAGCAACCATTTCCCTTCGGATGTATCCACCCAACACCCTTCGTCATCCAATTTCCCCATTCCTTCAGCCCACTTTCTACATTCTTCCATCGTGGCATCAGTCTGAATATCTCGCACAGACCCAATACCTTCATCCATTATGCAAACATCTCTCATTTCCCTCGTGGTATACATGTCCGTGCTAAGGTCTGTGGCCGTTTGTCTGGCTATCAAATCTGCAAAAGCGTTCCCTTTGCCCACATCATCTACGACCTTGCGATGTGCTGCACATTTCCTGATCGCTAACCGTTTAGGGAGTGAGAGAGCCGAAAGTAATTGCACTATCAAAGGGCCATGCTGAATCTTGGTCCCATGTGAGCTCAGGAACCCTCTTTCCGACCAAAGCTTTCTGAAGTTGTGAGCCACCCCAAATGCGTACTGGCTATCGGTATATATATTTACTCTTCGCCCTTGGGAAAGTTCACAAGCTCGGGTCAACGCTATAATCTCTGCGGCCTGCGCGGAGTTATGCGAAATTCTCTTAGTTTCAACAATCTTGTTCAATGTAGTAACTGCATAGGCAGCTGTAGATGTACCATTCGAAAGTTTGAAGCAGGAGCCATCACAAAACAGCTCCCCTTCTGCATTATCCAAAGGAGTATCTATGAGATCTATCCTGCCCTTCGTTTCTTGTTCGGTGGTATACAGGCAGTCATGTGATTCTTCGTCACCGCAAACAGTGTTTTGCGGGAAAGTTAAGAGTTCAGCCGGATTGAGAACACAACACCTCTTAATTTGGATATGAGGGGCAAACAGAATCAGTTCATACCTTGTTAACCGTGCAGAGGTGAGGTGTTGCGTTTGGGTTTTGTTCAATAGGTTATCAACAGAGTGAGGTACCATCAAAATCAAATTATGGCCTAGGACCATTCCCTCACTCTGTTTTACAGACGCGGCAGCAGCAGCAACAGCGCGCAAACATCTTGGCAAAGCGCATGCGACAGGATCAAGGGCGGAGGAGTAGTAGCCGCACGGCTATTCTTCCCTCCGTGTTCCTGTGTTAACACAGCCAAAGCACATCCATCACATTCATGCACAAACAACACAAAGGCCTTGTCATAATTTGGAGTACCCAGAACCGGCGCCGAACATAGCGCGGTTTTGAGAAGCTCAAATGATCGTTGATGTTCCGATTCCCATGGCAGTGGCAGAGAAATGCCCTTCTTCGTCAAAGCCAACATCGGTTTTACCACTAGTGCGAAATTCGGGATCCACAACCTACAGTAGGACGCCATCCCTATCAGGGCTCTGACTTCCTTCTGTGTATTTGGAACAGACATGCCAGAAATGTGTTTTATTCTTTCAGGTGTCAATCTTCTCCCCTCCTTTGACAGGAGGTAGCCTAGATAGGCAACCTCCTGACAACAATATTGAAATTTTTAGCTAGATGAACAAGCAACAGTATAGTGCCTTCTTTGCAGGCCTTCTCAGAATCTGCAGCCAAAAGTAAATCGTCAACATATTGAAGCAGCGTACAAGTAGGTGGCAATTCAAGGGTGTCGAGCTGCTCCTTTAAAGCTCTACTATAAATACTAGGACTTTCAGTATACCCTTGAGGTGCCCTTGTGAATGTAAATGAGCGTCCCCCCAAGGTGAACGCAAACAGATATCTGCTTTCTTTATGTATAGGGATACTAAAGAAGGCGTTTTTCAGATCCACAACGCTGAAGTGCGTAGCCGTAGCAGGGATCATTGTCAATATCGTCGTCACATCAGGCACAATTGGAAATTGTGGGGCGACCACTCGGTTAATAGCACGATCTATTATAAACCGGTATGGAATTGCATTGTCGCCTTTCTTATATACGGGTAAGATCGGACTGTTACACAAACTACCTGTAATCTCTTCGATCACCTAACGATGTACAAAATCGGAGACAATGCATTTCAGAGCACGTTTGCCTTCAGCTGATATTTTATACTGCGGAATGCGTGGCAGTTTCACCCCATGTTTCAGGACTATTTTAACGGGCTCAATCTGTAATACTCCAACATCATTGTCGTCCACCGCCCATAAACATTCCGGAACAATGCTAAACTCGGGAGGTAAAGGTCGAATCAAGAACTGAGAATTAGGAAGTTGCTGTGGTGAAACCGTTAGCCATATTCCATCCGAAGAACAATGAATTACTGCGTTCAATTTCTTTAACAAATTCAACCCCAGCAAATTCTCGCCACAGTTTGAAGTTAGAAGAAAAGGGCAATGGTCCGTGAAGGGACCCGAAGAAACGGATACCGGCACAGAAACCGGACAGACAGTTGGTATACCAGAAAACCCTACGGAAACATTTGTTTGCCCTGACAGTGGGATGTTTGGAACCCTGGAATGATCAATGGAGCACTTCTGTGCTCCAGTGTCAATCAAAAACTGGTGTTTCCTATTCCCCACTAATAATTCAACGTAGGGGCCTTTTTGATTAACGGGAATAGGCAAAGGTTCCAAACCCTGCTTCGTGCAATCCTAATAAAATAGAGCCTCATCAGAAGGAAGCTCTTCAGAAAGGTAGGCAGCAGAAGGGTGATCAAATATGTTTCTCGAGTCCATACTCGAGGTCTGATTTTCCCGTGAAAAAGGTTGCTGAGAATCTTGCAAAAGGTGACCTCTGTCAGGGCCCCCTGCTCCAGGACGGCCCCTAGGTCGTCTACCCATACCCCCAAACGCACTGCTTGACCTCTGGCGAAGGACAGGGCACTGTGCTCGCCAATGACCTTCCTGGCGGCAATAAGCACATTGATTAATATTCACAGTACTCAGAGGAGCATTTCCTTTTGGAACGTACTGACCTCTAGTCTGTGTCGTACCTCCTCTGGGGTTTCTAATAATTTGCTGCAATAATACTTTGGTTTTCAAATCACCCTTTCTCTTTTCGATTTTCTCCTTTTCATTATTAACACGGTTCTCATAATACTGAGCCATGTGCAAAACCTCAGATTGAGATTTTGCCTGCCAAGCGCTCTCAGAGGACATAATTTGTGACTGGATGTCAGGTAACAATCCACGTACAAATTTGTCCACGAACAACCTCTTCCCCGACTCTGTACCTAAATCCTGTCCACTGAAGTCAGAAAATACCTGCTCGAATCTATTGAAAAATTCGGTGGCGCCTTCAGTTTTCCCTTGGACACAGGCCTTAAGCTTGTCCCAAAAAATCCTTTTTTCTGGAATTATAGTTTTTAGTTTAACGACAATCTATCAGGTAAAGTAAGTATTACCTGTGGCGGTTTCTCACCAGCTGGTCTTTCTCCATCAATTCTAATCAGATTTGCCCACGTATCCCCCAGCCCTGGCACATCGTCTATTGTCCGAACCTGTTTCCATACATCTACGGGTAGGAGCACAGGAAATAACAAGTCAATGTCACTCAAGGTGAACACAGAGGACTGTAGAACGGACTCTATTTCTTTGTAAAACCCCGTCGGGTTTTTCCTAATATCGGGAACTGATTGTCTAATTGTGTTCACTTCCTGTCGTGAAAACGGGACGTGAACGAATTGCGACACATAATGTGCAGGGATATCCACCGCGGGGGCACCAGTCGCCGCGTTGGCGGGGATCTCAACTTTTGGGACAAAGGTCGGAGGAACCTCTCTCATGGGCAACTGAGATATAGGTACCTCCGGCCGCTTACTAAGCAATAGAGCCAGGTCGAGCGCTAAGGCAGCTGTAGAGGTGTCGGGCGAAAAAGCCCTTTTACAAATCCCCAATAGTTCTATGGGGCAACTAACCTTCTTCCTTACACATTCCTCCTGCAGGTGCTGCACCATCACCTGAATTACTTTTCTTTGCATCTCTACTGTATACTGACTATACGTGTCATACACTTCGTCTGGCGGTATCGATGAATCTGAGATCCATCGAACCGCATCTTTGGTACAAATTCGTACTTCCTCGGGTGCCGCTCTACGGCATGGAAGGAACCGTTTCTGTACATATATTCTATCAGCTTCATCATCCTCATCTCGTGATTTTTCAAAGTCTTTCCTAAACTCAAATAATCTTTCAACATGTCCATATACTTTCTGCTCTGTGTCCCTCGAAAGTGCCAAAGCATTCAGATCTCTCACTCCTTGTGGAAGATCCGAATTTCGTAATCTTCCCCACATCACACACAAATGAGTCCCCAAACCTTCGATAAAAACATTTTTCTCGGGAAAACTATTCAAATTAGATAATGTAGAAAAAACATTAGCTTGATCACCATTCTCCATACAATGCTTAGCCCATGCAAACAATTCCTGTTTCCTGTCTGCAGAAACAGTACTAAGAGTCACAATCTTTGACCCTGCACCTGGATCGACTCCGATCAATACGGGGCCACTCGGGAGCGGAGGTATAGGTAAATTTAACAAAGGTGCAGGTACAGGGGCAAGGGGCGGTGCGATAGGCGGAGGAACGACAACCAAAGGACTAGAAACAATAGGTTGTACAGGGGGAACAGGAATAACAACAGGAACAACAGCAGGAATGGGCAGAGTGCCCAAGACAGGAGCATACGGAGGTGGCGCTGAGGCATCGGGCCTGCGTTCATTTAATAACTTCTCAATAAATTCCTCAGAAACATGGAAATCTTTAGAGGGGTAAATTTTCTGGACCCCGAGTGAAAAGGCTCTATCCATATTTTTAACCAATTCTGACCGCTTTTCTTTATCATATAATAATGCTTTTTCAGCGTTTGTTTTATGACGACGTGCATGTTTATCCCTACTTTTAAGCTGCTGCAATGCTTCTTTCTTCCAATTTTGTAACACATCAAAGGCTGCTGGTCTAGCCTTTTTCTTTAACAAGATCGATTCTAAATATTCAATACAGGGGATCTCAAAACTACCATTGATTGGCCACTGAAATTCGGAGGCATGTCTGGTCTGTCTGTGCCAAATGTCATTAAATACGATACTACCAATGCCATACTTACAGTACATAGTACACGCCGGCGACCCCTCCTGTGGTGCCGGACGGCTAAATTTCAAGGATTGTCGATCGCTGTGGAACAGAGCCCTAAAACAGCTAGACAATTTCCCAGGCATTGCTCAAAAAATTGGTGTTACCTGGTCCAATAATTGTGTCTGCAGATACAATACGCCAAATTCAAATTGTCAGGGTTAAATTAAGAGCCGGGTCACGACTGCACCTGACCAAACCTAAGGAGGACCGTACGGTTTACAAAGGACTTACCTAACGAATTTTACCTTGCGTTTGGTGGTTTCGGCAAATTTGCCCGCCTCAAAATTGGACCCTTGTCAAGATGCCGTGTCAGACCACACGACTATCGTCCAAGGATCAGATCGTGCAGCGCTGCCGAGGTATCGCGTCTCGATCGGTCGGGCCCGCAGAATCACACCGTCCGATCCCGGTTCGATAGTCTGCGTCAACCTTCAATGATCCGGCATCAATCTTGAGGGTCCCTATTCGGGCGCCAACTGTGGAAACAGAAAAATTGATATGAGGCCGGGAAGCCCAAAGGAAACACACCAACACAGGTTACAAAGGACAAACAAAGCGCTTTATTCAAAGTTACAACAATTACCAAAGTCAATTGACATACGGATAGCTATTCGGCCCTCAGAGTAACAGAACGAACCATCAACGGTAGTTCGCCGTGTTAGTGTGAGAGAGCGAACATCGGGATACTTGGGTTTTTATACTTTTTATCCAGCCTTGGCCAACCCCCTCGCGGGTTAACCATTCTTTAGACCAGGCCTAGGGTTCGTTGCCAGGTCAATCCCATAATGCATACAATTTGATCAGTTCCGCTGATACAGTTGTTCATTTACACATAGGTCAGGGAGAGGACAAGGTCTCAGTTCGCGACCCTAACAAGTGGCCTGCGGACATATTACTTATTCATGTGTGCGGAGGTCACAACGGCCGGAATCCCACTCGAAATGTCATTCGGCCTCCATTTTGTTGTTCAGGGTGACTTCCACACTGCAAGAGTACCTAAAATGGCGGCTTAATCCAAGATGGCGATTTGCACAATACATTAAGGTCAAGACCTTGCCGCGGAATCTATGTACACGATGTTTTTAGACAACTTGGCGTAGGCCAACATACATTAAAACAATGCGATAGGAGGTACAATATTATTTCGATTTCCACAGATGTATGAAGGACTCCTGCGGCAGCAATTCAGAGATCGCCGGCAGCTACGGGCTCTTTTCAGATTAGCAACACTTTGCGGTTTCAACGCTTGGTAAACAGCACCACCACAGATCTTGGACACCGGTTGGACTTCCCTCACTCCTTGAGTCCTGCAATCTGGTTCCTGCACCAGCAAAGAAGTTCTGCCAGTCGGCGAAGGTGGTCCAATGGAGTTTGTCTCAGGGTTATTTGGTCCCACTAACCCAAGGGAAGAAGTCGTCCCTTCCAGAGCGTCTCTTGTCAATCAGAAAAAGAGTTTCAGCACAGCAGCAGGGCTTCACCTGGTGAGTCAAAGGTCCAAGGAGATGCAGCAAGCTTTGTTCATGGTTTCTTTGTTGGTTTGTTCTTCTCAGTGGTTGACTCTGTCTTCAGTCCCAAAACCCTCACCTTTTAATCAGGTTTCTCCCATTCATGCACAGCCTAGCTGTCACTCAAACAGCAGGGTGGACAGCCAGACAGCCAGTCAGGACTGGGTGCATTCAGGCATTCCTAAAGAAAAAGGACAGGGGAGTTTCGAGAACCTCCCTCACTTCCTGCCCTTACAGACACACTGGTGTCAGAGGCGGGTTTCAGTACTGAAGCCCACCAAAGGCAAAACAAACAAAAGGCTCAAACCTGACTTGGCACTCAGAGTAAAACCCAAGAAAGACCTCTCAAACAGAAAATGGTAAAGAAAGAAGACCGGGCCATTTGGACAAATGGTCACCCATGGGTGCTAAAAGGTAGCTGAGGATTTAGCCTGTGGTAGAAATGCACAATTGTAGGAAAATTAAACCACTGCCACCAGCCATTTAAAGTAGGGAGGGTAACATCAAAAATGTTACATGAGTAGGCAGAAAAAGGGGCTACTAAGTAACCCCCCAGCACTCCACATACAATGGTGTGTGCTGGACCTAGAAAGAGAAACTTGTGCACTTTTCCCGTCCCCCCTACCCATGCACTTGAATGACACCTGGCCTAGTAGGATCGTTGTCTGTCTCCCCTTGTTCCCCCCTCCCTGCCTCATCGCGCCGTGAAACACTTGTGTATAGGCGCGTTACAAATGCCATATCATATCATATCATATCAAAAGGTAAGTAAAGTCAATTTCACTTTACTATTCCTGCAAACAGTAGTTCACCCAAGAAAAGGTATTTAAACCTTAGGTGAAAATTAAAGGATATCTCTGTGACACTGCACTGAAGGTGATGTGTAGATGCCTATGGAGTTTGCCAGACTCCAAAAACAAAATAAACACATAATCCAAAACAGGTCAAAACACATGAGAGAGCGAGAAAAAGGGTTCACTCACTCCAGGTTTAAAATTAAAAGTCCTCAAGTCCAGCAAAAGGTTGAAGGGAATTAGCACAGAAATGAGAATTCTCCCTAACAATGTGGAACTCCGATCAGCACTGTCGTACCTAGATACCTGACCCTTGAACAAGGACGTAAAATGGTCTGACCATGTTTTGACTCCCACATAATTTCCCTGTGTTTATTTACCCTCTTATATGGTGGTCCTCCCGCAACAAAGTCCCACAAGTTCTTAGAATCTTTTTTGAAGGTGGCCAAGAGGAATTCTTCCCATGCTTCGTTCTCCAGAAATTCTTTCCAGGGTTCCACGGACCTTTTTTAAGTGGCCCTCGCACTAATGACGTCTCCCCTAGTACTTTCCTTATTTTGTAAGATCCCCTTCAAAGTGCTCTGCGCAGTCCTACATGGGTCATCAAACCAGCTAGTTGGTTTCCCATTACCTGTTTTAAATGTGTGCTAACAGAGACCTCCATTAATCTTCTGAGGATCGGGTAAGATTGTGAGCAAGAATGCATGTGATGTATTCCAACTTAGTAGACACTGCTTTATGTTGTGCCTCTATTGCAGTGTGGGTCAATTTCACATAGATCTAGTTGTGGATGAACAACAAAGGGCAGATTCAGGATATCCTGTCTTAAAACTGGCCTGAAGCAAAAGCGATCACTTCCCATTTCTTTTATGACCACAAAATCAACAATTAAATGCCAGTGTTGAACGTGCATACAAAAGTAATCAATAGTTGATGAGCCCTGGGCGCTTGCAAATGTGATCTTGCCAGGTACATCAGAGTATACACGTTCATTCAATGAACCACACATTCTGTTGTAGACCCCTGGCACACAATCGATCATCATGCATCTGCGGGCGAGCAATCCCATTTGCAAAGTCTTCGCCCCATCTGCTATGTCAGTTGGAATCCCATTGCCCAGTTTCACATTAAAGTCCCCTCCCAGAACCATTACCATGTGCCCGCTCACCAGATCCAATAGTGTAGACTTCAACAGGTCTTTTATTATCCCAAGCCGGTTAGTTTCTAAGGCATGTGGACTATTGTAAAAGTTTACCAGCAGCAATTTATATCCCCACTCGGGTGTCACCACTTAATGTTGGAGAATAAAGATGTTCAATTCCCTTGCCACAATATGATAGTTTAGGGATGATTTCATCAGAATTGCCATCCGCCCCATAGCAGCGGCCTCTTTTGTTCTTACGCGCTGGACTTGAGGGTGAAACCTATCTGTCCAGATGGACAGGTGCCATAGCTCACGTTTCCTGCAAAAATATGTAATAATTCCTCATATATGACACTACGTCCCGTCTTTCAGGTTTTGACACCGCCCCTGCTATGTTCCAGCTGAGAAAGGTAACAACTTGCTCTGGGGGGTGAGCAGGCCGTTGACCTACTCAGATGCCGAGGGATTTGGAATTCTCACCACAGACCCCAAGGGGTTTAGATGTCCTCAGAAGTCCCTAGTCAGTCCAGTTCCTCAATGCCTGCCAGGTTGTCAATGCTGTTCAAGGTGATCATTTCCTCACCCTCTATCCATGCACGCTTACACCCCTATCAGGAGGGCCACTTGCCCCACCCCTCCCCTTTGCCACCTCCCACCCAGCCTGCTGTGAAATTGAGGAACTAATGCGCAGAGTTTAAAAGGCTGCCAGAGGGAGAAATGTGCTCATGTTATTGTTACTCTCTGTGTTATACTGAGCAGGATTAAGTGTGGACACCAGATAATCTATCATAGCTGGAGCAACAGCTGTGACTATCACACAGTCCCCACACCTGTTATGACTCCCACCTTTGGTTCTGCTTAAGGTAGGAGATCAATTACAACTTTATTTGCCTGTGGTGTCATTACATTACACTGTGCAACCAATTGGGGGCGGGGGGTTGTCTTAGAGCCTTTGACACTTAATACATCATTCATACTTACTCCACTCGTGTTCTGGTAAGTGTGTGCAGAGACTATGGGGTTTGCAAGCTGCGTATTCCTGCTGGAAGCCACCAGAGGTCAGGTTAGAAGCTGCTGATTCATTTGTCACCGGGTATCTCAAAATTTCCTCTGCTCCCTTGGCACTTTTTAAGATACTGGTCACCCTACTAAGTCCTTTTCCTCTTTCAACATCTGTAGAAAGGTGTGGTCGACCAGCTTGCTCCCCCTCCTGTGAGCATACAAATACTGGTTTTGGCACGGGTATTCCCCATCACAATGCTTCTGAATAGGACCTAGACTGACCTTCATCCATACCCCTTACTGTATCAAAGTCCAATGCAGAAGCAGATAAAGCTGTGTATTCAGATAACCTATTTATATTCACAGAGAGCTTTTCTCCATCTATTCCCTCTGCACTTGCTTCATTTCTGATAGGATTGCCTGAGGTAAAGATAATCCGATTGATTAACACAACTGGATGTGCATCTGTCTGAAGATCATGAGAAACATTTTGTATCATTCGCGGTTCAATCAGTTGGAGAGAAGATTTAGACTGGAACTGAGATTCCTGTCTATTCCCTGTTATTACATCTGAACTGGGTAAATGCTGAGGGCTTTCCGTCTCTGTTCCTAATGCGATACGTATGCTCTCAATCTGATCAACCTCTATGACTGGTCTTCGGTCAACACACACACCTTTATTCACCTTGGGACAATATTGCAATTGCTTATTCCTCAGCACCTCCATTACTGATGGTTGATTTGTTAACGTCCTCATGAATGTCCTTGATGGTTGTCTCAATTGTTTTTTTTGGAGGATTATTTTTGCTCTGAAAATCCACCTGTTGTTTGCCTTTGGCCTTATTAGATTTCTTATTCCTTTTTTAATAGGATCATGCATTGACGTTCTTCGGATTACACGTCGAACTGTACAGTCAGCTCTTCATTCCTATCAATTGAGGTTACTGAAATTATGGAATTTAACAAAGTGGTTAATGATACTTCAGGCAAAGAAACGTTATCGTTATTTATTTCCTCCCCAGTGTAATCCACTACAGGATAACACCCCATCTCTTTTCTACACTCCATTGTTGAGGTGGTTTTATCTGAACATTTTAGACTGGTCAGGTAATGCTGGTGGATTTCATCTGATATCTTGTCCAATGTTTTTACAAAACAATCTACCAACTGTGTTTCTGTTGGTTGCTGAATATGTCATTGGTTTACCTCAGTTCTTACATTGGACGTCAAAAAGTCATTGATTATAGTGTGTATCCCCACATTGTTAAATTTAAACACTATTGATTCCAACATAGTCAAATGGTTCTAAGATTTGACTTTTAACCCTTCATATAGAGTTGTAACGGATTATTGAGAGACCAGCCTCAACACAGGATGTTCCTTCCCTCCCAACTCAAGGTCTCACGCAACAAACTATTTAACAGATTATTTTCTTCAGCCCTACTTCAGACGCATATCATGCCCCTTGTATCCCTCTGCCCTGAGCTAACTGTGAGAACCAGAAGGTGTCTCACACGCTAGTCCCCGTGGATCACTGCAGGAGTATCACCTGGGTGAGAGGCCCTCGGGGAGTGGAGATTGGACACCGGATGGTGAGACACAGTATCCCCTTCCCTGTAACACCTTTAGGCTATCCTACCAGGTAGGATACTTAGGAACTCAACCCCCCCACCCTTTTCCGACACAAACACTTTCTCACGGACAACTTACTGGGAGAGACAATGGACTAACACCCGAGCCGTATACCTGACATTTCCCAATACAATGGCCTGTAAATGATTTCCATCCGGCACACACCCAAGTCACGCCTAGTGTGTATTGCACAATTGAAACCCTTATTTATTTTATCTATACATTCAATATTCTGAATGACATACCACTCATATCACACCCTTCTCCTGGAACCCCAACCCCCCCCACCCCCCCCGGTCACACTGAACCGGGAATCAGGCTAGTTTGCAAAGGTAAATATTTATTTATGTATTTAGAATTTTAATCACAATATATTTTAATAGGTCCACAACAATCACCAATGGGGTGACAGAACACTGAGTCATATCTTTAATGCACTAGGAATCAAGTAATGAGCACAAAACAAATGCAGCACAGAAAAGAATACTTTTGTGTTGGTTTGGACAGATGGCATTATAGTTAGGGGTTCCCCCTGCAACACCCCTCAACCCCCCAATAGGCAATTAAATAGATGTGAGGAGAGAGCAGGTATTCAGGAATAGCACAAATCAAACAGAATATCACTCCCACCTTCCCCCTTCAAACACAAGAGAAAAACAGAATTGTCTTTTCAGCTGTCATGATGGCTTTGAAATTGTCTTTAGAATTGACTGGGCAAAAACACCAAATATGGTCAGAAATGCTTAAATTATTATAAATTCCTATGGGAGCTGCTTTGAACAGTTGCACACAATCACAAACAATGTTAGTCAAAAGAAAACATTTGAAATCTCAAAGTCCAAGTGGGAACAATTTAAAGCTAATTCACATGTGTAAAACCTTACAGAATTTCAATTTGCGGCAAACTTTTCCTTGCGCGATTTTCGCTATAATGGGTGAATCGCACTGTTGCGTTCTATGGATAGCTCAGGATATTAGGTACAAGTAGGAGTTGAAATTTCGCTTCTATCATAAAAACTGAGGGATTTAATGAGGTTTTAGTAAAAGACGTTTTGTAAAATAGGCGCGAGAATGGAAAACAGAAATTCGGGTTAGAAATGACGCGTAGGGTTTCTGATGCTATATTAAAGACTACAAAAAGGAGAATGCCACACAGGAAGGTCATTCATGGCCGCTCATAACAGTTTATGTGTGATACTCTAGTTTCCGTTTGGTTTGGGAATTACTTTTCTTAAACAATCAATAAGTAGTTAGGATTTAGGAACACAAATGAGAAAAGAGTCAGCACAAAGATAGTTCTAGCAATCCTATGGTTCTGAATTAAAAATGGGATGGGTTTGAGATTGGGATCATACAATGCAGATATATTAGGGTCACTTTTCTTCCTATTAATACTCACAAAATAAGTTATTAATTTGGACTGTCAATTCTGGTCATGGATTGGATCTGTCAAGGAAGAACAACACATCAGGCACGGTACTGGATCAGCTATGCCGGTCACCGGATTTGCACGGAATCTGCCCTCCTTGTTTGTGGATATTTCAATGAGCTGGATATTAAGGATTTTATTAAGATTTGGAATTTTATTAATGAGCTGGATAGCGAGTTCCTCAGGCAAGCCTTGTGGTGGCAAGCCAGAGAATTTCAGGATACTAGTTCAAAAGGCCTTCTCACACCACAGCGCTTCACTTGGTTGCAAGAATGAGTTTGAGGATTAAGCCTTGCAGAAAGTCAATAGTTCTCTACTGCTTGCAAGAGTCTTGGAATCTGGATCTGTAAGGATGTTAACGCTGGATGTAGAATGCTGGATCAGAGTGCTTCGCCGGAATCAGGAAAGTGATTGAATCACTGAGTCCCTATGTGTTGTTAGCTGTCTCTATTTATCCTTTAAAATGACATCACAAAATGGGTGTATGGGCCGGCTTAACTAAGCCTGCCCCTGTGAACTGGGATTGGATCAAAACCTCATCTCCGCCTTGCAATTGAGTGATTGGATCAAGGCCGGATGATGTCACATTTTATGTTTTGCTTTACAGTTCTAAGAAACCTCCCTTTAGCTACTAGTACCAAAATCGGATTTCATCCTAAATACATATTTCTACATTGGTCACCTTTACACAAATTGCACACAAAGATGCCATATTTTATGTAGTAGCTGTTCCTCAAAATCCCACAGCTGTGGGATCTTGCGTCACCTTCCTACAGAATTTTGTCCTTTTCACCATGAACACATTTTCCAAATTTTCTGCAAATTACCACAATTGTGCGTGTTCAACATGGGGATGTGTGAGTAACTTTTCACAATTCTAATATCAACACATTTCACATAAAACCACATATATTGCCATTCCCGTCCAGAACATGTTACACAGTTCTGCCGCCTCTTAAAACGTGCAGCCAAAAATTAGACTAACAGATATGTCCTTGGTATATTTTTCACCACTTTGAATCACAAGTTATGAGTCTTTCAAAATTGTTCTTTGTTCATGCTTAACAGCAAATGGTCCGCCCATTTGTGTCTACCTGCAGTCCAGGAACAGGCTCCTCCTTGTTTGTCCCTTCCAGGAGCAGTTTACGGCCCCTTTCACACCTCCTTTTCCTGGGCTGAAGCTCTTCCATTGTTCCTTCTCTTTCTGTAGACAAAAGTCTGGGCTAACCCGCAATTAGACTCTGCCAGTGAGTTTCTGCTGAGAGGACTTTCACTCCCCCTTGGAGAAACATGTTTTTCCAGTTCTTGCAGCTCAGCCAGGCTAATTTATTCTTAATTAAAATCCAGCAAAACCAAACCTATTGCATCAAATCACATAAATACATTACTTTCTTAGCTTTCCACCTGTGGGATCAAAAACGCAACTAAGATCTGTATTCCTTTTAGCAAAAATCCTTTTTATGTTTGCTAAGCCGGCAGACTTTAAGTTTAATACTTTGAAGTTTCATCAGGACCTCATCTGACGGCTGTCATCCACTGGTAGCCCTAGGACTGCACACAGATTTTGACAGGAGCTGGCAGTTTAAAGACAATCCGTTTTTTCTGAAGAAATGTTTTGCTCTTCACATTAGGACTTGTATGTTCGTGATACTTCATAAAATTACATGAATATTAGCACCGAGCAAGATTTTGGATGTTGAAAAGTGTTGTGTTATAGGCATTCTGGAGTTTTTAGCACGAAAGCAAATTTCATTTGTAGGCCCATTTTTGAGTTTCAATTGCAAAGCGCTGCATCTCCCTCTGTACTCTGTTTGCTGGTCATGGAGCCCACTGGCACATTTTCTGCCGTGTGAGCTCTACCCCACCACATATGCACCATGGGTGGCAGGTTGTGCATCCATCTTTTTGTGTGTTACAGAACGTGGTTTTTTGTAGGTTTTTGGCGCACACAAGTGTTTTGCTGCCATTGTTGCTGCTTCTTGCACCATAACTAGCAGGGTGGTGGCGCATAGCACAGCAAAGGTGGTCAATACATCCCACAGGCCAGGACGGGTCAGGCAATTACTGATCATTACACACACCTGACTTCCATAACATTTCCCCACATGGATATAAGGTGGAGCACGAAAGCACACTCTGAGCAAGACAAAGCACATGAGGAAGCAGCAGTTTCAAGGTGTCTGTTTAATACGAGGCAAAAGATGGCAAGACCGAAGAGGATTGCAAGGAGGTAAGTGCCCATGACCTTTTCAGGGAAAGACAGCTTCTTTCATGAACCTTCGAGAATAAGCAAAGTAAGACCCGTAATCAAAGCTGAAAAAACCTGCATTGTGTGTCAGGGGTTGCTGGGGCTCTCCTTCATCGATAGTCTAGGCGGAGAGAATCGTTTAATGCTGGGGTAATGTCCTTGGCTCCTACAACAAAGCGGTGCCAGTGAAGTCAGCACATCCTGTGAGTTGGGGATACTGATACAAGACCGGTTCTGTGTTGCAGTCGAGGTTGCAAGCGGCAACATTGTAAAGTGAGAACTGAAGAGAACAGTGTATGAAGCGTATGTGGCAAGCAACGCGAACATAATTAAACAGCAGATGAGTGATTGAACTTTGAAGCCAAGATACAGTACTGTAGACAGAGTCGTCCTGCACCACGTAGGTGCTCATTCGATAGTCCCTGTTAGTTATCCAACTGAAAGGAGGCAAATGTTACAAGAAAAGGAATTGTGAATTCGAAGTGGTACTGCCACGGGTCAAACAAAACCCTGGGCACATTCAAAAGTCTTCGATAGTAAGAATATAAAGAAAATAGATGAAGTTGTTCCAAGCCCGGCACAGGGAGCTCAGCGAAGAACTTTTTAGTTAAAGCAAGTTCGTGTGAGGAATTTTCATGTGAAATTGAAATTGGTCCGAACCCGGCTGAGGGAGACTAATTGTGTTAAAGAGATCTGATCCCGGCTGAGGGAGATCTGGGCTGAACCATGAGTCACCTGAGAGAGAATATCATACAAACGTTGTAATCAGTGGATCTCAGCCTGCAAGGTGAAGAACATTGTGTTAAAAGGATCTGAACCCGGCTGAGGGGTATCTGAGGTGAATACTGAATCACCTAAGAAATTAAATACTTGTGAAAGTTTGAAAGATGTAAATAACTTTTTTTGTATATTCTGTCGCATCTGATCCTCTGAATGAAGAGACTGAGAAAGACAAAGAGACTTGGGTACAGAAGACCCTGATGCTAATGATTGAACTGTATCTTCATGCTAGAGAAGCCAGAGACTGTGCTAAGCTCGAGTGAACCATCTTATACTGTGCTGAAAACGTGGGGCAGAGAGGCCAATGGCCTGAACATTCTGACATATCATTTTGTGAAACACTTCTTTCTTTTTCGTTACATTGGGCCTCATCACGAGTGTGGAGGTCTGGCAACAAGGGTGCCAGTAGGTTTGACAGCACCCTTGTTTCTGGCCCACCACACTACGAGTCTGCCTGCCGGGGATGTTGCGCCCAGCAGGCCTGACCGGCTTGACACAGTGGCCGTGGTAGGCAGACCTGTCACGGAAGCACCACCACTGTTAGCAAAAGTGACAGTGCTTCTGTCTCCCCACTCCCATAGTGTCCTTTGGTACTCTATGGGAATGGGAAGTTACAAAATCCGGCACCTGATTTACCGCACCGCAGGGACTTGTAATGTCCCGGTGGCACTGGGAAGTCAGGCACCAGATTCAGTGTTAAGGGGTTGGCGACAACACACCGGTCGCACCGGCGGGTTACCGCCAACCTCGTAATGAGGCCCATTGTTTCCCACACTATTTGTATTTAGAGGTAAGGATTGGCAATAGATTTATTAGTATAGGCCCTTTTATTTCGACAAGAAACCCCTAGGACTGAGTTATTATTATTTGATGGTCGTAGCTTGCTCCGATCTGTAGATTTAGGATTAGATAGGCGTTTTCAACCCTTTTTGAAGTTCAATAAACCCCCTTGTACTGTGGTCACTTGTGTCTGTCTTACTGTTGATACCATGCCTTTCTTACATAACAATGAGCCAAGAACCAGGCTGGTGTACAGGAAATATATTGGTATTTATTTATATTAATAGTTATAGAAATTAGCACGAAAATGTCAAACACCACTTTAACCGTGGCTCAACACAATCAACTTCTTTCAGTATAAATACATCAAAAAGGTGAGTTGAAAAGAACACAATCACAAATCTGCAATTTCTACAAATTTCACTTCAAGAAATAATTACACTGATCAATAATGAAAGCAATTATCATGTAGTGCTGTGCGATTTTGATTTTCCTGCGGCTTAAAAGCTAGCAGTAGGATTTCAAGATTGGTACATATACATATGCCAATTATCTATTCACCCACATTTTCGGTTTAAAATAAACACAGGGTTATTTAGCGGCTTGTTTTTCAGAACGCCCCCCCTACTTTTATCTGTGTTTGGGAAGTCAGACAGAAAAATTGGAATGATTTGGGGAATTTTGGATTTCGGACTCCTTTCCACAGATAGGCCTGCATTGGAGAAGCTGGGTAAAAAGGTTGGACTGATTTAAGAACAAAGATACCATTTACCCACTTAAATGATAGGCTGTAGTTTTTAGCGCACAATGGGAAGTGAGCTTTGTCAATTTTGAATTTTAACAACATTCACCCTGTAGAGTTCTGCCAAAGGGGGAATTAATTACATTAGTATTTTTAGTTAAATAGGCTAGGGATCTACACAGTTTTGCCCTCTGGCCCACCCATTCTAAAGGGAAGGGATTTAAGGAAAGCAGACTTCCTCCCCCTTTTGGTTTCCCATGGCTCACTTCTACTTAAATAGAAAGCCTCTGTTTAAAGTTCAGGAAAGTCAGCTGCATCTCAGGACACTGTGGAAAGATAGGAAAGTGATCTGGTCACTCCACTCTCAAAGATGGCCTTCCGCTCTCCACCATAGGACCCAGTCAGCTTTGAGGCCTTCCCATAAATAGACATCTCCACCCAGATGCACTCTTAGCAATCTCCTCTGGTGTTTCCTTACAGCTGTCAGATGGTAAGTTTCAGCAGCCTTCCTGATGGTCTGTCTCTTGTCTGCCTGTCTTCCTCTGTGTAGACCCCTTTATATATCAGTGATGACACAACCACTTTTACAATCTTGGGGAACTACCCTGTAATAATGCAACTATTATTGAACAAATCTCCCAAACCCAGCCTCCAAGTCAGGATTGGTTAAGGGGTCTGTAGCAACATATGGCAGTTCCCGTTTGTAATCGCTATTTGGTCCCTTTTCAAATCTTTGGCAAAAACTATTTATTTATCACAACTTCATCATTTGACTAGCAACTGCCATAGTTTACATATTTTCTGATTCAGCTAATCATGGGGAATTAAATAAGCCGACAACCAAGTATGTACCATGTAGCACCTTTCTGCTGTTTGCATAAAAAGCATACCTGTTATGAATATGTAAATTATTACCCATATCTCTAATTTTATACTCCACCCGCTCACCAATTCTCACATTTGGAACATGTTCTGATCAGCCAGAAACACATCTTAGATAGCCATTACAGTTTCATGAGTCACTGGTGGAGGAATGTTATAGCTCCAAATTCGCCTGGAAATTACATAATGAATGGTACATAGATGAAATCAATCCACCTTATGGTTGCTGAGAAAAAAGCCTAAATGATAATAGTCCTTTTAAATTAATTGTGAATCTTCATTTGGGATAAATGGCCCTCCTCCTGTCTTCCGGGCATTTGTTTTCACTGGGTTATCCTGTACCCAGAGTTTTTTTGTGTCAATCTCTTTGTGTTGGAAGCTTGCTCTTTGAAGTTGTTGCCCCCATTTTCACACATATTAGTCATGCTCCAACGGAGGGGGAACTTTTCTTGCAGTCAATGCCTTCACAGTCAGCAGGTCTGGAGAACACTGAATTTCGACACATTTAGGAGGACACTTTATTGCAGTTGGGAATTAGATGGGAGATGTGACATCAAGACTGAAAGTGGAAGATTTCCTTGTGAAGCTTCCCACAGCCAGTCAATGAGCAGTGATACATTTTCACATTTAAACTGCTTTTATTTGCACACACTTGTGCAAGCGGTTTGGTGTCACTGTTTCAAAATCCAGTTTTCCATGTGAAAGGGATCTTTGATTGCTCCTTCTTTTGTAAATTAAAATTCTGCTTTTCCTTTGGTAATGACAGGTAGGCCCCTTTTCCACATGGCTCTTCAATTTTACTTGAAAGAAAAACCAAAGGCCAAGCCATTTTTGTTTCAGGGTTTAAAATCCTGCTGTTCATGTGAAAGGGACTTCTGTTTGGGGCCTTTGAATGTACCCCATATGCCCCCTCCTGTTCTTCCATGACTCTTTGTTGGGGAAGAGCAGGTCAGAGTGAGGTTTCATTAGGCGTAATTTCCTTGATTATGGAGTGGCACTCCAGTCTCCCCTTCCATCTCTGGGTTGGGGGTCACAGCATGGCACCCCCTTTCATCCTTCATTCCTTTCCAGGTCCCTGTGGTTCTCACCTGATTCTTCTCTCTCCCCCAGGCTGGAGGTTAGGGAGGTTAGTTCTCTAATAAAAGATAGAAAAAGAGTTTCAGTACTTTTTATACACACATTTACCCCGGACGCTTTACATAGAATTCACAACAATAATGTGCAATTATAACATGACATTTTCACCATTTCACAAAACCCATTTTATTTATTTTCTTCATTTGTACAATAACACCAATTAAATTACTGTTATATATACATTCATCTTAGTTTCCATCTGATTTTTCATCCTTCCTTTTCATTCTTCAGATGGTTCCTCTGCTCGACTTTCATTTGGCTCATCAATCAGTTGTAAAGCGTGTCTGGAATGACAACTTTTCAACTGATTGATGTGGACCCATTTTTCTTCTGTCTGTTCTCCTTTTGGGATGATGATCTCGTAAACAACAGGTGATATTTTATCTAGAATTTCAAAGGCACCACGACAAGATCAGAAGAATTTCCGCTCCTTGGCCTGATTCCTTTTAAAATTTTACAGGTAAACCTTGTCACCTACTTCATACTCTTTCTTGGTGGTCTTTAGATCATAATAGGTCTTCCTTCCTTCAGCCGACTTTTCTAAATGGCGCTAAGCATAAGCAAAAGCACGCTGGAGGTGATTCCTTAAATGTTCAATTTACTCATGAGAAGTGGACGCATTTATCAGTGTCTGCTCCTGGTAGTCCCATAGAGCAGATTCTGAGGTAACACCATTTTACGTCCGGACATGAACTCAAATGGAGACATCTTTGTTGCAGAAGATGGTGTATCCCTAATAGCCATCAGGTGTCACGCCGCCCAACCCGGGCTTGTTCCAGCCCACTTACCTGATGCGGCGTGCCACGCCTTGGAGGGTTTACCCCCGCTTTCGCCTGGGGGGTACGGGGCGGTCCTGGGTACCGGTTGCTCCTGGATCTTCGGGACGCTTGGTCTCGCGCGTACGCGGTCGGCCGCTCCGGGTCCCGCGTTCTTCCGGGTTCCCGGGGCGTGCCGTTCTGCATGCGCGGCCGACCCCTTCCCGCTTTCCGCGCATGCGCGGTACACGATGCTCTCGGCTCCCGGCCGATTTGCAGCCCAAGCCTCGCTTTGGGCCTCCCAGCACCTGGGAAACAGCACGGCTTGCGTTCCAAGCCTCCCGGGTGTGGGACGCCCTACTCTCACATCACCACAGAACTTCTGGCATTCTGGCATCGTCTACTAAGCCGACTTCCGGACGAACAGGTACGCTGCGCCCTAGTGACGCCATCTTTAACAGATTGAGACGCCAGGCTTCAGGCTCTTCGGAATCGGAGATGGATGAGGACACCAGTCTTCGTGATGAGATGCAGGCCTTACGTGCTGAGATGATTGCACTCCGCCAGGAGAACCAAACCCTACGCCAGATGGTAACCCAGAGCTCAAATGTTGTTCCTCCACCCGAGAGCGCTATGGCACACACCAATCCCATCAAGTTCGATGGAGACCCCAGACGTGTGGGGGAATTCTGCAATCATTGCTGGATACATTTCCTGTATCGTTCAGCCCACTTCAATAACGATAGAGCCAAGATTGGATATATTTTGGGCAATTTGTCTGGCAACGCTCTTGCTTGGGTGACACCGCTTGTGGTTTCGAACAGTCCCATTCTCAGCGATTTTGTGGCCTTTGAAAAGGCATTTCTGGAAGTGTTTCAGTCCCCCAATCTGGCTTCAGCAGCACAGAACCAGTTAATGGATTTAAAACAAGCCAACACAGACATCTCTTATATAGGCCGTTTTCGCCAACTAGCAACTGATTCCCAATGGCCTGAGATAACACAGAAGACCTTGTTTCGCCGTGGGTTAAGAGAAGAGTACAAGGACGAGCTGTTACACATTCCTGAACCCGAAGATCTACAGAAGCTCATTGAACAGGTGCTAAAGATTGATCAGAGATTGGCTGAGAGAAGAGGCAAAAGGCGCCGCTTTGAGAAATCGGACCTCAGACCTCCAATTCCGCCTGCTGGGACACCAGTGTCCTCGAACACCACTCAAGAACCTATGCAGCTAGGCGCCGTAAGGGGCCCTTTGTCTGGGGAAGAAAAGAAGCGGAGGAGAAGCCAACGTCTATGTTTGTACTGCGGAGCCGCAGGTCATTTTCTGGGTACTTGTCCTCTACGACCAATCAAGAAAGGGGGAAACTAGGTGACCTGTCGTGCTCCGGAAAGGCCCCGACAGGTCTGATTAAACCACCAGTCCTTTCCTGCCCTGAATCTGTGTTTCCACCCGTGTTGCCTGCAGTCCTAATGATTCTGAAGGTCAGTCTCAAGTGGCTGAATAAGACAGTCGAGATCCATGGGTTATTGGATTGTGGGGCCTCTGGGAACTACATCGATGAGCGCTTTGCCATCAACTACGGCATACCATTGCTTACCAAAGAAGAAGCGATTCCAGTAGAAGTCATTGATGGAACCCCATTGGCTTCTGGCCCCATACGACTACATACTGTGGGTATGTTGTTACGCATCAAAGGACATGAGGAGAGAATCGCACTGGATGTTATAAGGACACCTTCATATCAAGTGGTTTTGGGGCTACCTTGGCTTCAGCGACACAACCCCACAATAAACTGGGAGACACGTACTCTGGAGTTCACCTCCTCTTTTTGCCTTCAAGAATGCTGTAGCCCTAACACGTCCTCAAAGACGTCCGTCTCGACAGCCTTAGTCCCAGGTAGAGAATCATCTGGTTTGTGTTCCTTGTCTATGATACCGTCTGAATATGCTGACTTAATGTCAGTATTCTCCGAACCAAGGGACATCGCACTGCCGCCTCACAGGCCTTTTGACTGCTCCATAGACTTGGTTTCCGGAGCCGTGATGCCACATGGAAAGGTGTATGCCCTCACCCAGTCTGAAAAACAGGTCCTCCGGGATTATCTCGATGATTGCATCAAGAAAGGATACATCGTTCCTTCCAAGTCACCTGCAGGTTTCCCATTGTTTTTTGTGAAGAAGAAGGAAGGCTCTTTACGGCCTTGTATTGACTACCGCCAACTGAACGACATCACCCTTAAAGACAGGTACCCGTTACCATTGATCTGGAATATCATGGAGTCCTTACGTTCAGCCAGGGTCTTTACTAAATTAGACCTCTGCGGAGCCTATCATCTCGTCAGAATCAAAGAGGGAGATGAATGGAAGACGGCTTTCAAGACACCTTTCGGGCACTATGAATACAGGGTAATGCCCTTTGGGCTGTGTAACGCCCCGGCTGTCTTCCAACGGTTTATGGACTATGTTTTCAGCGACTTAATTGGCATCTCTGTTTGGGTGTATTTAGATGACATCTTGATCTACTCCGACAACCTAGAGGAACACATCTCCCACGTTCGTGTAGTTCTTCAACGATTGTTACAACATCATCTGTTGCCAAGGCTGAGAAATGTTCCTTTCATCGGAATGAGATGGAATTCCTGGGATATGTAATCACTGGTACAGGAATAAGCATGGATTCCGGTAAGGTCTGGGCTATTCAGAACTGGAAACAACCACAGGAGGTGAGATCACTTCAGCGATTTCTGGGATTCGCAAACTTTTATCAGCGTTTCATTCCGCAATTTTCACGTCTCACAGCTCCATTGACGCGTCTGACCAGTGTGAAGATACCCTACCTCTGGGATACTGAGGCATCAGTGGCGTTCGATGCCTTGAAGTCTGCATTCTGTACTGCACCTGTACTTTGTCACCCCAATGATGAGATGCCTTACATCGTCGAAGCCGATGCTTCCAGCTTTGCTGTGGGCGCAGTCCTGTTGCAGAAACATCCCTCTACGGGTGACGAACATCCTGTGGCCTATTACTCACGCAAACTCTCTCCTTGCGAACAGAACTACTCAGTCATAGAAAGAGAGCTATTGGCAATCAAGACAGCGTTTGAAGAATGGAGGCATCATTTGCTTGGTGGTCGCTTTTCAGTAGAAGTCCGCACCGACCACCGCAACCTGCAGTACTTGCGATCTTTGCAGTGTCATACCGCCCGTCAAGCTCGATGGGCCTTTTTTTTCTCCCACTACGATTTCAACATCACGTACATTCCTAGTGCCCGGAACTTAAAAGCCGATGCTTTATCCCGCTCCTTGGAAAGAGAAGTGGAGGAGGTCAACCAACCCATTCCGTTGATTTCCCCCAAGCACTTTCTTCTCACGATCTCTCCCCATTTGCAGAAGATCTTCCAAGAGACTCAGACAGACCCAGACCGCACCAATCTACTGAAACGTCCACAAATCACGGAACGTGAAGGTTTTCTTTTCTTCCTACACCGGTTGTACATAGCATCGAGATCTCTTCGCTTGGACATTCTCCATGGGTTCCATGATTCGCAAGTAGGAGGTCATCGTGGCATCAAGGCGACCCAGGAGTTGATTGCCAGGCAGTTCTGGTGGCCGGGTTGGGCTAAGGAAACCAAACTATACGTGGAGAGCTGCCCAGTTTGCGCCCAGACCAAGACGCCCAGGAGAAGACCTTTGGGGTTGCTCAGACCCACTGAACTACCACCCTATCCCTGGCATACCATAGCCACTGATTTCATCGTCGAGCTTCCACCATCAGAGGGACACACCTGCATCATGGTAGTGGTGGATTGTTTCACTAAGTCTGCGCATTTCATTCCCTTTTCCAGGATTCCTACTTCCTCTCAAATGGCTTTGGCGTTTCTGCATCACATCTACCATTTTTCATGGGTTACCAGAGAAGATCATTTCGGATCGTGGGTCTCAGTTCCTCTCCTCCTTTTGGCGTCAGTTGTGCAGCCACCTTGGAATACGCAGAGCTCTGAGTTCGGGTTATCACCCGCAAACTAATGGGCAGACTGAAAGAACGAATCAGACCTTGGAGCAATACTTACGTTGCTACGCTAATGCCACCCAATCCAACTGGATGAAGTACCTGGATTTGGCGGAAGTTTCCTACAACAATGCAACCCACGCGGCCACTGGTGTCAGTCCTTATATTTGCTCTACCGGACAGCATCCTAAGCTGTTTCCCTTTTGTCCTGTGCCACCCAGTGCCGTCCCATCGGCTGACCAGATGATCCGCGTTATCCAGAAGCAGCATGATTTGGCTCGGAGTGCCCTGGCAGATGCACAACAGCGCATGAGGGAGCAGGCTAACCGGGGAAGGACCATTGAACCCAGATTTTAGGTGGGAGATCAGGTTTGGTTGTCGTCCAAGAACTTACCTGTACGTAATCTGCCCACTAAACTGGCACCTCGGTTTTTTGGGCCTTTCAAGATTTCCAAGTGCATATCTGCAGTAGCTTTTCGATTGGTATTGCCCCAATCTTGGCGGGTACACCCAGTCTTTCACGTTTCCCTCTTAAAACCCTTTGTGAACGACACGTTTGGACGTTCCAGCCCACGCCCAGCCTCAATCCAGGTTCAGGGGGTTCCGGAATTCGAAGTGCAGGAGATATGTGACTCCCGGATTCGTCGAGGTGTGCTCCAGTTTCTGGTAGATTGGAAGGGTTATCCTGCTTGTGACCGTACCTGGGAACCGCATGGTTTTGTGCATGCACCTCGCCTTGTCCGTGACTTTTTTCTCCGGTTTCCTTGGAAGCCTGGGGCCCCGGGTCTTTCTGGGAGGGGGCATGGTGTCACGCCGCCCAACCCAGGCTTATTCCAGCCCACTTACCTGATGCGGCATGCCACGCCTTGGAGGGTTTACCCCCGCTTTCGCCTGGGGGTACGGGGCGGTCCTGGGTACCGGTTGCTCCTGGATCTTCGGGACGCTTGGTCTCGCGCGTACGTGGTCGGCCGCTCCGGGTCCCGCGCTCTTCCGGGTTCCCGGGGCGTGCCGTTCCGCGCATGCGCGGCCGACCCCTTCCCGCTTTCCGTGCATGCGCGGTACATGATGCTCTCGGCTCCTGGCCGATTTGCGGCCCAAGCCTCGCTTTGGGCCTCCCAGCACCTGGGAAACAGCACGGCTTGCGTTCCAAGCCTCCCGGGTGTGGGAGGCCCTACTTAAGGAGCCCGGCGGTTTGATCAAACCACGTCTCAACGTGGTCTGACCGGATCGTTGTTTTGCTCTTGCCTTGACCTGAGTTTCCGCCCTCTCCTGCCTGGTTTTTCCAGTCCCTTCTGTATAGACCAGCCCTTCCTTGCCCGGGTAGGGGGTCTCCCTGGTTCCCTCCTCCTTGCTCCCTTCCTGCTGGGGTGGTTCCCCCCTTCTCAGTTGTTCTCTGTTCCTTCCTCTGGGTTCTTGGTCCTCCTTGGTTCCCTTGCCTTTCCCGCCTTCCCTTGCATTCTGCTGCCTCCTGGATTCCTGCTCCTGGATTCGACTCGCAACTCTTCTTGCTCCAGTTGTCTGCAGAGAACTTCTAGCCAAAGACTATCAGGCTCCCCCTGTCAGTGCTTGCACTGTCCTGATGCCACATTAATCAGGGGTGAGCTAACCTGTGGCATCGGGAGCTGGTTCACCTCCAGTCCAGTATCCATTTGGACGGGAGTTGGGCTGGTTCCTTGTGTCACTCTCACATCACCACAGAACTTCTGGCATTCTGGCATCGTCTACTAAGCCGACTTCCGGACGAACAGGTACGCTGCGCCCTAGTGACGCCATCTTTAACATCAGGACAAGCGGCAATTGGATGTCCCAATAGCTCTGTGTGTCAGTGAACTGGGTTGAAATTGAGCCCAAACAAGACTGCCCTGTAGGTAATTGTCAAGGTCCTTGCCCATTTGTGGCCAGTAAACAACCTTGTGCAAGATTTCAAATGCCGTATGAAACCCCCTATGACCAGCAGTGGCCGCGTCAAAGGCGTGGTTCAACATCAAGCTTCAGAATGAGGTAGGTACCACCTACTGGTCACAGCCAGATAGGGTTCTCCTCACCAACAAACGGTCTTGCATCCGAAACATCTGGGAAAACTTCATCAGCACCCAGAGATCCTCTTTACAGTACAATCAGACTCTGTCAGAAGAAAGCTTAATGGGTTTTCAATGTGTCGATAACATTTCCCAATGATCGGGTCCCATTTCGGTGCAGTGATCAAATCTGCATCTGGGGTATCTTTACTCCACTGGGCTGTCAAGAGTTCGCTATTAGCCCGTGTTTATGACTTGGTGACAGCTGTCATCTAGATTTCACCCAGCTGGGATTCCGTTTCAATGAAATCTCCCTGCAGAGCTCTGGTTTCAGCCAGCTGGTCAACCAGGTCATTCCCAGTCTTATCTGGCCCCTCTATCTTGAAATAACCTCTTATATTCTTCCAGTAAATGGCCATCTCATTGGAGGTCACTAGATCTTCAATTGACTGGATCAGTTTGGCATGCTTTAGGGGTTTGTTGCTGGCACAAAGCATGCCCCGATTCTTACAGTTAATTAGGTGCTCCATAAACCAATTCCTGATATAATCAGAGTCAGTGATGATGACCATTTCATTTAGTTGATGGTGCACTGCAGTGAGGATGGCTTAATAAACAGCCATCAGCTCTGCAACCTGACTTCTTCGGCGTCCTATTTTATAATCAGCAGAGTGTTCTGGAATATAATTCATCCAGGCATTCCCAATGCCAGCCACCAGTTCTTACTCCCCGTTGTTATCAACATGGTAGGAGCACCCATCCACATAAACTGTGGGTATCCCCTGACACGTGTCTTCTTCATAGACCTGGTGTGGGGAAGTTAAGTACGCCTTCATGTTGTTGTTGGTCATTAGACATTCGTCCTCAAGACAGTTTTCTTGAGCACAACCATGCATGTCTGCGAACCCTTGCGCTAGAGGACTCTTGTTATGGCATAGCTGACCTCCACAGGAAAGCCTTGCATGGGCAGAATCCAGGAAGTAATTCTGGAATTACAAACGTTCCCCACCCGGACTCTGTCACTTTGTAGATATTGCAAGGGTTGGTGAGGAGTCTCGACACTAATGTGCTCTCACTGTATGAATGGGCGGTAATTAATTTGTCAGCGCCCACACCGTTGCCTGAGTGCCTTCTCACCGTCATTGAATTTTTCCTCCACAGAGGACAAAGTCTTGCTCGCGTATGAGATTACTTTGTTGACCTTGTCATGCTTTTGGTACAATACCGCTGTTAGGAAAGTATCTGAGAACCCTGTCTCCAAGAAGAACTCCTTGTTCTTTATGGGGTAAGCCAAACAAGGAGCCTAAGAAAGGCTTCTTTTCAGTTGTTTACCTGCCTCGGATTGTTCTAGACACAAATCTCACTTGACTCCGGCTTTTGATAAATGGACCAAGGGTCGAGTGACCTCTGCGTAGTCTTTAATGAACTTTCAACTATAATTAGTGAGTCCAAGAAGGCTTCTAAATTCTTGCAGAGTGGTAGGGTCCTTTAATTTCAATAAGGCTTCCACCTTCTTTGTCTGGGGATTAAGACCCTCAGGTGTAATCTCGTGCCCTAAAAGGTTTAATCAGGACTTACACCACTGTACTTCTGAAAGGACAGTTTTCCTCTGGCTTTTTGCAACTGGTTTAGAACATAAGAGATTTCTGCTATATGTTCCTCCACAGTTTAGCTCTTGATCAAAACATCATCCACATAGTCCAGGTTTCTCCTTTTGTTCAAATTGGGCATGGCCTTATGTAGGAAGATGTTGAACTCATTGCCGGAGTTTATGTATCCAAAGGGGGTTCAGTTACACGTGTACTGCTGCCCCCCGAAGGTAAAGGCAAGCTTTTACTGGTCTTCCCTACTCATGGGTACTGTCCAGTAACCATTGGTCAGGTCAATGGCGTTGTACAACTTTGACCCTTGATCTGCGTCAGTCCCTGATCTATGTAGGGAAGGGGCTATCTTGACATGTGGACCAGTTTGTTCAACTCCCACAGGTCTGCACATAATCTCCATTGGCCTTTTGGTTTGAGGGTGGCCCGTACCGGGTTGTTGAAGGCACTGTGGATCAGATGAAATATCCCACAGGATTCTAAATTCTTAATAATCTCTTTGAGTGACTCCATAGATGCGAGAGGTAACCAGTATTGTGTCACGAATACTGGAGCCATCTCAGGGTCTGTGGGAATGGTGGTTGAATGATGAATGGATGTGTGTCCACAGTCATATGAGTCCACTGAAAAGATATCTTGAAAACCTGTTTTCGCTTTTGTTTTTGTTCCTCTGTCTCACAGGTATCTGCAAGATTGATTCTTTTCTCGACCATCTGCTTGAAACCTGGGAAGACCTCAGGCTTGGCAATTTCAGAGGTACCCTTCAGTTGGGTGGAGAGATCTCTTTTGATGGTGTTGACTTGAACAGGGGATTAATAGTGGTGGTCCTTAACTCTGAACACTACCTCCTCCCTCTTAATGTCACAGGTCCCCTCTTCCATGCCACAGGGGCAGGAAAAGTACACCAGGAAATTCCCCCCATGCCTATTAGAATTCTTTTCTGGAAGAATACCATTGCTGATGTCAAAACAATCATTTGGGATTGGTCCCATGATTTAATTACCTAAATCAATAGAATAATGTTGGGCATCAACAGCCACTCCAATAAAGTTGACTGCGCCCAAAGTGATACCTCACGGATCGCTGTTGTCCACCAATATTCGAAGGTTGTTGTGTTCTAGGTCTACCAGAGGTGTCCAATTTAAATACAAACCTTGTTGTTGGAGATGGGAATTTAGATTTATATAGGTGTCCTGATGTTTGAGGTTCTATCCTTGCTTAATTTTGAGGGAAGGAGTACATTGATGCACCTATCCTGGGATGGTAACCTCTTCTCACACTTCAAGCTCAATGGCATAAGGCAGCAATTGAGCTGCCCAGAATGCTTTTTCAATGTTGTCAAAGCACATGGGGTTACTCCCCAGTCAGGACCAGGCTTTAATATTAATTAGGTCCAAATTGATTGTGAATCAGTTGAGAATGTCACTTCACAGATAAAGGGTGGAAGGGACATCTCTCACGACCCAAAAATGATGGTCTATGCTTTTGTTGCCAATGGACATTTTTAGCATACACATGCTAGGCAGGAGATGTTTGGAATTTGGGGTTTCCAGACCTACGTCCCATTTGTCAATTAATTTAAATGTAGGAATGGTCCGATCTTTTGGGAGTTTCCTGAATAATTCTTTGTTGATGAAGTTCCTTCCATTATTCAGGCATACTCTGGCGAGCACCGGTTCTTCCCCCTCATTTAACTGAATGTGGAAAAACAACTGCTTGCCCCTTTTCTGAATGTCTGTCAGAATTTGAGCAGATTCTTCCTTGTCTGGTTTCACGGGACGCAAGGCTTCTTCTGATTTGGACTGGTATAAAATGTTAGGGGTTTCCCTTCCAGGGTGAATTGCGACTTATAACTGTGAGGAAGGTTGATTGAATGGAAGAATGGAGAAGGGTTCCCATCACAAGTTTGTTCTCCTACAGAGATGACAGTGATCTCTGGGACTTGGTTATTCTTGAAATGGAACTCTACATTCTCAGAATGTTGATGAATTACATGACAGCTATCATTCAGGCTTACATAATCGGTACTCATTTTTAATTTGATAGGGCGGTTAGTTTGAGTCCAGTGGACCTTTGTTTACACAATCGATCAGAGGTGACCTCCTCAGGAAATCGTTCCCCAGTACCATCTGGGGTCACAAATATCACCAGATGTTTCAGTCGGTGCCGTCCAATTTTTGTGTCCAGATCTGCAGTCCTTTTCGACAGAAATGTCATTCCTGTCAAACTTTGTGAGGTGTCCGGAAAGGGGTGTGAGTGGAATTTGGCAGCTCTCCCCCAGTATGGGTTTAGATGGTCAAAGGCCCTTTTTGACAGGAGGGCGGCTTGGGATCCAGTATCCACCAGAACTGATCATTCACACTGACCCTGCACCTTGCCGGTGCATAAAATTGTCCTTCTTTCTCCTCCAAGGTGCAAATAAAATGTGAGTTACTTGACTGCCCTGTGGTCATTTTCTTAATATTGAACTCCCACACTGTGTGATCTTGGGCAGTTTTCGGTGTCAGAGTTCGGCAATCTGTAAAAATATAATTGCAACTCACAATGGGAGTTGTTGGGGAATCCTCCTTTTCCCCGGCTCCTTCGTTTCCACCCCTTGGGCCAGGGGATTGTATACATACCACAGGATTGGTCCAGTACTCTTGTACCTAGGACTTATATATGTGGCAGGGTCAGAGGGATCATTGTTCTGGGCCCCTGTCTGACTACCATTCGATTGGGCCGGGTTGTGGGGTCCCTTCTGCTTTCCATTTTGGTTGTTGGCAGGAGTGTTACCTTTAGGCCCCCCCCCCCCCGTCTCGAGATCCAATGGAGGTGTCGTTTTTACCTCTGCCATCTTTGCAGCAGCGGGGGTGTTGGATTTGTTAGGGGTTTTGGTGGTATTTATACTCTCAGTCGGCTTTTGGACCTCATAAATCCTGGTGGCCTGTTCAATCACCCAATCCAAGGCCCTTTGTTTGTGAAAGTCACGCAACATCTGCGTCATTATGTATTTGGGGAAAGCATGGAAATATGTAGTTATGAACTCCCTACTATTGGTGTTCACCCGCGGGGAAGCCTGAGCAATTGCATGCTGTGACTCCTGTGTTTTTAGAATGCCTTCCTAGGCTGAAGGTCTGGCTTTTCTCCATCAGCGAAGCGACAAGGAGGTCTCTTTGTAATCGCATCTTCTGCCAATCTAACTCCATGACATTCTCCTCATAAGAGTTTTCGTGGTCTGAAGTATTAACAGTATTATTCCTTACTTTCCAGGACACACTGGCCGGCCACTTTCCCTTCTGTGTGGTAGAGATGAATACTCACCAATATCAGAGAGGGACTGGCCTTCTTGATCAGTTGGGCTAGGCCTCGGTAAGTCTAACTGCCTCATGTCACCCTGTTCTTGATAGGTGGCATGCATGAGGTTGGTTCCAAATTGGGCATGAGAGGTTGTAAATGACTGGCGTGAGGCCCCTGTTGGGAAGGGCTCCTCCCCTTGATCAGTGGGCCTTGTCCTATATCCTGATTGAAAGAAGAAGTGATTTCCTAAATAGGAAAACTGTGTCCCCTGCACACTGTCAATGAGGCCTGGGCCTAAGTGTTGTTTTAGAATTTGAAGGATAGGTAACTATTTGGGAGCCCCAATAGGAGAAACACCCAAACAGATGACAACCTTCTATTTACTGGTTATTACACAATACATGTTTTAGACATTTCTATCATATTGAATTCAAGGCAAAAAGCCATAAAATTATAGTTGGCAACTTTAATGATGTAAGATAGCCCAACGCGTTTCGACTTTCTATCACTCTTCATCAAGGGCATACATTCATTTTCACATACATTTAAAAAAAGAAAGGGAAATATACTGATTCTTCTCACGGTTTTGTTGAAACCAGTTGTGGTCTTAAACCTATCAAAGTAGATTAAATGGAGTTGTTTACACGACCCTGTCTTAGTTTAGTAGTAGGTTTAAGTATCCAGTACCCCTGAAAAAGTAAGGCTAGTATGCAGGTCCTGCTTCTAAGTATCAGCTGGTAGGTATAGACTAAATGATTCCTGTCCAGATAGGTTCAGCCAGCGCTGGAGGTTGGAATGGGCATTCCTGCTGGTCCAGTGGAGAAGTATCAGATCAGTAATGCATTGCTTGAAAGTTTTCTACAAAGGAGGTCTATTCTGTGTCCCAGCATTAAGGAAGTCCTTCCTTCTTTTTCTTTTCTTCTTATAGGTCCGCTGGAGGAGCTGGTTTGTGGATTAGGTAGGCTGCGTGCATATTTAAGGCGCTTTTTCATCAGGAGCCTAATCTTTCTCTTGCTCATCCCTAGAATTCACTGCCTCTGATAGTTCAGCTTCTATTTGCCTCACTCGCTCTACAAGCTTATTCCTTTCTTCTCTAAATCTGGTCAGTTACTGAGAACCTGACTGTTCCTTTCCTACCTCCATTTTCAACTGATTTATCCTCTGTAATAGGACACTGTTATCATGATTTAAACTGTATTTCCTGAGCCAGCTTGTCCTCTGTTGTTTCAAAGTACTTACCTGCTGATGGATCTGATCAAAGTCATTTTGGGAATCAACCCATTTGATGATTAACTGACTGTTTTCATTTTTCAACTGCTTTATTTGCAATTGAAAGGCCATAATGTTATCGAAAATTACTCTAATATGAGCAGCCTGGTCATTTAGCTTGCATTGCAGTGTGCTCAGATTTTCTACACCCTCTTTATGTGCAGTTTTCAGTGCACAAAACTATGTTTCACACTGTGCACTCCCTTGCTGCATTGTTTCCAACTCTTCTTTGAGTTGTTGAACAAGGTCCTGGGCCTGCAAAGGGTCTCACATTCATCCTACTAGCCTCACTATTTTGCAAACGCTTTTCCACTAAAAATACATGAAAATATAACTGAGCAGTATCTGCTCCTCACAAGCAGTTGCGGTCATATAAAATGTGTCAAGTGCTTTGTGCAATATTCCTCCTTCAAGCCAAATATCATTGCTTAGTGAGGTAACCTCACACACAATTCTGGTTTGCCAGCTTTCAGCATGGTCCTGAACCCATCCTCCATTAAAAAATAATTTAGGTAGGAGATGCTCCCTGGCTTCCCCAATTTGTAAAGTAGTCATTTTCACAATTGGCTTTTTGAACTTTAGTAAAACATTCTTTATACAGGGGCAAAATCACCCTGTGCCTGCTTGATTTCCTCACACAAATAAATTCTTACACACTCTGTTTTTTCACTGATACACCTCCCTGGAACTCGGGGGTCAAGTCCTTGCAGCACTATAACAAAATAAAGATGACTTTCCCTAAACCTTAAGGCAATTGCAGCTAAAGGAATAGTCTGTCACAATGTACTTGTCATGGGTCAGAAATAGGCAGCTAAATCCTGGCCTCAAGCCGCTAATTTGTAATTGTTTATTGAGAGCAACCCTCAACACAGGGAGTTCCTTCCCTCCCTCTTCACTCAAGGTTTCACGCAACACACAATTTAACAGATTCTTGTCTTCAGCCCTACTTCAGTTGCATGCCCTTTGGATCCCTCTCCACTGAGCTAACAATGAGCCAAGAACCAGGCCAGTGTACGGGAAATATCTTGGTATTTATTTATATTAAAAGTAATCGAAATTAGCACAAAAATATCAAACACCACTTTATTTGTGGCACAACACAATCAACTTCTCTCAGCATAAATAAATCACAAAAGTGAGTTGAAAAGAACACAATCACAGTTCTGCACTTTCTGCAAATTTCACTTCAAGAAATAATTACACTGATCAATAACGAAAGTAATTATCATGTAGTGTTGTGCGATTTTCCTGTGGGCTAAAAAACTAGCAGTAGGATTTCAAGATTGGCACATACAGATATGGCAACTATGATTTTGCCCAGACTTTTGTTTTAAAATTAACACAGGGTGATTTAGCGGTTTGTTTTTAGACCCCCCAACGTTGGCCTGTGTTGGGGAAGTCGAACATGACAATTTGAATGATTTGGGGAATTTGGGATTTCAGATCCCCCTCCACTGAAAGGCCTGCATTGGGGAAGCTGGATAAAAAGGTTGGACTGATTTAAGAACAAAGTCACCCCTCTTCCTGTCAGGGTCAGCATGACAAAAAGGATTAACCCACTTAAAGTATAGGTTATAGTTTTCAGCGCAGACTGGGAAGTGAGCTTTGTTAATTTCAAATGTTGACAAAATTCACTGTGTAGTGTTCTGCCAAATGGGGAATTAATTAAATTAGTATTTTTAGCTAAATGGGCTAAGGAGCTGCACAGTTTTGACCCATGCCCACTATAAAGGGAAAGGATTTAAGGCCAGCCGACTCACTCACCTTTTGGTTTCCCAGTGCTCAGTTCTACTTACATAGAAAGACTCTGTTTACAGTTCAGGAAAGCCAGCTGCATCTCAGCACACTCTGGAAAGATAGGGCAGGGGTCTGGTCATTCCACTCTCAAAGGTGGCCTCCCCCTCTCCACCATAGCCCTCAGTCAGGTTTAAGGCCTTCCTAAAAATAGAGAGCTCCACCGAGATGCACTCTAAGAAAAGTCCTCTGGTGTTTCCTTACAGCTGTCAGATGGTAGGTTTCAGCAACCTTCCTGATGGTCTGTCTCTTGTCTTTCTGTCTTTGCTTGTAGCCCCTCTTATATAGCCGCAATGACATTGCCACTTTTACAAATTTGGGGAAGTACCCTGCAATAATTCCTGCAACTAGGATTGGACAGTTACCCTTCTCTCTCCTCCCGAACCCAGCCTCCTAATCAGTATTGGTTTGGGGGTCTGGAGCAACATATGGCAATTCCCATTTGTAATCGCCATTTGTACTCCTTTCAAATCTTTGCAAAAACAAATTATGTATCACAACTTCATAATTTGACCAGCAACTGCCATAATATACATAAATAAGAAAAGGTCAGGCGGTGCACTCTAGTTCCCAGTCTTTTTAATCCTTAAACTAGCAATAACATGGTTTGATCCCAGCAATGTTAAAAAATAACAGGGTTAAATGCCAAATGTAAGTGGTAACAGGGTTGGATCCCACAAAATGTTCAAAAAATATACCAGGGTTAAATCCCAACTGCCAGTTCAAATGCACAGTAGTTCTGCTCCTCCAAGTACTCCAACTCTCTTCAGGGAGGCTGTGTTTCTTTTCAGCTGTTGCCAATTGCTTTTTTAATTACAGTCTCAAGGAATTCTGGTCTTTGTCTTTGTAGTGATGGCACAATGTTTTGTTCAGGAGACCAGGAACTAACTCCCCTCCAAACACACACACATCTTACGCAAAATTGGGGGAGGGGGAACAAGCATTTGGGATTTAACCCTGTTATTTTTTAACATTGCTGGGATCAAACCCTGTTATTATTAGTTTAAGGATTAAAAACACTGGGAACTAGAGTGCGCGCCTGACCTTTTCTTTTTTGTCATAATATACATATTTTCTGATTCTGATTTCTTGCAGTCTATGTCTTCAGAGACAGCAGGTCTGGATAAGACTGAATTTCGACACCTTTAGGAGGACACTTTATTGCAGTTGGTAATTATATGGGAGCTGTGACGTCCAGACTGGAAGTGGGAGATTTCCTTGTGAAGTTTCCCACAGCCAGCAAAGGGGTTTGTCTTGGGCTGACATTTTTTCATGAACACAAAGTGAGGTTTGTATGTGAAACATAGGCCCTCAGTACAACGTTGCCAGTCTGGAAACAACAGTGGCAGTAAGCTTACTGCCACCATTGTTTACGGACCGGAAAAGTACAAGTCTGCTGCATGGTGCCGTTCACCCCGCCAGGTCTGCCCTGGAGGGCAGAACGGCACTCGGCCACAGACGTCATGGAAGCACCGGCACCGTTACTAACAGTGCCTGTGCTTCCATGGTCCCCATTCCCATTGAGTCCTATGGGACTGAGATGGGAATGGGGATTAACAAGTTCTGCAGTCTGATTTACCGGACCGCTGTAATGCCCTGGTTTTTCTGGCAAGTCAGGCGGCAGTAATTAATTACGGGTCTGGCGGCTATCTACCGGTTTTACCGGCATGGTTGCCACCGGACCCGCAATGAGGGCCATAGTATACGTTGCTTTTTGTCAACCCGCACATCAGGTCTTTTCTCTGACATTTTTTTCAGTGAGCAGTTATATATTTTCACATTTAAACTGCTTTTATTTACACACACCTGTGCAAGCCGTTTTGGTGTCACTGTTTAAAAATCATGTTTTGCACGTGAAAGAGATCTTTGATTCTTCTTTTGTAAATTAAAATGCTGCTTTTCCTTTGGTACGTCAATGTTGCACGAAAAAAAGCCGTTTTTGTTTCAGGGTTCAAAATCCTGCTGTTCATGTGAAAGGGACTTCTGTTTGGGGAATTTGAATGTACCCTACAGAGATGCCAAAATGGAGAGCACTTGATTAATCTCCTCCAGTACTGGGGGTAATAACCTTATCTGGACCATACAAAATGCTCTGGTCCACATGTCTCGGCATTGCAGAGAGTCTCCTAGAAGGACATGGAGCAGTGTGGATGCATAAGTAGAATTAAGTGACTCTGAATCCTAGACTGATATTTCTGTTAAATCCTGTGACTGCAGAGATTTACTAGCCGACACCCTTGCATCCTCCCGCTCCTCAGTGGTTATTTGTTTTTATCATTTCATTGTTACCCGATTGACCTCCCTTATTACTTGATCCTGAACTTCCTTCAGTCTCCGTCGATAACTTACTTCATCTTACTCAGCCAGATCCAAAAAAGTGGAGGGAGCACTCAATTTCAAAACAGGAGCATGTCCGGGCAATGGGGAAAAGTATGAAGTTATCTTTTCAATGTCTTTATTTTGTAGTTGTTTCCAGAAAACTATTCATACCCGCCTGGTCGTCCACAGAATCCAGCTGTTTTATATTTTTCCCCACTTTATTTATTTTCATTTTTTGAAACTTTTGTGACACCTTATAGAGTGAGGTTTGAATTTGATGAGACCACTGATGTGCCGTCCCCAGGTGACGGAGGGTGGGGGGGGGTCTAAAGCCATTTGTAACAAGTTATGAACCGATACAAAACCATCTTGTGCCATGTTATCCAATTGTATCAATTTTGATGCCCTGTGAAGGTCGTACATGCATATGTATTCTGATAGTTCACTAATGAAATGAGAGGAGCATGCCACTCAACAGTCATTTCACCCAAATGCCAGGGGTAGTGGAAGTGACATCACATGACCCTTGATCCCTGATGACATCACAGGAAGTGATGTAATTTGACCTCACACTGAAGTGAAATTGCGGGAAGCGATGGAACACGACCTTTCACCCGTTGACAAAACAGTAAGTGGCATCACAGCATTGTACACTGAGAAAAATATGGTTACGATATCACTATAATGTGATGTACATTTCATACAAGAATGGATCGCCATATGTATCGTTAAGATCAGTGTGTATAGGCCCATATTACCAAATTACTGTGAATGCATGCAGACGTCCATGACCAAATGATGATGATGTGCTATAATATAGCACTTACGCTTAAGCGCTTTATATATAAAGAATATACACCCAATATCACCCAACATGTGTTGGTACTCATTTATCGACCTCAGAAGGATGAAGGCTCAGTTGAGGCATTTAAGAACAGACTAAATCAGTGACTCGCCCCCTGAAGTGTGCCTGAAATAAACCTTTAATGAACCTAGCAATTATTGTATAGAATTCCAGAAAGACACATTATTTGGTATTCCTATTCTTTCTTATTTAGGGTCAGTGCTGAAAGTGTTAGACTTGTGGCACTCCTGCTCTTATTTTCCTTCTATTTTTTTAAGGGGCCTGAACAAGAAAGCCAGCCACTCCAGAAGTAAAGAGCCACATGGTGCTGGCTGCAGCCCAGGAGCTTGCATTAAAATAAAAATAATAATAATAATTCTTATTTTTGTTTTTTATTAGAGGTCGCAAGGGAGGCCTCAGAGGTCGCAGTTGCGACCCCTAAATGACGTCCCCGCTCACCACTATATGAATTTACTCCAGAAGTGGCTCACTCAAGCTCGCCTGACACGCTGCAACCGCCGTAACTGTCATTCTACATCCTTTGCGGCGCTTTGTGCCGGAACCGGGCTTTTAAGGACACCCACTGCTTCTCCGGTTATGCCGAAATGGAAGATGCACTTGACATCGTTTTTTGCCATGGCTTGACTGCTACTGCAATACGAGAGTCCACAATAGAAAGCAAAACGTTGACCTTCACCATGCAGTGCATCCGCTCCTGTTGTAACTGTCCTTCCACGTCCTTTACATCCGTTTTATGTTTTGCTTTCATGTTTCATGACTCTGTGCGAGAATAAATATGTATTACTGATATGGTAAAGAAAAGGTAGACATTATTTCCCTTTCTTCAGGTACTAATAGCAGTGTTATCTGGTGGGCTTGTTGGGAGCCCTACTAAGATTCCAAAGTTAGTAATGTGCTTCTTTCTCTGAAACTCCAAGTGAACTTGTGCTTGGACTGCCCATGAAAAGTGCATTGTTGATAACCACAAGCGTGTGCGCCTCCACATTGGGCAAGAAACCCCAACAACACGCAATCAGTGGGTTCTTTCAAAATCCTGTACTGTGAATCTTCATCCGGCCCCGGCGATCAACGTACCAATCAGATCCATCATTCCATTGCTTGGGAAACAAAGCAGAACGCGCCCGCACAGGGAGCGCGCGCTTTTATCCCCAGAAGAGGGGAGGCTGCGGCATTAATGTTCCCAGATTAGTGGCCACTGATTATCTGTGGGGCCTGGGAGATTTCTGGTGAACGCTGGAATGATGTGGCTGCGTGCAGATAATCTCAATGCTCTCTTCTCCGCTGGTCCAAAGGGCGCACAGCAGCAACACTGTAATGCTTAATAGGGAGCAGCTGCTCAGGTTGGTATCGCTTCCGTTCTTTTTTTTAACTTACTTGCCGTAGTTGTCACTGGACAACCTCTTGGTGACAGTGCAGCCCCGTGAAGCAGTTTCAGGCCTCCTGTACACATGCTTCAAACAATTAACTGCCTTAATTCAAATGCAAATGTCCCCCTGGACCAGATTCAGGGAAAGCCTGCTCTCCCCCCTCCCCCACTCCCCACCTAAACAACCCCCGCGCCCCTGTCGCGGCTCTGCATTGGCAGTGTGCTATTGTCAATGGATTTCTTTTAAGGGCACAGCTGCAGGGGGCTCTTAGCGAAGGGAAAGGACAGAGCTGGGGGCTGTTCCTCCGCTTGCCAAAGAGGAGCTGGCTCCCCCCCGCCCCCCCCCCCTTGCTCTGCTTGTTCATGCGATTACTGCTGCGATTCCTGTTGCAGCAGTGCTTTGTGCTGAAGGCGGAATTCCTTCGCAGTGGCAGGGCTCTGCTTCAAGATTTACTTTCTCGCCTGTGCAGGCACGAGGGGCTCGCCTCTGACAGTTGTGGGCTGCCGCGCTCACCGCGAGTACCATGGTAAAGCCGGGTCTTGTGTTCTCGCGTGAAGGGCGTACGTTGCTGTTATCCGTCTGTTTTACACACGTAACGACTCGGCGTCTTCTGTGCGTGCAATATGCGCTTGGAAACAAATGGAGCCGGTGCAGCTCCCGGAAATTGTAGAGTCATCACTATTGCGACTGTCTCTGCAGATAAACTTCAAGCATTTTGTTATTTTGGGCTCAGCTGCTCATGAATATTCTGAGCAGCATTTCAGTTTGGGACGCGGGGAGATTTCTTTACTATTTTTGCTCACGTCGCGCCCACGAGGAATGGCAATCGATTTGCAGTTGCTAAAAATATAGATTAGTATGGACTTTAAAAACTGAAAAGCAAAATGTTTAACTGGCGTGTTTATTCAACATAGTATCTATCATGTGTTCTATTTCCTCTGAAAAAGTAAACTTGGGTTTGGCTTAAGAAAATGATGCAGGTCTGTTTTGTATTTTCCTGAGCTTCTGTCGTTCTTTCTCCCACTGCAGGGCACGGCGAGCCGAGCAGCCCATTTAGCTGGATCTGAACCGCCTCAGTCACATGCTGCCTCCCAGTCAAGGGAGTCCTTTGTGCCAAGCCATGGGAGCGCCTTCCATTTGCCCGACTCCCAGCACTCTGCGACGCTTTATTACTCCAGCTCGACTCTGCCTGCACAGAGGGTGAGCTCGCCGCTGTCCATGCAGCAGGGAGGCTCCCCTACCAAGCTCCAGCGGGTGGGCTCCGCCTCGGAGAGCACGGGCTACAGCACCACGCAGCGGGTCTCCTCTCCCAAGCAGTCCCCCAGCCGGCTGGCCAAGTCTTACAGCACCAGCTCGCCCATCAATATCGTTGTGTCATCTGCTGGACTCTCTCCCTCCCCATTACGGGTGACCTCTCCGCCAACCATCCAGTCCAATATCTCTTCCTCGCCCATCCATCAACTCAGCTCAACCATTGGAGCCTACGCGACGCTGTCTCCGACCAAACGCTTGGTGCACACTTCAGACCAATACAACAAGCACGCGGAGCTGTATGCCAGTGCCACCCTGCAGAGACCGGGCAGTCTATCAGGTGAGTCAGTGGCTGTCTCTAAGGCGAGGTTTCCTCTTGGCATGTGCTGATTCGCGCAGGCGTGCACCTTTTATTCAATATGCAAAGTGGCGGTTGTATATGCACGGCTGATGATTCTAGTGGCAGATTGAGTGTTGCGTGTGTCTCGCCCAGAGCACTGCTTTCGTGTGCACGTGTTCACTTTACCCAAGTGCAGGTTACCGTATTTTTTTTTCTGGGAACGAACCTCTTTTCAAAGTTGATGCATGTAGCTGAAAGTAACAGTGTGTTGTGGGTATGCATTGAAGGCCGTGCTTAGCAACGGACACATAGTTTCAGCACCACATTTATTATCGTGCAATCGTTCCGTTGCTTTACCTAATCGAACAATGCTTCAATTTAGAAAATAGCTAGCTCTCTTGTACCTTGCTTGTCGTCTGCATGATAATATTGTAGATTCGTCGCTTCAAAGTTAGGAGCGGCGATAACGTGGTTACTCATTGGTTCAGATTGTATTTTGCTCACCAATGCCACGAGCAGCCATTCACCAGTTTATTTTTGATGTAGACACACCATTCGCGAATCGCACAATAAGAGCATGTTTTGTTGAACTGGCAAGAACACCTCTAGCCGTGTGTTAGTTCTCATTTGTGTTCATGTATCGTTGTCATAGTTCTGTGGGCTACAAATACATAGTCGGATCCTTTTACTTCCATGGCTTTGCACAAAACAAGATTCATATGTGATGTATTCCTAAAACATAATGTCAATGTGAACATATAGCGTCATAACATGTAAGCAGGGCCCTGGTAAATCTTCCTGTGTGGTGCACAATGAAGGTGCCGGCACCCCAGTTACAGGCTGAGGTCCATTCGGTTGTGTGCAGAGGCATACACGGCCAGGGGCTAATTGTCCTGTCCCGTCGTCATTAGGCACCTGTGCAGAACCTCTGGCCTTAGCCGTGGGGCCTGAGCCGCACCCCTGCACAGAGACATGTGGTGCAGTCCTCCAGAGTGGCTGCTGGGAAGGGGGCCCTGAACACACAGCGCGGCTCTGTGCAGGACACGTCTGCACTCCCTTTGCACTGGGACATACCTCTCCATCAGAGGGCGTTAGTCTGTGATTGCACTAACCAGATTGACTGATGGGAACTCTGGGCCCCCTGCCAGAAGTCCATCTTGGAGACAGTGATTGTCCACCACCCGTAAAGAAGCCCACAATCTGTGCTCACATGGGGGTAAGGGTTCCACCCTGCACAGGTGCCCATCCCGCATCTGCATGGGGAATGCACCACGCAAAGAAGGGAACTCCCCGCTGGGGAGGCCTTGCGCATTACAGAATCAGCCACACAGTCAAGGAGCTCTTGGTGCACTCAAGCATGGCAGCAGCCCCTGTTCTGGCCCGCCATTAACATCACGCACACCGATATTACTTGCTCGTCCTTGTTTTAGAACAGAGTTTCATGACGAGTTTTCCAGACAGTACAAATAGTTGTTGAGAGAATTTAATCATTTAGGGCCTGATTCACAGGTACGTTTTATCATGGGCCAATCCCGTAGGAAAACGTTCTGTGAATCAGGGCCTAGTGTTTATTGTACCGTGTGCGTGCATGTCGGTTATGACGTCAATGTATAATGCTGTATTGTAGTGGCCTGCTTGGTAACATAAATAACGGACTACTAGATGACATGGACACGGAAATGGAGAGGAACAACCTGAAGCAACATGGATATTGGAGTAAAATAATCTTACTATGGGGCACTTACTGTAGAAACAGTTGTTAGGTGTCCAAAGTAACAATACATATTGTATGGCATCGTAGGAGTTTGGCCAGGTAAGGGGTACACAGATATTTAAGGGGAGCAGAGGCTAAGTATAAGTATTTCACTGTTGCGATGAGTGGCGGGTGATGTGTCCTGCTCAGTGGGGTGTTACACCGCTTTCCATTCTCATGCTAATTCTTGCATCTGATATTTGTACGCATACCGTCATTCCACCCTGCCCTCCCCCACATCCCCAGACGTATCTGACAGGTGGTCCCATCAGTAAATGGGCGCTCATATGCTACCATAGCCACAGAGATTCCTGAAAGGATGCCAGTGTTTGGATGACCCCACAGACTGCTATTTCAGCCTGTTCTCTGATCCTAGTGTAACACTTGTCACTGTGCCTGTCTTGGATTCTTGCATATTCATTCTCCCTGCCATTGTTGCACTTAATGCGCCATTTTTCATCTTCGATGAAGACACTATTTTCATCTTCGATGAAGACACCTGACACTCTTTTCCTCGTTTTGTCTCTGAAATGGAGACAGGCTGTGGCCAATATGCGTTGTTTATGGATGCGCTCCAGGGGTTATTGTGAGGTTGCCATGATCTGAAGGTTGATGGGGTTGGCATTCCTTCCACTCCATGCAGGCTGTTTTAATGTGTGTTTCTGTAGCCAAGACTATGGTCCCCATCCACACCTCTGCTGGCTTAGGACGCCATCAGCAGATTTGGAAGGGGGCGGTGACAGGAAATGCGCCTAATTGAACAGCTGCAGGGAGAACACCTATGGGGGCACTATGTACTACCCATTTAACAGGAGTGAGGCATGGCACGGCACCCGAGGGCGAACACCACATGTAGCCTGCAGCTTGTTTTTTAAATGGCCTGAACCTGCATAGGCACCTTGAGAACTCTGTTTCATTCTACAGTGCCATATTCTGCCAAGCTCAGTAGGAGACTACACAAAGGGCATGCTTGTCCATCCCAATATTTTGTCCAAAACGAGCATTTGGAGCTGTACGCCTTTGGATCAAATGGGGTCAGGTTCCTCTTCTGAATCTTGTAATCAAAGTAATTGCGCACACTCATTGTTTTGTCTTCAGCTGTGTTGGAAAAGTATACATTGCTCTTTTAAAAAAAAAGGTTTTTATTTTTATACATGCTTCCCTTAAGCACAATTGTACAGTCATCTACAGATATCTTTCTATAACTAATAGCCATTTTTTATTACTGCAGCACTTTTGAAGCATTAGCCATGATCAATCATGGAGGATTGCCGGGGACCTCGTAACACCATTCCGCCGCCTGAGATCCCAATGCCACCGGAACATTACAAGTCCCGGTGGCCCGCGATGTCAGTCAGAGGAAATTGTAAGTCCCCATTCCCACGGAGTCCCACAGGACACGGAAGCACCGGCACCATTGCTTTCTGTGCCGGTGCTTCTGTAAAAACTATGCCTGCAGGGTATGGTGCTGCCAGGAGTTCAGACTTGCCAGGAGCACTGGCCCCTGCAGGAACTCTCGTTGTCGGGTGTGCCGGGAAGGGTGCGGGTACATTGCTATGAATGAGGCTCTTTGTCTGTATTTTAGAAGTTCCAGGTCACATCTGCTTCGTCATAACCACTGAACAGTCTTCACCTGGGAAGCCTGGGTGTGTTTTCATATCTAGGTACTGCACACAATGAGGTCAGGAATTAAGTCATCGCCAGATTTGAAAAGGCTTTGCAATCAATACATATTAGAAGAGGGGCAGAGACACATATGTCCAAAAGATGCAATTAAAGGTCAAACCAGCTCTCAAGATTCTGTCTGGCACGCAATTTTCTTTGTGCAGCACGGAGAACCCAGACTCTGAGGCAGATATGATTGGTTCGTACATGGCCCTCGAAATGCCGTTGCAGGTTTTAGAAAATACTGGCGTGCCAAGCCAATACGTGAGGGAAGGCCACAGATCCAGGTAAGTATTAACTGTCAAACTGCCTACATTTAGCTTCTCCTAAGATTGCGTGTTCAGCTCCCATTTTATACATATGTGTGTAGCCCATAGGCCAAAAGTTGGAATCCCACTTGGATTGTCTCGGCCTTTCACGCTTAAAAGATTGATACAAGGAGTACGATTGGATTGAACATCGACAATTAGTAAATACCTATTTAATCTATTTTTAAATATTAAATTGTATCACATTTCATATGTTAATTATATATTATAGCATAGACTATTTAACAGAAATGTCATTTAAACATCAATAGGCAATTAATATTATGTTGTGTTATACAAATATTTAATAGTGATGTTATTAAAAACAGTACCCCTTTTGAAAATGTCTAATATTGGAAATATGTTGCCCTGGCCTGGTTCAAATTAGGATGAGTCCAATCAAGCTGTTAAAATAACATTGGACAATGAGAAGCATGAGACAACTGTCATATGACGGTACAGTTGATTGGAGTTTAAAGGATGGCGGATCCCTGCGCTAGCTGGTAAGATTAGTTAATTGCTGAAGTGCTACCTGCATCCAAACACATGGTTTGTCAGGGAACATAAACTCCAAAGTTCCCAATGTGTGAGTTTCTGGGTGGTTTGACAAACCCTGTTAAATAATGGTGCTGGTGGGTGGTTTTTAACCCCTGGTTGAAGTCGCAAATCACTTAGTTCTTGGATATTGAAATAATGGAGCAAAACTCCTGACAATTTATCATCAGAGAAGGTTTTAATTTTGCACACATAAACCAAGAGGCCTAGCAGAGTATGTTAGGTACAGGTGAAAGGGGAGCCAACACGTGTTTCGACCGTAGTCTTTATCAAGGCAAGACAATGGTAGGTGATCGTGTGTAGGATTGTAGCGCCTGGTGAGTTCTCTCACAATACGTCTGGGCGGTGGGCTGGTTAGCCAATCTGTATAGATGCGAATGTCGTAACCGTGGTTCGGGATTCCATTCACACCTATTGTCAGGAGTCTTGCTCCATTATTTCAATATCCAAGAACTAAGTGATTCACGACTACAACCAAAGGTTAAAAACCACCCACCAGCCCCATTTCTTAACAAGCGTTGTCAAACCACCCAGAAACTGTTATATGATATCAGTAAAGGCAAAGTTATGGATTTGAGGCAGAACGAACATTTGGCAACATCAGATAAAATGACAATAGCATGATCTCAAGAGTGTTTTATGGCCTTCTGTTAACATGAATAAAATAATAGACAATGTTAACGGCTGGTATGTTTCCGGTGAGCTCTGGAGAGTAAAGCCAAGATATTTGATCTTCTGGGATGCCCATATCAAAGAGGCACATAGGTAAGAGGTAAAAGTAAATTATTCTGAGATAGTCAAAGCAACTGTGTACAATAGATAGAATGGCATAAACTAATGAACATTAAACACATTCCCACAATAATAGCTGGCAGAAATAGTTCTGGTTTGGAGAAGTATACCAGCATTCTGACATAAGGGTTGTCACAGTTTATTAGACTGTCACCCTCAACTCAGGGAGTTCCTCCCCCTCCCCCAATGAAAGCGCTTAGCAGATTCAAAGTTGGTTAGGCTTCTAACCTGTATAACACCATTCTGCAGATACCCTCTGCATCACCAATAAGCTAGAAACCAGGCCGGTGTAAGAAATAATAGTATATATTTATTTGCAATTCTACTGTGAATAATAAACAAATCATGAGCATGCCAGCCACCAACTCCATAGCACAACATAATAATCACCATTTCAAATTACTTTAATCAATTGACTGACATATATTTATTAAAAGAAGTTCAGTTACCACAAAAAACACTGGTTGAATGTGAAGATGTGAAATCAAAACACACATAGGATTTCTATCCACATTAACAGATGGGACATTTTAAAATCACACTGTGATGGCTTGGGTTATCACAATGCTCTTCTCTCCTGGCAACACCCCTCTACTCCAAGGCATCCATTATATATGACCCCTTAGTTTGAAGGCAAGGCTCTGGAAGTGTGAATATAGTGAGAATTTTGTTTGGGCTTTTATTTGAAAGGCAAGCTTTGGGAAATTAACTCAATGGGAAAATCGTTTGGGGAACACACATTCAAATGAAATGCTCAGGGTGTTGGGATTTTTCATTTTGGGGACACTAGCACATTCAAATGAACAGCAGTGTTACGCAATTACATTAAAGACTAGAGTCATTTACTGTACACTGGGATTATCTTTGTCAATTTCGAATTTTGACAAAAACATGACCCCGTGATAGCTGACCCTATGGAAATTAATTAAATTATATTTTTAGTTAAATAAGCTAAGGGTATAACGCTTTTACCCCTTCCCACTAATGGAAGAGTACCCACTAAAGCAAAGGAATGGGTTAAAACAGACAGCTTCCCCTCACACTTCCGGTTCAACAGATTTTCTCTAAGAGAATTAATTAAGTGATATTTTTAATTAAATATGGCCAGGGTCTACAGTTTACCCCCCGCCCCATCCACTAATGGAAAGGGATTAAGGCAGGTAGCACCCCCACACAATTGATAGCTTCGGGATATATCTAATTACATGGGAGATCTCTGTTCTTCGCTCAGGAGACCACCCAGATTTCAGACCCTCTTTCAGGAATAGGTAGACAACTCACACCTCTGGTCTCTATTCATACCAAGGTCCCTCCAGCCAGATTGTAGGCCTCTCTCTCAGATAGAGCTTCCAGGCAAAGGTCCCCAGAAAGTGTGCCAGGGTCTCCTGTTCATCTGCTCCCCTGGGTGTCAGCCTTCCTTTTGTCAGCTCTCTGTTGTTTTCAGTCTGCTCTCCTCTTTTTGCCCTTCTATTTCCCTTTAGATTGAAAACTGATAGTATATAGTGCTGATGACACTTGCATATTATGAATATTCCCACGCTATATATAAGACATCTCTTTCTCACCCTCCCACTAATCCACCCACTGCCAACCGATAAGACCAGGAGTTTAGGAGGTATTTATTGTGGATGATGAAGTAGAGCGAAAAATGCATCATTTCAAATGACACTTTTTAAAAAATATGTTCTCAGAACATCACATCATGGCAACTATCTTCTCTCTTCAGATAACTACATAAACATGTATATTTTTGAATTCTACATTTTGGCAAATCAGGGTATACTAATTTTATTTCAGCACGACCTTCCTGAGAGAAGCTTTTATTTTCTGTGGTTTGTTCCTGAGCTGAAATAGTTAAAAATATGACACTTCACAATCCAAGCATTAATTTCACATTCTATCAATTCACCAACTTTCAAGTTCCTCTGAAATATGAGAAGGCCAGGATCATGGCTTTCTTCCTAGCTCATATTCTATCCATCACATATGGTTAATATTTCCAGAGAACTGACGATCATTTTGTGATGTTTTATATGAGTCCTGGATGAGCTCATGGTTCTCCTTTTATTAAGGAAAATGTGTCCCATTTTATTTGGATTGCAAGACATTAATTTAGAAGCCTCAGCTTCACATTTCTGAAAATCCGTACAGTTTCATATCTCACAAGTCACATGACTTGAATAACTGCTCAGTAGTAATGTCTGTTCCCACAGTCTTTCATGATCCATTGATGGTTCTGAGAGGCCTTTTATCGGGGTCAAGCTAGTCAAAGAGGTCAATTCTGTTGGCTGGCTAATCTGACCCTGCCACAATTTTGATCTAACTCTTTGTATTTGTCATGATCTCTGCTTCCAAAAGGTCAGGGTTTTCCCAACTCCCTTGGAAGCAGATCCATAACCCAGGTTCCGAGTGCCAACCAGTCCCAATTGGGACCTTTTGGACCCAGTCCTGGCGCCAGTGGCACCAGGCTCATAAATATGCCCAGTCCCAGCGCTGGAAGCGCCGGGCTCATAATGCTTGGGTGGACTTACCTGCAGCAGACCATGCTGCTTACTTGCCTGCCAGTTGAGCCTCTAATCCTCTTCTGTTTGGAACTACTTTTCCTGTTGGGTGGGGCAGGAGCCACTCCCTAGATTCAGAACACTGGAACTCTTCTGGAAAGCAGGAACTCTTTTCTTACCTAGGCGTGGCTGTGGAAGGAGATAACTAAGCACTACAGGAGGCTATTTAAACCACACCCGATGGATGAATCTTGCTTTGTGTTATTCTGCATCCTCTGCAGCAGAACGCTCATCGTGTCTTCTGCATCTGATCCTGGGCCTAAGGAAAAAGGCTTACCATCCTGAATCCACTCTTCAGCAACACCTATAAAGACAAGAAAGAACAGGTTAGCATTACGGTCTTCAGTGACAGCTCTTCACTTACCTGGTCCATCGGCTGTCACCAACGCCTCGCGCTGCATTCCGGCATCTGAAAGACAAAGGCTTACCTACTCTTCGTGGGCTCCGGAGGTCTTCACACTGCATTCCGGCATCTGAAAGACAAAAGCTTACCAACTCTTCGCACGCTCCGGAGGCCTTCGGCGCTGCATCCCGCATCTGAAGACAAAACAAGGTGCGTTTAAAGACATTGTGGAACTTTAATACTCACGTGCCATTACTCCTTTCCACATCTAACCCAGTGGGTATTCCGGCACCCTGCAGCCCCTCCGAACTTGTACCTGCAAAATAAAAAGACAGTTAGAGCGCATCGTGAAGCAGGCAACAAGTGCTTACTTACGTGCTTCCAGGCGCTTCTATTCATCACACGGGCTCCATCTTCAACTCACTTCAGCCCGTCATCCGCCATCGCCGGAACCCTGCAAAACAAGAAACATCATTACTAAAGACTTTAAAGACATTAGAATTACTCGAAACTTACCGTTCGTGCAGTAAACGACGGACAGCAGTCCTCTGAAGTCAAGAGGCCTGCTCCCCTTATCCAGTGAAGAAACTGGTTACAGGACCCTGCCCCGAGGCAGATGGAGAGCACGGCGTTCACTTACCTAAGGTGAGAGCGTTAACCTTTGGGGTTCTACAGGAGAAGAGAAAGGGAAGAAGAGAGAGACATTCAATAACCCAGTCCCTTAATCCCATATTTTCTATCTGCAGACATCTTACCCTTCAAGTCAGACATACAGTGCACAGAGGTCCAGCCCAAAGAGCCAGCCGTGTGGTACACATCACCTTTGCAGATACGGTATACGCCCAGTCAAGACCGGCGCCTCTACGGGAATCAGGTGAGCGTTACAGTATTTCTTTGCATGTCCACCTGAAAACCAGTCCTGCTTTTCCTGGTGGGCCCAGCCCAAAGTTCTTGAGGTCAAAATTTCAGAGGCACAGATCTTTCATTTCAGTGGGGAAAACAAGTTACATACATAATTCTAACAGAATAGCATTTTAAATTGAAAAGAAGTGTTTACCATGTAACATTTTGTATTGCATCTGGGCCTACTGTCCAGGAAAGAAAGCTTTCTTTAATACAATAGTTAAAACGATACAAGTCTCACTTTCAGTATTATTCAAACGCAGGCCACAGTTAACATACAAAATTAGTGTTCACATCTACAACAAGTAGGCCTCTCCTTTTACACAATGTATTTTTGAATGTTGAAAAGTAAGTGTCTTTTTGCGAAAAATGCAAAGTGCTTGGCTTTACTTTAGTTTTCTGGATCACAGCCATGTGCTGCATTGAAGTCAATGTAACATGCTGCTATCTGTCTCTTTAAGTGAAATTGTAGCTTTTCATACTTTATGAAAACAGCATTTTCAGCCACACAGGTCTTTTGCTCTGTACTGGGCACATTCTGCTTTATCAATTGGGCTCAGAACCTTTATTCCTTTCATAGGTGCCTATCATTCACCTGGTGTTGTGTCGGCTTCATGACTTCAGTTTCTGTGAGAAGGCAGTAAAGAAATGGATGTAGAGTGATATAAGCACAGGTCGTATAGCTCAGTGGCAACTCTCCCATCTTGGAAGAAAGACAACGCAGAGCAACACTGGTTCTAATTCCCGGTCTGTGATTAGGAACCTCTTTGGTGTTAAGCGCATTGTAAAAAAAACAATTATAATTATTATAATAATAAGTGCTTTCTTGCACCTTGTAGGAAGAAGTTTCTATTCTCTTCCTATTCCCTAAATTTATATTTTCCCCTCGGGACTTCAGCTATGCACAATCAGACTTAATACTGCATTTACTCCTGGCGCAAAAGGGACAGGCTCTAAACCAAATAAAAAAATGCTGCACACTTTTCAGTTGCACATTTTATATAGGTAATCATCAGCTTGTATCAGGCAATTTTGTAAAATCACTTCTTGTACACAAGCACTAACACTTGAAAACAGCAAATATAAAGCACATGTGCAAATCAATGTTTACTTTGGTACAATATTCCCAGCACATATGATTTGTTAGAACACTAAGTGACCTTCCCATGTGTTCATTTATTATTACCTTGATATAAAAACATTTGGATTTGAGCATTCTGTTATCCTCCTTTCTTCTCTTATCATTGTATGGCTCTTTAAATCCAAAACCCCCTGCACCAAAGGGACAAATTCCCACTGGAAACATTTGAATTCAGCTTTTGGTACCGTAAAGGCTAAGCAAGTATTGCTTTGTGTCCAATCTGACACCTTTCCAATTGTTCTGCGAGAGGGATTCTTCTTATGTATTTATCTATTTATACTCCCCATCTAAATGATTTATTTTCCTGCAGCTAGGTCTGCCTCAGTGCCCCTGATTCAAACCCTGATCTTCTGCAGTCATCACCGACTCCCATGCATCTACCTGTCTCAACCACGTTCCAGTCCGAAGGCCCTTCAGTCAGGATTACAGTGAAGCCCTTCAACCAAGGTCGCCTCCTGACAGCGATCACCTTTTTTCTTCCCTTTTTACCCTCTATTTCAAGCCTCGTCATTCACCGCCACCCACTCTATATGCTGCGGTAGGTTTTCTTGACCATTTCCCAAACCTCTTCTTGATGTTACCTCTGCCCACGTCACATGGCAGAAACTTCAAGCACCTACCTTGGTGCCTTTTCAACCTTTGAGCAGCGTTCCATTTAGCACAATCTCCTAATAATGTTGCATTTCACTTCGACACATTTCCTTCCTTCCCTCCTGTTTCTACATGAACAATGATTGTTCCTGTCAAGGCCCACCTGGCCTCGCTTCTGTTACATTGCTCTGCATGCTCTGAATCTTTCCTTCATGCAGCACAAGCTTGTTTTTGTTCAGAGTATCACTTTTGAAGAGCATGGCATTTTGCATATTGGTGCACCATGCTTTGTTTTTTCTGAGTGTGGAAAGGGGTTGGGGGAGTTTCCAGTTCCCTAAAGATGGTAAATAATTGTCTGGTGTTAGAATTGGCATTGGATATTCTGGAGTTGAAGGTGGTAGATTTGGTTTGCATGATGGATTGTTTGTTCGCCTTGCAGGCCCTGGTGAACACCAGCCACGGGGTATCTGATGATGTTTTTTTCCAATTAGTTTCAGCAAGTCATTTTTTTGTCCAGAGTTCAAGGAGGTCATGGGTGAACCATGAGTTGATGTGACCATTGGATTTGGATTTCTGAGGTCCTAATGGTGCCTACTGCGATCATTAGGGTCATGACATATAGATCTGCTAATATATTGGGGTCATGTGAGCAGAGGTGTTCCTGTTTGAGTGAGTTGAGAAGGGGTAAGATGAGGTCCTTGGTGAGTTTGCATGAGCTGCACGCCAGTGAGGGTGGTAGCAGTATGATGGTCGTATTGGTGTGCGTGAAGTGTGAGATCATGAAGTCGATAATGTGGTGGTCGGACCATGGGCAGGGCGGGTTGGATTCAATAGGGACCTGGCAATTGAGGTCTGCGGTTTGGCATGGGCGGCGGAGCTGATGCAATGGCTAAATCCCAGTGCATTGAGGGAGTTGGCAATGGAAGATGCCGGAGAGTCGGTGGGCTCATTGAGGCCTGGGTTCCAATCATGAGGAGGATCACTTCAGATGAGGGCTTATGTTAGTTCTTAGAGGGCGGAGAAGGTCTTCTTCAAAGGTTAGAATTGGGGCTGGTGGGCGGTAGATAACATGGATCGAGATGGTATAGGTATAAGAGGTAGTTAGTTTCATGGATGGGATGTCACAGTTCCCCTTCAGGGCAGTGTTGAGCATCCTTATTCGGAGGAAGTCTTTCACTATTAGAGCGACTCCACCGCCTCTTGCTATGAGTCTGTCATTCTTGAAAATCGTGAAGCCAGTCAGGATTGCTAGAGAGAGGGCAGTGCCAGAGGCTGCATGTAGCCATGTTTCAGTGATGGCCATGGCATCCAGGTTGCTTGTTATAAGGCGGTTGTGAATATAAAGTGCCTGCACTGGTAAGGAGCGGGTGTTGACCAAGGCAAGGTTGAGAGTGGGTGTATGTGGGCTGGATGTATTTTCAGGACTGAGAGCATTAACCATAGGGTGTTGATCAACAGACCAAGCATGGCAAGTTGCTTTAGACATGGTGCTTAGAGCATCAGTCAAAGGGCAGATTAGATCATCAATCATAGGGCAAATAACATTTTTAGCAGGGATTTGAACATCAGTAACAGTGCTAGCAATTTTTGATGCAGGGCTTTGAACATCAGTAACAGTGCTGGCAACATTTTTAGTAGGGCTTTCAGCAATAGCACATTTTTTAGCAGGGCCTTGACCATCGCAAACAGTGCTACCAACATATTTAGCGGGGCTGGTCATATCAGTCACAGCGCATGGGGAATAGTCTAATGGACAAATAACATTTACAACAAGGCTGTGAGCATCTGTAGCAGTGCAGGCAACATTTTTAACAAGGTTAGTAATCTCAGTCATGGTGCAAGAGGCAAAGTCTACAGTGGAAGGAGCAGTTTTGGCAGGCCTTTAGGCGTTGTATGAATCGAATGGAACATTTTTGCTTTGATTTAGGTCATTGGTCACAGAGTAAATTGCATCTTTGTGGAGGCTAAGGGTGTAGGCCACAGTGCATAATGTGTAGTCTACTAGGCACAGGAACATTCCAACAGGGCATTGAGCATCAGTTACAGGGCAAGCAACATGTTTAGCGAGGTTGTTGGTAACGGTTGCGGTGCCTAGAGCGTAGTCTATTGTGCAAATGGTCTTTTTAGCAAGGCTAATGGTGTTAGATGGCATGCCTACTACATTAGCAGCAGGACCTAGAGATACATTTGCAGCACAGATGGTATTTACAGCAAGACTGCTTAACAGTCACTGGGCAGGAAATATTTTTCGTAGGGCTTAGAGCAATACTTCCAGGGCAAGTCCTGTTAATAGCAGGACAGTGTGAGACAGACGATGCATGATGTATTTAGCCAGATGTTTGGCCAGATAGCATCAGGTACCTTTTACAGTAGATTTTTGTCATTTCCGCCAGACTTGATGAGTTTGTGGGATGCCAGGGTGTGTTTGGAGCATGTGCTCGCAATGAGCCAAGAGGCTCCAGCACTTGAGGAACATCGGCGGGCAGTGGACTGCAGGCGGCCCGTCCTCTGTCAGAGATTGCAGTTTCTGTGCTGGGCAGATTGAGTATAGGTAAGCTTGGTGAGTTTGTGGCGAGCCAAGTTCGCCATGGGATGTTTGTGGAATTGGCTCTGTGCCTTTGAATCAAGATAGTACAGGTGAGTTGCAAGGCAAGGAGGGCGACATGCATTCGCTGTAGTAGTGTGCTCTGTTGCTGGCTCACCACATGGCTCAGCGCATCTGTGCAGGACAGTGTAGAGGTTTCGCCTTCGAGCATAGTGGGCCTTTGGGCTAGCATCGTGGCAGAGGGCAGTGGTGTAGACCCCGGGAGGACCTTCGACAGTGGCGTGAGGAAGGGGGTGGGCTTGGGCAGAGGGATATTACCTGCACACGTTAGGTGAATGGAACGTGCAGGTGGCGTAGTTAGCGGAGTGGAGGCTGTGAAGCAGATCAAGGGAAAAGCACTACCTTCTGCGGTCATCAGTGGCTTACCTTCTGTATAGTGCGAAGGCAATGATACACAGAAGGGTGGCATTTTAGGTGATCCTAAGGAGCAGGGTCAGTAGTGCAGGGTGAAGCGTTCTTGGTGGAGACAGGCTGCGACCAAACTCAGCCTTATATGCCGGCCTTTGATGCAGGGAGACTGCGCCTCCCGGCTGGGGGCTCCTATTTCTATTTGATGTCGATGCCGCCAACCAGGGTTCCGCCTCCACAGAGCCTTGCAGCTGCTGCATTCAGTGGGATTCGTGGCGGTGGCCATCTTAGACCACCCACGCACTTTGCTGTGCTGGTGGGGGAGATCTCATTGCAGGTGGCCCAGAGGTCCAGGTGTGGTCTCACCTTCCAGATATTAAGATATACCATTATAGTGAAGAGTGAATTGCTCTTCACAGGGTGAACATTTCCTCAGTTCCCAAACATTCCACTCTAAGTTGAACAACTTAAATTAACTATTTCATTGGGAACCACTTGAATTTGAAGCTCAGGTTTGAGTATGCCTATTTTAACTCAATCCTAAAAGGAACATCTTTAACACTTTTCTGCTTTTAATGCTTAGGATTTACATAGTGAAAACCTAAGGTGAATTTACATGCAGGGCACTTAACACAGCTGTCCACATTTCTACAGTTTGGCCATCATAGAGTAATTAATGGCATACTGTTCACATTTCTACTGCCAGTTCATCATTTGTTTCCTAACGGCACATACTTATTTTCTTACTTTGGCTTAGATGTGATGGCATTTTGTGAGGAACAGTCACTAGTACTTATTTTAAAAATGTCAAAATATGTTGTTGTTCTTTGCTTAAGAAGTGCTTGTGTTCTTATCATTCTCTTTGTTTCTGAGCTTGGTTCCTTAATTTATTATTCAATCTATCATTTGAACACGTTTATTTTTATTTATTCAAGCACATGATGTCCTTTTGAACAGAACTGGCTTAGTAAATAGACAATAATGGATAGCAGAGACAGTCCTAGGCAAAGCTGTTTCTACATGAAAGCATTTGGGTTGAATGACGTACACCAGGTGGTGAAGTGGTAAGGGTAGAAACATATACCTGGGATAGGGCCTAGAGGACACAATTATTTTCACATTGAGAGCCCAAGGCAAGTATTTACATGTTTTTAAATTATATAGAGTAATCCCCAGAATACTGGAGTGGTGTGCATGACAGGTACCCTGGATAGGAGGATGGAGGGAGTTTGGGAGCTGCTTCCATTACATTAATTCCAAAAACGTTCTAGAGAATGTGTTCTTCATGCCTGAAATCCGCCTATCATAGATGTCATTCCTGAAATGAAAACCACCACCCGGGGTCAAGCAGTCTTACTGCATCTCCAGATCATCAATGCATCTCTCTGACAAGGAACACAGGCTACTGAAGCATTAGCAAGCTAAGTTTAGCCCCAGTTGCAGTACCAAGACAGCAACACTACAGGGAGCAGCAAAGCACTACACATCATGGAGAAATAGCATGTGTCTGCTGGTCCTGTGTGACCTCTATAGTGCATTCAACACCATCGACCACACAACATTGCTCACTGTTCTCCCACTCAGATACGACTTGCAGACACTGTGATTAACTGGCACACCTCTAACCCGTCATTCAGACACCAACTCATTGAGAGCGGTAGTCCTGGTAATGATCCAGTTGGCTGCTGGCTTCCTTGGTTGTCCATTCTGTCACCATTTATATTCAATCTCTACACAGAGCCTCCAGGAGCTCTTTCCTCACACCTCATTACACCAGCCTGCTGACAACACCCAGCTAAACCTAAAGGTGAGCTGTTTTGAAGACGGCACAGAACTAAAACCTGCCAGTCACCTCCCCAAACATGCATGGCAAGCACATACCTAAAACCAATCCAACCAAACCTGAGTTTGTGCACCTTGGCAACCAAGTGAAACAAACTCAACCAATCATGGCTTTATAAAATAAATTATAATTGGTTTATGTCAAATTGCTGGGCTTCACCATTGAGTGTTATCTTTCATGTAAATGACACATCTCCCAAAAAAACAAATGATTTGGTACAAACTAGCCATAGTAGGCAAATTAATGCCCTTCCTGTGAAACACCTTACTTTAGAACCACCATCCAGTGACTGGTAATTTTGCACCCACGTGGTGGAAATGCACTCCTTGTAGGTGTCCCAGCATCAGCCCTCATACCACACAAAGTGGTACTTTACATGACAGCATGATGGGTCAAGCAACACCATTAGGAAGTTTGAGCATATCTCCTTCATGCCCAGGGATCTTCACTGCACGCTGATACCACCAAGAATCATCTTCAAAAACATCAAATGAGCTCATGGGGTTTTCCACAGTATGAGCTGCCAATTAAATTTGGCAGGACCTCAAGAAGCAGATAAGAACTGTTTTTTGGCAGGAGTTAAAGGATGTTTAATTGTGTCCACTGGTTCCCGGTGACATCAAGGATCAAATGGAAGACCCTTTGCATCACCCACAAGGCTGTCTGTCGCCTGTGACCTCTTTACATCCAGCTTCCCCTCCCAAATACCTCCCCGGCCAGAGTCCTTCATACTTCTGGCTCCAACTGGAGATCAAACGTTTCTCAAAGTAGAGAGTGGGAGATAGATCTCTTTCCTCAGCTGGCTCCTCCCTCTGGAATGCCCCCCCCCTCAGACTTGAGCCGGATCTTCTTAAGTTCTGGAAACATATCAAGACTTTTCTTTTCTCCTCTTCCTTCCCTTACCTTCTCCCGTGATAACTCTCCATCTGCTGCTGCGACTAGGGCCTTGTCCCTTTCAACGTCAAACAGGGGCCTGACGACCCCCTAACAGTGCCGCCAGCATCAATTCTCAGCACTTGCCCTCGGGCCCCCTTTCCTGGACTAGCCCACCTTTGTCCTCCCTTTCCACTGCGCTCATCTTCCCTTTCCCCTGGCACTTTCCGCCGCGGCCCACCTAGAACTTGCCGCAGTCAGTGAAATTGGCTGGTGCCCTGTGCTTGCGGGGTCCCATACTCGTTTGTCCCGCAGGCACCAGCCTCCCTCCCCTCTTATGTACACATGTATACCAATTGATACAGTTTAACTTATAAAGAGGCTGCACTGATCCAGGCACCTCACATACTTTACTTTTTAGCACCCTCTTTACTATGGTGGTGCACTTAAGGAGAAAGCTATTTTTAAGCAATGGTTCATTTAAGTAACTGTTCTTTTGGACACAGAGTTCTTAACCTTATCAGATATAAGAACTGCAAAAGGGATTTCATTCTTCAGAAAGTACACCAAAGGCATCTGCTAGATGCCTACATTCATGCCTTCTCCCAAGACCAATACAATACACTGCATAAAGTGTTAAAGGATCTCCCTTACTTACACGTGTTCTTGTTTGATGCACCAAAAGGTGTTTATTTTTATTTTTATAGAATGTCACATTTACACAACATTTATGAAGAATTACTTTCGGATAATGAAAAACAACCAGGTTACCATTACACACATCATCTTTTGTTGTGAGTCGTTTAGCCTTGAAAGTACATTACATATACACAACCTACAGGAAATTGTGTTTAGCATCATTCTGAATTGCATTCTGATATTTGTAGTCTTCAATTCAAGATCAGGGAAAATAACACTACCATTGTACATTTTTGCTCATTTTATGCCTTACTCCGCCAATTTAGAAATCCCTACAAGTGATGCAGCTCACACTGCAAAAACAATGTCACTTATGATATTACACCCATGTGTAATGATAACAGTGACCTCTCATATATTGTACATCACACAGGTTATTTGTCAGTTGGCTTATAACTAGCAACTTCTTTTAATGACATTTCCTAGGATCCTCTTGAGTATCAGACTCATTTTATGACATCATTTTCGGTGATGTCACTACAAATGCAAATTAGGGTGTCCCGTACATATGTTTCTGCCTAAGGCCCCACAAATCCTAAGACCAGCCCTGGGTTTTCATAAATGAAAACAAAACTATGTGGCAGCAAAAGGCACCTCAAAAAGGAAGGAGTCAATTTCTGTATTTGCATTGCGTCTAAGGTGCGTTGTAGGAGGAGTGGCCCAGGAGAGAGATTAAAATGTACTCTTCTATTAAATAGTGCTTGTTGAGTGAGTAAAGGAGGGGTTGTGTAGGAGAGCGAAACCGTCAGACAGTTTGTGCAGGCCTCCTACTAAGCAATGCGATTGGTGCTGCACACCCCTAGGGTCCTAATAATGTACAAAAGGCACTGTTTCCGAAGAAAGTGTCATTAAGCAGTGCAGAGGCCTCCAAGGGTTACCATAGAAACATCATACACTGCCAATCTGTTCCACATCCTACCCGAGCCAATAGAAACAGAAATATACATTCAGGAGCAGGAGAGGGGAGAAACATTAATGGATCGAAAAAGATAAACAGGAGAATGAAAGTAATGGTAAGTGAGACAGTTAAGGAGATGTTTCTGTTGCCCTTATGTGACAGCTTAACATGATCTCACTGAAACGTACTCCTGGTGTCGCTAATAATGATATTTATTGTGCATGTGATTTACTAAATTCTCAAATTGTCCATAACGATTCCGAAAGCTCAAAGTCAGTGCTTTAGGGCAGTTACCAAATGGGGCACTCAACTACCCTGATTTAAAAAGCGTTTTTTCAATGGGAATTTCACAACTTTTGCAAATCAGTCCATAAGTCTGTTTCCCCTTTTACTGTTGCTGCAAACTAATGCAGCACCTAAGAAAAGTAATGTTTTGAAATGTCAGATGGGCTTTATCGGCTGACAACATCTTGCCGATCTAGCGCCAGTGGAATTTCCAATCAAAATCGCTGGGCTGCGTGCATAACTCACACCTGAACAAAGGAGCGTTTAAATCGTGGGCATATTTCCACCAACAACTCAACCACTAGGCTGTTATTGTTTACACTCCCGAAGTAGCTGTGTTTATTGGGAGCAGCACATCATTGGGCATAGTAGCATGGACGATTAAGAGGCTGCCGTGGTGATGGGCCCAATTAAGAGAGTTCCTGCGCGAATGGGTATTTTCCACACTAATAAGCAGGCAGTAAACACCCCTTGATCTATGCCCCAGTTGACAAAGCTCTCCTGCCAAAGAGCATCCGTACAACATGGAGAGTGGGAGGTTTCTTCTGTTGAAGACTTGCATTCATCTGACCCACAGATGTCCTCAAACAAACTAGGAAACATTTTTAATGCCAGCCATGCAATCTCAAAAACTGTTCTTCGTAGAAGCTGGGTACAACGTGCTAATATTTTCTCTCTTTAGGGAGGGGCTGAAGATGACTATTGCCTCCCTGTGAAACACTCTGCCATTCTATCCAATTATTAAGAGGCAGAACTGCCAACAGCTCACCTGGCGGAAGCTATGCCCCACTTCTGTCTTGTCCTCTCACCTCCACCACTAGGCTGGGATTAGAGGTGGGCTTACGAAGCAGGTGGGTGCAATAGCAATGCTACCATCACTACCAACTTGGGGGTGGTGTTAGATCCATCACCCCTGCCTTCCAAGATGACCCTCACAAAGATCTCCAGCTGCCCCCACCTTCACGCCCAGACTGGGTTGAATCCATGTGGAATTCCCAAATCAAGGGACGTGGGTGGGAAGCTCCTTTGTCCTCCGTTCTGCCAGTCATGCTTGTCTAAAACTCCAATTAACACTTTACTTGAAGAGATAATTAACTTAGACGTTCCAGAGAACACTGTCAACAATTTGAGAATCTCCAAGACCTGTTCCCTTTTTCTGCACAATGAAAATATTTTTCACCATGAAATGGGGCACTGTGGCAAGATGTATGGCATTTGGGGGGAGCGCTTCATAGCGCTGCACGAACCTTCTCTACGAACCTGCGCCATTTGAACAAAGGCCCAATTCATGAAAAGTGGAAGGACAAGAGATGGTCAGTTGTGTTTTATGTTTTCATTTTAGGAGAGATGTATTCCTTCGCTACTCAGTGTTCTTTCTGATCCATACCTGTGCCTTTACTGAGAGGAGTAACCATAGGCAGCAAACTCTACGGCAGTACGCTGAAGCAGGAGTGCAGTATTGTAGTTGGGTGGCATCAGTGTACCAATGGTAACGTCTGCATGTCTATTTGATAGAGATGGTATTGGATGGAGGGCAGACTCAAGCTGTCGGGGGTACCATTTTGCATGCCTGTGAACTTTCACAAGTTGCTCCCTTCTATTTACACAGGTACTAATCCATTTGTGCGTAAGCACACAGTATTTGCACATCTTCACTTGTTCATTCATCTCACCTCCTTTCCACTTTAGGTGATGGCCCTATGAGTAAAGTTGCAACATTTGCAGCCTCAATAACAATTGCAAACGTACGCTAGTGATTGAAGACCAACCGTGGTTCAGGTGCACGGAAAACTCTTAATCAGATTGTTAAGCTATACTGAAATATTCACTGTGGCATTTTACCAACATTGCAATCTGTAAGATGCATGTGATACCCAACATTACAATGTTAAAGGACCTGTTGGGTATTTTGTGGATATTTGGGGCTTTGCGGTATTTTCTTACTGCCAAAATACCTTTAGCAATAATCACTCTCTGTATTCATATTGGGTCACACATAACAATAATACATTGCATTATTTCAGAATTCAGACCTATTTAGATAATGTGCGCGATAATTTGCGTGGTTGGTTGGTTTAGTGGTTGGTTTATTTGTGGCCCCAATATCCAACATCCCTTGTTTTTTATCTAAATTGTTCTTGATCACTAGAGAGACCTCAGGCCTACATTTTAGGGATACCACATTTTCAGTGTTAGTGTTGTGTGCCACCATGGGCTTTTGTGGTATTTTTGTGGTAATTTCCACTACCTTATATACGGTATGGAACTATGTCCAGAGAGTCTCTCTTCCCGTTGGCTCATGTACCTCCAACAAGCTATGCTACAAACAGTCACTCACAACTGTCCATACTGAATATAATCATGCACACATCTGTTTTAAAATGACAATTGCACTGTTTAAAAATCTACCCACGTTTAAACCTTTTCCCATGCAAAATGAAAGAGAGAAATAATACACACTAGCTATCTGTTTTCAGATATTTTTGTATTATAGAAATTTCCTTTAAACACAGTTTAACCTTTTTTTACAGAAATAAATGAAATGGTACAACATTATTTGTGATAAAATGAACAGAGAGCTGCGTGAATATATTCAATTGGTAACATTAAATATGCTGATAAGGGACTGGGACTCCCTCGAATACACTGACTGAACAGTTTCGCACACTTTCGCACAGCTCCCACACACTTCTGTAATTACCTTATCCATTCAGCATGAGTTTTCTCTGGCTATTCTCTTTCTGAATTTGGCTCCCTTGAAGATTAACCCCAGTGAAAACAAGCGTCTGCCGTTCTCAAACCGGGGTTATTGCCTGGAATTCTCAGCTTTTGCAGCAGGAATCCTCAGCCAGGAAACAGGTCCTTCTCCCAGCTCTGCAAGATCTCGATTGTTCTCCCCCTCTCCTCAAGCTTCCCCAGCAAAACTCTAATCACAGCCTCTAGCATGATACTTGCTATGACGCTGCTCCAATCAGAATCAATCATGTCATCTCCTCCCTCACTACACAATGGCTCATTTCTACAGTAAAAAGTGTAACAAACTGATTTCCTGTTCCTTCGAGCTCTTTGCTTCCTGTAGTTATGTGGACAGGGCAGCAGAGAAAAAAAAATGAATGTGCGTTTAAAAGTTCACTTTCAGAGTAGACCTAATTCTGCAGTGGAGACACATTTTTATTAGTGGGTTATGTTAAATGAAGTTTTATTAGTCAGGTTAGCTATTAATAAGGTTAGTTATTAATTTTCAAATGTGTCTCTTGCAACATAGGCATTTCAGGTGAAAAATAGTGTGCATTTTTGAATGTGCACATGTGTGCTTTTAACTGTAAACATAGATTTGCATCTTATATGTAAAAATCGTTTTTGACTGAATAGCCTGTCTTTACTTATATGTCCATGTTACTCTGGCAACACATATAGCAATGCACCACACCCATGTGGTGGTGCTGCATCAAAAAAAATGCTACCTGTGCAGTAGTGCTGTACTCTGTGCTGTAACACGCCAAATATCCTTACAGACCTCATCATGTCACCCAAAATGCGCATTTTGAAGGCCCTGTGTGCTTAATTGCGCAAAATCCTGTTTTACCGTTTGTTTCTTTTTTTAATAAAGGGAGCTGCCAATGGATTGCGACTCTTATTTATCATGAAGAGACAGTGGCTATGGGACACAGCAACATTGTTATTTGGAACCTTGACATCTAAGGGAATGTTAACAAAGAAAACATGCTTGCAAGCCTTCTTATAAAATAATAATAAAAGGCCAGATGTATGTTTGTCCGATGCAGTCATGCGCAGTAGAAACTGGCCGAACACACATAGCTCTGCCTGCTGTCACCACTAGAGAAAGCTCTTTCCTAAGATACACAGTGGTTCTTCTGTGGCAATTGTTTTTCTATGAACAGAATTTACATACAAATATACCACATAATATAAGAACACTCTGAACATTTCTCTCTCTATGCACTTTGGCCACTGTACACAAGTTTATACACTAGTATAAAATAATCACTCAATTATTCTTGTTGCAAATTGCAAGCACATGTTTATTCAAGGCATGGCGGACCCTTTCTCAGTAGTGATGGTAAAAGCTGGACTTTTTCCCCATCATCTACCAGTACATGGTGGTTGCCAAGTTATGGTAGTTTTTTAATTGCAATGGCTGAGTTTTTTCTTAGAACCATATCTGTATTGTGGGGGTGGGGGATTGTGCTGCAATTATAATATTCCTTAAACAAAGATTGTCAGCTGATGTTATACCTTATTTAAGGTAAACATAGCCATAAGATCTCTTTAACCAAAGCATTTATGAAGTATGTTTGACTTTTACAGCTCTAATCACAATTTACTGCATTTTGTTTACTGGTTTCTTTTATAACGCAAAATGTGGGGGTGATCACCTCCCCCCCACCATCGCCTCAATCCCCCTTTCTGTATACCTAACCACAACCTACTATCTAGTTTTGCAATGCAGTTTTAATGATTAATGATATGTACTATCAAAACCAAAATAAGAACAGTGTTCCAATGGGGTTTTCTTTTCTATCCTAATTAGCACATATCACTTTCCATGTATATTTTTCAGTAGGTCATCAGTTCACATGTATGTGAACCAAGTCTAGAACAATTTCAAGTATATATCCAGCAGAATGTATTGTACAAGACATATATCATTTAAGTGTATTCAAGAACGTACGAGCTGGACAGTCACCTATACATACCTTTAGCTGTCATACAATCATATATTTTCATGTTGAACACCCACAAGTGGGTTGCTTTATAATCAGATGGTGAGTACACTCAAACCTTGCCCTAGTACTAATACTGTGGAACTCTCCTGTGCAACTTTGCACTTGCACTGGTGCAACGTTTTTGTAATCGGCACAGTGTTATAGCTCAGTGACAACGTGCTTGTCTTGGAAGCAAGATGACGCAGAGCAACACAGGTTGAATAATAGGTCAGCACTTAGAAACAGATAAGAATTATACACAGTATCACGTTCTACCCTAAATTAATGTCCTTTAAAACGAAAAATTCGATCCATAATATTGAAAGTAATGGTTCTATTTAATTGAATATGTTCATACAGAGTCAGCCAACACGTGTTTTGACCATAGGTCATCCTCAAGGCTGATAAACATTGATACATACCAGGTGTCAATTCATATTCCGTAGAATGTAAGATAAGCATTGTGCACATATTGATGTGTAATGAGCATGAGAACCAAACATTAGAAATGAAAATAAGACAAATTTCCAAATTCACATACTCCGAATTAGTTGGGTTGATTGAGGGACAGGTCAGAAGCAAATAAGAGATAAAAAACATAAGTAAATTAATTTTACAAACTAGTTCACAGAGTCCTTGCCACGATTGGTTCCAAATAAATTATAATGGATTCCAACTAGATTATGTCAAACCTGTTTTGGATCAACCTCAATGTTATGGATCGAATTTTTTAAAGGACATTAATTTAGGGTAGAGCGCGATACTGTGTATAAATCTTATCTATTTCAATCATCTACTGGGTAATTGGTGGGAACCCAGTATAAAGACACGTGTAACGCTGCTCAGTGCACCCAATTGAGTTCAGTGAGCATAGCGCACATTCAAGCCTTTACCCACCCAAATCTCTTATCAGCACTTAGAAACATCTTCGGTATTAAGTGTGTTATAAAAAAACAATTATTATAATACTAATTATAATAATAATCTGGCTCCAGGATCTGCAAGTTCAGCACCAACCGAAAGGCCTGTTTCTACCTTCCTTCTGTAGGCCTCCAAAATCAGTTTCAAGAAAAATCTGCCCAACCTGTGAACGTTTCACACTAATGCCATCATCAGTTTTTAGCTAGAATTAACTATTGCCGCTGTGTGTGCAACCCAGTTATCTTCTCCATCAATGTTAAACCAATATACCTCAAGTTATTATCTCTTGCAATATGATTCAAATTGATATGCCAACAATCACTAACTGGCCCCAACCATGTACCAAACTACAGTATGCTCAATTTAGAGTAACTGGCCTTTAAACTGTTTTCCATTCAATAACCACCATTACCATTGGAAGGTATTACACATCGACTACATTTGAGCAATCAAACAATATTGCATCTCTAACGCGTGGTCCAAGCTTACGTGTGAATGCCCTTATGTTGTGTGTGTGTGATGATTTACCGTGGGAACCTGAATACATCTTGGCCACGATGGATGTTGTATCACTATACACATCTGTACAACACACATTTGGGGTGAAAGCTTGTGAATATTTTCTCAACACACAGTCGCTCAACTATCTGCGACACACTGAAATGGTTTTGGAAATGATTATCCTGTTCCTCACAAACAATGTATTTTTGTTTGACAATTCATTCAGACTACTCCACGGCACAGCCATGGGCACTACATTTGCCCCCCATGCCAACCTGACGATGGGGTGTTGGGAGAAATTTGAGGTATGGTGCGAAGAGAATGAAACCTATACAGATACAATTGTTATGTGGCTTCACTATATTGATGATTTATTAATCATATGGAGAGGTAGCCAAAAGGAATAGATGGACTTTGTGAAACAACTCAAACAAAATGATTATAACCTGAAATTCCCAGGGACACATGGCCAGAAAATGATTGTTTTTCTCGACGTAACTGTTATAGTTGAAAATAATCAGCTCAAATGTAAATAGTATTGCAAGCCAACAGGTGCCAACACTCGTCTACATGCTACAAGTGGCCATCCGAATAATCTGATCTGGAGCATCCCCTATTGGGAGTTTATCAAACTCCGGAAGAACTGTTCCAACATTGAGGCCTATTACAGAGAAAGCAAAACAGCCGCGTGGGGTTTCCAACAGCAAGCCTACCCTAAAAGAGTAATTGAACGTGCATCCATCAATGCACGCTTCTGCAACAGAACCACACTCCTGTTGAATAATCAGCATGAAAAGGATTACAAAGAGGATAAATACATGATGCGCCTTATCTTGGCATATGGCACACAGGCCTTACCCATTCATAATATTCTCAAGAGACACTGGAAGATTCTGATGGTCGATCTAGATCTGAACCAGGCACTGAAAGCTCATTCTGACATTAGTTTTCGCAAATGCAAATCCTTCAGATATACACTGGTCAGCAGCTTTATGGAAGGTGAGAACAACAATATAGCAAAGACATGGCTAAGGAAAGCCACAAATGGCTTCCATAAATGTACCAGATGTAAAGTTTGTAAGTTCGACCACAATTGTGAAACATACCAACATCCGATACTAAACAACACAATCATAATCAGCAGTAAGATCACCTGCAACTCTGACTTTGTAGTGTATGTTCTCAGGTCTACATGCAACCAGTGGTACATTGGAAGCACCAAATGCAAACTGAAGTTACACATTTGACATCATGTTAGAGCCATAAACAATTATGTTGCAGCCTACCCCATGGCAAAACATTTTGAAGAGAAGCACAATGGTTTTGGTATACATAGAGTCATTATTGGACACAGAGGAGGTGACAGGGAATGGATGTTATGTCAACAAGAGACAAGGTATATCCTTGATTTTGAAACAAAATATCCAATAGGACATAATGTGGATGAAGAAGTATACGCCTTTTAGGTGAATGAACACTATGTTGATGTGAATTTCATATCTTTACATTGCATAAAATGAGTTCCCTCTGTCTCCCTCCTTTCTTTGTCTCTTCAGCTAAGAAACAGTAATCATGCTTATATGACCCAAACCCTTATTGGTATATTTTTTCACAAGATCTCAAGCAGATGCTTTTTTTCGAGTTTCTTTTATCGCAGTGTCACTATTTAGGATGTTGTTATTGTCAGGGTTCTTTCCAATTTTTAATCTTCATTCCCTTGATTTTAATCATTGTCTGCTTACTGGCATTCGACCCGGCATTCGACCTGCACCACACCGAGCCCCAGAGGTGAGTGTGCATATATTAATAGATATAGACCGTAATGTCACAAAGCCACTAGGCCGATGTTAAGATTTTTATGTTTGCAACTTGGAGAGTAGATTACTATAGCTAACACACGTATCTTCCCTCTTACATTTTTATGGCCGCAATGTCATCATATAGGTATGTTTGGCAATGTTTTCTCCCTGATACATGTACCTGGAGTCCAGGTATGCTGTCGCAACGAGTAGGATGGAAGTAGCACTTAAGTCCTGTAAAGATGTGTGATCAGCACAGACTATACTTATAGTACCTCTTACTTAGTCCATACCTAATACATAGACAAAGGGACTTCATTATGTGTTTATAGAGTACGCATGCATAATCCCGCCCAGACCACCAACAATGTTCCGCGATTTGAGATCCATTTAGGGACATATTTCCTCTGTATAACACATGTTGCTTGGCACTTTGCTTATTTTAAAATACTTGTCAGACTCAATGAAGGCATTGACCTTAAGCCACACCACGTGAGTGCTGGTGATGTTGTATGAATGTATCTTGTATTTTGAATCCGAAATTAAACTTTAGCCATACATTTTTCAACATATGTTATTCTGCTCTGCACTTTGCACTTTCGAATCATGATATGGATATTGCAGTAATTTACTTTGCACTTTGATTCATGAATTAGATTTTAGCAATATATCATTTCACTGTATGCTATGTTGCTGGTCACTTTGCACTTTAGAAACTTTGGCCAGGCTCCATTAATGGCATTAACCCTAAATTACATCGCACTAGTCTAATAGACATAACATCATAATACACTTTACTTATGTTAATATGTGCTCAATGTTTACCTGTTATGCAGAGTGTAGAAGGTAGGGCCATTTGCACAGCATTATTTTGTACAGCATATAACACTTTAGGCGATCGTGAGCCCCATTGTAGTCTAGGCCACAAGGCAACATGCAATAGTCACTACTGAAATGGCTCACCTATTGTACTCTACATGAGACAGTCCAAGATGGCTACCACATTAGATGTCTTATGTATGGGAAGTACTATGTTACTTTCTATTTACTCTCCAAGAAATACACAGCCCAACCTAGACAGTGACATAGGACAATTCGAACTGCAGGTCGATGCACAACTCTTTCTCTTTTCTGTGCATATAATTTAAATGTTTGCATGCAGACAGGCAAATCATGTGACCAAGCTACAAGTTGTAGTGATGCATGTCTTTTTTGCCACTGCTTTCCCTGGCTAACTTGAGGAGCCGCTTAGATATATTTTACCATTGTTTTTTTTTGTTTTTCAATAATGAAGAACATTTACTGTGCGGACTCTGGTGATTTTTTTAAGACTAATTAACATTGCTATGAAGAACGCTGACCGGGAGTGCGACTCTTATCTATATATATATATATATATATATATAACACACACACACACTCTCACTCTCACTCTCACTCTCTCCAATAATGTTATGATGGCTTTGAAAAGGCTTTAAAAATAAAATTTCGCCTGAAATGCAATAGTAGGATAGTCCATTTGAGTGAAGTCACTTGTCTCAAATGGACTATCATGCATGTATATGCACAGACACACTAATAATGTATATAATAAGGGACAATCAATTTGTGTATACATATATAGTTCTATGCTCTAAATAATAAGGGACAATCACAGAACTGTTCTCTTTGTTCCACACCTTACTGTTCACACTTACTACAGAGATGGGAGTGGTACACAGTGTCAAAGGCAGTGGTGAGGTCTAGGAATGCCACATAAAGTGTCCTTTTCCCAAACCTCATTCTCTCTTCAGGGGAAAGCGTTAGCGTAAAGAAATTGATATTTATGCACAGTTCCAGTCTAAAAAAAAGGTTTAACAAATGGGAAGAAACCCTTCAGCTCTGCTCAAGTAGCCAGTTCCTCATGGAGCGTCTAGCAAAGGTTTTAACCGGTGCATTCAACTTGTGGATCAAGGTGCTTTGAGTCCAGCACAGTGAAAGCATCCCACTCTTTATAATCCCCTACAAAAGCAGGTACCAAATGCGTGTCCAGAACTCTGCATCCGATTTCAGTAGGAGGTTACACAGCCATCGGGACCATGAGTTCCAGATACTTTGTGTTGTTATAATATTAAATAATAATGAGTGTAGTTCAGTCACTTTTTAAAACGACTATTTACAGGAATTGCACTATGATTATCTCTAAACCCAAGGGAGTGGAGCTAATCTTTTCTTAAACTATTGAGGAGAATCAAGGCCATCATTAACTCTTAAGAATATGGATATTCGATCCATTTTGCTCTTTATTTTCCTTTCCAATCTAAATATATTGAGTCTTTAATTTTCAAGTAGATATGGAATAACAAGAAGTTAGGACTTAGGATTCCTTCAAAACGTTTTGCGGTGTGACCCAGCAAGCGGTCCACTGGTTCGTGTGAATACAAGTTGAAAAGACCTTGTTATCTCCACTACCTTTACCCACTATCTTAAACAGGAAAAACTGTTTTGAAAGAAATAGTTATCCTAGTACCAGGGTCACAAGTGTCTCTCCTTACAAACTGTTCAGTTGGCATTAAATGCAACAGGAGTACTTCATTACGGGATAACCCACTGTTAGTCCAACATTTACGCCTATGATTAGTGACAATGTGAATCGAGGGCAGGATTTTTCATTTAAATTATATATGTTTATTAATATTTTTCATAACATTTGCTGTATTTGTCATATATTTGCTTATTATTCAAATTAATTTTATAACTATAAAATCCTGATATCAGACCTACATAATGCCTTCAGTACTGGGATACCTACAAAGTATCTATCCGACATGGACATTTCCTTTGTGATCTTTATTACATCAGGTCTTTTTACATTTACATACTTCAAGTAGTTGATTCTAAACACACACAGCAACAGAAACATTTGTTTTCTTGCTGATCCCTTCAAAATGGATGGGGAGAAATGTGTCTCAATAATGCTCTAACTCTGTTTTCTTTCCACTTTCCTTATATCAGTTTTACATATTTACCTTGCATATGTTGTTTTTGACACCTGTGAAATTGTTTAAAGTCATCTGTAACAGCAATAGCTGTAGGCAATATAAAATATATGTTAGTAATTTAAAACCTATTTAAAGATGAATGTTTAAAACATGTCTTGGATGAGTTTTGGAGAATTATTAAGTACTCGCAGTCAAAGATGCACTCTCTTGCAATATTATTAAGGCTGACTGTTTTCCATTTGTACACCTAGATACAGACAGAAGTCATTCTGTTTCCTAACTATTTGTAACATTTGGAAAGAAAACGTTAATTACAGTCTCTTGCTTTGATCAACATTTTGTCAATCATACCTTGCAGTCCACATGCTGTGGCAAATAGCAAAATGGAGGGGCTTTAACAATGACTTTACTTCCCTTTCAAGATGTTGCAGGCTGCAGAGATGTTTCTCCAGTCAGCAGCTACAGCAGGCCATTTGTTTTTATGGTGAAAATTGATTGTGCGTCATGTGCAAGAACCCAACTCTGTGAACATTCCTTTACCCGCATTAAAGCACTACATTTTTTCCATTTGAATATAAGTGAAAAAATACTGGTTGCGACTTTTATTTTTACAGAGCAAAAAATAAATGTGAATAAATACAGATATGACCAAAAGATATATATGGAAATCGTTACCATAAAACAAGGAGCCTATATTATTACTATCTTCTTGTCGTCGGCCTTTCAGTCAACCATTCTTCAAAGTGGTTATCATTCAGTCCACGGTCGTTATGTGGGGAACATTTTACCAGATATTCATGGATAATTGCACAGCAACCTTTCTTGTGGTGTATCCCGCACATGCATTTGTTTTGTAGTGCATCCAATCTTTATTTTGAACTCTCTTCTAACTTGGGTTCATTTGTCATGTACAATTCATTATTCCTTGTCTGTATTGACCTTCTATGCGCTTTACCTGATTTGTCTGCAATACATTTCTCTCAGCTGCTCCTTTCCAACTTGCCTAAATGGTCTTAGCACAAAAATCTATTTCTTTGAGCAAAGGTTTGACATTTCAACTAACTTACATATCACAATGCATTGTCCATTAGACTCTGAACTGCAAGTGTAGAGATAGTGGTATATTGTATTATTGGCTCACATAGATGTGACATGCCAATCTCAATCTCCCATCTATACAATTCTACCCACAGAACTATGGGCAAAGATCAGACAGTAAGGTAGTCGAAATCAAAATGGATTTAAAAGAATAATGCAACTTCAAATCAAGTTAGTCTCCAACTTTACCCTGAAGGTCACTACAATGTATATGTATCCAAAGCAATTATCAATACAAACAAAATGTTACCGGCCTATATGAATCTCTCTATTATCAGACCATATTCGTATTTAGTCCAATGTTCTTTTTCTATAAATTATACTCTAAAAGATACTAGACATTCTAAAAATGTATGTTACTTAACATAGACATTTATCAACTACTTTTCCAAATACATATTTTTCTGTTGCATCAAAACAAGTATGGTGTCAGAGAAAAAATATTTGACACATATTTAACAACACAGAATACATGGGTAATCGATTTAACTCCCCTGCACATGTATGAGGTTGTGAATGTAGAGACCATGCAGGGCCATCTTAACAGTTTCTTGGGCACAGGGCACAGACAGCCTTGCCCCCCCTCGGTCCCAAACCCCATGCCCTCCTCTCACCCCCCTGAAACCCATGCACCTTCCCAATCTGCAAAATGAAGGGCTTATATACTCTGAGTCAAATTCTACAGAAACTCGTCTAGGCTTTAAATGGATTATCTAGTTAATAAATATAAACATTACATATCTCTGTGACCTGTTTCCCCAAGAGGGTGCTATATTGAAGGCATTTTCACTTTGTTTTTCAAATAATACATTAACAATTATTTTTAAGCAAGTATTTATTTAATAAAATTATAAAGTAATAATATATTAATTTTGAAAGCAAATGAAGGACAATTATTTTTAAGCAAGTATGTATTTAATAAAATTATAACGTAACAGTTCAACCGTACAATTATATTCTTTATGAATGTGTCCAAAAATACATTCCCTTGGAAACATATTTAATGACTAGTTAGCAGAGAAAACAAAAAGGCATGTAACAAACAACAAAATTCACTTAGCATTTAAGTTCATGCCCACACCGCAGACACAGTCAAGTAATCATAGAGAGGATGAACTGAGAAGCCCAGTGAGTATATGCTTTCTACTTCCCAAGGCTGATGTGCCTGAAACACCGTCAAGATTAAACAATATATTTCCTTCTAGATGTGCATGTTGTGAAATCATTGATTATGTCAGAAAAGTCTATTGGCCTCATTATAACTCGCCCGGTATGGAAACAATGGTGGCGGTAAACCCGCCGCCATCGTTGTTTCCATGCCGGGCGGTCACAACTCCTGCAGGCGGAGGCATCAAACCCGCCAGGTCTGACCTGGCGGGTTTAACACCGCCCGCCTGCAGGCAGATGAGGAAAAACCGGCACCATCACGAGATGGTGCCGGTGTTTCCATGATCCCCATCCCCATTGAGTCCTATGGGACTCAATGGGAATGGGGATTAACACAATTGCACCTCCGGAATTCCCGGGACACCGGGGTTGTAATACCCCGGTAATTCCGGGAGTAACAGAGGTGGAATGGTAATACGAGTCCGGTGGTAACCAGGCGGTTTTACCGCCTCGGTTACTGCCGGACTCGTAATGAGGCCCTATCTCTTGAACCATTCCAGACTCAATGTTTAACGGAGACAAATAATTCAATCAAGCTTCAATCATAAAGGTAAAACAGGTACAGCTAAGAGATATACCTCCTCTGCCTTTTGTGGTAACATGGGCAGAGGAAAGGCTATGCTCTTAAGAGGGGTGTGAAGGTGAACCAGTAGTGACCCAAACAACACAGAATCAGAGTCCAAAATAAAGGGAATGTCCAATCCAGGTTCTATAAAAATATATATACTTTAAACATAAACACACCACCTGTAATATAACGAATGGAAGATTCTGTACAAAACACACCCCGAAGAAAGAATAGAGTAGATTTAAAAAGAAACTAGCACTTTGAATGTGGTTTGAGGAGTGGCAGGAGAATGACTAGCCACAAAAAGGATATATCGATGTTGAAAACAGGTAGTGTCCTAACCAGTCTCTATGGCCCAAGTGGACCAAGAGGGCAGTTCAAGGTCACCAGTACCTGTATTCAGTTGTTGGTGGGCACTGAGGAGGGGCGAATATGGTCACTCTGTGCAGCAGAAGTGGTGCTCTCAATGATGCAAATCAGAGAGGTCCCAGGATTGCTTCACAGTTGAGCCAGGCTGAGTCAGGCTTTAGCCACTGGGAGGGGTCAATGAGTGATGCTCCAACCGGGTTACAGTCATCAGGCAACAGTCGGCAAAATGGTGACTTTGCGGGCGTTGATGTGCAGGTCAATGAGGTCGATGTAAGCCCTGGTCAGAGTGGCTGTGTGACTCAAAAGTGATTTTGATCGGGTCCCGGCATCACACCTAGCAGGTGATGGCTTTAGATGGGGCATAAGACAACATCAAGCTGGTTCGAAGTGCAAGCAATGGTTCGACTTGGTAGAGGAGTGCAAATGCCATGCTCTGGTGCCTTCCGTCTTGTTCACGGTGCAATAAACACAGAGTGACCAGTTTGGTAGACCAGAGAGCTTCAGCAGGTCTGGCCCTCCAGCTGCTGTAAAACCCACTGAGGGGTACCCGAGGATAGGATGGTTCCATTCAGGGTCCCCTCTCCCAGCTTCAGTATATTCTGGCACAGAGTGGTAGGTCCTGGTCCACCGCAAAGGTCACTCCCAATGTGCCCTGGGAGTGGGTAGGAGGCAAGACTTTCCTTCCTTCTTGGATGGCTCTTTATCCACCTCAGGCTGAGGGCGTTAGAAAGCACAACTTTCCCAAAGGATGTCGATTGAGTTCTTCTCGGTGGATCTTTGTGTCTTGAGAGTATCCATGAGGATCTAGGAGAATCTAAAGAAGGGCTGGGAGATGCCTTCTTTTAAAGCGAAACGTCCCTTAGTGATCTGAACAAAGCAAGCCTGACCTAGTGCTCCAATCCCTTGATCTCAGTGGACATTGCCCTTCTGATGTCACACCCAACATGCTTTGCTCCAGAGGAATTGGGGCGTGGGGGGACAGGGAAGATAAAGAGAGACAGAGAGAAACAAAACAGTGGAAGACTCCTTCTGCTGACCAGGGCCTCCTGCCTACTCTAATCCCACCCACTTCTCTTCCCACTAAGATCAAAGGCCCTTAGAGATGCAACACCCTGGTGTGAGCTACTCCTTTTAATTGGGTGTGCTCCTTTGATGCCTAGTCCCAAGATATCTGACTCTGGAGGAGGGTGTTACCTGCTCTCACAATGAGATTAAAGAAGATACCCAGTCCTCCAGGTTCCTGTCCTGCCATTGTTTGCCTCCACCCAGCTGGCCAGAATACACATCAACTTCCACAGCAGAGCTGACACACAGGAGCTGTCATATGTGCGATATCAATTGTGGAGGCCATGATCATAAGTAGTACCTTGCACCATGCCTAAGCTCAGGCACAGCTTTATTTAGAGTTTACCCTGCCACCACCAGCATGGGTTACTCATGATCATCATAGTTTTGGTATGGAAGGGCTTTATCTTAAATGCAGCCAATGCGTGGCAGAAACGTGACTGCCACCGCGGCTGTCGAGTGGGCATCTTTTGACTTTTGAATCTGCTCTACGCCATGAGCAGAGCAAGTGCTGCAGATCAGGCTATTGATGGAGCAGGGCACAAGTACCCTATGAATTTGGCATGGAGTTGACAAAAAAGGGAATCTGGTTGGCAGATTACCCTTTTGGAGATAGAATTACCTGCATCATTTGATGTATTAACAAAAATTAAAAAAGGCAGGGCTTTGCACCCTTGCTAGATGGCAATTCTTCCCACTGTGTGCATTCTAAAATGTGGCATACTTTATGCTCAGGAATTGATTAAAGAAAACAGGACGTTGGTCAAAGGGGACCCATAGTATGAAAGATACGTCTCAAAGAAAACACAAATGAAAGTAAAGAAGAGATGAAGAGGGCAATTATAAGGGGGCTTTGAGAAACGCTAACATCACTTTATGCACATTATGCATATACCAGTAGATGGTTGACACTGAGAAATGTAGCAGCTATCATTTATCTTTCAATGATGTCCTTGCTATAAATGCTCCTAGCAAAATGAACCCCAGCAGAGAGAAAACAGAAATCTGCAACACATGATTAACTCACTGAGCTATCTACTTCACCATGGTGGAGCTCAAACGTTTCAATATTCATTTCAACTTGATTATTGCATTTTATTAATATATTCCCCAAAGAAAGATGGAATCACCACACATGTTGTGCTGCAGTGAATGCACAAACTGGGCATTTAGAGGTTCAGTTGATCTAATATGAACTTGGCTGCAATGCCTCATTAGCACTCTATGCATTGTCTTTAACAAAATGTTAACAAAAAAGTAACAACGTATTTGCTGGGTCGCCAGGTGGAGGCCCTTCCCACAGTGCAGCATCTCAGTGTATGCAAACAAATAGATCACACTTGTCCTGCCTAGTATCACTCTCCTTTTGTTGTTAGCCATCACCTTAGCTAGGCATTGATTGAGATTTACAAGGTGCTAATGGCTAGGTTGTGGATGCCAGCCCTGCACCAAAGATGAACTGTAACAGGTGTGCTGCAAAGTGCACACTCAGAGAGAATTAAGCATGTCATTGTTTTTTGTTTTTCAAAATGATTGCCAACATTGAGCATCCGAGACTAAGGCGATATTGAAACCTATGTCTGTTTATTATAATTGTATAGCTCCTCCTACAACAGTTTGACACTCACATAATTGCCACAGAGAATATTCACAATGGAAGCCTTCACACATCAAAGCATTTTTATTATGCATTTGTTCAACATAATTTCCATTACTATTACTTTCCTGTTACATCTGGGGATACGGCCTGTCAAGTGCTTTTGCCAATACCGACTGTGAATCAAATGTGCCATGGCTTAGAAGTGGCCCAGTATCTGACAGTGATAGTATTTTCCCAGCCTATAGGTGGTACAAGGCGCTATACAAATACTTAGAAGACAGACATAATTTAGCTCCTACAACACGCTGTGCGAAAACTATACTCGGTTGCTTTCAGACTTGTTTCCCTCTCAGGCTATACATCTGTGCTTTTTGAAACCATACGCTTATTAATGGACCCTGTGGATGGATTAGCCTGTTCACTGTCTGCCTTGCAGAGGCAAGAGCACAGGGGGAGTCGCAATGCCACAAATACTTTCCACGAAAGTGACGACCTGCCAATGCTCTTCTCATGCTCTCTTCCCCAGCATGACAACCGTATTTCTTCCTTAGACAAGCATTTAAAAAAAAAATCTGAGTTATGGTATTTTGGGCACTTTAAATACCTTTAAACTAACTTGGTGCTTAAGTAATCAGGGGTTTCAATGCTCAGCTAAACAATACTCATTTTATTCGCCTCTGAAAGTATGAAAGGCTGAGTCAGCCCTGATGGGATTCAGAAATCCTGCAGGTTACAGAGCTCAGGGCCCCATTTCCTTTTACTTTAAATTTTTGTATATTGTTTTGTACTCTGAGCAAGTTATTATAAATCCTATGTAATGTTAAAGGTGAAATGCTACTGCCCGTCTCCCATTTCTTGCCAGATAAAAGCTTATATTCAAGATAGATGGCTGCTGAGCCCCCTCAAACATGTGCTACCACACGCATAACAATCTCCTTGAGGCTGTGGAGGCCAAATGAGAGAATCCTAGAAGTGATGTGAACTGGATGTGGATTGCATAGGGGGCTATGTACTGAAGAGTTTGTCCACTGGCTGCAAGTAGTGTAATAGTATTTGTACAAAAGTGGACAGGGTGTGTGGCAGTTGGTTTGTTGGACTGTCTTCAGATTGTTGGGTGTATGATATTCTATGCTTGGCTACAACTATCGCATTATAATACAGGTATGCACTGAAAGTTGTGATACGGGTATAGGGGTTTTACTAATATGTGTACAGAATTAAATGTGTACATTAAAAAGAAGTATGACACCAATCATTGTATACTTACTGTTTGCATTGTTGAGGCTCTATGCAGTTCTTTGCATGGTATGTGGAAATGTAGCAGACATTGTTCTTTCATCCTGTGTGATAAAAGAAAGCATCACATGTTAGGGCAGGTACTTTGTAATGTGTTATTGCATTGCATTGCAGACATTTGTGCACTTTGTGGGCCCTCATAATTAGTACTTCACAAGTACTATGCTTCAAACAAGTGTACTGTGCAATGTGCTCAGTTCCTGTGTTTGTTTACATAATCATTGGGTCTGTGAGAAAAAGAATCCATGCAGGATTTAAAAATAAAAATGTGTTTTTGAATTACATGGTTGAAGAGAGTGCATGTATGTTTCTACATGGTATGTTTTTGTTTTCCAGTACTTGTAGTAAGTACATTACACATTATTGTGGATCTTCTTGTGTGTTTATAGTGAATCTCACCATTCCTGCACAGTAGTCCAACTCCTGCAGTATTCCAGAAACACTGCAAGTGTTGCCAGGATTGTTTGTTGCATTTATGTGAAGGATTAACATTTGTAAACACAATTGGTCTGTGCTGCTTAAGTAAATGTTTTCAACACCTGGTTTCAATTGGAATAGAATATTGATTGATACATTTGCATAGCAATTTACACCAGTTGTATTGGAAAATGTGTATGGACCAGACAGTTCTGTGTCTGAGTCATTTGATGGAAGTGCAAGTAGTTTCTTTGAGGAGGTAGTTGTCTTTGTTTGTGCAGTTGGGTATGCATTTTTATTTTCAGTAGATCCTTCTTTGTTTGTGGTAATTGATGACATGGAACCCTTGCTCACTGTTCCTAGAGAGACACAGCTCCACCTCACTGACGAGGCCCAACCAGGGTGAAACACGTGTCTGGGGTTGCTGTTGGTACTCTTGTTCAGAAGATAATTGCCAGGCATTTCGGTGCTGGACTGCCCTTGGGCAGGACAAAGACTGCTATGTAGTGGAAATTTCTCTTCTGTGAAAGGATGGTGAGCTAAATACTCTGGTTGAGACTCTAACCCGGGATATAGGCCGGTAGTAGAGAAACTCCCATAACCCCCCTTGTTTTTGCAATTCATGAAGTACCAGCTGCTTTTAATTTCATTGGTGGTACTGTTGTGAGATCATGTATAAGTTGAGTTTGCACTAGTTTAGTCTTACAAAGTTTCCCTTTTTGAGGAACAGTGTACATTTTGAGATGGGGGTGTGTAGAGTGCACATAGTCTAATGTACTCTACAATGCAAGGAATGTCAGCGTTGACTTTACTTGCATCAAAATGGACTAGAAATAGTCCTTCAAGTGTACGTAGGCGAGACAGTGCTACGTAATTCATGCCTTCTTTAAAGACTGCGCCGCCAATATCAATCAATGCTTGGTCTAGGGTTGGACCTTGTGATTTATGAATGGTGACTGCGTATGCTTGAGACAGAGACAACTGTTCTCTGTGCACATACATGTCTTTGAAAAGAAGGAATCGGGCTGTTGAGCATCCTATCCTTTTAACTTCTGAAAGTTTATCAAAGTGAACATTGACAAACTGAATGTTGGGGTCACGTGGGTATGTCTGGAAACCAACAACTGTACCAAGTGCTCCATTAACTAATCCTTGCTCCACGTCAAGGTTATGCTTAAGCATCACTCTACAGTTTAAACACAATGTTAACATTTTCTCTAAACCAGCTGTGTTAGAGATAGAGTTTTCTAAGGTATTTAGTCGGGCTGTGGCTTGTTGACACATAGGTAGTATCAAACCGAGCATGTCCAGTTTATCTGTGGAGTAAATTTGCACTAGTGTTTGCATTACTTTTTTCAGCATTGTGTCATTGAATTGTGCGCAGCTTGTAGGAGTTGGCATTAAGGACATACAGTGTATATTTTGGTGTGCTAATTGTTCCATGACATCAGTAGCACATGTGTCAAGGCTGTATAGCTCATGGATGCATCTGGTATTTAACATAGACTGTGCATTCCTTAGATAGTACAGCAATCCGAATACTTTTCTAAATGTTTGCGTAGGTGAGATCTGCAGACTGACGCATGCTTTCAGTTATTTCTTTGTATTGGAAATATTGCCAAAGATTTACATTTCCTGAGTTTTACGGCACAGTTTGTGTCTTAAGGTTTTAAAAATAGGTTCACCTTTAACTGGTGTTAATTGAAGACGATCTCCGAAAACAAAAACATGTTTTCCCCCAAAGAGTTCTTCGTAGTCTGTTTTAAGGACCTCTTGCAATCTGAGGTGAATCAAAGCCAACATTAGATTTTGGTTTTGAACAACTTTGGATAAAGGCACTATATAAATAACACATCATTATCACATCATTATCATTAGGTTGGAGACCAGGCTCACTTCATCGATCAGCAGCATTTTCATTTGGTTCAAAACTCTGCGTAGCTCAATAGCAGATTCTGCTGAAGGTTTGTAGTAGTCTAATTTGTTTTGGTATTCTACTGGAAGGAGTAGCAATTAGTGTAAAGTGATACCACTTATGCTGTAGACAGCTAACACTGTTGGGGCAGTTACAACAGCTGAAAGCTTGTTGTTTGTCAATTGTTGGAGGAATGATGATTTTATTAAGAATGGTTTGCCTGAACAAGCCTGACCACTTACATACAGCAGTATAGGTTTATAGTCTTGACAGGTACAGGTTTTATTTTCATGCTGCACACCATGTCCAATTTCGTTGGTTACTTATTGGAAAATGCTGTGCTGCTCATTGTTTAATTGTGATTTTAGTAGAGCTAAGTCTTCTGTAGATTGCTCATACTGACAGGTGGTGTTCTACTTCAGGCATTGCTAATTCTGCCGCATTTGCTATGAGTGGCTGTCCGAGTGGTTCTTGGCTTCCTGTTAGAGAAGGTTGACTGCTGTCAGGTGTGTCTATATTTAGTTGTGCCTGGAGTTCTTCTTGTTGGTGTTCATTGCCCAACATGTTTTTGTACTGCATAAAATGTACATCTGTTATAGTGCTTTCACTTGCATTGAAAGCATCTTCACAGGGGGCATGGATGTCTAATACATCTTCTTTTCTCCATGGTTTAAAAAGTTACAGTAGGGTCATGTAATACAGCTCTTTATGTTGAGGACTTTTTTGAAATTGAGCAAAATGGCACTCAGAATTACTGAATAGTTATTTTACATGCGCGGTTGAATGGATAAGACAGGAATTTATGTGGCTGTACTAAAGAGGCCATAAAACTTACAAACTACAAGGGAAGGCACTAACAACATGCATACAGGTTAGAAAATCGACTTTGGGAAGGAAAAACAGTGCAGCAAGAATCCCACGTGGCAAAATTGCAACTTCTTAGTTTTCACAGGTCTTAAACAAGCAAACGACTTCAGAAATGAGCTAAACAGACAGAATCGAAACTCTGTTTTGCTGATGAGGTACAAAGGCATATAACAGGTATGATGCTAAAGTGAAAGGGTGACTCTTTATGGTTGAATGTGTGGGATTCTTAAAAGTAAAGGAAAAATTGGATTTTTAAAAGGGAAAAACTTTCAAGGGCCAACTCGGTTTTGTTAACAAACTGATTTGTTATACTACAACTATATTTTAAATGGCCAGATATTTAATGAAAAACACGATACGCAAGGAGGTTAATTTGCAAGGTTAACTTATTCACGCCGTGTTCATCTCTATGGGAAATGTATTTATTTAAAATAGTACTAAGGACTTACACAATGGACTGACATGATTTAGAAAGAATTGCGCTAACACATGGAGACTAACACAGATGTTTCTAAAGACGGGAGGCACAGAGAATTCTGACAATTTAAGAAGTTACTAGGGTACTTATAGGATTTCTTATAGGGTTGACCGGGATGCAAGGTAACAGAATGGTGTATGCAGCTTTTCGATATTGGGGAGGGGTGATACTTACAAAATGCACTTGAATTGAGTAGTTTGGACAGCTAACCGGGTCTCAGGACAGCGGGACAAGGATCGGGTCACTGCGCAGCGGCGGGGCTTTCCTTTTAGGGAATAGCTGGGCAACCGGGGTCTGGTCTCAGTGAAAGCGGGTTTATCAGCTGGGCAAAGACAGGTCTGGTCACTGGAGGGAGATTGTATTATTACTAATCTGCAGAAGTATGCAGAGATATGTGGCATTTCTGCCAACCTTGGATTGGAGGGAGTGGAGGCTTTGGGGTGTGGTAAGTGAGGGAGAAATTTGAAAGGTGTTTTTACATTTTGTAAATATATGGCTTTTTTCAACAGTCCTAATGTCCTTTTGATTAATTTTGGAGGAATGCATTTGGGGTATGTGAGTGCACTAACTTTGCAGGGTGCACTGAAGCAGCCACCGAAGGAATTTAAGCACCTCTTTCCATGTGCAAAGGTTATCTTTTCCGAATACCACCTAGGGCTGCTTGGATGTGTCGTAGTGTCTTTCATCCTCAACAAGACATAGGAAGGCGTCTTATTTTATGTGTGTTGTTGGGATGTCATCATTCCCAAATGAGAACATTTTGGAGGATAGTGCAAGTTATTAATTTTGTGATGTCATTACTTTGTTGGATTGCAGGAATACAATCTTTCTTAGTAATATTCAAAATGCAATCAGAAGGTTGTTGTAAAGTCATGTAGAGTGCATTTAGTTGGTGTAGCAGAAGAAATCTGAAAAGCCCCCCGCCCCAAAAAAAGGCTCTTTTCAGAGCCACCATCAACCATGGTTGCAATTTCTATCCCTACCCTCACAAATTGCACGATATGTCTGCAGACAGCGTGGTAGTCCGTGGAGCGCACGTGCCACATCCGGGGCTTTTGAGGCTGGCAGGCATGGAAATGGGACTGTAGAGGCCAGGGGATTGGTGAATACGTCTTCCTGGGTGTGATGTGCAAGGAAAGACTGTGACAGAAGGTCTGTTTGCTGAGAAGAATGTAGTTGGCTATGGCTGTGTCTTTCAGGAGACAGAGTGTCTGGATTTTGGGAGACTCTTGGATACATCGGTTGCAGGTGTATACAAAGCATGGTGGAGTGGCTGCACATTTGGGATTCCATCATATGAATGTGCAGTGGTTTGGAGTGTGTGGAATGAAGTGGCTGGATTGGTTCCTCTTTGTGCCACTTTGGTGACACATCATCATCCACACATCATTATTATTCATTGTGGAGGGAACAGTTTAGGACATGTTACCGGCATCTCACTGCAATTTGCGATGAAGGAGGCACTTGGGAAAGTTATGGACATGTTTCCAAACTCCTGAGTAATTTTTTCTCGCATTGCACAGAGACAGACATGGCTGTGCTCTTCTTTATTTGGTCCGCAAATGGAGAAAGCAAGGCACAATGTTAACAATGTCATCCTTCCACAATGAAAATATTACATTCTGTAGCCCAAACATTTTTTGCAGAAATGGAGTCCATCTTACTGATGCTGGTAATCTGCTTTTTTGTGTGAAATATTCAAAATGCATTGCAGCCCTTTTTTCAAGTACAGAAAGCATTTTTCCAGTAGGTGCTGGCTTCTTGTACCCTTCTAAAAACAAACAAACACCACAAAACGTCTATTTTCAGAGGCACCACTTTCCCCCGGAAACTAGTGCTATGTTTTTCAAAGTTCCACCCCCTTCACTTTTTAGAAGTCCGCCTACAGTTTGCGGACTTCTCAGAATCCCCAAGGCCCTGTACTATTTCATTGGTACTTCTATTTTTAAACTGTGAAAGGTGACTCTGAAAAAAGCCTTTTTTTGGTTTTTGTTGTTTTATATTTGTTTTTGGTTTTTTATACATGACACATAAGGAAAGGAAGGGAAGGGAGGGTAGGAAAGGGCCACCAACCACAGGAATAAGAAAGGGCAAGTGGAGAGAGGAAGATGTTGGGTGGGCCTCACTTGGGTAGGGGGCACTCTTTCTCATGGTCCCAGACTGAAGCCTTGAAAGCACTCCAAAAGTGTTCCCCCTGCAGAGTAGCCCACCGCAGTACATGCAAAATACAGTGACCCTTGAAAGGTAAGGGTCTGCTGTGTCACTTACGGCCTGTGTGGCTGGCTAAGGGATGCGCTGCCCCACAGGAGTGTCTCTTGTGGTGGCAGGAGCAGATATGGGCAATGTTGTAGAGGAACTCAACCTACTAATTTGTTCAAATGGGATGACCCTCCAAACTGCCACCTTGTGGTTCAACCTCAGGTGTTGCTGCATGGAGGTGGTTCCGTAGCTGTACAGACCTGGTTTGCCATGACTGAGCGTCATTTTGCACTCAGTGCAGTGCACCTTGTCTGCATGTGCCTTGGGTACCCCTCCAATGGTGGTAAAGAGCCTCCACAACCAAGACTCACGCTGGCTGGCAGCAGTAAGGACCCTTGGATAGGGGGTGGTGATGGAGGGGGTGGGCTTGGTGCTGAGGCAGAGGCAGCCGGAGAGTTAGCCAGGGATGCCATTGTCTACTCCAGGAACTCCACAGTTCAGCAGTCCAGGAATAAAGAAATGTCGAGAAATAGTCCAGCAATCCAGCAATGTGGAGCAATGTCTGTCCTGGAAATCCAAAATCAGAATGAGGAGCAGCTCTGCTGTGTGGCCTTTTATATGGGTGCTAGGGAGCACTCCGGGGACAACTGTATGCTCCGCAGGTACTTTGAACACCAAAGAGGGTTCCAAAGGCTCCAAAAAGTATCCAGATCACTAGGGGTATGGCCTGGGACCTGTGCAAGAGAGAAGTTTCACAGTAAAACATCTTTTTTCAGTACTTTTTTGGAGGCCGGACACTGCCCGCAGACAAGGGCCTACGCTGAGCGTGGGTGCGGCCACATGTTGACATTGCGGATGTTCACGAATGGGACGAGTGTCTGTAGGACACCTATTGCACGGGAGTGGTTGTACGCATGTGCATAGGTGTTCTACGGACAGGGTTGTGCTCCCCGGACTAATTAAAAGTGCAACACACGTGCAGGTGACAGTTCCAGACAGGCACAATGTTCGTAGGTCCCCGGAGGTGGGATGTGCATGAGTCTAGGTGTCTGCAGGACAAGGCTAGGGTCCCCGAGCTAATTAAAGGTGCTTCACAACTTTGTGGACATGCGGACAGGCTTGGCATTCTACAGACACCTCAATTTTGATTGCGGACTGCGTGCACAGGTTAAGTGTCCATAGGACACCCCCATTTTGATGAATTATGGACATTCCAGACAGTCTTACTCTCTGCGGACTCCCAACGGGGCTTTTAAAAATAAAACATGTGCATATACAGGAACAGTATACATATAACTTTATTTATACACATAAATATACAAATTACAAAAGAGAGGGGGAAGCAGAAATTGAGACATATACTGGGGAATTGGGTTTTTCTAGAGGTTGGGTATTAGGGAGGAATGGATTGATGTCTCATCGTAACATTTGTGGTGATGGGGAATTTGTGGGGATGATTGGCTGGGACAGGGAGAAGGGGTACAGGTACAGGTGGGGCAGTGATATTTAATTTTCTCCATGATATGTCTTTGTACAAAGTCTTTCAAATCAGTAAAAGTGTTCATTAATTGATCATTTTTTTTCTTCCAAATGCACTAGATGATTTTGCACATTGTCACTTTGTTGTTCCATATGCTCTTGGAGTTGTACTTGATGTATTGTTTCTGGTGCATTGTCTTTATTTTCTGCATAGACTGTTAAAGAAAAAAAAAAGTGTTAGGTACATGTGAAACAATGTGTAATACTTGGCTTAGTTTGGAAACTGCACTGTGTACCAATAGTATCACTGTCTTCACTCATTTCATCCTGAGGAAAATGTTCAAGCCACTCCAGGGTGCTAGCAGTTTCTGTGTTAAAAATGTAAATTATATGTAGCATACTGAACAAAGTGCCTTGCTGTAGCAATAAGTGCAGTGGACTTATCAGTGTATTGTTCAGTTGTGCTGTTAGTGCTTTGCAAGGTGTGCTGTTGACAGTTGGTTTGCAGTTTCTTCATAAAGCAGCAGTGAGGTCATTCTGCTGGAGGCATAGGTTATGTTTGTTTTTGGTGTGTTCCATTGTGTTGTATATCCTTTGGAATTGCACTGTTGGTTTCTCAAGTGTACAGTTTGTAGACCTAGTATATTTTTGTTTGTAATTTACTTACGTGCCGCTCTTTCAACATGTTCAATGTCTTTGATATACGCTACTACAATGTGAGATACCCCCTGAGCTTTTGGGCAGTGTGGATGTTACCCAAGGTCCGCGGAAAGTCGCTTAGTCTGCGGATTCTGTAGCCATCAGCATGCGGTTAGGGGGTTCAATATGTTGGTACATCTATACAAACTAAGGTTATCCTGGTAAAAACCTATGAAATTCAGTGAAAAAACTTTGTTAAAGGGACGTTATAGTTACTTTGGACTAATAATCTATCCATATTATGGTTACAAGTAAAACTGAAAACCCCCAGAAATTCGCCAGTTATGGTAAGCTAAGCAACCATAACTCGTGCCACCACCGTGCACTGCTAAAACTAACACCAATGACCTCAAAGATGACATCACAAATGTCATTCGGGAGCCACAGCGAGCAGCACTCGCTTTCGGAAAACCCTTGGCCAGCGTCCTGCGGCAGTCAGGAGTTCTCTCTGTTCCCCAGCTCCAGCTGGGAATATGATGTAACACTGACAAGTGTTGGGGTTTTGGACCTCTCATGGCTGCTCGGGTGGTGGCACCTCCTTACTCCCCTGGGAACACACAGCGTCCTCTCTGCCGGTCCTGCTGCAGCCTACTCCTCACCACACGTCTACCACCTTCTCTCCAGGCTGGTTCCCCCGTCTTTGCTGGGTGGACCTACCTTTAAGCACCTGTAGCCTCTCAATAGTTTGCAGGTGCAGGTAGTTTGCATGACCCTCATTACACCAATTAACAGGACATGCCTGATCCTTTATAGATATCTTCCTTGTCTCTGTACTAAAGTGATAAAACTTACTAGAAGTGTGCATTACTCCTAGTCGCTCCTTCCTCGTCCCAGTCTTCAACAGATACACTTTAAGGTCATAGTGTATGTGTGGGAGAGATGTGGACTGTGTTATATGGGGTCACCTCCTATTTGTTTTCTTTCTGAATTGATATGTATTTGAGAAGTTGGGGAATCATTACAAGAGTTCTGAAGGAGTTTTACTGGGCCCATATAGCAGAGAGGTCGTTTGAATTGGTCACTTTCTAGTCTTCCTATAACAAGGGTGTTTTCCTTGGGCATACTGACCGTAGGGAACTGGAGTCTGCTAACATGACCCTATAAAAGCTTCAGGGATGAAAAGTTAATCATGAAAAGGGAAGGGGGAATACTGCATTTCACCTGCAGACGTCCTCTCCCCACTCCCCAGGGTCCCTCCACCCAGGTGATCCTCCCTCGCATATACATCCCCAGGGTCGGGATCCAAAAGCGATGGCCTTTCCCTTTCCACCTGAGAGTAGGTAGTTGGGGAGAAGGAAGCGAGAACGCGCTCATGTTTTTCACAATATATATCAACCATTTTGGCTGAGGGAGTGGTATGTGTAGGAACAAACAAAGTGGATTATTTTAGCCTTGTTGCTAACTGGAAAAGCGTAATCCCAAACCCTTAATATAGCATTGACAACCCATTGCAAGGGCTATACCGGGGTAACGGGTCGGCAGCCACAGTGTTAAAGGCCTGAGCGAAGTTAGGGTGTTTAACAAGGGCACCGCAAAATTACCCCGGTATAGCCCTTGGAGAAGATTCTTAATTAACATTATTAGCACCCCGGGATACCAAAGCGGTAACACAGGGTGTTAAATATAAAGGGCCTCATCATGAGTTTGGCGGTAGCCCTTAAATGCCACAGTAGCGCTGTTACCGCCGCCTTTAAGGGTCCGCCAAATCATGGCTTCGGCTGATTGAGCTGGGGGGAAATCCGCCAAAAATGTGCCAATTTTCAGCACGTTTACCGCTGGCAGGAAACCCACCGGCGGTAAAAGCGCAAAATTTCCCCATTGAGCCCAATGGGGAATGGGGAATTCCCGAATGGCCTCAATGGGGAATGGGCAATACCCGTTCCACCAAACCCGTGATCCGGCGCTAATAGCGCCAGTGGGTTTGGCGGTAGGGATAATAACGCCAGTGCTATTAGCGCCGCATTACTGCCCAACTCGTGATGAGGCCCAAAGTATTTTCATTTTGAAAACGGGATGCACACACCGTCCCGTTCATTGAATGAAAATACTGTGACAAGTTGGCCACCATGGTGGTGGAAGGCGGGGCGCCATACTGAGCCCCTCTTCCATTTCCGTGGTGGACGGAAAAGTGAGATGGAGGGAAGCTACGGCAGCGGTGGCCTTGCCACCACAATCAGGTAAATATAGCTGGGGGAGGGTTGGTATTAGTTAAAAGAAAGGATGTGAAAGGGTGGGTGGGTGTGGAGAAAATGGTGTTGCAAGGGAAGCAGCCATTGGTTTCCATGGAATGCGGGCTGAGATGGGGAGTATCGAACCAAGGAACCTGATTGGCTGCTCCCTCCGCCCCGGTGCTAATTGACCTTGTTAGACCCACTCTTGCTTAAAGCTCTTCCTTACAGTTATGGCAACAAACACAACATGAGCAAGTGGGAGAATAACTTAGCACCTTTTATTTCATTCAAGCTTTCCCCACACCTTTGTTCTCTCCCCTTATAAATAAGAAAAGGTTTGTTTTGTGCAGGCATGGACATTCACATATCTGTTGCACCATACATGGTTTGTCAAGCTAAATGCATATTTCACCTTCAAAATTAAAACACATACACATATTACAACCAAGGTCTCAATGACTACAAAATTATATCTGAGTGAGCTGCTACTATTTCTCTGCTGGGTAGCATGTTTTTACAGCTCAGAAATGTTATAAGGTTTCCAGGGAATCGGGATTAGGGATGGATAGCAGTCTCAGACAATTTGGGAGGCATTTCCAGATACTTCCAGACCCTCCACAGGGGTGCACAGTGACAAAGTGGCTGCAGTGGCCGCAAGACCTCGTTGACATAAGAGTCTCCCTTGGGACAGCCTCCCATAAAACGCTGCCAGCTAAGACCTGTTGAATTCAGGTTTTAAATTGGGTAGTGTTGCTACCTGCTCCAGTGTTTGCATTATTTATTTATTGTATTATTTCTTTCATTTAGTGTTTATAGCAAATGACATGCCTTATGCACATACACATTTAAAACACATAACACATTACTTAACATTTCGTATCAAACATACTTTCCTTTATTAAACATGGACACATTGCCAATTAAACCTAATCATTAAATTCATCCTAAATCAATAAAATCCACCCGTGCCTAAACGCAATAATTAATCTAAAAACATTTATCATTCCCACATTTCATTACATAAGCACTTGTTATGTAACCAACCTTTACACAGCGATCATTGTCCATAGACTTCTGTTTTCCTCAAAAATTGCTTCCATATGTGAAATGAGGCGGCAGTGAGGACCAGTGAATTCCTGTATAAATGGCTGACCAGATTTGGTTTGTGAGGTAGGAAGCAAAGTGAGTGGGCACCACCACGGAGTGAATTCACTTATTTCTGGTCTTTAAAATTTGTAATTGGAAAAAATCCTTTCAAAAAATATTTGTGCATAAAACTTATAAAGGAGCAGCCTGTAAAAAGGTTTGGAGACACCCAAGCCAAGAAAACAAGTGAAGCAAAAGACAAGGTAAACTACCAAGTCATACAGCCGCTCTCCAGTGTACCCAACCTGGGTAGTGGTAACTTTCAAGATTTGTGCTAGTTCAAATTGAATCTCTGTTTCAAATCTCAAAAAAAAAAAAGAAATTAGAAGAATCCGTTATTTTTTCTAAATCATATTTATCTGCAACAATGATAAACGTCAGAAAATGAGTAGTCACTAATAATTTCTTAGTGAGGAAGAGTTTGCCACAATTGACTAATCAATCAGACCAAGTTATGCCAATGCATTTCGGAAAAAAATCCTTCATCAGGGCCAGTCTAATCATGATTCATACTAAAACATGTATTAAGTTAGCAGTGCAGAATATTGTTAATGAATCATGATTAGACTGGCCCTGATGAAGGATTTTTTTCCGAAATGCATTGGCATAACTTGGTCTGATTGATTAGTCAATTGTGGCAAACTCTTCCTCACTAAGAAATTATTAGTGACTACTCATTTTTTTGACGTTTATCATTGTTGCAGATAAATATGATTTTGAAAAAATAACAGATTCTTCGAATTCTTTTTTTTTTGTTGAGGTTTGAAACAGAGATTCAATTTGGTTTGTGAGGTAACCATATTCGACATTATGGAATCTACTATATCCCTTCTTACACAGCTGTTTCTATGTGGGCAGAACATAGCCTACTTTTACGTTTGTCTCTAGGGGTGCCATCCCACGCACCAAGATATTCTAGCACTGGTAATATGTTCATACATAGATATAATATAAATCTACAAACCTTTAAACTGCACCACTTAATAAGGTAGCTTGAAGGGGAATTCAATGGAAAACTCTGCTTTACATGTTCAGCATATCTCTTTTTCACAGCTAATTGTTCAATATTTCCCACCTTATCATTAAATAATGATTTCCGTTCGAACTTTACTTTAAAATGCTCTGTGTCCTCTGCATCAATCAAAACAATACCTAAAACATTAAAGTGCCCTTAGTTCACTATATGCCAAATGTATACATATGCCTTAGTATACTGGCTTCATCCACTTTATGACTACTCGTATATGTAACAAACATCTAGCAATCTTCCAGCATGTTCTCAGTGATGTCAGGCCCAACTCGAGGTGCAAAGCCTTGACCGGGACCATCTGAGGTACTCCTTATATAGAACGGAGTAATCTCCCTTCTAATTGGCCCAACCACAATAAATGTTTCTCTGGAAGGGATTCCAAGGCATACATTATTGCTGGCACCATGCTTTTCACATAAGCCTCTCACAAAGCCTCAATTATGCCCCCACATATCCTATTCACAACATTTCAAATAACCTGCCACCTACCCAAGATATTCGTCTGTGCTAGCCCCTTATATAGATGACTACTAGGTTGTGAGAAAATAGGAAACCCCAAATAGACTCAGGGGTTCACTATGTCAAGTTTGTCCCCACCGAGATACCAACTTAATTTAAGGTTGTTTCCCCCGCAGTATCATAATTTTTTCTTGTTTTGATTTATCTTTAGTCCATTTTCCTTTGTGTATCTTTCCAAACAGACCATATATGTCTGGAGACCCAGAGGGGTTTGGGCCATAAGGACTGTAACATCAGCATAGCACAAATAGCTCACAGGATGGCCGGCTAGTTTAGGGGTGCTAGTCCAGGGAAGGGAGCTTGAGGGCAAGTGCTGGTAAAGGATGCTGGGGGGGACTGGTAGGGGTGGTCTGGCCCTGTATAACTCTGAGGGGTCCAGGCCCCAGTTGCAGATGAGAGTTAGCAAGGGAGGGGGAGAGGGAAGCAAGAAGAGAAAAGCAAAGACTTGAGAGGTTTCTGGAACTTAAGAAGATCTGGCTCAAGTCTGAGGGGAGGAGAGAGGCCGTTCCAGAGGGAGGTGCAAGCCGAGGAAAGAGATCTACCTCCCACTTTCTGCTTGGAGAAGTGTTTTACCTGCAGAGAGTTGGAGCCAGAAGACTGAAGGACGGTGGCAAAGCGATATTTAGGGAGGGAAAACTGAATGTAAAGAGGTCACCGGCCCCAGCCTTGTGGATGATGCAAAGGGTCTTGAATTTAATCCTTGTGGTCACTGGGAGCCAGTGGAGAGATTTTAGGCGTGGAGAGATGCAGTCCCTGGACCTGAAGCCACGGATGAGTCTTGCAGTCCTATTCTGTATTAATTGAGGGGGGTCAAATGGAGGAAAGAGGCAGGTTGAGAAAGAGGCTGTTGCAGTAGTCAAGCCTAGAGAGAACTAGGGCTCTAGAGACATTGCGCTTCTGGCGGAAGTTGAGGAAAGGTTGAATGCCACTGAGGCCACTGAACATTTGACTTCTCGGCAAGGTCAATGATGTGTGGACACAAAGAGGAAGAGGAGTCACAGATGATCCCAAGGTTTTTTTTCCTCATATGTGGGTGAGGGGAGAGGACCCAGGAAGTCTGGCCAGAGAATGGGGGGAGCAAGGAGCTGGTGTCGCAATGAGAAGGATCTCTGTCTTACCGGCATTAAGGCCGAAATAATTGGCAGAGCGCCATGCCTGGATAGCAGTCAGTCGGGTATGAGGGAGGAGGAGGAGATAGAAGAAGGCAGCTTGATAGAGAGCCATGTGTCATCTGCGTAACACTGGAAATGAGGGGAGTAAGTGGTGAACAGGTGGGACACAGGGTCCAGGTAGATGTTGGAAGAGCCACGGCGATAGGATAGAGCCCTGAGGGACGCCACAGGTATAGAGTGGGGTGAAGGAGAGAAAAGGGCCCATTTGCACTTGGGAAGGTCTGTTTGAAAGGAAGGAGGTCAGCCCTGCCAGTGCCTAGTCCATGATGCAGTTCGGCTGAACTGCCCCTTTTGGGGTGGGGCCAAGCCTGATTTGCATATGGTCTTTCCCCTTCTGTAATGGCTTGGCAGGCAAAGAACGATGGTCTCAAGGGTTGCCCCGAGCAATGCCAGTGGTTAAGATTCAGTCTAAACCTTCCAGCCATCACCTCTTTGTTTTTGCTTTGTCACCCCGAGTGGGACGGGTATGCCCAGACGTGGGTCCCGTGTCTGCTGGGCCTAGAGACCCAAGCTACTCCTCACTGATGAGCCCCAACAAGGGTGAAACATGTTTGGGGATGCTTGTGGTCTCGTGCAGAAGGGAGGTGACCTAGCAGTTCGGGCTGAACTGCCCCTTTTGGGGTGAGGCCAAGCCTGATTTGCATATGGTCTTTCCCCTTCTGTAATGGCTTGGCAGGCGAAGAACGATGGTCTGGAGGGTTGCCCCGAGCAATGCCAGTGGTTAAGATTCAGTCTAAACCTTCCAGCCATCACCTCTTTGTTTTTGCTTTGTCACCCCGAGTGGGACGGGTATGCCCAGAAGTGGGTCCCGTGCCTGCTGGGCCTAGAGACCCAAGCTACTCCTCACTGATGAGCCCCAACAAGGGTGAAACATGTTTGGGGATGCTTGTGGTCTCGTGCAGAAGGGATGTGACCTAGCAGTTCGGGCTGAACTGCCCCTTTTGGGGTGGGGCCAAGCCTGATTTGCATATGGTCTTTCCCCTTCTGTAATGACTTGGCAGGCGAAGAACGATGGTCTGGAGGGTTGCCCCGAGCAATGCCAGTGGTTAAGATTCAGTCTAAACCTTCCAGCCATCACCTCTTTGTTTTTGCTTTATCATGGAGACGGTTCATGAGGACGGAGTGGTTGACTGTGTCAAAAGCAGGAGAGAGATTGGAGAGGATCAGAACAGAGGGAGTATTAGAGTCCAGGTTGGAGAGTAGGTTTTCACAGGTGTTCAGGAGAGCAGTTTCCATGCCTCTGGCAGCCCTAAAACTGGAACGGTGGTCATGGAGGCAGCTGGCCATCTTGGTGTGGAGGGTCAGTTGAGGGATGACCAGCTTCTCCATGAGTTTGCCCAAGAAAGGGGTGATAGAGATAAGGCAATAGTAAGCCGGGCAAGAAGGGTCAGCAGACAGCTATTTAGGAGAGGGTGCACAAGAGAGTGCTTGAGGGAAGGAGCCAGTGACAAATGAGTGGTTGCAGAGGTCAGCCAAGGCTGGAGTGAGAGAGACAATGTTGTCCTTGATGGTTCTGAAGGAGCAGGGGAGCACCTGTTGAAAGGAGACTTTCATAGAGTGGACAACTCTAGAGAACTCTTCTATAGCTATGGGAGAGAAAGAGGGGGATAGAGGGTAGCCAAGGGAGTCGAGAGAAGTAGAGGAGGGTGTGGGGGAGGAGTAGATGACAGAGAGGACAGGATGCCCAGAGTTATGGAGGAAAAGTGGGTGCCCAGTGCAGAGCAGAGGCATTGGGAGGGGGGAGGAGAGGAGAAGACTGCGGTAAGATTGCCAAGTTCCTTGCAGATTTTAAAGAGTTCAGTGTTATTGATGGCTCTAGAGATGTGGGCTTGGACATGAGCCCTCTTCTTGGAGCAGATGGAGATACAGTATTGCCTTTGGAGGAGGCAGCAAGTCAGTTTGTTATAGGATTAGCTAGATGCCTGCCACTTCCGTTCTGCAGCCTTGCACTTACATTTCAAATCGGCCAAGTCAGAGTCATACAAGGAGTTGCATTTGGAGGCAGGCTTCATGCAGATCCTCATAACGGGGGCAAGAATGTCCAGGGTGTTAAAGATAGAGAGGTGGAGGTTAGCTAGACCAGAGTCAGAAGGAGAGTCTAATGAAGGGGCAGAGGAGGGATGAAGGAAGAGGCAAATGCAGCGACTGACACATGCTTCATTGGACGAATGACAGGGAAGGAGACTGGCAGTGAAGGCAAAGGCGTCAGGGGACAGGGTGGTCAAGGTGTGAAGAGAGGCGAGAGTGGTCAGACCAGGAGAGAGGGATAGAGAGAGTGTTGGAGAGAGGGATGTCTGTTGAGATGAGAGAATCAAAGGTGTCTGGCAGAGTGGGTTAGGCCAGAGGGAAGGATAGAGTGGGAAAGAGTGTCACAGAGGTCGCTGAAGAGAACAGTGGCCCCATCGAGAGATTTGAGATGGATGTTGAATTCCCCAATGAAGATACGTTTGGGGGAGGAGGCAAGAGGCGAGGACAGGTCAGCCCATTCCAAGAGGAAGAGGGAGGACGGTCCCGGGGGCTGTAGATGGTAGTGAGACTAAGAGAGATGGTAGGTGAGACAGAAAGCCTGCAGACTAGGCTTTCAAAGGATGAGTAGGTTTGAGTGTGGATGATGCTGGCAGGAACCCACTCAGGGAAGATCAGAGCCACTCCACCCCCAGTCGAGAGGGCCTGGGATTGGACAAGATCTTGTAGCCCTCAGGGAGAAGAGTGTCAAAAGCAGTGATGGAGCTGACCTTGAACCATGTCTCAGTGAGAGCAAGGACGTCAAGGTCAAGGGCTTCAAGGAGAGGAGTGTCAGAGGAGTGTTTAATAGAACGAGAATTGAGGGTAGCTAAGTGAAGTTGATTGCCCCCTTTAAAAGATTTGCAAGGGGGGGCACAGGGGTGGGGTGCCACAACTGGGGGGCAAAGTGGGATGGGGGATGAGGGAAGGAGACGGAGGGAAGTTGAAGAGAGAAGGAAAATGTCTGTCAAGGAGGAGGAGGTTGGGCAGAGAGCCCTGAGCCATGATAATGAAAGACATTAATGGTGCATTTGGAAGTGAGACAAGAGCACTTCCCACGTGGTACCACCTGGTACCACCAGTAGTGGGTGAGGAGGAGAAAGGGGAGAGGACAGAGACAATAGGGGGGGTCCACAGGTAAGAAAAAGTAACAGCAAAGAGGATGTCTGTGCTTGTTTGTCTAGAGGAAACATTAATGTAGGTCTGTGCGATGGGCAGACCAGGGTGGGAACTCAGGAGTGCCTTTTTTAGTTTCTTCTGACCCGACTTTCTGAGAGACGGAGGATAGGAGATGGAGAAGCAGTTAGAAAAGATAGGGGAGACAGAGAGCACCATGGGGGCAGAGGCAAGAAGGGTGGTGGGGGGTGGGAGCCGGAGGATAGCAGCGGAGAGGGTCAAGTACTATGCAACAGTGGAATCACACCAGGCGGCCAATCAGACGGAGATCAGTGAGCACTCTGGAATTGCCCGGGTATACAGATCATTAACAAATTTAGTAGTGCACCTAAATTCGATTTTTTGGCCAAAAGCACTCAAAAGCAGTACAACATGGTGGCATATCATCTTCATCAAAAGCCATATGACCCAGGCCTTTACCCCCTTGTCTAATTTGGGTTTTCTCTGTTCTTTCCAGTAGGTTTATTTTATGTATTGCACCCAGAAAGCCTCAGATATATTGGTGATTTCTAGGTAAACCCGCTCGATGTGCGAATGTGATGAAAAAAGCTGCATGGTCACTTACATCAAAGAACTGTGCCTCAAGCTTGCTCTTTCTTGTGCTTATACTTTGAGTTACAAAGATAGCGTCTAAACAAGCCATCCACCCTCTTCCTGGCCAAGTCTTGTGGGTGCTTGTTAGAGTCATTCAGGGCTTCCGACAATTATTTCCCTTTCTCTAAGAGGGAATTTTGATTTCTAGTGCATATATTATCCTTTGCACCCAAACGGTCGTCCCCAAATGCCTCAATAGCCATTTGTTCCATAGAAAGACAATGCGCATTGAAGTCTCCTGTCAGAATGGCAGCCTTCTCGCCCAACACCTCTTCTGAAAACCATTGCGCCAATGTCTGCACCACACCGTCCAATAAGTCAATAGTGGAACTCTGATCTGGAGGGCCATATAGGGTCATAACCAATGCCTTGGATTTAGCAGTGGGTAAATTACGAATAACAACTCCCAACAAATTATTCGTATTGATATCACATTTATACATAACATCCTCATACTTAGTTCTGATCGCTAGATCAAACAGGCACCCTTCTTTCTCTTACATTCTTCTTTCGCCAAACAGGCACCCTTCTTTCTCTTTACATTCTGGGTGTGTTATCTGCGTGTAGCTATCTATTGGCACATTCCCCACAGCCCATGTTTCCTGTAGTGCAAATATATCTGCAGTGTTTAACAAACTCCTACTCCCAGGATGTAACATAAATGAGTGTAAACCTCTTGTATTCCATGACATTAAAGTGGTTTCACTACTTAAACTGATGGGTCAATAATTTGTATTCTATTCTTCACATAGCTTGCTTGTGTGCTGTAGGCATGATCCACACAATCGTCTTGTGTGCTATGTTGAGTGTAACTTTTCCATGAGGGTAACAGAGACTTCCCATATGCTTGTAGATTAACCTGTAGCTCAAAACCCAACTAGAAAAGCTTCTCAAAATATACAATCACAGTTCGACAATAATCAGTGAAACAAACGTTGCAATAACCCAGTGTTGGCTTAGGTATGGAATGCCAGAGGTCTGGGGGTTACTGCAAGCTTACCCATCCAGCTCCCAGGGCCCAACAACTGTCCTATAGTAACAAACAGAGGACTCAGCCAAGGTTAAGTTAGAACTGTTTATTACAAAACTGACGGGGATCATACAGGACATGCACAAATCTCCAGAGTTACCGCTCCCAAGCCCGTATCAGACCGTCTTGTTGTCCTCTTGTGTCACAACATGGGCCCATCCCCAAAACACCTATCAATCTTTTAGGTTGGGTGATCAGAGTGGTATACCTTATAGATTGTTCCTATTTATCTTAGTTAATTGGCCCTTGCATGTTAGGTGGCTGGCCTGCTCCTTCTCCAAGAGATGATCTATTACATTGTTGCAGGGTCACAGGATTACCATTGGCCCTTGCCCTTTTCCATTTACCACTGAATGTCTGTCCCCTAATTAACTGCAACTGGTCTCTCCAGGCCTGGGACCCAGCTATGTTCTCAGCACTCTGTGCACCTCTTCAAGGTGATGGGAATGACTGTGTTCCCTATGTATCTGTTAGCAGTACCACTTTTGCTGGTGAGAGTGCCCTGAGAACCGTTTGTCTTCCCACCGTGGGTGAATAGCCATTGGGGGTCATTATGACCCTGGCGCTAAGGGATTACCGGTACCGGTAAGGGTACCGGTACCGGTAATCCTTTAGCGCCCAATTCCATAACGGTGGCTGGAACCAGCCGTTATTGCAGGGACCCGCAAAGGGACCCTGGCAATAATTACGGTACCCAAATTTGCCGTACCGTAATTACCGCCTTTCCCCATTCCCATTATGCCCTATGGGGCAAAAATGGGAATGGGGAAGGGCCATGGTGAAATGGGGAAGGACCGCCCCGCCAACCTTGGAATGGGGTGGTACGTCCCCATTTCACCATGGCAGACTCGTTACAATACTGGTAGCAACCATGGTTTAGCGCCGGTGTTGTAATGAGGGCCATTGTCTAGCTCGGCTGCATCACATTGTTGAGGACCACAAAATCGAGCACTTCTGGTTTGCAATTATGAAGATTTATTCTGTTTTTCTGCAGATAGCCCCTTGTCGTTTTAGGTCTGGAGTGTGTTGCTTGTCAATGACATTGGCTGCGAGTAATCCTTGCTATACTTATACTATGATTTCTACGTATCTATTCCATGCTATTTTTCCCATACGGTAGTCGTATTTTGTCCTTCCAGGCTCCTTATCTGATCCTGTAGTTCCATAGGGTTAGTTGTAATAAGCATCTGCAAGCTTGCTCTGAATCTCTTCATTGTCTTGCGTTCAGCATTTCTGCACCTAGCTAATGAGAAAAAGAATAAAAGCTTTTGATAGTATGTATATGCCGTCTATGTACAGATCTGTGTAAGCATATTCTTCATGTGTTCACGTGTGTGTTTGTGTAACTTTGTGTATGGCTGCGAATGTGTTTCGTGACTAACAGGGCTATATTGTGGTGTCACTATGACATCAGTTGTGGTGTCACTAATGACGTCAGCACTGTGGTTTCTCAGCATTAGTCAACGTCACCCATGGAGGTATTTGGGTCCATGACCACTGTTGAAGCATCTGTTTCCATAAAGACATTGGATAACGTTTGAATGGTTGTCTAAGATATCTTTCCACATACGTGTTAGTCGCTGGTCCTCCTGGCGACTGGCCGAATAGTAAGTGGCTTCGTCATTTTTTATTTTTCGGGCCTCCTTCTGTGATCTTGCGAGCATTTTGCTATACCACCTATCTATAGGAGGGGCTTGTCCTTGTTGTTCTTCATATGATGATGCACCTTTTGATGCATTTCCATCCACGCTTTGTTGTTCATAAACCTGACCATTAGCTGCCTCTTTTACTGTAACTATGAACGGTGTCTGTGTTGATTTTATTTGCTTCTGATTAATGTTTTTATCAGCTGGTGAATAGATGGAATTCCCAGTATTCACTATGGCAGTCTGCAGACACTCTACCTCTTGTGGTCTGAGCCATTTATCTAAGCTCTGCATGGGCTATACTTGCTCTTATACCAATTTTCTCCCCTTTTGCACACTTGTTTGTGAAAGTATATAACAGTCTTTTCTTTTAATACATAGGAGTCCAGGGTCTTTACTTGTTGGCAAGGCCTGAGTATTCCACCTTGCTTTTTTACCCACAACCACTGGGCCTCCACCCTTCTGTCTCACTCGTTCTAGCGTCTTCTTCTTTTGTCTTCTGTATTTAGGTTTAGCTTTATATATAGTTGTGTATTTTGACGCCTCTTGGTTCTCATCTGTTTCTTTATTGTGGCCCCTTTTTCTATTAGATGAGCTCGTTTGCAGCATCAGTGGTGTGCCAAAATCTGACAGTCGGGAGTTAGTGCAGGAGCGAGCATCCTTTGGCTATTTGCTAGTATAATGTCCACAACCATTGTGTGGCTGAGAATATAGACCATTTGGGAATATTTACATCAGGTTCGTTCACTTGTGCATAGCTACTTCCCTTTGAGGTGGATGAGGAATCACTGGTGATTGAGTCATCAGAAGTAGATGATCGCAGTCTTTCTAAATCAGGTGTTGCTGAAAGATTAGCATTTGCAGTGGCTCACAGCTTGCTTTTTGCTTACCGGCGTAAAGAATCCTGTGATTTTAGCAGGTCTTGTATCCTTGACTGAAACAGCAGGTTTCTTTTTTCTTTTTGAGTTTATGTTCGCCTCTGAGTGGGAGGCTTTAGTGGCAGATGTACCCCTCGTTTGTGGCTTTCAGTTACCATATCTATAATAGCCGTTGTATTAATCACAGAGCAAGGATTCTGTGCCACATGAGCTTTCCCAGCCTTTATCGGGCCGTCCGTCAGAGTTTTCGCAGACCTAAGAATGGTTGATGCTCGTCCTGGTCTGCTACGCATTGCGGGCAAGCACGGCAAAGGGGGTTTACTTACATCCTCCTTCCGACCCCTTGCCAAACTCAACGTGCTCATCTTTTTCACCATTCGATTATTTGCAACACAGTATCAAAGAGAGCAAGCTATGGTGAACTTTACCTTGAACCATAGAGGCCTCACAGACTGCCATAACTCGACCTGGCTCTGCTCCCAGCGTGCAAGAAGATGTAATTTGTGCTCTTCTGACCTCTCTTCCTTCGGCAGCAGTTTGAATTCGGTTGACACAAGGCATCCACAAGGCAGTCACAGCGCCACACAGCCCGCATGGACTGCACAGACTGCCACTCTTTTCCACTCCGCGCTGCTCTGCTGGACACCAGTGATTGTGTAGTGCAGCTCCTCCTTTAGTAACAACAGCAAGCAACAACAGACTGCCCCTGCAAGGTTCCTGCACAGACTGACACTCTTCTCCACTTTGCGCCGCTTCACGGAACACCAGTGGTTTAGTAGTACAGCTCTTCCTCCAGTAACATAAGCAAGCAACAACAACAAACTGCCCCTGCAAGGTTCCTGCACAGACTGCCACTCTTCTCCACTTTGCGCCGCTTCACGGAACACCAGTGATTTAGTAGTACAGCTCTTCCTCCAGTAACATAAGCAAGCAACAACAACAAACTGCCCCTGCAAGGTTCCTGCACAGACTGCCACTATTCTCCACTTTGCGCCGCTTCACGGAACACCAGTGATTTAGTAGTACAGCTCTTCCTCCAGTAACATAAGCAAGCAACAAGAACAAACTGCCCCTGCAAGGTTCCTACACAGGTGGCCACTCTTCTTCATCCGTGCCACTCTGCGGGACACTGAAGCTTTTGTAGTGCAGCTCCTCCTACAGAAGCAACAGCAATCAACAACAGACTACCCCTGCAAGGTTCCTGCACAGGTGGCCACTCTTCTTCATCCGTGCCACTCTGCGGGACACTGAAGCTTTTGTAGTGCAGCTCCTCCTACAGAAGCAACAGCAATCAACAACAGACTGCCCCTGAAAGGTTCCTGCACAGACTGCTACTCTTCTCCATGCCACTCAAATAATGTTTGCATTATATTGATTTGTGTGCATGGTTTTCATAGCCAGCAGCAAATATTTACCTTTATGCATGCTGTATACTCCTACTGTCACCTCATTGCAGAACATTACGGAATTCATAATCATCTGCTGTGACATCATTGCAGGAGGAAACCGCATGTTCTCTACCATATATGTGTGTCCCTTGTTTTGGGGTTGCTGTGGTGTAAGGACAGTGTGTATCTGGTATTTTTAAGTTATTTATAGTTCCTAGATGCCTCCCCTTTACAACTCCTGCAATCATTGGTACAGAGAATGGTTTGAAAAGGACACAGGATGGGCCATAAGCAACATAAAAAATAAAGATGGGTAGCTGTCAGCTGAATGTCACTGTGTAGTTCTGAGTGACATCACAGACAAGTCAAGTTTCACTCTACTTATCTATCAGATGCCATTTGAACTCCTCAATGAATGTATCCCCATAGTTGATAGCCACCCATCTATAATTAGGTAAAGAAGGCTTTTGTGCAGGGCTGCACCATGCGGTAACAGCTCACCCTCCTAAATTAATCTCTCAGTTGAAGCAACTCCATCACTAGGGGCAGTGGACCATTGCCACATGGTAGAGCCTGCCCCGTAGGCTATTATCACCATAAGTACCTGTGGGCTGCCAGCGAAATTTCAAGGGAAGGTGGGAAGGATGAAGAAACTAAGCTTGGAAGAGAAGAGACGATGAGTTGAGGCACATGCCTGATGTGTGCAGTGTATCTACAGGTGCCCTACATGGAGCAATGGAGTAGGCTGGGCAAAGAGGTGGCATGCGAGTGGGTCAAAGCTGCAGGAGGAGTAAGGTGGGCGAGCAGAATGCAGGAAGGAGAAGGCAAACCCGAGACAGAAGGTGGGGCACAGGAATGAATGTCTAGGGAAGGGATAGTCACAAGAGATCATTTGGCTGTTGAAGAGGTGAGACAGGAGTGGGGGGAACACATGCTTATACTACCACATAGTTTTACAAAGGTAGCGGGCGCCCCTCTCTCGCAAGAACAGACATGATAACCTGTTCAGTGGTTATTAACCACTTGAGAGTTCGCAGCCACTGCTTTTACTCACTGTGCCTTTCACAGATGGGAAATATCCATTTGCATATCAGTCTTTGTCCTGCCCAGGGGCAGTCCAGCACCGAAATACAATGGCAATTCCAATCTGAACGAGAGTACCACCAGCAACCCCATACACGTGTTTCACCCTTGTTGGGGATCATCAGTGAGGTGAAGCTGATGCCTCTCTAAGCACAGTGAGAGGGAGACCACGTCTGGTTGCCCCCAGGAGACCTAGGGTTACCAATCCCAGGTTCCTTAAAAAATAGTTTTACAAAGGTAGCGGGCGCCCCTCTCTCGCAAGAACAGACATGATAACCTGTTCAGTGGTTATTAACCACTTGAGAGTTCGCAGCCACTGCTTTTACTCACTGTGCCTTTCACAGATGGGAAATATCCATTTGCATATCAGTCTTTGTCCTGCCCAGGGGCAGTCCAGCACCGAAATACAATGGCAATTCCAATCTGAACGAGAGTACCACCAGCAACCCCATACACGTGTTTCACCCTTGTTGGGGATCATCAGTGAGGTGAAGCTGATGCCTCTCTAAGCACAGTGAGAGGGAGACCACGTCTGGTTGCCCCCAGGAGACCTAGGGTTACCAATCCCAGGTTCCTTAAAAAATAGTTTTACAAAGGTAGCGGGCGCCCCTCTCTCGCAAGAACAGACATGATAACCTGTTCAGTGGTTATTAACCACTTGAGAGTTCGCAGCCACTGCTTTTACTCACTGTGCCTTTCACAGATGGGAAATATCCATTTGCATATCAGTCTTTGTCCTGCCCAGGGGCAGTCCAGCACCGAAATACAATGGCAATTCCAATCTGAACGAGAGTACCACCAGCAACCCCATACACGTGTTTCACCCTTGTTGGGGATCATCAGTGAAGTGAAGCTGATGCCTCTCTAAGCACAGTGAGAGGGAGACCACGTCTGGTTGCCCCCAGGAGACCTAGGGTTACCAATCCCAGGTTCCTTAAAAAATAGTTTTACAAAGGTAGCGGGCGCCCCTCTCTCGCAAGAACAGACATGATAACCTGTTCAGTGGTTATTAACCACTTGAGAGTTCGCAGCCACTGCTTTTACTCACTGTGCCTTTCACAGATGGGAAATATCCATTTGCATATCAGTCTTTGTCCTGCCCAGGGGCAGTCCAGCACCGAAATACAATGGCAATTCCAATCTGAACGAGAGTACCACCAGCAACCCCATACACGTGTTTCACCCTTGTTGGGGATCATCAGTGAGGTGAAGCTGATGCCTCTCTAAGCACAGTGAGAGGGAGACCACGTCTGGTTGCCCCCAGGAGACCTAGGGTTACCAATCCCAGGTTCCTTAAAAAATAGTTTTACAAAGGTAGCGGGCGCCCCTCTCTCGCAAGAACAGACATGATAACCTGTTCAGTGGTTATTAACCACTTGAGAGTTCGCAGCCACTGCTTTTACTCACTGTGCCTTTCACAGATGGGAAATATCCATTTGCATATCAGTCTTTGTCCTGCCCAGGGGCAGTCCAGCACCGAAATGCAATGGCAATTCCAATCTGAACGAGAGTACCACCAGCAACCCCATACACGTGTTTCACCCTTGTTGGGGATCATCAGTGAGGTGAAGCTGATGCCTCTCTAAGCACAGTGAGAGGGAGACCACGTCTGGTTGCCCCCAGGAGACCTAGGGTTACCAATCCCAGGTTCCTTAAAAAATAGTTTTACAAAGGTAGCGGGCGCCCCTCTCTCGCAAGAACAGACATGATAACCTGTTCAGTGGTTATTAACCACTTGAGAGTTCGCAGCCACTGCTTTTACTCACTGTGCCTTTCACAGATGGGAAATATCCATTTGCATATCAGTCTTTGTCCTGCCCAGGGGCAGTCCAGCACCGAAATACAATGGCAATTCCAATCTGAACGAGAGTACCACCAGCAACCCCATACACGTGTTTCACCCTTGTTGGGGATCATCAGTGAGGTGAAGCTGATGCCTCTCTAAGCACAGTGAGAGGGAGACCACGTCTGGTTGCCCCCAGGAGACCTAGGGTTACCAATCCCAGGTTCCTTAAAAAATAGTTTTACAAAGGTAGCGGGCGCCCCTCTCTCGCAAGAACAGACATGATAACCTGTTCAGTGGTTATTAACCACTTGAGAGTTCGCAGCCACTGCTTTTACTCACTGTGCCTTTCACGGATGGGAAATATCCATTTGCATATCAGTCTTTGTCCTGCCCAGGGGCAGTCCAGCACCGAAATACAATGGCAATTCCAATCTGAACGAGAGTACCACCAGCAACCCCATACACGTGTTTCACCCTTGTTGGGGATCATCAGTGAGGTGAAGCTGATACACATCACAGTCATTTGCCTTTACTATGAACAATAGTCCTAGGGTTACCTGCCGAATTGTCATGGAGAATTCAACACAACGGATGCAGGTCAGCTTTTTGAAAATGATTCTTTTGCTTCTAGACAAACTGACCTCCGATTATGGACGATTCTCACAAGATGAATGTGATTTCACACTCCCCGCCCACTTGGCGAATTTGCTACATCTCCTAGTCCGTGCCCTATCCACGTCCCCCGAATTTCCCTATTTCAGCATTCAATTTTAATGGAAATACCTTCTAAAAAGAACGAATGATTGTAGAATTGTTTTTATTTTAAAGAACATAGCTGAAATGTACCCCTTAATTAGCATAAAACAGTTTCACAGTCAGACAGCCGAGCTGCTCTTCTGAAGCTATTCTGTCTGTTGGAGGTGGCTCTTCTGTGGCCTGGCGCGCTATAATTTTATACATCCATTTTCCATATGAAGAATATACGCCTTGTGGTCACCTTTTAGAAAAACACTTGAACACAAACGTTATCCAATTAACCTATTTTGTCAAGTCTCGCACAACGTGTGCTAAATATAACCGTCCACCTGCGAACTCTAATAATAGGACAGCTACAGGGGAGTTCTTGATGGAAGGGGAATTTCAGACAACGATGCACCTGAACAGATGTCCCCCTGGCGCGCCCATAAGAAACCTCACCAAGGGGATGAACAGGGGAATTAAGAGACAGAACAATGTATCCCACGTGTAACCCTTTCCTGAGCTGAGCAGGTGAGCAGTGTCATAAAGACAAGGGCAATGTCCCATCTGTGGCAGGATTCTCACTGCCCGTTTCTTAAGAGAGCCCCAACGATCCGGCAGTGCTAAGAATGGCGCCATTTTGTGTTCATTTATCGATTTTAACATGTCAACCGAGGTTATCATTCCTGTATCTGTGCGGCAACATTTAGTGCGTGAAGACGTGTTGGTCTTTGTGGTGGAAAAGCAGCATATGGGTATAGGGAGCCAGCTACACAAAACAATTGTGTTCAAGCTCTGTGTGCATTCGCAATAATTTCCATTCGATACAATTATGAAGAGCTCCACAAAATCCCAAAAGACATGAATGTATTTGCATCTGGATATATGCAGCAACACATTTGATTTTCTGCAGTTACACACATGGTGTGTCGGGTTATGAGATAATGAGGAACACAAGCAGAAGTGCATGGGTTCTTCACTAAGGGATGCAACTTAATTGCGCGGTCCCACAGCCGCAAAATAGATGCAGCAGTCTTCCCTCACTTATGTGTGCTGATAAACAACAAAGCAAAGCTTTGCCTTAGTTTATCATATGCTCACCTGTGCTAAATGTATGTTTGAACTTTTGAAGTGTATAGCAATCCAATTGTATGAAAGTCCAAATGGAATCCCAATAAATTGGAGAAAGGCAAAGGGATAGCAGAGGAGGCGTTGCCGCCTTTCATACACAAAATGAGTGAACTAAAAGATAGTCAAGCCCCTTGAACGCGTCCTCACAGACACCAAGGCTGCCACCAGTATTAAAAGAAGATGTTACACGAGTGTGAGCGAAAGGCGGAATAAAGTGAATAAAAATGGTCTGTAGTATGATAGAGCCATTTGCGAAGCTAAGAAAAAATTAAGAATTACTATTGGGCTGATAAGAAACAGCGACTGGGCCGATGCTCCCTCTAAAATCCAGAAGGCTAAGAGTGACTATCGAAAGTGGCTACGTCAACACATAGCCAACATTTCCAATGATGTCTGGCTGCTAGCAAATTATAACAACACAGGAATCTGGGCAGTAGTAAATGGCACCAAAAAAAACAAATCTGGCAATTAATAGCATAGGTAAACATGAGTGGATATCCCAGGTGCAAAAGACGCTTGGGGCCCAGTACACGATTGATGAACAGTACATAACACAAGAGGAACTATGGGTTGGCCAACATATCGTTGATGAACTCACTAATATGATCAAAGTACTTCCTGCCTCTCGTGAGGTAGGACTTGACGGAACCTGCAATGCACTGCTTAAGGTATTCCCGGTAGTCTGGGCACAGTCATTGCATCGACATTTCCAGTGGATTGGTAAACATGGGCGTGTCCCCGATTCCTGGATGGAAAGTTTGATTCTGCCCATACACAGAAAAGGATGTTGGAAAGATCTGGCCAACTACCACATGCTAGCCATTTTATTCATTTATTTATTTGTATTGCGCCGGTAGCTCTCGAGCTTCGGGCGCAGAGACAAGAACACAAAGACAAAAAGTAAGACAATAAAACATGTAACACAAGACATTAGAGCTGCATAGGTAGGTGGGCAGGTTGTAGTATATGTATTACTTGAAGATGTGGGTTTTCAGTTGTTTGTGAAAGCGTTGGTAATTGGCTTCCATCCATAGCTGGCCAGGGAGATTGTTCCAAAGGCCTGCTGCGGTTATAGGGAAGGATTTACCTGCCCCGTTTTTAAGTCTGAAGGGAGCTACCACTATCAGACCTTGTTCGGCTGATCTTAGCTTTCTCGTAGGTTTGTATGGAATGATTTTCGTTTTCAGGTATGCAGTGTTTTTCCAAAAATACATCTATGCGTGAGCGTGAGGGATTTAAATTGGACTCTCTCTTCAATTTTTAGCCAGTGAAGTTCCTTCCTGGCTTCGCTGATGTGATGATTCCTGTTTTTTTGCTTAATGATTCTCACTGCATTGTTTTGCAGAACTTGGTAGCTGTCGTACAGTTTTTATTAGCTCCTAGAATTAGGGCATTGCCATAGTCTAGGCGAGATAAGATGGTAGCTCTTGCGACCGTGGCGCTATTTTCCTCAGATAAGTAGGGTCTTATGGCTTTTAGTAGGCGCAGGTGGTATGAGCACTTTTTTTAACGTAAAGGGTTTGGGCATCTGATCCCAGGGATGCTTCTAGCATCATCCCCAAGGTTTTAACCTTGTTTAGGACCTTAATACGGTGTTTTTGATGGCGAAGGCATTGTATGCAGGATGGAGCTTAGATCTGACAAGATTGGAGCCAAAGACCATAAGCTCTGTTTTGTTGCCGTTTAAGCACATCCAATTTTGGTCCATTCATTGCTCTACCGCGTTGTAAACTAGGCTTAGCTTTTTGTTGTCCTTTTGATGGTCTCCACTTAGTTCAATTACCAGCTGAGTGTCGTCAGCGTAATTGGTAAAGAACGTGTTGATGTTGTCGAGGACTATGCAGAGAAACCTAAGGTATAGGTTAAACAGGAGTGGGGACATGCTGGCATCCTGTGGGACTCCACAGGTGATTTCTTTTTCTATTGAGAATAGGTTTCCCCAATGAACTATAGATGTTCTGTTTTGTAGGAAAGACATTATCCAGCTTATTGCTTCATCTGAGCAGTTTGCTGTTTTTTTTAGTGCTGTCTTGAGTAGGTTGTGATCTAATAGGTCGAAAGCAGCGCTCAGGTCCAAGAGAACGAGCAAGCCGGCTTTCCCCTGATCAATGATGTTGAGCATCTTAGTCTGTAGATCCAGCATAGCTGTTCCTGTGCTATGCACTGGTCGAAAAACCAGACTGTTGGTGGTGGAGGTCTGAGCTTTCTATGTGTTCTTGGAGCTGTGTGGTGGCAATCTTGTCCATTATTTTAAGTATAAAGTTGCAATTGGTTATGGGCCTTGGGTTGTTTGGGTCCCTTTGGTCTAGATTTGGTTTTTTAACAAGGGGGCTGACTGTTACCCTTTTTATACTTTTAGGCACAATTTGATCGCGGAAAGATGAGTTTATCACTTTGGTTAAGGCTGGTGCAAAGATGTCAGGGTGGTCTAAAATGATGATGGCCGGGAGTATGTTTTAGGCGCAAGTGGTGGGTTTCATGGATGCCAGGGCTTTTATCATGTCATTGGCAGTAATGGGCTTGAACCTAAATTGGGTCGTCTGGTGAGTAAGTTCCTTGAGTAAGTCTTGGGTGGGTGACTTGGTAGCCGCTTGGGATTTGGCTATAATATTCCTGGCCTTATCAATTTTGTTAAAAAATGCTATCTGAGTTGTGTCACATTATTCTTGGGTAGGCGAGAATGTGGGGGTGATGCCTTTTGGTTTATCAATAGATTTCAATATATTGAAGAGTTTGCTGGTGGAGTTGGCTGTCACTGAGATCTGTTTGTCATAGTAGTTCTTTTTTGCCTCAATTATCATTTCTTTATAGGTTTTCTCACTGATTTTCCAAAGTGTTTTCTTGTCCGATGTGGGTTCTTTTTTCCACTCAATTAACCTTTTTTCGCTTGAAATTGTGGGTTCAAAAATTGAGATCGAAAGAAAGTATTGGTGGTGTAGATTATGTGGCAACCTGACGATTGAAACAGCTGAACATATTACATGCCACTGTGAGAGTCTCACTATGCTAAGATTGAAATAAGTAAAAGCCTATAACAATTATTTTGATCTTGAGCATGCCAATGTGATATGGAAATCACCGTTGGAGGGCCCTGATGTACCATATGATGAAATTGTATGATTTATGCCTGAATGTAGTTAGCCAATTGTCTAATGGCATATTTTAGTGTAAGTCCTTTTTTATATGGTTGTAGGCTTTTAGTAGGACGGGTGCTTTTATAACGGTCTTTTCTTGTACTGTACATATGTAGAGCTTTTGTTGGCTGCATGCATACTATTAAATAAATAAATAAGCCCACATGTGGCAGGCATGGGCCAAAAGCGCTGTGAAGCAAATTTCAACCTCCTCAATGGCAAGACCGGACTTGTTGATGGGCCAATCCACAGCTCCTCTTTTAAGGCCAAATGAAGGTGTTGGAGCACTGATTTTATGCGTACAGTTCATTGATTCATTGTGTTAGTACCCGTCCACACGTGTGTCTTCTTTATAAATCAGTGGGATTGTGAAATGTTGTGAATCCTGTTCAACATTAGTTTAGTCCCCATCCTCCTTTAACTAAGCAATAATGGCTCACAGGGCCTATGTAGCCAAGCAGGGATTGGTAGTTGAATAAAGTCTGATGACCAGCACGTTAGTCTCCATGGAACCAAATGTATGGCCTTGATGCCAGTGTAAAATGGTTTAATCTTGCACTTGATTGAAACCAGCATTGTTGATATAACCCACAAAAGTAAAAAGCCAATAAAAAAATAATCACACATCGTTGCAAAATTGGCAACCATGTCATCACACATCTTCTTGTGAACGCTTGTGGAAGCCACTTTAACAGATTCAGTCCAGTCAAAAAGCCTGAACTACTAGAGACTCCACCAACATATATTTGAACAGCAACCTCAGAGTCATATTAAGGAACATTGCAGATAACGTGTTGCATTGATGCCGAAAATAGGCATGGACGGAGAATCCATTGCATAAGATCTTGTCATAAGTCTGAGGTATTTTTAGTACAATATTTGGTTGACCTGGATGCTGAATTGATGAAATGCATAGATTATAGTACATATTTAAGTTCCAGAGGGGTGTTGTGTTCGTTTGACATAGTTATGTGGGTGGTTTTGGTTAGAGTAAAGGCTTATGCATGTAAGGGAGGAGAAGCAGTTTGGGAACGATGATCCAGGAGAATTTCTATTAAGCAGCCTGATCGCCTTTAACAGAGTCAAACTCGTGCAGTTGATTAAAGCGACACCACTTGTATGTTAGTGCCTGTGCTCACTACATGACAAACTATTCTGGAAACATCCTTCTTTAACCTTCACAGAGTCACATCGCTGTGAAAGCCCAGCGATACATTACATCTTCTCTATTTACAACACATGTCCACACACATTGATAGACACACACACTCATGAAGGTATCCAAATTACCCTCAGAGAGCACAGTGAATTCAGATATGGTGAAAACACAAGTTATTGGACACACTTGCATGTGAAGTAATGTGTAGTTTATTATATTCTAATAAGTGTTATGTAGCACCAGGCCTGTCCTTTTAGGGGGTCACTTCAGGGAACTTGATTTTTTTGAATGTGGGATGAAAATAACCATCTTACTTTCATCTGTCACTTTGGTTTGAGCTCCTATTTACGATCAAAGGCGATTTTAAATAGTTCTGATTTTAGGATCGTATGAAGCTTGTTTCAGCTCTTTGGTTTGGTTTGACAATAGAACTATTTTTGTTTCCACATTGTTGTAGCCTGCCATTGATAAATGACAATCATTACGTATTTGATTTAAATTGGCTATTTTATATTCATGTTATTAATGCCCCCAGAAGGGTCTCTAATTTATATAATTTTAGGAGTTCCTAATCGGACCACCCTCCAAGAAATGTGCATAGACATTCAGCGAACTGCGTGAAAGAGCTTGCGCCTCTCCAATAGCGGCTGAATATGTCAGATAGCACATGCTCACATGTGACCCATGCAGACACCTAAGGTGAGGATTTGGGCGGCTCTGATGATGCCACTTGGAAATGCCTGCAGTTGTGCTTTTGAAATGTACCTCTATATCTCCAAACCCCTTAAGCACGCAGACCTCAGCAACTTTTCGGACCAAGCCCCACGACTTCTCTCCTCCCTTGGGCCAGTCGACTGTGTGTCCACGCTGCTTAAATGTGCTTCTTTATTGGATAATGTACATATAGCACGATCTGCATACGGAGCCGTAAAGACATGTCTACCACAGCAGGGACTGGGTTTCTTAAAGGCACTCCCATACCCGGTCAGCTACAGGGCCTTCTCCCGTAAGCCATATTTCGATATCGCAGTTGATTATATTTGATCAGAAAGTTTATACCTGTTGAATGATAGACCTGTCATATTGTGGTATCAGCGTGGGTAGATCGCAGAACCAGACTGAGATTGTGCTCAACCTGTTAGCGAAATATGTGAAGCTTTTCAGGAGAACTGGGAAAAGAAGAGGGTCGAATGAACTCCTTTGGAAGAATTCGACAGCTATTTTCTATTTCAAAATGCTTCATCTTTTTGGTGTGATGTCATTTCAAAGGATTATGACTTTCGTATCCCTCGGTAGTGACGTCAGCGGAAGCACATAGAGGATGTATGTGTTTCTCCTTCACTAAGAGGACTGGGAATAAGCTGATGCGCAAATGCAGCTCCCCTGTGACTGCGTGAGCCAGACTTCTGACCGCTCCCGCAATGACCCTGTGCCGTTCAGTCTTTAAATGACGGGTGTGGCTATTTTACGCTGGATCATGAACTTGCAATGAATAGTGACAAATCAAAAACCATAATTATCCGTCCAAATCTAGAGAAATGTGTCTTCACTCTTCATAAAAAACTGTAAAATCAAAGGATTTTGAGCTTTACATTATCTAGGTGTTATCTTGCTAAGACTTGGACCAGCAGTGATCACTCTATCACTCAAACTAGCAACATGTTGCAGTGGCTGGCTGGACTGTTCTATTCAGAAGCATGTTATGCTGATCACCTGGTGACATTAGTTTAGAATGTCTTTGCAGCCAAGCCAATGGCTCTGCCCTTTGTTTCGGGGTTTTGAGCCTGGTACGAAATTGCAAGGAAAGTGTATAACTTCAGATTGCGTTGAGCTGAATTATGCTTCGATTAGTGACAACATGATTTCCATTCAGTCTGGTTTTTCACTGGTTGAATGCAGTGGCCGCCTTTTGTAGGGATATATTCCAGATTTACAATCAAGAGTTTGTGCACGTCATAATCCAAATTGTTACAATCTCTTAATTGCATTCATTGGTTTCTTCTTTCTGGAATAATCATTCCCATAGATTGATTATTAGTCAAACAGTGCTGTTGTCAGAAATCTAAAGATGTTGGACAAGGTAACGGGTGATGGCAGAAGTCCTGATCTCATGTTATTCCTGTATAGGCCCATATGGGTTCTGGATTAGTTCTGCTCTCTGGAGAGGGGAATGGCCAGCCTATGGACTTGGCAGTATGCTCGTCGGTGTATTGAATCTGCTGCACGGCTTTTCTGCATCTACTTGGTAGCAGCACTTATGCACTTTATATTGTTTTGCACTGAATAGGAATTGGCTTGTCGCAAATGTTGTTTTAGCGGTATTAAAAAAGAAAGGGTTTATTGACTGTCGTACTGCTTTGATTTTCTATCCTGTGGCACTTACTGCCACAGGTTTTCAAGAAGCGCTGCTAATAACCACTTGTATCCCATCTCAGCAGTTCCCATTTGATCAGGTTGAAAAGGAGGAAATGTTGACTGAGTCGACCCGACTGAGTTAACCGTTTGAGCATTTCAACCTGCTCCATGCGTTCACGATTCAGCAATACGTTGAGCAACCCCCATCGCCCCTTGCTTTGCCTAAATAGACGTATTGTACAGGGCCACACTGCCCCCTTAAGTGAATCTTGATAGATACGGCGGCGCCCGTTCATGGTGGCAGAGGAAAGGGAAGAAGCGTCATCACACAAAATATTCTTCATTCCACATTCTGTGCTAAATGTCCCCATGTCATCCTTTTTTGGGACCTCCCCATCCGTGATCTTGCAAGGTTCGAAATGTCAAGCTTCTGCATCTGAAGGAAACTGAGTAGTAGAACCTTCAGGGCTATCCCTCTCCCGCCCACACCCGAGCCAGAGTTTTTAAAAAGTGCTTTTTCAGAGCAATTAACACGCTGTCGTGTTTCCTTTGCATGAAAGTTAAACATCGACATTGCGGGGTATAATGTAGTTCAAAGATAGAAAACCTGACACCAGTCTTTGACCAGGAAACACGTCATTTTGGAAAATGTCTAATCAAATGGTAGCAGTAATAATTAAAACACGTGTATGGCGCATTCTCTGTTCCGGTGCTGCAACCTGCTGAGCTACCTTACCTGCAGCAGCAGTGCTGCACTGCGCCCTCTATTTCCGGCTATCAAGGCTCCCCCTGTCCCTGCCTCGGTGTTAGGTTGCTTCACTGCCAGTTTTCGCGAAACTAATAGTGGGCGGGGGGGTCGCTTATCCCCCCCCCTGCCCTCTCATACCTGGAAAGGGGCAGTCCGCGTGGATGCCCTACCACATGCCTAAACCTTTGCACTCGCGCTCAGCTAAGAGGGAAATGTGGATGAGTAGGGAGTGGGATCAACGCTTGTAGGTGTTTGGCTATTTACCCAGACATTGGGCCTCATTACGACCGTGGCGGTCCGGAAATAACGGTGGCGGTAAACCCGCCGCCACCGTTGTTTCCGGACCGCCTGATCCCGACCCCTGCAGGCGGGAGGTGATGTTCCCGCCAGGTCTGACCTGGCGGGTTTAACACCGCCCGCCTGCAGGCGGACGAGGAAACACCGGCAGCATTACAAGATGCTGCCGGTGTTTCCATGATCCCGATTCCCATTGAGTCCATAGGACTCAATGGGAATGGGGATTTACACCATTCCGCCTCCGTGATTCCCGGAAAACCGGGGTTGTGATGCCCCGGTAATTCCGGGAATCACGGAGGCGGAATGGTAATACGAGTCCGGCGTTAACCAGGCGGTTTTACCGCCTCGGTTAACGCCGGACTCGTAATGAGGCCCATTGACTTACCATGCAATGTAGCGAGGCAGGATAAACCCACCAAGCTATTGGGCACTTTTATTTTGCTATCACAGGTCTTACACCCACCGTTGTGAAAACAGCCATCCCACCCCTCTTTCTCTCCTCAACTCCGCCGCTTCTCTCTTTACCCCCACCATGCACTGTATCCCCTCTTTCTGGCTCCACCCACCTTACACCCTTCATTCCCCCACCTGCGTTACCCCACTCTACCCCCTCTATTCCTCCATCCACATTGCCCCTCTCCCTATCCCACTCACACTCGTTATTTCTTGCCCTCTCACTCTGACCCATTCTCGCTCATACTTCCTCTTGCCCATCATCAATGGCACCCACTATCAATGGCTTCCTCCCTTGCTCTATTCCCCCTTTCATTCTTCACCCCTTATCACATCCTCCTTGCACACGTTGCACCCTCCTCCTTGCACCCATGTGCCTAAAAATGCAAAATGCAAATAACAGAAAACGCCCAAACTATTGGCATTACCAATGCTTGTTTCTTTTCTCGTTACTATCCCTCTCACCCCCTTTGCTATTCTCTTCTTTCTCCCGCTTCCCGCTTCAGGAAGTTTGCTTTGAATCTTTTTCACCCCCACAGAGTTTGATACCGCTGCATTGACCTCTGCAATAAATCCCGCTGAAGTTATAAATGAAAATAGACCAGTGGTATTAATTTATTTTATTTTTAATTGTTAATTTATAACGCACTTAATACCAACTGGTGGTTTCTAAACGCAGAACCGGGATTCAAACCTGTGGTGTGCTGCAGTGTCTTGCTTTCAAGAAACACGCGTTGCCCCTGAGCTATCCCTCCTCCTATTCAAACGTTTTCATACTGAATATTGTTTCTTGGCCTGCTCACATATGGGTTGGCCCCCCTAGGGGGCCCAAAGAATGTCCGGCGAGGCAGGCTCTTTAAAATAGAAGGAAAGTGACTGTTTTTAATAGAAAATAGAAGCAGTAGAAATATACTTATATTTTATATTTCAAAACAGTCATCTTAATCCCTCGCCCCCTCCCTCACCCCTGAGCATCCTTTGGGCCCCCCAGGGGGCCAGCCATCCCGTTTGTAGATACATTGCATTTGTCTTCACAAATGTTCAGCCAACTATAGGTACACCAGGTGAATAACAAAATGCAACACACCGTAGCACATCCGCTGGTAGGTAGCTTTGGTGCTTATTGCTTAGCGCCGCAAGAGCTTCCGGGAGCTTTAAGTCCATGTGCAAGTGACATTAAACTACGGTGACTAAGCAGGGACATCTAAACACTGTGATTATGCTAGACGCTGCGGTCTGTCCACTGTCTTTTTTTTATTGTCCCCCTCACATGCCCTTCCCTTCATCTACCATCACCTGGTTCATTGTCCACTGATGAACAAAGTTGAATACATAGCACTGGCTTGCATAGATACCCTAATACTCTATTGTTGACATACCTTGTCACAGTAAATGCCAATACAAATAAAACATGCTTTACAGATTACAAGTTGGTAGCCAAAATACCAAAACGATTCTTGAAGTCCAAGATTGCGCAATTCTTCCCAGATGTAAGGGAAGATGAAATGACCGTCAGGTCCAGAGTCCGATCATATCTCCCCTTTGCACCCCCGACGGGACTGCCAGGGTAACTTACCTTTGTGACAACCTAACAGCCCAGGACTCTGCTCACTAGAGCTAGGCTAAATATTCTTCCATTGGAAGGACATACACATTGATGGAAGGCAGGAGCTAGTCACGGCTGCGCAAGTGGCGCAGTAGACCAGCCTGGCACACTTTATCATCTTGTGCCCCCATGAACCGCCATAAGGAGGAGCTGGCTGAGAGAGAAAGCTGGATGAGGCATTCTAGACATGCTGCCGCCTGCTAACCGTTGCGCTCGCAGGTGAGACTTGCTCTCGCCCTGGGCTCTCTTATCTAAGCAGCGCATGGAAAAGAAAAGCCAAATGAAGGCCACCCTAGCTTAAATGTCTCTCTCTCTGTATAATGCACAGGCGGGCTCCAGCTGAGCTCCTGTAAATACTAACAAGCCAAACCCTGCAACATGAACTGATGCTGGCTGTTCGTCCTTAATAATAAAAACAAAATAAAAGTTTTCTGTAGCCTTGAACCCTGTACCTTGCATCCTCGCACACTCATCTGGGCAGCTATTTGCACATTATGCACACGTTATTCGAGTATTACTAATGTTGATGAGCTACATTTTACACTTGACTGTAGTTGCATTTTATTTCTAACAACTTTAGTGTTGGCTGCTAATGGCTCACAGTTGACTCAATGTGTAACTGTGGTATTTGCCAACCCTTCTTTTTTACCCAATCATGATTGGTTGAGATGTATAACTATCAACCTGCTTCATACTTCTTTTGCAAAATGTGTACGAGATAGTATTGCGGTTTCATTGTGAACCTTTCATTTCGGAAAATGCCCAAATACAGATTTAACTAAACATACTAGAGAGCTGTACAGCAGTGTATGTAATGGCGCGGGTGTGCACCTTCAGCAAACATCTGTGTGTTACTTGACAGACTCCTCATCTTTCCGATGCCAGGGAATGAGTCCGATGGAGTTGGTTATTACTATTTAAGGCTGGTTAACAAAGCACATAGATGCAGCAGCTCAGTTACAGATACATGTCCTTTGAATGGTCAAATCTAACACAGCCAAGAAGTAGAAAGCGGCTTGAACAGAAACAAAACGAATCTGCAACAGCTTAAACAAAGGGGAATACACATTGTCTGAACACGTCCAACACATTGCTAGCATAGTCACATAATGTGGATACATATTTAATAATGTCCTTGACATGATTCCAATGACAATTAAGAACCATGTCAATAACATTGTTTTTTTTTTCAATAAGATATTGTACAGTGGAAAACAGGAACAACAATCATTTTGTTCCATGACACACATCCCCGCACACATTATGCCCCAAAGGTTTCTTGAGCCTGGCTAATACAGACTCCACATCCTAACTTGCATGCATGCCCCGTCGTCTCTCTGTATACAATAGTGTCACTCTTACAATGACAGGCTGTGTTGTCAAATTTCTTCAGTATAAACAGATCAACGGAAATTGTGTTTAGGGAGATTTAATTTAGTTCAAGGCCAGAACTGCAGCTGACAAGAGTAAGCACTGAATGCTTTGCTGGCAGCGAGCCATCACAGTGTACCGGTGACATGCTGATAGAATGAAAATTAATGAGGAAAAGGGAGCATGAATTAAACGGAAGTCACAACACAACAAGAGAAAAATGAAGAAAAAGAATCGGGCCAGCTGTAAGCTGACACCACATACATTAAAGTAGTGCAGCCTATATGTGGTCTTCCTATAGTCCTTTAGCTAGTAGTGGTAGGTGTGCACTGCTGTGTAACGGTTTATTGAGAAGCCACCCTCAACACAGGGAGTCCCTTCCCTCCCCACTCAAGTGGTTATTCAACAAACTGTTAACAGATTCATTTTTAGCTCCGCTCAGTTATTAGCTTCTGGAAACCATTAAAGTTGTCCTCCCTAACATTGGGACCTCTCCGGGGCTGGCTTCATCCACATGTAACAAAATTAAACTTAAAAAAACCTGTTTATCATGGTGATTGCATACATTATTTGACAGATACAGTGAATAACTGTATTCATGTTGCACCTTACATCTAATTTGTATTAAACCATTATGTAGAGCTTTATACTAGTGAGGAGAGACATGGCTTTATTCTATAGAAAGGAGACATAATGATATCTTTAAATTACTATCAGATGTGACTCCTGTTATTTTGTAGTAGTAAAGTTGTATTCATCAGAACGCAGATCACATTCGAGTTTATTTCAATAAACATAACAACTGTGTCGAGTATCTGTTTACATAAACTGTGAACTACAAATCCAATGTCAGGGAAGTTTCCCAGGTTGGTTGAATGCAATCTCATTATTCAAGTTTGCAATGTGAGGTAATTCGGGAAACATCGATAAGTCCAGATCAAATGTATTTATTTGTTGTTGTTGTTATAGCTTTCAGTAGCCACCTGTCAGCAAAGTAATCTCTTATAGTGGCAGATGACATGTAATTTAATTATAGGTGTTCCTTAATCATTGATGTTACGGTATCTATAATCAGTTGTAAATTCTCTCATATTTACTTTCACCAGATTATCAGTGGGTTTGTCAACCATAGTGGGATTTCTTTAATGTCCCTCTTCCACCACCTAATTTTCAATGTTCACTAAATAGAGGAAGGTTTTATTTTTCCAATAAAAATATTCAACACATTTTAGTTTGTGTTTTTTTTCCTGCCTGTATCCGCATAAATGGTATGCAACTGCCGACAGCCCATACTTGAGTAAAGTGTAGAATTCTTTTTGATACCATGGTAGCTAATGACCAAGCTAGACTATGGAATTGGAACTGCCTTCCAAAGCTAATCTGTTCGAGGAAACAGGTTGCTTTGTTCAACCTAGGCCTATATTCTGTATTGCCTAAGCTTAATAGCCATTTTATATTTAGTCAAGGTTCACATACACAGACCTCCCCCACACACATAGAGAACGGCAACTGTAAGCCAGTTCAGGTAAATGTCAGGCACTTTCTTGTAGGAATAATTTACTTCCTAGTTTTCAGCCCATGGCAGGCAGCATATCACACGACCCTCAGCAGCATCGTGTCTCTTCTCGCCCTGCTTCTTCTCACCACATCGGAAATAAAGAAGGCACTATACTACTTCGTCCAGGTGAACGTTCATTTTCACTTACCAAACATGCATAAAATAAAGAAAATATCAGCTATGAAATGGCACAAAAATACCTTCTAGACAATTAATAGTGCTAGTATCTATTTATAGTTTCTTAATATGTTAGTTGAAATAAATACATATTTCGAGGGGATTGGGTCCTCCGACGTATTCCATATCTATGACATGTAATCACCACAGCTGTGCTGCTTCGGAAACTTTTTTCGGCGTCTGCGTCCTGCGTCGATGACGTCGATGTGACGTCGTCGAGGACCTCCTCAGGCGTCCGACGTCATCCGATGTGATAAGTAGGACGCACGACACCCGTAGCCTCAATTCTGTTTTTTCCGCGAACGTGTTGCTTCGTGAATCTCGGTTAACGCCTCGACTCTTTGGAGTTCTGTTCTTCTCGGTTCTTCGAACCTGTTCGTTTTTGTGAGAAAATCCTTCGTGTGAAGATGTCTTCTACTTCGTCTTCGACCCCGCGTCCGGGCTTCAAGAAGTGCGGGGAGTGTGGGTCGAAGATGTCGGTGACGGACTCGCACGACGCCTGCCTCTGGTGCCTCGGGGAGGCCCACGACACGGATGATTGTATCGACTGCCAGTCGCTGACGTCCAAAGCCTTACGTGAACGTAAGAAGTAGTCGGTAGGTCGGGTGTCCAAGCCCCAGAAGTCGAAGTCTGCGGGGCTTTCAACGGATGATTCGAGAGGAGACTCTCCGCTTCATCGTCGGAAGTCTCGTGGGTCTCCTTCTAGGAGTCGGTCTCACCACTCCTCGGCCTCTTCGATGCATTCTGGAAGCACCGAAAGCGGTCATCTTCCAGGTCCTCTTCTGAGGACTCTGCCCGGCACGTCGCTTACCCCACCAGCCGTGCGACGCCGGAGGAATGGGCTTCCTTCGGGAAGAAAATGCTGGCGATTCTCGAGTCGCAGGGTACTAAGCCGTCCACGCCCCCGAGTGGGGTCGGTCGTGAGAGGTCGAGAGATACCGCTCGCAAGAGTAGTCGGCACGAGTCACGGGAGAGGTCCCGTTCGGACAAGGGGACTCGTTCTCGACGTACCCGTTCCAGGTCCCAGTCCTCGACGCGTTCGAGACCGTGTGCACCTGTGATGTCTTCGAGGAAGACATCGACGTCTGAGGTGTCGAGGGCGTCAACAGGCTTTCCCGAGGCTCCGGCTCCGAGGAAGTCGTCGAAGCCGTCGACGCTCAGGTTGTCGAAGGACACGCTCGGAGCTCCGAAGACTGTGTCGACGCCGTCGATGCTGGTGGCGCTGCATCTGACGTCGACGCCGATTTACTCGACGTCGACGCCGATCATCTCGGCGCCGATGCCTGTTCTCTCGACGCCGGCGCCGATTCACTCGACACCCTCGACGCCTTTCAAGGCCGGGGTGTCTTAGGTACCCCGTGGCATGGGGGAACCCCCTAGGAAGGCTCTGGTTAAGAGCAAGCACTCTCGGGTGCCTTCTTTTTGCCACCTGAAATATATTTCAGAGGCGGATGAGGATTCTGATAGCCTGGTTCCTAGTCAGGTTCCAGATGAAATTGTCTCGGGCCATAGTCAGTTTGACGATTTGAGGCAGTCACTGCATGATGCCAGTGGACTGGACACCTCTCCGGAGGTGGAGTTTTGTAGGCCTGAGCCTGGCTCTCATGCCGATTCCTCGTACCGACGCCTTATGGCTAGGGTTTCCGAGTACTTGGGATGGTCTGCTCCCCCAGGGGAGTTTGTGCAGGATGATCTCACGGACATCCTTGATGTTGGTCCCCCAACTGACCCGGTACTGCCGTTCCATATGGCTTTACAGAGAAGGGTGGCGGCGGCTTGGACTGCTCCGGAGAGTCTCCCGGCGGTGGGCAGGTCCTTGTCGCGAAAATACCGTCCAGCCAGTAGCGACCCCTGCTACTTGACCAGGCACCCCACTCCGGACAGTTTGGTGGTGCAGGCGGCCACGGCCCCGGCAAAGCAGGCGCCGTACCCTACCATCCCTCCTGATAGGGACGACAAACGTTTTGATGGCTGGGCGAAGAAAGTGTTTTCTTCTGGTGATATGGCGCTTCAGGCGGCCAACTCCATTTGTGCCTTGTCTCGTTTCACACACACTCTGTGAAACTGTGTTGCGTTAGCGGCTGAACATATTCCCGAAGGGGACGAACGGGATGGTTTCCTTGCTATGGTCCAGGATGGTAAGGATGCCATGTGTGAGTCCGTTCAGTCGGGTTTGGACTTGGCTGAATGCGTCAGCAGGTCCATGGCGGCGAGCACCGTGATACGCAGGTTTGCGTGGTTGCGGAAGTCGGGGTTTGCTCCTGATGTGCAGCCCCGGCTCCTCAACATGCCCTTTGACGGTGAACACCTTTTTGGCAGCAAGGCTGACGAGAGCCTTGAGAGGTTGCAGACCTCAAAAGCTGCAGCAAAGTCGTTGGGCGCTGCAGTTCGCCAACCTCTGCCTTTTCATCCTAGGGGACAGCAATGGAGGGGTGGTTCCTTTCGCTATTACTCGTCCTTCAGTAAAGCGAGAGGAGCTGGCAGTCAAAGAGGCCAACGCAGGGGTACCAGAGGTGGACGACAGGGTACCCGTGGTGCCAAGGCCACTCGGGCAGTTGCCTCTTTGCCCTCAGGTAACGCTGCAGCCGCTACCACTCAGTCATGAGGCCATGTCCCATGGTTCGCCGGTTGGGGGAAGGCTGGCGCAGCATCTTGTAGAGTGGCAAGAAATTACTTCAGATGTGTGGGTTCTGGAGATCATAACCCACGGCTACTGTCTTCCCTTTCGGCACAGGCCTCACGACAATCCACCGGGGAACCTCTCTTTGCAGAGTCCGGATCCGCTCCTTGCGCAGGAAATTCAAGCCCTGCTGGAGAAAGGCGCCATAGAACTGGTGCCTGTAGCGGAGAGGAACAAGGGATGGTATTCCCCTTATTTTTTGATTTCGAAGAAAGACTGGGTATTGAGACCCATCATGGACTTGCGCGGTTTGAACAAACTCCTCAGGAAGGACAAGTTCAAGATGGTTACTCTCTCTCAAGTCCTCCAGACCCTTCAGCTTCAGGACTGGTTGGTGTCTCTCGACCTCAAGGATGCTTACTTCCATGTGCCGATCCATCCCAAGCACGAGAAGTACCTGAGGTTCGCGGTTGGCGACTCGCACTTTCAGTTTCGGGTCCTGCCGTTCGGATTGACCTCGGCCCCGAGGGTTTTCACCAAGCTCATGGTGGTGGTGGCAGCGCATCTCAGGCAAGGGGGGATTCACGTCTACCCCTACCTGGATGATTGGTTGATCAGGGGGAGCTCTCCCGAGCAAGTCCTAGATCATCTGTCCGTCACCTGCCACTCCCTTCACAGGCTGGGCTTCTCCCTCAATTCAAAGAAGTCCCATTTGACGCCAACACAGCGGCTCCAGTACATCGAAGCAGTGCTCGACACTTCCCTGGGGCAGTGTTTTCCTCCCCAGGTGAGGGCTCTTCACATTCAGCAGATGGTGCACAAGTTTCAGCATGCCCAGACGCTCCCAGCGTTCGAGTTCTTGAGGTTGCTCGGCCTCATGGCATCCTGCATTCTTCTGGTGCCAGAGGCTCGCCTGCGGATGAGATCTTTGCAGTGGGCACTCAAGATGCAATGGTCGCAGTCCTCCGGCAGGATGTCGGACCCGGTTCAGGTGCCGCCCTCGGTCGCCCGGGACCTTCTGTGGTGGGCCGTCGAAGGCAACTTAATGAAGGGGCTCCATTTTGGCTTCCCTGGCCGGAGGTGACGATCTTGACGGATGCATCTCTCACGGGATGGGGAGCTCATGCCAACGGGCTGACAGTCAGCGGTCGTTGGTGTCCGTCGGAGTCCAGACTCCATAACATTCTGTTGGAGCTGAGGGCCGTCAGGCTAGCCCTGAAGGCTTTTCTGCCGACTGTGCGAGGAAAGAATGTCCTGATCCTGACGGACAACACAGTGGCCATGCACTACCTCAACAAAAAGGGGGGGCAGGGTCACTTCCTCTGTGCAGGGAGGCGATGCAGCTCGAGTTCTGGGCCATCCAGCAGGAAGTTTTGATCTCGGCAGTTCATCTGGCCGGAGACGAAAACGTGATGGCGAACGCTCTGAGCAGGCAGAGCACGATCTCTCACGAGTGGGAGTTGGCTCAGGAGAATCTCCTGGAGATCTTCGCCCTTTGGGGGACCCCTCAAGTGGTTCTCTTCGCCTCCAGTCTCAACAGGAAGTGCGAAAGGTTTTTCTCGCGGGAATTTCCTCCAAAAGGAGCCTTAGGAGACGCGTTCGTGGTGGAGTGGTCATTCCCGCTGCTGTATGCGTTTCCTCCAGTCCCCGTCATCCCGCAAGTGCTGCGGAGTTCGGTTCCCGGATGATCCTCATTGCTCCGGCGTGGACTCGGAGGACGTGTTACCCGGAACTTCTCGACTTGTCCATCTGCCCTCCACGTCGTCTTCCCTACCGAGACGATCTGCTCTCACGGGAGGGGGGTCAGGTTCTCCATCCAGAGGTCAGATCCCTCATCCTTCACGCTTGGCTTCTGAAAGGTTGAGGTATAAGGATTGGGACCTCCCTGAAGACGTGATGGAGGTGTTGCTCTCGGCCCGAAGGCCAGCAACAAAGTCTCTGTACCGTTGCCGTTGGCGTAAGTTCTGCAACTGGTGCAGAGTTCAGAATGTGGATCCTTTTGCATGTGACATCCACATGGTTCTGTCCTTTTTACTTTCTTTGGCCCACAGGGGCTTGCAAGTGGGTACCATTAAAGGTTATCTGGCGGCACTGTCCATCTTTAAGCGCTCATCTGAAGAGTGTTCTTACTTTAAAATCCCTTTAATTTCACAGTTTCTGAAAGGGATCACTAATGTGTTCCCTCCGTCACCTTTCCTGGTGCCCGGTTGGGATTTAAACCTTGTTCTTAAGTTTCTTATGGGTGCTCTGTTTGAGCCTTTACATTCTTGCCCTTTGAGGCTGTTAACTCTGAAAACTGTGTTTTTAGTTGCGGTTACTTCCGCTCGCAGAGTGAGTGAGTTAGAGGCACTTTCAGTTAAGCCACCCTTCAGGGTTGTCCTTAGAGTTCGTCCTTCTTTTCTTCCGAAGGTAGTGACGGAATTTCATTTGGCCCAGAAGGTTGTTCTTCCGGCATTCTATCCTCCTCCGCATCCTGGTAAGGAAGAGGAGAGGCTCCATAGGCTTGATCCTAGGAGAGCTTTAAGCTTTTATGTTTCACGCATGTCCCGGGTCAGAGTAGACGATCAACTCTTTATTGGTTACGCTGGAAAGCGTTTGGGACAAGCGGTGACGAAACAGACTTTGTCTCGCTGGATTATTTTGGCCATCTCGGAGTGTTACCGCTTGGCGGGTAAGGACCCACCGGCTGGCTTGCGGGCCCATTCTACCAGGGGTATGGCTGCATCTACTGCCCTGCAGAGGGGTGTTCCTATTTGCAACATCTGTGATGCAGCCACCTGGGCTTCAGTACATACATTTGTACGTCACTATTCCCTCGATTCCATCCGAGGACAGGATCTGGCCTTTGGCAAGGCAGTCCTTTGCTCTGCTATTTGATTGGCAATTCTAAATTTTGATTCTAAATTCTTTCCCTCCTCCTTGCTCAGGTACTGCTTTGGGAGTCTGTCATAGATATGGAATACGTCGGAGGACCCAATCCCCTCGAAGAACAAGTTACTTTCTTACCTGGTAACGTTCATTCGATGGGATGGTCCGACGACGTATTCCATATCGCTCACTCCCTGCCTTCCCCGCTGCAGAATTTCTTTTGCGATTGCAGCTTACGTTCCGCAAGGCTTTGTGTCTGACTGGCAGTTGACTAATGTCACACGTTCTGGGGGAAAAAACTACAACTGAGGCTACGGGCGTCGTGCGTCCTACTTATCACATCGGATGACGTCGGACGTCGGACATCGGAGGAGGTCCTCGACGACGGCGCATTGACGTCATCGACGCAGGACGCAGACGCCGAAAAAAGTTTCCGAAGCAGCACAGCTGTGGTGATTACATGTCATAGATATGGAATACGTCGTCGGACCATCCCATCGAAAGAACGTTACCAGGTAAGAAAGTAACCTGTTCTTTGAATCCATGTGGCAACAACATTAGTATTCAAATGTGAGTATGCCTTAGAAAATGCTGTACCATAATTATATGTAATCATATGTGTCAATCAACTGCTTGATTAGCTAACTCTATTGCATCAATATGTTTCATGAAGTTGATCATCAAGAGTAGCTGCTCTTTGTCTCCAACTTGAATGTATAATGATCAGCCATAGAAGGCGTGCAATATGTGCATAGAAAGCGACAATGGTCAGTAATGGCAAAACATGAGGTTAATGGTTGCATCCAAATTGTGTTAAGTCTTAATGTGTTTGTGGTTTTTGTGACCTTCTGCATTACGATATCACAGCATAGGAAAAGAATGGTACTTATGCTCTATGAAATTGTAAAGCAAGGTGCAATTTGTAGTCCGTCATAACAAGAGTTCTGGAAGGAAATCTGCATTTGTTAGGTTCAGGAAGCCAGAGCGCCCAATTCTCAAAGATTTGTACTGGAGAAAATCCTGAGATGCCCTGTGCATCTCAGATTTGCTCCTGCTTCCTCATACCTTCGTCACAAACCATAAAACGAGAGCATATCTTTGTGAATCACATTAGCACATGACCGATGTCCTTGGCAGCTCAAGATATGCTGCAGTTTTAAATGTAGAGTTTGAACTGCAACAAGTGCAGCTTGTTAGAGCAGCCTTGCCTCTACGAATCTTGGAGCCATTTAGTTTGCGCCAGTCAAACAGGTAAGCAAAAAAAGCAGAATCTCTTGTGTATCATACAAGTAAAAAATAAATGGTTGAGGCTTTGCGTCTTTTCTAGCACCCCTTCCAACCAGAGATTTTTTATTTTATGATAGTTTTCATTTAATCTCTTCTAATATTTGAGGCTGAATTTCGGGACTACTTGCTTTATTGTATTCATTTTCACATTAGGCGTTTAATTTATGCAATATAAATGTCTGTTTAATTTTTGCATTATCAATTCGACATGCTAATGAATTTCATATCCAAATACCTTTCCACAATCTGAAATCAGACATAACATTTCTGCATCAGATTTTGTTTGCATGAGAAATTAAAAATACAGTTTCTACTGCATTTTTACAGCACACATGTTCGTTAATTCGTCGAAAGTTTTTGATACATTAGATTGTTTTATGGTCTGATAAAGTAGTCGCATGGGTTTACTTCTTTAGTCTGAACATTAAAAGAGAGGTCACAGGGTTGTTTGGTGCCCCTGCGGCTAGAAATAGTTCAAAGCTGTAACTAATCTTGGAGGCAAAGTCTTATGTATTGCATTAGCCCGGACAGTTTGTCTTTGATGGAGTTGTCTGAGGAACATTATGTATATGCAACGAAGCAGTATGGCCTATAACTGCAACGTTACACTCAGTCTTTTTCTGATTGGTCCAATGTAACAGTTTCGAGGTTTTCAATGGTGTTTGGGAGTGGGTTACTTGATGATTTGTGTGGTACATATTGTCTTTGCCACAGGGAACATCACTTATTTGTAACATCTTTAAAATGTGTTGATCAGCCATCAGGGCTCACACCTTAATCCACCTCATACCAAGGGAACTTATTATTTTTTATTATCTCTCACACTGAAATGGGTAAATCTGCTGTGTGTGTGATACCGATGTGTACTTGAGCAGAAAGTCCTTTTATTATTTCCTTTTTGAATCCAATCAAATTCTGACCTTGACATGGGCATTCAAGTGCTGACAAAGTACACACAAAGTAAGAGTGGACCAGAAAAACCTAAAAAGGGGAGGGTTTGCATGTCATCAGTAAGACAGAAAGTAGATAGGCCTGATTTACACAACATTTTTCAGTGGGATTGATCCATTGTAAAATGCTTTTGTTAATCAGGCCAAGTGTCTTTGCACAGTGCTTCAAGCATATTGCTCTAACTAGGGCAACTTTATAGCCCAGAGGTTAGTTCAGCTGCTGTGCATCGCCTGGAAGAGGTGGTACCCTGGCATAGTGCCAAAGTTCCAACCATCCAAGGAAATCTTCAAGGGGCACCTGTGCCACGACATCTGTCCACTTTTCTCTGTCGGAGAACACCCCAGGTTGCTGCCCGCAGAGGAGTGTCCGCCAGTGTGTTTCCCACCACCAAAATCCAAAGAAGATGTCCTGAGGCTCCAGAGTTGGTGAGGGTCAGCAGTCCAGTCCAGTGGTCCTATCCAGTTCACCAGAGGCCATCCTGAGGTCCGTGCTGCAACTGTAGCACTGAAGAACCGATAGGCAGTAAACCGTGAAATCCCAAAACCCGACACCTACTTTTGCCACTTCACCAATCACCACCGAAAGTCATCCACAGCCACCAAGGGTCTCATCTTCTTTAGCCAGGCCTTTTCGAGGTCCACCGCAAGTTTCACCTTAGTGGTATATCCACAGTGAACGTAACAACCCGACATCAGAGACCACTGTGAAAGACCTGCATTGCTACCTTTCCACACTGCTACGTTCCCTTCTTCTTCTTGACACCGACATCCCAGCTACTGCTCCTTCCAAGGGGGGTCCATCCTCGATGGGTCTCATTGAGTAAAGGCAAAAATACTCCGCCACTTTGCCTTCCAGGCCGCCCAAGGTACTGTGACGAGGAAGAGCATCTTCCAACCTCAGGATTCATCCAGGGGTCCCAGGAATGTCTTGGATCCTGTTTGCCTGTGGCATCCCAGCTACCTTGGGATAGAGGGAACTGTAGAAAGATAAGCAGAGTATTAATGAAAGTATTTAAACTGGGCTGTAATATACAACATAAAGTACACTTAACTTTTCCTTACAGGTTGCCCAAGTGAGGGATACTCAAACAGTAATGCATTTTTATCCTAAAGAAAGCATCCTTCCCATGCTATAATTATTACCTGCCTTTCTACAGTAATGTTTTATGAAGTTAACCCTTGCCTAATTTAAATGTGTTTTAATAACTGTCCACATTTGGTGCATTACAATTGAATTTAAAGGTAACAGTGGTACCACATAGAACTGTATATATTAAGTTGAATTACCAGTTTACATTTCTATTACAAAGTCAGTCTTATTTATTTGTATATACCTACCTGACTTTTTATCCGTTATGGTAGTAATAAAAGAACCGTGTAATCACCTAACATAGTATGTGGACATTCCTTTATGGGGAGCTTGGGGAGTCACTGTACCTAAGAACCAGCCTTCATCACCTGCCTTGAGTCTCAGCCTGGCTAGTGGGCCAACGTTACCAATTGAGAGCCTTGGCTGGGGTGCTCTGTGCCTCTACCCCAACTATACAGTGGGCAGAAGTACTACAGATACCCCCTCCAGTCTTCACATTGATCCATGATTGTTCAGGGTATTTTTTTTACAGGTGTCTCATTAACTTAAACATGTTCGATTTTTATGAGAGAACCCGGTCAAAATGTGCGGGCTAATGGATGAATTTGCTTTTTAGGTTGACAAAGGGGAATAGGCTGAAGCCATACGGCCACGCTAAATGTAAAATTCAAGTTGTAACCTACTAGCCGGCCATGAGTCTCTCACCACCTCAATGCCAAACATACACACAGCTCACAATTTGTTTTACAAAATTCTTCACTAATAAGGTGTTTCCTGAAGGAGGGGGTCAGGTTAAGGTGAAATCTGGGTCACCTTGAGGTCAGCAAAATATCAGGCTGAAATATATTATTCAAAGCAACATAAAAAGATATGTAACATTTCTTTAACATATGTACATTGTACGATAGGGTTTAAGTGCACCATATCATTCTAGGGTTTGTACTATAATCTGACTGTTGCTGGAGAAATAAAATTTTACATTAGAAAGACTCTGAACCAATGATGACTATTTTTCTTCCCTTGCTGTACAGTAGGGAAACTCCATAAGCACAACTTTTAAGAACACTGCACAACATCCTGTGTTCTCCTTTTAGCTGAATTACATTTCTGACACATTTGGGACTTGGTATTTTCTGGATGTGCAATTTCATGCAGCACAGTTCTCCTCTTTTCAGTGGTGTCTCTCAAGGAAGCAAATGACTGCTGAAACAGTCTCCTTGTCTTGTATCAGGTGCTGTCCGTTAAAAAAAGGCAGCAGCTATTCACTTCCTCTGTCAGTGCAATATTTCTCCAAACAATTGAATAAGTTGTGTCACACTGGATGAAGCAGTGCAACCTTTTGGCACCTCTTGCTTGAAGTCAGACAGTATACAGTTGTCTTTCATTCTCCCAACACTGAGCCATCTGCCTCACACTGAAAAGAAGTATAGCAGTTCACAGATATTTGGCATCAGTTTGCTTTAGAGGAACTGTCTTGGGTTTGATTTATGGTGACAACTGGTAATCATTGTAAAGTGCTTGCCTTTGTATTCTGTATCAATCCTTGCTGTTCATTTTCAACCATTGCAGGTGACATAGGGTGTTATGAGTAACACGAACATATAAAGTGTTAACATAGTCTCATTTAATACACATCTACTGGACACCTGATGGTGGCACGATGTGCTTGAGAAAGGCACAGGCTAATCCAGCCAAATTGTTTTTCGAGATGTGAAGAGGTACTGATGATGAAATGATTCATCTGAAACTTCATAAACATTGTGACGTCAAAATGTATTCAATGGTTACAAAGCCATATTCTGCGTGGAAATAACAAAGTATAGTGTCTTTAGAAGAAAAGAAAAATTGTTTGAGTTTCCAGTATGCATAAAGACCTCAACACAGTATATACAGTAACCAGTATCGTCATACAGTTGAGCACAGGGTGCATCAAACAACATTCCAACCACCAGCTCTTTCCCCTATGGATTCCCCAACTTGTGAGCCCTCTGCCCGTCTACCCCCACCCCTACCCCACATCTGAACATGCTATCGGCCCTTTCTTCCCATTCAAGGGGGTTTCAAGCCTGCAGAGGAACATAGCTCATGCGAACATAGAACATAGCTGTTCATGTGGTCCCGCTGAACCTGCCATTATAAAGCCACTCTTCTGTATTGCTCGCATTTCAGATACTTTTAACCTTATGCTGCTGATTTCTTTTAAAAACTGCATGTTGTAATGATCGTCTGAACTTTTAACTCTACTTGTGTTTTTGCTGTACAAATGATTTTAGAACGTAGTTCTTCTTTGTTGGGAATGCCGTAGTTCGGTCAGTCCTCTTTCTTCTTCCTGAGGGGGCGGGCTCTAATTCGTCTCCCTCTCTGCTCTGGCATTTATGTGCCAAAGCGGACAGGTGCAGTGGAAACGCCATCAACACGCCGAAGCCGCGCTTAATGCAAGCCCATCTGTGCCCGTCCATGCGACGGACATACAGGACATCAGACACACATATTCACGGGAACAACATCTGTCGCCTGTTCCTCCCAATGTGATATTTCCGTTGGGTTGGACCAGCCCTGCAACACCTGCGGGACCTATCATGGCCCGGCAGTTGGCTCAGCAGAAAGAGTCGGCTCCCAATCCCATGTTGCTGCTACTCAACACTAGATCTCTGCCGGCCCATGCAGATGACATTTGCAATCTTCTGGCAGACCGCAGTCCTGATTTACTTTTTTTGACATTGGCTTCAGGATAGCTCTGCACCTTCATTGGTACAGGCTTTGCCTAATGACTAAAACATTATTTATGTGGACCGCATGCCACCCCGGTTGGGGGGAGGTGTAGCAATAATATTTAAACCCACTATGGTGGTCACACAGCTCTGCTGTCCCCACTCTCATGCAATGGAAGTGCTCTTGCTTAGGTGTGTGATATCCCCCATTCTCTCCTGCCACTTTCTGTTGATCTATCGCTCTCCAGCATCCTATACAGGGTTGCTTGAACCATTAGTTGACCTGGTGGTGGACCTCCAACTGAAACACTCCCACCTTGTGGTTCTAGGGGATTTTAATTTAAAATGCAATGAACCTCGGGCCCCGGCTCTTAACCTATTCTTTACCAGTATGCTGGATTTAGATCTCCCACAGCTAGTACTCGGTTCCACCCACTCCTTGGGTAACACTCTAGATCTGGTTCTGGCCAGTGAAACACTACTATCTGTCTTAGCATTGGAACCAGTCCCATGGTCTGACCACTTTCTAGTGACATGTAAAATTAAATCTGCTCCGGCTCCTGCTAGAAAGCCACCTCCTCGGGTATGGTCAAGGGGATGGTGGTCGGCCGAATTATCGGAACTGGCTGTATTAGTTAAAGTCAAGTGTCTACGGATCGATATCTCCCTTGCCACACTGTCTGATTTGCTTCTTGAAGCCACGGATGTTATTGCCCCCCGTCGGTTTATCCACCTCGCCGGCTTCCCTCCGCACCTTCGTTCACGGAACATCTTAGAGCTGCCTGTTTTAGGCTTAAACAATCAGAGCGTAAATGGCGCAAAGCCTATGACGGCAACTCTAAGGAGGAGTACAGAGCATGCTCTGCGGCCTACTTCCTGGCTATAACAGCTGCGAAGAAATTGTATTTTGGCCACAAAATCGAGGCTGCCTTATGTCAACCTAAAGTGCTCTTCACTGCAGTAAAATCCTTATCTCAGTCAGATAATCTCTCGCCTAGGCTCAGTCCTTCCCAGGCCCATTGTGATGCCCCGTCTCATTACTTTGTCTCTAAAATAGAGATTATTCGTAATAACATTCAACTGTCTGCCTCTTCACTCTCATCTGAAGGTCCCATCTTGGGCCTCTCCAATCCACCCACTGTTGAACAATGGTCTATGTTCCTGTCCTTTTCTGAGGAGATGATATCCTCTGTGATACAACTCATTCAGTCTTTCTCTCCCAGTGATGTGGTGCCCATGGCCATCCTGTGATCTCCTTCCAGAACTCACTCTGGTCGTAAATGTCTCATGTCAATCAGGGGTTATCCCAGCTGAACTGAAGACTGCTACAGTCATACCGCTCCTGAAAAAACCTTCCTTGGATCCATCTTTACTCTCTAATTTCCGGCCTATATCTCTATTGCCATTCTGTATGAAACTGTTGGAATCTCTGGTCTCTCCTCTTCTGTCCTCTTTTGAGGAATCGTCTAGGCTTCTTGACTCGGCTCAGTCTGGTTTTAGGCCTGGGAGAGGCACCGAAAGTGTATTGGTTGCAGTCTTCAATGACATGGTTCGACTGGCGGATGCAGGTGGGGTCGGTGCCCTGATTCTCTTGGACCGGTCAGCGGCATTTGACACTGTGGACCACCCAATCCTGCTTACTCGCCTATCTCAAATTGGCATCTCGGCCCAGGTACCATCTTGCTCATCCTCTTTTCTGACTGATCACACTCAGGTGCTCTATCTGCCTTCTTTTCCCTCTATTTAATAATAATAATAATAATAATAATTAGGCATTTATATAGCGCTACGAGTCCTCAGGTATCTGAGCTCTGCTTATTATTACCCACGGTGTGTGGTGCTCATTTATCGGCCTCGGAAGGATGAAAGGCTGAGTTTGGCCCCGCCGGGATTCGAACCTGCAAGCGCTCTACTCGCTGTGCCACTTGACCGGTATGCCAACGACACCCAGATCCTGATACGTTTAGATCTTGATCGGACTGAGGTGTTGTCGTGACTTCATAAGTGCCTGACTGCTGTGGGTGACTGGATGGGTCGTAATTGGTTGAAACTGAATGGGGACAAGACGGAGGTGCTGGTGGTGGGTGGTCCCCCTGATCCTACTCTCTGGGTGTCCTCCTTCTGGCCTTCTTCACGTGGTGTCCTTCCTATGCCTGTGTCCAAGGTTAGGAATTTGGGAGTAATCCTCTCATCTTCTCTTTCTATGAAATATCAAGTGTCTGTTGTATGCAAAGCGGGCCACTGCCACTTAAAAATCTTGAAAAAAATTCTCCCTCTGATACCTGTTACTCTTCCTCCGCCTGTGGTTGCTGACTTGGTGTTGAGCAGTCTTGACTATTGTAACTCTCTTTATTTGGCTCAACCCAAAGGCACCATCCAGCAATTAAAGCACCTTCAGAATCTAGTTGCCCGGGTGGCCACGGGGTCCCCCTTTGGGGCTCACATTTCTCCCATTTTGCGCATCCTCCACTGGCTCCCTGTTGTTCAGAGGATTGCGTTTAAGGCCCTGTGTATTGTTCACAGGGCACTGCATGGGCAAGGGGCCGAATACCTCCAATCCAAATTCACTTGTTACCTCCCTGTCCGCCACCTTCTGGTTGCGGCCAGCCTTCTGGTTATCCCAAGGTTTTGCAGATCGCGCATTGGAGGTCTTGCCTTTCCGGTTGTTGCCGCTAAAATGTGGAATGACCTGCCAGGCACAATTAAAAATGTATCTAATCACTTTCAGTTTAGGAGAACTCTCAAAACCATTCTGTTCTAGATCCCAGGCTGTTTTTTGTTGGCCAACTCTGCAGTCCTTTGTCTCTCTAGCGCCAAGATACCTCCGGGTGAAGGTTTGCGCTCTACTGGTTACCTTAACATAACTCATTAAGCAGCTGTACCCAGTCCACTGTCACCCCTTTATTCAGTTAGGGGTCCCTAGTTCTTTACAGAATACCGAAATCTGCCTCCACCACCTGTGCATGTCCTCCATCCATTGTACTAAGGACGCACAATGGAGGTTTCTTCCAGGCAATGGCCACCTGCCTTGTGGCAGTATCAGCATGAACTGAGCAAAGCGGCCCCTTGTTTTATGTTCTCCCCTTCCCCCGTGGATCAGGCCCCACAAACAAACTATCTGGCTAAACTCCAAGCTGGAGTCCAGAAATTCATTGACCCTTGAAATCACTGCCTGCCAGTAGCGTGGGACAACTGAGCATCCCCATAACATGTCCCAATTCCCTGCCGGCCCTATCCCATATCTGGGTCAATCCTGACTCAGGTTGCTTTTCATTGCATGGAGTTTGACCGGGTTCATATAGACCCTATGTAGGGTGTAAAATTGAATAAGTTGGAACCTGGCATTTCCTGAAACTTTACAGACTTGTTATCAGATTCTTGTCCTTTCTGCCTCCGAGATCTGACACCCCATGTCTCTCTCCCACTTATTCTGGACAGCCAGATCCTTCTTGGGGAATTCACCCCTTATTGCACAATACATTTTGGAAATGTTGGCTCCCCACCATCATGTGCAAGCAGCACCTGCATCAGTGTGCTCGTTCCTGGCTCCCCTGGGATTTCCTTCCGTATGGTGGTCAGTCGTCTGGTTACCGTCACGTACATTAGGAAGTGCCCCTTTAGGACCCCATATTGAGCACTTCACCCCCTCAAATGACATTAGTGTGCCACCCTCAAATAAAACCCCCACTGTCCAACACCCCCTTGTTCCCCAGGTCAGAGACCCCCATCCTCCTCATTGCCGATCGAAGCCCTGGGTCCACACTCTATGGCAAGTCAGCACTATATAGTCCTTAATGTCTTTAAATTTGCTCCCTTCGACAATGAAAAACAGCAAATACGTTAATGTTAAAGGATATTTATACCACACACTATCGCCACCAGAGTGGTCCCCTGGTGCTCTAGCATATCTGAAAAAAAGGGGGTCGATTGGGGTATCTTAGTAGGACAGAGTTTGGAGACAGAGCAAGGGAGCTGTGATGTGCTGTTGGCAGCTTCAGTTCGGTTAACACTGTTAGCTGAGATTTCTGGTGTGGTATCTGGTCGGTATCCGTCGTGTGCTGTTGTGGAAGGCTATGTGTGATTTGTTTGTTGCTGCAGTGTAGTGAAGTGCCTGCGATTTTATGTGGTTTTTAGAGATATCGTTGTGTTTAGAGTTTGAGAGGTCTATGCAGAGGGGTGAGGTTTTAGTAGAGTTGGTTATTAGCATTGTTGTCTGAAGAGATGCACACTCATTTTGTGGGTCCTCTCTCAATGTAACTCAAGGTAATATTCACAATCCTCTCTAGATGTGACACAGGCTAATATTCACAGTTCTAGCTTAAAGTGACACAGGCTAATATTCACTGTTCTACCTTAGTGTGGCACAGGCTAATAATCACAGGCCTTTCTAGTTGTGGCTTAAGGTAATATTCACAAACCTCTCTGGATGCAATGCAGGCTAATAGTCACAGTTCTATCTTAGTGTGGCACAGGCTAAAATACATAGTTCTGTTTTAGTGTGGCATAGGCTTATATTCAGAAACCCAAACCGCTGCATCTTGGGCTGAGCATTTGCTCTGAGGAATAAGATGGCTGAGGGCATTAGATAATCACCAGTAAAGCTCCAGGAATTGGCACAACACTGGTATGGCCAAAAGTCATTGCAACAACGTGCACTCCAGGCAAGAGGAATGCATTATTCTCCATGAAACAAGGGTCCGATATATGCCCCAAACTTGTAATGCTCTGAATGAAAAATCAATATAGCAACAACCCCTGCATTTGGGGGCAGATCGAATTGGCAACGGCCTGCTAGCCTAAGCTTAAGGTAAGCTAAAGGGAAGCAAAGGTGTCAGCAATGGATCAGGACTGTTACCAGCTATGTGCACCCTTGAACGTGGGGTGAACAATATTCAAACCCCGGTATCATCCTTGGTATGAAAACTGTTAAATGCACTTTATGGAAACTTGCACAACATGTGTTGTGCATGCTTATTTTCATTAACTTTTACTACAGAATAAGATGGGCAACATTAAAATCGTTAAGGTACGGTGCCCCTTCATTAGTTCCATGGTCGGGAGGATTTTGGCTGGGGCGAGGCAGGACCAAATGCTGTAAGTTGGAAGGGGGCAGGGTTGTAGGATTCCGTAAATGCTGATGGAGTGGGGGTGCAAGAAGGGGTCTGGAGGGCACAGAAAGAACAAGCATTGGCAATGCAAACAGTTTGGGCTTTTTGTGTAGGCATGGGAAAGGCTCTTGCCAGGCACTACCATAGCGGTATTAACTTGCCATTGATGGTGGCAGGTGCAAAATGGTGTGAGTACCTGGCATCCAATAGCATTGCCTGGCAAATGCCTAATACTTACACACAAGCCAAAACTGTTGGTTTTGCCAATGCTTACTTTTAACAGAACCTCAGCGAAGGACCCACATAGTGCTTATAAATCGAGTGGCTGAAGGCAGACCTGGTTAAGACATTTTTGTTTTACTAGTAGCCGGTCTACAGATCCAATTAAGCCATTAATTCTCAGAAGATTGTTTTGGAAAACACTGGCAGGCACTTCAAATGCAAGGTTTGTTGGTAAGGCTTGATTAAAGTGAGATCAAAGATTTCCCATTAGGCGGTATTGAGGACGGGGAGGGGCAGGAACTGAGTGGGAATGGCTATAGAGATGTGATGGCGACGGGCTGTCAATGGGTGGGCAAATAACCAAACAACATCTATAGACTGTTGTCCCTCCTCATATGCCATTTCTCCCTATCTGTACTCTAATGTAATAGTTTTCGGCTTAGTAGACTCATGGGGGAGGCATGTGGCTGAGAGAATGCAAGAATTACTTATGGATTCTGCCTGCATTCCTGGCCACCTAACTGTCTGACTCTCTCCAGCAGTGGCATATTTAGGCTTTCTGCTGCCCCAGGCCCAAATAAGTGTATGAACCCCCCCCCCCCCCCCCAATTTTACTCAACCTCTTTGGCACTGCGTCCCAAGGCGGCTCTTGCCATCCTAAAATGGCCACCCTATTATGCATGACTGCTTGAAGGTGATTATAGTGATTGGGGGATGCAGTCCTTCTGGTGCCTACATCCGGAGGGGTTCTCCCATCCCGCTGCCAGGATTTGACTCCTCGATGCAGACTCTGAAGCAGCACGATTTTTCAGCGCATCGAATGGACAACCAGGTATGTCATGGCCTAAGTGGATTCATAGCCATGTGAATGGCTGAGAAACTGGTCTTTAGAGACCACCATAGACACGCTTTTGCAGCACCCACTTCTGCTTTCCGGCACCTCAAAAAGCGAACTGCCTAGTGGTCTTGCAACCCCGTGACTTGCTACACTTGGGTGTGTAAGCACACCTGTGCTTCTGAGCAGAAATGGAGATATTTGATCTTGAGGAACAGTATGCTATTGTTGCCCGCGGGTTGCGCTCACACATGTGGGGGCAGGGGGTTTGTTGACCTTTGGAACACCTTTCCGAAGGCATCATGTATATATACTTACGTGAACAAACTCACACTTGGAGGTTTTGATTCTTTTTTATGTATGTTACTTGCAGTGTTGAAAATGTGCAGGCATGTCATTTTGTGACTCACATTGCTGCCTTTGTCCAACTCCCCCCTTCGTGACCACGTCCAAAATATCCCTTCATGAAGGTCAGTTTAGTGCTTGTGTGTCCACATAGCTGTCTGTTTAAACCTACCGCAGTGGTGGTAATAGTGTAAGGTTTTAGAACCTCTAAAAAAGGCTTGTTGGCCCACTATTTGAGATTGACTCCTTTTTTCTTTGATTATTAGGTTCCCTGCAGTGAGGGACCACCGGACACAACGGGGAGCACAATGGATGTTTTTAAATGTATCCCTACTCTTTTTGTCCATAGTTTGACTTAAAGTCAGGTATGCGTAACATGCCCTTGAGCAGACTGCTTTTTGTGTGTGAGCTTTGTATATTGCAGCTCATGAGTGCTCGTGAGGATACCCATTAATTGACTTTTATTTTATTTTTTCCATGACAAGGCATTACCCTTCAGGCTGCCCCATGAAATCAACTTGCTGTCTATGCCCTGAAGAAGACTGGGCCACTTGTGTAGCAATGTTGGCCTTTGCACAGTCGACACTCGAGTTGGGGTTTTGTTGTCTACAAATGTGCATTAGAATGTCTTAGTTTTACTTTGGCATAAATGTATTCTGAAAAGTTCGAGCATTACATGCTCTGATGAGGGCGAACTGTAATAGATCCGTGCACACACTCAAGTGCAGCTCAGGGTGAAATACAAACACAGGCTACATCTTCAACTGCGCTTCTTTATTTGGAATTGATTTAGGTGTTTCAGGAGTTACAATGTCCCTTCTCTGTCACTTGGATGGTATGCATGCACAGGTGGTGTCTCTTTGGTTTTTCTTGGGCTTATACGTGCCATTTCTGTGTGCATGACATGCTTTGGTGTGCTATGGTTGAGTGCAGGACTGATTAGCCAGCTATTTAGATGTATTGAAGTTCTTCGAGGAAATGTAATTGCTTCTTGTGTTTATTTGTGTGTGAACAGTGTCCAGGCTACTAAAAGGTATTTGTAATGTTTTCTACTTTTTCCACGTTTATTAAATTAACCATGACTTCATTGTCCGAACATTTGTGTTGAATGATTCCCTTTTCCTGACTCCATTAGGTTTCTGATGTTTCTTTAAAAACTCTTTTTGAAAAACTGTAAATCTAGAGAGCCCTGGTTTTTTGGGCTTTGTAGCGTATTATTAACAGGGACATCACAATGGAAAACAGTTCGTTGTTGCCTACGGCCATGGGCCACATTGTTCTTGCTGTGCACAAGTGAATGCACTGTTCAGAGTAATATGCAGAGATTGTGAAATGATATTATGAATACATAGTGCTAATGTACCGGCATTATACAAAAATGCAAAACTGAATAACCGCTGTCAAAAAATGTGCGGAACACGGGATGACATATCTAAAAGATGTTCTCATTGTGGCTGTCCTCTATTCTCTCCGACTCGCTCCCTGCATGTTCAGCTCAGGCTTTGCATATGGAGAGGTTACTTTATTTGATTTTTGAAATGTTCATATTGCGTTATGATTTCCTGGGGGCGCAAGACTTCTGCGGCCCAACCACTCAATATTCGGGGAATACATTTATGGGAAAGGAAATGGAGCGAGCAGTTGCTGCATTCTTGTAATAAATACACTGCAACAATGTGAGCTAATTATTTCATTTGTCATGCTAATAAATTATGTACTTTTTCGAAAGACAGTAAATATGTAAAGCTAGTCATAAACATTTGTCTTTTCTGTTGCTGAACAATGCAGCACTCGGTGTGTGTTTGCCCAGAGGATTTGCACTGCAACAGAAACATAAATGATGATGCAGGACCCCACCAAAGTGCAAAGAGCCAGGCTGTGCCACTGCAGAGTGAAGGCTCTCCTCTACAAACTCTCTCACTGAAATAGCAGTTTTTAAATGAAGCGCCTCATGCTGGAATGACCTGGTTCTAAGCTCTGGAATAATAGGTTCTATTATTTCCATGTGTTCATCAGTTTCTCGAGCTCGGAAGGATGGAGGGATAAGTTAGTCCGGCCAGTCTTCATACCGAGGACTGCAGGGGGCGCACAGATCATGGAAGTAACGCCGGGCTATTTTACCAGCTCCTTGAACGATGTAATTAAGATTCATCCACTAAAAAGCAGTGTTTGTGTTTCTCAGAGTACTACTACTTTTGGCCAACATATAATGTATGGATTGCATGTTTTGCTACGGGATTTAGGTTGAATTAAATGGCAAAGTCTAAACATGACATGACAAACTATTTCTTATTCTTATTGTTCAGTGTTGGGATTAAGCAAGTGTGTGTGTCTGTGTGTGTGTTGTAAGAAAGGCATGGTATCAAAGTAAGACAGACACACATGATCACAGTTCAAGGGTGTTGATTAAACTGTAAAGTGGGTGAGATACATGTCTAACCTAAACCTAAATCTAAGAAGGGAGCAAGCTACAACCGTTCTAGGCGGACAAGAATTGGAAAAAAGTTGAAACTGTTTTAACAACATCATGTCAACTTTTGCAGTAACATCATAGCAGGATTGTCAAACATTTTGAATGCTTTATGTGCTCATGCAAGTAATGAAGTCAAATGAAAAATGCATGCGATTCTCCTGAAAAGTAGACACAATTGTACTCTACTGATGTTTTGATATGCTAAATTGATTGCATGCTTCCAGAAAGATAAAATCAAATGCTATAATCAATCAAAACATGTTTATTCGCAATGCAATTATTCGATAAAGCAGATAAATACCAAAAATGTGTATATACATCTGAACAAATCGATTACATACAAAATGGATGATCAGCAGCATAAACGGTGTACACTAAATACTAGTACAAAAAAAAGTATCTGGTACATTCAGTAAGGCAATGTGAGATGCTCAAACCCTCCAGGCTTGGAGTAGGCAGGATAGCAAGCCCCATGCTTTCAGTGGGGGTTTCGACAATCAATAAAAATAAAATGCAAGACGACACAGTAAAAATCCAGAACCTCATAGAACCTGTAATAGCGGTCTCTGTCTGATATGGGAGAGTGCCAGACAAAATAACAAAAAAAGCAATTAATTAATCTTCTGTCTTACTAGAAAACTTAATAAAAGTTTGTTTTGTTACAGAACCAGATCTACCCGCCAACAGGGCACCTATTTGTAAGAATTAAAGCACACTGTGGTGATTTTACATCTATCTGAGATTTGGTTACTTGCACTTTGTTACAATAATTAATATACCGGCTCTCTGTGGTATCATGGATGCAATATTTGTAGCATGAGATTGCATCTTTAGAGACTTTGGCCATCAAATGAGTCAAGTTGGTAAAATTTTGTTCTGCATTAATTTTAGAAAACATGAGTGCTTTAACCATGGTATTTCCACCACCGCTTTCTTGTGCACAATGTTGGTCATTGGAAACTGAATTAGTACAGACTTTGGTTTGCCCTTATTCATAACCAGTGTAAAACTGGCCCCAAAATTATCTAATCTTCTGGGTGTACTAATCCCAGTTCCAAATGTGCTGCATAATTGATTTTGGTAGCCCCAAGAACTTTTTTAATAAAAAGATTTTCCAGTGTCAGAAGGTTTTGGGCATTTCCAAATCCCCACATGGAAGCACCATATTTTACATTCGCTTTGGGTTTTTTGGGAATACAATCATGTTTATAGGTTGAATTTTACACATTTTTAACAAACAGGAAATGCCTATAGATTGATTGATTGGTTCATTCTCACACACCTTTTTTCTAGGTGTGCTTTTGCCGATGCAGAGCTCAAAAACGAAAACCCAGATAGTGGAAATCCTGGATCCGTGGTATTAAATAACCATTGCTAATCATGGACATCATTCTTCTTAGCCAGTGAGCAGACCAGAACTGGCGATGTTGTTGTGTTAAATTGCACATCTAGTTTATCTAGTTCTAGTGTCTTTATTTATAAGGAGTTGAAGTGCTCTTAGAGTCTGAGCTATTCATACTGTGTTGTAGGCATATGCTAGTAACAGGAAAGACACTGCCCCAATTTATGGAAAATCTGCCTTACATTTTTTGTAAATGGAGAGCATTAGCAGGGTCAAGTGGCACCCTTGGCGTGCCCATGACTTTATTGGAAACCAGTGTGTACAATTGCCCATGCTTCTGCTCCTTACAAATACCTCATTATTGTTATGAATGGCCGCCTTATTTACATATAGCGAATGGGGGATTAACGGATACAGGTTCAGGCCTGTTCCACAGGCACCAAGCTCACCCTGAACGCCAACTGAATGTTGGAGAGGATATTAGAATCGTCCACCAATTCTTCCAACATATTAAGTAGACATTGAGCAAAGATCTTAAAGCTTGTGTTTAACAAGGATATGCGACTATACAATTTTGTGGAAGCCCTATTTTCTTTTTGAAAAAATTGGAACGATTACTGCTCTTCTCCAAAATTCTGGGACTCTGGTTGTCTTCAAGATGCCATTGAATATAATAGGCAGGACAGGGGCTCAAATGTCAAACCCCGAAAGACATCTGCAGGTATTCCATCGGACAAGTGGAGCGATTATGTGCCTGTATGTTCATGGCATCAATCACTTCTTTTAGGGAAAGAATTAGATATAATGAAACTTTTTGTGTTTACTAAATAGGCACTCTTTATCGAGAGTGGTTCTATGAAACATATTTTGATATATAGGTTATGACGCTTTTGACATGGTTATGAAGTGATCTATTCATTCGTGATCTGGTATCACAGTCTCAAGACCTGTTAATACTCAATTGTAGCGTGGGCCCTTGGCAACAATAGCCCAACATTTTCTAGAATTACTCTCTCTCAAAGATATTTCTCGGTCTTCCCAGGCCAAATTATCCAACTCCAGTTTATATCCTGCAAGGATATTTTCGTAAACTGCTCTGATTGCAATTACTTTGGATTTTTGGACATGAATTTATTTTAGACACCGCCGCAAATCTTTTCTTGCTTGTGAACAATGCTTATCAATCCATCCCCTCTTCTTACTTTTCATGTTACTCAAAGAGTTCAAAGTCATAAAGATTTCTGATATCTTTGGGAGGACCAGAGCATAAGTAGATAAGATAGTGTATAGTATCTTCCTTCATCAGTGTTATGAACTCCGGGAAGATTGGAGCCTGCAATCTTTCGGTGTATCTGTGGTTTACTGAGTGTAGCCCATTTGAGTCTTTTTGTTCTCGTTTTTGATATTTCAAGCTACATCAAGTAGCATAGAGGGTCACCCCCCATCTCAGTCAGCTTCCACTTGACTAATAGTTTTATCGGGTGGTGATCACTTAATAGATCAGGTATTACTGGATTGCTGATAAGCAGAAGTAATCAACTGTGGAATTCCCATGAAGACCCTTGGACGTGAGGGCTCCTGGTTGATCATCTGGAGACCTTCCATTCATTAATTAAAGACCCTAATCCATCAGCCATCTATAAAGTAAGAGGTCCTCATTGCACAAACGGGGATCCAGCATCTCTGGTGCTGGTATATTTAGAGCCATTTCTTTTGAAGTGTCAGTTAGACCCAGAAGAGAATCTGTTGAAGCTGCTATTTTTTATAATAGGACTATATATATATATATATATATATATATATATATATATATATATATATATATATTCAGTAAAAAAACTTTGTTAAAGGGATGTTATGGTTAAGTTGCGCTACTGAAAACCTATGAAATTCAGTGAAAAAAACTTTGTTAAAGGGACGTTATGGTTAAGTTGCGCTACTAAAAACCTATGAAATTCAGTGAAAAAACTTTGTTAAAGGGACGTTATGGTTCCAAATTAAACCGAAAAACCCTTGAAATTTGCCAGTTGTGGTAAGCTAAGCAACCATAACTCGCGCCACCACCGTGCACTGCTAAGACTAACACCCAGGACATCAAGATGACATCACAAATGTCATTGGTGACATCACTGATGACATCACATGTCTGGCTCACTATTTTTTCTTTTGCTGACATATCTAGGCCACATGGTTTTCTTCAGTAACAGTCAGAAACTAAGAATTTTATTTTATTTGTAGACATATCCTTCTAGTAGGTTCTTACAGTAATTCCCTTAGAGTACAGTCACATCATATGAAACATATACATATTGGAAAACACAAGCTTGAAAGACAGCAATCCTTTTTGTGCATAAAGATAATCACTAGACTTATGAGCACTTTCTGATAGTTCTGTTGTTTTTTTTATGGCTGTACTTTCCCTGTATATGGTCATATTTGTATACATTGTACTCACACTACTTTCCTTAGGGTCCAATCACATCAAGTGATACATATACATAGGGTAAATAGCGGCTTTGAAACAGAGCAATCATTTATTTGCATGAAACTAATCAGTTAAGTTATGAATTGTTTCTGCTACTACTTGTGCTTTTTTGCTAACTTCACTTTCCCTGTATATACCCATATTGGTATGTGTTCTTGTGTCTTTGTGTTTTGTCTATAGTAATGCAATTATGTAATACATGGGTTTTATTAGCTACTTATTACATATTTCACAGTGCACAAAAATGTATTAAGAAAACAATTATCATTTCATTATTCAACATATTAACATTACGAATATCATACCTTCATCTTGTACGCTGCACACAATGTTATGTTTCTGTATGAGTAGCTTAGTATACTAGATAGAACCCCATAATAGGATGCTATTTATATCAATGCAATGTTGAATGCACTTATTAGGGTATATTTATTGCAATGATGCTTCACACTTTTTTCGCAACATAATAAGAATCCCTTCTACACATATTTCATGAGAAGTACATACACATGTGATGTCATCAGTGATGTCATCAATGACATTTGTGATGTCATCTTTGATGTCCTGGGTGTTAGTCTTAGCAGTGCACGGTGGTGGCGCGAGTTATGGTTGCTTAGCTTACCATAACTGGCGAATTTCAAGGGTTTTTCGGTTTTACTTGGAACCATAACATCCCTTTAACAACGTTTTTTCACTGAATTTCATAGGTTTTTAGTAGTGCAACTTAACCATAACGTCCCTTTAACAAAGTTTTTTCATTGAATTTAATAGGTTTTTAGTGCACAACTTAACCATAATATCCCTGACTTCATATACATGTAACATAGAACATACTAACCCCCTCGTAGTGATTTTCATGTCCGCGGACTACCGCCATGTCCGCGGACACATCGAAAATCTGAGCGTGGTGAATGTAAATTTAAATAGTGTGCCCCATTTCCCCTTTGAAGTTGGCTCCGAAAAGAGCCATTTTTTTGTTTTTTTTTACAGATGCTTGACAGACACCTGTTATTTTGTATTTTTTTTCTTGTTTTTTTTTCTTACTTTACTCCTAAAATCTTCACATAACCTTCTCCAAAGCAACCCTTACATTCCAAAATAGAAAGGCATTTCCCGTAAAAGATAAAGAAATGCCATCTTCTTTAAAATTAACAGCATTACTGGCATCAATATTCTCATTGTTACAGAAGAATATACCAGCTTTAAGCATGAAGGCACACATGCCTCGGTTGATGACACACCTAGCAATATTTTGCTGAGGACAAAAAACTGAACTATTGTCCCATATTGCCCTAGGTAGTAATCCAGAAAAAAATACTTTTGCATTTGGAAGGATCTTCATTACTGCTTGAACCAAGCGTTTCAAATCAGCCAACAAAGTAGGGGCACTGACGTTGCCCAAATGGAAAGCACCATAGTGCAAAACTACCACATGCGGACTGTTCATCGTGGCCATATCCTCACAAACTTGTACAATTCCCTGTACATTGCAATCAGGCACACTGCTCCACACCACCTCCACTCCTTTCACATCAAAGTTCTTTGCAACATGCCTGCATTCAGCGTACTGCTGTAAACCATGCACAAACGTATCTCCGAGCACCAACACCCTGACTTTCTCCACTTCTGCCATCTTCACCACACACAGTCTCTTTCAACACAAATCCACAACCTCGACATCTGATTGGCTGATCCGTACAGTCTTCTTTCCATGTTGGATTTCCTGGAAAAACCCGGATGTAGCACGCCCTGTCCACGAACAGCCGTGGTGTCCGCGGACGGCGTCCACTTTACTCTCTGTGCCCTTCCCTCATTGCATACAGCTAAGCAATCACACAATACGAATAACGTCCTCAGAACAACCCCATTTTGTGAATTTTCGAACATTTCAGGACAATTATTATTTCATTATTCAACATATTAACATTACAAATATTATACTTTCATCTTGTACTCTGCACACAATGCTATGTTTCTCCATTAGTAGCTCAGTATACTTGATAGAATCCCATAATACAATGCTATTTATATCAATGCATTGTTCAAAGCACTAATAACGGTATGATATTTATTGCAATATCCTTGACACTTTTTTCGCAACATTATAATAAAAATCCCTAGTACACAAATTCCATGAAAAGTACATACACACGTGATGTCATCAGTGATTTCATCAATGACATTTGCGATGTCATCTTTGATGTCCTGGGTGTTAGTCTTAGCAGTGCACGGTGGTGGCGCCAGTTATTTTTCAAAGCTTACCATAACTTGCGATTTTCAGGGGTCTTTCGGCTGTACTTAGAACCATAACGTCCTTTAAACAAACTTTTTTTAATATTACGCAAACAATATACAAACATGGCGTGCAAAAACCAACTTCTACAGATGGCTTTACACAGAATGTTGCAGAGTAAGAATGTATGTTCATTCACAGTGAAGGTCAGCTGCTTCCACAACTTCTACAGATGGCTTTACACAGAATGTTGCAAAGTAAGAATTTATGCTCGTTCACAGTGAAGGTCAGCTGCTTCCATTTTTTTCTCGGGCCCCGGAGAGGCTCACGAAGCGGACTATAAGGTTGTATTGTGTTTTGACCTTGACAGAGATTGTGATGAAAGACTTCTCTTGAAGGAGTAAGAGAACGTAAGAGAAGATAAAGATGGAATTTCTGAAACAAAACCACTTTTATATATTATATCACTATGCGAAAGATCGTATGGCACACGCTGAGTCGTATTTTGGGACTGCACCACTCATAGACAATGGAAATTGCAATTGTACTGCAAGTAACCCTTTAGATTACTTTATACCAAATATAATTACAATAGCGTAGCATTAAAGACCGCTCAAGTTGAACTTGTTCGTTGAAAGTGGCATAATGTTTTCTACCGAAAAAGACAGACGACACAGGGTGGGTTAATAGAAATAATTTAACCGGTCTATAGGCGGTCAAGCGCTCTACTCGCTGTGCCACTTCACTGTAGCCTGACAAGTGGCACAGCGAGTACAGCGCTCGCTTTGACATCCGTGCACAGCTTGCTAACGCAAGTTTGAATCCCGGCAAGGCCAAACTCAGCCTTTCATCATTCCGTGGTCGATAAATGAGTACCACACACCGTGGTTAATAATAAGCACCGCTTAGATACCTCACGGTTCTTAGCGCTATATGAATGGGAAAATATTATTATTTTATTATTAACATACTCTGTTGCACTATCTTCGATAGCAAATAGTTTCACGCCCTAATAAATAAAATGATGATTTTTAATGAAGATCGGCTGGTGAGACTAATTTATGTTTTTTAAAACAGGTATGTGGCTCCATTTTGCCTATGTCACGATTTACAGACTCCAGCGGATGGGGTCTTCAACTGCCAGGTGCAGGTCCAAATATGCAACTTCATGACCCTCACCATTTTATGGGACAATCGCCAAGGACCAATATGCCCTTACGCAGTACTAGCAGCTACAAACAACATACCAACCAATAGGGTGGTCTAATGGCTCGTTGTTGGAGCAACCTTCCGATTATCAGAGCGACCATTTACTGCTTTTATCATAAACCAACAGCCTATCTACCGCAAAGGAACAACGCGTGGCTCCAAATAAACTTTTGCTGATCGACAGCAGAGACAATAGCAAATCGCTGAATATTCACTAAACATTTCATGTGAAATAAATGTACTTTACCAAATGTACAATCCTGCTTTTTGCTTTTAAACCACAGTTTCATATTCCGAATTGTGGCGCACTGAGTTGTAAGCTGATCTAACACCCTCTGTACCGCAAAGGAACATTGCGTGCCTCAACATGAACTTTTGCGGATCAACAACAAAGACAAATGCAAATTGCTGAATATTCTCTAAACATTTGATGTCAAATAAATGTACTTTACAACATTTACAATCTTGCTGTTTGCTTTTAAATCACTGTTTCATATTCCGAATTGTGGCGCGCTGTGTTGTGACATAATGTGTGTTGTCTTCCGGGTTCTGTGTAAAGTCGCATAGTACTGGAGACGACTGGGCGTGTTTGATTACGCACCCTGTAACGCCACGGAGAGAGGCGGAGAATATGAATGCTTTGATAATATCAGGCTTAGGGGCGGGAGATATGATTTAGTGTCGCAAAAGCAAGTCAGCCAGGTAAATAGCGCCAGTCATAGGATTATCACATAATGTCGGCGCACACCAGCCGGATTTATCGTTTCTTTAGTGGACAAAAAGTCGGTTGACGCCCCTAGGAAATTGTACTATTAGCGGACAAAAGGAGTGGTCTTAAAACACTTTCACCCTGACAACGAACAATACAAACAACGTTCTCAGAACACCCCCATTTTGTGTAATTGCAACCATTTCGGGACACTGCGAGTGTTCTTAGAACACATTCAACTAGACAGATTACAATACGGACAGCGTCCTGAGGACACCCCCAGTTTGTGTATTTACGAACAATTAAGTACACCGCGAGTGTTCATAGCTCATTTTTACCTTCCTTGCGAACAAAAATGACACATACTCCGTCCTCTAAACACCCCACCATTTAGTTTATTTACAAAATGTCAGAACAGCCGTGTTCTCCGCGGACAAATCGAACGCAACAAAAACGTCTAGCACATAAAAAAACAAAACATCGAACCTATCTCATACTCCCCCACCCTCCCCAAACACTCTTACACACCAACACACGGCACTAAATACAATTTTCTATCCACGTTTCACTGCGCTGTACACGGTCGACTGCGAATACAAGATGGCGGGCCCCACAGAAAATCTGACGCGCTCCACGCCCCTCGCCTTCCAATCAGCGAACACGTCGCATGTCCGCGGACATGATGCAAGGCCATGGGCCAATCGGGGTGCTGTCCGCGGAGCGAACAGCGAAGTCCGTCCGCGAAGCGAACACAGATATCACTAATTTTTTTGCCTTACATTTTGGTCATTTTTAAAAAAAACTACTGGACAGATTTACACCAAATTTACAAAAGCACGCTTTTGGGACCAGGCCTCCACTCCTGCCGCAAATTTGGTGTAAATCCGTCCAGCGGTTCGGGCTGTAGCCGTGCGCAAAGTTTTTTCCCATTCAGTCTATGGGAAAAAAAAGTTTTGGGACCCCCCCTATAACTTTTCCCCCCCTGGACGAATCCTCACCAAACTGCAAAAAAATTCAGAGTGACCCAACTACTTCTTTTGCAAAGTTTGGTGAGGATCCGTCCAGGGAGAGCGAAGTTATAAGCCGCCCAAAAAGTGCTCTTCCTATGGAAACAGCAACTTAACCATAACTACATGGCCACTACCGTGGCCATGTAATATATATATATATATATTCAAAAGCAATATCGAGTGACTATTGGGAAAACACAGGTTAAATGCTTGGGTGCACGTTATATTAACATGCAAACAGGAGTGTGCCTTAAAATGTTATGACAATTTGAAAGATGTGGCCATGCCCCTGTAATATCTCCCCTGGCTGGGCCTTCGTATTTTCTTTAATTTGGTGACAAAAATAGCCAGCCAAGAGCAATCCATCTAGGGCACAGGTTTCCTGTAAGAGAATAATATCATAAACTTTTTAAGAGGTTTTGAGTTTCAATATTATTGAGTTTCCCGACTGCACCTGCAATGTTCCATGGGAAAAGAGAGAGGACAGAGGACACTAACGGGGAACTCGAGCTAGGGAATCTTGGAATTAGGGCTGAATACCCTGTTGGTTGGTAATTCTGGATCAAAAGGTGTTACCTGTTCTGAGAATTTAGCACTATCCAAAAATAAGAACTTGTGGTATAGTCAATCAATTTCCTCCAATGAGGTTAGGATTTTGTATCTGTTTTCTGTTATTATTACCCCCAAATTTCACCCAGACCCAGTTAAAACCCTGTGATCCCATGCAAAATGATATCTTTTATGATCAGAGTTACCGCTCACATTTTTAATGGGATTAAAAAAGGACAAAGGTACCGCCCATGTCCTAGTATTTGGTAGAAACCATCCTAAAATGGAATGTAGTACATATGCGCCATTTTTTTGCCAGATAATTGTTACCTCTATACAGTCCCAGTAATAGTTTTATCCACCCATTTACCACTCCAAGCCATTAAAATGTGCTGTGGATTAATACTAGAGCCAAATAATCTTGTATTAATCCAGTGATCAGGTTTATTTTGGAGAGAGTTGATTCCCATGTCCTATTCCTAATGGAATATACCCCCATAAGTAATAAGTACCCCACCAAGGGCAAAGCTTCTGGTAGTAAGTTAAGAATGCTATCACCCTTGTGTTGTATAGGTTCAGTAGAGTTTGCACTATAATTATTGTTGTGACATAGGGTTTGGGTGCAAATGTAGGACCAATTCACTTTTCGATAGTTTTCACAGGTGGCCTTCTTATGTTTGCTGAGGGTTACTGGGTAAGTAAACCCTATTGCAAGGGGATGGAAAATTGGGAATCTAAGACAGATTTCTTTTTTGTGAGTTCTCTATCTTTTTTAATCTCTTAAAATGTCATCCGTTATATTTCAAAAGTTAAAGCATGCCTTTAAATTTGTTTTTTCAAAATCCAAAAGTGGTTGTAAATGGTCTTTAATTAAGCAATATGACCTGAGCGGCAGGGCCATTACCGACTCTGGTAATGCCCCAGGGCCCATAGTTATAGGCTGAGCAAAGCAAGAGCCTTAACAAAGGCCCTAGGACATTACCTGAGTCGGTAATGCCCCACTGCGAGGGGCATATTGCTTTTAGTACCCCGGGCTGCACAATCTGTCTGACCTGGGCACTAAAAGCATTTTTTTCTTCCCTTGACTACTATTAGCATTGTGTTTCCCCATATCAATGGTAAGGGAACAGGGAAGCAGTGACTGAGTATTGGCTCATAGGTTAACACCCACAGGCGCCAACCACTCAATTATATATGTATACAGCTGTACAAAGCAAAAGGCCATAGCACCTCTTCAGAGTCTATCCATTTTTAGGGATGACAGTATTCCTCCACAGTTATGAAAATATGCACAATAGCACTAAAATGAAAAGTAAGTATTAGAGTACTTCTTAAAAACGTGGGCATTGATTGGTGTGAAGGTGCAGTTGTCTAAAATCCAGGGACGTCCTTTAGGGGTCGCTAGAGGTTGCAACTGCGACCTCTGAGGTCTTCCTTGCGACCTCTAAAAAAGAAAGCAAAATAAATAAAAAAATAAAAATCTTCTTTTTTATATAATGTAAGCTCCTGGGCTGTGGCCAGCACCATGTGGGTCTTTGCTTCTGGAGTGGCTGGCTTTCTTGTTCAGGCCCTTTAAAAAAATAAGAAAAATAAGAACAGGTGTTCTACAAGTATAACACTTTCAGCACTGACCCTAAATAAGAAAGAATAGGAATACCAAATAATGCCTAATTGCTATATAATAACACATCATTATCATTTGGTCATGGACGTCTGCTTGCATTCACAGTAATTTGGTAATATGGCCCTATACACACTGATCTTAGCGATACATATGGCGATCCATTTTTGTATGAAATGTACATCATATTATAGTGATATCATAACTATATTTTTCGCAGTGTACAATGCTATGTGATGCCACTTCCTGTTTTGTCAACAGGTGAAAGGTTGTGTTCCATCGCTACCCGCGATATTACTTCGGTGTTGGGTCATATGACATCACTTCCTGTGATGCCATCAGTGGGTCAAGGGTCGTGTGATGTCACTTTTGCTACCCCAGGCATTTTGGTGAAATGACGTCCCTGCTAAAATCTATTCAACAACGTCTTCTTCTAGGCACTTTTGTACCCATATGATTCTAGAAGAGCTACTGGCATTTCATCAAGGGTGGCATTCCTGAAGACGCAATCCTTATAGTGATACCGGCTGTTTCCTTAATACGAATTATGAACCACCATGGGCGGGCAAAGCAAATGGGGCGATGGGATGCACAAATAGCACAGAGAACAAACTCAGGCCTCCTTAGGTTGTTTTGCCCTTCATATCCACAGTGCTGACACCCTCCCGTATCCCAGCCCAAACTGGTGGGTCGGGATCCAAATTGGTGGCTGCAGCAGTGAAAGTGCCAAGCTCCCTTTCTCCTCCTTTGATTTTCCTCTTCACATGAACAGGGCCCGAGCCTTCCTTCCCAGCGAGGCAACAAGAGTCAGCAATTGGAATTCACCCATACCACAGACCAAACTATGCTAAATAAGCAGGGTCCAAGATTCAGAACCACAGCTCATTAAGTCAGTGACACTCCGGCTCCTTGGGGAAATAGCAAATTGTCCCGGGAGCAGAACGGGGACGACTGCAGCTCATTAAGGGGCCCAGAGAGAGGGAACGCTCAGCAAGCTACACACAAGAGCCTGCAATGAACCACAGGTGGGCAATATCGCCATGCCCTCTTACTCCTCACTGCACCTGGTGCTGTCTGTACTCCTCCTAATATATTCATTGTAGTTCTTGCCGAGAAGTATTACAGGCGGGCAGCAGCAAGATGCCAGCGAGGGAACAGTGGGACACAGCCCACGACGCTGCCCACTGTTCTCTGGGACTTTTAGCATGGAGCATGATGCATGGAGCGTCTAAACCAGTGGTTTTCAAACTTTTTAGGATTGACCCCCCCCCCCCCTGAGCAAAATGTGGGCAGGCCGAGACCCCCGAAAATGCCAACAGGATAGTAAGTCCAAATGGATTTGAACTGTTGCGCAGCATCACTGCACCCTACTCCCAGTATAGTCCCTGGGCTCCCACACCTGCTCCCATCAGTCCCTGGACTCCCTCATCCCACCCCACCACAGACCCTGGGCTCTCCAAACTCTGCTCCCACCACAATCCCATGGCTCCCGCCCATCCTGCTTCCACCACAGTCCCTGGGCTTACCCACCCTGCTCCCAGCACAGTTCCAGGGCCAGTGGTGGCTGGTGAAGTGGAGGGGCATACATATTTCCATCAGATATGCCATAATGCCGAGCGAAGCGAGGGAGCCCAAACCAATCGAGGGGGGGGGTCTGGATGTTTTCCCCCTGTGAATTATTTTTTTAAATAATGGGTTAAAATGTTGCCTTTAAGAGCATGCTTTAAAAATAAAGGGTAAAAAGCCGAACAGTTTGCAATTGGCGCTTATAGATGACTAGAAAAAAGTTACTATCCTGGTCCCCTTGTCCCCACAGTGCCTAACACAATAAACATGATTATGTGTGTATTCAAGGCGTTGGGTGTCCAAGAGAGAAAGATAGATATCCAGTAAAAAAAGACCATCTTCTTGTTGAACAAAAGTTAGAAACAAAATATATATTGGATGGTTCAAAACACAAATGGTTCTGCAGGGGACTGTTCCACAAGTGTGTGGACACCTGCTGTTCTTCTAGTTAAAGTGATTTGTACCCGATCAACGTTGCCAACACATCTTGGGTTGGCAAAGGGTCTGCAAAAACTCCTCCAGAAGATGCAAATGATGGACCCTGAACTGCTTGGGCTCTGGTAGTTGAAGTCAAATAGGAGGACTCATGGGGATCCCTACAGATGGTCAGCACGCTGTGCTGACACTCTGGTCACTGGGATGCCCCTGTTAGGCCTCCACCTAGAATATCCTCCGTGACACCCAGTGAGGTTGCACAATCACCTACTCCTCTCACTGGGTATACTTTCTGCACTGGACGAGGCTGGCCTGCCTAAACCTCCCAGTCCTTTCTGCTAGGGCCACTTATTCTACTAGCCAGTAATATAGCTCAGTGGGTGGAGTGCTCGTTGATATGATCTGTGTTTGATCTGCAGGTCGCAGGATCAAATCACGGCTAGCTCTACTCAGCCTTTCATCTTTCCGAGGTTGATAAAGTGAGCTCCAAATTCGATTGCATAATTATAAAATAATGTTTGTAAATATGTTCTACGTAAAGAGCTTTGGATAAAAGCAGTGTATAAATAACAAGTTGTTATTAATAACAAGTTAACTTTCTCCCATACCCTGAGAACCATTATCTCCATTTCCTCCTCTAGTTTTATCCCACAGTCCACAAGTGGTATGGGCCTTAAGCCTTCCACCAACCCTGACCTGTCCCACTACTACACCCTCTACTCCCAAGGTTAGGCAAAGGACTTCATGACAGCCTACATAAATGCCATTTAGACACGTGAAAAATGCTGTTGACCAAGCTGCATTTGTAGAATAATGTACCTTCCTGCAACTTCAGTGCAGACATCTTGTAGGACAGCAAAAGCTGAGTGGCAGATGCAAATGCAACACTCTTTCATGAAACGGGGCTTGGTGAGGCGTGCACTGTTCATTACTGTCAAGGTCATTTCACAAAGCCCTGAAAGCTTGCAATTACTGAAGCGACCAGTAACCCTCAGTTATGCACTTCTGTGTGAAATAATTGCACACTTGAAGACCACCAGATCATTATTTTGGTGAGTGTCAATAGTGATCAAATGAAGTAATGTTTGAATTTGTGAATCCTTCATTTCTTGTAGCAGTGAGAAAGCTTGTGGACATTTGCCTTCAGGATGTGGCAATGGAGGGCCATCGCGAGAACTGTCTGTACATTCTCTGGGGCAGATTCTCAAGTTGGCTCAGTGAGCGTGCTAAAGAGCACGAATCACTCCGCCAAATCAGGACGCCCAGGTTCCACCACTATTGTCAAGTGGGCCTGGGCGTCCCCGTAGTGCACGACAGCGCACCATGTCCATTGCGCCTGTTTTTTGATACAACTACAATGGGCGCAATGGAACAAACGCAGCAGCACTTTCAGAAAATAATGACATAATCGTTATTTTACGAAAGTGCTGCCGATAACACGGGTATTTCTGTGCTTTTAAATGACATTCTTTACTCCAGAAACTGTCCAATTCCATGCTGCAGTAATCTGATGGAAGGCGAGATATTTTCCCTCCTTCCAATACAGAACTGCAGCACAGCATGGAATGGGACTTTTGTCTATGCCGTATTTGCGCAGCACATTTTTATTTACACTTTCACACACTTTCAGCTACTGCCCCAGCCATCCCACCCCCCCAAACACTAATGTTTGCCCACCCACCTAGTGACTGGCTTCCTGTGGCACTCCTCCACAATACCGGCACCAAAATGGTACTGTATAATTTAGCACACATTTAAAAGTGGAAGAGTGCCACAAGAATAGCAGTCTAACATGGCAGGTAACGAATGTGGCGGTTGCTAGGTTGGTTTACCACCCATCCTAGCAACCACCACACATATTTCAAAAGTGGCGCATTCATACTGACTTCGGAAGAATGCGCCACCTTCAGAATAGGCTTTAAGTACCGAAAAGATCGTTGATGCTTTTTACTACATTTACAGTACTTAACGCCACTTGAGAATCGCACCCTCTGGGTTTAGTTTTGGACTCACATCTGAGCCATGGTATCATGTGTAGTTTCATACATTTTATTTTAATAGCCGTATGAAGATTCTGTTGTTCATTCGGGGTAGGGCAAGTGCTCTGCTGAGGTTGATGCAATGGTTTAATGTTTAATGATGTAAAGGCAGGCGCTCTGTTACCAGTCTTCAGGGAGGCTCAGTTTCTTAGTTATTTCAGGCAGGTCTGCATTTCTTTTTCAGGTGTGGCAAGTTAATTAGCTCTGAGGATTCTGGTACTTGTATTTTTCGGACCTGATTTTGCTGGCAGGTGACTGGAAACAACTCCCTCCATAGCACAAATCTTCCCCTTGATGGGGGGAGGGGGAAAGCCATGGTTGTGCTAGGGCCACTGGTTGGTTTTCCCCCTCCCCCCATCAAGGGGAAGATTTGTGCTATGGAGGGAGTTGTTTCCAGCCACCTGCAAGAAAAATTAAGTACGAAAAAAAGTACCCGAATCCTTAGAGTCAATTAAATTGCCATACCTGAAAAGGAAATGAAGACACGCCTAAAAAAGCAAAGAAACACAGCCTCCCTGAAGATTGATGGAGTCATGAAAATGTGCGTTTGGAGGAGAAGCTAAAGCTGATTGGCAACAGAGCGCCTGCCTTGTCACCAGTTTTTAAATATTGATGCAATGGTTTGGTTGTAATATGGGAAGGATATTTCTGTGCATGATAGGTGTGTGCCTAGTTTGCTTCTCCAATGCATCCATTTGATGGTTTGGCTTTGCAGTGTGCATTCCCCAGTGTGCATGCCCAATGGGCAATGCAAGGATGGGGGCTTTTAGCTTCCCCAGCCTTGTACGGCACATTGGACATGCAGGCTAGGTGACTGCAAGCCTATGTGTGCCTACAAGGCACTCCTGCACCTCACCGCACGTATAACTCTTCTAGGGTACTGTTTGGGAGACACTCCAGCTCCCCCATGCATGCCCTCAGGAACCAGGAAACTCTCTATGCTTCCTGTTTCCTATTTATGATGTGTGGGAACCCAAGGGCCTCCGTGGAAGACGGCATGGGGACTAGCGCAGCAGGCATGGGGCATGTTTGTTTTTATGTTATCTATGTATGTGTACATGTGAGTGCTTGTAAGTGTGTGTGAGTGAATGAGTGTCTTTTGTATCTGTGCGCAAGTGCATGGAGAAAATAATTGATGTTTAAATGCATGTTAAAGGAGGGAAATTGATGACGGAATGTGTTGTGAATGATTGTGTGTCTGCTCAGGGAAAGGGGTTCAGGGGGAGTGAGGCTGTAACATCTTGTGCCTCACAGTGAGGATGTGGGGGCACGCCAGGACAGATATTGCATGTTTTCATGGCCATCAAGTGTAAAGCAAACATGACTCCTGTTTGAGTTACTCTTGTTGCCCATTTTGTTTTTACGTAGCAAGACTGGCCTGCGTCGGTGGGCCACGATGGATATGTTTTTTACTGTGGCACAGTAAAAAAATATATCCAGACTGGCCCGTCAGCAAAGGCTAGTCTTGCCAAGCTAGTGCGAGACAGAGGGGTGGCTGCAGAGAGCAAAAAAAAAAAAGTATTTGTGTGAGCGTGTATGCAAGGGATTGTGTCTGTAAGTTGGTAGATGATTGAGAGAGTGTAAGTTGTTTTGTGTGTGTGTTTATGTGATTGTATGAATGCTCTACAGGTGCGAGGGTGAATGCAAGTTTCTAAGAGAATGAATGGTGATGCTTGTGTATGAATGTAAGAGTGAACGCTGCATTAATGATTCGCATCTTTAAATGTGAGTGAATGAAAGCTGAATACATTATGAATGTTGTTGCATGTATTTTAATGTACGAATGACTGAAGAATGAATACTGTATAAATGTTGAATGCCGATGCGCATGTTTGAATCTGAGTGAATGAAGAATGAATGCTGTCTGACTGATCAGATTGTTGTGTGTGTGTTCCAGCTGGGCAGCAGACTTCTCATTGGATAGAGCAGGAAGACGAGGTGGATGGTGGGACGGAAGCTGGGAGGACTTTTTCTATTGGTGAGATTAATATTTGTCCAAAGTGGACACACAAAGTTGCTGTGTAGAGTTTGAAAAAATATGCACTGTGGCATGGCATTTTATTTTATGAATAAAAAGGGGGAATTAAGCATATTGAGAGTTATTTCTTGTACTAGCCCACCTTGGTGGGTCCAGTCTTGACATGTTGCTATACTGTGGCATGGCATATTTTACTTAGCATCAAAGGTAAAGGCAGCATAATGAGAGTTCCTACATGGTAATAGCCACCAATGTGGGCCAGTACTTCTTAGGAACTCTCAGTATGCTGCTGTGACCAATTGATTTCTGCTTGTCAGGAGTGAAAGGATGAGTAGAGGATAAACACCCACACATCCATCACACTTCTACAAACTAAGAGCCAACACAATTACAATGGTAAAACGGGCACAGTCAAGAGAAATACCTCCTTTGCCTTGTGTGGTATTGTGGGCTGAAAGAAGGCTATCTGGTTCATTAGCAACCCAAATGCCAAAGTATTACAATCCAAAATAAAGGAATGTCCAAGCAAGGTTCTCTAAACATATGTGCACTTTAATTAAACACACCATGTACATTGATAACTAACTAGAAAAACAGTACACAAAACCCACCACTGGGGTGAAAGGCAAGTAAAAGCAACAATGTTCTTGACAAAGGATATGTCCTTATTAGCAAAACGGGTTCAAAGTGACCTAACCTATCTGTACAGGCAAAAATGTACCAAGGGTGCAGTTAGCCGTCAATAGCACCTTCATTTCGGTTCCTGGTGGTTCTGCAGCGCCAAACCAGAATTCCTGGCACAGAGCAAAGATTGGGAGATAGCAAAAGGCAGTAACGGCAGTTCCTGCTTGTTCAAATGTGTTGAACAGTTCATGAAACATGCTCCAAATAGTTCAACAGTGAAAAACACTAGATTCCTGGCTGTCTTGGCTCTCAGGGTGCTGTGAGTCTCAATGCAAAGACTCAGGGATAGGATGAGTCCTTTTCTCGTACTCCGAAACGCAGGGGAGGCTGGCATACAACTGCAGGGGTCCTTACAAATGATGAGGGCCTTAGTACCGCTCTGGATTGCAGAGAGGCGGTCTTGCTCCAGCAGCAGGTCACTCCTTAGATTGCTGTGTGACCCACTCCAAGGACTCTGGGACAAGATGGGACCTTGTTCTTGGGCTCCCAAACATGAGACAGGCTGGCACACAACTACAGGGGTCCTCAAACATGATGAGGAGCCAGGTATTGCTTTGGATGGAAGATAAGCAGGTCTTCTTCCAGCAACAGATCACCTCCAGTGGTCCCTGTGGATGGGTAGGGGACAGAGCACCCCTCTGCTTGGAACACCTTCCTCCTCCTCACAAATGGAGGACTGTGGGAAGGACTGCTCTCCCAGCAGATTCCAAAAAAATCTTCTCAATCCCTGCTCTTAAAATGAGCAGACTTTGCTCTTCTCACATCACACCCAACGTGCTGTGTGCTACAGGAAATGGCTGGGACAGAAAAGAGAAAGAGAGGTAGAGATAAACAAAATGGCAGAATTCTCCCCAAACTGTAAAGACCCCTCATTGGCTACACTAATGCTGCCCCTTCCATTCTTAATCGAAACAAAGGCCTTTTAAATGCAGCCCTCTGGCCTGAGGTCTTGCTCTTTGTGAATGGATGTGCCCTTCCTAGGCCAGCGTCCCTTGGAGTAGCGGTGTTACCTGCCCTTACAAATGAACAAGAGAGGCAATCCCACCAGGCTACATTCCTGCCAGCAAGGCAGGGTCTAGCCTGTCGGGGGGGGGAGGAGGGGGGAAGGATACATAGAGCCCTTGCACATATGAACTGGGCCCACAGGGCTGACACATGTGCAATAGCAATGTAACCTGGCTTGGATAAATCTGAGAGATGCAGGCCACCATAACCTAACGCAGGTATGCTTTATTTGTACAGTTTAGCTTGCCACCAGGACAGGATCTTCAGAGCTATACAGTTCTTCATACATGGTTTCATATTTTAAATGCGGCCCCTGATCATTCAATGTCAAGAGCCACCTGTGACCTCTGAACCTGCTCTGTGCCTCTCTTAGAGCAGGTGCTGCGAACCAGGATTCCAATGCAGAAGGCACAAGTATACACTGTGCATTTGGCATGGAGATTATGAGAGCAGAATCTGATTAGCAGATTACCCTTTCAGAAATGGAATTACCGACATCAATGTATCATTTAATAAAAATCAGAAAAGCCAAGGCTTTCACACCCTTGCCAAATTGCAATTCATGACAGCTGCCTTCACCATTGGCTGGTCCAGTCTGGACATATTGCTCTACTGTGGCATGGTACTTTTTTTTACTGAGCTTCAAATGTGAAGGTAGCATCTATACACTCTGCTCTCTAGCTCTAGTCTTCTTGCAATTCAGTCTTCGATGTTGGTTCACTATCTTCATCTAAATCCATCTAAGGCTGAAGTTCATTTCTTTCCTGCCACAACTCTCCCTCCTCCTTGGCTGCCACCTTCTATTTCCTGTCCCCCTTCTCTCTTCCCATTTCTCTTTCTGTCCGCAATCTTGAAGTCATTCTTGACTCATTTTCTCCCCATATTTCGTCTCTCTCCTGCTCTTGTCGGTTTGAGCAGCTCAGGCTAGACTAATCCTTTCGTTTTCTGCTACAAAAATGCATGTTTCCTCTCGCATCTTTTCCTGACTGTTCTACTGTTCCTCTCTTCTATTCAGTCATCCTGTGACTCATCTCTGCCCTCACTGTTTATAATTCAGCTATATGTCTTCATTGCTCCTTATTCCGTGATTTTATCACCCCTGCTCTTGCCTCTCTTCAATGACTCCAATTTGAGTCACAGCTGTTTAATTTTCGGTCGAGTTTTCAAATGTTTTCACGGTCCTGGCCCACCCTATCTTTGCACCATTATTTATTTTGATGTCCCATCACATCCTCTTCGCTCTCAGTCCCATTTTCTTTTTATTGTTCGTCGTCCTCTTGTGCTAATTCCAGTTTCCGTTCTTCTTGCCTGTTGGCCCCGAAGCACTCCAATGCGCTTCCTCTTTCTTTTCGATCTTTATTTTCTCTTTGTGTTTTCCACTCTCATCTTAAGACTCCTCTCCTGACTGGTTAAACTGTGCTTTTCAATTTTGTTTTACATATTTTGTTACCATTTTATCTTTTGCACAGCGCTTTGGCGCATAGTGCTATATAAATGAAAATCAAATCAAATCAAATTCAGTGTTCCTTCTCGGTACTGGCCCACATTGGTGGATCCAGCCGGCACATGTTTCTATATTGTGCCAGGGCATTTTCTCTAGGGCGTCATGTGTGATGGCAGCATAATGAGAGTTCCTAGATAGTAATAGCCCACATTGTATTTTAGTACCACGGAGGAATTCTCCTTATGCTGCCTTCACCTTTGGTGAGTTGATTCTGGACATATTTCTTTACTGAGATCGGACATTTTTTAATGGGCATGAAGTGTGAAAAGAGCATGACGAGTGTTTCTACTCTGTACTGGCCTACGTTGATGGGTCCAGTTTGCACATGTTTCTTTACTGTTGCATGGCATTTATTACTGGGCATCAAGGGTGAAGGCAGCATAATGATTGTTCCTTTGTGGTACTTGCCCACATTGCTGGGTATAGTCTATAAAAAGCTTTACACTGGCATAGCAATATTTACTGGGCATCAAGGGTGAAGACAGCATGATGAGTGTTCCTATGTGATATTGGCTCACATTGGTGGGTTCAGTGTAGGATGAAGCATGGGCATATTTTCTTACAGTGTCATTGCATTTGGTACTGGTAAAGCCAAGAGGAGTATATTCCTATATGCTAATATTGGCATATATTGTTGTAGCCCTCATGGACATGTATAGGCACCGAAAACACAAACATACTTTTATACTCGTATATATTGTGTGTAAAGGCATCATAAAAATTAGATGGAAAGTACTCTTGTGCAATGTTGATGAGTTTGCATCTATTGGGTTTTTTCATGTGTTACCCTTCAAAACCCATTTCAAACTGGTTTCCTGTTAAGGCAGAAGAAGCTCTTGAGCACTTAGTCACCCATCCTTTTCACGCCAGAGTCGATGCCCTGCTCAGTTTGACCTCTCTCTATCTACTACTTCTAACCACATCATCCCCACAGCATTTGCCTGCTACCCAATGTTGCGTTAACACCGAATCTGGCCCGCCAGATCGGGTGTTAAGGCCATTAGCACCCCAGGATACCAAAGCGGCAACCCAGGGTGCTAAAAAAGGATTTTCCTTCCTACAATGGTGGTATTGTACGAGGGAAAATCCTTTACAAACATGGCCCCTCTTCCCTTTCCATGGCAGCCGTTCTAAGCAGAGAGGAAGCTGTGGCAGCAAGTGCCACAGCAGCAGCAATAAGGTAAATTGGAGACAGGGGGGGATTAAAAATAAAAAAAGGGGATCGGGGGTGCGGCAGGGGTTTGGTGGAGGATGGGGGTAGTGGGAGCTGGCCGTCAGTCGGCTTGGAACGCTGGCCTCCATCAATGGTTCAAGCTCGCGTTCCTAGCCGCCTGATTGTATGACACTCCCCGTCCGGGTGCCAATGCGTGTTAATGTTTTTCTAAGGCACCTAACTTTAAGACTGCCCAACATTTTAATTCATACTCTTCGTGTCTCTGTTTGAAAAACCTGCCCCGATATACATACAATGGCAAATGTGTTAAAAGATTAATATCAGTTGACTAAGAATTGGCTCATATTCCAATGCTGTGAAAACCTCAAACGCTTCAGCACCTCAGATTTTTAAAGAAGCTTGTTATGTTTTTGAAACTGTGAGATATAAAATACCCAGATAACTGGTTACAACACTTTCAATCTCTGGGGTTACCCAAGAGCCTGCAGGGGAAAGGTCACTAAAGATTAAATATATAGATTGTTTTGACTCATTGTAATGTAGAATGATTACACTGTGTTTAGATTTTGTAATGATGATTGTAGGAGGCACTTAGAGATACTAATGTGGGGTGCAGGAGTCACCCAGAGATCAGGAGAGTGGAGCCAGTTGTCCAAGGGAGGTTGTAGATTGGAGGGTAAACATCTCGAGAGACTGAAAGGGGTATCCCAGGTGGGAGGGACAGAGATGCACAGGAATTCGGAAATTAAAACCTGAGTTACTAGAAAAGCTGGAGAACAGAAGAGCAGCAAGCCAAGCTTGGACCTCTCCGCTAGGCCAGGTGATTCATTGCGTAGAGAGGACTGATATAGACTTTGTTGTTGCGATTGGTTGATCATGTGATACGAGATCCTGGAAAGCATGCACCTAGTAATTTTGGATTGTTCCAAGGAAAGCAACTGGAGGAATAGCCTAATTTCTTTTAATCAAATGGATAATTCCCAAAAGTCTATTTAGTTATTAAAATCGGCAACATTTTTATGACTGTCTAGTAGTTTGCAACTTGACATTGTTGCCCCCTGGTAAACGTTCAGCCTGCCTTGTTTATTCAGTAAAACTGTCATTTGTGTCTTGATCTCATTTCTGATCACAGCTACTAAAGTTTCAAAGGGTTGAGTGGGCAATCACCCAGATGTTAATGTCTTTACCAGCCATGATTTTAGAGGGAGATCATAGATTACAAAATGAAAGTTTGTAAAATGACAGTGAGAATTCAATGAAGATTAGACTAAATAGAACATGTGAAAAAAGCCACAGAAACTCCACAAAAGGGTGAAGATGTTTCCAGGAGTGTAAAAGGTGCCAACAGTGAGTTTCTCAAATGTAATGTAGTTGGTGGGCAATGGTGGTAGCGCCAAAAAAGAGTTATATGAACAAGAAACATATTGGCAAATTTAAGTTATGAAAGAAACATTGTGACAGGTGAGCTGGAGAGATAAATGTAATTTATTGAAATCCTAGTTAACTATAGCAGCAAAAAACAAAAAAACACGAAATTATATTTTCTAATTTACAGGGACAGCAATGCAAATTATAAGGTATCCTGTGATTTCGAACTAGAGAAACATTTTTAAAATGTTTATTAAATCAAACATGGAAGACAGGCATCGAAGCAAGCCAACGCAGAGCCACACAGGTTCGAATCCTGGTTCCATGCTTAGAGATGAGTCTCTGCTATTAAGTGTGTTATAAAAAGATTAATGAATTAATTAAACATTGATTTTCTCATTAATCTCTTCCAGGCATGACAAATTAACTTGCACCCACAGTGCATGTTTGCAGGGCTCCCCTGTGGCTGTATTTGTATCCTCCTTACCCCACTCATGTAGTACTGAGATCCTGGTTCTGAACTTCTATGTAGACCTTCTAATTGTTATTGTGCCCCATTGGCACATTTTTTAGACTTACTACATAATGTCTTTCAAATTGTAAAGCACCTTGAAACTGAATTACTGCCTTCATGCTCTTTCTATGTGCAGTGTTTCGGTTAAAATAATTTCGAATCTCAACAATAAAATGTAGATGCAAATAAGTGTCTCACCAGCATTATAGCATGTATTATAATTTCATTATCAGAATTTGGATATACAGATTAACAAACAAATACCAAAATAAACTGAACTGTTGAAAATTTAGCAGAATGTAAATTGGTATTTATATTAGGCCAACTAAAATGTTTATTAGCCACGGTATAGGCGCAATCAACATTTTTGAGAGAATAACACATTTATTTATTTTATTTATTTGTATTTTTAAAGTGCTCACACAGCCTACGGGCATCGGGCACTGTTAGGTGAATTGTTTGTTTTGTAGTTGCGTAATTGTTTTTTTTGTCTTAGTTGTGTATTTATATCGCGCTTAAATACCCAGAGGTTTTTAAGCACTGACCCGGGGATCGAACCTGTGTTACATCGTGTTCTCTTGCTTCCAAGGCGAGCACGTTGCCGCTGAGCTATCCTCTCGGGATAGTTTAGTGGCATCAGGATTGCATTTCATCTTGTCGTAGTCTAATTTTCATCATTGGTTGGGATGTGTAGATTTCAGGCTGAACAGTGGGGATCATCATAGAGGAGCGCTAATTATTGTTACTTGTACCATGCCAAGTTACAGGATTCCACACATATTTATACAACAAACATTGAAAAGCTTTGACAGTTAAAGAGGATTTCTTGAATTAGAGCTGTAATGTGAACACAGTGCCAATGAATACAATTTATGTATTTAATTTGTGTGTTGTGAATTGGAGAGTAGTGATTCTATAGAGCCATTAGAGCCATATGATAGAATGCGCAGTAGTGCAGTTGGCTCTGCTGAGAATGTTTGGAAGGATATTTGAAGAAAGGGCCTGAGCAAAGCATGAACGATGACTCAAGGGTCCTTCCTTTTAACGTAACTCGATCAAGACAATTGTTTTGTACCATGTAGAAATCAAGACCCGGATCAGGTGGTTAGTTGCTGAAATTGTGCTTTATTCTTGTAACTTAACCAAATGAAATTATAGTCAATTTTTTAGTTGCTGAGAGTTACTTCACTTCTCTGGCCGCTTTCCAGGAATATAACCTTCCTTCGTAAGCCTCCTGGGTGTCCGGATAGGCCCACCAGTCGTTCCTTCGCTCTTCGCCCTCTCCGTATGACTAGAAAAGGAAACAACAACGTGTTGATCAGTTCCCAGTCTTTTATGTGTTGTGAGTGACTTGTTTCACCTCCAATAGGAACCTTCCCCGTCTATCTGGCTTTATATTGGCTGATCCTGCCACATCCCGCCTCCTTTAAAGGCTGCCGTCTGGGTCCGTGTTTCCTGATTCTCCCACCTGCCAGGGGAGTCCCGTCCACCTTCGGGTCTGTGCCCCGAGGCCCCTCCCCCTCTGGAAGACCTCGGCATCCCTCCTTCTTCCTCCATTGGGGTCCACGCTCGCCCGCTCCTGCCGAGCGAACTGCACCTGCAGAGCGGCCCGCCTCGCCTAGCAAGCCGTCTCTCTCTTCTTGTTTGTTCCGGCAGTGAGAGGAACTCGTCGGGGTGCGCGTGTCTCTGATGCGCGGCTGGCCGCGGTTCCCGCATCCTCACCGTCTTCAGCCCTGACTCCGGGTCACCTCCCGCGACAGCCGCCACGGCGAACCAAGGTAAGGGTTGGCAGAATGAAGGGTAGCTTCCTCCTCGTGGTCCACTACCACGATGCCAGGTTCTCCCATTTCGCCTCGCCTGACGGGACCCACCTCACATACCGATGGAGTTGTGTTCAAAATTCAGGTTTGGGAGAATGACCAGTGGACTTTTTCTCTACTTCTCAATTAATACTCTGATCGGTTAAAATAAAAGCTTCCCAAACTGTTCGGAATATTGTTCTCACACCATTGCCCCGTCATCTAAAAAGTGGGAGGGTTAGTCACCTACATTCGCTTTAGCATGCACACAGTGACTTGCAGCTGTGAATTCAGAGTATGGTATAAAATGCATGTCCAAATTGCAATTTGTCTTTCCTAACATGGCCGCCTATTTGGAGCAGTGTCTAACCAATGTATGTCAGCTGTTGCACACTTTGACACAGGCAAGTGTGAAAGCAGATTTATAGGGCATGTGTTGCTCAGAATCCAGGCTACCCTCGGCCTCCTCTTCTCCTTCCCTCATCTCTGACTGTCTTTCTGCTATCCAGGAATGGTGTGCCGCCAACGACCTCTGCCTTAATGCCAGTAAGACTGAGATTCTACTCATCGGCACTCCCACTCCCTCCTTCCCTGCTGCTCTCTGGCCGGCCTCTCTGGGCCCTCTTCCTACTCCTACCTGCAAGGCAAAAAACCTTGGGGTCATCTTCGACTCCACACTCTCCTTCTCTCCTCACATATCCGACGTATCTAAGAAGTCACACTACCAGCTACACCTCCTCAGAGGTATCCTTCCTTTCCTCTCCTTCCCCCAGAAGCTCACTGTCTCTAGAGCCCTGGTTCTCTCTAAGCTGGACTACTGTAACAGCCTCTATCTTAATCTGCCCGCCTCTACTCGCCGCCCTTTGCAACTCATCCAGAACAGGACTGCAAGACTTGTCCTTGGCCTCAAGCCCAGGGACCGTATCTCTCCAGGACTGAAATCACTACACTGGCTCCCAGTGACTGCGAGGATCAAGTTCAAAACCCTCTGCATTGTCCACAAGGCCGTCTGGGGCCTTGGGCCAAAATACCTTCAACTCTCTCTTCCTAAATATCTTCCTTCTCGAGCTCTTCGCTCATCCGCCTCCAACTCCCTCAGGGTCAGCCGCTTCTCCAAACAACGAGTTGGGGGCAGATCTCTTTCCACTGCAGGGGCCTCCCTCTGGAACAGCCTTCCTACCTCCCTGAAACTTGAGGAGAACCACCTCCGGTTCCGGAAGCACCTCAAAACCTTCCTCTTTGCCTCCGCTTTCTCTCCCCCTCTCCCCTGCTAATACAACTGAAACTGCACTGAATCTGCAACTGGGCCATTCACCGTTCTCGGCCCAGCCACTCTCCCCTGCACTGCCTCCACGGCAACCCCTGCACTACGGGACTGTGTCTGTATCCATACAGCCCCCCTTCCCAGCACTTGTCTGCACTTACCTCGCACTTGCCACCAGCTGGCCCTTGTTATTTATCCTGTATGCTGTATGCTTATAACCCTGTACTGCACTTTCCCCTCTCCCTTTCCCCCATGCACTTTTCCCTTCCCCTCTACCCTTGCACTTGCGCGATCTGAATGACACCTGGCCTAGTAAGATCGTTGTCTGTCTCCCCTTGTTCCCCTGCCTCGTCGCACCTTGAAACACTTGTGTATAGGCGCGTTACAAATGCCTTATCATATCATATCATATCATATCATAATCTCGATTCAGGTGATACCCAACGTCTTGTTGCAGGAGTCCTTCCAAATGAAAAATATAAATAAGAGGGTTCATTACTACCTGCCACAATATTTTGTGAAATATATGCACTTTACGAACAATCACACTTTCTCTTTTCACAACACTAACTGAACGACAAAGAAAATGAGCTCCCGGCGGGGTGGGTGTGCCAATGAGGAGTCTCAGAACGGGGTCTTTAACACACAGGAGGCCACCATCTTCCCTTGCCGGGAATCAGGTAAGTGTGCCCCCTGCATCACTTGCCCCTTCCCCAGTCCCCTTTTCAACACCTCCAATACCCTTCCACCTCCACAAGTGTTTCTGGCACACCCCTGATCCAGCAATGGCCACCATAGAAAGGGAGAAGGGACTACATGTAGTTTTCTTCTCCATTCATGGTGGCCATCTTAATTTGTAGTTTTTATCTTGAGCTGAGAAACGTCAAACACATAATTTCTCAACTTGAGATAAAACACTATTACTACACTGGTACAACTTGCTGCAGTACTAATAGCAACAAAATCCTCACAGGTGGGCATTACCGCTTCACTCAGGCTTGTAACTGATGCCCCGGGGCATTGCCTGACCGGTAATGCCCCCCTGCTCAGGTTATATTGCCTTAATTCAAGTGGCATTGAGTTCAATAGATCTTTCTGATGGTAATCATGCCACAGCACAGATAATGTAAGTCGCACACCCACAAGCAGTTTCACATGAGACTTCATGCAAATCTTGCCCTCTCTAAAGAAGGCCATACAATGGGTGTTTTTTTCTCCAAATTCACATTGAACATTGTGCCAGGGGCGTTTCTATCACACAGCATAATGTGCTGCATCTGGATCCTTGAGCCAGACTCGCATATGCCAATGACAAAGCTGATCATCCCCCTGATTAATGAGCCAAGAACAAAACCATCCCAGTCTGTTCTGCTTATATAGCAACTTCTTTTTTCACTTAAAAAGTGAAACTTTTAAACTTTAGCCTCTCTAATTGACCAAGGAGAATAACGGAAGGTACACCATTCTGTGGAAACGCAATGTTTTCTTCGGCAGACTTTGTTATATTCTTTCATTGCCCTGCAAGAGGTTTGTATGCTCTGAACCATTACTATCAAGAGCTGTTTGTTACCTTGAGTATCCACAACAGAATGCATTGCTTGCATACATATCCTCTAAGCAGCCAAAGTAACACAAAAAGTATGCCCATGGCTCAAAATATCAGAATGGGTTTAGTACCTAAGCAAGATCATCTGACAGTATCCATACACATTAAGGTACACCCAGAAGCCTACGTAAATACTGGGGAATAAGGGATATTTTTTTCAAATCAACTAAAATGCCCAAGACATAAACTAATTTGTGCATTGGGTAGCTGTGCATGGTCTGTTTTTGTAATCTAAACAATTTTGTATAAAAAGTGGGATTTGTGATTAACAAAAGTAAATAACATTTGAACCAGTGATTCCTAATTCTGCATCTATCTCTGTCTTCCATCTTCAACCAATGGAGAATAGTCTATGATGAAGTGCATTCTCGCTGTATTTCCGTTTCGTGGATTGAGTTCACGTAATGGCACCTCCAAGTGTGTATGTGAAGATACAGCAACTCTACGTGCTGTGGTCACAGGGCATGCCCTGCAGGCAATGCTCTTGATAATATTTGGAAATGGGAGTATTTTACTCCCTATTTTTTAAAGTTGGGAGTAAAATGATTTTTTTAGGGAGTAAAAATGTAAGTCCAATTCCCAATAAGAGTATTTTATAAGCAAGTAAAAATATTCTAACTGAAAAACAGAAATGTTTTTGTAATATTTTTTTGCACCTAGTTATTCATGCACGTTCAAAGATACATGTTTATTTCATCCAACCATGCAGTTAAAATAGTTTCTTCCTGCGGTAATATGTGCCCTACCGGTCCAAACATATCCTTGGAGCTGTGAGGGTGAAAGCAGGGGCACAGGATTCTACATGTCTTTTTCCTATTTTTTCTTGGGAGTATTTTTACTCCCTATTTTTTATTTTTTGGGAGCATGGGGAGTAAAATTGGCTGATACACTCCTTATCTGTAGGTCTGCCTTTAGATAACACTTTCAGCAGCACTCTTTGTTTGCTAATCAACACTCTGTTCCCTTGCCTCGTCGCTCCTTGAAACACTTGTGTACAGGTGCATTATAAATGCCATATCATACCTTATCCTATATATTTATTACAGAATAGAAAAAAATAATATTTATATAAAATCACAGATCACGCCACCTCACTTCGTGGTCCAACTGCTTTTCTTTACTAATAAAATATTTCTTCGCACAAATTGAGAACACTAGTCGGTTCAGGATATTCTTTAGCTCCACAACATGTACAGTCAAAACACTTTGCCCGCGGTTCATTTTTAATAGCATGTAGCACTGTGAGAAATGAGAAGATCATAGCTAGGCACTCAGCTTTATGTGAAGTTTAATTTAAATAATATGCAACACTATTATATTGGCAAAATACAATTTCACACATGCAGCGCTCTGTCTTTTTAATCTCCCTTCACACTTGGAAATGCTAGCAGTTTTGTTTAACTTAATCACATGTTAAAAGTTTTGACTTGTGGTGAACTCTTAGCAATGCTGGCAGTCTTATAGCACAACAAACGTTTCAGAACAAACACATTTTAATCATATTTGAAACCCTTTTTCTTTCATCACTATGCAAGGCAAAATCTCTCTTCTCTCTGGAGCCATTTCTCACTTTCAGTAGAAAGTGTACTTTTAAATCAATGACTCCACTCTGTTTAACTTTGGGAAGAAATTGTTCTGTCCGAGCACACCAAAAAACATGCATTCAGTTGATCATTTGGAACCCCTTTGCTTTAAGGAAGGGTTCAGGAGAATGGGGAGCAGTAGGGCATTTCGTTTTTAATGCACCCTGCCCTTTAGGGAATTTTGGGGTAGGGGTAGCAAAATATAGATGGGAGTACTCAATTACCTTACAAGCTATATTATTATCCACACTTGTAGTGATGTTAATTTCGAATTTCAACAAAATCCTCACAGGTGGGCATTACCGCTTCACTCAGGCTTGTAACTGATGCCCCGGGGCATTGCCTGACCGGTAATGCCCCCCTGCTCAGGTTATATTGCCTTAATTCAAGTGGCATTGAGTTCAATAGATCTTTCTGATGGTAATCATGCCACAGCACAGATAATGTAAGTCGCACACCCACAAGCAGTTTCACATGAGACTTCCATGCAAATCTTGCCCTCTCTAAAGAAGGCCATACAATGGGTGTTTTTTTCTCCAAATTCACATTGAACATTGTGCCAGGGGCTTTTCTATCACACAGCATAATGTGCTGCATCTGGATCCTTGAGCCAGACTCGCATATGCCAATGACAAAGCTGATCATCCCCCTGATTAATGAGCCAAGAACAAAACCATCCCAGTCTGTTCTGCTTATATAGCAACTTCTTTTTTCACTTAAAAAGTGAAACTTTTAAACTTTAGCCTCTCTAATTGACCAAGGAGAATAACGGAAGGTACACCATTCCGTGGAAACGCAATGTTTTCTTCGGCAGACTTTGTTATATTCTTTCATTGCCCTGCAAGAGGTTTGTATGCTCTGAACCATTACTATCAAGAGCTGTTTGTTACCTTGAGTATCCACAACAGAATGCATTGCTTGCATACATATCCTCTAAGCAGCCAAAGTAACACAAAAAGTATGCCCATGGCTCAAAATATCAGAATGGGTTTAGTGCCTAAGCAAGATCATCTGACAGTATCCATACACATTAAGGTACACCCAGAAGGCTACGTAAATACTGGGGAATAAGGGATATTTTTTTCAAATTAACTAAAATGCCCAAGACATAAACTAATTTGTGCATTGGGTAGCTGTGCATGGTCTGTTTTTGTAATCTAAACAATTTTGTATAAAAAGTGGGATTTGTGATTAACAAAAGTAAATAACATTTGAACCAGTGATTCCTAATTCTGCATCTATCTCTGTCTTCCATCTTCAACCAATGGAGAATAGTCTATGATGAAGTGCATTCTCGCTGTATTTCCGTTTTGTGGATTGAGTTCACGTAATGGCACCTCCAAGTGTGTATGTGAAGATACAGCAACTCTACGTGCTGTGGTCACAGGGCATGCCCTGCAGACAATGCTCTTGATAATATTTGGAAATGGGAGTATTTTACTCCCTATTTTTTAAAGTTGGGAGTAAAATGATTTTTTTAGGGAGTAAAAATGTAAGTCCAATTCCCAATAAGAGTATTTTATAAGCAAGTAAAAATATTCTAACTGAAAAACAGAAATGTTTTTGTAATATTTTTTTGCACCTAGTTATTCATGCACGTTCAAAGATACATGTTTATTTCATCCAACCATGCAGTTAAAATAGTTTCTTCCTGCGGTAATATGTGCCCTACCGGTCCAAACATATCCTTGGAGCTGTGAGGGTGAAAGCAGGGGCACAGGATTCTACATGTCTTTTTCCTATTTTTTCTTGGGAGTATTTTTACTCCCTATTTTTTATTTTTTGGGAGCATGGGGAGTAAAATTGGCTGATACACTCCTTATCTGTAGGTCTGCCTTTAGATAACACTTTCAGCAGCACTCTTTGTTTGCTAATCAACACTCTGTTCCCTCGCCTCGTCGCTCCTTGAAACACTTGTGTACAGGTGCATTATAAATGCCATGTCATACCTTATCCTATATATTTATTACAGAATAGAAAAAAATAATATTTATATAAAATCACAGATCACGCCACCTCACTTCGTGGTCCAACTGCTTTTCTTTACTAATAAAACATTTCTTCGCACAAATTGAGAACACTAGTCGGTTCAGGATATTCTTTAGCTCCACAACATGTACAGTCAAAACACTTTGCCCGCGGTTCATTTTTAATAGCATGTAGCACTGTGAGAAATGAGAAGATCATAGCTAGGCACTCAGCTTTATGTGAAGTTTAATTTAAATAATATGCAACACTATTATATTGGCAAAATACAATTTCACACATGCAGCGCTCTGTCTTTTTAATCTCCCTTCACACTTGGAAATGCTAGCAGTTTTGTTTAACTTAATCACATGTTAAAAGTTTTGACTTGTGGTGAACTCTTAGCAATGCTGGCAGTCTTATAGCACAACAAACGTTTCAGAACAAACACATTTTAATCATATTTGAAACCCTTTTTCTTTCATCACTATGCAAGGCAAAATCTCTCTTCTCTCTGGAGCCATTTCTCACTTTCAGTAGAAAGTGTACTTTTAAATCAATGACTCCACTCTGTTTAACTTTGGGAAGAAATTGTTCTGTCCGAGCACACCAAAAAACATGCATTCAGTTGATCATTTGGAACCCCTTTGCTTTAAGGAAGGGTTCAGGAGAATGGGGAGCAGTAGGGCATTTCGTTTTTAATGCACCCTGCCCTTTAGGGAATTTTGGGGTAGGGGTAGCAAAATATAGATGGGAGTACTCAATTACCTTACAAGCTATATTATTATCCACACTTGTAGTGATGTTAATTTCGAATTTCAACAAAATCATCCCGTGTAATTTGGCTATGTGGGAATTAGTTAAATTATTGTTTAATAAAATGCTAAGGATTTACTTTAACTGGTCCACCCAATCAATAAATAGAAAATTACATTACACAAATCCCCACAAGTCTTTGGTTGGTTGGACAAGTTAACGTACATAAATATCTCTGGGATTGCGCTCAGGATAAAGGACTTCAAGGCACAGGTCATCATTCAGTTGCAGGACAGGGACCATCAGAATCCAACATCAGTCATTGATATTCTACAGGCTAAATCCCTCTATTCTGGCTCTCCTTGGTCATATATCCCAGCCTCTGCCCCCTCTCCTGATTTCCTCCAGCAATCTCATCAGCAGTTCCAACCCAGGAAATTTCAGGCAGTCTTCCGATTTCCATTGTGTGTCCACCACTCCCACACAAATGTCTAAATGATGACATGCCAGCTCCTTGGTCATTAGTTTTGATTGGACAACTATTTTCCAACCCCTTATTTAAGGTCAAACCTCTTTTCTTTGATTGGCTCCTTCAGTTTACCAAACTCAAATTTGGGAGGGACAAGTCCTCCAATTTAAAATGTACGTTTCTACACATTTCAAGTTTGCATTTAAAATTACAATGTGACAATGTTTTGTAATTTACAGGTAAGCATAATATATATGACTAAAACAGCCTGCCCATGCCAGACCTAATGAAACATGTCTCGTCTCAGCACGATGTTGCAGGTTCGAATGCTAGATTGTTGTGAATTCTGCAAAAACTATGAAAAAAAGGTCATATCAAAAAATTGTACACATAGTTCTTTACTTCCATAAGCTACTATATTCCAAAATGTCTGCTTTGTGATATTTTCTGGGAAGTTTGATGAATCCAGTGGAGTCATCGCAGACTCCCCGGCGATGAACTTGTACCAATGTTGCCAGGGGGCTGAAGCCACTACCTGATCGGGACCCTGGGGGTGGCTTTATGAGGGAGGATCATATGGGAGGAGACACCTACCGGCGAGATGTCATGACTTCACTGGATGAAAAGTGGTATTTCCCCCCTCTCCCATGTGGAACACCCCACTAATGCCCAAGACCCTATTCCATGAAGTTAACCCTCTTCTTCATATTTTTTGGGCCAAACACACAACCATAACATCAACTTACACTGCTTTTCCTTTTAAAGTTCCTTTAGGTAAACCTAGTCAAAAGAAATATTCAAATGCTATAACAGCATCTATGAACTTCAACTCGCAGAATTCCCAAAGTACTGAGACAAAGAGGATGCAGGAGTTTGATTGGTGTACCAAAAACTTGAGCAACGATGTGCAGTCTAGTTATTTTTCCAAAGCACCTGTGCGTGGTACATTTAAACCTGGGGAGATACTACTCAGAGAAGCAGTGCAGGAGAAGACATTGGCTCCTATTAAAGAGCTCACAAACGTGACGATCACATACCGGTGTGGCTGAGCAGAAGAGCTCGCCAAGGGAGGGAAGTGAGTCAGCAACTTAAGTGCTGTGGAGATGCTGGGAGCCAAGAGGTCCTGGTGCTCTGCGAGTTGATAAGCTGATGTTCTCCATTTCGGATCCTGAAAGGAAGCAGACATGCAATCACAGAGCCTCATGAGAGGCCGGAAGAACATCTACAACCATGAGATTGGAAAGTGGGTGAAAGCAGCACACCGCAGAAACACAAACCCAACTGGAAACTCTGGAGAAAGCCGGCGAATCTGCCCAAAGCCAGTGGGGACCCTGAGGCATTCAGGAGACAGCGCCAACAGCCCTTTAAACATTGTAGCCTTGAATACGACAAAAGGCTTGTTTTAATACTAAAAGGCTAATCCCAATGAAATGTGAATATCTGAAATGTAAATGTATGGCCAAACTTAAAGAAACCTTACCAAGAGTATACATCTCAACCGGAGAGCCATACCCATAATATTGATGACAAAGAAAAATAAATGAAAAGTACTGGTAAACCAAAGACACTAGTTGAGTGAAGCAAGAATTGGTAAACCAACGACACCAGACAGTAAAATATATGAAAAATCCTGACAAGCAAGACAGTAAAAAATTGATGTATATAAAGGTCGTGGAAGGGGAGTATACCAGGCAAGTGAAAGTCGTAAGTAAAGACCTGGCAGGTGAGTCCACCAGGCAACTAGCATTGCAGAAAGATTCCTGTCAGTAGAGCACACCAGACAGTTGGCATTGCATAAAGGAACCTGACAGGGGAGTAAATCAGGCAATTTGCATGCCCCAAGAAATAATAAGGTAAAGATTGCCATTTATTTATTGGACCCTGGGAACTTGGATGTTTAAAGAAAGACATTGCTGTGCAGACTGAGGAGAAACTAGCATTAAAGAAAGAATGTTAAAGACTTGGTTGCCTAAACAGGAATCTTATAAGTACAAACAGGACACCAAGGAACTGTTTACAAATGCAACTGCTTTTCTTATTATTAAGGGCAAGGATTAGCCACTGTCTTCTGCCTTGGACATTTTATTTGTTGGAATTATACTTGTTTCGGTTGTGAACACTTTATGACCAGTTGAAGATATTCTCCTTATACAGTGTGAGGGTCAGGATAGAACGTTTTGGACACAATTATGGTTTTTCAGTTTCTGACATCTTGAATCTTGACACAGACAGATCCTTAGTTTTGGTTCATAGGCGGGGAAACTCCTCTTTAGCATAGGGTTAGAGAGGCATTTTTCCAGCTCTTTTTCTTTTAATACATATCTTTGCTAAAAACATGATAACCTTATGTCCGGCTCTCATTTTTGACTCCTCATAGAAGCTACCATCACATTTCAGATTATAACTAGTTCCCAAGGTTGAATTTTTAGGGAGCTAGTAGATCGAGCTATTCATAAACTTTTCAATGATGTTTGGGTTATGTTTCTTCAACATATTGATGTTAAGAAAATTGACAAAATGTGATCCTCAATGTAACAATCAAACAGCACATCTGTCTTCCCATGACCTGTATGCAGGTCTGGCCTCTGGTCTTGTTGGCCCAAGCCTTCAATAAAGTCCATCAACATTCTTGCACAGTCAAAGGCCGGGCTAATGGATGAGCTATTTGCTTATCTTGAAAAGCAGAGAAGATTGCCCCACCTTCATCCTAATGGGAAATCCCTCAGGATCAGGCCTGTGATCAGTAACTCTGAGCTGACCCCATTTGGATCTTATTTTCAAAAATGATTCAGAAGTCAAGCCATTAAGGGCTGGCTTTCTGTTGACTCAGCTGTTTACTCCACCCCAACAATGTCTCTGCCATTATTGAATACAGCCTCATGTATGGCACAGAAACTTCAAAGATATTGTCTGTCAGATAGAGTGCAGAGCATTGGAGAAGGTGGCTTTGAATCTCAGTGTTAATGTCAGCCCTAATGAACAGACATCTGTACTTTAAATGTCACCATTTCTTTCTGTAGACGTGGCCCCTGCATAGATATTTGACCTCATCTCATATGCAGTTTTCTCGAGTACCGTGCCATCCGTGTTCATCTCTACCTCCTGGTATATATATTTTGCACAATTCTGGCAATGGAGATTTGGTATCCAATGTGTTTATTGTTTTAATCTGCACAATGCACACCTTTCTCCATGGCATATTTATTTTGAGGAAAGTGTACTTTGGATCCTCTGCACTTGTATTCAAAAGTAGGCCTTTAGTTTTGGGCTTTGTGAATCGCATGCAGGGCCGATTTAATTGTATTTTTCGGGAAATAGAATTTTGAAGTGGCTTTTAAGAATGAAATGCTGCCTTTTTAGTTTGGCAGTCCTCTCTGTGTGTTTTCAATGCTCTGCTTTTTTATGCCCAACGTAGCCAGATGCAGTTTCCTTTCTGTCTGAGGGCTGTACTGTATTTGGACCCACAGCTCACCTTATAGGTGATAAGTTTGAACGCCACTGGGGCCAAATCCGCCTTCCAGGCTTTTCAGGTAATTGAGTTTAAAAATACGAACAACTATCATACACAGTGCTAGGAAGTGCGCAGTACCCTTTTTTGCAAGTGCTGTAGAAAACATTCTCAGTATTATGCAGCCAAAAGTAACTGAAACAATTGGTTCGATTTACTAAAACCTTTTGGTTGCATGATTAGTTAGCCGAGTGACTGAGTGAATAAATTGGACTTGTTGACAAAAAATTAGACATGATTAGGAGATTTCTAAATCCATGTGTAATAGCTATGCAACTTTAGGAAATATATGTTTCAATAGCCATAGAAGGTTGTCTAAGGCCAATCTGAATAGGGTTATCTGCATAATCAAATATTAAGCATTTTGAAAAGTTCTTTCCTCAGTGCCAGAACGCTGGCTGAGAACCTCAACGAGACCTCCAATGAGGCGCGGCAATACGGCTTTCCGAGTACAACTCGAGCACTTCTTGAATGCAGTAGATGGGGTCGTTTAAAATACACCACAGTTGCTTTTCACATCATGTCTCGCTTTTTCATGTGAAAAAAGAAAAACATAAACGTTCATTCTCGTAATAGTAAACAGGAGAAACATAAAATCGGTGTCGTGGTTTTCCTTTCTTTCTGACAGGTAACAGTTTTTTTTCTTGAAGGGTCTGTTTTATCAGAGAAATGAAACAAGGCTTATCTGTACCGACCCGACTGGAGCATTTAATCTGCTATCTCGCGCTTCCCATCTCTTATCTCATTGCAGCTTCCAGTCGCATGTCTCCTTTCCTCCAGATGCCGCTTCATAAATAAAAAAACACAGATGTCTTTCAAGCTAACAAAAGCCCGGCTAGAGCTAGCACGTCCCCGCACTATACGATTCGCTCTGCGCCGAAACTGAAATGATCATTAACACCACCAGCTATGCATGCATACGCACGGTTAGCCTAAAGAATGGCTTTTAGAAATTAAAGGCGTTTTTCATGACATAAATATAAATCAACACTGTGGATAGTTGATAAACTGAATCTACGGGCCGGCTGTATTCGAAGTAACTGTTCTCATGCGTTCGCTTGGCATTGTTTTAAGATATTTGAACACAAAACAAGGCTGTACTTTCTGATAAAGTGCTCCAGCACAGAACATTCCATTTCAAATAATTGCAGAACTGTTGTACATCAACACCAGTAAGTAGGATCTCACAGGTTTCACTTAACAAGCGTGTGAAAAATAGGTAGGTCATGGTTGTCTCTTTAACTCTAATCGATGGCGACAGAAGCACTGATGGTCTGCATTTGCATCAGCCCTGCAGACCTCTTTAAGTCCTCTGTTCCCCCAATCCTCTGATATAATAATAATAATAATAATAATAATAATGCATTTCTTATATAACACTATACACCCATAGATCTCAGAGCTCTCAAATAACAGAAGACAGTATTATCCCGTACAGTGGTACTCATTTTATCGACCTGAAAGGCTGAGACTGCACACAGATCTCTAGGGCAAGCGCTTCACTCGCTGTGCTATCTGACTGCCAATATGCTTCGCTCTAGGCTCTAGATGCCGCACAGAACTGTATGCAAGCCCCCTCGAATAACCTCAATCCACAAATTTCCAATCCACAAATGCCCCCCAAGACCAGGTATTTATTAGGCTCAGGTGCCACCCTGCTGTGCTTAACTCCCAGTCTTCATTCGTCCCAGTTTCAAATCTCTCCCCTACCCCTGATTGGCTCGTAGCCTCCTATGGATTTAGGCCTAATTGGTACCCAGACTCGGATGCTACCAAGCTGAAATGTCCTCTGTACCTGCATGTCTGTTATGCTACATGATTGTCGGGCTTGCATGCCCGTGATCTTCATGCGCCCCCAGATCTGCATACCCTCATTATTCCATGTCTCAAATATCTGCCTGCCCTCCAGCATCTGGAGCTGCTCAAGGCTCTGCAAATTGGGCTCCGGCCCCAATTGGTCTACATCGTCAGGTGCCGCCGCCTCAAATCCGTTCAATTGCTTTACACTGCCCCCTCCCCCCCAGCATGCGTTCCTGACCTGCATGTCCCCGCAAGATCCCTCAACCAGGGCCAATGACAAAAGGAGGTGGAGCATAGAGATCTTGAGCCGTATGACAAGGACATGGTACAGCCTTCTAGGGACAATGCAAAAGCTGGATGGGCAAATCTGGGTGCGGTGTGAAGGCTTGGGAGACCTCCTCTTGTGAAATAGTAGAGGGCATGAGCAATCTGCATATGGCATGGGACATTGAACTGGGAGGCATGCTAGAGGAAAGTGGCATGTGGCAAGCATCTGGGGTCATTTGGAATGGAACAGTGGCATTGAGTAATGTGCTGGGCCAATGTAAATCGAGACAGGGACATGAGGCATCCTTCTGCTTTCAGTGTGAATTGGCATGGGCCATTCTGCTGGGGGAATATCAAAAAGGGCAGACACAATCATCTGGGTGAAATTAGAAAGGTTTAGCAGCATGGGGTAATCAGCTACGGACAATATGGAAGAAGAAAGTGCATGGTGCAGTCTTCTGGGTAGTTTGACAAGAACAGAGACATCCCCATGAGTTGATATACAATATGGCAGAGGCACGAGGAACGCCTCTTATGGCAACATAAAGAGGGGCTGGATGAGAGGCAATATGCTAGAGGCGATGTGAATGCGGATTAGATCAGATGTCTAGGGCAACGAGAAAGGGATGGCATTAAAAAGGTAGTATGGGGCCAACCTCTGAGTACAGTCTGAAAAGGGGCAAGGGCCTGGGCCAATATGAAGCAGGCAGGAGCGTGGATCAATTATGTGAAAGTAATATAAAAAGGGATATGGGCTTGGGGCAATGAAATGGTGGACATATAAACCTGGATTAAAGCTCTATAATGGGTTTACTGTGAAGTGGCATGAGACACTTTTTGTGGGCAAAATAAACTGGCAGCGGCAGGGGTTCAGAAATTAAAATCACACTGTGCGTAACTTGAAGCTGGCATTATCCTTTCTGGTGGCAATGTCAATGTGGCATAGAAAGTTCCGGGGCAATGTGAAAATGATGTGGACATTTTCTAGGGGTAATGTAGAAACTAAAACAGCAATCTGCTTCACGAGGGCACAGCTGGCATTACCCTCTGGAAACTGTCATATTTCTAATGAGGCAATGTAGAAACTGGCATGGCAGTTTGAATTGGGGCCAACTAGGATGATGATTCTGAAACTGGCATGATAAAAGGAGATTATCCAGTGCAGTTGTTTTTATTTCTTTACAATATTTATAAATCAGCACTGATCAAATTTACAATGGCAGACGTGGTGCTGTACAAGAGCCTGTTACTTCACTTTTAAGTACATTATGTTATGTGCTGCCAGGACTGGTGCTATGCTGGATACACAGAGCTATAGGACTTCAAGCTATTCAGATACCTCAGTGGGTAGAGCACTCGCTGCCAAGACTTGTATTTATCTTGCAGGATACCGATTTGAAATCCAGCAGTTCCAACTTAGCCTTTTATGTTTCTGAAAAAATGATTTTTAATTGGATAACAGTAGCACCTATTGTGTACAGTGCTGTGAAATGGCAATAATTGCAGTAGTAAGCACTTCATAAGACACTAATATATGTAATTATTCCGGAATGTGTGAGGGCTCTTTTGCAAGGAGCAAGGCCGCTGCAGGTACCTTTCTCAAGCAAAGTCTCAGATCTGCAACTTTAATTTAATTCAACACAGCATGACACTCGACTCTTTCTGGTAGAATGCAAATCATCTATTTCTTGTAATATCAAGTCCTTCTTAACCTACTAGGGATTAGGTTAACAACACTGGAAACCTTTTGGGGGGTGTCGATGGGCCAAATAATATTTCCATATCATTCATTCCAGATGATGCTGTGCTAATGCCATTTTATGTGGCATAGCAGCGCCAGTTGTCTGTTTGGAAAAACGTGAAAAAAAGAATGTCTGCAGTAGCACCTACCTCTAGAAGCTATCATTTTCATTGCATTGCATCCAGGTGTCGAGAACCCATGAAGAGAATATGTTACATACATTAGTAATGCATGTGATTAGACCCCTCAATGGATTACAAGACTCACCGTCATTTGCATTTATTTGAATGTCAGGGATTCGACCAGAAATCACTTGCAATGACACACATTTACAGATGGTGGAGGCATTCCTGTGAATGGTGCCTGTACAATAGCACATAGATGAGAACAAGCGGTGAGCTGGTTTATGGGGGTGTAATAAAGTGTGACCTATAACACGGACAAAACAAACAGAAAACATATATATGACTTACAAAGCTAACATTAACCTTAGGGGGCAAGTGTTTCAAATGTGAGAGAAGTATATTTATAAATATATAAAATTACGTTATTAAGTGGTGGGGTCAGGAAGGGAGGGTGGGGGAGATGGTAGTGGAAGCTTCCTCTTTAGCAAGTAAGTGAAGTTTGAGCTGAGCTTTCTAGAGATCCACAGTTGTGCTAGTTGTTATGGGAAGCAAGGTCCAGTGGAGTGGGGAGAGTATGGATAGTTGAAGGGAGACAAGGTACATGTGGAGGCATGCAGAAGAGGCACAGAGGGAACAAGATGGTGAGGAAATAGAGTTGAAATCAAACAGGTACTGAGCAGTAAGACAATTGTTAGCTTTGTAGACAAGAACAAGTAACTTAAAAAGGGAGCTGATGTGCATGGAGTGCCAACCAGCATGTTGTCTGTAGGTCAACATGGGGGAGGATCTAGCTAGCTTGTAGAGTCTGTGCAGCAAAGTTGGGGGCTTTGTATAAAGGGAGGAAGGAGTACAGCGGACGTCCAAAGAGTAGGCTTGACCAGTAGTCTGGGCACAAAGGTGGAGATTAGAGTTTTCATTAAGGGGAGCAAGACATTTTATATTTTTCCGAATGTTGAGGAGGTTAAAATGAGCAGCAGAGGCAGTGGTAGTGCTAAATTGCTGCAGTTGGAGGTTGTTATTAAAGAGGACCGCAGGTTTGCGAGCCTTGGACCTTGGTCAAGGGAGCAAAAAGTGCATATGGGAAGGAGATAGGAGAGTGAAGGGCAGGGATGCCATTGAAAGCAGGGGAAAGATGACTTCCATTTTTGAAGAGATTAACAGGAGGCAGCTGAGAGTCAACCAGTGATGGATTGCATGGAGACAGTTAGTAAGCCATTCTGAGATGACTGGACTGAGGGAGGGGTATGAGAAAGAGGTGTTAATGTCATCAGCAAAGAGGTGATGTTGAAAGCCAAAGGACAAGATGAGTCTTCCTATGGAAGAGGTATAGATTCTGAAGAGAAGAGCTACAAGGTCTGATCCTTCGGGGGACCCAGAAAGTGATTGGGGTGGTGTTAGAGGTTTACAAGTTCCTAGAAAGTTTAAAGGATCAGACCTTCCAGGTAGGAGGTGATCCAGACAAGAGAAGATTTGTAAAACTCAAAGTTCTACAGAGTGAGAAGAGAGGAGTGTGTGACAGTGTTTAAAGTGGCAGAGAGGTACAAATTATCATTATAGAAGAGAATTTGGACTGGTAAGCATCAGAGAGGAAGTTGGAGGCATGCATGAGTGCAGTCTTGCTGGAGTGTTTACCATGGAAGCCAGATTGAAGTTGATCTCTGAGGCCATTATCCCCAAGGTACTTAATGATCCAGTTGAAGACCCGCTCAATGACCTTTCAACAATGGGAAAGTAGGGGCCTGATCAAATGTTTGCTGGGACATTTGGATCAGCTCAGGGTTTCTTCAATAGTGGCCGAACAGTTGCAGATTTGTAGGAGGTAGGGAAGAATCTAGTGGAGATAGACAAGTTAAAGAGCTTAGAGAGATAATAGCGGGTGATTGAGACACATTATTTGACCATTTTGGGAGCAAACAAGTTTGTAGGAGTGTAAGATGGGTGGGTCACTGTGAAGAGTGGTTGTTAATTTAAGAGGAGATGTAGGGGAGAAGTAGTTGAGAGTAGAAGAGGTGGCGAGAGGTGATGGACAGAAGGAGGGTTGTGAAGGGAGAGAAGTGGGCTGCGAGAGTCTCATGAATGTTATAGATTTAGAGGAAAAGTGATGAGAAAAGTCATTCGTGGAAAGGGAGGGGATGATGGTTATTGGCTTGGGAGGAGCCAAGCTTGGAGGGTAGTTTGCAGGTTTAATTGCAATGGGAAGAGGTTTGGTTTGTGAAGTTCGAAGAGTTGACTGAGTGCAGTACAGAAGTGTGGGCATCATGGACATTTTTGTAGGCTAGGAGTAGCATAGTAGTCTGTAATTTACGCCAGCATCTTAGGTCACGGGCATGTTTGTTTTGAGGCTCTGAATCTCAGCAGTGATCCAGGGCTGAGGAAGGGAACAGAAAGGTGTGAATGTGCTTGCCGGTTAGTGTTGATCATAGGGAGTCGTAAGTGCAGAGTCAAAGTCAGAAAATGTACAGTCAATGAAAGAGGAATGTACAGGAGTGTGGTCCTCTTAGTCATTGAAGAGGCGAGTCGAAGGGTAGAGGACGGGGGAATGAGATGTAAAAGTAAATAACTGAGTCAATAGAAGGAGAGGGCTCAATGGAGAGTCAGTGGAGAAGAGTGAACTATAGAAAAAGACAAGGTCAAAAGAGTTCCCACCAGAGTGAGTAGGCTGTTCCTGGAGGAAGAAGAGGTAGAGGTCAGATAGGAGAGAGCTAAGTTCAAGGTTGATGGCTGTAGAGAGATCAGGGAGATTAAAGTCCCCCAGCATAACAATTGAGTAGGCAGGAAGTCATTCAAGGTGAAGTTTCATATCAGGGAAGATGAAGCTGGGTGGACCAGGAGGTTCATAGAGATCCAGAACAGTGAGAGGACTAAGAGGGAGTAGCTGACTAGTGGCATATTTAAAAGAAGAAAAGATGATGTCATACAGGGTAGAGGAGCTGTACTAGGCCTTACTGATAAGGACCCCACACTGCTCTCTTTCCCAACAGGCCAGGCAGGGTGGGAAAAGGTGTTGGGGTCAATGTGGAGACCTGCTAGTGTAGCAGACATGAGGGGAGATCCAGGTTTCTGTTCTAGCAAGAAGTGAAAGTTGAAGTGGTCAGTGATGTGCAAAGACTTGTTGCAGAAGTAAAAAAAAATGGTTGCAGAGGGACTTTGCATTCCAAAGACCAAGTGAAAGAGTGATAGAATATGAGAGATTGGAGCAGATGATGTGTTGTAGGTTAGGGGTTTAAATTTGTTTGGACATTCTGGGAGAACAGGAGCATTGTGTTTGAGGCTTGTGGGTACAAGGGGGATTGGAGGGCCGCAGAGTACACGGGAGAGAAATAGTGTGATGTCAAGGTGTTGATGAAGGGTACAGGAAGTAAGCAAGTGAAAACGATACAGAAGGGATGCAGCCCGAGACAGTGGGTAGTTTGGCGAGTGGAAATTGAAGTGAGGGATGGCTGGCTGACAGGAAGTAGGTATACATTTTGAGTTGGGCTAGAATGGGAAAAAGACAGTTACAGGCACAAAACAGATGCTTGGCCTTGAGATGTAATCAAAGCTTCATAGTGAATGAATAGTCAATGGGTGGAAGGATTCCTATGTGTGGAAGCAGGGGTCGGGTAAAGGGTAAACTCTGTGAAGTCCTGACTTGAGCCAAAGTTCTGGCCCTATACTCTTACTGGCCCTACCAGGCCTAAAATGGGAGTTACCCTTTGATGCTTTTGGCGCTTGACTGCAGGTGCCCAGCTTGGATGCTGAGTGGATACTCAATAAGGGAGTCAGCGCATCACTTGACCCTCTAGTAGCAAATCACAATGTTCCAGATAGCTTCCAGGCTCCCAGCCAGGATGCAGGTTGGGTTTTGTAGGCTCCTGGAGCTTCGTTTTTGCTTTGCAGAAAGGACCCTTGGCTGGTGCACAGGAGCCTCTGCGAAATCAGGATGTGGCCAGGAGAAAGAAAAATGACAACAAACATCCAGTCAGTCACGCAACCTTCTGGGAGTTCAGATGACTTCCAGACATGCAGCCATGATGCAGGTCCGGTTCCATAGGCCTAGGAAACATCTGTTTGTAGGCAGGAATCTCAGATGGTGCACAGTGTCATCTGGGAAAGCAGGATGTGTCTTAAAAAGTGAAAACAAAAGTCTGGTCAGTCGGCTGACCCTAGGGGAGCCAATTGCAGTGCTCCAGTTGGCTTCCCCTTAACAAAAACGTTGTCTGATTCTGGTCAGGAGCAATCCTTTGGAAACCTAAGCATACCCATGATGAGCATTAAGTAATAAAGGACCATGCCAATGTGTGTTTTGATGGGTTTTCTACTGCAGCAAATTTCTTTTTTTGTCAGTTTCCAAAGGATTTCAGCATCCTTTTAATTAAGTAATTATTTCATATTATTTTACGCAGTTAATACTGTTCGAGGAAGAGCTGTTCAGAACTAGGCAATCCTTGAAGGAAACACATATAGTGTGTCAACAGATCAAATTAAACCACTTCTTTCTGTCAACATCTGTTTTTCTAGATGAAACAACAGAGAACCAAGATATTATCGCTATTACCAAATCATTATAATAATAACAATAATAATAATAGTAATTCCAATCATATTTCGAATAAAGGACAGCAAGCATCAGCAATCTAGGCAGTGAAGCAAGCTACACAATTTGTAACTTTCATATTTTAAATGGAATATGTATTAATTACAGGCATCACAGCAGATTTACAGAGAGTTTATGTTGTAATTCAATTTCTTTTAAGTTGGTCTAACATTATAGATCTGGTAATAAAACCCTGAGACGTGGAGCTGGCTCACTTATCACTCTTGTGCCAAGCACTGATAGATATATGCTGTTTCCCATAAGTTGTGCAATTCTACAAACATGTGTATTTTCATTGGGAAATAGGTTTTATTTGAATAAGAGAAAGATTCACAATGCCAACTTGGGGATCTAGTAAGGGCATAACGCTTTACAAACCATTAGTACCCATTGAGGGTCAATCAGAATGAAACAAACAATCTGATTGGCCCTCGCTGCGGCCATACCCGACCGGGAATCCCTCGCTGGGATTCCTTTCCTGTTTTCCCAGCGGGGGGGCGGGGGGGGCGTGACAGCCCCTCAGCCAATGAGGAGGCTCGAAACGGGGCAATCCCTGCTCCGAGCCTCCACATGGCTGGAGGCTGCCATCCTCCCCCGCCGGGGATTCAGGTAAGTGTTTTCTTTCTTCCTCCCCCTCCCCTGCAAACAATCCCCTCCCCGCCCTCCCAACCCCACTGACCTTCTTTTTTTCTCCTTTTTCGGGAGCAAACGCGCTGGGAACACTTCTGTCCCCAGCGCGTCTGCTCCCGATGGATGCCATGGAAAGAGAAAACGGACTCTGTTTTCCCTACCACAGCGGCCATTTTTATTGTTCTCTGTTCCGAAACAATGCAGTGTTTCGGAACAGAAAAAGAATGCTATTAGTACGCGGACTTGCGGGCTGGGGTACTAATAGCAATAAGCCCCTCGCCGCAGGGGCATTACCTAGTCAGGTAATGCCCCGGGGCCTTCGTTAACCACGGGCCCCAGGGCATTAACTGACTCAGTAATGCCCCCTGCGGCTCGGGGCTTATTGCTTCAATATAGAATATCCATAACTTGACTTCTTACTTTCAGTTAACAATATTTTCAGATGTTGCTACTAGCCTGTTTTGAGACATGATCAATAATACACACATATGCAGCCTTTTTGTTTAGCTCGAGGTGCATTTGTTATGTGTACTTAACAAGCGTTTCCACAAACTAATCTTTACTTTTTAATTACATTTACAGCTGGGTCCCGCTCTTCGTACACCAGCCAGCATAGCCACCTTGGTTCGGATATACGGGCACTCCAATCTCCTGAGCACCACATAGACCCCATTTATGAGGATAGAGTGTATCAGAAGCCGCCTATGCGGAGTCTCAGTCAGAGCCAGGGGGATCCTCTGCAGCCTGCACATCCAGGAGCATATCGTACAAGCACAGGTATGTTATTGTGATTAGCACAACAAATTAGTAACCTTTGATTTTGTCTTAAAAGTATTTTTTTTTTCAAAAGGGACAGAATGCTTCGTTTTGAATAACATCATCCATATAATACATGAAAGTTAATGTTATTCTACGAAGATTGTGTTATTAAGGTGGCATGCGAAATCAACAAAAGTCACACCACTGCACCAAGACCTCTCAGCATAAAACAAAAGCCCTAGGGAATCTGATAGAGCACCAAAAGGTAACTTGCTACTATCGCAGAAATAGCTAGCCTGCTAAGTCTTTCTACCTGTCACCGAAAATACTACAGACAAAATTCACTCCCTTAGATCTGTGGGTTTATGAAGGAGTTGTGTTCTAGGGCTAGATTTCTGATCTTTCAAACTGCATAACTTTGGTACTTATTGGTACAAATGTGGTAGGGAATGTTGTTCATGAAAGTGAAGGCTATCGTATGAAATGCATGCTATTAGTTACCACTGAAAGCTTAGTGTCCTCCATCTAATTTGGCCCGGATGCTGATGATGTCACTAACATACAGTGGCCGAATAAAATAGAAAGCAAAATATGGTTCACCTCAATGTATGCCCACCCAGGCAAAGCGTTTGGAGTTGGGTCTTATATCATTAGCTACATGTCTAGCATGTAGGTGAGCACAACTATGTTTGATAGCAGATACTATGCTGATATATCAATGTTTTAAATTACTTGGTGAAGCTCTAAGGTTTGAATTATTTTAAGGTTAGGATCATTTACATTTCTTAGTAATTTTAAAGAGCAAAATGAGGAGTTATTTTAAAACTATGGACTGGAAGGTTGACAGGCATCTGCATTTTATCAATTTAAAAGAACAGTTACCCTTCCAAGCTAAATTATAGGATTGGAGACAAAACTATGATCATATAAATAAGTTAAAAACGTACACAGATTTTATGGCTACTATTTGTATCTATTTTCAACCACAAAAGTATATACTACTATTCCCCTTCAAACAAACAAAGAAGAACATTTATGCAGATGCGATTAAACCTACTTCCAGTCTTGGCCATTTTAGGCCAGAGATTAGGTATTTTCCCCTTTACCCGAAACATATATAAAGGGGCTCAGGGGAGTGGAAGTGGAAGGGGGAGTCACGAGGGTTCTCCCCCGCTTTCTGTGGTAACAAAAGAGGTAAAAACGGCACCTAATAAATTGTCAAATTTGCCATTCAGCTAAACAAATCGTCAAAGACTAATAGAGCCCTAGATTAGTACTAGGACCAAATAGGACCACTCATCTTTGTGAAACCTCATCCTTGGAGACCATTCGACACTCCTGAAAAAATGTACTAATCTTGAGATTTTGCGTGTACACTTGTTAGGTAGATTTGTTAAACATGTGGAATCTGAAAAAAAAACAGATCTTTTTGGCTTTGTTGCTTGGCAGATGCGCACGCTTCCTTCACGTTGGGCTTATTGAGTTTGTGGTCTGCTGTTGAATGCAGACTTACTCAGAATAGTTGGAATATATGATTCGTTTATATCGTATTATGTTTTAAAATGATATTAGATAATTAAATAATATAATTATAAACTTACTCTGATGAAGACAATTTGTGGCTTGTAGTAACTGGAAACTCACATTGGAAATGTTTTTATTTATTTTGTGTCTACTTATTTGTTTGTATTGTAGGACTATATGTTTTGTGCATTGTGGAACATTTAATGAAACACACTCAAATTCAATTACAAATAGATATGAGCATTGTATCAAGCAGGATTTCATTATGCCAGTGAATGGTAGGCACCAAGTGTTTTTGAAAGACAAATCTAAGACTCTTGTACTTTCCTAGACCAGTAGTAAGCAGATGTTATTAAGAAGCATAGCACAATAGGTGTGCTACATGCTGCGGATGGTGAACATGACAAACCTCACAATAGGAATGTCTTGTATAAAATACAGACTCCAAGAATCATAAAGATTTGCACTGTGGAACATGAGGATATACACATGAGCATCTCAAATGTTCACCTGCTAATTGGATACCCTATTCACAAATCGTTAAACTAGAGCAAATCTGAAGATGATTAGAGAATAAATGAGGTGCTCGTGTACAAATGTGACTCACAATGATTTGCACATTGACATCCCAAGATGATCCTGGTGTTGTCAGAGCTGCACCACTTTTAAACTTTGCACCTTTTAAATCCAACTGATTTGCAATTATGAGAGGATCACTGCATCTCCTCATTTGCTCCATTGCAATTCTTGGTTACTCAGACTATGTACCTATTTACCTATTTCACATGCAGTCCTAAAACACAATCTCTCTTCTATTAAATTAATCAGCATATATTTGCAGCTGTGCTGAGCTTCTGTTTTAAGGGAAATCACCTTGATGCATTGTGTGTAGAATTGTTCATTTGTCTCGCTGCATTACCTCTGGAAATAATGTATTCGACAGAACATTTCCTACTAGGAGCATGGGTGCTGCATGTCAGGGATCCCAGAGCAGTCTGCTATACCCTATCTTCTAATGCCCAGGACGCATGTTTTGCCTTAGATAGGCCCTTCCATATTTAATTTAATGTAGGCCACAATAAAGGAAGCAAAAGTCTGCAGGACATGGTTCTAAAAGAAATGTTCTTGAATGTCTGCATATTTCACAGCAGTCTTTCACAGGGTTATCCTAAAGATCTTTCTTTCTGCTCTGAGGTATTTCTATTTATTTTATTTGTATAGCGCAGCAGGCCCAGGGGCAACCGGGCGCATCACTTAGTTACAACATAAGAAAAACAGACAGAACCATAATTACAAAGTTTACAAGTATAAGAAAAACAGACAGAACCATAATTACAAAGTTTACAAGTATAATACAGAATTTACAGGTATAATAATAGCAATGAGAGGACAAGCAGATTATATATACATATACAAATTAAGCAGAGTACCCAGAGCTAAATGTCCTGGACCACCAGCCAGGTTTTCGTAAGGTGTTTAAATCTCGGGAATGAGGGTTCTGCTCTAAGCTCATTAGGAAGCGTGTTCCAGAGTTTAGCTGCCAAGATAGGGAAGCTAGTTCCACCTGATCTTTGGAGATTGAAACGTGGAACCTCAAGGCAGTTTAAGTGAGCCATTCTGCGGGGTCTAATGGAGTTGTGGAGGGCAAATCGGTTGGCCAGGTAGCAGGGAGCTTGGTTATGAAGGCATTTGTGGGTAAGAGCCAGGGTTTTCAGGGAGATACGGTGTGGGACTGAGAGCCAGCGAATATTGCGTCTGGTGTCGGATATGTGTTGGCGCATGGGAATGTTGAGGGCAGCTCTAATCGCATTGTTTTGGACAATTTGTAACTTGTTTAGGTTGCAGCAATTGGTGCCTAGGTTCAGTGCATTGCAGTAATCAATCTTGGATAATACAAGAGTTCTAGCCAGGGTGACACAATTGGTAGAGGAGAAGAAAGGGCGACAGGCTGTAATGAGCTTGCAGGAATATGCCGCTGCGGAGGAGACTGAGTTAGTTTGTCTGGTCAGGGATAAGGTCGAGTCAATGTAGATCCCTAGGGTTTTTGTGTCCTTGGCAGTTGGGATAATATTTCCATCGATGATGAAGGACTTGAATGCAGGGTCGAGTTTGGTAAGTTTTTGTGGCGAGCCAAGAATAAGGAGCTCAGTCGTTTCATCATTAAGACAGAGTCCGTGTTGAGCCATCCACGCCTGGATGACCTGGTAGATGGCATTGATAGCGAGGGAGTCAGCCGTGTGGTCACCTGAGATAGCGATTAGTATCTGGGTGTCGTCAGCGTAGTTGGTGTAAGTGACACCCAGATAGTCCAAGATATCGAAGAGAGGTTTGGTGAACACGTTATACAACGTGGGTGAAACACAAGATCCTTGTGGCACGCCACAGGAGAAGGGTGCGGGTGGGACGGCTGCTAGTGGAGAGAACACGCGCATAGATCTATTGTCTAAAAAGGAGATAATCCAGGTTGTAGCTTTATCGGAGAAGTGTGCAGCTGATTTAAGGTGGTGGCAGAGGATTTCATGATTGACGAGATCAAAGGCCACCGAGAGGTCCAAGAGAAGTAAGAGAGCAAGTTTGCCTTTGTCTTTTAGATCTTCAATCTGTGTTTTTAAATCTATGAGGGCAGTTTCAGTGCCGTGACGTGGCCGGAACCCAGATTGCCTAAGTCCCAAGAGTTTGTTAGATTCAAGGTAATCTTGAATTTGTAGATATGCTGCACGGTCGAGGATTTTTAGTAACAACGGGACCGTGGTGATTGGCCTGTAGTTTGTGGGTATGCTAGCGTCCAGGGTAGGTTTATTCAATAGGGTGATGACCCACGCGTCCTTTAGATTGTCAGGTACGATCCCAGAGCTAAAGGAAGAGTTGATGACCGTAGAATGGTGCTAGGTCATGAGCTGCTTCCTTGATTATAGGTGCCGGGCAGAGGTCGCCTTGGCAATTGGTCGGTTTAAGGCTGTTGATGATCTTTTCCACTTCGGAAATGGAGAGTGGAGAGAAGCTAAAAGGAGTCGGAGAGTCTGGGATGGGGTGGTTTAGGGTGGGGATAGGGTTGGGTTGTGGGTTGGATTGTAGGCTTGATTGTTTGTTATTGATTTTAATTTGGAGGGTGGCAATCTTGCCGAGGAGAGCCTCTTGGATTTTGGTACACCAAGTGCTATCTTTGATGAAAGTGTCTGGTGCAGTGACAGGGGTTTCAAGTTCTTTTAGGATTCTAAACAATTCTTTGGTGTTGGATTTGGCTTGTTCGATACGTTTATTGTAGGTGTCTTTTTTAGCCTGGAATATGGCTTCCTTGTAGGTAAGGCTGGCCAGGAGGAGGCACGATTTGTTGGCTGCAGACTGGTTGCTTTTCCAATGTGATTCCGCAATTCATTTTTCTTTGTGCAGGGTTCTGAGTTGGGGTCTGAACCAAGAGTTCAGGTGGGCTCGCGGTTTGGGTTTTCTCAGTTTGGATGGGGCGATGATATCTAAGGCTTTTTGCATAGCGAGGTCAAAGGTGTCAACCATAGCCATGGGGTCGGAGCATGAGCGAACCTGGTCATTGAGCACCGGGAGGAGGAGGGGGAAGAGTCTGTCGCAAGTGATGTCACGTTTATTGCGGGTGTCAGTAGCCGGTGCAATGGTAGGAGAGAGGCTGGCAGGTTTGGACTGAATGTTGAACGTAATTAAGTTGTGGTCGGTCCATGCATACTGTTGGTTAGAGATGATATGGATAGGACAATTGTGGGAGGCTAGCCAGTCGAGGGTTCTGCCCTTGATGTGGGTAGGTTGGTTGATAAGATGTATGCATCCTTCATTCATAAGCATATTATCAATAGTCATGGCAGCAGTGTCATTGGGATCAGTGAGGCCCAGGTTAAAGTCCCCTAATATCGAGGCTTGGGATTTGGTTTTGGTGTTATGAGTGATGATGTTGGAGAGGTCCTCAGCGAAGGTGGATAGCGGCCTAGGTGGCCGGTAAAGTAGATGGAAGGTGATAGAGTGGTTAGGAGTGATGGCTAGTTTGGCTGTCAGTGCTTCCATAGAGGAAAATTGATGCACAGAGGAGAGGTGGAAGTTTAGAGCATTTTTATGGATGATGGCAATGCCACCACCTTTGGACTGGTTAGAGTTACCATTGTGTCTGATAATGTTGTAACCTGGAGGGATGGCAAGGGAGAGTAGTGGTCCAGAGGCTGCGTGAAGCCAAGTTTCGATGATAGCCCTAAAGTCGAGGTCGAGGGTAAGAATAAGGTCAGCCACTTCTAGAGCGTGAGCCGTGAGTGATCTGACGTTGATTAATGCACCCTTAAAATTGCTAGTGTTAGGGAGGTTGGGATGAGGTGATGATGGGTTTTTCAAGTGTGTGGATGCGGTGGAGGTCAGAGGCTGTTTGTTAAGATGCACAGAGTGATGGGAGATGTGCGTGAGTCGCGTGCCAAGTCTGGCATTTCTCAGGGTGATGGAACATGGTATGTTTGGTGAGGGTCTGGAAGCAAAGTGTTGGAGCCATAGGGCTGGGTTGTTGAGGTAAGGGTTGGTGTGGTGAGCAGTGGATGGCATAGTCATGGTGTTGTGAAGATTGGGGTGGTGGAGGGAGGCGGTGGTGTAATTGGGTACTATCCCACCGGTGTGGCATGTGAGGTAGGGTAGGGTGGGCAGTATTCTTGCAAATAGAATAGTGGGGGTGGGGGCATGTTGGCCTAATACAGTCTAGAAGCAGATGCCTACCAGCTCTACAAAAAGGGTGGTTGAGGTAGAGGTGCTGTCGTAGGCAATTGCACACAATGTTAAACAATAATAACAATGAACACCGTAGATGCAGTGGCGTGCATAGAAAGTAAGGCAGCAGTAACTGCAGTAGTAGTGTGTTAGGATACAGATACCTGGATACTTAGATACCTAGATTAGATTTTAGCAGAGGGAGCCAAAAAGGCAGTAGATTAAGATGCAGAAAGGCACAAGTTCAAATACATAGTCCTAACATACCTAGATTCGATTTTAGCATAGGGAGCCAAAAAGGCAGTAGATTAAGATGCAGAAAGGCACAAGTTCAAATGCATTAATAACAGTCCAGGGTATCAATCAGTACAGCAGTGCATGGAAAGCGTCATATGGTAGGAGTACCGTAGATAGCCACCAAAACGGCTTCCATATTTAATTGAATGTAGGCCACAATATAGGAAGCAAAAGTCTGCAGGATATGGTTCTAAAAGAAATCTTCTTGAATGTCTGCATATTTTACAGCAGTCTTTCACAGAGTTATACTAAAAATCTTTCTTTCTGCTCTGAGTGAGGTATTTGTATTTATTTTTATTTTTAAATCCAACTGATTTTCAATTATGAGATGATCACTGCATTTCCTCATTTGCTCCATTGCAATTCTTGGTTACTCAGACTATGTACCTATTTACCTATTTCACATGCAGTTCGAAAACACAATCTCTCTTCTATTAAATTAATCAGCATAGATTACAGCTGTGCTGAGCTTCTGTTTTAAGGGAAATCACCTTGATGCATTGTGTGTAGAATTGTTCATTTGTCTCGCTGCATTACCTCTGGAAATAATGTATGCGACAGAACATTTCCTACTAGGAGCATGGGTGCTGCATGTCAGGGATCCCAGAGCAGTCTGCTATACCCTATCTTCTAACGCCCAGGACGTATGTTTTGCCTTAGATAGGCCCTTCCATATTTAATTGAATGTAGGCCACAATATAGGAAGCAAAAGTCTGCAGGACATGGTTCTAAAAGAAATCTTCTTGAATGTCTGCATATTTTACAGCAGTCTTTCACAGGGTTATCCTAAAGAGCTTTCTTTCTGCTCTGAGGTGAAAGGCATTTGATAGCAACATATATTGTTTGACCTAGTTTAAGGAAAGCCCAAACACCTGAACATTGAGTGGTTTCCGGTCCCTTGAACTTAAAAGCATGTTTTAGGGATTTGGGTATGAAAGTTGAGGTTCACCCGGGAAAGGGTCCTGCCACAGACAATAGGCAAGTTTTTGCAATTTGAGGCTTTGTCAAAATTAGAACAAAAAGAAAAAAAGGAAACCTGCACCGTTTCTTTTTAGTTTTGCAAGCTATCCTTTTTCTATGCACATCCTGCCTGCTGCCCACCAAGCTCACTGCCAGAGGTCAGAGCCACATCAGGAGGCTTTTTATGCTGGCTCTCTGCATTTTAAAGATGTCCATCGCATTTTCTGAGCTCTGAAAGGCTCACTGCAGTCACCGGCATCTGCCTCCTTGCCTGCCATTGGCCACCTTCATCACTTATTGGCCTATGGTGGACCGGCAGGATTTTAGCCGACCCACTCCTTCAAAAGCCCACCTCCAAAGACCCTGTCAGTTCCCCTGTGCATTGCCTGGTAGGGTCTGTGGGTCCTCTCCCCCCAACCCAATGTGTGCATGGAGGCTGAGAAAAACTCCATGTTCTCTGGACACATTGAAATAATGGACCACCTAACATGTCTTTGAAGGTCAGTTCTCTATCTATCCTCTCGATCGCTTCCTTCACACTTGGAACTGTTCGACCCTCACTTCCCCTCCACGAATCTAGCATTCCCAGTTATTACATGTGATTCTCCTGCTGAAAATCGTTTTTAGCCTGCCCAGTTATTACATGTGATTCTCCTGTCCTGCTGAAAATCATATTTCATGGTGCCTTGTGCCTGCTGTGTTCCTCACTAGCTGGCATGCATTCCTCTGTCTACCCCCCCCCTCTCTTGTGCCCTCCTCCTACTCTCTACCACCTACTCCCTCGGCTTACTCCCACCCTGACACAGCCTTCGCTAACCTCCATCTCTCTATCTTCAACACCCTTTACACTCTTGCCCCTGTCATGATGGTCCGACTGAAGCCTTCCAAAAAGTGCAACCCTTGGTACGACTCCGACTTGGCTGCCCTTAAACACATGAGTAGGGCAGCTGAGCGGAAATAGAATGTGTGTGAACCATCTGACAAACTGGCCTGCCACGTCCTTCAAAGGCATTATCGACTCGGCATCCACACCAAGAAAAGAGTCTTTATTCAAGCCTGCATCTCCTTGGCATCAAACAACACGGCCAAACTCTTCAAAGTCTGCAAGGAGCTGGCCAATCCTGCAGCTGCATCTTCTTCTGTCACACCCACCCTGGACGTTTGCTCGGCCCTGGCTGCACACTTCACCACAAAAACACAAACATCCTTTCCACCATCTCTTCCACACCACTGCATACAGCAACATCAGAGCTTCCCTTGGCCCCCCTCCACTTACCCTATCTTCTCTCTCACCTGTCACATCGGATGAGGTTACCAGACACGTCTTATCTACGAAGGCTTCATCTACACAGGTGGAATCCTACCCCTCAAAAACCATTAAAGACAATATCAACTCCCTCGCCCCAGCCTTGGCTGATCTCTGCAATCTCTGCAATCTCTCCTTCTCCACTGGAGTTTTTCCAAATGCACTGAAGAACTCCCTTGTGCACCCTCTACTAAAAGAAAACTCTGCCGACCTCTCCATTCCGGCAAACTGCTGCCCAATCTCCATCATTCCCTTCCTGGAAAAACTCCTGGAGAAACTGACGATCTCTCAGCTGACCCCACACACTGAATCTATTGGTTGCTTCCATGACCATCAAACTGGCTTTGGAGAATCTGAAGGCACGGAAACTGCTCTTCTAAACACCCATGAAAAACTGCTCTCAAATCTTGACACTAACACACTAACAATCCTCATTCTCCTTCACCTCTCCTCTGCCTTCGCCACGGTTAACAACAACATCCTGATCACACGTCTCTGTGAAACCCTGGTAATCACAGGTCAGCTCTGGCGTGGTTAACCTCCTTCCTCTCTGACCGCTCATTCCAGGTGGAACTCTGAGCCTTTCAATGGACTATCACTCTCTCAACCTGTGGTGTTCCCCAGGGATCTAACCTATCCCCCTGGTTCATCAACATCCATATGGCTGCCCTGGCACGGTTGATTGCCACCTTCACCTCTAACTTCCAGTGCTATGTGGATGGCATGCAACTATCTTTCAGGCTAACCTCACCCGCCTCTTCCTCCTCGCTCATATCTGACTGTCTGCTATTCAGTCACGGTGTGCTGCAAATGACCTCTGCCTCAACGCCACTAAGACTAAGATTGTTCGCATTGGGACCCCTGCTCCCCTACTCCCGCTTTGCTACTTTCACTCTGGCCGGCCTCCCTTGGCCACTCTCTCCTTCTCCTGTCACAGTTCAGACATCTTTAAAAAGTCTAACTATCAGCTACACCTCCTCAGAGGTAATCTATGCTTTCTCACTTTCCCCCAGAGGCTCACTGTCTCCAGTGCCCTGGTTCTCTCCAGGCTGGACTATTGCAACAGCCTCTTCCTCAATGTCCCTTCTTCGGCCCTGCGCTCTCTGCATCTCATCCAGAACAGAACGGCAAGACTTCTTCTTGGCCTCATGCCCAGGCCCCACATCTCTGAAATGCCTCCACTGATTCCCTGTGGCTGAAAGGATCAAATTGAAGACCCTTTACATTGTTCACAAGGGTTTCTGGGGCCTGTAACCCACCTACCTTCAAGCTGGATCTCCTGAAATTCTGGAAACTCCTCAAGACCTTCCTCTTCTTCTCTTTCTTCTCTCGCCCTCTGCCCTGCTAACCTAGTTCTTTGTCCTTTTTTATTCTCTCCCTTACAGTATGCTGATTGGCTGCCTGGTCTACCTCAGAGTCTCACTGGTCCCCGGCACCCCCACCATTCCTCTCTCGCACTTGCCTCAGGGCCCTACACCCCACCACACCCGATGCACTCAGAAATTAACCCAAGAGAGTGGCTGTCTCTGCACTTACCCCAGTCTCAACCAACCGGGTGCACTTGATCCTCCCCTCCCTGTGACCCTCTGAGTACTTGTTTGATCCGTACGTACCACACCTGAAGATTGTCTTTCTGTTTCTCCCCTGTCTTTACCCCTAATTGCACTTCTTAAATTGCAGAATCGCTGTCAGGCCTATTTGCTAAATCCCATACTGTGAAATGTATTGTATGCACTTACTCTGCCTGTGCAGACTATTATCATCTCATATTTTCAAGGACTCTGAACCACTGTTGTTTTTTTTCCCATGTTCCCACCCTCCTTGAGCACTTTGAAACACTGTCCAGTCTATAGGTGCTATATAAATAAACAATACCATACCAATAGCATTCCTTCAGAGTGCTGAAATATGCCCACTTGCCCTTATTGTATGTGTGCAGGCTCCTACAAAGGGTAGCGGACCAGTGAAAAAGGTTTTCCTTTTCCATTGCAAATATGTTAGAAATTGAGGAGGAAGGAAGAAAACTTTACATGCAAAATGTACAACCAGACCAGGAAAAGTGGTAATTTCCAGAATTTGTCACACAGTTGAATGACGAGGGTGTATCGGAATAAGGCCCTGGTAACTTTATGCATATTCACAGAACTTCTAATTTCTCTTAGAAACCTTTGTGAACACGCACAAGTTGCACCTGAATTCTCTAGGTTTATATGTTCGAAGTGCTTTGATAAAGTGAATGAAATTATATGTACACGTGTGGGATTTGTGAAGTAAGAAGGATATGTTTTTTCATGTGGGAAGAAAGTTTATACAACACTTTTGTAAAATGTTATCTTTTTCCTCTCTGCCAACAAAGTATGTTACTCTGAAGCAAGCTACATCATGTTAGACCATTAACTGTGGGAGTCAGCTGTAACTGAAAAGGATTTTCAACAAGTAGCAGGTTTCACCTGATTTCTTTGTGTACACCAATTTCAATTTCCACTAGGAAAAACTTAGACCACATAAAGGATTATGTGTTTATCAGATGCCTTAGGTGTGTCTCCGCTACCTTATATTCCCACAAATATCCACAAATCAGCAAATGAAAGCAATACATGCAGAATCAGATGTTTACTTTGCAAGCAATTACTGCAAACACTTCATTCATACTTGTGAAAGTGATTACAGCAGGACAGTTTGCTAAATATGTTCATGACACATGTCTCCTTGTTTCATCTTGATTAACATGGTCGGACTGGGACAAGAAATGGGCCCGGACACCTCAAAAAAAGTATCCCTCGTCTAAGAAAAGTGGCCCTCAAACCCTCATCCGTGAATCATGTCAATTCACAACTTTACTGAAAATGCTACTTATGGGCGGTTAATGTTGTTTGTTGCATGTAATGTTTTGTGTAAACACTTGACAAAATGAGTGATTACATTCCTTTTCCATGGCCCCGGCATTTGATAATAATTTGTTATTTAAATAGCACGTTTGCCAAAGCACTGTACGTAGCACATATTTACATACAATCATTCCCAACCAAAGTAGTTGGTACTCATTTATCAACTTCTGATTAATAAAAGGCTCAGTTGGCTTGCCAGGATTTGAACCTGCTACCTGCAGATCATTCATGGATCGCAGCAGCACCAGCGAACGCTCAACCTGCTAGTGTATATTAATGGAGTAATAGTAATACTTCCTTTCGAATATCTGCACTGGTGGGGCACCCAGCACCACACCAATGTGCATGGTGGCCCATGCGTTTTAAGCATAATTGGCTGCCACTGCGAGCCTGCTACATATTAACAGCCCCCGGACCCTGCCCTGAGAGGGCAAGGCTCAAGAGTCATCCCCGGGTCAGCCCCACCCTGCCCCCCACCCAAGGCAGGCAAAAGCAAACTTAATGTAGAGCCCACCCCCACAACAGGAATTGTTGGTGTTCTTAAAGAGAACATGAAGCTGCCTGCCTGGCGCCAAGCCAGTGTGTGGGTGGGGCCCTGCAGCCCCATGACTCATGCTATTGGTGCATCATCAAAGCAAAGTTAACACTTACTAAGTGCTAACCTTTCTTTAATGATGTTCTCCGACTGGCACTGTGTGCATTCTAATCATAAATACATCCGTTTGCCGCTGTGCGGTGAGCTGGCAGCAGGCTGTGTGAGGCAACGTAACAAGTACAACTTGAGTTACAAAAATCCAGCCCAGCTCCATGGATATTAATGTGGCTCATAATACCGGCCCCAGAGTGGCTCATAAAATCAGCCCAAAGCCGATTTTGATTCGGCCTGTGGCGCAATGACAGATAGGGCAGTCCGCCCCTTTGATAAATCTCTAATACTGAAGTATTTGTTGTTACCCAGGCATGACTCAAAATGTAGGTCACTTCTCACACAGATCCCCCATCTGTTAGTCAGTGTGTGCCGTTATTTTAGTGCACTCAAGATGATTAGTTTGCTATTTCGTAGCCAACAGTTTTGGATTATTTTTGTTTTTTTCAGATGCTTTTCCAAGGGCACATTCATTCAAACAAACTATCAAATGTTTGAACTCACAAATATCAATCCATTCTTTTGCTCTGAAACCTCTGATTCTTTTGAGATAACAAAAATGGGTTCAAAGACAGAAGGGCAAGCTGGCTCTCAAATGACCTAAGAGCCATTAAATAGCTAAATAATTCAGTTGAATTGGAAAATTGTCAGCACCATATTGCCTGTAAGCCAAGTAGGCATATAAGGCAACACAAAACATGTTATTATTCCCAGTGGATCATTGAACCCTTTAGGTTTCATAATGATCATTTTTAATAATATCCCCTGCACTGTGCCACTGCAATGTAAATCTACATCACTTACAAATCTGTCACAACCAAAACACCCCTCTTTATTTTTGTATTTATTTGCATTGTTACAGGAATATGTTGCGTATTTATAATGCGCTTAATACCCAGAGGTTTATAAGCGCTGACACAGGGATCAAACCTGTGTTGCTTCGTGTCGTCTGGTTCCCAAGGCAAGCACGTTGCTGTTGAGCCATCCTCCCGGGACGAGAAACCTGTCATCTCTGGAGGCCAGTGCACCACCAGAAGCCACAGCATAATCAGTCTGGAAAGACTTCAGCAGGACCAAAAAATGAGCATGCCCTGTCTCTGGAAGAGGCTGCCAATGCAGCTGTGAATGCCCCCTTGAACACTAGACTTTGGAAGGGACCTGGAGGCCCAACTCTTCAAAGAACATCTAGACCATCACTGATTGCTCCACTCAACCTCTCTTCTGCCCCTCCAGAAATACTCCCCACTCCTCATACCCATTCCTGCACATCTGCTACCACTGCACACTACTAGTAACCCCTTCCCGATGTCCCCCAATATATGACACTCTATTGCTTCCTTGCAAGGTTTACAATTTTTACATTTCATACATACATAAGTCCTCCTTTAAATGTAATGTGCCATACATGTTAGTTTTTTCTTGGATAAAATCATAATAATTTGTAGAGTAGAAAAGCTATGTCAGCACCTCAAATGTTTTTTGTTTATTTGGAATGTATCACGCCCATCATTCACCCTGGGGTATCTTGGCACTGAGAAAAAGCAAGGGGCCTCATCACGAGTTGGGTGGTATCCTGACTGGGATACCACCCAACTGTCAGCGGTATTACCGCCAGATCACGGGTTGAGCGGTAAACATAATACCCCATTCCCTAATGGGTAATTTGTGGCTCAATTGCCGCCAGCGGTATTACCGCATGGTAATTGCACTGAAAATCTGCATTTTTCTTGCGTGTTTGCCACCAGCTGTGAGCTGGGGGTAAACACACCATATTCATGTGTGGGTGGACCCTTATTCATGTGTGGGTGGACCCTTAAATGTGGCGGTAATAGCGTTACCGACACATTTAAGGGCTACCACCCAACACATGATGAGGCCCAAGGTGTTTATGGAGGAAATTAGGTGTTGGATGGGAACACATTTTTAGGGCCTTCTTGAAAACATTAAATGTCAAACTGGCAAATGTTTGTTGGAAGGGCGTTCTAAAATGTTCAGGTCTGTACTGCAATGAAATGGCCATCTTTTCTTGTCAGGCATATTTTGGAACCTAATGAAGTGTTTTCTGCTGGATATTTTTGGAATTTATTGATAATGAAACTTGGGCCTGAGTCTTGGACTGAATGGTAGACGATGCCTAGGGACCAGAATGTATTTCTTTGAGAAATTTGGAGGTGTGATTGCTGGCAAGATGTGATCCTTGCATTGTAAACCAACGATTCTGGGTACAACAGCAATTTGGACCATCTGGAATCTATGAATTTGAACTTTGGAAAAACCAAATATATGCCATGGCAGTTGTCAAGACGGGATTAGATGAAAACATTAATGATTTTTTTTGATGGTTCGTTGAAAAGATGATGAGGGCTTTGTGAAAAGAAGCTGTTTCTTAACAGCTGAGTTTATTTGTGAGTGGAATTTGGAGTTGGGATCAAGAATGGTTCATAGGTTACATATTTATTTGTACAGTGGTAGTTAGTGCAGGAGCCCAAGTTGTGAATCCACATCTTCAGGTTCTATGTTGATGGCCTGGAGTTGAATATGATGATCTCGGTTTTTGTTGTTTTGAATTTCAGTCTGTTTGGATTCATCCAGGCAGCGACTTGCATTATGCAGATAATCCATTGACAGTTAATTTGTTTAGATCATCTTCTAGTCTTTGAAGTCTTTGGGTAGCCTCTGTGTTAATTATGAAACCTTGGTTGAAAGTATTGATGTAGTCCACCGATGGTTTAAGATAATTTCCTCTTTTCTCTTCATTATTTATTAGACCTTGTTGTACTTTTTTAATTATAATTATGATTGGTTATTTGTAACACACTTAATACCCAGAAGTTTCTAAGTGCAGACCCGGTGATCGAACCTGTGTTGCTGCATGCGAGCGTGTTGCCACTGAGCTATCCACCTGAGACTTCACAAGGTAATGAGTGTCTTTTGAGTCAAAAAGGGTTTGTGATACTGATTGAGTATGATCAGATGGAAAGGATTTTAAGCTATAATAATGCTTCTGAAAAGATGGACTTATAGGATTTCATGGTTGACCATGTTGAACGCTTTCGAGAAGTCTAGGAGGATTAAGGTGCTCCTGCAATCACTGTCCGTTTTCTTCTTGGTTCAATCAGTTTCTGCTTTGAGAACAGATTCAGTTCCCCTGACCGGGCAAACACTGGCTTGGTGGAATGAAGAACATTATTACATTATAAGAATGGTTGTAGTTGAGGCGTTGCAGTCCATTAAGGTAGTTTGCCTGGGAAAGGGAGTAGTGATATTGGACATAAATGTCTAGGTTCTGCTGCTTAGAGAGAACTATTTTTAAGGAGAGGATGGACTACTGCAAGTTAGAGAGCTTTTAATGTGATCCTGTGAGGAGAGAGGAACGAAGTCTTGACTAAGATAGACAGATCCTCCTGGATGAGGGGGTCTGAGAACGTTTGTTATTTTAGAAGAGCAAGGGTCTCAAGGGGAGCAAGTCGGTTTGCACTTGAGGAAAAGACTAGCAAATAATTTCTGGTTGATAGGGGGAAATATGTCAAATTTTGGGAATTCAGGGAATTTTTCCTTAGGATGGATGATGGCATCAGGAACCGGACCTAGGAAGGACCTGATAAAGTTTTGGCAGATGGTGTTGCTTTTTGTGCAAAAAGAGGTGCTAAATTATTACTAAGCTGATCTGAATCAGAATGAGTTGGGGATTCGGCTAGTTGTATGTTGGTCCATAATGATTATGGTCACCCACCGCTTGTTCTGTTGATGCAGCCTTGGAGGAGTATTCTGAAGCCTGATGGTGCCAGAGCAACAAGAGCTGGAAAAAGGGGTTGAGAATTCACATTTCTGTGATACATATGCCCATTTCTGTTTTACCGCAGATCTGGCATTCATGAGAAAGCTTTTGATGTTTGAATGTACTCCTTGGGAAGAATGTGGATTGATTTGCGGGAAAGGTGAAGTGGAAGGAGTGGCAGAGTATATGTCAGGGCAAGTCGAGCGTTTTGATGGGTTTAAGGAAGTTATGGATAAATAACTGTGTTTGAGCAGATATGGTGGCAAAGGCTCCCAGTTGTTTCATCATTGGTAGTTATTGAGCATTATAGGTGATATGGTGAGTATTGTGGTCTGGAGCTGAACCATGGGGTGAGTAGGACAGTGATGCTCTCTCGGGTGCATTTTGCTCGCCTATGTGGTGCCCTTAATGTGGGTCCGCTGCGAGGTTGTTCAATGTTTATAGGTGTTGTATTTGTTTTCCACAGGCTGGGTTTGCTTGTGGGCTTTGGATATGATGTCTGAAGTCGGATTTAGTTATTGTATGCAGAAGATTTCTGGTATGGAATGTGGTGTTGCAGTATTTGTAGATCACTGAAAGTGGTGCTGCAACAGCCAATGGTCAATGGGATTGTGTTAGCCATCAAGGCAGTGGCGCACCAGTTGCAAGATTGTGGTGACAAGTCAATAGGAGTAGCAATTATGCTATAGCCGATGAATAAGGACACTTGCGGGTTCTTTGCTTTTCAGTCTCAAGAAGCAGGTGCAGTTTTAAATAGAAATGAGGCCCATGGATTGTCAGATATTTCAAATCCTTAAGCAAATGTATTAGTTTGCCAAGATGGTAATAGCACTCATTGGCATAATTTAACTTACTTCATTACTCCTCAAATGTGTGCCATCATGAAATGTATTTTATAAGTTGTACGTTGTTCCTATTGATCCCCTCTAGGTTTGTCCAAATAGCATTGTTCTCCGAGTGAGGTAAAAATGTTATTGAGATGATGAGATCAATGGTATCGTTTTCAGTAACCTTGGTTAATGTAAATAAAATAGAAACTGTTTTGTGGGCTGGCAGTCAGACTGTATTCAGCCTGCCCCTGAGTAATGTTGGGAAGATTACACCGTCCCCTGGAGACATACTCCCTGATTCATGGAATTATTTGCCCACAAAATGCAGATTTGCGCGCCTTTCTGCCCGAAAATCCCCATGCCTCAAACGGGGATTTTTGGGCAGAATGCCGCGTAAATCTGCGTTTTACGCGCAGATAATTACATGAATCAGGCTGATAGAGTTTTACTTAGCCAGGCTTAGCTTTGGCCTGAAAATGCATCTCCCATGCACATTGTTCAGGCTGCCTCGTTCAGTGAAGCTAAACACGAAAAGCACACGTGGTTGGAAAAACTCCTAAATACGTTTATAAAATGATACTATATCAAAAATGTAAACTCTCTAGCGTTTCAGAACGCATCGGTAATGGATATCTAGTATGCAACAGTGGTCTCTTGTTGTTTCATCTGGACGTAGAAAGGATGCCCTAGGTGTAGTCAGCTGGTAGTCCAGGTAAAGAGATCATCTGCACAGGCATGCTCTGGGACTGGTCAGAACCTGATGTTCCAAACTGCATAGTAACAGTCTATGTGGCGTTCTACTTCCCTCTATTTCAGCAGCATAGTAACAGTCTAGGCGGTGTTCTACTTCCCTCTATTTCAGCCAGCATAGTAACAGTCTAGGCAGTGTTCTACTTGCCTCTATTTCAGCCAGCATAGCAACAGTCCAGGCGGCATTATACTTGCCACTATTTCAGCCAGCATAGTAACAGTCTAGGCAGTGTTCTACTTGCCTCTATTTCAGCCAGCATAGCAACAGTCCAAGCGGCATTCTACTTGCCTCTATTTCAGCCAGCATAGTAACAGTCTAGGCGGTGTTCTACTTGCCTCTATTTCAGCCAGCATAGTAACAGTCCAGGCGGCATTCTACTTGCCTCTATTTCAGCCAGCATAGTAACAGTCTAGGCGGTGTTCTACTTCCCTCTTTTTCAGCCAACATAGTAACAGTCTAGGTGGCATTCTACTTCCCTCTATTTCAGCCAGTATAGTAACAGTCTAGGTAGCGTTCTACTTCCCTCTTTTTCAGCCAGCATAGTAACACTCTAGGCGGTGGTCTACTTCCCTCTATTTCAGCCAGCATAGTAACAGTCTAGGGGGCGTTCTGCTTCCCTCTATTTCAGCCGACATAGTAACAGACTAGGTGGCACTTTACTTCCCTCTATTTCAGCCAGCATAGTAACACTCTAGGCGGTGTTCTACTTCCCTCTATTTCAGCCAACATAGTAACAGTCTAGGTGGCATTCTACTTCCCTCTATTTCAGCCAGTATAGTAACAGTCTAGGTAGCGTTCTACTTCCCTCTATTTCAGCCAGCATAGTAACACTCTAGGCGGTGGTCTACTTCCCTCTATTTCAGCCAGCATAGTAACAGTCTAGGGGGCGTTCTGCTTCCCTCTATTTCAGCCGACATAGTAACAGACTAGGTGGCACTTTACTTCCCTCTATTTCAGCCAGCATAAAAACAGTCTAGGTTACGTTCTACATTCCTCTATTTCAGCCAGTTATTAATTGTGTCCTGAATCTTGGCAAGGATCTCTAATAATACACCTAGATATAGGAGGTCCATAGAGCCGTGCCCATCACCCTTTCATCATATCTTGCTTCTAGAGAGTTGAGAGAAAATATTTGTAAAACTTGTTCTGAAGCAGCTGTATGTTTTGGAAGGGTTGTCTGCTTTGAACAACTGCAATGCCTTAGCCTAGATTGCCTGTTGGGCTTAAACGAATATTGGCTTTTAACTGTAGATTTCCAAAGTGTATGGCACATGCCTGATTGACTGAGCGTTTTTTAATGGGATTGCACCATTATAAAATGCTTCTGTGGATCAGGCCCTTTGGCTGCTAAATTAGCATAAGGCTAAGGGTTTGGGCGAGCACACCCTCAAGCAGGGCTGTGTTCTAACCATGTGCTGTTCAATTTATTTCTGCACAACCCTCCACCATCTATTACGCTTCAGATATTTTCCTCCATGAGTGAACACTAATTCTGTCAACTGCCTTTTCTTATGCAGCTGATGCAACTCCAATTGCACCAAATAGAGGCATAGAGTAAACTAAAATGTCCACCTGTTCAGGACTTGTAACTGTCTTTGCCTAAATACATCCACATTGGATGGTCTGATAGGGCCTGGTGATTGGACTCCTCAGCGTTTCTACTGGCCAGTTGCTCTAGGGCCCCCTGTACCTAATCCACAAGCATATAATCTAGGTGTCACCTTTGACACTGACTAGTTGTTGGCCCCACAAGTGAATACAATCTGAAAAGCAATTGTTTATCATATTACACTAACACCATTGATTCTCCCTTTTCTTCCAATGCCTCAAAGATTTAAACAGGTCACTGAAGTTATTATGTCACAACTAGACAATTGCAATCGTTTCTATATTGTCTCCCTGGAAATTTGTTTTAGGGAAGTTAGAATTAGAGAGCAGACCTAGTTTTCAACCTGAAAATATCTGATCACATCTCCTGGACCTTGAAATGTTTACACTGAAGTGGCTCTGTAATTCAATGCCTCGACCACAAAGTCATTCACAGTCAAGTATCCTATTATTAGATCAAAGTTGTACCATTCTGCCGGCTGACTAGTTTCCTAAGGTACAACCACCCGAGATGTGCTTATTTGGGGGTAGATCTTGACACCATGAAAGCTCTGCTTTCTGGCATCACTACCTCTATTTGATCGTTATAATTATAGTTGTTCATTTATAACGCGCTTAATACCAAAGCTGGTTTCTAAGCGGGAGCCTGGGATTCAAACCTATGTTGCTATGCATTGTGCGTTGACCATGGTCCATGAGCTATCCTCCCGGGCCACCAGATAGCCTTGAACCTGGTGATAAGAGGTTCAGTGAGCAGAGATGACTCATCTGTTCCTTGCTCTCTATGGCTCTTAGCCCTTCTACACTCTAGTCCTCCGTTTTACTTTCTCTGTCGCACTTTCAACTTCAGCACTCGAGTGCCATACAAAATAGCTAATAAAATGAATAAACTACAATTAAGAAGACGAAAAAACAAATCTGTTATTTCTGGCAAAATATCAGTTCGAAATGTAGGCTGCATAGTGGAACATAACCGAATGGAATTCTACTACTGGTTAGGCATGTTGTTTTCCCACCATTTGACATGGAGTCATCACATGTCACAGGAAACTACTGTTGTGCAGAGAAAAGGGACACAGGCCCTTTAAGAAAAGGAGAGGGACAGAGGGAAAGGGGGCGGGGCAAGGTGAAGGGAAAGCGGGAAAGTCAAGGGGTCGGCAGTTACTGTTTAATAAAGGAGTTGTAAAGATGCACACCCGTGTCGCTGCGTAATTCGTAGGCCAGAGGCCTCACAACAACTGGCGAGGAAGACAGATGGACCACGCACACGAAGAAGACTGCCAGGCAGAGAGAACGCGAGGCAAGGAGGAGCCAATGCGCCCGAAGAAGGCATCCGGAGTAGCGGAAGGACCCGACGCCGAGGACTGAACGCGAGGCGTGGAGGAGCCTACGCGCACGAAGAGAGCTGCCGGAGTTGCACAGGAGCCGAGGAGGAGCCCTGCAGCCCGCGGAGGAAAGGAAAGGAGACGCGCACCGCCGAAAGCGAGGAAGAGCCCAGCGGGTCGCTGAGCAGCGCCCTGGAGTTCGAGAGGTGCCAGGCGCACACGCAGGTACCGAACAAACCCCACAGGCCTAGGGGAGGGAGCGAGAGGCACAACAACGTATAACGAGCCACTTGAAAGCGAGGAACGTCACGCACCACTTGAAAGCGAGGAACTATATGCACGTGCGAGTGCTTTAACGAGCCACTTGAAAGCGAGGAACGTCACGCACGTGCGAGCGCTAGCAAGAGAAAGGCGCGACAGCGCGGAACGGCCCACCTGAGAGGGAGGGAAGTGAAACACACGCGAGCACCAGCAATAAGCCACTTGAAACCGAGGAGTCACTGGCACACGCCGGCGCCAGCCACACACCAAGGGACACCCGATTTCAGTGATCATGTCACAACCAGGGAGTGGTGGAAGCGCAGCAGTAGACACCACGGCACCTGCCACGCCTGGTGTGACTCCCACCAATCCAGTCTCCTTCCTACGCCGCCCAAACCCCTTTTCGCTAGAACCGCAAGAAAACCAAGGGCAAAGGTGGCAAGAATGGATGGACGAGTTTGAGGAATTCATGAGGGCAGTAGGAAACCAAGATGCCCCGAACAAACTAGACATATTCACAACTTAGTTGGGAAAGACATAAAAAGTGTCATCAAGACCATCCCTGCAGCAGAAAGGAATACATACCAAAGACTCATTGAAGCCATCAACGGTCGATTGAGACTACGAGCGCTACATCTTTAATCAGTGCACCCAGCTACCCCAAGAAACAATCGGCCAATTCATATTGCGCCTACAAAGGAAAATAGCGTACTGTGATTTCGCCAACTTCAACGACGACGAGGCCATCCGTCTGAGAGTGATAGAGGGATGCCTGTCATCGATATTCCGCAAACATCTTCTGAAAAAACCACTCCCTCTGAAAGAAATAGCTGAACTCGCCAGAGTATATGAAAGAGTGGATGCTCAAGCTGCACACATAGAGAACCCGAGAAAGATAGACTCTGTCGCAGCCGTCACCACCAACCAAATGGGCCGCCAACACAACAACACATACAGACAGGACCAATGGAAGAACGCAAGACGCCCACCACCCGAAAGACAATGTTACCGGTGCGGGTTTGAATTCCCCCATAGAGGCCAGTGCCCCGCGATTGGTCAAATGTGCATGAGGTGCGGACAAGAGAACCACTTTCAGAGCATGTGCCGGGAGAAGACGCCCCCGCTATCAGCATATAGACCACACAACCAGCAACCGACCACAAGGAAGTTCGAGCCGCGGCCCGAGCCACTGAGACCTCTGAACCCAAGACCATACTCAGAACGAGAATACGGCAAGCCCGCTGGCAACCCCAGAACACCAAACAATCCTGGGTTCATCAGGGCGGTCGAAAACCTACAGGTGGACCAAACCGATGCACCGTACGCCAACCAAGAACAAATATATCACATGCAAACGCACCCTGAAGAGGAACCCCGAAGGGAAGATGACACCAGGGACCCATACGAAAACCCACCAGTCGAAGAACACCCAACAGAATACCTACCCTATGCGGAATACGACCGATACAGCAGGGAATATGTCCGACTTATCTCGGAGGTCTCCGACGACAGCACGGCACCCAGAGTGACGGTACACCTGGGAGGAATAGACACACCATTACTGGTGGAGACGGGCGCAACCGTAAATGTCATGAGTCACCTGGCATACGAGCATCTTGCAAACAAGTTTCCCGTACAACCATTTTACGCCCACATATTCCAATGGGGCGCAACACAGCCACTGACCTCAAAGGGACAGTTCACATGTGACCTCATACACAGGGGCAAGAGAGCACCGACCGCGATACATGTCATTCACAGCCCGGCAATCGGCAGATGCCTGCTGAGCCACAAGACTGCCACAGCCCTATGCCTCATCGACATCCACTACGACGCATCAGAGGTGATCCAAGGAGTCCCGCCCAACTCCCACTTCATACAGGCCATCCGCCACAGTGCCCCAAACATAGAAAACCTAAAATTAGCCTACCCGGCCTTATTCGAAGGTGTGGGCAAACTGAAGGACAACCTCATCAAGCTACACATCGATCCGAAGATACAGCCAGTACCACAGCACCCCAGGAGAGTAGGGTTCCACCTGCAGGCGAAAGTATCTCATGAGTTGCAGACGCTACTGGACAATGACATCATAGAAAGGGCAACAGGACCCACACCATGGGTCTCCCCACTTGTAGTTGTCCCCAAAGCAGATGGACGTCTCCGCCTCTGTGTAGACATGAGAATCCCCAATACCGCCATCCAACGGGAAAGGCACCCCGGCCCAAACATAGAGGACATGCTGATCAGGCTCAACCAAGCCACAAAATTCTGAAAATTGGATCTCAACCAGGGGTACCACCAGCTAGTGATTGACCCCGCATCAAGGCCCATCATGACATTTACCACCCACGAGGGCCTGTTCCGTTACAAACGACTTAACTTTGGAATCTCGTCCGCTGCCGAGATATTTCAGGAAACGATCCACAGACTGATTTGCTCCGTCCCTAACGCATTCAATTACAGCGATGACATCCTCATCTTTGGTGTCACGCAGGATCAGCATGACACAGCCCTTCACCAAGTGTGCCGCATTCTACAGGACGCCGGACTGACACTTAACAGCCAGAAATGCGAAATCAACACACGCACCCTATGCTTCTTCGGACACATCTTCTCGGACCAAGGAATCAAAGCAGACCCGGACAAGATCCGCGCCATTACCAACTTGCCCATCCCACAGGACGCCTCCGAACTCCGCTCATTCCTGGGTATCGCGGGATACTGCGCCCGCTACCTTCCACAATACGCCTCACTAACATGCCCACTGCGGCAGCTACTAAAAAAAGACCAACCCTTCCAGTGGACGAACCAATGCCAACAGGCCTTCGCCACAATAAAACAAGAGCTGGCTGCCAATCGCCATACTTCAATCCGAGATGGCAAACAGAAATCATTGCGGATGCTAGCCCAGTGGGGCTTGGTGCCATCCTAGCTCAAACAGATCCACAAGAGAACTCCAAAACCCATATCGTGGCATATGCCAGCCGCGCACTTAACTCCACCGAACAAGCATACTCACAAGCAGAGCGGGAGAGCCTGGCGGCAGTATGGGCGTGCGAAAAATTTCATCATTTTGTCATCGGACAAACGTTCACCCTCGTCACGGACCACCAGGCCTTGCTGGCCCTATTTGGCAACCCGAGAATAAAGATGCCTCCACGCATCGAACGATGGGGCATCCGCCTCCAGGAATATGACTATACCATCATTCACAAGCCTGGGGGCGACGCAAACCCAGCAGACTATCTATCACGACACCCAGAAGAAGCACCAGACACCGCAATGCAAGGAGAAGCCGATGGATACATCGCATACCTATCACACAATGCCCTTCCCCCGGCCATCACTGCCGAACTATTTGCGGAAAAGAGCAGAGCTGACCCCACCATCAAGGCAACCGTCCATCTCACCAACACCAACAAGTGGCGACAGGCGGCCAACCAACACTTCGAGTCAGGAGAAGGGGGGGAAGTAGACAGAAGAGATTTGGCCAGAATGGAAAAAATACACAACGAACTGGCCACAACAAGCCAAGGCACACTGCTCAGAGGGAACCGCCTGGTAGCACCCAAAAGTCTTAGAAAACCACTAGTCATGATCGCTCACGAAGGTCATCGAGGTGCGGCGAACACAAAAAAGATACTGAGAAACCAGCTGTGGTTCCCCCACATGGACACCATTGTAGATGACATACTAAGACACTGCAACCCTTGCCAAGTAAATGCGGCTGGCTCACCACCCTGCCCCCTGCGCATAGTTCCGCTCCCTGATGGACCTTGGCAGCGAGTAGCACTTGACTTCTACGGCCCACTCGAAGAGGGGGGTCACCTGCTGGTGGCCATAGATGAGTACTCCCGATTCCCACTGGTAAAGCACGTACAATCCACGGCCTTCCACCACGTGGTAGGCCCAATAGACGAAGTATTTAGCGAATGGGGCATCCCCAACATAGTGAAAACGGACAACGGATCCCCATTCCAAGGACAAGAGTTTAGGAAATTTGTGGCGCACCTCGGATTCCAACACCAGAAGATCACACCACTATGGACCCAGGCCAACGGGATGGTGGAGCGATTTATGGCGAACATTAAGCGCACACGCCAAAAAGCAGCAACAGACCAAGCCTCGATGCCACAAGCCATCTCACAAATGCTACGAAGCTACCGGCATACCCCCCACGAGGCAACTGGGTACACCCCAGCCGAATTTATGATCAAATACAAACCAAGGTCCAGGCTTCCCCAACTCGAGGACTACACACCGGAGGAGGACGACGAGATACGACAACGAGAAGCGGAGAAAAGACAAAAAGCCAAAGAATGGACTGACCGGAAGCGGAAGGCCAAGGAACCCCTGATCCCCGTAGGAGAAACAGTGCTGGTCAGGCAGGCCCAACGCCGGAAAACGGACTCGAGACATCGGCCCGAGTCCATGATAGTGACGGAAGTGAAAGGACCCATGATCACCGCCCTGGGAGACCAGGGTGAAATAACCCGCAACGCGTCATACTTCAGACGAATGTTCCAAGAAGATGGACATGAAGATATGCCTCTTGAGGAAGAAGACCCTATGGACCCAGAGACCCCTCCCGATCCGCCCGAGGCGCCGCTACCGGCAGGCCAGGAGGACGAAAGGGAAGAGAGAGCCGAGCGACCCCACCGGCTAGCCAGACGGCCCACTCGGCTCATTGAAGAAATGTAAAGACGGACTTCGATGATAAGTAAGGGGGGGGTTGTGCAGAGAAAAGGGACACAGGACCTTTAAGAAAAGGAGAGGGACAGAGGGAAAGGGGGCGGGGCAAGGGGAAGGGAAAGCGGGAAAGTCAAGGGGTCGGCAGTTACTGATTAATAAAGGAGTTGTAAAGATGCACACCCGTGTCGCTGCGTAATTCGTAGGCCGGAGGCCTCACAACAACTACTAAAACAAGGAGTCTGCTTACATCTGTTGAAAAGTCAAACTTGAAATATGGGGGGGCCTTTGGTAGAACCTCTAGCTGTGGCGGAGTGTTGGAAGGAGGGTCCAGCAGTACAACATGCTGTAATTGGAGGCTTAGGTGATCAACCACTTTGGAAACAATGGAAAGCCCCGCCTGGAAACGCCTCCTTGAATTGCTACAGGATACCCGAACTGTGGCTAACAGACTGGAACGTGGGGTGCCCAGAGTGCAGTAGAATGGAATGACATCTTGGTTGTAATTAACTTTAAGTGAGACAGAGCATATTTCCGTTTGTCTCTTTAGCCGTGCATTGTTGGGTGTCTACATATGTGCAGTTTGCTTGCTCCATGAAGTTCAAGGGCACACATGCTCTGTGAAGAAAGCTTCAAGGGATGTAGGTTTAGTGTGAGATCTTGGACGGTTTTCTTAATTGAAATATGTATCTGCACACAAGATACTTCCCAGTACTAAGTGGCATGCTCGTGGGTAGACTTGGCCTCTATCCAGAGACTCTCTCCTTAGGAGCATGGTTAATTAAAGAGCATGTTTATGTGCTGATGTAGCCCTGGCACCCAATCTCCCTGGTCTTCATGTGTCAGTTGTTTCGTTATGCATCCCATAATTTTCAGAGGCCAGTTATCTTCTATACGGGTATCCGATTTCAGAGGTAGCTTTGCAGTGTCCTTGTTCCTTGGAATGCTTGCAGAACACTGGCTCATTTCTCAAGTGCAGTCACACATTCTGAAGCTGGCAAGAGAAGTTTATTTCAGTGCACACTACAATGCACCGCCCCCCCTCCCCCGCTCAACACCATACATTGCTTAACAAGTAACAACATTAACATTCTAAAAGAACAAGGAAACGTGTGCTTAACTTGCCAAATGAATAAAGGCAGAGCCTTCATCAACTTGGATCTTCTCTTCCAATCAGCGACTTATTTATTAAACGAAATATCAGTACTGACATGAACTGACAGCCCTTGTGCTGTAGAAGCACTTTCACAAAGTTTGCCAGGTCGGTCTGGTATGGTTAGCATCCAGGCTGGTATGGATACTATATTCGGTGCGCTTTGATGTAAGCACTACTTATGTAGACTTCGGGTATGCTGTAACACATTCTTACAGACATTCCTCCTGGTGTCAATTGAGAGACAAATCTAGGTGTTTTCAGGAATTGGGAGCTCTTTAGTGTTTTGCGTGTGCTATTGTCTCAATTGTCTGATACTTATATATTCATGTTTTGTTTATTTTATATACCATCAAAACGGTCTTCTCTTACCAGAAACAATTTTAGGCACACCCATATTTCTGATCTATGACATCACCCTGACCTCCGCCATCCCAACAGCAATTTCCCAAATCCATTTTTGTCTCCCTTTCTGATTTTGCCTACATGGGTGGTGGGGTGTACTCCTGCTTCCCCCCAACACGTGGCATGTTTTTTGGAACATTTACCATTAGAATGCAGTTTGATAACGTGTTGTGAATGTATTTAAAGCATTCCAATGTGTTTTGCTATGCAGTGTGTGTGTGCGCGCGCGGGCAGGAGAGTCCTGCTGCTTGCCGTGCAGGGGCTCCGGCATGGCTATGCTATAGATGTCCCTTTCCTAGAATATAGCTCTTATGGCTCGATTAATCTTGGCGTGATTGCCCACATAGTGCTGCAGCATTGAGCTAAGCACTGCATCTTATACTTTCCCAGGACACCTATGCATAATACATGAAGGTTGTGTTTTCCTTTATTGTTAAAGTCCTTTTCTCTGGTGAATTATCATAGCTGGCTGTGTATTTCCCCAGTTCTTCACTCATGTTAAGCACCAAGATAAGGATATGACTTGGGCTTCACCAGAGGGCTTCAGATGTATTTATATGATGTTGAGCATAAGGCTAGCGGCAGACTGTAGTCCACACAGAAAACACAATGGTTTTGTAACATGGGCATGTTTGATCAGATGTGCACTCATCCCTCGACTCTGGGTTCACGTGGACAGCAGGCAATTGGATTTACCCTATTGCATGGTCACAATCACAGAGGCCTACTTACAACGGCTGCACTAAAAACGGAAAGGGGGCGGTGTCACTGGTGTGTCGGGCATGCAATGGAAAAGCGGCAAAAAGAAACAGCAGAAAAGCCATGCAGAAATGCAGCAGGATGTCACAGTGGGTGCATCCATGGGTAAGCAAGGAGACCAAGAACTAGGCCACAGAGTGAGCAAAATGACAGCAGCGTGTACATAGGGGGCTAGAGAAGGACATGAAGTCCTGCCAAGGAAGGTAAGCGGGCCATGGATGGTACCACTATGAGCAAGGGGGGTGGACCGCTGAAGTGAAAAGCACAGCGCAAAGAAAATTGGGCCTGAAGTGTGATTTAAGCAGTTGTTATCTCTTTAGGACAATAACAAGAAGAGCAATCGTGGCCATGCTCCGTGCCAGTTTCAGTATATCCTCTGCATCAGTAGCACAGACAAGCGACTGCTGCCCCCGACTATAAGAGAGTCCCGGAGGTAAAGCATGAAGGAGGACAGTTCTGGTGCATAGGACTCTCCATGATGAGATATAAAGTGGTCAGTCTGACATCTATACACCCAGGGGATTTGTTAGTGAAAATGCTACTGAAGGACTAGACAAAGATGCTGCATGGATCTGCTCTGACAGGGTTTTCCATTCAGAGCTTTCCTCTGTGTTCTGTGGTGTGCTCACACTGTACACAGCTCTCTTATAATTCCTCAGTTTTCTCAGGTGGTGCATACACATTAAACTCTTTTGTTAGTGTCTTTAAAGTTACTTCATGTCCGTTGTCTTATCTTTTACTCACTGTCTCTTTTTTGCTACAAGCGTTGTGAGTAATTACTTTGGGACTTAGAATAATTCCACTGTTGCGCTATAGTACCTTTGTATTATCGACAATTGAATCTCATGATATTTCTAGTTACTTCACCTGAAGCATGTTTTTTCTAATCATAAGGTGATCACATTTGGCAGACACTCTACATTTGTATCTCGGCATAATATTCAGATTATTTTCCTCTAGGAAAGTGTGTTGTCATGTTTCGGCTCTGATGCCATCCTGCACTGTTCTCACCAGCTCTTTCACTCTTGTCACTGCCTCCTCTCTCGCACTGAACCGAGAAGCCAGAAATTCTCACTTATTTGTGCAGCTTGACTGCTCCACTTCCTGACCACAGAAAGGCCCGTGCCTTTTCCAGGCTCTTCTTGAAATGCTCATGACTCAGTGAAATGAAAAGGACTTCAGGTGCACCACCCCACACCACGAGAATCCTAAAATAGGTGTACTTTTCATTCTCATCTTGGTCTTGTGTCTATTCTTCTAGGTCTTTGGCTTGTCCCACTCTTAAGGGGGCTGCGCCCTACTTTTAAGGAGCTGCTAGCATGTCCAGTTAGAGTGAGATTTCAGACACTTTTTCAATTTTACTAATGTATTTTTAATAACAGGAATACTTGAGTGTGAGGGGAGAACTCCTTCAACCGAGAGTAACAGAAAATATGTTTTCTCTTTATCTGGACATTTGTCTTAGACACCTTCTTAGCCCACCTCTCTACTCCTTCTCTCTGCTAACCAAATATACCTCCCATACCCTCTATAACCTCACTCCTTCTCGCTGCTAAAGACGGTTCTCAAATATGCCTCCCATACCCTCTATAACCTAACTCCTTCTCGCTGCTAAAGACGGTTCTCAAATATACCTCCCATACCCTCTATAACCTCACTCCTTCTCGCTGCTAAAGACGGTTCTCAAATATACCTCCCATACCCTCTATAACCTCACTCCTTCTCGCTGCTAAAGACGGTTCTCAAATATACCTCCCATACCCTCTATAACCTCACTCCTTCTCGCTGCTAAAGACGGTTCTCAAATATACCTCCCATACCCTCTTTAACCTCACTCCTTCTCGCTGCTAAAGACGGTTCTCAAATATACCTCCCATACCCTCTATAACCTCACTCCTTCTCGCTGCTAAAGACGGTTCTCAAATATACCTCCCATACCCTCTATAACCTAACTCCTTCTCGCTGCTAAAGACGGTTCTCAAATATACCTCCCATGCCCTCTATAACCTCACTCCTTCTCGCTGCTAAAGACGGTTCTCAAATATACCTCCCAAGCCCTCTATAACCTAACTCCTTCTCGCTGCTAAAGACGGTTCTCAAATATACCTCCCATACCCTCTATAACCTAACTCCTTCTCGCTGCTAAAGACGGTTCTCAAATATACCTCCCATACCCTCTATAACCTCACTCCTTCTCGCTGCTAAAGACGGTTCTCAAATATACCTCCCATACCCTCTTTAACCTCACTCCTTCTCGCTGCTAAAGACGGTTCTCAAATATACCTCCCATACCCTCTATAACCTAACTCCTTCTCGCTGCTAAAGACGGTTCTCAAATATACCTCCCATGCCCTCTATAACCTCACTCCTTCTCGCTGCTAAAGACGGTTCTCAAATATACCTCCCAAGCCCTCTATAACCTCACTCCTTTTCGCTGCTAAAGACGGTTCTCAAATATACCTCCCATACCCTCTATAACCTAACTCCTTCTCGCTGCTAAAGACGGTTCTCAAATATACCTCCCATACCCTCTATAACCTCACTCCTTCTCGCTGCTAAAGACGGTTCTCAAATATACCTCCCATACCCTCTTTAACCTCACTCCTTCTCGCTGCTAAAGACGGTTCTCAAATATACCTCCCATACCCTCTATAACCTCACTCCTTCTCGCTGCTAAAGACGGTTCTCAAATATACCTCCCATACCCTCTTTAACCTCACTCCTTCTCGCTACTAAAGACGGTTCTCAAATATACCTCCCCTGCCCTCTATAACCTCACTCCTTCTCGCTGCTAAAGACGGTTCACAAATATACCTCCCAAGCCCTCTATAACCTCACTCCTTTTCGCTGCTAAAGACGGTTCTCAAATATACCTCCCATACCTCTATAAAATGACTCCTCTCAGCTAAACAAAGTTCTAAAATATACCACCCATACCCTCTATAATCATACCTGCTCTTCTTCCACCTTAGGTCTAGACTGCTTAAAGGCTGGTTATCAATTAGAAATTGATCTATTCTTAGATTTCTTCCTCTGGTCTTTAAATCCCTCATGAACTTGCTCCCCCATATCTAGCAAACACTATCACTCGCTACACTGCCCCACTCTCCCTCCACTCATTTTCTCTCCTCAGCACCCGTCCAACATCCTCCCTCTTCTCCCTCACGCTTCTGCTTCTTCTCCCTCCTGGCCCACTGTACTGGAACTCATCAACAATCCACTCATTTAAGTCCTTTCAAAAACATGTACTTCTTAATCTAGAAGTCACTCCCTCCACCTTCTACCAAATCACACCTCCTCTTTGACCTTTCAGCATCTCTCCCTACTCTGCATAATTAAACAATAATACACCCTCCCCCGGGATCTACAGACTCATAACGACCCAGTGCCCAACCTTTGCTCGGGTCTTAATGCCGAATCAGGCAGCTATTATCAGTGCGTAAAACCCACATGGGGCTATTATTGTTATTAGCACCACAGGGCCAAACTCCAGCTTTTTTAAACTAGTGAAACTGGGTAGTAGCCGTTAAATAAGTTAAAAAAAAGAATAGACACTATGAATAAAAGGTAAAGGAACCACCATTTGCCCTGCCCCAATTTCCAAATGTTCCTTGCATATTCTGGCTGTTGAAAGAAGAGCACTTGATGCCATGAGCCAGAATATACAAGGAACATTTGGAAATTGAGACACAATTTAAAATGAATTGGACTTAACCAGTACCGTCACGCAAATGAAATAAATGGGGAAAAGTAAATATATACATTAATGTTTATGAGAATGCAAGGATGTAAAACTTAGATGACAGTTCATTGTAATGCAACTGTTTGCCACTGGAACTGGATATTAACTACAGAGCAAATTGATTGTTTATCAGGTAAACGGGCAGGTTTTTAAAATCGAACAGTGTTTTGACGCCGATAAATTAAAGTTGGAATCATGAATGTATAGTCAGTGGTAGAATCACCTTGTGAAAACCCACAAGAGGAGAAATACATGCACGTGCACCAATTGGTTTGTGTCGGCATACATTTGATTATCATATGAATTGCCCTTGTAGGCACACATTTGATGATTACACAAATGACACAAATTGCCTACGTATATCAAGACGTGTACTTTTTGATTATGTGATCGGGTATTGGTTATTGAAGCCTTTTTCCTAGTCTTTTTCCTGGCTGCTGAAATGTGGTCGCGTCTTGGGATATTTAGCGCAGCTCTGAGGGCATTGTTTTGAATTACCTGGAGTTTAAGATTCCGAGTTTAGGTGCCTTCAAATAGTGTGTTACAGTGGGCCAGTCTAGATCCTATGCAATTGTGAGACAGCTGTCTTGGGACAGGCATTGCCTGCCGGCATGAATGAGTTTTATCGGGTATGCCGCTGAGGAGGCAATGGCGCTGACCTGTCTGTTTAGGGACAGGGTGGCGTCCAGGTATATGCCCACGTTTTTTATGACGTTGGATGCTGGTATAGTAATTCCGTTGATAGTGAAGGCTTTGTAGTTGAGGAAAAGTTTGTTGAGGGTGGTCTGTGAGCCTGTCAGGAGGATCTTAGTTTTCTCCTCATTTAGGCATAGCATGTTGGCTGCCATCCATGCTTGTATCATATGATAGATGGAGCTCAGGGCAGTGGAGTCGGTAGTGAACCTGTAGGCCCTTTTAATGAAGTAACGCTTTATTGGATGGATGGGGATGCAGAATGTACTCTTACACCAAAAATAAGACTGACTCAGGAAGTTGGCAAAACATAACTGTTTTATTGTCAATTGTCTAAAACAACGGACATCAACGGACGTCTCAAAGCATATCTCTCAAGGTTTACATGAAAAAATACACTTTTATAGCAAAACCTTGTCATCATTGATGTGATACTATGTGTCAAACTAAGAAAACCTATCTGGGATTGAGGTTGGTCTAAGGGGAACATCTAAGTACACTTAGTATAGGGGATAGGATTATGATTTTGTCTCTATAGTCAGGTGGACAACTATGCAAGTCATCTTCATTGTCATCAAAACACAACATTTCATCAGCTCTCAAACTATAGGGCTCTTTGCTAGGTGGCCCTCTACAATTGGTTGGCACGCTTGTACCCTTCCGGAATATTCCACTCGCTAGCAGCACGCAAGCTCGTAACCCAAGTGCTTGTGGGTGGAATTGAACATTTCTCCCCACCAAATTAACCCATCATCCATCATCACTCCGGCTGCTTGCCATTCGAATTGTCTTTGAACTCGGCCTTGAAAAGTATCACTGTGCCTGAGAATAGAAGAGAGTGTGCACGTTCTTATCTTCAGTCACGATGTAGCTTGCCCAAAGTCTATTACCATCTACCCCATGTGACAGGAGACTGTGTTTTAGTTCCTTCTTCGCATTTAATACTATCAAATGAATAAAACCAGGCATTCATAGTGTTTTTCCATTGCACCTCAACAGGAGCTTGCCACGCTTCTGACGTTCATTATATCTTCTGGAATAGACAACCAATTTCTTGGCTGCCTCAATCATTGATACTGGCCCAGACAAGCCTTCTCGCTTCTTCCTCCATCTTCAGCTGCGCCACACTTTCAGCCCTTTTGCTACTGAGGTCTTAGTTTGCAAAAAATGCAACATGGAACATCCAGATTCTATACACACACACACACATATATATATATATGGAGGCACCACCTGCAATCTATTCACCAAGTATATTAACCCATCATGGTTACCTAATCTACTTGCATTGTAGCATCTGTACAGCTATTTTTTGTAATATTGGTTTTACAACAAAACTTCATTACATCACTTCACAATTCCTTATGTTACAATTAGAATAAACATCAATCCTTCTCACCCCCCAACCATAGCATAAAGGACCTCTACTTCGACTGTGTCATGTCAATTTAAAATTATTACCCGCCAGCAGCGAGAACCACCAGTCATCCATATTTTCATTTAGGGGGGCAAACTTCCACAAATGCAAACCACGGTGCGGTGATAGCTCACGACATTTCACAACAAGATGTTTTAACAATTCCACAGCACTATTACAAAATCTACAAAGGTTGTTTGATATCGTTTTATCACGCTTCAACAATAACATCTGTTTAGTTTTGTATAAGTTCAAACGTAATCTTAGGAATTGATCTCTGTGATAGCGAGATGGAAATTTAGTCAAGTAACTCGGCGTCTTGTCAATGCTATGTGCTGCTGGTCCGTTGTCAAGAGCCAATGCCAGTTTATTTCTTTTTTCTGTCTTTATCATCCAGCTCCACCGCCTTAATTTTTTCTTGGCGTTTTGCGGATTTAACAGGACATTTTCCATTGACACATCTGCTTCATTTAGAATTCCTTTAATTTACGTCTTCCACATTCTTAGGAAACTGGTGTTTTGCTTGCATATTTGTTTGACATAGGATCTCATATGGTCTCGACATAGGAGTTAGACTAATTTTTCGCAAAGCCGCCACACATTTCCATAAAACAGTCCCATAAAGTGAATCAATACATAATTTGTATCGAATTGCAGCCACCGAAACGTTTGATGGCAATTTAAGAATCTTTCGCCAAAAGCAACCTTCTAATTTGGTCCACACTTTTTCGCTGATATTCCAGCCAGCTCCACTTCCAAAGGTTATTGTCGGGACTACTTTCTGTAAATAAAATGATAGAATTGGTTTGAGAGTGAATTTGCCATGGCCACCGTGTAGATTGCCTCCCTGTAGTCAAAACAATGACATCCGAGACAGCAAATCTTTTACCCAATACCATTCTCTGATCGACTTATTAAAAGCACTGACAGATAATGTATAGTCTCAGTGGGCTGAAGATTCTCACCTGCTCCTGACCATTTGAAATGTATATCAATTTTTTTAGCTTTTGGTCCAAATGTCACAATTTTGGATTTTTTGACATTTATTTGTAGCTCATTAACCTGGAAGTAGCTTTGAAGTGAAGACAGGAGCCATTGTAGCCCAATTTTGGTTAAGTCCATTAGCACAATGTCATCAGTATAGATGATCCAGATGATTTGGTGACCATTTATCTTAGGTGGAAAGGACTTCGCCTCTGTCATTACCTTTGGTAAATCCGCAATGAAGAGTTAAAAAGTAAAGCCGCTAATGGACAACCTTGCTTCACCCTTTTTTTTGTTTGGATTTCATCTGTTACATCACCTTGGGCATTAAATCGAACTCTAATTGATGTGTTAGTATATAGCGACATCAGCGGCTGAAGTAGTTCATTCGGACATGACCATCTTTGAAGTTTTTCGCATAATAGTTGCCGGTTTATGCTGTCAAATGCTTGCTTTAAATCAACAAACGTGAGGAATATTTTTTTGCCTCCTCTCAATGATTCTAGCTTGAGTATGTTCCGTAGGAGTAAATTCAGCTCTGTGCCAACCCCTTTCATAATGCCGGTTTGACTTTCATCAATAATCTTTGCGTTTGAAGCCCATAGTGCCAGTTTTTCCTGGAGGAATGTTGCAAATATTTTCCAATCGTGTCAAGAAGGGCTATTGGACGATAGTTTGTTGGGTCATCACGATTTCCCTTCTTGAACACTGGAACAATCACCACTGTTTTCCGTGAATCTGGAAGTTCTCGTGTTCTTGCAATTCTTTGAAACAGCACCTTTATAAACGATGCCCATGACACTTTATCAACTTTCAACATGATATTTGTTATGCCATCTGGACCCGCGACTATGGAATGTTTTAATTGTTCAATTGCGATTTGGATATCATCCAATGATTCGCTAACATTCCATCTCACCTGGTTCATTCTTCGGTGTCGTATTGGATCTGCACTCTCGGCATTAAATACTTCAGCAAAATGATTTACCCAGTCCAATGCGTTCACACCATTTGATAGTGTGTATATTTGGTTTGTACTTCCTTAATTTATTATTTCCCAAATCTGCCTGCTATCATTTTTCGCGAACAATTGTATGATATGTTCTGCTCTTTCTTGATCACGTAACATCATAAACTATTTCAGCCAATTACAATATTGTTGGCGTCTTCTTCTGATTGCCTCCTCTTTATTTACTGCTTGTGATTTCTTTAGAAATTTTAGGTCTATTTGTAGGAGCTTTTTTGCTTTACACACCTTTATGCTGAAACAATGTTGTTTTTGTTTTACCATCTCTTTTCCCACCACTGTGGTTAGATTTAAACTGCAGTAATAGAGGTGCAAAATTTACTTGTTGGTCACCGTCATCTTGTAAAGAACAATTTAGATGTCAAGTCCGTAATTTGATTGGAACTGATTCGCAACCTATTTGCACCACTAATGATGGCCAACTTTGTTTGGTATCTGTCTGAAGCATCGCCTCTATTCAGTTGCAAGATTAGATTTAGTATGTCATGATCACTCTTTGTAGTTCTTATCATTGTTAATTGATCCATTTTGCTAATCAGATTTTGTAACGCCCAGATGTAATCCAAGGTTTTATTGCTTTTGTCTCTATGCCAGGTAAACGCTGGAGGGATGTCAACCCTGGTACATCCATTTAACATGGAACAATTGCTGTTTAATAGTTCTCGTTTCCACCGTTGTCCTCTATCCGCTTTTTGGGCTGCATCAGTTTTGCCCGCTATTTGTCAATTGTCTGTTTCCATCGAACCAGGAATAGTTCAAATCATTGCAAATGATAATAGCTGGATTATCGAATTTCCTCATACACTCATCAATTAGAGTGGTCACCGACTTGATGAAATGCCCAGCCGATATCATTGCAGGATTCCAGGATGTGTTTATAAGTATTAAAAGTTGTCTTTCTGATGACTCACTATCTTCACCTTGCAAAGTTCTAGCCTGTACAAATAGATTGGGATTTACCGCCTGGATCACTTTCCATCTAGTGTTGTTCTTTACCATTGTTATGAGACAAGCAAAGGGCCGGCCTGTCTGATTTTTTTCGGCGGCATTCATATATATTGAATATCCGTCTCTTATTGGAGCCTCACAAAGCCAAGTTTCTTGTAGACAAATTAGCAAGTTATTGTCCATTGTGAAACTTGAATCATGGAACAAATGCATGAATCCTCTGGTGGTCCAGGAAATCAACATGCAGGTTAACTCGTTCTTCTGTAGGTTTTTCTAACAATGCCTTTTTGATGGTTGCTGTGCTGGTTTTGATCTTCGTGGCATTTCCATTCTCTGCTCTATGTCCAAAAATACAGCCGAGTTAGTTTTTAGCTCAGCCCATAATGTTTCCCTTCTTTGGTTGTTCGATAAATGTTTGGCTGAGGCTTTTCTGAGTCTTTCTTTATTCGACTTCTTGTTCACGTCCTCGTCATCAACTGAATAAGTTGAAAATTCACATGTGTCAAGTGAGGACAATGAGTCTTCGTTGTCGCTATCCTCAGGCTCCACTCTAGATCTTTTGTTAGGGTTTGTTACTTCTAGAGTGGTTGACTTTTCCACTTGTATCACTCTAGTTGGTTTTTCTTGTCTCGCTTCTTTTCCTTGCCATTCAAATATCCCAATCCGAGGTGGAGTTCTTAGATTTCTTATGAATTGTTTTGCCAGTTTGATCGTGACTTTTGGCTGACAATTGATTTCTTCTCTCTTTACACTTCTTCCGGGACTTCTCCTAAGAGGCCGTCAGCTCTCTGAGGATACATGAAAGGCTTTCTCAAGGGACACCTTGTCTAACAGGCTTTTCGTGTTATAGGCATCATTACTGGTGTTTTGTTTGTCACAATTTCCGGTTCGAAACTTATAGGCAAGACTGGGGCCGGACTTCTGGTAGAGGCGTTTGGCTCCTCCTCTACAGTAGTATAGTTGCCTGAGATGGGTATAAGTATTTGTGTGTCATCCATGTTATTTGTGTATGAGATTCCTAGACTGTCTAGGATGTCAAATGGGGGTTTTGTGAATATATTATATGGTGTTGGTGTGATGCAGAAGCTTTGGGGGACTCCACAGGAGTTTGGGGTGGGTGGGGCAGAGGCTAGGTCAGAGAATACTCTGAAATATCTGTTGGACAGGAAGGACGAGATCCAGGTAGTGGCTTGTGCTGAGAAATGCGCAGATGAAGCGAGGTGCTGGCAGAGGATGCGATGGTCAACCAGGTTGAAGGCTGCTGACAGGTCTAATAGGAGTAGGAAGGAAAAACCTGCCAGAGTCTTTGGCCTCGCCCATCTGTTTTTTTAGATAAAGTAGTGTTGGTTCTGTGCCGTTTCCTGGTCTAAATCAGACTGCCTTAGGCCCGGGAGATTGTTGGCTTCCAGGAAGGGATGGATTTGGATATATGCTACTCTGTCCAGTATTTTGAGCAGGAATGGGACAGTGATGATGGGGCGATAGTTGGTGGGGATGCCAGGATCTAATTAGGTTTTTTTTAGCAGGGGGAGGACCCATGCCCATGCATCCTAGAGGTTGGTAGGGAATTTGAAGGTGGTGAAGGAGGCATTAATCAGGGTAGCTAGGCCGGTGCCTTCTTGGTATCTTGTGGGTTTCAGGCTTTGGATAATGCTCAAGGTTTCCTTTGATGAGATTGGCTTGAAGTGGAATGCCAGGTAGTAGTGGTGTTGTCTTAGAGGGGGTGGTTAGGGTAAGGGAGTTCTGTTTTAGCAGAATCCTTTTCTGAAGGGAGGCCAGTTTGTCAAGCAGTGCATTTTGAATGTTGACACATCATGCCTCATCTTTGTTGCAGCTGTCTTTGGGGATGGTCCGTTTTTCTAGTTCGCATAGAGTATCAGAGAGTTCTTGCGATCTAGAGCTGGCAATTCTTTCATTGTAAGTGGATTTTATGGCCAGGAGGAGGGCATTTTTGTAGGCTTTGTCTAGCAATAGGAAGTTACTTTTATTCGTGTCAGAGGGTGAGTTCTTCCAGGTGGTTTTGCCTACTCATTTTTTTGAGCGCAAGACTTTAAGGTCTGGAGTGAACCAGGAGTTGTGGTGCAAGAGAGGTCTGGCTTTTGAACATTGTGCTAAAAGAAAGTAAAGTAATAAGAAGCTAGCTTGTGATAAGAACTGTGAAAACAACAGTGAAACAAGTAGCTATACTAAGCCACCAAGAAAGGTATATGCTACTTGAATGTAAAGATGAGCTATAAGATATGAGAAGTCCTGGCATGGGTGTACACCAGGCAGTTGTGAATACATGAGAAGTTCTGGCAGGTGAGTATACTAGGCAATTTTGAATGCAGAGAGGTCCTAGTAGAAGAGTACACCAGGCAGTTGGAGTGCATGAATTGGACTGTGTGGGGGGTATACCAGGCAAACTGCAAACCTACAAGGAGTATTAAGTAGAAACAGTGTTTGTTAAACCAAGAAGGAACTTATGTCAAAGGAAGGAACTTTTGTTAAAGAAGAATTTACAAGGTTGAACAGTTTTCATCCAACAGGATTGTTGTGGGCTAAGGAAGCCATAAAGAACCGTTAAACCCAAAGTAATTTGTGATACCATTGAAGAATCCATGGGAAGTGAATCCCCTTCTGGAATTAATGTCATTTCCGTTTTTGTAGAGCATTTATGTTGAGCTATTCTATTTTTATTTAAGAACACTTTTGGCAAATACCAGGTTAAAGACATTTCCCTTGTAATGTATTATTTTGTTTTAGTGTGAGCTTTAGGATAGAATGTTTGAACACAAAGACAGCTCTTTGATTTATGACAGCCTGACAAAGACAGATGTTTTGTTTTTGGTTTTGGTTGGGGAAACTCCTCTTTAGAATATGGTCATAGAGAGGGGGTGTAGCTTGTGTGGTAAGTAGCCTGCAGGTCATGAACGGGAACCAGCACCGGCACCCCCAGAAGGCCGGAGCACTCTCTGAAGCTTGCCCATGCTTCGTGTCATCTGTCAGCACACCTCCCTCATCATACCAGGCACTTTCCTGAGCTAAATGTCTGTGGCATTGTAACTGGGATCCTGTGCTGTGCGCTGACATACTGCATCCAATTTAACACTGAATTCAGCTTGTGATTCAGGGAGGGTGAGTGAAGACCCCTGCTCATCGTGGCTGTGCTCCAGCATTCAGGCGATGGCATCCTCTGTTTTCTCTCCTGAACTGGTGGTCCTGCGCATGCACCAAAAATGAATCTCTGGTACAATTCATCTCTTTGGAGCCTCAGTGGAAGCATTAATTGCTGCCTGCCGGCCTTCTATACTGGAAAGGCTGATTCCTATTTGCTATAGAGGTGTGAAAGCTGGGAAAGCCTCATCTGGTGAATCCAAACAGTGGGGCTGCAAGTAAGAATCTGGATGCCATTGGTGGATTGAAAGAAAGTCCCTGAGGGTCTCAAGCAAAGTGGGCTGCTCTCCTGGCTTGGATCCCACTGCCTCCACCTACAAAGATCAGAGCATTCATCAGGGGGAAGCCACACAGCATTAGCATTGTCCTGAGCAGGGACAACAATTGGTGGTGCCCTCCTTCATTATGGCTGTTTTTTTCTTTGCAGGCAGTGAGCCTGTATACCTTTTGGGGACTGCATTTGTAGCGGAGGACTGAGCCTGGGAGGCCTTGATCGGGACAGGTGGAGAAGAGGAAGAGATGACCCAAAGCTGGGTAAGGAGGCGATAGGTTGGGACATTTATCAGGAGGTGATAGTGGAAGGCACGGCATACACCTAAAAATCGTGAGTCCCAGCAGAGGCAAGTTGGGATTGGGGCAAGTGGTCCCAGCCATGGTGAGGAAGCATCTGACACCAACAAAGTTCACAGAGACTATTCCTCGTGGCTCTGAAAGTGTGACTACCTGAGAGCTGACATGGTGAAGCAGACGACAAAGCAGAAAGGGCCCTCATGCAGTGGTTCAAGGCACATAAGTGGCTGCAGCAATAGACAACAGCTCAGATACACTCTCCTCCACATTGACTATCGGATGCTGACACCCCACCAACAAGGAGATTGGACTTAATGGCTATGCTGCAGGAACTTAAGAAAGACATGAAGGATATATGATATGATATATGATATGGCATTTATAACGTGCCTATACGCAAGCGTTTCAAGGTGTGACGAGGCAAGGGAGGGGAAACAGGGAATAGAGAGATAGCGATCCTACTAGGCCAGGTGACATTGAAATCGCGCATGTGCAGGGGAGGGGGAAAGGGGAAAAGTGCGGGGAAAGGGAGGGGTAGTGCAGTACATAGGATAACAGTAAACAAAAAACAAAAAAAGACAATAAATGATTGATAAAAGTGCGGCCAGCTGGTGGCAAGTGCATGGGTAAGTGCAGACATAAGGTGTCAGGTGCTGTAGGGATGCAGAACAGTACCAGAGTGCAAGGGTTGCTGGGGGGGCAGTGCAGGAGTGCAACTGGAGGAGGGGACCTGGGCCCAAGATCAGAGGGTAGCCAGGTAACCAGTGCAGTTTCAGTTTCAGCCAGGAGATCAGCAAGGGAGAGGAAGAGAGAAAACAGAAGCAAAGAGGAGGGTCTTGAGGTGCTTCCAAAACCGAAGATGGTTCTCCTCAAGTTTTAGTGAGGCAGGGAGCCAGTTCCAGAGGGATTCTTCAGCAGAAGAAAGAGATCTACCACCAACTTTCTGCTTAGATAAGCGACTAACCCTGTGGGAGATGAGGCGGATGAGCGAAGAGCTCGAGAAGGAAGATATTTAGGAAGACAGAGTTGAAGGTATTAAGGCCCCAGGCCCCAGAAGGCCTTGTGGACAATGCAGAGGATTTTGAACTTAATCATCGCCGCCACTGGGAGCCAGTACAGAGATTTCAGTCCTGGAGAGATACAATTCCTGAGCTTGAGGCCAAGGACAAGTCTTGCAGTCCTGTTTTGGATGAGTTGCAGAGGGCGGAGAGTAGATGCAGGCAGATTTAGAAAGAGGCAGTAATCCAACTTGGAGAGAACCAGAGCTCTGGAGACGGTGAGTTTATGGGGGAAGGAGAGGAAAGGAAGAATACATCTGAGGAGGTGTAGCTGGTAGTGTGACTTCTTAGAGACATCAGAGATATGAGGGTAGAAGGAAAGGGTGGAGTCGAAGATGAACCAGAGGTTTTTAGCCTCACAGGTGGGAGCACGAAGAGGACCAATGGAGGCAGGCCAGAGAGTGACAGGAAATGAGGGAGTAGGTGTGCCAATGAGGGGAATCCCGCTCTTAGCGGCAATAAGTCAGAGATCACTGGCGGCACACCACTCCTGAATGGCGGACAGATAGTCAGAGATGAGAGAAGGAGAAGAGGTGGCAGAAGGGAGCCTGAAAATGAGTTGAGTGTCATCCACATAGCACTGAAAATTGGGGCAGAGAACGGCAATGCATTGGGCAAGAAGGGCAGGTATTGGTTGAACAGCCAGGGAGAGAGGTTAGAACCCTGGGGAACACCACAGGTAGAGATAGAGATAGAGGAGAGGAAGGATCCAAGTTGGACCTGGGAGGGTCAATGGGAGAGGAAGGAGGTCAGCCAAGCCAGAGCCTGATTGGTGATACCCAGGTTATCCCAGAGACAGTTGAGTAGGATGGCATGGTTGACTGTGTCAAAGGCAGAAGAGAGATCAAGTAAGATGAGGACACAGGGGGTGCTGGAGTCAAGGTTGGAGAGTAGGTAAAGCTATTGTGGACCTTAACAAAAAATGTCCTTGCAGTGGAGAAAAGGGTGGATGAAGTGGAAACCACAATAAGTGAGAAGGGGCATGAACAGGATGAGCTAGCACAGCAAATTATCTCCAACAGAGGGAGCGGGTCCTTACCAACCAGGAAGATGCCAAAAATAGATCCCGGCAGAATAACATATGCATTTGTGGGATCCCCAAGTCAATACCGGATGTGGAATGTGGACCTGCAGGAATATGTAGTGGTGCTGTTCCAAAATTAACTGGACAGCTGAGCGGTAGATCACCCTGGACAGGACCCATTGCGTGTATTCTTCATACCAGCTGAGCAAGAATTTGACTCCTGATGTCGGGGTATGTTGGGGGTGTGGGCAGAGGTGGGGGTGTTGGCAGGGGGTTGCCCAAGTCAGAAATGTTCAGGGGAGAAAAGACAGAAGGATATTTTGAAAAACTAATCTTCTGTCTTTTCTCCTTCAAACATTTTTAACTCCTTCTTTTAACCCCAATCCCTAACTGGTTTTGTCCAAAAAGACCGAATTGAAATGACCTACCGAAACAAATGTTCTAAAAAAAGGTACCACCAAATGTTCTACCCTCCAAAATTTCGACTTTCCTCTTTAAAAAAAAAGAAAAAAGTGTTGCGGGGCTGCAGGGGTGACCCCCGCAACCTCGCTCAATATACTGTGACCGGGGGTAACCCCGCAGCTGTCCTGAAGTCCCATAAAAAAAAGAAAGGACCTTGCACACTGGTTCACAATCACAGAAGTGAAAGGGAACAGGCATTGCAGGGACCAGTGTGTCGGAGGCACGGTAAGTAGCGGGTGGGGTTGGTTGTGTGTTGGGGGTGTGGGCAGGGGTTTGTCCAAGTCAGAAATTTTCAGGGGCGAAAAGATTGAAGGTTATTTCGAAAGGGGGCGTAGCTAACAAGCCTTGCGACAGGCTGTGTTTTCCGAGGTCTCCCACGGATCCGTAATTATCCTGGAATTCTCGTAGAAGGAAGAAGGCACCCACAATTCTTTTGCGGAATCACAAGTGTAGGAATGGAAGCAGCATGCTGCCACTGAGCTGTAGCTCAATCTGTTGCACCTGAAGCAAGATACGAGCCATATAAGCATGACAGAGTCCCGAGTCATGAAGGGCAAGATGGCTACCCTCTAATGACAAAGGAATCGAAATTCGGCGAGCCTGCACCGTAACGACAGACAATAGATACTTATATGGAATCGATCCAGAACGCAACGACTGCAGAGCCAGAATGAGGACGAGCCGGGTCCCTGCACTGTGACACAAGAACAGTGTGTGGCTCGGTGCGGTTTGGAGACTGCTGACCATGTGCGTGCCTACAGGGACGGGAGCCAGGAGGCAGTCTTCCTCGCCTGAAGATCGCATTGGGACGTAGGTAACTGATACAAATTACTGTAACAAGCCTAAACAAACACTGCAAGTCCCGTGGGACTGCAACTGGTGCTTGAAAAAAAGAGGAGGAAAAAAAATAATAAAGAAAAAGAAAACGAAGAAGTCCACCGCTATTGGAGCCCCGGGCAGCACTGACACACACAGCAAGGGGTGTCTCAGAAGCGGAGACTGCAGCGGTAGTACTGGAGGCATAGAAGCGAACGTTATCTTCGTTCGGCATGCTGAAGCGTAAAATAGAGATGGGCTCTGGGTGATTCAGCAGACCAGGCAGACGGTGACAACATTACTCGGTTGCCCAGACGCTGGGATTCCTGCACCACAACAACGCACAAAGGTCCAGTAACTGGTGGGGCAATATATTCATGATTGGTGCAGTCCCCAAAAGACGGAAGCAGCTAGATGGAAATCGGTTACTCGAAACGTACTGACCTACGCTAAATACACAGAAAGATCAAGTATATGGAGGCAAGGTTCCGCTGCGCAGGGAGTCCATAACCCAGATTGCGTGCCCTGAGGGCCCCGAAAGCACCAGAAAGGGGGAGAGTTGTCTCTGGGCAAAACAAGATAAGCTATAAACAAGGTTAATGCAGACAACCTACAGCTAAGTGAACTGGCACTGAATGCACACAGCAGTGCGATACTCTTTATGAGGGACACATCAGTGGCTATTGTTGAGGTAATACAAGACAGAATCCTGCATGTGCGGAACCCATGGACACAAAAGACACTCTGCAAGGCACATCAGTAACGAATATATGGCGGCACAAACAGGGCCTCCGAACGCTATGGCTGTGTAACTGGAGCACAGAGGAACCTGAGGGATAGTGAGAGCAAGACAGGCACAACATGGGCGAACTCACTGTACAAAGGCGAGAGGCACAGGTTGAGGAGACACGAAAACTGAGAGCGGGGGAAAGCACCAGAGTGAGGGACTAAATCGAGCGCATGGTGCAAGGCTGGGGAGGAACCAGCAACCTATGAGAATCACGTGATTAGGGGGCCTTCTACTACGGTGCACGTTGGAAGAAGAGACGCGAGGCGCTGATTCTGAAGATACATAACTGTGGACTCCAAACGAAATTGAGGGATGGTGCCATATTACACAGGTATTATCCGGGTTGTATAAGCAACCTGCAGCTCGGGCAGACCCTCATTGGTACACCGACAGCTCCCAAACAGAACCAAGCAACAGACGAGCCGGGACAGGCAGAAGGGCCCGAAAGGCTAGCTCCAGTTACTGTGAACTGATACACAAAGCGGCACCAAGATGGCGTTAAATTGCCCAAAACAAAAGGGAAACAATCAACAATGGAGGAATTTACCAAAACACCTCAGTCAACCGAGGGGGCCAGGAATAGGGAAAAAAGCCTACAAATGGACAATGCACCAGCACGCAATGATCAACAGATCCTAGACGCTATAGCGGACCTGAAAATTGCATGGGAAACCAAGTTGGAGGCAGCCATGGTTGAACTTAAAACATCACTGGATCTTAAAATTGTAGCGGTGCAAGAGGAGGTAAACTTGCTGAGACAAGACGTAAAGAAATCAGCAGAACGCACAGGCAAACTGGAGAAGGAAGCAAGCTCAAACACTCCCGCTTGCACGTTGCATGCCTCAGAGATCCACATACTGCGACAACAAGTGTGCAACCTGGGAAACAGAGCAGAGGAAGCTGAAGGACGGGCCCGCAGAAACAACATACGCATTGTGGGGCTCCTGGAAGGAGAGGAAGGACCAAACCCCACGGACTACATTGAGACCATGCTGCTTCAAGAAATTGAAGGAGGGGCACTAACCCAGTAGTTTGCGGTGGAGAGAGCGCACAGAGCCCTAACAAGGAAAGCGCTGCCAGGACTCCCCCCTCACCTCCCGATAATTGCCAAAATCTTTAATTATCGAGACAGAGAGAAGATCCTGGAATTCTTCCCAAATCAGAGGGCAGCTGCAACCATAATGCCGTACCCAGACTATACACTCCTGGTGCAGAGGAAGCAACTGAACTATGGGACTGTGAAGAAAAGGCTGCAAGATGCGAGCTTCAAGTACAAGCTGATGTACCCGGTGAAACTGAAAGTGTTTCACAGGAACAGAGCTCTCTTTTTCGAAACCCCAGAGGAGGCGACGGAATGGCTGGATGGACAGAATTGCCCATCAGGGACGGACACACAGAAGGAGGACGGAACAGAGAAGTGAAGCAGTGGCTCCAGAGGTTGAGGTGCTGTATAAACTAAGACACTGGGACTTGAATATAAGATAGAGTAAACATAAACTGAGAAATGGGTTAGGTTTTTAAGGAGAAGAATATTAGTGAGCATAACATAATGAGCACAACTGCAGGAGATACAAAAGACCCACTATCACACCCCAATAGTTAGTTTAGATAGGTTACCAGTAGTGTGGTAACCTCCTGCTGAGTTCCTAGTACCGGCAAGCCGAGATAGGACTAAATACGGGATTGCCTGAGATCCAGTGATGGAGCTGGGCAACGGTTGGGGACGGGTAGGGTGGGGGGAGGGAGGGAGAGGAGTTGGGGGGTTTGCAGTGTTTTTAGTTGGGGGACGAGCTTACACACATGCGCGCCTGGGCTTGAAGCATGCATGACGAGGAGGGACAATGGAGGGGACCGGGTATGGTTGAAATATGGGGGACCTTAAGATAGTTACCTGGGATGTCAGGGGCCTCAACAGTTACCTGATGAGGAACAAGATTATGATGTATCTAAGAAGGCAGAAAATAGATATAGCCCTAATACAGGAAATACATCTCATGAAAGAGAAACAAGAGGTGATACAGAGGAAATGAAAAGGGACCATCATAGGTGCAACATACTCAGCTTATGCCAGAGGGGTGATCTTGGGTAGCACCACATGTCCCTTTCCAACTGCTACAGACCACAGTGGGTGGCGGATGGGAGGATGGTGGCAATAAGGGGATTGATAGAAAATACAGAAATATGCATTATCAATACATATGCCCCGAAACAAGACACAGTGGCTTACTTCAAGACCCTATATAGCAAAATGAGCCCATACCTGGGAGATGCAGTGATATGGGGAGGCGACTTTAACTGCACGTTAGACCCAAGGGTAGACAGGCCAGACAGGAAATCAGACAAACCCACCCCTGCTGCCAAAACCTTACAGACCCTGTTGGTAGACCTCCGACTAGAGGATATGTGGAGGTTACACCACCCACACGATAGACAGTATTTGCATTACTCTGCCCCACAGAACTTGTACACAAGACTAGACTATATATTTGCCTCACAGGAGATGACGGCGAAAATAGTGCAATCAGAGTTCAAAGCGAGGGTCCTCTCGGACATGGCAATATCTGCCTCCAAGAGCTAGGATTCCAACGTGGCGACTTAGAGCTGAAGCATTGAAAGACACAGTGTTCAGGTAGGACCTGAGAGAAGAAATTATACAATACTTTGAAAATAACACTGGGATTGTTGAATCGGCCGGCACTCTATGGGAAGCATTTATGGTGGTGGTGATAGGATCGGCTATAGCCAAATCCAAAGGGCTGCAGGGAGTCATACTAAGGGAACTGCAGAAGGCAGAGGCAAAACTAGAGTCAGTTTTGGGTAAAGGAGGTAACTCCCAGGAGGACCATGAAACCATAAACCAATTGCAGCAGGAATGTGCAGGGCACTGGGAGAGATTGTGTAATCTAAACTATAAGAAATACATGGAGAGACAACAAGCGGGGGCGACAAGCCGGGGAGATTGCTAGCATGGTTGTATAAAAGCGAGACCCTCCCAGACCAACTATCAGAGCATTAATGGGGGAGAGTGGGCAAATATTGGATACCCAAGAGGTCGTGAACGGAGAGTTCCTTGAATTCTATAAACGATTGTACGGGGACGTAGGAGGGGGCAAAAAGTAGTGAGATAAGGGAAACATTAGAGGATATTGGCCTGAAAAAAATAAGTGCTGAAGAGTGTGAGAACCTAGATGCCCCAATTACATTTGAAGAATTAGAAACGCTGGTGGAGCAACTACCCACCAGCAAGACCCCGGGAGCGGATGGACTCCCCAGTGAGTTTTACAAAATGTATAGGAAAGAAGTGTTCCCCTCGCTGCTTGCGATGTTAAACAAAGCATTTGAAACAGGGACACTACCAGAATCCCTGAGAGAGACGATCATTATCCCACTCCCCAAACCTAATAAGCCAAGCACGGACTGTGGGTCCTATAGACCGTTGTCAATGCGGAACCAGGACAGCAATATACTCACGGCTGTGTTGGCAAACAGAATGAGACAGGTCATAAGCAGATTAATACACCCTGATCAGTCCGGATATGTCCCGTAAAGAAGCATATCGGACAACCTCAGACAACTTCACCGGGTCATAGAGAACACAATAGGAGACTCGAGCAAGATTGCAGTCATATTACTAGATGCAGTGAAGGCCTTTGACTCTGTCAAATGGCATTAGCTGATGGCATCTCTAAGAGAATATGGGATGGGACCCGGGTACCTTAATTGGGTGAAATTATTATACAGTGCACCGCTAGACAGAGTAAAAATGGGAGCGATCACCTCGGAGAAGTGGCAACTCAGTAGGGGCACCAGACAGGGATGCCCTCAGTCCCCAATGCTGTACATCCTAGCATTGGAACCCCTAGCGATATACTTGAGACAACAATATGAGGAAATCGGGATTTATACAAAAGGGGGACCACACTTAATCTCATTATATTCAGATGACATGTTACTATACTTGAGATACCCTGAGGAAAATCTTCAGTACATTCTAGAAGCAATGGAGCGTTTTGTGTTGCTCTCTGGCATTGCAGTTAATCCCAAGTAATCATGCATATTCCCCCTGGGGAGATATATAGGGGTCACACGGGAACAACTGCCAGTCTTACAAATACCGTGGGAGACCAGCACGTTCATATACCTGGGGATTGACATTTATCACACGGTGGAAGCAGAATATAAACACAACACCTCAAAAGCGGTATTGAAAATTGAAAATAGAATGAGGTTCTGGACTAAGCTCTTCTTGGCCATGATGGGGAGGGGGGCGCTGTTGAAGATGGTGGTATTGCCTAGGATACTACATTTTTTTGGGAACATACCATATATGACACCAAAGCGTTTCTTTGTTAAACTCCAGAGCATATGCAGTGACTTTATTTGGCATGGAATTAGGAACAGAATTTCCCTATGGAAGTTACAGAACACGTATGATAAAGGGGGTATAAACTGCCTAATTTTGAGATCTATTATTGGCCAGTCAACTGCAATACATGGCCAAATGGTTAACGGAAGACCTGACATCAGAGTCCAGACTGTTGAGATCGGAGTGTGCCCCGTTTTTTCTGAAAGAAGTGATATTGATGCCCAAACCTGAGCTAAGAGGGCGCCTGGAGATGTTGGAATTGGGTTGGAAGATATGGAGCAAAGCTGGTCAGGTCATGGAGAACCCAACCCTGTGTTCTCCGCAAGTGCCGCTAGTGGCATTGACTGGAGGAGACGTGCAACTGAGGAAGACGATTTGTAGACACTGGGAACTGGTGGGGATCGCAAAAGTGGGAGACATATGGCAGGAAGGGGAAATACAGGAATTTGGGGTGCTGGTAGAGGAAACCGGCTTACATGTAGGGCAGCATATTACTTATTCTAGAATGGTACGGCGGATCAGAGAGACATGGTCTGAAATAATACTGGCAGATCAACCTGACACGGCCATAGAAACAATATATGATATAGCAGAGGGAGGGCATGAGGTTTCTCGAATCTATGAGCTGCTGATGTCCAGGGTGAGGAAGGAAGTGGCCCAATTAAGGTGAGATTGGGAAGAGGAAGCCGGGTAACTCATGAGTGACGGACTATGGGAGCGGACTCAAGGGTACCATAAAAAAGTATCCAGGAATGCGAGGCTACAACAAATACAGCTATATGTAACCCACAGGGCATACATGACTCCCCCTAGGATAGCTTGGTTTAAGAACGCTGAACGACAGACATGCCCCAGATGCGGAGAAGAAAACGCAGGGATGACACACATGTGTTGGGCATGTCCAGAAATTGGAACTTTCTGGGGAGAAGTAGCCAACATATTAAATGAGAAAGGTATTAAGCTAAACGTTGAATCAGTGTGGGCATGCATGGTAGGGGGTTCCCTAGACTGCACAAATTTAAACATGTAAGCAAGCTTAAGGACTTGGCATATATACTTGCCAAGCGCAGAATTGCCATGGGGTAGAAAGCATACAACCGACCGAAGGTGGAAGTTTGGTGGAGTGACCTCCAGAAATTGACCGAAGCCGAAACAGCAGTATGGCATGAAGCGGCTGGTAGGGGAGGGGAGGACGATGCAGAAACCCTGATGGCCTGGAAACACTTAGTGGCCACATTGTATGGGTCCACCCAGGACTGCTTAAGCGATCAGGAAACTTTTGAGAATATGGAAGGGGAGGTTCCCCCGGAGGAAAGAGAAGCAGAATGCCAAGTGGAGTAGGCTCAAGTTGTCAAGTTGGGGGGAGGGTAAAGGGTAAGCGGTAGATACTTAACAATATGTACATGATGCTAAAGTATTATGATACATAATGCTGGTTTTGTTGAATATTGATTGTTTGTTGTAAAAAAACAATAAAACTGTTTTTCAAAAAAAGATTATTTTGAAAAAATAATCTTCAGTCTTTTCTCACTCGACCATTTTTAACCTGGTCTTTCAACCCCAATCCATCCTAACTAGAGTTCATCTTATGAGCTGAAGGAGGAAATTGTACGGGCAACACAAAAACCGGTACGGTTTTGGGATACCCCGCTAACACTCTGATCAGGATCTGGCCCAGGTAACCTTACTGAAGCAGAAACGACGGCGAATCCTCATCAGCTGGCTCAAATCCAAGGACATGAGATACCGGTGGACGTTCCCATGAGGCTTGCGTTTTGAGCGGAAAGGTCAGCTATACACCATCCCCAAAGTAGAGGAGGTCACTGAGTTGATGGAGGGGGATGGTGTAAGGAAGGCATGGCTTCAACAGTAAGACAGACACAAGGGCCCACAGTTCAAGAGTGTTTATTGAACTTCAACAAAGGGTTTGCTAAATGCCTATCTAAGCCTAAATCTAACGATGGGAGCAAGCTATAACCATGAAATAATAATAACGAAGTCCTGGTAGTGTCTTGTCAAAAAAAGGGGCCTATACTACAAAAATCAATTGCCAATCCTTACCTCTAAATACAAATAGTGTGGGGAACAATGTTATGAAAGGAAAGAAGTGTTCAAAATTATGTCAGGTTGTTCAGGCCGTTGGTCTCCCTTCCCCACATTTCCAGCACTGGATAAGCCGTTTCACTTGAGCATAGCAGTCTCTGGCTGCTTTAGCACCAGGATACAGTTAAAAACAATGTCCTTCTCCTCCTTTGGATTTGCACATGTATTCACTTTGGGTGACTCACTATTCACCCCGGATTCCCATTAAGCCAGGCTCAGATCCCCTTTCACAATGTCATCACCTTAGATCCTCCCATCCATGCTCATATCCCTTTGGCAAAATGTTCTTAGTGTATTCTTTTTCTCAGGTGACTCGCGGTTTAAACCAGATCCCCTCAGCTGGGCTCAGATCCATTTTCATACAATCAGTCTCCCTCAGTCTGGCTCGGACCAATGTCAGTTTTAGATCAAATATCGAAGACTTTCAAATGTGCACAGGGTTTGGCTTGACCCACTGCAGGACCACTTCGATTTCACAATTCCTCTTATTTTAACCTTTGTCATTTCGAATGAGCACCCATGTGGTGCCGGACCACTCAGTCTATGGTATTGTATTTTAGCTTCAAAGTTCCATCACTCATCTGCTGCTTTAATTATGTTCATGGTGCTCGCCACATACGCTTCATCCACTGTTCTCTTCAATATTCTTTACACAATGTTGCTGCTTGCAACCTTGGTTTCCTCACAGACCGGTTTGGTATCAGTCTCCCCAACTCACTGGCTTTGCTGGCTTCACTGGTGTTGCTTTGTTGTAGGTGCCAAAGACAGTACCACAGCGGCAATCTATTCTCCTCGCCTTTACTGTTGACGTGGGAGAGCCCCAGGTACCTCCGACACACAATATTCTTCACCTTTGATTCTAGGTCTTAGGTTGCTCGTTCTCGAAGGCTCCGGAAAGATACAGGCTTTCGGTGAAAAGGTCCAGGACACTTCCCTCCTTGCAATCCTCTTTGGTCTTGTCATCTTCCACCTTGTAATAAACTGCCATCTTGGAACTGCTGCTTCCTTGCGTGCTTTGCCTTGCTCAGGGTGTGCTCTCGTGCTCCGCCTTTCATCCGTGTGGCAAAGTGTGATGGAAGTCAGGTGTGTGTAATGATCAGTAATTGCCTGACCCTGCCTGACCATTGTAGTGGGACACTTCGGGTATACGGCTCGGGTGTTAGTCCATTTTCTTTCACAGCGAGCTCTCTGTGGGAAAGTGTTCATGTTGAGGAAGGTGGGGGGGTTTGAACTCCTAAGTATCTCACCGGGTAGGGTGGGGTATAGGTTGTACAAGGAAGGGGATACCGTGTCTTGCCATCCATCCGGTGTACCACTTCCAGTCCCGAAGAACCCTCATCCAGTTGATCCTCCTGCACTGGTCCAACCCAGGAACTGCATCCAAAAGCGACGGCCGTGTCCTGGCCACCTGGATGACAGGTCCCCGGGGACCAGTGGGTAAGACCTTCAAGTTTCTCACAATAGAGTGCAGAGTCCTAAGGACCCAGATGGGAATCTGGATGGTAACTTGTCCGCAGCACCCATCCCCATGAGGGAGAAATGGAAGATGGTCCGTCTGCATCCGAAAGGAAGAAGGGGCTCCGAAATGCAGCCTCCTCCTGACCATCGTTGAAGGTCAGACAGGGCGTTCTTGGGAGGTCATGCACCTTGGGAGGGGCCTTGGGAGGTTGGCTCACTTATCGGCCATGACAGTGCCAGTAGTACTTGGAGTGAGACAAATTGTTTTTTTCTCACATTCGGAAAAAATCTGAGGGGGGTGGGTAGGGTGCTGGAAAGTAGCCCCATATTACCTGGGCTGTTTAGTAGAGCCTGGTGAATGGAAATTATGTTCATACCATTTTATTATGAAAGTTTAAAGGGAGTTTTCCTGTCGGCCTGGTCGCATTTATAGCAGGGGTTTTCTGTCAGCCTTTTTGCGTCATGAAGGATTGCAATTGGACATTGACTGCTGAGGTACAATTGGTTTACATGAATGTCTAGGGCCTAAACTCGCTGATCAAGAGACGATCAATCCTGAGGTGTTTAATGGAGTTGCAGGCCTCTGGTGTATGCCTGCAAGAGACACATCAGCTCCCCAAAAATAAGGCTCGTATGAGACACAGAGTTCCCCAAACAATATTTTGCATCTAGTGGCACCAACAAAAAGGGGGGCTGCATTCTTGATTTCAAAGGGTAAAGGCTTCGGCAAGTGATTTCAAAATAAAGATCTAGAAGGTCGATACTTGGTCTTGGGGGGGCTATTACTGGGTCAGCTGGTCACCTTGATAGCGTTGTATGTGCCAAATGAGAAGCAGGGCCAGTTCATAACAGATCTGTTGGGCAAGTTAATGGGGTGGTGTGTGGTCAAGATGTTGGTGGGGGGACTTTAATTGCATTATGGATGCCTCCTTGGTCAAAACACCCCCCCCCTTTAAAGTCTGTGCTTCATTCACTGTTCAGCTTCCCACAGCAAGCACGGAAGGAGAATGCCTCCCCTCATGCATTCCTCAATCCCTTCACCTTGCGCTAGCTTATGGCAGCTATTGCACTCGCTAGCTACAGAGCCCTAAGTACTCAGACTGTGGAGTAACGGCCTGATTGTTGCCCTTGCACATACACTGGACTTTGCTGTGTCTGCAGTGTAGAGGGGTCTTATCATGTCCCTTCCTCAATCGCCCCTCCGGACCAACCACCCCCGCAGCATTGAACTTCTACTAGATTCACCTCTGCACCTTGCTCCTGAACGGACTTCCCCGGTTGTATTTCAGTGGTTCCCTTATGACGGGGATTTGGGGGGAAGTGCACCACCCCCAATCACCTCTCCCCCGATTCTCCCTCTGTGGTTGAAACTTTCTTCCCTTTGCAGGCTGCGGCATCCGCTCCAAACTCATCGTCACAACACTGGTACCTGGGGGGAGCCTAGAACTGTCTTTCCTGTCACGCATCTGATTTATCTCTCCCTCGCTGCCCACAGTCCGTCCCTCTTGCACTCCAACACCTTATTCACCTGCCAGGCTTTCTCCTCGCCTTCAACGCGGAGGCTGCCCTTTCACCTGGAGCTCGACCCAACTCCTGCTTTGACTTCCACGCAGTCTCCCATCCACATCCAGATCACTTCGCCCACCTGTAGGCCTCTCCGTCTGGTTCTAGGGAGACTAACAGGCTCCTTGGGCAACACTCGAATGCAGATGGACCATCCTTTTCTCAATAGGATCCGCCCCAATCCTCCATTTTTGTTTTCCCTCAACTGTCTAATGTTGAGCTCCTTCTTCACCGGACCACAGTCCTTTTGGTTTTTCATGCCCAGGGAGGTTGTTTCCCCTGAAAATCCTTAGAATCGGTGTCGCACGAGAGCATCAGTTATGCTCTTCTCCTGACGGAAGCCATTTTGGAATCCAGGTGTAACCTTTCCTAATTATACGTGTGACAGCCAGCTCTTGGTTGGTCTGAAACCAGGAGACACTAACACATCATGTAAGAATCTGAGTAGCCTCGGGATAATTAAACAATGGATGGATAACAACTTCCTAAAGGTAAATCTGGATTGGATATACTAATAATAAATGAAAAACCTAACATCTGGTCCCCATTGAGCTGGCTGGACAGCTGTTGAACATGTCCTAACCCAAAACATGAGGTGAAAAACGTGGGAATCATCTTTGATAACTAATTCTCAAAGAGAGGCAAATCCTAAAGAGGATGTTTCCCTGCTTCTAAGTGATGAGAAAACTGAGGCCAATATTGCCCTACTTAACTTACCCCCATCAGATCATGGCGATGAATGTCTTGGTCTCCTCATGGATTGATTTCGATAATAGTATTTATCTGGGTCTTCCGAAATCTTCTATCCAGCAATTGCAACGAGTTCAGAACGCCATGGCATCCTTCTGAAAGTAAAGAAAACGTGATTATGTCTCACTGGCTTTATGTATTGGCAGCCAGTGCAATTTGCGTAAAGTATTGAAATGAAAGGTATTGGTATTGTGTTAAAGAGCCTTCAGCAGCTTCCCCTAAGCCCCCTTTTTAGTAAACTGAAACCTTATATACCTTTAAGCCCTTTAATATCTAGCTTGGACAGACAGGTACTTATCCCCAAATATCGTAGCGAGCGAGTAGGTGGCCGTACTTTTACAGTGCAGGCGGCCAAAAGATGGAACGATTTACCCCGCTCTCTCCATATGGTGACTAACCTACTAACATTCCGGAAATCCTTGAAAACACATCTGTGTAATCTACCTTAATTTACCGTTTCTGCTTAGCTCATATGGTATCCGTTTAGACAGTGCCACGATAGCCCTGTGTGTGATAGTGTGCTTTATAAAGTCTCCTACCACTACCAATACCACTACTATATTATTCGATGCATCAAAGAGTTAATTTAGAGCCTGACATGGGAAAGGTGGTGAGAGGGTAGGCATCACGGATGCCCACGTTTTCACCACTTTCTAATATCCTCATCCAAGGTGGTTGTTGCATGTATTGAAACGTGAGGATGTGATTTCTGTGGGGACTTTTTACAATTTCTACCTCCATATTGGTGGTGGAGGTAAAAATAAACACATTTTTAAGGTGAAATACCAACTTCTAATATGTTGGTGTTCATTTCCAGTGGTATCCACTGGAAATGAACACCAACATATTAGAAGTTGGTATTTCACCAATAAAAATGTATTGCCAGGGAATACCACTGAAGGTAAAAATAAACTTGCTTGTAACGTGGCGTGTGCAAAAACAGCAGGCACATTGCAAATACAACCTGTTTTTGCATTACGTCCAAGGCTGAAATGTCATTCTTAGTCCATGTTCTGCCTCATTTGCACAGTCACATCTCCGGCACTGTTAGTGGGGTCATACTTGTTGTTGTAGGATAGGTGAATGTGTGTGATGTGCAGCAGAGATGCGTGTGGTGGCTTATGCTTGTGAGCGAGGGGTCTGCGTGCCTTTTGGACATCTCTGCACATGTTGAATTGCCCTATTTCCGGTAGAAGCCACACAGACATATGTTTCACTCGCAGCACCTTGAGGATTCTGGTTTAGGAGTTACCACACTAACCGTGTGTTTGTGTACTAATGTTTTCTTTTCACCAGTTTCTTGATTTGTTTACTAGACATGTTATATTTTCACTGGAAGTCGTTATCTTCCCTTTACATATCTAATCATTTGCCCACTGTTCGCTATTCAGCACTTTCCACATGAGTGGGCCTTTGGGCCTGACCAGAGCAGCGCCGGCGCTGTTTCACTAGTGCATGGGACTTAGGGTTGCACGAAAAACACTCTAGATAATGGTCTGCAGTTATCAGTGGATTCTTAAATCAGTTATTGTTTTGCATTCACAACACATGTTTGATGTCAACATGCCGGGCTTCTTTATAAGAACCATATTAAAAACCCAACTTCACATTGGCCCTCATTACGACCCTGGCGGAAAGGGGTTTACGCCAGCGTAATGCATGGCGTACCTTTCCGCCTTACTACGAGTTCCCGTAGCGCCATGGTGCTTTTTTCGCCTGGTTTTTCCGGGCGGAAAAATCCATGGCGCTACGGGACCTGTTGTTAATTACGCCACCGTAATTTACGGTGGCGTAATTAACGCCTTCCCCACTCCCATTATACCCTATGGGGCAAAAATGGGAATGGGGAAGGGTAAATGGGGATTGGGGACTTACCGCCCCGCCAAGGTCGGAATGGGGCGGTAAGTCCGCCAACCCCCATGGCGGAGTTGGCAGCTTTGCGCCATGGACCATGGTGCAAATTGCACCATGGTCCTCCGCCAGGGTCGTAATGAGGGCCATTGACTTGCAGAAGAACGTGTACTTGTTTGGAGAGTAACATCAATGTTGAAATTCATTGTCATAGCAACATGTCACACAAGCATAAAGTTTACACACAAGCCATCACTCATAGCTACATGGTATTAATATGCCATTTGCTCTACATTCTTGAAAGCGGTCCCTTCTGTCATTGGAGTTAAGGCGGCACATATATGTAACATGTCATAGATGACGAGAGGAATTTCCATTGGCATAGGACTGTTTCTGGTTCATATTTCTCTGCAAACCTCCCTGAACGCTCATGAAATGCAAATATGGACCTTCTAAAGGAAAACATGTATCATCCAATTGCGAGAAAATGCACTTTCTTCAACTACAGAAATTGTGTCTGAACGCCTTTACGTTACTGGAGTAGGCCAATTGTGTCCAGTAGAGAGAAACCAGATTTGCCATACTTTCCAAACACACATCTTACTCCTGGTTTCACTTGAGACTAAGGGCGGGCCTAATGCACAGAAATGTTTTTATAATGGCGCAGCGCCATTGGAAAATGTTCTGTGAATTGGGCCCTAAATCTGAGAGCACAGTCCCTTCTGCATGACTCAATCTCTGCGAGCGGAAAGTACGTTGTTATGTGGAGGTACTTGAAATAAGACACCGCAAAGGTACAGCTGTTATTGTACACTGTGCTAAACTGATTTGCAATTGTGAGCCACGAGTTCCTATGTATGTTGCTTTTCCGCCTAATGTTCTGCGTCAGTTATTTTCCATTGCAACAATCCATGCAGCAACCTGTTGGAGTGCAGAGTCTGCGCCCATCCATCCTAGAAAGTGCTGTTCTCCTTGTTTGACTCTTTCATTGCCATCGTCATGAGCTCAGCCCTTAGCATACTTGCACAAAGAAGTGATGTTCATGGGAAACACATTGGCCCTGGTACTCCATAGCTGCAAAAGCATGACGCCATTTTGAAAGACTATCACCAACATTCCCTTCATGCTTCTCGAAGCCCCCAGACGTTGCATGACATCAGCTCGGCCTCATTCCAGACTCTGCTCCTGTTCATCTGAACATCCTATATTTGAGGTGCCCCCGTGCTTGCTGTTTTCTGCTTCAAAATGATGTATTTCTTTTTTCTAACATGAGCCATTAGTTCTACTGCTTGAAGTCTCTGTTCCTCACTTTTCAGAGACTGTCCCAGATTTTGATCCTATGTCCCTGATTTTTAAGAGTGTTGTCCCCGATTTCTCTGTGGGAGAGTTGCGAGGTATGTGAACATTCTTTCCAATTCTTCTTTTTCATGCAGTTTGTTGTCTCCACTGGACTTGTAGAATATATGCAAACGCACATGAAATATGTCACGTTGTGTTTAGGAACTCCTCCCTCATCTGATAGGAGATGAGCCATCTATTGACATTGGTACATGGGTTATGACCTGATTAAACACTTCACATTTATAGGAAGAGTTTAGTTTCATAAATTAGCCTTTTAACTGTGGACATTTGAGAGCGCCCTAATCTACGCCCACTCTTTTTGCAAGTTCAAGGGGTTTCTTTTTATTTTTTAAGAGGACATACGTAGTTTTTAGATCCCTTTAAAACAACGCTTATTTGGACCATGTGGCTCCATAAAAGTTGTGTCCGGCCCCATCTCCCATAGAGGCATAGCACACGTAGAGCTTGATGGGTAAGGGCCAACTGCAGTGCTGTGTTTGTGAACCAATACAAAGTAATTGGAACCCATAGCGTCTCCGCAGGTCATAACCACGTCCCTGTTGTAGAAGCAATAATTGTCCCTTAGCTCGGCCTCTGTGCATTAGGTTTACTTTACTTTTGCCCCCCCCCCCCTTTCTATGTTCCTTTTGTTTTCTGTTGTCTACATATCAAAAGTCGTGTGTAAGACGAAGGCGTCTGCCAAAATAAAGACAGTATGGGCCTCTTTACGACCCAGGCGTTAAGGGGTTAACGGCGCCGTAAAAGGCTGCGGCGCCGTTAACCCCTTAACGCCTTACTACGAGGTTCCTTTGCGGCTCCCGACCTTAATGGCTGGTCTGGACCAGCCGTTAAAGTAGGGACCCGCAAAGGGACCTTGATGGCAATTACGGTACCACAATTTGTGGTACCATAATTGCCGCCTTCCCCATTCCCATTGAGCCCTATGGGGCAAAAATGGAAATGGGGACGGGCCATGGAGAAAGGGGGAATTACTGCCCTGCCAACCTTGGAATGGGGTGGTAATTCCCCCTTTCTCCATGGCGGACCCCGGCATGGACCATGGTGCTAATAGCACCATGGTTTAGCGCCGGAGACCCAGGCGGTAAGGCGTTTACGGCGGCGTAAACAGCGCCGACCCTTACTGCCTGATTCCGAGGTCCCTTAGCGCCATGGAGGATTTAACACCTGCTTTTAGCAGGTGTTAAAATCCATGGCGCTAAGGGACCTTGTTGTTAATTACGCCACCGTAATTTACGGTGGCGTAATTAACGCCTTCCCCACTCCCATTATGCCCTATGGGGCAAAAATGGGAATGGGGAAGGGTAAATGGGGATTGGGGACTTACCGCCCCGCCAACCTCGGAATGGGGCGGTAAGTCCGCCAACCACCATGGCGTAAACATTTACGTAAGTTACGCCATGGTGGTAAAGGTACGACCCAGGCGGTAACTTACCGCCTGGGTCGTAATGAGGCCCTATGTGTCGAAGTTTGTCTCTATGGCCATTAGATTAGAGGTAACATTGCCATGGGGACAGCCTCTGTCCGAATACCTGGATCTGGAAAATATGGGCAGCCCGCGAGAGCACACACAGGTGAGAACATGGCAGCTGACTCACCATATGCAGTCAACTGTTGACTTTTTCAGGGAATTTAAACGTTTGGACCCACTGTGTACTTGCACACTTCTTGGCTGCCATTTCATTTCTACCATAATGCGAACGCTCGTTAAAGACGTCGGAACCCTTCCGTGCACGTACCCTTCCGTGCACGTACTCTGTGTCGAGCACATCTGACGTCCCCCAAAGAAGAAGCAGTCTGATCTCGTGTGGTTCTGCAGTGCAGTTGTATGCAGTCCTGCAGGGCGGGCTGATATCAATTTGCCAGATATTGTGGCATCCTTCATGCACAGATGAAGAACACTGCACCTGTGGCCTTCATTGGAAATATGACTTATTATACCCAGTTACACCTAGAGATATCGTGTGTGAATATACATTGTGCATGATACTTTCACAGCCCTAAAATGTTCAGCAAAGTTGGTAATCGCCCATCCTGGTTCCTGTCTGGCAGCAATGTGTTCCTTATTTCAACACCAGCAGTGAGTCCAATGATTACAAAAAAATATCCTTCTGACCTCTGAAGATGCTTCCCCCGCGTGGGATATAAAATGCCACCTGAGCACACAGTGAAGGTGTGCTCTTTCCCCCCTCATCTCTCCCCTCGCCCCACACCCGATCCCCGCCCCCACCTGGATAGCATGTGTAACTGGCTTTCATTAATGGCGTGGAACGCTGAATGATGGGGAGGTCCCAGCGCGATTATTGGGGATGACGGTATGGTCGCCTGCAAACGTGCACTAAATAACACTGCCACCTTGAGGCAACAGAGAGAAGTGCAGGCGAACGTACTGTCATCCCCAATAACCCGCTTAGATCATCCAGAATGATACAGATCAAAGCCCAGTGTGAATGGCAGGCCGTACACATGGCATCTAGAGAAAGTGCTTTTGCATTAGGTGGGGGAGTGGGGCTGCCAGGGGGTAGTCATCACCCGAACAAGCCCAGTGAAATTTCAAAGTGTCACTCTCTGACTGTCCTCGGTTTCCAGACCATCTGAGAGAAAGTTTTAATTTGAAATTCAAAATGTAATAAAAAATAAAGAAAGAGAAGCACATCGGTGCATACACAGGTTTCTTTAAAACATATTTACAAGGGCTCGCCCATGCTGCAACAGGATGATCTTTTCTAAGGGGTTATTTAATTATAGGACATTAAAATGGAGCAGACCTGACTCACCACTGCATGTGCACCTTGCAATGGAGCACAGTACATATGGAGAGTTCTAAGGGGTCATGTGCTCTGCCTGTTGCAGTATATGATGTCATAGAAATGATATACTACATTTAAGGTAAAACATTGCATGCGCTGTTGCACCCCTGCTTGCAGGAGAGCAGCTTTTTTGTGACTCTGCACAGCTGCTGAATTTAGTAGTATGCTGTGACATATCTCAGCTTTGGAGAGAACGTTATAATTTTGTGCTCGCCGAGCCTTTAGCAATTGTATTATTTCATCTTAGGGTAGAATAGAAATTGAACCATTTGTACTGCTGCTTAAGATGTCTGTTTTGATATTAGCGTTACGTTATGTGGGGAAATGAACGTCACTTATGCGTCATTGTACTTGAAGGTTTCAACCATGACTGTTTTTTTTTTCTTATTTTCCTTCTATTTCACACCCCTGTTTATTTGTGTGTATTTTTTCCTCTGCCTAGACCTGGTGAACCATTTCTGTGAACAGGTCCTCAATTTTTTACTTTGTCCCTACTTTCCTGTCGTAGCCCCATCTTCCCCTGGTGTCGACTCCGTACCCTTACAGCGCACAGGCAGCCAGCACGGCACCCAGAATGCAACGGGCACCTTCCAGAGGGGCAGCTATGCTGCAGGCCCGACCGCCAATTACGCAGACCCCTACAGAACGCTGCAGTATTGTCCTTCTGTGGAATCGCCGTACAGCAAATCGGGGCCCGCCATCCCACCCGAAGGGACCCTGGCAAGATCCCCTTCCATTGATAGCATTCAGAAGGATCCCAGGTGGGTGACATTTCTTTCTTTCTCTATTCATGCCATTCATTGCGCGCTCTCCCGCTGCTCCTTGCTGCGGACACTTCTCCTACAGTGAACGAGTTCTTTCACTCTGTCTGTGCTTTTTCCTGAATTCCATTGTTATGTGTTTTTATGAAAATATTATGGAACGCTATATGTGTTGCATTTATATGTGAAATAACATCTTCGGAACTGACAGGAACATGTCTTTCTGTGACCCCAATCAGAACGGGTGCATTGGAGTGTAATCCTGATGAAACACAATGCAAGTTCCAGAATCTTCTGAATGATAGGTGCTTGGGACCGTGCCATTCTCCTATAGTCTAGTCTTGCAGCATTATGGCGACTCTGGTACCAGAACTGGGAAAGTCAATTGACAAATATATAAAATGTGGCCGACAAACATGCATACAAATGGCTGGTCATGTAGTTCTTTTGCCGATAGCCCAGTTGCTAAAACAGCTGGGCACACCAGTAAAGAGACAAAACAATAGCGTTGCTCCCATTGCCGGTATACAACGGAAACAAGACACTTAAACATTACAACCAGGGTTCAAAATGGTCATTAGTAAAATGCGCAGTGGCGACAATTGACAGTAATTCACAATTTACAATAGTTTGATGAAAGCTCCAACTTCTTTGGGGACGTGTGAGAGCACATTTGGCACAAGATTAACATACTTAGAGGTACATTCAAGCTCAACTAGTGTGGATTGGAGTGATTGCAAGCACTGCATGTTTGTGTCGTGTAAATGTCAGAAGTTGTTTTCCTTTTCTCGTCATATGTTTCTACAATGCAAGTCATACATACCGCGCTTCACAGGGTGCTGGCGCTGAAAGCCTGACCCTGTGGAATGTGTCTCATCACTCGGGCAAGGAGTGATCCATTGGGTGGCTTCCAGGTTCCGATTGTGATTAAATATGTGATTTACGTTCTCAGCAAATGAGCCGCGCACGCTGGAGATAGCCACCCACTGGCCTGGCATCAAGAGAGCACAGAAAGCTATTGTGATTGGGTGGGAAAGTAGTCTAGCTTTGAGATCCTCAAACGTGACACGGTCTCCTGCTCCGCAGTGTCTTCGAAGGCGGATGTCACTGCTGGCCCCCCTCCAAACAAAGATATATTTTTTTATTTATTATTTGGAATGTGCCAAAAGCAAGCCCAGAGGCATCAGGGTGCTCACAAAACAAACAAACACACCAACAAAAATAGGGACAACTCCACCCACACAATCATGGCTACAAAAAGGGACTTACGAGAGCAGAGCCAGAACAAACCAATCAATCAAAAAGTTGAGTCTTCCGGGCTCGTTTGAAAGATTCAAGAATTGGCAATAATGCAAGCCTTGTTGAATACCAACACCCAATTTAATATACAAATAAACTGATGTGTATTGTTTCGTAAGGGTGAGTTGCTAAGAAAATTGTTGATGAAACTGTCTAACTAGTTAGTACAATATAGAAAGGAAAAGTGTGTGGAAAATATCATTTGGAATGCATCGAATTGATAGATTTTGGCACGTGAGGTTTATTCTTAGCAAATGTGGCTATTGATTTGGATTTGTATGGACATGTGAATGCCATGTTGAAAATGTTCGATGATCGAGGCTTTTACAGTCCACAAGGAGATGAAATTCTAAAGTTCCAAAACCCTTTTATGTGAAACTGTCCCAAATTCAGGCAAAAAGCATGACCACAAAAACAAATGGTTTGGGAAAATGCTGGACATGAGTGGGAAAAGTGAATAGGGACATTGATAAGTGATCCACATACTCTCTCCTCTCCCTGTGCATGGAAAGGTACTGTGCAAAGCTTGCAAACATGTCATTCAGTCATGTCCTGATCAGAAGTGACACAGAAAAGAGATCTACAGAGAGGTTCCTGGTGGTGCAGATGCCGGGACCCAGTCTGTGTCCATGCCTGATGAGCATGTGTCTCTCTAGCTTCTGAACGAGTCTTATTGCAGCAGCAGAGTGGAATAAGGATGTGCAGATGTGTGCGGAGCAAAGAGGCAGCATCAGAAAGCAGTCTTGCCAGAAATTCTGCAGCAAGTGGCAGAGGGCTGTACTTGTTAGACACCCACTGTGCAAAAGAGTGTTGTGGTTCAGTCTTCTGTTGCAAGGTATCTGAAGCCTCAGCAAGTAGCTGCTCGGCCTAGGACCTGCTATATTGGGGTTGGTCTAGTATCGCAGAGCACCATAGTTGTGGAAAACAGGGCCTGTTTTCTTTGGTCTCGCATGATCTCCCCTGGGTTGAAACAAGGATAAGCTCAGGAACACGAGTATGCCTTTGGGAGCTTTACATTTTCTCCAGGCATAGATAGTGGAACATAGGGTGGCAGTGTTGTAATGTGAGTCAGTCTTGTTATGTATCGCTGGCCAGGATTGTTGCACACCACAAAAGGCGGGTGCCCCTGTGAGAATGTCCACTGACCTACTTACTTGAAGCTTAAGTTTTGAACTGGACTAGATTATCCAATAGGTCAAGGCTAGAGAGTGGCTGATCTCACAGGATGAGAATATATTTATAGAAGGATTTGGTGGAAAACCTTGTTCAGTAGCTTGTTTCCAGTACATTCTAGCTGTAGGGATCTTACAAGAGCAGCATTACCATTTGCAAGAGCCCTCGCCTAGAAGGACTTCCTGAGATAAAGCGCCAAGCAAGAGGAAGGCAATTGAAAGCAATGTCAGTCACAAGGTCTGAAAAGCTCTTGGCAGCTGGTTTGAATGGGTGCATTTGGACCTTTGAATTTCCCCGCCAGTGAAAGTTAATTAGACAGAAACAAGACAACTAGTAAAGCATTCCAAACACAGGCGAATGTCATTTGTGAGAACATCAGAAGAGGCGGCTGGCAGCATTAAAATAAGGTGAGTTTACTGAGTCTACAGACCTGGTATCAATAATGTTTGTATAGAGCCAGCACAAGTCCGAAAGGAGCTTTAGAGACAAAAAGTGATATCTAGGGCATCCTAAAATTATTTCAGAAAGGCGAAGGAGGCTGCGAAGGAGACTGCCATTGATTGTGTTCAGTGAGAAACATACTTGTATGCATACTATTAAAACGATAAACACTCAACTAGTCTGGAAATAAAAGGATATTGAGAACAGGGAAAAACAATATAATAAGACAATGTTTGCGGTGCCAGAGATAGAAGATAAGGTTACCAGTCAAATGGTCGAAAACATTTGGTCGACAGACAATTTGGTCGACACCATTTGGTCGAATGCCAAATGGTCGAATTTTTTTTTTTTATACCCATTTTTTGGTTTTTTTTGGGGGGGTCCCCCCCAACCCCTTTTTTTTCTTTTTTATTTTTTTTCCCCACACGAAAACGCACAAAACACATATATATATATATAAAAAAAAAAAATTCGACCAGTTTGTTGTCGACCAGTTGACTGGACACCCAATTAGGTACAACGTTTTGAATATATTGTGGGGAGGGGTTGTGGGACCAAGGTGCTATTGTTCCAGAACTTGTTTCTTTCATACTGGAAAGAATAAATGTATGCAGAGTGATCGCCAAGGCATTGCCATTTGAATTTTTAAAGTGTCCAATAAAATATACCCCACATTGTAGACATTAATAAAGTTGCACACAAGCAAATGGGTGGAGAAGGCAGGGCACACAGTGAAGGGGCAGTAAGGAAGGAAAGATGTCCCAGAGAAATAAAATGGCTGCTATGTGCATGTTTAGAAACGTGGACTCTACTCGTGCAATGAACTGCACAGGCTTGCAAGACAAACATCAAAGAGACCTGTGTCTAAGACATTGCCTATGCTATGGGGAAATGTGCTAGCAACATTTGTGATAGGTGGAACGGGGTACATGTTAGTTGCATAGAATATTTGCCAATGGGTTGTGAGGTGGTGATGGCTCTTATAAAGTGTCCATTGCTGCCAGACGGTAGCCTCTACAGGCAAAGGGGAACCTAACATATTACTAAAAGCTCCAGGTTTTTACTTTGGAATGAAAGAAAGCAAGTTACTGCCGCCACAGGCTTTGAATGTTGGAAAATTCAGCCCATGGATCATTGTAAGAAATAGTTACTGTTCCCATTAGTAGGGGCCCAGTTTGGCACACACATTTCAACCTTTCTTCCTCTTCATATCTCAATATAAAGCCGTCTTTGTGGGTGGTTTACATTGAAATGCAAGACAGCCCACTTCTAAAGATACCCTCCTCCATATTGGAATCGAGTTAGTTGAGCCGATATTGTGCTTGGGCGCATAATGAATTCACTAGTTACGTACCCCAACATTACGGCAGGGACCTAGAAGTCCTTTTGTAAAAGCAGTAGTCCATCTGGGAACTGACTACAACCAACCTATAATCGGACATTAGTTTCTGGTATGATCCACATGAGACGTAAGCGATACAAAAGGAAATCCCTAACTACTGAAACTACTTCTTTTTATAAAGTTATGGTAGAATTGATCCAGAATCAAGCATGTTTTGTTTTATCTCATGAACTGTTTTCACTCATAAGGATGGCAGCATACTGCTGGCGGGTGCCTGCCTTCCATCAGGCCCAAAGCAAATAACCCCTGTTCTGAACAGGTTGCGCTCTAGGTTGTTTTGAATTAGATGGTGGAAAGGCTACAAAAGCAGAGGATGCGGGTGCAAAAGCAGATGCTATGTTGATAGAAAGTGGAATTCCTGCCACACAAGAATCTACACAAACTAGAAACGAGGACATGTGACAAATGAATGGAGCAATGTCGATTTTCTTAAAACAGCATGTCATAGGAGGGGGGGGGCAGCATCATGGAAGGCCACAGTAGAGATTAGTGTGATTTCTGATAACATCCCCCATTGTGTCTCTTTATGAGCACTTACAATGAGCCATTGGAAGGTGATGAGATCAAAATAAGTAACTCATTTGGGCCTTTCCATCACAGTACAATGATCCACTGTGGTGAGTCTTGTAGGTTTCGCGGGCAGAGGGGGTACACAGATACTAACATTGGGCTTTTACCAAAAAAAAGTAGGACATGAGAGTGGTGCTTGGCAATGAGTTCAGTATGGCTGTAACCTGGGACTCCTTGGGGGGGGGGGGCGTGGGGGTGTAGTCCTTGCAGTCTCAGATTGTAAATAAAGAGACACCACAAAGGGTAACCCAAGGTTCCAGGCAGGAGGTGCTCCAGCGTAATTGGTTTTGAGGCTTATTTATTTTCTCCCTCTTCTGAGGACTACAAGGATTCTCTGGGTTTACACGTTCTTCCCCTTCTATAGCGTTCAAAATGTCCGTCCCCCAGCCCCTTTCTGTGGCTGAGGGTTTTTCTCCTCTGTGTCACTCACTCCCTTCTTCTGGGGATTAAACAGGGGGACTCCCTCTCTGGTTTCATTGCCATCTAATGAGGATTACGCATGCCCCCCCATGCCCCCAATGTCTACTGCACTGCTCTGGATCCCTGGTAAGAATTCCCAGATGCCCTCCAGGTTTTGAAAGTGTGTGCCCAGTGGATCATTGGAGAAGGAGATGCGCACATCCTGTTTCTTTGGGACATGGTAGTTATGAACCGTTGGTCTCTCGGGCATGGTTTGCCTAAAGCCCTGGGTCTGGTTTAGAAAGACCCTCTGATAGAGTCTTTGGCGAGAAATATTTGGGCTTAGATAATAAGTAACTTGGCTGGCCAGAATGGCCTATGTGTTGGGGCGCTCTCAGTCTTACTCTCTGCCGGGAGGTGGAGAGGACGCACTGTTAGCACTGAGATTTCATCACACAGGGCAAAGGGCTATTTTGAATGTCTCCCGTGATTAAGGGCAAGAGATGGCTTAATGAAAATGCAGTGCGAGGTAATCCCCATTTCAAAGTGGCAGGAAACGACACCCTTATTCTATACATTTTTTAAATCAATAATGTTCCTGATTCATGTTTCCTTTAATTGCACGAGTGCATTGTGGGCTTGCCAGGGTGAAGTTTGCAGAAAATAACACTTTTTTTTAAGAATGCCGGGTTAATGTTGGCAGAGCAGAACTCTGCATGGTGGTTTAATGTGTTGAAAGCATTTTGTCTGTAACGTTTCTTATTGCTGGATGTCTCTCTCTGCCCTACGGTTCACTCTCATTGTTTCTGTCTGCCAATGGCCCTGCTCACATACTGGCCGCAAACACATGTTAACAGAGCTGGCCAGCTGCTTTGATCCAGTATCTGATTAGGGCTGGGGTGGGGGAGGGATAACAAAGAGATGGGGTGTTAATGTGTGAGCCTGTTTGGTATGCATAGTTTCTAACCTAGGGTGGCTTATTTGTCTCCAGTTTGGTGTGGTGAAATTGGTGGTTGGACATAATGTTGGTACCACAGTATGAGGAAAACGTGGGAATGAAACCCAGAGAGCAGATGTCTGTGTGTGTCTGAGGGCCAGGGGGTTAGCAGGATAATTATCAGTGCACAGCTATCATTTCATTGGCTTCAAGAACGACAGGGGCGTAAATATGACTAAAGAAGGCCTAGTGTTAAACATGGAGTTTCGAAGGCTGGGAATGTTTATACTTTTAATAAATGATAAACATGATAAAAATACAAGAGAATTGTCATTGAGAGGTAACTGGAACACAGAAGGCCTATCGTTTTCGTGCGTGTTTTAAGATATACTTCTTAGAATAACAGCAGTGACATGGCATCAGGACAGATTGCCATGGGATCATGCATGAATATTCTGCTCACCTTTGCTGCAATCTTGATTACCTGTAGTGGTGATGCATGAAATGCCACTTTTATAGAGGGTGACACAGTAGTTGGTTAGGCTGGGCACTCGATCATAAACCTTTAGGGTGGTACAGAATAGAGATGTTCAGAAATGCAATGAGGTGATGAGCAGGCTCAAATTAAAATACTCCTGGAGGAAACTGCACCAAAGAGAGTGGAAATCTTTCTTCCAAGTGCGATTCGGGTGTTAGTTTTTATTATATAGAAATGACATACAGTGGTACAACGTAAACTGAATTAAAGATCACTCCATGGATAGATCATAATATGGCTTCCTGGTTTGGAAGGATAGTCTATGTACAAGCACAGGTGGAGAAGGATTTGTAATTACTGTACACTTGAGACACATTCCTGTCGCGGTTTATTACGCGGTCACACCAAACTCATGGAGTTCCTTTACCCACAATGAATGTGGCGCACAATAAAGCACTTTGGTTTTGATTCAGGTTCTGTTTGGTGATGCCTCCAACCCGCCTCGCACCCAACCCCAACAAGTACCCGGTGACACAATGGAATAGGAACCAGGCCGATGTGTATTCAGAATATATTTATTAATTAATTTATTTATTAAGCCAAATATCACAATTATAGATTAACCTCAACCACCAATGTTGTGGCAACACAAGAACAACATGACTTCCGTAAAGGCACCAACATAGAGATTTGCTATCACAATTAATTCCTTTTAAATCACCCACCAATACAAGAAGAGAACAATTCAACACACATGGTGATTTCAAAGAGGGTTATATGTTTCTCCCAGCAACCCCCACCCTCCAAACATCAATTAGACTTGTCTCCTATGAAATGGAGGCCAGTGGCACGGAGTGGCAACACAATCAGAAAATCGAATTTGGGGTCTTACTCACAGAAACAATGTGAAAGAAAGAAAAGCAATGGACATTCGTTTTGCCACACCTTAAAAAGAACAGGCAGGGCTTTGGGGTTTTAGTCAGCACACAATGGGAAAATCATTTTTGGGATAGTTGATCACAGAACCAACATGGGAGACAGAAAAGGAATGGGTAACATTTATTTTGCCTCCCCTAACAATAACACACAGGACTTTGGGGTTTTTATCAGAGCACAATGGGAAACTCAATTTTGGGATATTTAGCACAGTGGCAATGTGAACGAATAGAAAGGAATGGGAAATTCATTTTGCTACACCTACCAATAACACACGGGGCTTTGGGGGTTTTGGTCAGAACAGAATGGGAAAATCGGTTTTGGGGTTGGAATCACAGATGCAATGTGAGAAAGAAAATGTAAATGGGCACATTTGTTTTGCCACACCTACAAAGAACAGGTGGGGCTTATGGGGCTTTGGTCAGAGCACAATGGATACAAAGGGGCAATTTCGTGTTGCACCTTGCATATGAAAAGGCACTACCAGGCTTCACCCTTCTGATTTAAAATGAAGGGGATCAATGGGGAATTTCGTGTTTACACCCTGCGCACACACGTGGAAGCAGGGTTTGGGATTAATTATTTTGGCAGATCTTTGTCTATACCGGTTCAAAACACACTGGGAACAGATTGTTGGTTTTGAATGCTCACAATACAGATCTCATGAATTCAATAGGAGAATTAATTGATTTACTTTGATAAATATGCTAGTGACCTACACAGACAAACAGGATATTTTCAATGTGGAAAAAACTAAAAGAATGCTGGAAGAATATATGGCCTACACAATCTATGGCTTTGGGGTAGTTCTACTTACAGGAGAGGCTTGGAACTGGACATCAGGGGGCATCGGGGGACCGTTGGGACAGCAAGGGGGCCAGGCAAGGGTCCCCCCTCTTCCCTCCAAGGGGTCCCAGTCAGCTTTTATGTCTCCTGGCTCCTGTTTCCAATGCAAGATGTAGGCCTCTCTGCTTTGATGTTTCGCGCCAGATTTCGGAAGCAGGTTAGATCTCGGAATTAGTGGAAGACGTCCAGCTCTGATGCAATCATTCTTATATATAGGGCAAATTATATCACAAATGTGTCACGTTTCTTGCAAAAGGGGTTGGTTGATTATCACTACCCACCTCCCACCTGTGTGCTGATAGGAAAAGGGGTTGGGGGAGTGCTTTGGGATAGCTCTCGGAGGAGAGAGCTTCATCATCTCACTTTGACAGGTGGGCTCGGCATGCTTTAGGACATGGAAATCTCACAACATGGCAAGTACCCGAAATTTCCAAATCTTTACATGTATGAATATATTTATAAGAAACATATTTTGAAGCGAATCAGATGAGACTAGTCTGGAGTCTGCACGTCCTTCCTATGCAGAGATACCGTTTTTATTTTCATTTATTCAGGGACCATATCAGTGAAAAATATAACACTTTACAGTTGTGATATTAATTATTACCAGCATGATTTTACCAACTTTCACATCACTTGGAAACAAGGGAAGGCTCACATCATATTTTCATTAATAACTTAAGTTGTGTTTATCCCACCAAAATCGTTTTAGCATGGTTATAAGGGGGTGACTGCCACCTTTAATAAAAGCCTGGAATGAACATTGTGACATGCATGCTGCCCCTTTTATGCGATACAATGTATTTCTCCCCTTTAATCACCCTGCAGTTTCATATCCTCTGTCTCTCTGGCCCCCACCCTTGCTCTCCCAGTTTTGTTTCTCTCCAGGCATGTTACCTAAGCAGAGCTGCCTAATAGTCACACTAATGGACTTTTCATGGGACTTGTGACCTGGAGGTCACTCCTGCTGCATAACAGACCTGACTTTATTTGGTCTTCCCGCATTTCTGATCTAAAAGGTATTCCTTTTTGTATTTTAAAGCAAGGGCAATGATGGATGAAGACAACAAGGCCTGAATCTCCAGGGCAACAGAGGGAGGTCCTGGAGGTTAGTTTCAAGTTTGGAGAAATGACCGTCCATGTACCCTTTAGCAAACAGCCTTTAAACTTGCACATAATTGTAATTTTACAAAGCATTTTATAAGGCTTTCACAGTTTCAACATAAATGCTTGTTGCTTTGAATTATCTGTGTGGATGAGCTTGTTATAGGCAGAAACCATGTTCACACTTTGAACGTCTGGTGAGCATTTCGCTGAACATATTGTCAATCCGGATGAGGGGAAAAACGAAAATTACATTTTTTTTATTTATTACACATGAAATACTTTGTTTCACTTTAGCTGCCTGGAGTGCAATTCTGGTATCCCATTGAAGATACTGTGCACTGCGGTTTCTTTATATATCAGTGCAGCTCTCCATAGATTGTCAGCCACAAGTCTTCCTTTTCCTTCCTGAAATGCATTTCGCACATCTTAGCATTTTCAGATGTAGGCCCACTTTCTTTCCTTTATGATTTAGGTTCCATAGGCCTTATGTCGGACCTCATTTCTGCGCTAGCCTCATCTTTCAGTGAGCACTCATAACTGTCTATGACCTCTGTATTTCTGGCATCCAGCCAGGGGTTATATTTCACACCACATTCCCGAAAGCAAGTCATGCCGCTTAGGCGAGTTCCCAAGGCGAGTTTCCAAAGCAATTGTTTGGAGCAACAAAAAGCAGCTGGTCATCAATGAGAAAGCCCGAACACTGAGAGACTAACTCCTTGCACAAAATATTTCTATTAGAGAAATCTCAACATACTGTAGGAACTACTGGTTCATGGTTGATGAGTTTCAATTCTGTAATTGGTTTTGTTATGTTAGGGTTTGAAACATTTATACTGCACCCATTATGGAACAGAATATGGGTTGAGACTGCACCATTGGAAGGCACTTCCAATATTCTAAAGACTAAAAATAAAACCTGGCAAGAAATCTATGTTGGGACTGAGAGACCATTCCTTACAGAAGGCCTGACTAGTTTCGGGTTCGGTCTCCTTTCTGAGTGCGTACTAGGGCATGACCTGCATTGCCAAATGCCACTAATGTGCCCTGGTTGCAATGCTTTATTCTTGTATTTGAAGTGTTTGTAGGGTTGACAGAATCCCTGTGAAAAATCCTCAGGAAGCTAACATATCATCATACATTTCAAGTTCAACATTCCCTAGTCAATCAACCAATTAAAACCTTAGGAGAGATCTGAGCATGGTAATATGTGCATCAAGTCAGAGAAACAGAAACGTATTTGGGTATAGATGTCAAGAGACTGGGGCCAACATTATGAGGATTACTCACTCAGTCAATTTCTGCAGTAGGGCATAATGAGATGAGGTGCATTGTCGATTATGTAGCTGGGCATGGTAACATCATTACACATTAATATTGCTAGTGCTTGCTCTAGAGTGGCATGCTATGCTATGCTATGAAGCAGCTTAGTTTAGGATGCATGCTGTCAGACACAAATATAACAGGACAAAATATAAGACTGGTACACATCCCTGTATAGAGTTAACAATCTGTTGTAGGGCCCCACGTGCATCTGGCAATACCCTGTCCTTAGACCGTCCTACTTTGTCTTTGTGTTTAATTCTTTGCAGTGCCCAGCTTTGTACATTCTGAATCCTGCACAATTTCTGAACTTGTTTGATTTATAAATTGATGAAACAGGCCAATTCTTTTGAAGGTGGAATTTAGTGTCATGTGAGGAATTGGTGAAAGAGGTGAGACAGGGCATTAAATGCATTCATAGCAGCATTGTAAAATTGAGAGTGTGCTTTATGAAAATTAAATGCCTTAGCAATATAGAGATATCATGAACTCAGGGTAATAGAAATCAAAAGTGTGTATGTGTTTGTCTGCGTCTGCAATAATGGGTGTAATCACCACTGTGGGAGTGCTTAATTATGATGGGAAAGTATGATGCCTTTTTAAGGTGGACTGGCAAAGGGATATTGGAATACAGGTGTTTGGCATCTTCTGCTGTAAGATTTTTGCAAAGGTCACCCATTTGTTTAATTGTTGTTGGCATTTATGGTGCCAACTCAAGGCATTTTCAGGCAGCTTCAACGATCTTTTACATAGTACATATATAACGTCATTCTCTTTTGAAAATTTCTAGGATGTTTTTAAGCTTATCTATTATGTATTTTTTACAATAAATTTAGAGAATGTTTAACAAAGACGCATTAATGGCAGGACTGCCTAGAGGTTAAAAAATGTGTTAGGTCACCCTCCAGCCTGGCTACATACAACCAATTGTTACATCATTTACTGCTTTCTGTTTGGTTGTATTTTGTATTTGTACTATCACTTGTCACTATAGGTGGTGGTTACACATTGATCTTAAAGCACTACTTTGTTTTAGCTTTGTATAAATTGAATTCAGTTGCCAATTCAGTCACATTAAGGACTTCTGAATACTAAGAACAAACTATCCTTACTGTATTGGACTTTTACAAAAAATCAAAAAAATGCACAACTAAGAAATGCTTCAACAGCGAAATAAAATAAAAGCTGTACCTTCTTTATCTATTTTTGTCTGCACTCTCAACTCTCAAATTTCATGAGTACTACTACATTCAGAATGTATTTGCATGTATGTGCCATGATAGAATAAATTTAGGCCTACTGCATTCAAAAAGTAGACCCCAGAACTACAGACGTCAGGGCACACCCCCCTTTGTATCATGTACTTCTAGCCCACAGCTCTGACGCTCTTAGGACCGTCCCTCAAGTTACAAGTAAAAAATGTTGGTCACAAGTTGTGAAATGAGTAAAATAGACACCTGAGTAAATACTACTGCTAGATCCATTGCCGACCCTACTTTGGTTGTCCACGCTTGAAAAGGTAGTTAAACTCTTTTGTATTGCTGCATGCCGGCTATTAGCCACACGTGCAAGATAGGCCGCCAAAGGTAGAGATGAAGAAATGCTCATAGAATTAAACGAGTTATATGGACTACTTGATGATTTTGCAATGGGAAACACCTTCCCTTTATGGAGGGGCCGGATCCTTTTCGACAAATGTGTGCGAGTGGACCATTTTCACCACATCCTTCTAGCATCATTTTGGTGGCTCTGGTGTTACCGGACAGTTGCCAGTAGATCATTAAGAAAGTTAGTCCACCAGGCATCCTAGGGCCTGAAACCCGGCATGGTCTAATGTGTGCGTGTGTGTGTACGCCTGCGTAGATATTCCTGCTTTCCCTGACCTTCCCCTGCATAGAACTAAAAGGGCGATTGACCATCCGCTGGTCCCTGAACTTAGAGAGACATGACCGGTTTTAGGCTAGACTGAATTATCTGTGCATTTTTTCTTTATGTCAGAGTTGAAGCTGCTGTGTGTTGATGATTCAGGTTCTAGAGGGTGTGGGCAGGGCAGTGTGGTAGCTGGATAGATCTTTCCAATGATAAAGGGCTGGTTAGAGGCTGTTGAGACATCAAAGCCTTCAGCCTGGGGTACGAATGGTCCCTGCTACTTAAAGAGGCTACGCCATGGGAAGTGGCGAGATGATACTTTTGAGGGAATGTAGGAAAGGGAATGTATGGGGGGCTCAAGATGGTGTGTCCCCCTGAAGTGGAGAATTTGACCTCTGTTAGATATTGGGTTATTTCCCATGCCATTTTCTGCTTTTTTTTCGTCTTCTGTATCTGTAATATGACTTAAACAGAAATGTTTATTTTGTTTTGTTTTCCCTAAACGTTAAAATAAGCTGAAGAAACTAAAATGTTATTCTGCACATGTATGAAATATGTATAGACTATGAAACCTACTGCTCTCTGGAATAATTGAGGCACAGACGAATGCTCTGTGAATACTATCTTTCAGTAACTCATATTGTTTTTTTCACTCTTTCTACCCGATGCTTTTCTTACTTCGTATTGACTTAACGACAAAAAGAGCACGCCCACAAGTTCACTGTTTACGAGCAGCCGGATCCACTTTAACGTCTCAGAAAAAAGATACATTGAGAAATATGACTGGGGGTCGCCGGCAATACACATGTGTAGGGGTGTTTGGAAATGCATTCAAACGAAAGGATATTTCTCCTGTCCCTGTGCCCTCCCTGTAGTTTGCCTCAGATGATTGCCTCACTGTGGGCACGCCGCCATACATGTTCAATGGAAAGCACAGGGCCGCATGCTGACATAATCAATAATGCTATATGTGATGTCATCAGTGCAATTAAATGTCCTAGTGTGTGTAACTTTAACATTTCCTTGCAGTTTTTCATTAAATGTCTTTCCTTTTTTTCTTCTAAATATGCAAACGGAAGTATGTTCTTTCATGGGACATTTCAGAGGTGAGAGTCCACTCTGTAATGCGTGAGACAGACAACTGGGACATTGGCGGAAGAATTCATAGCTTCCACTCAGTAAATGACCTTGCACGTGGGGTTTCCAGCAGAGGAAAGTTCGGCTTCCATCGAACATTCCCTAATTTGAATTTGGCCTGTCCTAAAAATTACATCAAGGCGCAGCTGCGTGGAGCTCCCTTTGACATACGTTCTAATGCTTGTCAGCAGACACGCGATCAGCAAAGTCGGGGCTCTTCTTGTGAAACCCTGGAACCCCCCCTCTAATGAGACCGATGGTATGACCCTGGAGAAATAGCTGCACAACCTAACTTGTGTCAGAGCAAAAGTTGCGCCGCGGGATATTTTCTTTGTGCTGTCACCGAGTCTGCTAAGTGTTACCTTAACGTGTTCACCCCGATTTAAAGAAGAATGTTTAAATATGTGACATGACACTTGCAAATTCAGCTGCAATATGAACACATCTGTGCTTTAAAATGCACTACTTTTTTAAAGGATTCCATAATGTTGATGCGCTATATTTTAGGTTTGGGATTTCGCTATGAAGTTTGCATTTAATGTTATGCTATTGTATGTTAAGAGATGTTTCTACATGATTCCGAGCTCGCAGGCATTAGAACACTCACACAGCAAAGGAAACCCCTAGTAGGTTCATATGCAGGAGGTTGGTGATCAATATGTAAATTAAGTAAGCCTGTTTAATGCCGTTTTTTAAACACCACAAATCTGGTTCCGAGCTAAGGGTTTTATGCAGCGCATTCCAGATCCTTGATTCATTGAGAGAAAAGCCGCCGCCCCAACCCCCTCCCTCAGCAGAAGAGAGATTGAATCCTGGTGGAACCAGAGCAAAGTTGTAGGAGAGTGAAGAAAGCGCCTGAGCGGATATATTTCTAGTCTACACGCTAAATAACAGAGCATTCCCCCAAATGGCTTGGCAAGACAAAGTTATTTTAAAGTAAATTCAGGGAGACATGGACATAGACGTGTCCTGGCAGTGGTCTGGGGTGGCACGTTCTAACCCTCGAATCTGATTGGCCACCCCAGGTGCCACCTCATTATCCGAATCTAGAGGGTGTGTGTCAGTGTGCGCGTGGTGTGTGTGCGCGCTCATACTTCATGCCACCCCTGCATATGTCAGTGACCCACTTGGAACACGCCACTGGAAATAGGTAGCCAATGCAGGACAGATATGATATGATATGATATGATAAGGCATTTATAACGTGGCTATACATAAGTGTTTCAAGGTGTGACCTTGACTGTAGCATGTGTGGCAATCCTGGCTGCATTATTTTGCATCGTCTGTAGTTTCTGAGACAGAGAATTGAGGAAACCTGTGTAGATTGTATTACAGTAATCTACCGTCGTCCCGTTAAAACTCTGGCATTAATGCCCAGTTGGTCTAGTCTCAAATAAGGGTTCTACGAGGTACTGCTGATGACCCTGCTGATTGGAGAGGAAAGATCGAGATGGGCATGGAAAGAGCTCTCTAATGTTTTTAGGAAGGATGGGAAGGGAAAGAGGATCTACCGTGAAAGAAGGTGGACACGGCATTTAAGAAATCATGCATGGGTTCACATTCACAACAGCTTATTCAGTTTTTCTAGCGCTCAAGCTGAGCCAATTGTTCAGTATCCAAGTGCTAATTTGAGGGAACACATCAAACAGATAGTGATTATAATGAGATGGAACGCCAGTAAGCTTAAAGAATACATGGACAGCATCTGCACATGCAAAACAGCGAGCATGTTCTGAAAGGGCTTTACATAGAGATTATACAACAACAGGGACAGTGTAGAACCTTGAGGCGCACTACAGCCCGTTTCCGAAAGTTCAGTGTGAATTCCACCTATTCTCATGCAATCTGAGTGGCCATAGAGAACGGACCCAAACCAGCACAAGGCAGGACAGGACGTGAGACCCTCGTGATGGAGCTCAACCTTTGAAGTAAGATCTCTGCGGTTCAGGTGTCGAAGGCAGCTGACAAATCTAGCATCCTCAATAGAGGGTACTCATGGCAATTGTTTCCATGCGTGTATCAGAGCCGTTTCAGTCCGCCATTGAGGTCTGACCCTCTATTGATGTTCCCCAACCAGACTTCGATTCTCTACATACTGCTGTAACTGAGTTGCAACTGCCTTTTCAAGAACCTTCATAAGAAATGCAATGGTAACAATAGGTTTGCAGTTACCAGGTTGATCAGGGCCTAAGGAAGGCTTATACTTAAATGTAGCAAAACAATATGTAACCATTCTGATAACAAGGAACATGTTGTGCATGGAATTTAACACACAACCACATAGTGACAACATTCAGAGAATTGACCCCCAAACCCTACTTTTGTTTAGGATCTTTTTGCAGTGTTGCAAACTGTCTTGCAGTTAAGTAAGGATGGACGGATAAAGAAAACTATCGTATATGCTAAATATAAAGCGATACATGCCCATTGCCCTCCGAGCTCACAAAAAACAGGACAAAACTAACAAACAAGCATTGGCAATGCCAATACTTTGGGTGTTTACTGGCTCTTCACTTGCTCCCTGTGGATGCAAGGATTAAATTCAAGATTTTTTGCATTGACCACAAGGCTTTCTGGGGCCTGGGTCCAAAATAACTTCAGCTGTCCCTCCGAAAATACCTTCCCTCCCGAGCCCTTCACTCCTCCACCTCTAACTCCCCCAGGGGCAGTTGTTTTTCTAAGAAATGAGCTGGGGTTAGATCTCTGTCTTCACCTGGGGCCTCCCCCTGGAACAGCCTCCCTGCTACTCTGAAACTATAGGAGAAACATCTCTGGTTTTGGAAGCACCTCAAGACCTTCCTCTTTGCTTCTGCCTTCTCTCCTCCTCTCCCCTGTGGATCTTTCTGCCTCTGCATTGTGCACCTGGTCTCCCTCTGTCTTTAGGGCCCAGGTACCTGCTCACCCTGCCACCCACCCGCACTGCCTCCAGGCAATCCTTTGCACTGAGGTCTGTATCAGTTACCGGCACCACCCCCTTTTCTCTTTTTCTGCACTTATTCAGACACCCCCTGTCTGTTGCCTTATTCCTAGCACTTGCCCCTTGCTGGCTGCACTACCACCATTTGTTGCTTTTTGTTGCTTATGTATTTATTAATGTTTTATTTACTTATTTTTGTTTCAGCACTTTCCACCTCCCCGCTCCCTTTCACTTACCTCTCTTCCTCTCCCATGCACTTGCGCATTCTCAATGTCACTGGGCCTAGTAAGATCGTTGCTTTTGTCCTCACTTGTCCCCCCCTTGCCTCGTCGCTCTCTGAAACACTTGTGTACGAGCGTGAATCAAATAAAATATCAATATCAATACTGCTATTTGCATTTTACATTTATAGATGGCATGGTGCAAGGAAGAGGGCGCAACGTTTTAAAGGAGGATTCGATAAGGGGCGCAGGTGTCCAAGAGAATGAGAAGGAAAGAAAATGGAGCAAGGGAGGAAATGATTAAGCGAGTGTGCCATCGATGATGAGCAACAGGAAATATAAGTGATAAGTGTTGAGAGTGAGAGTGTAAGAAATAAAGCAAGTGTGTGACAGGAAGGATGATAGGGGGTAGTGAGTGGCGGTGAGGTGGGCGAGTGGCTTGGTGGGGGTAGGGTGGGTGCATGAGGGAAGAGAGATTGTAGGAGGTTGGGTGGGGTAGAGAGAGTGGGCAGGTTTGGTGGGGGTTCAGAGAGTGGGGGTATAGAGAGTGGAGGTAGCGAGTGGGGGTAGAGAAAATGTGGGGAGGGTGGGTGGGGGTACAACGAATGCGTAAGAATGGGTGAGGGTACAATCACTGTGTACTAGAAGACAGTCAAATGTTGTGGCTTATAGTGTTTGAAAGAGCCAGGAGATTTCATTTATATACTTACCTTGCATATGGGTACTTGGAAATAGTTTTCAGATTGTTATAATACTGCATACCTTGCTTCAGGTATACAATGAACATGCATCCAATTGTGTTTCCTCGACTTTTCTCCATCATAATCACGTCAATTGCGTCAAGCTCGTGTTGCCCACATTGGGTGCAGTTTCCATCGGGCATCAATATCAGCTGCTCATTGGACCGCGCCAGTGCCGACACTTGAGGAATCCTTAGTAGCCTCGGTCTCTGGCTCAATGGAATACGTTGGATTTGGGTGTCAAAAGCCCAATTTAGAGGCAACACTTCGAGGACAAGCTGGACAGCAGAAGATGCAGAACAATTCACTGCATGGAACCTCCTCCGGCCTGCAAAGATTGTAAAAAATGCAAGCTAACTTTACATATTGTAACCTTCAAAATAATTGGGGATGGAGAGGGGCTACAAAGTCACTGTGGAGCAGCCAGAAAAATACCAATTACTAGCTAAAGCAGCACAAATGAGGGACAGCCCACACTTGTAACTTTATAAACATTTATGAAGTTTCAATTATCCATTTCCTTTCTTAAAATGTGTGGTGAACAAGTGCATATTTTCCAAAAATAACAGACCATGTTTACACTTTTAGCAAAGGGTTTCAAGTTTGAAAGGGTCTTTTATTGAAACTTAAACCGTAAGGTAAGTACCTTAGACAAGTGACATTTCACGGACGGAGTATGGGTGAATTGGCACTAACTCGATGAGGATACAAGACAAGTGAGGCTGCCAACTGGTACTGTTTGCTTTGGGGGTGGAGATAGAAGTCTGGCTTCAGTCAGGGCAACATACATGTCAGTGGAATGTAATATTGGCAGGAAACAGCAGGTCACTCAATCATTGGCTTGCAGCCCAGGAGCAACTGGATGCTGGGAATTTTTTTTGATAGGCAAACAGATTCCTGGGTGCTTCAGAATATTTTTTTTGAACTGTTAACCATTCCGACAAAAAACAAAATGCTCGGTGGTCTCCTAAGCTTTGGCACCGTAAAGCTACTCGTGAGAGAGAAAAACACAGAAAATGTTCACAGTGCACAGCACACACGAGGGACTGAACATGAACGTTTGCGGCCTGGTTTGCTGGCTGCTTAGCATCATGATAAAGGGCAAGTTAGGGCAGGAAGACTTGGGTGCGTGTGCCGGGTCAGCAGTTTGCAAATAAAATACGTTCTTTTGTTTTCAGGTCAGTCATAGCATTTTGCATTGTTTTACAATTCAGCCGGCATAGAATAGCTCCGCTCTCATTAAATTTACAGAGAGAGACCAGACTTTGTTGGAAATGTGTTAAATCTGAGGGTGGCCTTGACCAGTCGATCATGCTTGAGTTACCAGTTGACACTGATGCCACATGACAGTTCAAAACTGTTCTTGCCATGGGCTGGATAAACGCAATTGACATTTCTGAAGACTTTCATCCTCCCATACAGTAGGAGAGTGAGCACACACACAATGTAACAATATTAACATACTTACCTATAAAAAAATGGCTGCCGCCTGTAAACCTACACAGACTGGAGAACCAATCACATACTAACATCACTGACTGCACAGCCAATCAGCTGCTTACATCAACACTGGACCAACCCCCCACAAATCACTAGATGAACATTTTCAGCACAATTTTAGACCAAAACGTAACTATTACAGTACCTTGTTTATTTTAAATACAAAATATATTAAAATGTGTAACATAACATGATAGCTGCAGTAAATATATTTTTAAAAAATCAATCAAGTCAAATAACTGTTTAATAGCATTAACACATGGCATCCACCATTTTGGAAGTAATAATAACTGACAAATTCACCACACAATACACATTCTGTCAAAACTTTCTGTTTTTCTCACCTGTTTTTCCTTGCTAGAGGTCTTCTTGGATGCAAGTTCCTTCTTCTCACTGTTCGAGACTTGTACAGGGTGGAACGTGGCTCTTCGGGTTCCAGCGTGGGTGTCCGGCCGTCTAAGTATCCAGGAAGGTAGTCACGGATCCAGGAAGGAGGAGCATGAGCTATGCTCGTAGGAGTAGGCACACGGTACCGAAAGTAGGGCGGAATTCGGAAAGAAGGTAATTAACTACAGGACTGTAGGAAACTGAAAGAAGGTTCCAAGAAGGAGATAAGAAAGGTAGAAGTGTTGAAAACACAGACAGCAGACTAGAGCACACGTTTAGCAACTCCAAGCAGAAGCGTTGAGAAGCGCAGAACCGCAGGGGAGTGCCTGTTTTCTAGAAGGCAAGGTGTTGTGCGTCAAGGCTAGAGCGCAGCGTTTCTGGGCCGTCGGCCATCTTGGAGGGAACACTGAGTTAACGCTGCGGTGCATTATGGACCACGAAGTCCAAAAAGGTCGAATTCAGTGGTTCATGACACATTCAGCCAAAGAGTGCAAAAAGAGATGTCGTCGGAGGGATAATGGGTGGGAATGGGAGGAAAATCCTATAGATTTCACTTGGCAATGAGCATTTAATAGGTGGGACACAAAACCAAACTACATTAGTCCATCCTCATAAGTCATCTGCATTGAAACAAACCTACATTCAAAGCCCCTATTTCAAGCTCTTGTTTTAATGACAGTAGTTTTGGCTTTAAAGTTAGTGCTTTCAGCGCCACCTAATGGCCAAAACTGAAAATGAGCTGAGGTAGTTATGGAAGGGGAATTAGAAAGTCAAATCATGTGGGAGCTTAGTCTGCGGAATTAAAGAGGCAGGTTTTTATGACCTTCTTAAAGTCTGCCAGAGATGGGGCTATTCTTCAGCAGAGGGGCAGATTATTCCAGTCTTAGGCTGTATGAGTTTCAAAGCTTATACCACCATATTTGGCAATTTAAAGCAGGGTTGGGTGAGTGTGTGATTATCTCCCATCTGTAGTATTCATACGGGTTGCTTAACCTTCAGGCGTTTTTTTAGATACGCCGGAGCCGCTGTATTCCAGCATTTGTAGCTAAGGGTCAGTGTTTTATGAATGATCCTCTGTTTAGTGGGCAGACAGTGTAAGGAGTTTCTGTATGGTGTTACATGCTCTCATTTGGAGAGTTCATGAATTGCTCTGACTGTGCCATTCTGTGTTGTCTGTAAACACACTATTGCAGTAGTATCATCATGATTTAACCATGGCAGTGGCCAGTAGGGCTGTATTCTTGAGTCATAGAAAAGGTCTGATCTGATGAAGGTTATTCACATATCCCCAGGCCAAACGTATATGGGATACTTGTTGTTTCATTGAGAGTTTACAATCGAGGTGCACTCCCAATATTTTGACACATTTGGATGCCGGTATCTGATTGCCCAGGATTGTAAAGTTGGAAAAAAAGGGGATCTAGTTTCTTTAACCGTGGTCCTGTGGCAACAATGAGAAGTTCTGTTTTTGCGCTGTTGAGAGCTAGTGAGTTTGATCCCATCTATAGTTGTATTGCTGTGTAAACCCCATTCAGGACCCTAGTGTCTTCTGCATGATTCTGTGACAATTCCAGGAGTACCTGAGTGTCATCACATAGCGGACACCAAGGCTATCACGGAAAGGCATGATATAGATGTTGAAGAGAGCAGGGGACAGGCATGAGCCCTGTGGCATGCCACATGTGGTGGTAATAGATCATGACTGGGCATCCTCTACAGCTACTCTCAATGTTCTTGGACCTAAGGATGTCATAATCCATTGAATGGTTTTCTCAGAGAAGTTTACAATTTCTTCTAGCCTCTTTTGTAGTGGCGCATGATCTATAAGATCAAAAACTGTAGATAGGTCCAACAACATCAAGAGTGCTGGACGGTCTTTATCCACAATCTCAATTATGTTAGATTTGAGGTTTAATAGACCGGTCTCAGTGCCATGTTGGGACCCTAAGATTTAGTTGTCCTCTAAGAAATTTTGCCACTGCAAATAGGCCACTCTGTCCAATAACTTTAGAAGATATGGGACATTGGTAATTGGTCTGTAGTTCTTGGTTGATGCTGGGTCCAGTGTACTTTTCTTAAGCAATGGCCTAATCCATGCGTCCTTCAAAGACTGTGTCACTGTGTCATTTAGGAAGGTCAAAGTGACCATTTTGGTGATCCATGGAAGGAGTACCTCCATGGAGTCCTTTAGTATGTTCGCAGGGTATATATCCCCAAACACAAGGTGGATATAAGTTTCCAAACTATGGTGCCGGTTTGGCTTCAGGACAGGTGTTAAACTCGAAATTGCGAGATTGCCTCAAGCCCTGGGAGTGTATCTCTCCAGCTCTAAAATCCCTTCATTGGCTCCCTGTGGATGCAAGGGTTAAATTTAAAACCCTCTGCATTGTCCACAAGCTTTCTGGGGCCAGGTTCCAAAATTCCTTCAACTATCCCTCTGTAAATATCTCCCTTCTCGAGCCCTTCACTCCTCTACTTCTAACTCCCTCATGATCCGTCGTTTTTCAAAGAAACAAGCTGGGAGTAGATCTGTCTTCGGGTGTGGCCTCCCTTTGGAACAGCCTCCCGGCCACCTTGAAACTTGAGAAGAACCATCTGAGGTTCCGGAAGTACCTCAAGATCTTCCTCTTTCGCTTCTGCCTGTGCCCCTCTTCTCCCCTGCTAATCTGTCTTCTCTCTCTGCACTGTGCACCTGGCCACCCCCTGTCCTGGGACCTGTATCTGTACCCATACAGTCACTCTCCAAATTTTCTTCTGCACTTATCAGATAAACCCTATCTGACCAATCTAGCATTTGTTTTCCACTTGCTGGCTGCACTTCCACTGATCATCGCCTTTATTTATTTTACTTATGTATTCTGTTTCTCTCCTCTGTACGTACTTTCCACCTCTCCCCTCTTCCATGCAGTTTCCACCTTCTTCCCTTTTCCATGCACTTGCGCGTTCTCAATGTCACTGGGCCTAGTAAGATCGTTGTTTTTATTTCTCCCCTGCCTGTTCCCCTCCCTTTGCCTGGTTGCGCTCTGAAACACTTGTGTATGAGCGCGGTACAAATAAAATATCATATCATAAGATGTTACTATTAGTTGGTATCAATGAATGTTGAGTTTTAACATCTTGGCCCTTGATTGGGGGTGCTTGGCAGTTGGCAATTGCCTGTAGGTGCTTGGTGGTTTTGTTCACAAATTAATTTTGTATGGCTTGACACCAGGCATGGTCTCTAGTGATGGTAGGAAAAGGTGATGTTTTTGTCTCAAATTCTCTTTCGATTTTAAAATGCTCACTTGTGCTGGAGCTTGTAACTTTCAGTTTTTGCTTCTACAATGATGCTTCTAAATATTTCAATGGCTTTTTTATTTGTTCAAAGTGATCGGACAAGGGTTCTTACGCCATTCCCGTTGCAGGCCTCTCTTTACTTTCCTTGCCCGAATGATGCGGTCAGCCATAATACCATACGTTTTGAATGGTCTCACTTTTGATTATTTTACTTTTCTCTTGGTGCCAGTGCATCAATAGTGGAGGTGATGGTGTGCGAGAGTTGTCGTACTAGGTCAGTGGCATTGGTAAATGGTTCTATTGGTTGCAGGTTGGCTCATAATAGTGGTGAAAAGTTAGAAGGCTAAGTTAAGGTTCCTGACATTTCCTTACTGTTCTGGGGTTGTTGTCCGTTCTAGTAGATGCTGTGGGAAGTAGCGTGGACATATTCACCATGAAATGGTCTGACCAGAGACAGGGCTGAGTAGAAGTGAATTTACAGCTGAGGTTTTGTGTCAGTATCCAATCAGTGGTGTGTCCTCCCCCATGAGTTTGTTCTTTAACCTGTTGGGTGAAACCCATAGTCTCAAAACCTGCCAAAAGTGTTGCTGCATGTTTGTCGGCTGGCTCTTCAGCCCAGAGGTTAAAATCCCCTGTGATGATGACATGGGATTTAAGTTTAGTGGAATAGTTCACTAATGGAATTAGTTGTTCTTCAAAAGATGGTAAGTTTTGTGAAGGTTTGTAAAGAGTGAGAATTGTCAATGAACAGTTGGTGTTGATCTTTATATATCCTTATCTTTCATTCAATCTCTCACACCCCTCGATAATGGGGGTGTTTACCAGATGACAGTTAAGATATTCTTTGAAAATGAGAGCCACGCCTCCTCCACGTTCTTAGTATTTTATATCCTGACGGCAGTGAAAGTGAGGCTGATGCCTGCACTGTATCATTACCCAGGTTTCACTGATGGCCAGCATATCAATGTCATGAAGAGCAATGTGGTCAGCAACCTCTATCCCATGCTGTACCAGCGAGTGCGTGTTAAGTAAAGAAAAGGTCAGTTGCTGCTTGGGGAAAGTAGTGTTAGTATTTAATTTAAGACCCGAGTCCTCGGCAGGTTTTGGGGCTTGATACTGTGATGTTTTAGTGGGCTGGTGTATGGTCATTGGGTTTTTACTGATTTGGAGAGATTATTGAGTGAGCTAGTTGGGGGCTCTTTGTCGATACCTGATGGGTGGGGCAGAAATGGCCTTTAGTTTAGTTTATTTATACTTTGCGCCGCACCCCCTTGGGCTAACTGGGCGCCAGAGACTTAAAGCGAGTTACAACAAGTTATAGGCATTTTCAGAGCTATACAAGACAATAATGATAAGTGCAGGGTTAATGAGTGTACAGATTGCAGAGTTTCCTGTGGGTGGATGTTTTGGGAGTAAGAAAGAAATCCTCTGTTTGATAGTGCTCCAGAGTGAGGGCATGTTTTGTTTTAAGGCTATTGTAATCTGGTGTTCTCGAATTTGTTTGGGGTGAAGTTAGTTATTTCTGATTGATTAACGTGGGGCATGGTGAAATCCGTTGAGGCATCACTGCCCCTGGTGGTTTCAGACCACCTGATAGGGGTGTCAAGGGACTGGTATGTGTTTAAAATATCCACCTGACGAATTTGATATGTTTTTAGTAAAGTGGGCATGGTGTTATGATGCTCAGAGAGACTTACCTTATATTGCATAAAAGGTAGGTGCATTGGAGGGCCAGAAAGGGAAATGCAGGCTGCAGAGGAGGAAAGGAAGCTTCCTTGCACAAACCTTGCATAAACCGGAATTAACCGGCCAGTCAAATGCGCCGGCACTATCGTGCCACTGACGCGTATTAGTAGCCCAGGTATTGCTGGGTGTTGTAGTTCGAAGGAACTACTGAATGCAGTGAAGACCCAGCGTTTAAGCAAGCTGTCTCAACACGGTCAGATATGAATGTGGGCAGGCTTCAAATGAGCGGACTGCATTGCTGGTGATTATATGAACACAATCCCCCAAAATGAGGCAATTAAAGCAACATCGAAGTATTTTGTAAGCAGCTGCAAACTATTCTAAACAGAAAGCGTGGCCACCGTAATCTCCACTAGAAACAATATCGAAGTTCACAATGATCAGCACTGTTCCAATTTAAATTGTGAGCATAAAGAGCGATATTAGCTCAACATTTTTTGCAATTATATTGCAAAACAAATTATCAAAATGGGCTATAACAAGAAGTTTGCTGTCCCCATTTCAAACAGGGTTCCGAAATTCGCATGCCACCTTGCACAGTCTCAGTCCCCTGCAAACCATCATTAACCATTCCCAGGCGGATACTTATGGAAACGTGTGTGCCTGCTTTGCAGATTTTTCACAAGCATTCGACTTTGTCTCCCCTGCCAGGTTATGGTCGAAATAGATTAACTGGGGTATTGTTCGCTCACTTTTATACTTCCCCATTGCCTTATATACAGACACTACGGTGTCGCTCTGTATCAGTCAGAATGATGAGGTCATTGGGGATGTCCAAACCAGCACTGGTCTGAAACAGGGCTGTGGCCTGACCCCACTATTATATACTTATATGTGGCGGATATGGCCTCTTGCATTGAAGCCCATATTGGTACAGTGCCAGTGTCCTGGATGGGATATGCCGATCATACGGTCCTACTGGACCATACTCTCATTGGTCTGTAGAGATCATTGGATGCTTTGGCAGAATATGCCCAGACAAATGGTCTCAGGGTTAATAGTGCCAAAACAAATGTTTGTCAAGAAAAAGAAGCTGAGAGACAACTTCAATTGGTGCTATATGGGTAAGCCTTTAGAAGTAGTAGATAGATGTGTTCCTGTTTGCAATCATTTGACTCTTCATATGTATGGTGATCAAGTACTAACCAAAACGATGAAGAAATGGCTTGTAATTAGAAGATTTATACGCAATAAAGGGGGCAATAATGTGGAGGGCATGGTTGAAATCTACCGCAAAAGTATTGTCTCCATGACTCTCTACGGTTCTGCCATCCATTCAGGCGATATGGCGAAATGGATGGACAGACTTGAAGCCACATTGTTGAGATCTATATTGGGGGTTCCCTCGTCTGTACCTGTACAGGCTCTATGCTGTGAACTGGGAGTCCAATCTATTCACTCCCTTTGGTTGTTTCAGCGGTGCAGATTGTTTTTGGTGATATTCCATTCCCCTCTGGAGGTAGACAACGTGTATAGGTATGTGGCTAAGCTCTATGGGCTGGGTACATCTAACAAATTCCTTGTCCAGCTCAAAGAGACCATAATGGAGCACTTAAAGAATCTGGACATTTGATATGTACGCTTTGATGGAATTACCCAATGCCTTCTGCATATTAAAAAAGAACAACATTTTTGATTTCATAGCAAACATTAGGTAATTTAGCACAAACGCCATTTACCAGGCATATAGCACCCAAGGCTTTAGTCAGGATCTTCACCCGACTTATATAACAAAAATACTGTCTATGAACATACACAGGTTTATAATATACCTACGCTTTAACATACTCCCTACTCAGGAACACACAGGGAGATGGTATAAATTAGCACCCAGGGGCAGAAGCTGCAGACTTTGCAATGACCACATTGAACTGCGTGCCACCTGCTAATACAATGTCAGGTTCTCACATCCTATTATAGTGCCAACTATAGTTGTTTAGTATACAATATCACATCTATCCAGGGGGTACAATTTTGGAACACTTTGTTTAGTGAGGAGAGCACGGTTATGACAGCGGTGGCCTGCTATGTATGGAGGGTAGCACTTCATCATATACCAGCATTAAATGTGTAGTTTATTTATTGATCTCTAATGAATTGTAAGGAGATTTTAATCTTTTTAAACTATATTGAACAATTTTACTATTTCTTGTAGATATATTGTACTTTATTATATGTTGCTAATCTCGCCACCACATCGTCATATTTTAACAAATGGGTTTTTAGAATATTGTTCTTATTTGTTGTATTAAATTGGCAAAGGGTTTTTTAATAACCATATGCTGTAATAAAAAAATATATATATTGTATTTCAAAATTAAACTAATAGTCTAAAAGTCATTAGTTGATATGCAATGCTCATTGAATTGTACAATAAATTCACCATATTCGACAAATTCTATGTACAATGTGTTCAAATAATCATTCAGCAACAATATATCAAAACATATATTAACATTTCCAACGTTCTACTCTAGAGAACAAAGTGCAGTGTGCTAAAGGTCCCTAGTGCTTCCAGAGTATAACCACTGCCTGCTGAAAGCAATCCAGCTAAATGACCCGCCTCAAAGGATTGTCCAGTGCTGAAGTGCAACGCACTAAGCATACTACTACTCAATTGCAAAATCCCAAATTTGAGTGGTAATAGTGACACGCGCTGACTAGCTTAAACATAATTAAAACCAAGTTACTGTCACACTCTAATACCAATTTCTTTAAGATCAGAGTGCTGGCTAGTTTTGACAATTGTTCCACCATTCAACATTAGGCTTAACATCATTACACCAGATTCCAAATGCACGATTCAGGGACTTGAATTACTGCCCAATATACTGAAAATCCACGCCTCCTTCCTCATGATTGTATTTGACATAGCCTAATCTACATGTTCTTTACTATCACACCAACGTGTGGTTGTCATGGTGACTTAATGATAGGAGTTGGTTCTGTTCCTGTACAACGGCCTTCCTGAGGAATATGGCCTCCCATCATTTCCTCCTCCATACAGTTTCCATTCTCCCCCCCCAGTAAACTCACCGGCACCCTTGTTTCCGGACCAGCAAACAGCATGTATGCCTTCTGTGGCTGCTGTGCCTGACAGGTATGACCCTGCCCGGTGCAGCGGTCACAGTAAGCAAAGCCGTCACGGAATCACCGGCACTGTTAGCAACGGTGTGGACATCTGTGGTTTTTACACTGTTTGCAACGGTGCCAATGCTTCCGTGTCCCCTCTCCCATAGGGTCCTGTGGGACTCTATGGGAATGGGGATTAACAAATTTACCGGCGCCTGACTTCCCGGCCGCCAGACCCGTAATGAGTCAGTGGCACTGGGAAGTCAAGCGCTGGTACATTTTTACAGGTTTGGCAGCAACCCGCCAGTAGCACCGGCAGAGTTACCGCTGCACCTGTAATGAGGCCCTCTGTCTTTGTCCGTCGGAAATGTGGTAATATCAGACTGGAATGCTAATATTCAGAGCCCATTGAGGTCATAATTTATTTCAAAATATATAGTGTGTATATTAAAAAAAATTATACCTATGGGGTACTCCACTAAATATCAAACATATCACTACTGTATCGAAAAGTTGGGTGCAAGTTAGGATAGGATTTGTGAGCGATCCAACTAGTTACTAAAGACAACCACAAAAACCAAGTGCAAAGCATACAAAGAGACGTGTTAAGAAGTGTTGCGAACAATGTAACTGAAATGTAAAGACAATGTATGCAATGTTATTATCCTAAGACAATATATCGCAAGCAATGAGTAACTTTAGCACCCAGGGCAGATGTGGCAGCCACTTAGATTGCTCATAACGCATTCTGAGTCTCACAGTCGAAGCCGTATTCTGAGCAAACTCGCTGCTGCGCGCATCTGCCCACCTTCTTCTTTCCCTCTCCCTGCTTCTTCCCCATCTTCTACCCTCTCCTCTTACCCTCAGCAGCCCCCTAATTTGGGTTTTGTGGCACCACTGTGATGCTCCACTAGCCGTCTGGGGCCACCATGTTAATGCAAGAGGAGCCCTGCATAGAACCTTGCCCTCCATTTATTTTATTTTATTGAGCATTTGTTAGGCGCTTATACAACTGAATAGCATTTCAAAGCGTCATAAGGCTAAACAGGGGAAAAATAACAATGGCAAAAACCATAAAATACAGTCATGGTCCTACTAGGCTGTGTGGCATTCGGACGTGCAAGTGCAGTGGGGAGAAGTGCTGGAGATAGGGAGGGAGGGGAGAGCAGAGGAGTGGGCAAGTGCTGGTGGAGGGCCCGGCAGAGAAGTGCTAAGGGGAGCCAAGGAGAGGAACCTTAGGCTAAGTGCAAGTGCAGGCGACTCACAATGGTGGGATGCTGAGCCGCCAACAGGAGCCCGCAGGGCAGTACAGTGGGGTCGGGGTGGGGGGTGCTGGTACCGACTGGGAAGAAGGGCCTGGAATCCTCTGAGGTTCATGAGGATGAGGCCACCAGTCACAGCAGCAGTTGGGTGATTATCAGGGAAGGGAAAGAGGTAAAAAAGAGTTTTGAGCAGTTTGCGGATTTTCATGGCGGTCAGACTGGACCAGCATTTCTTTGCAACAACGGTTCGTGCATTTGCCACTGCCCATTGTTTCATACAAACACTTTGCTTTCAGCACTATGGGTTATAAACCTGCTGTGCTAGTAACAGTAATCACTGGTTTCCTGTGCTGTAGCGGGTGGTGACAGCCTAGAGATCCTCTATAAAATGCCGGAGTGTGGCATTGGCCTATTAACTCCGGCCCGGCCGTTGATTGCTATAATTTTGCACAGGTACAAAATTTAAATGTGGATTCATTTTTGTAATAATGTTGAGATATCTAAATCGTTCTACAAACATTAAAGCTATGTCTGGTGAGGTCAATATTCCAATTACTTTTCCCAAATCACTTTATTCACCATCCCAAGTGGGAAGCCTGAGTTTTTGAAAAACGCATTGAGAAAGCCAATAGTTGGAAATCCACTTCTGTGTATTGGAGCATAGGTGAAGAGTTCGCCTAGCTGAACTGGTAAAGGCAAGGCACGTGCAAGCCTGTAGGCAGATAAAAAACATGGTAGAAGGGCACAAGAAGGTGGTTGTCTATGATGAAGGAAGTGCAAACGGTATGACGTCGTTTCATCGGCAGTCGTTTTTTCAACGGGTGTTTTTACAAAAACATTTTGCAGAAAAAATCATCAAAATGTTTGCAGTGGGAGGTGGGAAAGAGCAGATAAAGGGCGGGGGGGGGGGTCAGAATGGTAAAACATCATGGGGAGGGGAAGGGAGGTTTGGGGATAACCCCCAAAAATTTAAATAAACAAATTTCAATGATTTTTTTGGGCAAAATATTTTAATAAAAACACCAATCGTAAAAACGACTGTCGGTGATATGACATAGAACTGTGAAAACAGGAAAAAGAAGTCATGAGCAAAGGGTCAAATGTATAAATGTTTGCAGGGGAGGCATCGCAGAGTAAATTGGCATAGCAGAAGGACACACGGGGCACACAATGGAAGGGCACATGCCATGCAATCAGCGAATTGTAATCTCATGACAAGAACAAACCATTATAGGGCCAGCTTCGGTCTCAGTCCCATGTGCTGGCTCAGATAGCTGCCCCATGATGCTCCAGTTTGGACTCTCATAGCAGTGAGCCATTATCATGGGACCATGCACATACTGTTAAGGCCGTGCAATCCAATCATGGACTTAGATCAGGCCTCATGCCCTGCCCAGCCAGAACTGGTTCAGGTATAGCCTGGTATGGCAACGCAGCACTGTGTTTCGAGTCACCGTGTGTGGCCTTGTTCCACCATCTTATATGAAAGTGGGTCCTTTTGTTAGGCACATATCGACATGTTGATATTGGCATCCATTGTAAGCAATCTGCATGTCTAGCCTCAAACTTTGTGGCACTGTTATGTAATACGAAAGACCATAGTTTTATATATCATTGCCATAGGGCAAGATGTGAGTCCATCTGGGCATGCCGTACCATCATATAGCTAGATGAGGCCTCATTACGTGCAACAGCCATCATGTGCACCTGCATGGGGGAATGGGGGTCACCTCTCACAGTAATTCCATGCACTCCCTTTCAACAGAAGATATTTAGTGGACAGACACACCCTACCCTACCCTGACTCATTTGAAGCTCAGGTGGTAGGAAAAACATCTCTACTACCGAGCTGTCGCACGGTAATAAATTCAGATCTGTAGGTGGCTGGTGCATTGACCTCCTGGGCATTTTTACTAGACACAACATGCTTCAACTCTTTGTAGAAATGTATTTAACCAAATGTTACTACCCATAATCATTGTACGGACTCCTTTTCCCTTCCTATCCCTCGCCCCCCACTCAACAGGTATGCAGGCTGAGAAGGCAACCTCTCTAGGCTTCCGGGATATCACCCTGATTCGGCAAGGTTCATGCCAAAGCGTAGCACTGAAACATTGGGAAAAGGAGCTTATTTCATAGACGGGCAGAATCCAAGGTGATGTCCCAATCGGCAGCTACCAGAAACCAGGACAATGGATAAGAAGTCAGGCGATGGAAGCTCTCACAGTGGCCAGGGATACACTTGTTGGTGATTTGTTTTTAGCACTGGCGATCGTTTTCCAGAACTGACTGACGGACTCTGTGGACAATACCCGGACCCTTGTTGCAGAGCAGAACAATCTAAGCTTCCGTGATGCGCCATGGACTCGGCACCCCAAAACCCCATTTGTAAAATATGCCCATACAAAGGAACATTTTTTTCGAAATAGAAAATAATAAAAGGAACCCGATGAAAGGTAAAGTAGAAAGAAAAACCTTCTTCGGGAGATGGCGGATTGTGTGTGTGCAACCTTTACCCACGGTCACTGCATTAAAGATGTGGTGCCCCTACGCTCGCTGTGAATTCCATTTGAAGGGTACGTGCAGTGCGCTTGCTCGTGACCCCGCACGGAGACGGCGGAGCCAGCCTTTGTTTTGGAGGTGCATGTTGGTCATGTTTAGCTGATGGCACCATTTACAACCAAAGGCGGATTATGCCTTCCTTATGTTTTCTTCGTTGTTACAAAAGAAACAGAACCCTTCGCTAAATTATGCTCGCTGCCTGGTGGCACAGTCTAAATTTGGGCTGCGTAGGTGTGACGGGAGTCTGGATTTATAAAAAGAGATACAGCACGTAATGCTGAAAGCAGAGCTGGCTTAAAGGCCCGCTGCGTGTCTGCTGCGGTGCGCAGCAAATGGAATTAGAAGCCCACACACATGTCATGTCCTCCAGTTCGTTACATGCCAAAAGGTGGCCGAGAAAATAATAATCGCGGAGCTGTGTGTTCAGTCTTTGCAGCGAAGTAATTGGCACTTTGGGGCATTTCACGAGACAATGTATTCAGCTTGCCTAGGAGGTGGGCTATGCAGAAAAGATGCCTTCGGAAGTTACACCCCCGAGCTGCTTCTGGCTCGCTTTTAATGCCTTAATTGCTGGCCGTGAAATGGTAGTCATCATCAAACTGTCCTTCCGCATTGCAACGGAGGAGCACTCACTATAACAATTCAGATCAACCCCCCTATTGCTAGGATGGGTTATCTATACATGTCTTGTCAAAATGAATACATCACATGGAGACACGATCAATCATAAAAGGGAGAGTGTGTTGGCCCTTGCTTTTGGCTGGAATGACTCTTCTTTCACAGGGGCTTCCAGCAGCAGGGCGCTTAGTGGCTCTGTATTTCAGACACATCTTCTGGATACAGAGTGTGTTATCTCTGGGCAAATAACGTCTAGCCAGTCAATATTCCGATCAAACATATCCATCAAAATCACGCACCTACAGTTCCATAAGAAATGTAAAAAGAAAGAGTATGAATTGTATCCATGTAACATACTATAAAGCGCCTGGTTATGTTGATCTAGATAAATGTACTACTAACAATACAGCACAAGAAATAAAACAATACATTACCCTCCCAGACATCCCTTCCTAGTTAATGCTCCAGGCAGCCAGGCATAGCATGCCAGGCCCGAGCATATGGAAGCATCACCAGCCAACAAGAGAATAATGAATGCTAGTTTATGTTGATGAATACCAAGCTCACGCAACATTGCAGTCAATCAGCTTTTTCAAACTGATGCATACAATTCCCAAAAAAATAAGAAAGGCAAACGTATTTTCTGGTGGTCACGCTGACAAGTGTTGGACTCTGCCCTGGCTGGCCCTTGAGTCATTCTGTCTTTATAAATGTCACCATGCGCGCTATAGAACTGCACAGTGAGTTTCCTAGTGACAAAACGCATGTAGTGAGCTAGGCCAGGGCCCGAGCAAGAGGCCAGTAATTTCTGACCAAACCAGGGCCTAACAAGGCATATCCCCTCTTGCTCTCCTTCGGCGATGAACAACGACTAGTCGTTATGATTTTGTATCCTAAGGACTGTTGCCAGAACCTCGAACCAGACACCCACGCCTAGTAAGTTTAGTGGTGTCTAACAGGGATTCACATCACTCACCACAGGAAATTTCACTCATGCTCACCAGTAAGAGTTTGGTCAGCTCAGCGTATTAATTGCTTCAGGTTTGCAGCCAAAAGTACACCGGTAGGCCCTCTGCATGGTCGGAAGACATTTTAGGCCTAATTCCTGGTACGTCATGTAGGTTGATGTGATTTCGGCATAGGCAAGCCTTAAATTCCTTAATTCGAGGAAAAGATTTGATTCGGCTCGAGCCATTCGATCCTTCATAGCCTTCAATCGAGCCAAGTAAGTAATTGTCCAATTCGGATCAAAACGGTTGGACCCAGTACGGGCCATAGGTCACTTTGGCTCGAATTGGATTAAAAGCTTTTTCAGATCCAAGTGGATTTAAAGAAAGTATGGGGCAGATGCTCAACATATTTTTGGGGTAAGTGGTGAGATGTCCTTGTGTATCGCACCGCTTGCAGCAAAACGCCTTTTACCCTATTCTCAAAGGTTATCTGATTGTGTGCACCACAGAAGTGCACATTTAGATGCCAAGTTTCACCCCCTTTGCACATTTGAGCCAATACGTGGGAATTTCTGCACATTTCAAAGTGCTCCACGAATCCACAGGGGGAATGCACATAAAATAGTCCTATTCCCCATACGCTTGTTTAGAGTAGCGGCTGCAGAGTGCGTGACCGGTCATTGCCCCGGTCGTGGATTTTCGTTTAAACGGCGCAGCATTGGCAGGAGCATTTCTATCCTTCAAAAGAGGTTAGATGTATTTTTTTTCTTTTTTCACAATAATGGACCTTTTAAGGGGACCGCCACTGAATGCGCTCCCAGCAGGGTGCTGGGAGACTGTCGTACATTAGTGTCAGAAGCACACTCTAGACACTAATGCATGCAAGGGAGTGGGCCAACACATCATATGCGCTGCCGCATGGTCACCCCAAAATGCGCCAGTCACCTTTGTGGACAAGGTAAATGCGCATTTCTAAAATAAATGCAAATAAAAAAAAACACAGCCTCTCTGCCTTTTTCATTTGTGTTTATTTTTATGTCGGGATTGGCACCATTTCCTTCGTCAGCGTTAATACTGAAATCTCGGGTACTGGTACAGTATCCCAGAACTCGGTATTACCAAAGACCGTTGTTTGTGCCATGTTGTGTTGTATTGTCCTATCCAAAGGCTCATGTCTAGGTGAGTGGCGTGAATTCCGGTTTGAACGTTTCGAAGCATTTTCGGTCTCCACTCCAAATGGTTTGAGTCTTTTGAGCTGAGTCGAACCCCCATTGTTTGGATGGGTTTCAATCTTTTTCAGGCAGGTCCACCCATCCCTGAGTGGAGTGCAGGATGCCCAAGGCTTGACTGATACGTATTAGTACACACTTTTCACTTTTAGTTTGTGGTTACTAAATAGATGTGACTGCAGGATTCCAGATAAGATTTTGACGAATGAGTATTTTACTCTTTATTTTTATCTTGGGAGTAAAGTTATTTTCAGCGCGCTACATAGTATTTCCCAATGGCGATATTTTTTAATAGAATAAAATATATTTGGACTCCTAATAGATATGTTGCCATCTTCTTGGCGCATCATAACTTATGTCAAGTGAAAGATGCATATATCCCTAAAGTTCCTCTTCAGATCAGTCAGTAGTGGCGCACGAGTGCCTTGCCATGGCACTGCTCTGCTGGTAGCGATATGAATATATTAGTGGAACTGTGTGTGGGTGCAAGCCGGGCGCACGAGTGCCTTGCCATGGCACTGCTCTGCTGGTAGCGATATGAATATATTAGTGGAACTGTGTGTGGGTGCAAGCCGGGCGCACGAGTGCCTTGCCATGGCACTGCTCTGCTGGTAGCGATATGAATATATTAGTGGAACTGTGTGTGGGTGCAAGCCGGGCGCACGAGTGCCTTGCCATGGCACTGCTCTGCTGGTAGCGATATGAATATATTAGTGGAACTGTGTGTGGGTGCAAGCCGGGCGCACGAGTGCCTTGCCATGGCACTGCTCTGCTGGTAGCGATATGAATATATTAGTGGAACTGTGTGTGGGTGCAAGCCGGGCGCACGAGTGCCTTGCCATGGCACTGCTCTGCTGGTAGCGATATGAATATATTAGTGGAACTGTGTGTGGGTGCAAGCCGGGCGCACGAGTGCCTTGCCATGGCACTGCTCTGCTGGTAGCGATATGAATATATTAGTGGAACTGTGTGTGGGTGCAAGCCGGGCGCACGAGTGCCTTGCCATGGCACTGCTCTGCTGGTAGCGATATGAATATATTAGTGGAACTGTGTGTGGGTGCAAGCCGGGCGCACGAGTGTCTAGTCTTCGCTGGGGCTGTTTTTATTCTTCTCATTGAGTAGAAGTGCCTGGTGCAGCACCTATTTCTTTCAAGTGGGTGATTGATATTCCAGGAGCTGAATTTTACCTTGACTGAGGCAGCCATTTTCGTAAAGCAATGAAGAGTTATGTACTCCTGTGGGCTATTTTCTTTTCCTTTGATTAGCTTTTCTCATTTATCTGAGATGGCACAGAAGCAGTCTGAAGCTGCCCTGCACTGCCCTGCTTTTACCTCATCTTTGCCGTGTCTCGGTCATACCTTTACTCCGCCTATGTCACCTTTGAACAGAGGAGTAGTAAACAGTTTGTCAGAGGGGCCTGGCACGTGGCTGATGGAATTGGCTTGCACCTCAAAACGTAATATCCATAAACTGCAAATCATCCAAAACAATGCGCTAACATTCCTTGACGCAAGCATATCTCTGCCGCAAGCAGAAAGGTTCACTGGTACCTTATACAAGAGCAGATCACCATCAAAATGCTGTCAATCACCCACAGATGCCTCTCTAACACTGCCCCCCTAACTCGCCCCGAGAATGACCAGAGCGCAGTCAATGAGACCAGCCAGAATTGAGCGCCCTGAGGCCTTCGGTGTTTGTGCGCTATATACAAATGTTCTTATTTAGCCTATGCACACCAGCTTATCTTGCCCAAGTTCAGGCGGGCTAGAGCGGGCGGCTCTAGCTTCCCGGTCAATGCAGCAAATCTCTGGAAGACTCTTCCACCCACCCGGAGAGCTGAACAATCATACTGAACCTTCCGCAAGATCCTGAAAACCTGGCTCCTCAGTTATAACATGGATCTCCTCACTCAGAGCCTCTTCCTACAAGTCCAATCTTGACTTCCCCCTCCAGTAACTTGCTATATAACAGCACCGTGAGGCCAACAGGCTCACTGCGCTTTATACATGTTAAATAAATAAATAAATAAATACCTTCTAGTGCCACTTTGATGCCAATAGGAGGCCCCTCTTCTTTACCCAGTCACCCCTCTTCTTCCTAGGTCCAGCCTGCATACCATTGTCTGGGTTCAGTAGTCCATTCAAAAAAGTCCCAGTGGATCTTTAGTGCCATTGTATGTTATTATTTGTAAAAGGAAATGGTCACTGTGTGACACGATAATGCCTCTTTCCTATAAATAGTGAGCTGGTGCTTTGCATTTCTGCTTCCCAGTGGCTAGAGGGTGCTAACGTCAGTGGTCATTGTTTCCTTTTATTTTTCTCATAGAAAAGCGAAATAACCAATGTGGCTTTTTAACAAGTGTGTTCACTATTTTCCTTGGTTGTTGGCTTTTACAGGATATATAATGTATTTTCCATATGTGTTTGAGGTTATTTATCTAAGTGGATTTCTTGTGGCACACACGATGAGCTGTGCACTCGTATCGCTTCGCTTGCAGCAAAAAACCTTGCACCCTATTTGTAAAGGTTGTCTGAATGTGTGCATCACAGAAATGCACAGTTAGATGCCGTTTTTCACCCCTTTGCACATTTGTGCCAATAAGTGAGTTTTCTGCACATTTCAAAGTGAAGCACGAATCCATAAGTGGAATGCCCTTTGAAATGCACATAACATAGTCACATTCCACTTGTTTAGAGTAGGCCCATGGGGATGCACAGTGCATTGCAGGGACATTGCCCACCTTGTCATACATTTCTTTTCAATGGAACAGCAGCTGTATGGATGGATCAATTTTGATTGCAGAATACTCCTTTGTAACAATGTATTACTATAATCTTCATTGCCTGGTCAAGTTATCGGGTTAATCTTTACTGTTTGTTAAGTTATCAGGCTGTGAACCCTGCAGTCATTCCTTTCATTATGTGGAATGACAACATCCTTTGCACTGTGCCGGGAGGGAATGGGCAGAGAATCTGTGACAAAGTTTGTTCACAAACAGCAACAAGCACGTTCTTAGGCTGTCAACTCTATGTCCACGGTGGCAGTTTAAAGGTCCCTGCTTTCACCTGTGGCGAGAATACCGTAAGGATTGGATCCAAGTGTGTCCTCCTTGGTGGTGATGGAGTAACTCAGTCGTGTCTAGTTAGATAGCAGATATTTTCATACCGCTGTCCAGATTATTGCTGTCCCTCTGTATTTGCGAATGTTAGCGCAGTGCCATACATAGGTCACCTCAAGTGTGTCTACCAAATGTCAGGAGAAACTAATATATGTGTATATACCCTTTGGTGCAGTACCATATGTGGTCCTTTTAAATCTGTTCTTTGCCTCCTCACTCTGTTTTTTCACAATATACTTGTAAAACACACAATGGGGGCTATTAGCACCATGGCTGCCTCCAAACTCGGGTCTTGGTCCGGGTAGTCGGAATGGGGACTTGTCGGGACATTCCGACCTATGCGGACCTGGTAAGTCCCCATTCCCATTTGAGCCCCATAGGGCTCAATGGGAATGGGGAAGGAGCTAATAACGGGCCCGCAAATTGCGGGCCCGTTATTAGCTCCATGGTCCCTTAACGGGTCCCGCTAAGGGCGGCTGGTTGGACCAGCCGTTCCTGGTGGGACCCGCTAAGGGACCTCGGAATGTGGTGGTAGGGGGTTAACGGCACCGGCATCCTTACTGGTGCCGTTAACCCCCTACCGCCATACTCGGAATGACCCCCAATGATTTGTCTTCTACCATTTGACCATTGTTGCCATTGGCTGCTCACTCTCTGGCCAGCAAAGGTTAACTGGCACAAGACCGGGAGACTGAGACACAGCAAACATGTGAGGATTGTCAGATGCGATACAGTTGGGAAGGGTGAGGTTCGTGGGAGGGGTAGAGTTTAGTAATGTCAACAGAAGAGATTGGCTGGAGAGAGAAGTAGCCATGCATGCTCAATGGCCGATAGACCTAATGCTAATTTCGAACCTCTGTGGCAGAAAGCCATGGTCATGAATAGGTGTGTAGTTCTGTAAGCAGACAAGTGTATGTAGGACACTGAGAGCATGTTTCACCTGATTTGCTGGCATGCATTCTCTCTACACGCTTATGCAATGCTAAATGGGAAACTGCATAGGTTGAAGGTCTACTTCAATGATAGTTTGCGTTTAGCAAACACACAGATACACGATTCCTGGTGCTGTGAAAATAGTTTGTACATTGATATATTTGTTTTATTAAGGGCTTATGCATTAGTAATAAGCATGTTCAAATGATTCAGCGATACACTAATATTCCAAGTATTCATATATGCAAGGTTGACTGAAATGTACGAAAGTGAGTAATCGGAAGAAGGGGAGTGGAAGCTAGATGTGCTGGATACACTGTCGGAAAAAGTCGATTAGTATTGGTTTTGAGAATGCATGTGATCTGTACAAAATGTGTATCACAATCAGCAAAGAAAATGCCTGCAAAATATCCAAAGTATAAAATTAAAATTACAGAAAATATATGAACACACAATTAATGGTCCCATTTATTTGTCAATGTTATGATATGGCACTCATAATGCGCCTATACACAAGTGTTTCAAGGCGCAACGAGGCAAGAGAGAGGGAACAAAGGTAGGACAGACAACGATACTACTAGGCCATGTGTCATTAAGATCGCGCAAGTGCTTGGGATGGGGATGGGTAAAGTGCGGGGGGAGGGGAGAGTGCAGTACATGGGAATAGAATAATAGCAATAAGTTCAAGTAACGTCCAGCAGGTGGCAATGCAAAGGTAAGTGCATAAATCATGTGTCAAGTGCTGGTAGTGGGACTGTAGGGATACAGAAACAGTCCCCAAGTGCGACAGTTGCCAGGAAGGCAGTGCAGGTGTGTGAGACTGGTGGGAGAGGGACCTGGCCCATACCTTCTGTCTACAGTATAATGCGTTAATTTGGTAGGAAGAAATCATATTCTAAGGGTAAATTAATGTTTCTCCTCATTGTCATTTTGAGGACTTCATGCTGTTGTGTTTGCACCACTGTGATAAAGTTTGCTGTATTTAATTAAGCAATAAAACTGGACGGGCAGGGGTTTTTCAGTGCAAGGTAATGCCCCCAACAAGTTAGAAGCCCGAGCAAAGCAAGGGCTTTAATGTTAGCCTCTTAGCGTCACCTGCCCCAGTAGAGCCCTCACCCAGAGGGGTTTATTGCTTTTAGCATCCCAGCACGTTGTACCGAGATGCAAATACTTTTTTTCCAGTAGAAAAACAACGTGTTTACCGTTTCTGAACTTGGAAAAAAGCCTGCAGTGCAAGATGGCTGCCATGGATCAGGGACAAGGGAACTACACATATTCCCTTCTGCCTTTCCATGGCGGCTATTGCCGCAACACACCTGTGTCAGGAACACTATAGTGTTCCCGGCACCAGTGAGAGAGGAAGGAGCGCAATGTAAGTGGGGAGGGGTTGGTGTTTTGTTGGGGATTTGGAAATTGGGGTTCGTGGGCAGGGAAGGAGACGCACCTGATTTCCGGCGGGAAGATGGAGGCCTTCTGATTCTGTTGGGTCTCAGAACGAGGGTTTACCATGTAGTAAAGCCCCAGTTCGGAGCATAATAGTTGGCTGGGAGGCTGCCACCCTATGTACTATTGGATATTAATCAATCAGAGTCATTTAATAATTAATCACAGAATTTATTTTTGGCTCCAAGTGCCTTATGAGCTACGCTGCCACAAGTTTATTACTCCACAGACAAAAATCACAGTGCTTGACTAGAAGAAAAGGAGATGGTTGTTTCAAATGTATATAATCATTCACTCCTGTACTGGTACCCCCAGTGTTGGTATAGAAAGCCTAAACTATCCAGTGCTGAAAGCAAGCGCTTTATGCCTATGCACAACATGTATCCCCTGTATACTAACAAGCACACTGGATAATGGTCCTATCTGTAAAGCTTACAACCAGAAAAATAATAGCCATGAGATGCACAACTGTAGTACCCTTTTACACCTGTACCATTACTATGTTTAGTGTCATAGAAACCACACCTAATTGTAATCTAGAAACTGTGACCCAATCACAAGCGTAATGTACATCTCAAAAATGCGTTATACGTTATTAATTACAGATGAAAAATATGCATTGAGGATACTTACTCAATTTTAGAAGATATGCTTTCAAAACGGCTGACCCCACATTACAAAGACTATTCCCGTCTAAATCCGGACTTCTGACTTCTTTTTTGGGTGCTTGAGAGCATCACAACTCTAGTTATCCAACTGTTAGAAAGTGGAAAGTGAAGTGGGGTGTGTGGAAATGTTTTTACCCCCGTTTAGTCAGAAGCATGTATGTAGATGGTACTGCAAGGCAGCAGTGCCACAGATAACCAAGCTGCGTTGTGATATACACAATATTGCAGTAGATGCCCTCTAATCTGGACATCAGAAAAGAACATGCTATATTGTGGTGCCTAAATTATTTTGGACAGAACATGGGGAAATCCATATAAAAATTGATAAGCCACACATGTAAAAAGTTTCCCTTACCAGAAGGAAAAAGTAAACATGCAGAGGTACTACTGGATGGTAACCCTTCCGGAATTGCACTCCACCTTTGTGTTGCTTGTGGTGCCCTTTTTTATGTTAATCATTGTGAGTTGAATAGCCAGGTTTTTAGTCATTTTCTGAATGTCAGGTGGCCTTCTGTCGTTCATATTTCCTTCGGGATTGTGTTGCATAGATTGGCGATTAGACGTGGGAATGCGGTTCCTCCGAATGTACTTTTTTCATATTGCTTAATTTCGATTTGGAGGTCATCGCTTGATCTTAGGTTCCTTCCTGGTTGGTAGCGATTGATCTTGGCAGGGGAGAATTCCGCTCTTTGTCCATGCAATGATTTGTGGGTGATGCAGAGGGCTTTGAAGTAAATGTGTTTTTTTACTCAGAGTAGATTTCTCTGGGCTGGTGTGATGGGATATCTTCTGTTTAGTCCCAGGAAAATCATTGCTGCCATGTTTTGGTTTGTTGGAGGTTTTTAGTGAGCTGTTCCTGCATTCCAAGGTAGAGGCGGTGTGTGTTGTTGATTCTTGATAATACTTGGGAGATGACTGCAAGGGTTCTGTGTGGGAGGGAGAGATAGGGGAGAATCCCTCTGAGTAGTCTCAGGAGTTGGAAGCTTTTATTTCTATAGCGTTGACTTGTGGTTCCAGTAAAAGTCTGTTGTCCAATGAGTATTCCCAGATTTCTTACCATGGCCGATGCTTCCAGTTGGGTTCCCATGTCAGGTGGCCAGTCTAGTTGTTAGTCTTTTGTGTTGTCCTTTGGGGGTGAGATCCATTTTTCGGTTTCGGTCAGGTTTAGCTTTTTGGTTGTTGGTTGTCATCCAGCTCTATATGAGGCAATTGTTGAGGGTGCTGTTTGGTTCTTGGGTTGTGACTATCTTAATGATGAGTTGGGTGCCATCTGCGTAGTTGTAGGTGATCAGTCCATTGTTGCAAATGATTTTCGTAGTTGCAAATGATTTTCATTAAGGGTGACATGTAGATGTTGAAGAGGAGTGGGGAGAGGCTATAGCCTTGCAGTATGCCACAGGTGATTTATTGGGTGTTGAGGTAAATAGTTTCTTTCAGTTTGGTTGGTGAGGAATGATTTTAGTCACTGTATTGCAGAGTCTTTTACACACCACATTCATCCAGTCTCTCAATTAGTGATAAATGTCTGATTGTGTTGAACATGACTGAGATGTCCAGTAGTATGAGTGCAGAGTGTGTGCTGTTGTCTGCATTTATTTTTAGGTTGGTCCATATGGATAGGAGTGCTGATTCTCTCCTTCTCATAGGTTTGAAGCTGACTTGCAAGTGGTCGAGTATTCTCTTAGTTTCTATGTGGCTGGGAAGGATTTTGTATACGTGGTTCTCCTGTAGTTTCACCAGGTAGGGTAGATTAGGTATAGGTCTTCTGCACTTCCCGTTTTGTCCTTTAGGAGTGGCTCGAAGTACACTGATTTGAATGATTTTGGTAGTATTCCTGTGATTATGGATAGATTCATCAGTAGCTGGTGGTAGGAAGTTGGTGTCCTGTGGTTGAGGATTTCTTTGTAAATGCCTGGGGGACAAGAATCTCTTGGGGATCCGGTGAGGTTGGTGTCCTTTATTAGTGTGGAGAAAATGTCTTCATCTATGGGCTCAAATTGGTGGAGTGCTTCTGTGGTTAGTGGATTGCCAGTTGTTGATGGTTCTGTGGTTGTGTTTGTGTTTTATCGCTGCATTGTTTGCTTCAGTGGTCTGTTGGATTGTTTCTATTTTAGTTCTTAGGTAGTTGATGATGTTGTCACATAGTGCTTGTGATGGGATGAAACCTTTGTTGCATGATGTAGGGTTTTTGAGTTTTTTAAATATGTTTTAGAGTTATTATTGTTGGTTTATTGGATTATCATGGCCTAGTATGTTTTTTTTATTCTTTTTAGACTGCTGCTTTGTATATTCTGAGTTGTCTTTGGTACTTTATTTTGTCACACTGATTGTAGTGGTTTCTCCATAGTTTTTCCAGTTTGCTTTTCTGACTTCTCTCAGTTCTAGTGTGAACCACCTTGCTGCCCTTTTTTGCAGTGGCTTTGAAAGGCTTTGCTGGTGCCAATTGGTCTAGGGACTCAGTGATCCAAGTGTCAAGTATTTTCTTTGATGACTCAGGAGTCATTTTGTTCAGTCTGGTGATCTTTGGCCGAGTTGTTTCCAGCAATTCTGTGAAGGATTCCAGATCCATGTTCTTCCAGTTTCTATTCTTTGTAGTGTGCAGTATTGCATTTCTGGGTAGTATGCGTGTCAGAAGTTTGATGTAGAATAGTATCAGGTGGTGGTCACTACATATCATTGGTACCAGTTGGGCACTGGTAGAGTGTCCCTCTCTGAACAAGCTTGCATCTAAGGTGTGTACAGCATTGTAGGTGGATCAGTACACTATTTGCCTAACATGGAGTGTTTCCAGGAGGGAGAGGGTGAGTTTGTTGTTTTGTTCTCTCTTTCGAACCAGATGTTGAAATCTCCTAGGACAATTAGGTTATCATGGATGGTTGAAAGATTGGCGATGGCGCCCGTGAGCCTCTTGCAAAGTTTTGGTTGTTGGATGGTGATCTGTAGATTAAAAGGAACATTTTGTTGGCTTGGTCGTTGAGTTTGATCTTGATGAGGAGAGATTTGTAGTCTTCTATGCCCGTTGAGGGGAATGGCGTTGTGCAGATGTGGTCTTTGGGTGCCATTGCAAGTCTGCCTCCTCTTCAGTTTTCTCTGTTGGCGTGTATTAGTTTGAAATTGTCTGGTATGACTTTGTGGGCAGTTGTCTTGTAGTTGTCTGATAGCCATGTTTCTGCACCGAAGAATCCATCTGTGCTGCCCTTGCTTAGGAGACAATATATTCCTGTTTCTGTTTTGCCATGGATCTTACTTGAGTAAGTTGCAGTGCACTCTGACTATTTTCCCTTATGGGTGGTTGTCTATCCTTTCTTGAGTCCCAGCTGAGGTAGTGTTTTTTTTTTTTTTAATTGACATTCTCTCTTGGGTGATGCTGTTTGTTGAGTTTGAGGTTGGGTGCTCGGTCTCTTTTTTGAGGAGTTTAATCAAGTTCACTGTAGTGTTTTTTAGTTCTGGTTCCTGGTGGTTGGTTGGTTGTTTGTACGGATGCGCTTTTTTCCAGTCTTTGGTTATGTAGGGGGTGTTGATGGTTATTGCTTCAAGTTTGCCCCTGATTCTTATTAGGGTCTTGTCAATGTTGCCTTCCGAGTTGCTGTGTTTTGCATTTTGGTATCTTAGGATTGGCGTCTTGTTGGAATCCAGGTTTGCTTGGGCTCTTCTTTGAGGGTTGTTTGTTTTCCGTTGAGTTGGAATTGTAGGTCGAGAGGTAGCATGAGATGTATTCCATGTTTCTTCTTTTTTGGTCTGTATTCTTAGTCTGTTTAGCTGTGCCTCCACAGGGTTCCTGGTTGTTTTGAATGTTGGCGTGTAGTTTCCTTTCTGTTAGGTTGAGGCGTCTTCCCTGTTTCTGTTGTCTTACAGTTCATAATTTATCAGATTGTGTATTTGTCAAACACACTGCATTGAAATGTTTATATCTTCTCTTGTGCTTAGTTACATGCATTACATGAGCCACATAAAATCTATGTGTGAGTGGAGGTAGTCAAGTTGGTATATGTAGCTTTGGTACTTCTAGGAGGTGACTAGTGCATAGGAATTTTTGATTGCCAATGCATTGGTATAAACGGTTTTGGTATGAATTCCATGTGTCTTCAAGTTCTGAGTCCAATTGTAGAATATGGCAATTCTTTAAGAATTGTATAGATGTGATGACTATTGCAGCAGTATTTCATAAAGAAAATACTCTGTGTAGTTGCCAGACATTTCTGTTTGGTGGTAAGTGATGTGATTTGGGCTTTTTCTTTGCATTCATCTAAGGTTGTTTTGATAATGTCAATTTTGTAGCCTCTTTCGATACATCTATTTTTCATGTTGAAGAGTGCGTTATTTCAGGTTGTTTCATCACTACAGTTTTTTTCCTGGCGGCAAAACCTCAAGTTGCAAGCTACTAGCCAGCCATAAAAAAGTCACTTGCCACCTAAATTCTATGCATATACACTGCACAGCATTCCTTACATACCAAGAGGGAATTCCCACTAGCCATTGTCTAGTGGTGTGTGCAGATTGTGTACCCTGTTTGAAGAGCTTCTCCTAGAGGTATGTTGTTGGTTGTTTTCTTGGGAGGCGAGCTAGTGTCAGGTACTATAGTTAACCAGTGAGTTAGCCTCTATGCTTTAGTGCGGTAATCTGCTTTTACAAAAGACTGATGGCCGAGGGTAAGTGTGATGCTGAAATTGCTTACATTAAGCAGGTTGGTATATTCAAGGAGCTGCCTTTCAAAACATACTAATAATAAAATATAATGACTGTGAAAAGACCATGTGATGATATACCACTGGAGATCTTTCGCTGCAAGTGTGTGTTTCTTCAGAGCGACCCATGAAAAGGTTGTCCAGTAATGGGGCATACTTAATTACCAATGCTACTACCTTACACTGACGGTACAGTGCATCATCAAAGAGGCAGATGTTTTTACTTATGTCAAAGGTTAGCAAGTCGAATAACATTTTCATTTGTGCGAGGTAGCTTGCTGATGTTGTCCTGAAATGGTATATGACTCCTTGGATGCCTGGTCCATGTTTGATTGTTGTGTGTAGCAAATGCCATAGCTGGCAAGAATGTAATGTTCCTGCCATTATATATTTTATTTGGCCATTGATTTGTAAGATCTAGGTGCTGTCTCTTCTATAGGACTTTAGTTACATATGATAGAAGGTGTTCATCAATTTATTCTGTTAGGTGCTCCGTTAATGGCCCATTTCCACTGATGATTGAGCTGTGTGGGGGGGAATTGATGTCCAGTTTTATATTGGTTTATCTGACATATTTTGGGCGATCCAGGAGTACAATGTCTCCACCTTTTCTGATGATAATTTTCTTGTATTCTCGAATATCTTTAAGTTCTTCAATTTCATGCACATTGAAATATTGGTGGGTCAAAATAGTTGCCTGTGTGTTTGAACTTGTGGTTTGTGGATGTTGGTAGAATCTTTCAAGCTCTGAACCAACCCCCTTATGTAATATGTCAAACAGATGGTCCTACGGTTGTGGAGCTATAAAGGTTGGTTTTGCTTTTAGCAATGTCTCTTTGGTGTGAACATAGTCTGTGTCAATTTCGCACTTAACTTCTGTTTCGCTGTCTTCCATGAGGAAGAGAAGTGTGAGCACGCTTTCTGGTTTCTGTAGAGTTGTGGTTGATGGCAGCACATGTGCAGGCACAGGTTTTTTTCTATGTCACTTATTAAAGAATTTCTTCACCTTCAGTTTTTGGGTAAATGTGTGTAAGTGCTCTTGGCGTTATCTGTTGCAAGGTCAGGCATTTGTGCTTCTTGGTTCTGTTCTATTGCTTTCATGCGTGCTTGTGCTTGCTTCTAGATCGTCTAATATTGATTTCTTTGTAAATGGTCTCCTGGAGCTAGTGCTTAAAAAGTAACCTTCGTGGTATGCTTTGTTCCCTCTGTGCTAGCTTCAACTTTGGTCTTTGAATTGTGTGAATGCAGGAACTGCGGGCTGTTGGTCTGGTGCTACGTTTTCTTCATCAGTGTTGACTTCTGTCTGACCATCAGTGAAGAAGAGTTGTTTGGGCTTTCGTATGCCTTTCCTTACTTCGTCATGTTTGCAAGATGAGCACTCTCTCCAGTCTATAATCTTTATTCTCAAAGAAGAATGTATTTGATTTTCTTAACTTGTTGACATTTAGAAATTCAATCATTATTTTACTTAAGTTGGTGCCATTTCTATGTTTGGCTTCGACATAGTTAATTTAATGAATTGCCATCTTAAGCGCTACAAGTTCTTCCTCTACCTTGGCATATTTCGGTTCATGCTCGATCAAGCATTTCAGCTGGTGTGTGAAGGCGTTATTGTGCTATTCTTCCCATCAGTTAGCCATGTTCTGGTCTTTTTCATCTTCAATGTCCAGAAACATGCTGATGCTTAGACTTTCTGTTTTATTTCCATTCTCAAGCTATTGATTACGCATAGTGATTTCCAAGAATCTGGAAGTTTCTCTTTTAGAAATGTGTTTCAGTCAGTTGAACCTTTCTCACTCAGATTCTCTGGTTGCCATGTTAGTTCTGAATGGGTGTGCAGTGCTGCCCCTGGTGGCAAAAAATGCAAGTATTTCTTTGTTCCGTTTTTATTTGATAGGATGTCATCTTCATAGTTGCCCAATAAGTGCCATGCTGCAGAAAGACTGTATGGTAAAAGCAGAAGGGGTGAACATTTCATGTTGCAAGTTGCTTGCCATGCTTAAAAAGCTACTCGCCACCTAATTTCTTCACATTCATACAGCACACCATTTCCTTCTTACCAAGAGTCAAATACCTTTCGTCAGTGGCTAGTGGGAGCGCTGATGTTGAGGGCCGATAACCGATTTACTGGATCACGCAGGGGGCAGTGGATACTGCCTTGGCATAGTGTCAACTTGTTGGTGCTTCTGCTGTTAGGTTATAGGCTTTGTGAAAGTGCTTTGCAAGTCTAAGGGCTCTTCTAACACCACTTGTGCAGCAGAAAAGAAACACAGGCTTACACAACTATCCTTCCCCATGAACCGCTATACTCTATTGTTGATGCTTGTCTAAGGGAGGGTGCCTAGGGTATAAAATAGCTGATAAGATGGCTCAAAGGGTTAAGTGCTCACTGCTGGGATCTATGTGTGATCTGCAGGTCACGGGTCTGAATCCTAGCAAGGTCTACTCAAACCTGAGGTCGACCAATGAGTATTGGTTTCAGTTGCTGGGTAATAATAATTTGATGTGTTTTATGTAAAGCGTTTTGCTGAAAGGGCTATATGAGTAATGGATTATTATAGGTCCCTACATATTACAATAATTAATTCCAAGCATATGCTCAGGATGATGTCAACGTCTTCAATAATTTCAGTTTAAGTGTGGCTTCTATGTTTCTTATTCACATTCAGACATTTCTGTATAAAAATCATATAGCAGTTCGTTTTGCTTCCTTGAGACATCTGTCAATCTTTTTTTTACAATGGCATGTCTGAAGCGGAATGAGATTGGATTATGAATTCATTGGCAGTGAGATGATGCTGCTGTCACACAGATGCTGGGAACAGAAAAATCATGATGCTACCAATATATATATATATATATATATATATATATATATATATATATATATAAAATGCAGACTTTGTGAATGTTATCATCCACTGTATTTTAGCCTTCCCCCAAATATGACTCATGGAGATACCACTGTTATGCCGGCCAGCCCATCTGTTCCCCACGAACTACATGAGAAATACCCACAAAACTACTCCTCTGGGCACACTTCCTCCTGAAAATTGTTAAAGACATTTGGAGTGGGGTTCGGGTCACGGACAGTAATAAGGCCAGAGATCCTGCAGGAAGCAGGCCTTCAACGTAAAATGCGGAGAGTCCAGGCGGCATGGAGGTGACCTCTGTGTACATAACACAGCCGAGAAAGGTCATAGTAGGAGCTGCAGTAATGCTCTTTTTAAAGCCAGCCTGCACCAGCCTGCACCCTACCATGTCGCTGCTGGCAGCTGATGTGATTGTGTGTATGGCGGAGGGAATGGACACTATGGCACTAGCAAGTTGACATCTACTTTTGACAATATTTGTTGCTTAAGTTTGGGTACATTCAGAGGTAGGTTTTAACGAATGCACGCTGTTGGCGAGGTGGTGACAATAGGGACAATCGTGATGGCCCCAGCACAGCAAGCAAGAGGGGAATGAGAGTGAGAAAGTTGCTGAGCCGAAGGGCTAGACGAGGGAGAGTGGGAGTGATAGAGAGAAAGAGAGAGAGATAGGGCAGGAATGTGGGAGAGGAGTAGCAGACAGAGCACAGGGAGCATAGCTCTCAACTCACACGCTTTTGGCGGGTGTCACCCGCCTTCTAAACAGCTGACTCACCCGCCAAGCCTCCTGCATGCCCATTCATTTCAATGGGCCTCTCACCCGCCAACAATAAAATCGGGTGTTTTCACCCGCCTTTGTGACACAAATGGTTGAGAGCTATGCAGGGAGGGTGGAGCCAAGAAGAGAGGGAGGGGGTAGCAGAAAGATGAGGCGCTGAGAGCCTGTATGGGAAATGCTGTTTTATAAGTGGGCTGACTGAGTGGAGCCTGGAGACCAGAGTGCCCTTCGTTATGTAATTGTAGGGTGTTTCTTCGCTGCACAGAAATTGCACAAACTGATTTTGCTTCACTCACTGATTGAAAACTTGGACACAATAAAAAAAATGCCACTTTCCTCGCTGCCTGAGCATCAACAATGGTGCAAAATTCATTTCACTTGCTTTTACTCCAGGTTATTCGTAGCTTCATCCAATACTGACCTTAGAAAACTGTCTGGAAAACTACTTTTGGAACATTTCCTCCAAAAGCAATCTTCAGCAACATGTGTCCCCATGCAGCGGTTATTGTGCAGGCTTCCGTAATTCTAGTTTGGTTTCCCATTCCAGCTCATAGGTGGGCTGTCGGTTATTGCATTTGCACTGTGCCCACACCTGCGCTCAGCCGGGTGTTATTTTGTCCATTCCAATTGTCACTTTCTCAGGGACAGCTGCTACTAGACAAATGTAGTGGAAATGGCATGAACTGGGGAGAAAGTGGTGCAGTGCTCATGGCAGGCAGGATGGCTTTCTTGTCCTGTTCTCAAACTATCACGCTTTTTTTGTCAGTGGCACACCACAATTCTTTCTCTCACCTAGTCTCCATGTGTCTGCAGGGTCGGACTGGTACAAGAAATAGGCCCGGTCAGCCAAAAGAAGTGGCCCATGCCTCAAAAAAGTGGCCCACCCCTCGCCTCACGACCCTTGACCCCACCCCAAAGTGACATCCCGAAGAAACATGACCTTTCACCCCTTGACAAAACAGGAAGTAGCATCAAATAGCATTGTTCCTAAGTACACTAAATTACTGTGAATCCAAGCAGACGTTCAAGGCCAAATGATAATGTTATTGTATAGCACTTACGCTTAAGCTCTTTTTTATAGAACAAATATGCATACAACATCACCCAACCTTTGTTGGTACTCATTTATCAACCTAAGAAGGATGAAAGGCTTTTTGAAAAAAGAAAAAAAAAATGGGAAAAAATCATTTTATTTTCTTCCAAACCGGCCCAGGCATGGCCAGAAACCGGCCCCCACTCCTCAGGGACGATTTTGGCCCGGCCACGGGCCGAAAGACCGAGGGGCCAATCCAACCCTGTGTGTCTGCCATTTCTCCTTTTTCCACCTCCCTTCACTCTTGCCATGCAAACCCTTTCTGTTGTCTTGTCTACGTCTCTCCTTTTTGTTCTATATTTCTGTCCTAGCTTTGTCTTTCTTGATGTCAGTCCCTCTCTTGTTCTTTCTCTCCATCTGTGCGTGCAAACTCGACCTTTAAAACATTGAGCAATTGTGAATGATTGCGAGCATAGTGCCACAAACTGGATAAAGTGTAAAAGAGTACGACGTTGTTACATTGCCAAGTATTTTTTAGCAGAGTTTTTTGCTGAAATGATTTAGCTGAAAAAAACTCCTAGAAAAATATGGGGGGATGGCGGGATATAAGGGATAGGGGGTGTGGGTAATAGAGATTAAATAATATTGAAGGGGAGTTTCCGGGGAACCCCCAAATGTATATAAAAATGTAAATCGATGAGTTTTTTTGGACAAAATATTTGCGGCAAAAAACTCAGTGAAAAAATACCTGCCGATGTAAGAAAATAGAACCGTGTTAAAGGTGGAATGCAAAGCTATTATACAGAAATCATCCTTTCATGCATTCTACTGCTACGTTACGCTCGGCATACAACATAATTTCCAGAAAGGATCTGAGATGCCGTCTAGTCTCGCCCTCCTCAATCCATGAAAACAGCATCAGATCTCTCACATTTCTCCAGAGTGCTTCTTCTGCACGCTCAGCATCCATCATTATTTTTATAATAAGTTTTCAGTAACATCATTAAATGAGCTGAGCCTACAACGTGAAAAGTCCTCAATTGACATCTCGATCCATATACTTAGAACAATAACATGACAAACAGAAGCCCTTCTGAATGTCCACTGTAATTATGAGGGGGGGGGCAGAAGGATCTATGCTTCCATGAACTAGGTCATCAGCCTTCAAGCTCCTTATGAAACCAGCACAGAGAATGCCTCACCATTGGTTCTATTAACCCTCGGTTAATAGAACCATCCTTGTCAACCATAAACACAACCTAGGCCAATATAAAAGGTAAGCCAAAGATAAGTGTTCTAACACACTTCTTAGCACAGAAACCACTTGTCACGGGCGATTCCGGTATTGTTTTCAGGAGCTCTGTCTCCAGCCTTCTCAGTGTCCCAGAAAATGAATTAATTACCCTTCCATGTCAGAGTTTTGCAGAGTGCGTGATACCTGCTTTTACTCCTCCATCAAGAAACCTCTTCTTCAGGGTATTCAACATGTTCCTTCTCCTTTCAGTCTCGGGTGCCAAATCTGGCAAAAGAAAAATCTGCTTTTGCTGATATTCTAGATTTTCTTTCTCTATAGCCGCTTTTCAGATCTTTTCTTTATCCCCAACGTCAGATACTTTGATAAGAAGGGTACACCTTATTTCTAGGTCTTTTGTTTTATTCTTCCAGCGCTGTTTGATTCTGCAGCACTTTTCAATATATATTGAGTCATCTTCTGTGTTTGGGCCTAATGTCTCGGGAAGCCAAGTAGCACTAAAGGGTATTGGGTCTTCACCTTCTGCACCTGACCTTATTTCCCGTATTCTTTGCCGATCTGCTTTACCACTGGAACTTTCTGGGAACTGAGGTTCTCTATTTCGGAGGTCTTCTGATCAAGGGTTACTGTTCCGGTTTTCAGTGGGGCCATCTTTTCACTTAGGTGATCAGGTTTACCCTCAAGTCCTGTCACCATTTTGTCAATGCGACCCAGCACAGACATGAGATTTTATTGGGATGGTGATAAAGCTCTAGATGAATCTTTCAATGGTTCTGCCTGTTTGTCGAGCCCCATGGAGCGGAAAAGTCACTTTGTTGTTTATATATTGGATACAATGTTGTCCTACAGCACTTGCCGTTTTCTCCAATACTACCCTGCAATATTTGAAACTACGATCCAATGGGGATACTTTCTCATTTACCCATTTTCTTTGGAATTTCCAATTGACAAGTGGTAACAGACTATTGTAGCTCTTCACTCAATTTGCTTTCTTTTGCATCTGAAGCTGGGTGTGCATCAGTGCAACAAGGAAGCACCGATCAGGCACATATACAACAATATGTTCATGTGTTTTGCCTGTCTCCACAATGGCCACAAGGTGTCCTCTGACCAAGTCTTACTTCTATTGCCCTTTTCTTTGCTTCTGCATGCCTGCCACCCAATACATCGAAGATATAGGGCCTCATTAGGAGTTTGCCGGTTTCCTGGAGGTATTACCACCAGGATACTGACAAAGGGAATAGCTGTTACCGGTACTTAGTCTGCCAGAATTACCTGCAGATTACAAGTGCCATTAATGGTGGTAAATCCCCATTCCATGGACTCCATGTTGGGATTTGCCAGTAATACCGGCTATTTTTGCTGGTGTGGTGGCGGAATTACCTCCATCTCTTGGCTGGAGGTAGATCCGCCACCCCACCAGCAAACTTGGAGTTTGCCAGTGCTCCACTGTGCCAGTAAACGGAATTACTGTTGGGTTAATGCTGCACTTGCAAAATCTTAATGAGGCCCATAGTGGCAAAAATAATCAATTCAGGTTCCTACCAGCAACATCCATTGGTGGGGTGGTTTCCATGTTATCATCCTGAGCATCTTCTATTGAAGTGTCTCTGTCACTCAGGTGCCACTGTTCTCCTCTCACCACAGTTTCGATCTGGGTTGTGACCCTCTGTGAGCTGATCACAGTGGTCTATCTCAGGCTCATTTTCCGTCTGCTCCGTGCAACAAACACTCACATGGAGCTGGTACACCAAAATGCCTGTACCTGGCGCTTCACCTCTATGAGCAGGCATCTTGATCCCACCTCTGCTATTCTCACTGCGAGACCCCTAATGCTCAGAAGGGATCCACACCTGATGCCTGGCAACCCGCAATTGTTATTCTTGCTTGGTGTCCGGTTATTTTAGGGGTTCAGGGGGTTGTTCCAACCATTTGTCACTTTAGCCCAGGAAGCCTGTTAAGATTTCACTGCAATCTTGTATTGTGTTTAGTGAATTTTAAGAGTAATGTTTCCAAAGCGCTGAACAAAAAACAAAAATGGTACAATAATATGAGAAAAAATGAATGAAATGGAAGGAAACATTATAAGAACGGTGCTCTCTCATTCCCGACTGCCTGTCTGCTATTCAGTCTTGGTGCACCTCCAAAGATCTCTGTCTTAATGCCAGTAAGACAGGTTCTTCCCATCGGGACACCGCACCCCATTTTCCTCCTGTACTCTGGACCCCATCTATGGGCTCTCCTCCCTCGCCTTCCACTGAAGCCAGAATCCTTGGGGTCATCTTCGCCTCCTCGCTCCCCTTTACTCCTCACTTGCTTTCACCCTTTACTCACTTTCCCCCAGAAGCTCAACATTCCTAGAGCTCTGGTCCTCTGCAGGCTGGATTACTGCAACAGCCTCTTCCTCAACCTGCCTCTTTCCTCACTCTGCCCTCTTCAACTAATCCAGAATAGGGCTGCAAGACTCACCCTTAGACTGAAGCCCAGGGACTGCATCTCTCCAGCTCTAAAACCTCTCCACTAGCTGCCGGTCGCAGCAAGGATCACATTCAAGACCCATTGCATCATCCATAAGGCTGTCTGAGGCCTGGGACCACGCCGTCTGCAGCTCTCGCTCACTAAATACTCTTCTTCCAGTGCTTCCATGTCTGTGACTGACGTGTTCTGATGCCTGACTTCCTGATCCTCCAGAACCTTTATTGTCCCAGTGGCACTGGGAAGTCTGACACCAGAAAAGTGGTACGAGTCCGGCAGCAACCTGCCGGAAGCACTGACACGGTTGCCCCCGGATTCGTAATGAGGTCCACCTTCTTGTTGTATAGGTGCCTTATAAATATCTAATAAATACATTTTAAAAAATGAGTTTACAGAGAAGATCAGAATGAAGCCAAATTAGGAGTGAATAGTGAGAGATAAAGGGTTAGGAACGGTTAGAAGAAAAAGAGATTGAGAGCACAGTGAATGTGCAGGAACATAGAAGGCGAGAAGAGAGATCTGAGGAGCAAGCCCATGTGTGCATTTAAAGATGCTGCACAAGAACTGAAAAAGAAGGCCTGATGCAAAAGGAAAAATAATGAAGAAAACATGACATAGATGGACAAGGTGAGAGACAGAAGAGAGTGTGGATAGTCAAGTTCACGATAGAACATAGTGGAGCAAAACAGTAGGGAGAAGGCCAATCGAATAACAGAGCCCTAATCAAGTTGAGAAAAAAATATTTGGTAGCTTAGAAAGACAGAAAAGAGCAGGCTTTGTGTTGAAATGCTGTAGATGGCAGGAGCGGGAAATGTTGGAGATGCGGATGGTGAAGGAGAGTGAAGAGACAAAGGTGATACCAAGATTATGGGCAAGTTGGGGTAAGGGAGTAAGTGAAAGGGAAATAAGACCGCAGATGGGAAAGGAGAGGGATAAATAGAGGAGATGGGGAAGAAAATAATTTTTGCTTTGGAGCGGTTAATATAGAGAAAGTGACAGAGGCATAGACAGGGTAGGGTCTGAATGGGCCAGGTGCTCCCAAAATCTGTGGGCAGTGCCTTTGGGATTTACAGATTTCACCCTGCAGACTGAGCAGCAGCTGTCACCCTCGGGAACCCGAACATGTCAGGAACCTGGATGCACTCGCTGCTTCCTCGTTCCTCTCTGCGTGGAGCATGTTAGCCGGCTGCCTATGGAGCAACTGCAGAGGCGAGTCTGAAGGGAAACAGCAATTAAGGGAAAAAAAGCTGTTTTATTTGTGTATGATTGGGTGGTGTGTGTTTGAGGTTTGTTAGTTTGTATGGATGTATGCGTGCATGGGCGGGTGTAAGTGCATGTATATATTGTGGTAGGTCAGAAAAAGGAGAGACCAGGTTTTTGCATTCTTCACTTTCTTTGATTTAAATAAGTAAAAAAGGCATCATTATCCCTAATACATGGACTTCCCTGCCTAACCAAATTAACTAAGGTGCTTGTTGTCTGCAGTGAAGTCTAAAGTAAACGGTCTGTCTTCCATCCAGAGCTAAACTACAATGTCCCTACCACTAACACAACATTGCAAACAACCAGGAGAATGACTCCCTTCTCCTGGATCGGCTTACTCAGCCTTAGTAAACAATTCAGAGATACATTTTAGCTATCTCTTGAATTAACTTATTTAGTTCTTCTAGGGGACTTTTCCAAGTTTTCGGCTCCCCTATTTGTTCTCTTTGTAGGATCCTCCTCCTCAATGTTACAGGCTTCTGATATTCTTGTACAAGGTCTTTCTTAAGTGTCTCTGAAAGTATCTCCTTCTGTGAGATTACTAGGGATACTGAATTTTCCTTTTTGTGGTTATTATCCTCTGAGTTTTTGTAGTTCTTTAAATGAATAAGGCATTTAAAATCTTGTACCTCTTCCTCCTCTGTTCCTAGGTCATTCTCATTGAGATGTTTTTTGTAGACCCAGCAGTTATTCTTATTCTAGTGTTCAATTCTCATATTACTGAGACAAGTAAGAGAAATGTCATACTGTTCCTCACTCTTCTTGGATTTGTGGCATTCACTGAGATGAGTAGGATGAGTCCCAAAGTGTGTTTCACTCTTCTTAGTTTCAGACCACTCACTGGGATGAGTAGCATAAGTCCCAGAGTGTTTCTCAATCTTTTTCACTTCGGGCTGTTCACTGGTGCAGTCTTTATCCATGTCTTCCCTCCCAGGTCTCCTATTGTTGCTGTTACCTTGTCTTCTACAGGTTTGCATCACCATGCCTGTTTTCAGGATAGGGACTTTCTTCATGGTCAGGATAGCTTCGGTTCTCGCTCCGTCTCCTTCTGTTTCTTCTCCGCCGCTTGTGGCACCTGTGCTCCAGTGGTCTCGGCGTTGTTACCAGACTGAAAAGTCTGTGTCTCCAGGGTCACCCCACGGCTCTCAACTCGTTCCTTCTCCTGGGGTTTTTGTTTCCCTCTCTCTCTGGCTTCTAGCTTCCTTGGTGCTTCTTGACAACAGCACCTTGTGGTTTCCTCCCGACAGAGGATCTCCTGGTACCTCTCAGCACTCCTCACTTGGCTGCTTTGAAACTCCCGGTTTCCACTTCTCATGGACGGTGTGCAGTTATAATGTCAAACATTTGGTCGAATTACAAAAATGTAGAAAAAATAATGTCAGAAATTTTTTTTCAAATGCTTTATTTTTTTATTTACATGTTTTTTTGGGTTCCGCAAAAATAAGGTTAAATCAGAAAAAATAAATAAAAAAGGGAGGATTGGGGGGGAACCCCCCATTTCAAACAAAAAACAAAGAAAAAAAAAGACATTCAATTTTTTTTTTTTCGACATTGTTTTCGACATTTTGACTTTCGACAAAATGTTTTTCGACATTATCACTATAAACCCTCATGGACAGTAGTCCATTGTCTTTTTTTATGTTTGGCTGCTGGGTCCTCCCCAGCACAGGATTATAGTTTGTTTTCGTTTTTAATTTATCACTCTTCATTGTTTGTTCATTCTTCTTCGTCACAGTAGTGTTGGTTTCCAACCATTTAGTAATCAATATTGCTCACTGTTCATTCTCCTCCTTCATAGTAGTTGTACTATAGATCTTAGGTCTTATGTTGCAATAGCAAATAGTGGTTTGGTTTGATGGCTGTCGCTGGAGTTCTGATGTTGCTGTTGTTCTAGAAGATGGAGTTCTATGGAGTTCCTCTGCAGAATGGGAGTCCTTGTACCCCATGCGGGAGTCTCTCCCTGTGAGGTCCTGCATGCCGCCATCTCTAGGGGGACAGGGCAGACAGGGCTGACCTGCCTAGCCTCACAAGGAAAGCCTCCCTTCTGGGGAGAAGTGACTGAATCCCACAATTCATCACAAAACCTTTCCCTTATGTGTTTGGCTTCTCCTTCTTCACATATGGGGAATCTTCCAAGGAAATCATTGCATGATATGATCTTTCCTGAGATTTAACTACGTAACGGGAGAGTGATCAGTTATTAATCAAAACTTTCGACCTACCAGATAGTATTTCAGAAAGGTTATTGCCCATGAATGGCTAAGGCCTCCAACTTAATGGTTGCATAGTTTTGTTCACTCAGGAATAGTTTTCTGCTAATATAAAGGACAGCATTTTCTTCTCCTTCATATTCCTGAACGAGGACAACCCCAATAACCATCTTCGAGGCGTCAGTTTGAAGGATAAGTTCCCTGTTAAAATCAGGAACTTTAAGGACTGGCTTACTACAGAGGATGGTTTATAATGTATCAAAGCTGTCCTCGTCTTGTTTGTTCCACTTCAATTCTTGAGGATGTGCATTCTTAAGTTTGTCTGTCAAACAGGAAGTGATGGTAGAGAAACTAGGAATAAGCAGACAGTAATAACCTTTAAGTCCTAAAAATGCACAGAGCTCTTTTGGATTTTGGTGGGGCCAGGGGGGCTTTGATTTTTTTCTGTCTGTGGTTGCACTGAGCCATGACCTACATAGAATCCTAGGTATTTAACGGTGGACTGCGCCAGGTGAAATCTATTTGGATTTGGAGTTGGCCCGGCTTTCCCTAAGGCCGTCACTATCTTATACAGATGAAAGTGATGCTCCTCCCAAGTTTTGCTGTGAATGACGATGCCATCAGGGTATGCACCACAGAAATGGGAAAAGTGTCGAAATACCCGGTCCATCAGGTGCTGGAAAGTGGCGGGTGCACCATGCAACTGAAAGGCTAGCACCTTAAATTGAAAAAAAACAGGGAGTGGAAAATGCAATTTCTCCCTATCAGTAGGGCCCAAAGGGGCTTGCCAATAGCCTTTGGTGAGATCAATTATGGATATATATCAGGATTGACCCAGCTTGTCTATTAAGTCATCGATTCTAGGTATCGGGTAATTATGAAACTGTAAGATGGTATTCAATTTTCTAAAATCGATGCAAACCCTTCATGATTGAAGACTATAAGGGAAGACCAAGGACTCTCCAATGGCTCAATTATATCAGCCTTTAGCATAGTTTCCACTTCTCGGAGGATTATTTCCTTTCAGGTCTCAGGAATCCAGTAGGGTTTTAAGTTCATCACCTTACCTTGGGGTGTCTGAATGTTATGTACAAAACAATTAACCCTCCCTGGTTGATCATGAAAGACATCTGGCAATTGATTTAAAAGATCCCTAATTTCTTCTTGTTGTTTCAGTGTTATTTTGGGTGAAATTAATGTTCTCTTGACTGATGTCAGTAACTAAGTTGGCCATTGTTATTGAAGCTTTTTCTGTGGGATTTATCGATCACTCTTTCAATGAGTTCATGTGACACATCTGAGTCTTCTGCCATCAATCTGGTTGGGAGACCACATAATTACAAGGAGCTTTTCACCTATAACCTCATATGGTCCAAGCCATTTCAAAAGCATATTCTGGTCTGAAGTGGGCAAAAGACCAACCTCTTTTGACCTACTGAAAAGGAGTGGTTAACACATTTTCTATGATATTAGGCCTTTTTTTTTCTAGATGTTTATTTACTACCTCAAGTACTATGTCCATATGTTGCTTGGTATGTTGGGCTGTTTGGGAGATTGATACAGCAGTTTCAGCAGTTTCGTCCCTCTCGTTCCATGTTTCCCTCAGGATATCAAGCATGTTCCTTGGTTCCCTGCCATAAAGAAGATCAAAGGGGGACTAACCTAAAGAGGCCTGAGGTGATTTCCCTATTGCAAAATGTGCCCAAGGGATCATTGTGTCCCAATCTTTGCCGTCCGGTTCTACTAGTCTTTTAGTATTTTATTCAGGGTCTGATTGGTGTGTTCGACAAGTCCCTCAGTTTGTGGATGGTAAACGGATGTTCTGAGCATCTTGATTTTAAGTATTTCTTTCACCTCTGACATTATGCGTGAGATGAAGGTGGTCCTTTGGTCTGTTAAGATCTCTTAAGGGAATCCTACTCGAGACAGGCAGGAAGGGAATAATGTGTTTCAAAATGTGTTGGCTATGAATGTAACTCTGTGACGTATATAGCCAGGATGGTTCTCTTTTGGCCAGCAGCGTGTCTCTCCTGTTGTTGTCAGTCATCTGAATACTGTTGCAAATCCACCGCCATAGGTTGTCCTTGCTATGTCCCTTTTCTAGGCAATGAGTCACCAGTGGAGCTGTGACAGTTTTAGTCCTCATTTTGCAGCGGTGTTCAAAAATCCTAGTTTTAACCTGTCTGCTGGTTTTACTCACATACAGCTTGTTGCAAGGACATTGAATTGCATGTATAACATACATGCTGTTGCACTTAATGTGAAATTTAAACATCCAGTCCTTGCCATTAACCTGAAAGGAAGTTTTCTTAAAGATGAATTTGCAGACAGAGCATCTTCCACAGGTCCAATGGCCTGTGATTTTTGGTAGGCCGAAAAATGTTCCCAAATTAGCAGCAGGTTTATTATCCAGACGGTCAGCTTTTACTAGATGCTGCTTAATGTTTCTGCCCCTTTTGAATGCAAAGAGGGGCTGTTACAGGTCTGCATTGTCTAGTTGTAGAATGTGCCAATTGTTTATATTTGTATGTGCAACCACCTTTTGCCGACAGAGCAATGACATAAAAAACGTAGCTAACACGCTAGTTGTTGACAACAGGGTTGTCTAACAGATTTTATCTGTGTTGGCTCTGGGCCCATTTTTTGGCTAGTCTAACTATGTGCTTGGCATATCCATGTTTGATAAATCTTTGACCTGACAATGAGGCCCACAATGTAAAGTTTTCCATTGTGGTGCAATTCCTCCAGATCCTAAGCAATTGCCCAAAAGGAATGTTTTGTCTGAGTGCTTTCAGATGGAAACTATTATTGTGCAATATGATATTTCTGTCCGTTGGATTTTTGTATAAGCTGAGTGTGAGTTGGTTGTCAACTGCTGTAATAGTGGGGTCAAGAAAAGAGATGGAGTTTGTGTATTTTTCCATGGTGAAGCCTAGGTTGGAATTAAGTTGGTTGATATAAAAATAAATCTACGTTTCCCTCCTTGGTGTCCCAGATAATCAGAATGTCGTCTATATATCCCTTGTATCACAACATGGCCTTAGAAAAGTCATTTTCTGTAGATAATATATGGAGCACTTCAAAAATTGCCATGTACAGAATGGTGTAATTCGCCTTAAATAAGGCGCCAATTGCGTTCCCTTTGATTTGCAGGAAAAATGTGTCTTTAAATCTAAAGACATTTTTGCTGAGTGCCATTTCCAGCAAGAATAATAATAAATGTGTGGGGTTCGTGCGTGGAGTGGGTCTGGTGTCCAAGTAGTCGCTACACACTCTGATCTCCTCACCTTGAGGGATGTTGAAGTATAAGGAGATGACATCCAAGGTGATCAGAAGGTTGTGTTCTGGGTTGAATGGAAATCCCTCTGTCGTTAATGAAATTCCTGGTGTCCGCTAAAAACATGGGGGTATTCTTAGCTAGGGTTCTTAGAAAAAAATCTATGTATTTGGCAATAGGTTCCAGTATGGAGCCACATAGGGACCCAATAGGTTTCCTAGGCGGATTGGTTAGATTCTTGGGAATTTCTGGTAAAATATAAAACTGGGGGGGCGTGGCCAAGGAGCCATGAGATAAGCAGTGATTTCCAAGAGCTCCCAATGATCCTACTTGACCCTGGCTCAGAGATGTATTGAAAACGTGTGTTTGTGCTTTTAATTGAAACAGCTGCTGTGCGAACACACGAGGCACAGAAGGCACCGAATGAGATAAGGAATCACATGGCTGTCGGTGAATTGGAAGCAAAGTTGTAGCCAGGGCGTCCTGTCGGAGTGGAGACAAAATGGCGCTGTGCACAGGACAAAGAATTGTATGGATGGAGGTGTAGGAGTGGCGAGGGCGCTGAGCTACATGGGACAACATCCTCTGAAGTCGGGAGGCAGGGCCTCATGTCAAACAGCGCTGAATCAGCTGCCAGCAAGAACTGAACAAGCAAACACTGTAGCCGAGTGCGGCAGCATGGGAAATATAAGAGCATCAATGGCGGAGATACAGAAGGCACAGTAGCGGATGACGGAAGGTGTACGCGGGGAGTGCAGGTGGCCACGTACTTAGTTGCACATTATGGAAGAGAAAAGAGGTGGCTGCAGCATTCACGGAAATGTTGGTGTGAACGGAATGCACAGCTGACCGTATGGGGCTGATGCATGGGGATAGGCATGATACTGACGAAGAAGCGTCACGGACCAGACCGTAGCAGATGAACAGTATCCACAACTTGAGGCGCAAGAGGTAACAGTTGCAAGAAGAGAAATACACTGCATAGCCTTTCATAAAGGAAACTGAGACGATTGCCATGGAGAGGGGAAGCTGGCTGCGCAAGGGTAGCAAGAAACGGTACAACACGGGCAATTTAGCCAAACAAAGGAGTAAGCAGCAAAAGACACGGAATTAAGGTGTTTGCAGTATTGCTGGTGAAGGTGACACAGCCAAGAAGTGTGTAGGTGCGGGCACCACTGCATGTACGCTACAACGTGGCCACGGAGGACGCTAAGAGGTGGCCAATAGGGGACCAAACAGGCAGGAACCTGCAGCTCTACACTGACCCAGAGTGGGAACATGGACACAGGGGCACAGAACATTGGGAGAAGCGGGCCAGAACAACTACAAAACTAGAAGTGCAGGGCAAGCATGTTATGGGAGTGGCGGTAGCGCAGAAAAGACCAGACGCCCAACACGAGTACCAGCATCCCGAGATACAGACTGCTCAGTCGTGCAGGCCTCAAGAGGAAGCACCCGTTAGCCACAGAGACACTGAAGGTGGATTAAGTAGCAAGTTCGTGACAGAATAACCGATATCAGCGGTAAGGCATGAGCAGCTATATGCAGTAACTGAACGGCCACCGGCAGATACCAGCCCATGACATGGCACCTGCAACAAAGATGGATATCCACCGCACTATTAGTCAAGGGAATATTGCATGAAAAGGGCCTCCCACACCTAAAAAAATGCGGCCGTGGAGCGAGAGCCTGCAGGGAAGATACACGAAAACCAGGTCGAATAGGGGCAAGACCGCATGCAGCCAACAAAACCCTGAGTAGCCCCCAAGTGCCCTGCACTCACAAACTACGGAGCTACCCCTGAGGTAGACCTAAAGAAGTAAGTGATCCCTTGCTCACCAGAAAGGGGCCCAGAAGTGCTGCGGGTCAAGAAGGGGAGAGACATGGCTTAATCACAACATCAGAGCGCTCACAACACGGAGAAGTACATCCTAACCCTCCCCGTCTGAGTCTATAGTTCATGAGACCGGCGGGGCTCCACTGTGTACTTGACAGAAATTGGACCCCAGCCATCTAAAACTGGAACAAACTGAGGTAACGGAATGGCATCTAAACTTCCCAAGACCAAAGGGAAGCCATCCACACTGTAGGAGTTTACGAAGAACCCACAGCCAACAGAGGGTGCCAGGAATAAAGACAGGAACCCACAAATAGACACAAACCCAATGCACAATGACCAGCAAATCCTGGACGCGATTGCGGACCTGAAGGCGACATGGGAAACCAAACTGAAGGCAGCTACAGCCGAACTCAAGGCAGCACTGGAACTTAAATTGGGTGCAGTGCAGGAGGAGGTCAACCTACTCAGACAAGACGTACGAACAATTGCGGAGTGCACAGACGAGCTGGAGAAAGAAGTGACCACAAATAAGGCAGATCACGCATCCCATGCCTCGAGATCCACGTACTGAAACAGCAAGTAAGCAACCTGGAAAGCAGAGCAGAGGAAGCTGAAGGGAGTGCCCGGAGGAACAATATACGCATAGTGGGTCTTCTGGAGGCCGAAGAAGGCCCTAACCCAATGGATTACATTGAGACCATGCTGCTTCAGGAAATAGGAGATGGGGCGCTCACCCAAGGGTTTATGGTGGAGAGAGCACACAGAGCCCTCACAAGGAGACCCACCCTGGGTCCCCCATGAGGCCAATAATTGCCAAGATACTGAATTACCGAGACAGAGAGAAGATCCTGGTACACTTCCGGAAAGGAGGCACAATTAAAAGAGTACCCACAACCATCACGGCATATCCAGACTACACACTTCTGGTGCAGGGACGGCGATTGAACTATGGGACCGTGAAGAAGAGACTGCGTGAAGCTGGTTACAGATATATGCTGATGTACCCGGCGAAAATGAAAGTGTTTCATAAAAACAAGGCCCTGTTCTTTGAGAACCCGGAAGATGCAACGGAGTGGTTGGACACCCAAAATTGCCTGTCGGGAGCAGACAGCCAGATACAGGACAGAACAGATAAGTGAGGCGTGATCCCGAAGATAGGGCAGGGTATACATCGAAGTAATGGGCTACTGGGTGATCATGCTGTATTGAATGAGCATAGCATAATGTGGCATAATAATGGGAGACACGATGGACTCCCTCTAATACCCCTATAGATACGATAGTTGGGTTGCCGGTAGTGTAGTAACTCCCTGCTGTGTCCATAGTATCGGCATTGCCGAAAAGGTACTAAATGCGGGTAGGCCTGAGATCCAGGGATGCAGCTGGGCAACAGTTGGGAACGGGAAGGATGGGGGGTGGGGAGGGAGTTGGAGGGCATGATGTGGTTTTAACAAAAGAACAAGCTTACATCAATGCGCCGAAGTGCACGATACAGAGGACGAAAAGGGAGAAGAGCGGAACTGGGTACGGATAATGATGGGGGACCTCAAGATAGTTACCTGGAATGTCAGGGGGATAAATAGTTATCTCAAGAGAAACAAAATTATGATGTACCTGAGGAGGCAGCAAATAAATATTGCTTTGCTACAAGAAACCATTCTTACAAAAGAAAAACAAGAGGTGATAGTGAAGAAATGGAAAGGGGCCACAGTGGGGGCAACATACTCTGCATATGCTAGAGGGGTAATCAGCTGGATGGCTCCACATGTCCCTTTTCAGTTGCTACAATCGGCGGTGGAGCTAGATGGGATGATGGTGAGGGTACGGGGACTAATAGAAAACAGAGAGGTGTGCATTATTAATACATACGCCCCAAACCAAGATACCGTGGCCTACTTCAAGACCCTATACAGTAAAATAACTCCATACTTGGGGGGGGGGGCATGGTTATATGGGGAGGTGATTTCAACTGTACGCTAAATCCCAGGATGGACAGGTCAGATGGGAAATTGGACAAACCCACCCCGGCAGCCAGAACCTTGCAAACCTTGTTGAAAGACTTTAAGCTAGAAGACATGTGGAGGCTACACCACCCAGTTGATAGACATTACTCGCGCGACTCAGCCCCATATAATTTGTATACTCGGTTAGATTACTTGTTTGTCTCCCCAGAAATGATAAGAAAGATAGTGCAGACCGAATATAGAGCGAGAATCCTCTCGGATCACTCACCACTGGTCTTAACATGGCAGCATCAAGCCCCCAGAGCTAGAATTCCTACATGGCGGCTGAAAACCGAATTATTAAAAGACACAGTGTTCAGAGAGGACCTGAGAAAGGAGATTGTTGAATATTTTGAAAACAATACAGGAAGCGTAAAATCCGTAGGCACCCTATGGGAGGCATTCAAAGTGGTGGTAAGGGGATCAGCGATAGCTAAATCCAGAGGACTGCAGGGGGCATATTGCAAGAACTGCAGAAGGCAGAGGAGGAACTTGAGGCAGCTATGCGCAGTGGAGTTGACTCCCTAGACAAGGCAAATACTATAAACCATTTACAGCAATCATACAGAAAGACACTGAGAGAGGCTATGCAACCTAAATTATAAACCGCGGCAGCTGTTAGCATGGTTGTACAAAAGCAAAACACAGAGACCGATGGTTGGAGCAATAAAAGGAGGTCGGATTCTTGATACCCAGGAGGGAGTGAATGAAGGGTTCTTTGAGTTTTATAAATTATTGTATGGAGATATAGGTGAAGGGAAAGACAGCGAGATAGTGGAAATACTGGAAGACATCGGCCTACCGAAACTGATTGCTGAAGAGAAAGAGAATTTAGATGCCCCTGTCACACTAGAGGAAATAAAAGTAGTGATCAAAGAATTGCCCACTTGCAAAGCCCCGGGCTCGGATGGACTCCCTAGCAAGTTCTATAAAACATGTAAGACAGAAGTGCTTCCCCCACTACTGGCCATGTTAAATGAAGCTCTCGAAATCGGAATGCTGACAGAATCCCTAAGGGAGGCGATAATCATCCCAATTCTTAAACCCGACAAGCCGAGCGTGGATCGTACAGACCGCTATCCATGCTGAACCATGACAGTAAAATACGGCTGTTTTGGCCGGGAGACTGAGACGGGTTATAAGCAAACTTATACATCCTGATCAAACTGGATACGTTCCACATAGAAATATATATCAGACAATCTCAGAAGGCTTCACCGGGTCATAGAGCAGACAGAAGGGAAAGCACAAGGGGTCGCAATAGTCTAATTGGACGCGGTGAAGGCCTTCGATTCTGTGAAATGGCCATGGTTGATAGCAGCTTTACAGGAATATGGTATAGGGACTGAGTATCTAAAATGGGCTAAACTATTATATAGCTCATCACTAGCCAGAGTAAAGACTGGAGTGGTTATTTCGGAGAGGTGGCAACTTAGTAGAGGTACCAGACAGGGATGCCCTTGGTCCCCGATGTTATATATCCTTGCATTAGAGCCCCTAGCGATATACCTCAGAGAACAGCACAAAGAGATGGGGATTCACACGAAAGGATGGCCACATCTAATATCGTTGTATGCGGATGATATGTTATATATAAGTTACCCCGATATCCTAGAAGTAATTGAGCGATTCGCGTTGCTCTCTGGCATTGCAGTCAACCCTAAAAAATCGTGCATATTCCCTCTGGGCAGATATAAAGGGATCCCGCAGGAGCAATTACCCATCCTACAAATACCCTGGAAGACCACAACCTTTAGATACCTGGGGATAGATATCTATCACACAGTGGAGGACGAGCACAAACACAACACAGAGAAGGCTATAATAAATATCGAGAACAGTATGAGATTCTGGTCTAAGTGCCCTCTGGCCATGGTGGGGAGGGTGGCCTGTTGAAAATGGTTGTATTACCAAGGCTGATACACTTTTCTGGAAACATACCATACATGATACCTAAACTTGTTTTGCCAAACTCCAGAGCATACGTAGAGGCTTCATCTGGCACAACACTCGGAATAGGATAGCCCTGTGGAAACTACAAAACACATATGACAAATGAGGCATAAAACTTCCCAATTTTGAGATTCATCACTGGGCCAGTCAGCTACAAGACCCAACAGCGGAGTCCCGACTGCTGAGATCAGAGTCTTCCCCATTCTTTTTGAAAGAATGGATATCGTTGCCCAAATTGGAGATAAAGGGGGGGGTCCGAGAATGTTGGGATGGCAAATGTGGCGGAAAGCTTGCCAGGCTATGGAGAACCCGACCCTGTGTTCCCTGCACATACCACTAGTAGCACTAACCAAAGGGGACGTTCAACTGAGGAAAACAATACACATGCACTGGGAATCAGTGGGCATTGCAACAATGGGAGACATATGGCAAGATGGGAAGATATTGGAGTTTAACGCATTGGTAGAGGAAACGGGCCTACATCAAGGGCAACATATCACAAATACCAGACTGGTGCGAAGAGTGAAAGAAACATGGTCTGAAATAATGCTGGACGACCAGCCAGATACAACCATTGAAACAATCTATGACATCACGGAGGGAGGGCACAAGGTTTTCCGAATGTATGAACTATTGATGAGCAGGGTTGGTAAAGCGGTAACCCAGCTAAGACAGCTAAGACAGGAATGGGAAGAGGAAGTGGGGGAATGTATGAATGACGGGCTGTGGGAGAGCGCTCAACGGTATCATAGGAAGGTGTCCAGAAATGCAAGGCTGCAACAAATCCAGCTATACGTAACTCATAGAGCATACATGACCCCCCAGAGGATAGCCCGATTTAAAAACGCAGAAATACAATCATGTCCCAAATGTGGAGAAGTGAATGCGGAAATGACCCATGTGTTCTGGGCATGCCCGGAAATTAGTAAATTCTGGAAAGAAGTGGCCCACCGCCTGACAGAAAAGGGGATCACTCTTGTTGTGGGATCGGTATGGGCATGTATTTTGAGGGGGTTCCCCAGACCACGCAAGCTAAAGCATGTGATCAAACTTAAAGACCTGGCTTACATATTGGCCAAGTGCAGGATTGCCATGGGCTGGAAAGCATGTAACAGGCCAAAGGTGGAGGTGTGGTGGAATGACCTCAAGAGGTGGGCTGAAACCGAAACGGTGGTATGGACCGAAGCAGCTAGTAGAGGGGGGGAGGAAGAGGCAGATACATTGACGGCCTGGAGGCATTTAGTGGCTACATTGGGTGGGTCCACGCAGGTATGTTTAAGCAAGGATGATACCTCCCCGAAGACAGAAGAGGGATTATCGCAGCTCTTCCTCTTGCTCTCTTGCAGCCACCCCTCCGCCCTCCTTCTCTGCTTTTCCACCTTTTTCTGCTGATGAGGTTTCCAGACAAGTCCGATCTATGAAAGCCTCGTCTAAACAGGTTCACCCCTGTTCCTCCAAAACCATCAAGGACCACATCGACTCCCTGGCTCCTGCCCTAGCTGACTTTTGCAACCACTCTTTCGCCTCTGGAGTCTTCCCATCCCCCCTCAAGCACTCCCTTGTGCACCCCCTCCTCAAGAAACCCTCTTCCGACCCCTCCTGCCCGGCCAACTATCGCCCAATCTCCATTACTCCCCTCCTGGGCAAGCTCCTGGAGAAACTGGCCATCTCCCAGCTTAACCTCCATGCTGAATATGTTGGTAATCTTCATGACCATCAATCCGGCTTCAGAGCGGCCAGAAGCACGGAAACTGCTCTCCTGAACATCCGTGAGGACCTGCTCCTGAACCTCGATTCCAACACTCCCTGTGTTCTCATTCTGCTCGATCTCTCCTCTGCCTTTGACACTGTCAACCATGCCATCCTGCTCAACCGTCTCCGTGATAACCTGGGTATCACTGGTCAGGCTCTGGCATGGCTGACCTCTTTCCTTTCCGGTCGACCCTCCCAGGTCCAAATGGGCTCCTTCCTCTCTGACATCTTTTACTCCACCTGTGGTGTCCCCCAGGGATCCAACCTCTCTCCCTGGCTTTTCAACCAGTATCTGGCACTCCTTGCCCACCGCATCGCCGCTCTCTGCCCCCACTTTCAGTGCTATGCGGACGATACCCAGCTCATTTTCAGGCTACCCTCGGCCTCCTCCTCTCCTTCCCTCATCTCCGACTGTCTGTCTGCTATCCAGGAATGGTGTGCCGCCAACGACCTCTGCCTTAACGCCAGTAAGACTGAGATTCTACTCATCGGCACACCCACTCCCTCCTTTCCTGCAGCTCTCTGGCCGGCCTCCCTTGGCCCCCTTCCTGCCCCTACCTGCAAAGCTAAAAACCTCGGGGTCATCTTCGACTCCACACTCTCCTTCTCTCCTCATATATCTGACGTCTCTAAGAAGTCACACTACCAGCTGCACCTCCTCAGAGGTATTCTTCCCTTCCTCTCCTTCCCCCAGAAGCTCACTGTCTCCCGAGCCCTGGTTCTCTCAAGGCTGGACTACTGTAACAGCCTCTATCTTAATCTGCCTGCCTCCACTCTCCGCCCTCTGCAACTTATCCAGAACAGAACTGCGAGACTTGTCCTTGGCCTCAAGCCCAGGGACCGTATCTCTCCAGGACTGAAATCTCTTCACTGGCTCCCAGTGGCTGCGAGGATTAAGTTCAAAACCCTCTGCATTGTCCACAAGGCCTTCTGGGGCCTGGGGCCTAAATACCTTCAACTCTCTCTTCCTAAATATCTGCCTTCACGAGCCCTTCGCTCATCCGTCTCCAACTCCCTCATGGTCAGCCGCTTCTCGAAGCAACGAGCTGGGGGTAGATCTCTCTCCGCAGCAGGGGCCTCCCTCTGGAACAGCCTTCCTGCCTCCCTGAAACTTGAGGAGAACCATCTCCGGTTCCGGAAGCACCTCAAAACCTTCCTCTTCGCTTCTGCCTTCTCTCTCCCTCTCCCTTGCTAAACCTGCTAAACTCCCCACTGAAGTCTGCACTAAACCTGCATCTGGGCCACTCTGTGACCTCGGTCCAGGGCCCAGCCACTCTCCACTTGCACTGCCTCCCTGGCTCCTCCTGCATTGTGGGACTGTCACTGCATCCCTACAGCCCCCTTCCCAGCACTTGCTCTGCACTTACCTCGCACTTGCCACCAGCTGGCCCTTTTATTTATTATTTATTATTTATTATTTTATTACGCTACTTACCTTGTACTGCACTTTCCCCCCCCACCTCCTCCCCCTGCACTTTCTCCTTTTCCCCTTACCTCTGCACTTGCACGATCTGAATGACACCTGGCCTAGTAGGATCGTTTGTCTGTCTTCCCCTTGTTTCCCTCCCTCCCTGCCTCGTCGCGCCTTGAAACACTTGTGTATAGGCGCGTTACAAATACCATATCATATATCATATCATATCATATCATATCATCATATCAGGATGTAACAGCGGAAGGCGAAATGGAGTAGGCTCAAGTTAAGGGGGGAGGGTAAAGGGTAGGTAGTGGTTATAGCTTAACAAGATACGTAATATTCAATAATGCATAAAATGTACTGTTAGGTTTTGTTTTTTGTATGTTGTTTGGTTGTTATAAAAATTAATAAAAAATAGTTTTAAAAAAATATAAAACTGGGGTGGGCTTGGGTTGCTGGGATTGAGAAATGCAAATTCCTTGCGGGATAGAAACCCCTCCTCCATTCCAGCATTGGTAATGGCAAGTATTTCCTGGACAGACATGGTGGAGGGATCCCCTGTGAGGGTTTGGTAGCAGCTTGTGTCATTTAAGATTTTCCAGACCTCCTCATCGTATTTGGAAGCTTTCATGCCCACTATTCCTCCACTTTTGTCCGTTGTTTTTTATGATGATGTTGGGATCTTCTTGCAACGATTTAAGTATGGCTTGTTTTTTGGTTCCAAAATTGTTTTCTTGTTGCTATCTTTTTTAAAGATAGAGTCCAGACCTTTCAAAACAATTTTCTCAAAGGTGAGTACTTCTTTGGAGACCATGTTGGACGTGGGATTAAAGGTAGAGGGCAAATGAAAGGTTGTGAACCCAGTGTCCTGTACGTTCGTACTGACGTCTTCAAAGAAATTCTTTAGTCTGACCTTTCTAAGGACTTGTCTGATCTCGATCGCTGCTGTAATTTGTTTGAATTTCTTCTATAGGTAGGAATAAAAGCCCAGTTCCAAAACGTTCAATTCATCGTCATCGAGCAATCTGTCTGAAATCTTGAAGATGGCAGTCTTGTCCCCTAACTCCTGTAGGCTTGTCTCCTGCTGTCGAACATTCTCATGGGTTCTCGAGCCTCGACTTGAGGTGGTAGCTGTGCTGAGGGAGGCATGGGATGGTCTTCCCTCCCTCCCTGTCTGTATCTGCCTCTTCCAAAAAAAGGGGGCCTTCATCCTCTCCTTCTGTTCCTTCCTTCTCCCCAAAATTGGTCCGGTTCATAATCCAAACCAGGGGAAGAGGTTGATAAGGTCATTTGTTTTCTCCTCTGTGGCCCTGACCATCCAGAATTACCCCGCTGGTATGATGGCTAGAATGTGTAGTCTGCTGCCAAATAAGGATATATTTTTTCTTTGCTGAAGGCAGCTAGATCCTTTTTAACTTTTTCAATTTTTCTGGTGGTTAAAGTTTTTACAAACTCATCTTGTTGTTTTTGTATAACCTCCAGTTTCTCTTTGGCGTTTTGAATAGTTTTGTCAATAAGGAAAGTAGTTTCTGCCACATCTAGTTCTTCCTTAATTTTGTTGCTTGCCTTGATTGCTGTGTTGATAGTCAGTAACATCCAATCTCGTCTGCATTTGGTACCAGTATTCGAGAAACTGAGTTTGTAATCCTCATCATCTAGGAATAAGCAGTGTTCATTCCTTACTAACAACCCTGAGGGAATGATGTATCCTCAGAAGATGGCTGTGCATTAATACCCTTAAGTGCTTTTTTTGTAGTTTAAGTAATGCATCACTAGTGATTTTAGAGTTGTTCTTGCCCGCTGCGTTGACAATGTCGAAAAATGAAAAGCCACTGAGGGCTAAAGCTACCTGGTCTTCCGTGTAAGACAAGGTTCCCATGGCAATGTAACAATGATCAATGTGTTGTAGAATTTGTAGTGCCATTAAATCTAATAGTAGCTAATCAGCCAAGTAACTGTACATGTTGTAAGAGGATTCAATTCAACACTACAGCTAAGTCAACGCCTAGTCTATAATACTGAATGAAAACCCTTATTGATATATCTTTATGTCCAGTTCCTGCTTTCTGGATGACTACCCCTATATAACACCCCTCTCTTGGAATCCCCCTGACCCCACTGAGCCAAGAAGTAGTTCTGTTTTGCAAGTTAAAAGGTTTATTTGATAACTTAAACAATATATATATATATATAACGCTTTATAATAAATTAATAATTGAATATCACACTTAATCTGATATGATAAAGATTAACAACGGAGAATCGGGCACTAGCACACTTCTTTATAATCACTAAGGAGTTGACATGAAATGGATAAGATAGCAACAATACTTTTATGGTTTCAAATGGATGCAATGTGGAATGAAATGCAGTAAAGAAATAACTTGATAGAATTTCAGCAAAAGACAATGTAATCACTTTCTTGGACCATTCACCCCCCCTTTTATGCAATGCAGGGAAATGGAAGGAAGGCACACAATTCTCAGAAATGCAATTCAAATGTAATTCAGTTCACCCCAGCAAGCTTAGACTACAGAAGTTTAAAACACAGGCAAAATGCTTTTATATGTGCTGGCAATAAAGTGAAAAATATGCTAAAATGCTTTTAATTCCCTCTAGAGGTTCAGGGTGAGTGGTATCTAGTTAATATTAGTCCAGGCTCACACTAGCAATGATTCAGGGATAATTAGCAGGTTAAACGAATTTCTGGCAAATGGGAGGCAAGCAGCAGCAGATTTTTACACGTGAAGAAATTTGCAAATCGCGGCAAAATTCGCGAATGCGTCTGGCGCGATTACAGAGGAACTACAAGGGCTAGCAATATCGTTTTGGGGTCCTGTGAAAGCCTAGGATCTCAGCTTCCAGATGAAAGTTACTGCAAGTCTCTAGCACAAACGGTCACGGAGATATGAGCGATTAAATAAAGGTCGTTTTTCAGATTTGAAATTTTAAAGTTAAAAAAAAAGACAAGTGCAGCTTGCAACTAGCAAATCACAGGTGACAGCTTTACAAATGTTAAAATAGCTTGCATTAGATTATTTTAACTAAGAGATTGCGTTCTGCACAGTTTTGCTATGTACTCACACTATATTCTTGAATTAAATGGGCCACGCCACGGATCTGGTCAGGTTTTAGACTGGACTCTGGTCTCTGCACTTCACAGTGATCTGGGTCAGCTCTCTCTGGTTCTGCTAACAGGTCAGCTCTACTCTGCTGGTCTGGTCTGGGTCTCTGAAGGTTGATGGAGGTAAAGTATGGATTTTCCCGGCAGAGCTTCCAGCTGCAAATGGATTTGAAGGTCCCTATCTGTCCTGTCTCTCTGCTTTTATGTGTTTTGAAAATGGGTGTGTGTGAGCAGCATCACTAGCCAGCCCTTCTCCACTTATCATTGGCCAAGCTTTAATTTCTCCCCTGATTGGGGGAGCTAAGTTGTGTCAGAGTGATGTCATTTTACAGCCTGCAGAAAGTCCACTCCTCCTGTCAACTTGCACACAAATCTAGATTTGAACCAAATACATATTTCATAGCTACACAGTGGTTTGAAATTACATGCACTCATCACATATCACAGGAGGTATACCCTGTTCAAACTCTGCTCTTCCTGGGAGCTTGCATTCAGAAATAGCATTATTTTGCACTTTTTAACTGGTTTGCAATATCGGACATTAACCCAAATTTACACACATGTGCGCAAGGAGTATGGACATTAGTTGATGAAGTGTCAGATTTTTCACATGCACACATTTTGAGTAATATCCTCTTTTCCGCTAAAACCCCCCTGAACATGCCACCGGTTCTAAAAACCTCTTAAAATGTGGGCAGAAAAATCACAAGAATTATGGTGTCATTTAAATAATTTTCACATGTCCGTACTATGAGTTATTCATCTTTTTAGAGTTAGGTTCTGGCCCCAAAGGGGTGTGGTTTCTTCCCAGCACAAGGTTGAATTTCTGGTTTTTCCAGTTCTGCCAAGCCAGCTTGCTCTCACAGGCAGTGCCCCTCCTTTGTCCTTCCAGGAGGAAGCTACATTTACGACATCTGCAATAAACCATCTGCCTGGGTCAGGACAGGGCTTTGTTCAGAGCTCCTGTATTCTGTGGGGGCTCCCCTTAATTCAATTATCAGAGAGATGGCATATCCTTAGTGTGGCCAGCAAAAGGCAGATAGGCCTGCGAACACAGCTGTGACTCAAGTTTCACTCCTGATGGGGGGTAGTTGCCAGGCAAAATTGGAATCTCTTTAAGCCAGTTTTTAGCTACATGTCATTTCTGTTCCCCAGTTTAAGTCAAGACATTTTTTTACATATGCAGCTAGAATGCTGATTCTAAATTTAAAACTATGACATTTAAACAATTGCAACCTATGTGAGACTCAAAGTAGGTCACTCATTTCTTTTAAACATTTCGATTTTTAGTGTCTTTCAGTCCAAATGTACTTAAACTGCTGAAATCCACAGCTCAGCCAGTCTTGTTATAAACCTTCAAGTCACTTCAGAATATAACTTTACATTGGATCCACCTCTCAAAATGTCTTTCTTTGGCATGTTTTGGGTTCATTTATTCAGTTTTCTACAAAAAGTAAAATCTGGTGTTGTTTTAAAACGCCGGCTTTTGGATAGTGGTGAGTACTGGTACTGCACCCATTTTTGGGATTTAAGAAATGAATTCCCCACAATTCTAGGTGGCTTTTGGCAATCAGCATTTCCATTCCCAATGGTTTCAGGCTACTGTGTGGGTAGTCCAATGGTGGTTTTAGGCAGTGTCCTTCTGTGCCCATAACATCGGCAAAAATGAGTGGCAGCCTATTCTTCATGCATTTCCCTGTACATTTTCTGGGAAACTCTGGCCATCATGATGTTTTCCATGTCAGTACTGCACAGTTTTGAGGTAGGGCTCGGATGCATGGGTAAATACATCCCACAAGCCCCCCTCTTGCGATGGCCATTCTATTTCACGAATGGGACTCGCAAGACCTGGGATGTTTCCACATCTTCTTCCAATAGATGGCACAGTTCAGCATCTTTTTCTCCATCCGGTCGGATCGATCGGTTCTCCTCGCCGGTCCTGATGGGAAAATTGGGCGGTACCCCGGGCCCGTTGCGTCTCTGCTCCCGGTCTCCGGATCGTCCTCCTTGTCCCGTCTCCAGGTTTTCTTTCTCCTAGGACGACAAAGGAAGAGCGGCAATACCTATTCATAGACGTTTTTTCCACCACTGTTGAGATAGTGGGGCAGCATATGCATTTCATCATAACGAAACATTACATTCTTATTTTGAAAAAAAAAACAGTATAGCTAAGAGACAGTTTCATGCAAATCACAATATTTTAGAGACTAGATGTGGTATGTTTTATGGTTGGAACTGAATTAGTCTGAGACAGTACCCGCTAGGATTCCAGAAGATTCCTCCAGTTGTTGCAGAGTGTGCCTGGGATGGCAACATTTCAACTGGTTTATGTGGACCCACTTGTCTTCCCCCGCTGCCAAAGGACCTTTGGGGATGTGGATTTTGTAGGCCACAGGGGAGATTTTGTCTATAATCTCAAAGGGTCCCTTCCATGTAGGCAAAAATTTGCGCTGCTTTGCCTGGTTTCTTTGGAAGTTGTATAGATAGACCCGGTCTCCCACCTGATATTCCTTCCTGGAAGTTTTCAGGTCATAATGGGTCTTCATGCTATCAGCCGATCTTTCTAGATTCCGCAGAGCATAATCAAAAGCATGTTGAAGGTGTTTCCTTAAATTCTCCACATACTCATGAGTAGTGGAGGCATTTATCAGTGTCTGCTCTTGGGTCCTGTAGAGCAAATGCTGCGGAAGCACCATCTTGCGCCCAGTCATCAACTCAAATGGTGACATTTTGGTTGCAGATGAAGGGGTAGATCTGATGGCCATTAGGACCAGAGGTAATCGGATATCCCAACTTGGCCCAGAATCTGCCACAAACTTCTTTAATATGCTCACAATGGTTCAGTTATATCTCTCTACTGCCCCAGAAGAAGCTGGTCTATAAGCAATATGCAGCTTTCTCTTGACCCCCAGTATCTCCCACATCTTTGTCATTACTTCACTGGTGAAGTGGCTACCTCTGTCTGACTCAATCCTTTGAGGTAGACCGAAACGGGAAAAGATGTGGTTAATCATCAGGGCAGCTGCAGTTTCTGCCTTGCAATTTGGGGCTGGGAGACATTCCACCCACTTGGTAAACAAGCATGTCACAGTCAACATGTACTTATTCACCCTAGCAGAGCGAATCACAGGGCCTACAAAGTCGATTTATAAATCTGACCATGGGAGTGTCATCCCCCTCTTTTGGAGAGGCGCACGGTGCGTGAGGGATGATGGCTGAAATTGTGCACACACAAGACACCCCTTCAAGTATTGGTCGAGGTCCTGCCCCATGTGTGGCCAGTATGCAACCTCTCTTAAGATTTCCAATGTTGTGTGAAACCCCCTATGACCGGCGGTGGCCACATCATGGGCGTGACTTAACATCAGGCTTCGGAATGAGGTAGGAACCACCCACTGATCGTGGCCAGCTTTGGATTTCCTTACCAACAAACCGTCTTGGATTCGGAACATTTTTGGACATTTCATCAACACTCTTAGGTCCTCTTTCCCAATGTAATCGGTATCCGTCAGGGGAAAGTTCTCAGGGTCCTCAAGGTGTTGGTAAAATTTACCAATTATTGGATCCCCCTTCTGAGCGGTAATCAAATCAGCATCAGGGGTCTCCTTACTCCATTGGGCAATTGAAAGGTCGTTGTGAGCATTTGTCTGGGACCTAGTGATAGCAGTGACCTGGATTTCCCCCAACAGGGACTCAATCTCAATTAGATCCCCTTGGATGGCCCCGGTTTTGGCCAGCTGATCAGCTAAGTCATTTCCAGTTTTGTCTGGTCCCTCTACTTTGGAATGACCCTTGATCTTTTTCCAATAGATGGTCATCTCATTCGAGGTGACCAGATCATCAATGTTTTGGATCAACTTCCCATGTTTCAAGGGTTTGTTGTTAGCACATAACATGCCTCTGTTTTTCCAATTAACCAGGTGCTCCACGAACCCGTTCCGTACATAATCCGAATCTGTGATTATGACCAGTTCGTGGAGTTGATGCTGGACAGCAGTGAGGATGGCCTGATGCACAGCCATCAATTCTGCCACCTGACTACTTCGGGGACCAATTTTGTATCCAGCGGAGGGTTCTGGGGACTCATTCACCCATGCATTTCCTACGCCGGCCACCAGTTCTTTCTCCCCGTTGTTGTCAACATGGTAAGAGCATCCATCCACATAGACAGTGGGCATTCCCTCACACTTGTCCTCTTCAAAGACTTTGTGTGGGGAATTAAGGTATGCCTCCGTGTTGTCCTTGATTTTTAGACTTTCGTCCTCGAGACAGTTTTCTCTGGCACAATCATGCAAGTCAGCCAGACCTTGCGCGAGGGGACTCTTCTTGTTTTGGCCATATCTGACCTCCACAGGAAAGCCTTGCATTGACAGAATCCAGGAAGTAATTCGGGAATTACTCACATTTCCGGCCCGGATTCTGTCACTTTGGAGATATTGCAGAGGCTGGTGTGGAGTCTCCACTATGATGTGTTCCCCCTGGATAAACGGGCGGTAATTCTTCAATGCCCACACCGTTGCCAGGAGTGCCTTCTCACAATCGTTGAATTTTTCCTCCACAGAGGATAAAGTTTTGCTCGCATAGGAGATTACTTTATTGACCTTGTCATGCTTTTGGTATAATACTGCCGTCAAGCACGTATTAGAGAACCCTGTCTCCAGGAAGAACTCCTTGTTTCTGACAGGGTAAGCTAGGCAAGGCGCTTGTGAGAGGCTTCTCTTGAGTTGTCTTACTGCCTCGGCTTGTTCTGGACCCCATTCCCACTTGACCCCCCCCTTCAGGAGATGAATCAGGGGTCTGGTGATCTCTGCGTAGCCCTCAATGAACTTTCTGCTGTAATTGGTCAGTCCAAGGAGGCTCCTTAGTTCCCGCAGAGTTGTGGGGTCTTTCAGTTTCTGAAGTGCTTCCACTTTCTTTTCCTGGGGACAGAGACCCTGAGGAGTAATCTCATGCCCCAAGAAATTAACACGGGTTCTACACCACTGTGCTTTCTGAAAGGAAAGTTTTGCTCCGGCGGCCCTCAACTGTGTCAGAACATAACGGATCTCCGCTATGTGTTCCTCCACAGATGAACTTTTGATGAGGACATCATCTACATAAGCCAGGTTACCCCTCGCACCCAGGTCGGGCATGGCCTTATGTAGGAAAATGTTGAACTCATTACCGGAGTTAAGGTATCCGAAGGGAGTCCGGGTCCATGTATACTGCTGGCCCCCAAAGGTAAAAGCCAGCTTGTATTGGTCCTCCCTACTGACAGGCACAGTCCAGTATCCATTGGTCAGGTCTATTGCAGTGAATACCTGTGACCCCTGAATCTGGGCCAGCCCTTGGTCAATGTAGGGCAGAGGCCATCGGGAAGTATGGACCCATTTGTTGAGCTCCCTGAGGTCGGCGCAGAGTCTCCACTGGCCGTTCGGCTTCAATATTCCCAGCACCGGGTTATTGAAGGTGCTGTGGACTGGACGGATTATTCCCCTGGACTCAAGGTTCTTAATTATTTCAGTAAGGGACTCCATGGATGCGAGAGGCAAACGATATTGCTTCACAAACACTGGAGTCATGCCAGGGTCCGTGGGGATTGTTGTTGTGTGGATGTCGGTGCGACCACAGTCATATGAGTCTACCGCAAAGAGATCTTGGAAATCCAAGAAAACTTGTTTCAACTTTTGCTTTTGTTCCAGAGTCACACAGGCATCAGCTAGGTTGACTCTCTCTTCCACCATCTGCCTGAAGCCTGGAAAGACTTCTGGTTTGGCTATCTCCGCGGCCTCCTCCAGCTGGGTGGAGAAGTCCCTGGTCAGAGTGCTGATTTGGACTGGAGGCTTCAGGTGGGAAAGGCAGCCCTCATGGACTTGGAAAATCACCTCATCCCTCCTGAAGTCACAAGTCACATCTTCCTTACCATAAGGGCAAGAAGTGTACACCAGGAAGTTCCCCCCATGCCGGGTAAAAATCCTGTCTGGTGTTGTATTGTCGTCACTGTCACTGTCAAAGCAGTCCTTGGGGATTGGCCCTAACAGTTCATTACCTAAATCTATGGAAAAATGTCGGTCATCAACCGCCATTCCAATAATGGTGCCTGCGGCTAGAGTACTACTCTTTAAGTCGCTGTTATCCACCTCTATTAGAATGGTGTCATGTTCTATGTTGACTAATGGAGTTGGGTTTACCCCCAACCCTTGCTGTTGGAGAGAAGCATTTAGATGTATGTAAGCATCAGGGTTTTTCAACTCTTGTCCCCTTTTAACTTTCACTTCCAGGGAGAATTGTCGGGTCCTTTCTGGGATGGTGACTTCCTCTTTAACCTGAATTTCAACTGCATAAGGTAGCAATTGAGCTGACCTAAATGCTTTTTCTGGATCATCAAAGCCCATGGGATTATCCGCTAATCGGGACCAAGCTTTGCAGTTTATTAGGTCCAAACTAATGGCAAAGCGATTGAGAATGTCACTGCCTAAGTAAAAGGCGGCAATGACGTCTCGCACGACCCAACAATTATGGACTATGCTCTTGTTGCCAATGGAGATTTTGAGCATACACCTGCTTGGCAGGAGATGTTTGGAATTAGGTGCTTCCAGGTCCATTTCCCATTTGTCTATCAGTTTGAATGTGGGAATGGCTGGATCTTTTGGGAGTTGGCGGAACATGGCTTCGCTGATGAAGCTCTTACCGTTGTTCACACACACTCGAGCGGGAACAGAGTCCTTCCCATCATTTAATTGGACAGGGATGAACAACTGCTCTCCAATTTGCTGAATATCAGCCAGGCTCTGAGCTGATTTCACATCTTTCTGGACTATAGGAGTGGGAGTTTCTGATTGTGGATTAGTATAGAATCTCAGAGTGTTTCCTTCCAGCGTGGAATACCACTTTAGACTGGAAAGAAGGTTGATTTTCAGAAATAGAGAGGACCCCCCATCACCAGTCTGTTGTCCTACTGCTATTACTGTCACGTCTGGAATTTGGCTATTCTGGAAGTGAAATTCTACTTGGTCAGATTTTTGTTCAACCATGTGGCAGGTGCCGTTTAAACTAACATGGTTGATGGTTGACACTCTGTTTTAATTTTATTGGTCGGCTAGTCTGGGTCCAGAGGACCTTGTTTACACAATCTATTAGGGGTGACAACCTTCTGAGGAGGTCATTCCCTAGTAAACAAGGGGTGCCCCCTGGGGTCACAACTATGACCGGGTGTTTCAACTTATGTCGCCCAATTTTTATGTCCAAATCTACCGTCCCCTCAACGGGAATTTCCTTCCCGTCGAAGTTCTGGAGTTGTCCCGGAAGAGAGGTGAGAGGAATACGATAATTCTCTCCCCTTCCTGCATTCAGTTCGTCAAAGGCCCTTCTGGACAGAAGGGTAGCTTGAGATCCAGTGTCCACCAGTGCCAAAATTGTACCCTGCCCCTGTACTTGTACCGGGGCATAATATCTTCCCTCCTTCTCCTCAAGGGGGCACAGATAATGTACATTTTTGGACAACTGGTGGGCTAATTTTCTGGTTTTGGACATCGCTAGCGAAGAGATTTGGGCAGAATTCTGTGGAGAGCCTTGGGAATCTGAAAGAAAAAGTTGGAAACTGGAGATCAGAGCCATTGTGGGTTCCCCTGGCTCCGGTTCCGGGCCGCCCCCCCCTTTTTGGAGGCAGTCACCAGGATGGGTTTGAACCAGGGGATTTTCTTGCTGTTGGTTCTGGGATGAGATGGTGGGCGGCGGTAGCTCAGTCTCCACATCTCCCCAGTCTGGATTTGCAGCCCTAGGGACCCATTTTTCTTTGGGAGGAGTTCCCCCCTCTCTGAAGGAGAAGATCCTTTTCCCAGGATCCTCTGAGGATCCCTCTCCCTCAAATTGGAAGATCTGTACCTCCTCCTCAAACTGTGTCTGTTTGGGTCTTTTGTTTCTCCTTCCCCCCCTCTGCTCCTTAGGAGGCAGGCTTTCAGGGGCAAGAGATTTTGTTTCCGGTTCCTGGGTTTCCAGGGGCTGTTTACAAGTGAGGAAGGAAGCTTCCTCCACGGCTTTACACCCCCCTTCCCTTTGTGCCTCCTCCCTGGGAACCGGTGAGTTATCGGGGTGCTGCCCCTGTCATTGTTCTGGGGCACCAGGTCCAGAGTTGGGTGCGTTCTGCGCCGGCATGCCCATCTGGGGGTTCTGCTGTGCCCTCAGTATTTGACCCAGATCCCGTGCCATATTTTGGACCTGGCGCTCTAACTGGGAAACCCGCTCAGGCTGATACGGGGCCCTGTTTTCTCCCCTGGGCTGATCCCGGGAAGGGTAGCTATCCCTTCTTTGGTAGTACCCCTGGTTGGGGAGATTTGGGTACCCCTCCACCCTTGGCCTCCCCTCTCCCGGATTAGGTTGTCTGGGCTCAGGGAATTGGGGAAAGAAGGATGGATGATTTTGGGGTTGGAAATTGGGTGGATACCTGGGGAAAAAGTTCTGCCCAGGATTTGGAGAATTTCTGCCCTCCTGTGGGAAGTTGGGAGGGAAGTTCCCTGGGTTAGGTGCTTGGCTGGATCCCCCCCCTTGGGCTGGAGGAGTCCACACATAACCCAGGATGGGTCGATTTCCCTTGTAACGGGGACTTACATAATCAGGAGAGCGAGGGACCCCATTTGTGGGGCTGCCTCCCTGGCTCCCTGTCTGTGACTGGCCCGAGGACCTTCTGGGCCTAGCATTATTAGGTGCAGGTAGGTTTTTAGGCCCCCCCATCTCCAAATCCAAAACGGGGGTGACCTTTACCTCTGCCACCTTGGCAGCAGCAGGGGTGCTGTTGGCTTTGGGGTTTTTCTGGGCATTACTTTTGCTATCTACCGGTTTCTGCACCTCATAGATCCGGGTAGCCTGTTCAATGACCCAGTCTAAAGATCTTTTCTCGTGAAAATCCCTCACGAGCTGGGTCATTATGTATTTGGGCAAGGCATGAAAAAATGTATTAATGAATTCTCTACTGTCTGTGCGCACCCTTCTGGTGGTCTGCGCAAAAGCACGTTTTAGTTCTTGCACAAACTCTTGTGGGGCCTGATCCTCCCCACACTGCAAATTGTAGGCTGCCTTGCGAGCCTCTTGAGGATTTCTGTGAACAGAAAAATGTTTCAAGATGGCCGCCTTATAGGTGGACCATCTTAAATGATTTTGGTCCTCCAGCCCCGCAAAGAAACTGGAGTATTCTGGGGAGAAGGTCCACTTTACATATTGAATACAGCTTTGGCTGTCCTTCAAATGGAAAGTCTCCATCATTTGCTCAAACAACTCTAAGTGCTCCCAAACAGAATACTTAGCGTTCTTATGGTAAGGCGTGATGACGCTCCTGATCGCCTTAATCTGCTTTAAGGGGTCCTTAAGCAAGGCCCTTTTTGTCTTATTGGCCCTTTTGGTCCGGGTAACCCTGGTCCATTCATCTTCTGACTCAGAGGCACTGCTCCCAGAGGTTCCCGTCTGCTCTTCCAGGTTTTCCCGGATTCTGCGAGCCTGGGAATGGCTGGCAGAATGTGGGGACCTCGTCTCCTGTGTCCTGCGCAGTTCAGAGGAGTCTTCAGATTCCTCCTTGCTGCCAGGATTTGATGGGTACCCCCTCCACTGACCTAACTGGGCAGAGGTTTTCAGGATGCCCTTAATGGGCCTACTCTCCTGGGGTTCCCCATTAAGTTCCACTGTGCTTGGGTGCCCATACCCGGATGCCCGCCCCTCCATTCCTGGGTGGTACTGGCCTATGAGCCCCATGCTTCTGGCTGGATAGTAATCTGCCATCCCTGTGGCCCTGTGCTCATGTGCGCCAGGGGACATGGGGGTGGCAGAGTCCAGGGACTGAGAGGTATGAGGGCCTCTGGTACTAGGGCTCCTGAGGTTATGCTCCGGAGTTTCCATTTCCCAGCGAACCTCATCTCTATCCACCCCTGCTCCCTGTTGCAATGCAAGAGCCTGCATTTGTGCCTTCAGTTCCTCAGTTAAGGCCTTACTAGACTCTATCAGTCTCTCCTGCATCGCTACCTGTTGCTGGAGCCTATCATTGTGCTGGCAGAGAGCCTCATTCTCTCTCTGTGTTTCCTGATTGGTCCTGGAGCACTGGGCCAGTCTTTGCTGCAGGAGGGTTACCTCCTGAGCTGTGTCCCTATTGGCCTGCTCCTTTCTTGCTAGAGCATCCTCCACCCTCCTGGTGTGCTCTAACAAGTTCTGGTGTTCTTTTTGGAGGTCACCCAGTCCCTGGTGGGCCAGGTGATTTTCTTCCATTTTTCTTTTTAAATGGCAGACTTCCTGGCCTAAGGCGTCTCTTTCCTGACTAAGAGCCTGCATTTGTGCCGCCAGGTCGTCCCTCCTTTGAAAGGCACCAGCTTTCTGGCGTTCTTCATCAAACTCTGCCTGGGTATCCAGGTCTTTCGAAATCAGCTTGTTGCTCTCTACCTTCACTCTATCTAGATGACTTTGCAGGGTGGCTACCTGCTCCGTGCATACCCTGTTAAAGTCTAATTGTTGCTCCAGCTTTTTCTGGCTCTGCAGTAAGGAGTCCAAACTGTCTCGGTGCTCCTTCTGCAGGGCCAGAAATCTAGTATCCTGGTCAGCCTTTTCCTGTTGCAGTATATCCATGTCCTCTTTTATTTTAATGATATACTGCCTACTGTCATTTTCTGACTCCTGGCTCCTGAGCAGCCTCTGCTCAGAAGAGTCCAGCTCAGATTGGGCCTTCTGTAATGCCAGCAGTTGCCTACTCGCCAGATCTTGGCCTTCAGCACATTTGTCCTGCATGGCTCCCATATGTAAATATAAATATGCCGCTACCCTGGCAATCTTGTTGTGCTCATCCTTGGCCTTAGAGGACATATATAGTTCACTCAGGGCCACATGTAAGGGACCCTGGTCTCTCCATATATCTGACCCTGTTTCCGTGATTTGGGGTGTGATGGCCTGCAACCAGACTGTTTGGTCCTGGTGAGTCCACTCACCTCTCACAAATAACTTATGTAAGAAGTGCTCTCTGGCTATTTTCATGTCTACTAAGGTCGTCATTCTAGAGATTGGTCTCTGTCCTGACTTACAGAAGTTTGTATTTTATTTTTGCAAAACAGACCTTTTTCTTAGAGCGTTCCTTTGAGAAGTGCTTTACAGCGTAACACAGCGTGTGCTCCGACCGGATATGTGTATCTGGTCAGCTGGCACGCTGTATTAATCTGCACAAGTGATAGATCTAATCCAAACGTCCGGCACGAGCCCCCAATTTGTAAGAGGATTCAATTCAACACTACAGCTAAGTCAACGCCTAGTCTATAATACTGAATGAAAACCCTTATTGATATATCTTTATGTCCAGTTCATGCGTTCTGGATGACTACCCCTATATAACACCCCTCTCTTGGAATCCCCCTGACCCCACTGAGCCAAGAAGTAGTTCTGTTTTGCAAGTTAAAAGGTTTATTTGATAACTTAAACAATATATATATATATATATATATATCACGCTTTATAATAAATTAATAATTGAATATCACACTTAATCTGATATGATAAAGATTAACAACGGAGAATCGGGCACTCGCACACTTCTTTATAATCACTAAGGAGTTGACATGAAATGGATAAGATAGCAACAATACTTTTATGGTTTCAAATGGATGCAATGTGGAATGAAATGCAGTAAAGAAATAACTTGATAGAATTTCAGCAAAAGACAATGTAATCACTTACTTGGACCATTCACCCCCCCTTTTATGCAATGCAGGGAAATGGAAGGAAGGCACACAATTCTCAGAAATGCAATTCAAATGTAATTCAGTTCACCCCAGCAAGCTTAGACTACAGAAGTTTAAAACACAGGCAAAATGCTTTTATATGTGCTGGCAATAAAGTGAAAAATATGCTAAAATGCTTTTAATTCCCTCTAGAGGTTCAGGGTGAGTGGTATCTAGTTAATATTAGTCCAGGCTCACACTAGCAATGATTCAGGGATAATTAGCAGGTTAAACGAATTTCTGGCAAATGGGAGGCAAGCAGCAGCAGATTTTTACACTTGAAGAAATTTGCAAATCGCGGCAAAATTCGCGAATTCGTCTGGCGCGATTACAGAGGAACTACAAGGGCTAGCAATATCGTTTCGGGGTCCTATGAAAGCCTAGGATCTCAGCTTCCAGATGAAAGTTACTGCAAGTCTCTAGCACAAACGGTCACGGAGATATGAGCGATTAAATAAAGGTCGTTTTTCAGATTTGAAATTTTAAAGTTAAAAAAAAAGACAAGTGCAGCTTGCAACTATCAAATCACAGGTGACAGCTTTACAAATGTTAAAATAGCTTGCATTAGATTATTTTAACTAAGAGATTGGGTTCTGCACAGTTTTGCTATGTACTCACACTATATTCTTGAATTAAATGGGCCACGCCACGGATCTGGTCAGGTTTTAGACTGGACTCTGGTCTCTGCACTTCACAGTGATCTGGGTCAGCTCTCTCTGGTTCTGCTAACAGGTCAGCTCTACTCTGCTGGTCTGGTCTGGGTCTCTGAAGGTTGATGGAGGTAAAGTATGGATTTTCCCGGCAGAGCTTCCAGCTGCAAATGGATTTGAAGGTCCCTATCTGTCCTGTCTCTCTGCTTTTATGTGTTTTGAAAATGGGTGTGTGTGAGCAGCATCACTAGCCAGCCCCTCTCCACTTATCATTGGCCAAGCTTTCATTTCTCCCCTGATTGGGGGAGCTAACTTGTGTCAGAGTGATGTCATTTTACAGCCTGCAGAAAGTCCACTCCTCCTGTCAACTTGCACACAAATCTAGATTTGAACCAAATACATATTTCATAGCTACACAGTGGTTTGAAATTACATGCACCCATCACATATCACAGGAGGTATACCCTGTTCAAACTCTGCTCTTCCTGGGAGCTTGCATTCAGAAATGGCAATATTTTGCACTTTTTAACTGGTTTGCAATATCGGACATTAACCCAAATTTACACACATGTGCGCAAGGAGTATGGACATTAGTTGATGAAGTGTCAGATTTTTCACATGCACACATTTTGAGTAATATCCTCTTTTCCGCTAAAACCCCCTGAACATGCCACCGGTTCTAAAAACCTCTTAAAATGTGGGCAGAAAAATCACAAGAATTATGGTGTCATTTAAATAATTTTCACATGTCCGTACTATGAGTTATTCATCTTTTTAGAGTTAGGTTCTGGCCCCAAAGGGGTGTGGTTTCCCCCCAGCACAAGGTTGAATTTCTGGTTTTTCCAGTTCTGCCAAGCCAGCTTGCTCTCACAGGCAGTGCCCCTCCTTTGTCCTTCCAGGAGGAAGCTACATTTACGACATCTGCAATAAACCATCTGCCTGGGTCAGGACAGGGCTTTGTTCAGAGCTCCTGTATTCTGTGGGGGCTCCCCTTAATTCAATTATCAGAGAGATGGCATATCCTTAGTGTGGCCAGCAAAAGGCAGATAGGCCTGGGAACACAGCTGTGACTCATGTTTCACTCCTGATGGGGGGTAGTTGCCAGGCAAAATTGGAATCTCTTTAAGCCAGTTTTTAGCTACATGTCATTTCTGTTCCCCAGTTTAAGTCAAGACATTTTTTTACATATGCAGCTAGAATGCTGATTCTAAGTTTAAAACTATGACATTTAAACAATTGCAACCTATGTGACACTCAAAGTAGGTCACTCATTTCTTTTAAACATTTCGATTTTTAGTGTCTTTCAGTCCAAATTTACTTAAACTGCTGAAATCCACAGCTCAGCCAGTCTTGTTATAAACCTTCAAGTCACTTCAGAATATAACTTTACATTGGATCCACCTCTCAAAATGTCTTTCTTTGGCATGTTTTGGGTTCATTTATTCAGTTTTCAACAAAAAGTAAAATCTGGTGTTGTTTTAAAACGCCGGCTTTTGGATAGTGGTGAGTACTGGGTACTGCACCCATTTTTGGGATTTAAGAAATGAATTCCCCACAATTCTAGGTGGCTTTTGGCAATCAGCATTTCCATTCCCAATGGTTTCAGGCTACTGTGTGGGTAGTCCAATGGTGGTTTTAGGCAGTGTCCTTCTGTGCCCATAACATCGGCAAAAATGAGTGGCAGCCTATTCTTCATGCATTTCCCTGTACATTTTCTGGGAAACTCTGGCCATCATGATGTTTTCCATGTCAGTACTGCACAGTTTTGAGGTAGGGCTCGGATGCATGGGTAAATACATCCCACAATGTAAGGTATGAAAAACAGGGTAAGGTTGCTCCATTTACAACCTGAGATACCGGATCTGATAATCATATTACTTGAAGAAAAATGTGTCTCGTGTTCACAAATTAAACACAACATTTTAAAGAGAAACCAAACATATTCTTTACATTATAAACAAAATTATAGAGACTTCCCCAAACCAATAACTTCATACATGTGCAATATAGTGCATACAAAACATGTTGGTCACACGATATCAAGGACAATTTGTAAATGCTACGTGCTTCCCTTGTTCCAAAACAGGGAAAGCACAACACAATGGCATTAAAGAACATACAGTAACCAATATGGTTCTCGTAGGGTCCAGAAACGCAATAGTACTCAAACAACTTGGTAGTTTATGCAATTGTTGGTCCACAGCATTGATGCATAGACAGTACATTTTTGAGTCGATCATACAGAAACAGCAGTCTACTAGATGAGACAAATTCAATGTTTGTCTTCAATTGTGAGCTCTGACAGGGTCCTGGGATTGATAAACCCTGCAATAGTTTCAACCGTATCCCTGAAGGGGGCTGGTTTTCCTCAGGACTGGATGTGTTGTATTCAATATGGTCCAAGAAACGAATTCTTGTCCTGTGAGGACTCTCAATGGTCCTTAGAATACAAAAACACACAAAGAAATCAGTATGCAGGGTAAATATAAAATATATAGAGTGGCATCCACCTAAAATAATAAATGGATACACACTAGTCTAAGGCTGTTCACATAGAATCGTGCCTTGGCAGGAATTGGAGGTGCCTGCAAAAAACACACTGTTGAAATACCATGTCAAAAAACCATGGAAAGAAAAGAAATTCTCAGTGATCCTCTGCAATAATTAAAAGCACTTACAGGAAGTGGAACAAGGACTGGCAGCATTCTTGAAATGGTGGCTGGCAAGAAAAACTGCCCCAGGAGGGCGTCAAATGGCACTTGCAGATCTGTTAAAACATGATTTAAAAGATTGTGTATGCGCTCGTACGATCACGCTAATTCTTTGATTTCAAGGACGTGAGGGATTGGGAAAGTAGCTTAGCCCCAATGGAGAAAAATGTGTGGGTGAGTGGAGCATGAACCTTTTTTTACATGGGTATGGCATGTTTTACTGGTGTTTTTGAGCAAAGCAAAGTCAACTTAAGTGTTTTTATTTGAAGAAAGGTTGGAGTGTGGGGGGCTACTTCAGTGGGACTGGCAGGGTACTACTGTGGCCTGGAATGCTGTACTCTCATTAAACGCAAAGTCGACCTGATGAATGTTCTTACATGGGGAGGTTATGGCATGTTTCCTTACTCTGACATGGAATTGTTTTACTGGTTGTTAGGTCAAAAGCAACATGATAAGTGTTCTTACTGGAGGATAGGGTGGCATTTCTGCATCCTGAAAGGCAATGTTTTCTGACTGGCATGACATGTTTTGCTGCCATTAAGGGGCAAATGCAACAAGAGTGTTCTTATATGGGGAGGAGAATTGTGCAATCAGCAAGGGCATGTTTTCTTAGTGTGGCATGTTTTTATGTACTGACATTAAGGTCAAGTCAAACAGGAGTATGTTCTTACATGGAGATAATGCCATAAATTGGCAGAGCCAGCATGAACATGTTTTGTTACAGTATCAATACTGGCATTATGGTCAATGCAAATATGAGTATGTTCTTATGTGAGAATATTGGCATATAGACGTGCACTAGAATGGACATGTGTGGGCATAATCAGTATAAACATGTTTTTACACTTGCAGAGTAAAGGCAGTATGAAAATTCTTTGGAATATTCTCTTGTGCATTGTTGGTGACTTGGCGTTTAATGGACTTTTCCATCTCTTACCCTACACAACCGATTGTAAACTATGGTGCTTTTTACTTGATTTGTCACAGAAAGTGTACTGTAAAATGCACCATTTTAATTCTTAATTTATTTTTAAGTTCTTTGCGGGGGAACCTCTCCCTCCTGAATCTCCCTTGATTGGCTTGCACTCTCTCTCTACACGCAGTTGCTCCTGCTCTATTCTCAGTTGCTCCGGAGCATTCTGCCTGGGGCAGAACAAGCCCCCTTTCCTCTGCAGGCTCCCCTTTGGGTGGGTCCTACTACAGCTCCAAGCCCCACTTGGTAAACAATCCGGCTATACCTCTGGAAAGTGAGGGTCCATTCAGGATTGTATAAAGAGTAAGCAAGGAGTAATCTTAGGATTGGTATTGTCAGAGCAGGAAGATAAAGATAGCAAGAGCTGAGAATTGTCAGCATAGAAATGAGAGGACGTTCCAAATGGTTTGATAATATTAGCAAGTGAAGATGTGTAAAGCAAAAAAAGAGGAGGACCAAGTACATATCCAGGATACACCAGCCCTTATTAGAGGTACAATTCAGCCTTTATTTACCTAATCAGGCTGGCATTAGGTAGAGCAAGTGTGGATTTCCCTATTCTCCCAGCTAACCTGGAGATCCAGACTGCTAATGTAATCAGGTTACATTCCACTACTCACAGCAGCATGGGTGTCATCTTCCATGTATAAACCTTTATGAAGAGGATGAGGGGAAAAGCCTGGCTCCTTACCGAATCATCTTATGTCTGTCATACTAGATAATACCATATTCTTAGTTTTATTTTGGGCCCTAGTTGTTTCAGGATTACTAGGTTCTGTAGGATGTTTTAATCGGGCAACATCTAATTCAGAGGAGCTTTCCATCCACCCAAACTAGCTGCACACAATTTTCCTTTATTTAATCAAGTTTGTTTTATAAATCTGTGACCCCCAATTTAATAACATTGATTCCTTAGAGCTTCCCTCCCATTTCTGGACAAGAAACACACAGGGTTGCACAGACGGTATATAAGCAAATATAAATAATTAAATGAGATTACAGATAAACACATAGTTTCTTCATAAAATACCAATAATAAGAAATAATCAACACACTAGTCACTTCTGTTTTCCCTGCCACAGTTATAGAAATAGAGACTTTTTTAACACACACTTTACCATATGGATCTATGCATTTAATGCACCCTGAGCATGCATGCACCATGGCCTGAATGCATGAGAGTCCAAGAGGAGTCTTTCATTTGTGAAAACAATGAATTAGCTAAAATATCCCTGCCTATCTAATTCCTGCTACTTCCCCTTGATTCAAAATGCCACATGCAACACCCCATATTCAATAGACAGGTCAGAATTTCTAACATTTTAAAGGCAATTGCACCAAACTACTAGACCTTCATATATGTAGGTGGCTTATAGAAAGGAATGAATAGTCAACATTTATGTAGGCAGATTCCCTTCTGTGATGTTTCTATTCAATCACCATGTAAAATGTACCGTTCACCCTTTCTATGGGCAACTTGAACAGAGGATAGAAATTGGCAGCAAATAATCCACGTCCCCCTTTTATCTTGTGCAACCTTGCATTAATAACAATATTCTGCTTGATGGTATACCCAGGAAATACTTCAATTATCTTCTTTTTTTAGGTATGCATACAGTAAGATGACCTTTTGACCCCGTTAATCGTTTTTGTCGTTGCTAGACGTCATTGCCAGAGAAAAGGGTCAAGCGAATCTCACAGTATGCACACCAAGGGACCTAATCTATCATTACATATTTTCCAGAAGCACATACAATTCTGAAATGTGCCCTACCTTCACAGGATGCACAATGAATTGATCTAGGGCTGGGATTTACTCAATTTCCCTTTATAGGATGACTCTCCACAATATTACTTCCCATTTAGATAATACTCCCATCCAGATTTATTTTGGCTAAATCCCAGACAGTTGGGCACCCCCTCTTATGGACTGCTTCAATTCTCCCCTCTAGGAACAGGTGGGCATCAGCTAGTAATATATGATCAGCTTTTCTTCACAGCGTTTCTGCTTTTCCTTCCACTAGCAGTCATTGAATGAATGAGTGGGTCTGCCCGTGTCTCTCTCCCGGTGTCTGAGTCCACATCTCAGTGTGTTTTTGACCTTTTATAGAACGGAAACCCCAGCTATTTGAGGTGTGTAAACTGTCCCTAATTGAATCGCTCAATGTATACGATTGATATGATAAGTCATTTATAATGCACCTATACACAAGTTTTTCTAGGCGTGATTGGACAATGTTCACAAAGTGACATCACATTAGACCTTGCCTTCGGTTATCATTGGGCATATTAATGAAAGGGGCAGTCAGTGGGCGTGACCTCTATATTCTGTTTCCTTCCCATTTAAAATGATGTCATCTCAGAGGTTTTTTTGCAATAAAATGTGTCACCTTCTGAAACATTAAATTCCCCCTATGTGACCACTCTAAATTGCTCTCCAGATTCCTCTCTCTGGCACCTATCAATGTATATACTTTTTATCATTATATCATACATAATTTCAGAGTAGTAGATTTTTCCCTTTAACTCACTCCTACATTTGTATGAAAATAATGTTTCCATCTCAACATAACCGGCTCGTCACTGTGAACGCTAGGTTATATGGGTCGGTGGGGTACACTGTTTCGGTGCAAGGAAATATGTACATTTGCCTACTTTGCATATTAAAAATACATTAAAAAGAACGTGTTTTTGGTCCATCTAATAGATGATTTTCAGCTGAATGATTCAACACCTAAATTAGTTCTCTAAGAGGTTTGGTTCCAGAGATACAGGGAATATAACAATTCAATGTATATTTTAAATGGAATTTTCCTTTACACAAATAATATTGCACAACCATTACAGTTCTTCTGCCTAGATTCAAAAACTATGAACATGGGAATTTTCTAATGAGCCAGCGCTGGAAATCTGCTCTTATTGACTCTGGCCTGGCTCATATGATCTTTATGGCTCGGTGCCTGGCTGATTAAAACAGTCTTTGTAATTTGAATAGCTGTGGTTGTATGGTGTTCGTTCTGTCTCCTCTTGAGAAGTTTACATACCTGTAGTCCTGTCAAGTGTTACATTCTTTCATTCAGAAAGGCCTGTGAGATGGGGTTGATAGATTTGCACTGGGAAGGACCATAGATTCATCTTAATGTAACTTATTTTAAAAAGATGTTCACCCCCAACATACACACAGGGCAAGTAATAAAACTCTACACATTAACCCTATAGCATGATCTAGTTTGCTTCATCTGTTTGCAGGATGATCCTTATATGAAATTGCCAGCCTTCAAACAGTTGCTTAGCTTGGGAAATGAACATGTATGCCCTAACATCCTGTATCCTGAGGGATGGGGTCTTTGTGAGTTGAAAAGTTTGCCATATGTCAGAATTCAGTGTTGTCTCCATTTAAAGTTTGTTTTAGACTCAATTGCAGCTTTTAATGTGCTGACTTACATAAAACACTACTGTTCATATTACATTGGCTTATCAAACTCCTATCAACAGTCCATATTCTCAACATATGTAGGTTTCCTAATCCTCACTTTATTTCTGTAAAAGAAAATTAACACAAACCGCAGGAAAAATGTGAATCCATTTTTCTTTCTATACTTTGAAGTTGCTGCTTTTTCCTCCTCGGATTAAGCAGTTTCACATTTTAATAAAAGTTGCAGGACGTGCTCTTGTAGTTGGACATCTTGATCCGGGCTTGTCTCTATATTCTGGTTTTAGGGACCTGAAAATATTACACATTTTGCTCGCATGTGTGTTTTTTCTCGAACCGCTGTGTGCAGGCCGCATCCCACGTCTTTTTACATTAGCACTTTTCCTCAGTGGAGACTTTTTTACAAAACATTTAGGCTCAAATAGCAACATTTTATTACTAAAACTATCTTCTTTTTTCCAATTTTCTTTGTAAAACTAAACCTCGGCTTCTTGGCCACAAAGGTCATGATTTTGGACTTTCCATAACTTAGATTGAAAAAGATTGTACTACTTTCATAGTAATTTCATGCTAATTTAGAATTGCATCTATACTCCTCTGTAGACTAGTTTCAATGACATTGGATAGACCATCGGCATATTCGAGCTGAGAAATATGGGTCATACCCACTCTAGGAAGACATTGAAGAGAAAATGTACAAGTACACATCCTTAATGCTTCCAGTGTTTTTTGGTATCTTTTCTGTGATGGATCATCTGACAATCACCTTTGACATTAGTAACACCACCTCTCTCAAGTTCACCCATCGGAAACCTAGCAAAAAAGCCTTGAGATTATTCAAGAACTTTCCAGTGGAGGCTCTAATGGAAGACATTGTATGGGCTGATCTACCTTTTATGAACCGCTTCTCCAAGAATTCAACACTACCCTCACAAACAACATCAACTGCTATGTCCAATTGAAACAATGCGCTCTCAAGCCTAAACCCTCTTCACCCTGGTACAGGCAAAAGCCCAACTTCAACAAACGAACCATCAGAAAACCTGAAAATCATGCAGTGCATCTGTCCTCACCCTGATCAAGGAACTCCTTTCTACATGTCGATGACGGATCACCACTGCCATGGCTAACTGCGACCAAAACACAACAGTCAAGCCCAACAATAAAAGCAGATCACTCTCAAAGTCATCAAGCACTGCATCAACCCTTTTCCAGATCCACCAGTATTGCACACCATCTAAAAATCAGCTGCCATCAACTCTGTTTTTCATCAGCAAGATCAGCATCATTCACCAATACATAGACACCAACCCCACACCTGACAGCACACTACACATCCCATATTGCAAACCACAACTACCTGGACAACTTTCAAGACACTCAATATAGTAGAATTAATTGCCACAAGTGTACGTGGACATCCCCCTTCCTCCGTTCTTATCCTTTCGACTGAAGCACTGCTCCCTTGCCTGACAATCATCATCAGCTCCCTAACTCAAGGCACCTTCTCTCAACCCTCAAGACCAGATATATATTTCTGCTTCTGAGAATCAATGCTGGACCCTGACCACCTCAGCACTTAGCGCCCCATTACCCTTCTTCCCTTCTCAGGTAATATCATTGAGTATGCAGTAGCCACACAACTCCTTCAACACATTGAAGCCAACAACCTCCTTCAGTCCTAACAATCTTGCTTCAGACCCAGATGAAGCAAGAAAGTGTTACTATCAAATAGACCACTGGACCGTCTCTTATAATCTACAATGCTGCATTAGGATCAGCAAGATCATCCTGAGCTGGTTTAAATCCGGCTTTGCTAATCGCAACCAGTTTGTGCAAGATCCATCCGCTCCCCATTGATCTTCAATCGTTACATGGAACCTGGTCCACACAACATCCACATCCACAAATGAGTAGATGACACAAGCTCTACCCCAACATATCACACATCACAGACATCCACAGGCTCAGGCCTGCCTCACATTAGTCCAATCCTAGATGCCCAGTGCTTACCTGAAGCTCCACCCTCCAAGAGTAAATTCCTCCTGCTGCCCAACAACACCAAACAGCCTGACATCAAGACCTGGCTTTATGCTGTGAGCCTCAAGGGCTTCACACCCCAGCTGGCTACCTGAGCCAAGTCCCTTGAGTTGGACATTGACAGACACCTTTCCTTGAAACAGCACAGAGCAATAAATGCATAAATGGCACTGTATTATCTTTTCTGTGGGTATCAAGCCCTTTCTCTAAGAAAACAACTTCAGATCTGCTGTCCAAGACTCGGTTCTCTCCCACCTCGATGGTGGCAATGTCTCTTTGGGAGGTCTTTCAACGCCTGCCCTGGAACCCTTGAAATATGTCCTGCACACTGCAATATAAGTCATCATAGGACTGCAAATTGGACCACATCACCCTGACCCTCATCGAACTGCAATGGCTTCCACTGCAAACTCGTATCATCTTCAAATCCTGCCGCATGATCTACAAGGCTGTCACTTTGAAGTCCCCAAGCTACCTCACTGAGAAACTAATCTCCAAAGGCCTATGATGCACCAGAAGTAAGGACATGTGCAGACTTAAGCTTTGTCGGTGCAGGAAGGAAAGAATCAAAAGACAGACATTCTATCTCTACGTCCAAGGTCTCTGGAACAGCCTCTCCATCAGCACCAGAATCACACCCTCGCTTCTACATTTCAGGAAGGAACTTGAGTCACTCTTCTTCAAGGAATTACTCCTCCCTAACACCTGGGTCCACACCCTGCAGCCCCCATGCTACCTGAGACGGGGTGATCTACCCCCCACTTTTACCTCCCCTGGTTGCTTGTGAATTCTTTACTTAAGCAATAGAACCCGAGCGGCGAGGGTTCTATTGCTATTAGTATCCCGGCCCGCAAAATTTGCGTGACCGGGGTACTAAAAGCAAGTGTTCCCAGCGCGTCCGCTCCCGCAAAAGGATAAAAAAAGGTAACTGGGGTTGAGAGGGTGGGAGTGGAACGGGGAAAAAGAAAAAACAAAACAAAAAAAAAGTACCTGCGTCCCCGGCGGGGGACGAGGGAAGCCCCCAGCCGTGTGGAGGCGCAGAGCGGGGATGGCCCCGCTCCGAGTCTCCACACAGTTGGAGGCTTCCCTCGTCCCCTGCCGGGGACGCAGGATCAAGAAGGTAAGTTGGGGGGGCGGGTGGGAGGGAGGGGAGGGAAGGAAAAAAAAAAAAGACTTACCCGAGTCCCTGGCGGGGGGCGAAGGCAGCCTCTCAGCCGCGGGGAGGCTCGGAGCGGGGATGCCCCCGCTTTGAGCCTCCTCATTGGCTGAGGGGCTTCCACGCCCCCCGCTGGGGACAAAGGCCGTGGAATTCCGACGGAGGGATTCCCGGCCAGGTAGGAACCTGGCGAGAGCCAATCAGTATGCTTGTTGCATTCTGATTGTCTCTCGCCGGGGTACTAATTCCAAATAGCTCACCTTCCTACTCTTCTGCCGTTGTTAGCTCCCCACTCCCTTGTATCTCTGCTTCCCTCGAAGTGTCCTTCTCCCTATGAATTGTAAAGTGTTCCATTGCTTCCCAAAGCTAGGTAGGTGCTCAATAAATACCCCAATAGTAATAATAATTACAACCGTAAATAATCATATTTTCATTGTGGTCGTACTGTACATGCAAATTAGTAATATTTATAATCTAGGATCTCAGCCCCAACGTCTGAGCTTATGCTACAGTCATAGGGCCTCATTACGTGTTTGGAGGTAGCCATGGTGCTATTAGCACCATGGCTGCCTCCAAACCCGTGTCCGGGTAGTCGGAATGGGGACTTACCGGGTCATTCCAACCTTGGAGGACCCGGTAAATCCCCATTCTGAAAACCATTCCCCATTCCCATTCGTGCCCCCATAGGGCTCATGGGAATGGTGAAGGAGCTAATAACCGGCCTGCAAATAGCGGGCCCATTATTAGCTCCCTGGTCCCTTAGCTGGTCCCACTAAGGGTGGCTGGTAAAACCAGCAGGCCATAGTGGGACCCGCTAAGGGACCTCAGAATGCGGCTGTAGGGGGTTAACGGCACCAGCATCCTTACCAGTGCCGTTAATCCCCACCCACTGTACTCGTAATGAGGCCCAAAGTATTTGTTATTCCTATTCTTTCTTATTTCCGATCACTGCTCAAAGTGTTACACTTGTGAAACCCCCTGCTTTTTTTTTTTTTTTTTAAGAATCCTAAGCCACTCCAAAAATAAAGACCCACATGGCGCTGGCCACAGCCAGGAGCTTACATTTAAAAAACAACGTTTTCCCCCTTTTCTGAGGGGCAGCAAGGGAGACCATATTGGTCACAACTGCGACCCCTGGAGACCCCCAAATGAGTCCCTGTGCTGCACTAAGGGGCGCTCCCACCACAAACACCAATAAGTGCTTAAAGTTCCAAGGTATATCCAACATAGGGGGTTCATATTGGGATACATTTTAGAAAGCCTGTGTAGGGTTAGGTGCCATCTGAGTAAAAGTCTGCAGCTCTGTATTTTGTACTGAACTTCTATCAAAGAGGACCACACCGTCCTGTAGATTGTGTGCTTGTTGTCTCTACATCACCCTTGGCTAGGTGTGAATCATATACCTTTGGTATGACGCCCCTCTTTCCAACGTGTGAATTAAGGACCAGTTCAAAAAGTGTTAATGGGTGTTTTAGTTTATTCCCCCAGTGCTGATCTGTTAGGAGCCCTTGTAACTGTATGCCGGAGGAGGCATGGAGCCCACGCGTAGAGCGTCCTCTATCTCGGTTTTCTCAAGAAAGCGTCCCTCTTTACACACCTCTCCCACCCTTGGTAATCACGCTCTGTAAAATGGCTAGATTATGTATTATGGGATCTATAATTTTGTCTCTTATGGGTGGGGCCCATATACAACTAAGTGGTGATGGCCACGACAGGACACCTTCCATTTCCTTGGACCTTCTCCATAAGTACCAGAACACTGATAAAACTGCATTTGTGCGTATTGTGTGTGGTAAGTTTATATATTGAACCCACATCCACTCCGCCAGGGTAACAGCCGTAAAGAGGCTGTTCTCCAGGTCTACCCAATGTTTCCCTTTGTTTTCTCTTAGGTGGTCTATCAATATACTGAGCTAAACCCGGCCCTCCCCTTTCTTTTGATAATAGTAGTGTGTGGTAGGCTAATTGTGGCCTTTTCCGGGCCCATAGAAACATGGAATGTCGATGGTATTATATCCATTGGTTTTTAATTATCGGAAGGGTAGTTTGTGTTTCTCGTTCTTCCATCTTTATCACAATTTTCTGTCTCTTGTCGGAGCCATGCAGCCTTACGAGTCCCCGTAATCCTCTACACTGCTCTGAAACTGTTCTGATTTCATGTTCCCAGTGGTCGAAATTGGAATTCATGGACCAGGAGCTTGAAGTATCTCCAAGGTGTCAGGGTTTTCCTCTGACCAGGAGTTACTCACCACGCCACAGGCGCTATCAAAGTGCTGCCTCATAAATGAGTTCCTAAAATGGTGTATTTTTAATGAGTAGCTTAAAATTAAAGAGTAGAAACAGACGATGAAAAGAGTTGATCAAGAAGATTAAAAGAAATTCAGAGATTTGAAAAATGCTACTTTTGTAAAGCATTCTAATATTGAGATATGCACACGTGTCACAATAGCCACTTCGGAGTGCCTGAAACTGTGGCATGCACCCAAAACTACACATGACATTAAGCCCTTTCTATTTCTTTTGCTAGGTTTCTCTGTGTTTCACGCTATTGCTGACTATTCCTCTAAATCTCTTTTCATGTTCCTTTGCTTCTTTTTTCTTTATTTCCTCTTCACATTTCTTTCCTGTCAATTCTTCAGTCTTGCTTCTACCTCTCATAAGTCATTGCCTATTTATGCTACTACATCCATTGATGTCACTTGATCAATCTCTGTTGATGCTGCGACAGAATGTTCATGTCCAACTCCACCTCTTTGTCTGTGTTACCACCTTTCATACTCAGTCTCTCTGCTGTGGCAGAATGAGAAGCTAATTAATACACATTGTGCCACAAATCTAGCTTCCACATGAAATACAAACTTTAACTTGTAGTCCGTTATTGTTGTTGGTCTGAAAGTTACCAGGCTCTTCTAGGCCCTATCCAGGAGCTAAATATTTTGCAGCTCCCTGAAATTTCGTATCCTGTGTTCCACCTGTATACACTGTTTGAACCACACTTTCATCATCACATCACAATCTATTCTCATAAATGTTACATTCTTTGTCGTTTGGATTTCTCTATAAAATACACAGAGAACTAGGAAAAAGAGAATAACACATCCTTAAAACCTTTTTAAAACTACAGAAGACATTTATCTAGACTTGTTTTTAATTATCACATCTTACCATAATTATTCTAACACATCACAACTAACCCCCTCCTCTTGCTCATTTTGACTGGTGTCAGGCCGCCCGGAGCAGTCAAGCGAGAGCTGTGAAACATTCCTCATTACAGTGTGCATATAAAAATAAGCATTTAACAGCACTATGTTTGTCGGTGTGGTATTGTTTCCTGTTTCATCATCCCTGCCAATATTAGGTCATTGCACCATGTAAAGTGGAAAATGAAGAACGTGGTTTCTAGTACATGTCGTGTGGTGGAACGGGGTGATGTGGCAGCTGTAATGACGACTGCCGGGCACCTATTCGCTCAGTTCCCCACAGAGAGCATTTCTAACGTTTTTCAATACAGACATTGACAACATATTCCTCTGATTCACCCAGAAATCGAAGACATGAAGCAGTGTGAAAACTTTGAAGTTCATTTCCATGAATTGAGGGTATCCGTGATTTGTGATGCCCTCAATTCTGCTTTTCTTCATGGATCCTTCTAGCCTTTTACTGAAGGTACAATTCAAGGCGCCCATTGCTTTGCTCCTCCATCCTCTAGAGACACGTTCTCTCGTGCCACACGTTTGCGAAGAGACCAGAATCTCTGATATCATGGGAGCACAATGATCATTCATCTGACATTTCCCAGGGAAAGACCAGGCTGAACATCTTTCTTTGCCGTCTTCATAGTCGAACGACATTTATCCAAGTTCAGATGTACTGTTCCATGATACAGACTAAATAAAAAAGCACACTAGCAATTTGTGTAGGACGGAGCAGCTCCGAAGAACAATTTCAGGTACCCTGTGATTGGAGTATTTAGTGCCTGTCGATTTCCTTTGTCTCCTTGGCAGTGCAATCCACCACAGTAATTGCGTCGATGTTGATGGCAGGGGTCTGCTAGCTTCTGAATAGAAGAAATATTTGGAAAAGGCGCCCAAATTCTTTTGTTCATAAACCCACACGTGGGCCATTTTCCATTCGAATTACGGCTCCCTCCAAGATTGAATGGAAGATTAATGCTTAATCTCAAGATTGCACTTTTTTTCAAACAATTCAATATTATTCATCTTACTGGGGGTACACTTCTGGCTTGTCAATGCTTGGGTCATAGTACAATGTTCCAACAACTTCGCAATTTTATTTCACTCTTCTATCATGTCACAGACCCATTTGCATAGTTTTTCTGCCATCTTATTTTAGCACTTGTTCTCATTTTTAAAACTCATCTAATCAATTTGACCTGGGTGTGCTTGCTTTTCATTTTTACTTTGTTCAATGTATGTACTTTGGAACTGTGAGAGGTAACGAGCTTCGTAGTGCCTGGACTTAACTCTTGTGGCTGGCTTCTCTAAGCGCCCTTCAGGTTTTCCATCACTTTCAGAAAGCTATCAGCATTCAGTACGAACACCGTGGTCTTCTCTAAGATTATTTTCCCTGGTGCAAGTCACTTCTCCATGGTATTAGCACAAAGGCAAACATTTTGCTCATGTAATTCTACACCATGGCCACATGTTCTAAATAATAAAACAAAAAAGGCAAAATACACTTACTGTTTACTAGATTAATAAAGTCTTATGTTTCATATGAAAAGAACGATGAACAAAAAAAGGAAAGTGTGATGCAAAGAATTGTATCGAATACATAATAGCCTGGCTGTGAGAGGAACTAGACGGGAGATATGTCCATCGGAGTGCGGTTGCTAGAGAGAGTAATCTGAATGAACAATGACATGATGTGTACATGACTCAAGGAGCCTCTATGCAATGGAAGGCTTTCTGAGCAATCGGCATGATCATGAACCTGTTCTGCTCCTGGACTGGAGACCAATGGAAGGCCCTCTATACAGGAGAACTATTATCCTATGTACTGGTTTGAATGGGAAAACAGGCGGTCAATCTTTTGTATCCAATTGAGCCTTGTAAACTGAAAAATAAACCAAAATACAGGCAATTAACCAATCTCAAATGACACCAAACATCAATGAGGCCTTATAAGGGAAAGACAGAAACACCTTAATGCAACTGGGCAGAAAGAATGGTAAAAGAAGAAGCCTGGGTAGGTCAGGAGTTTAGGAAAGTATACCATCAATTAAAAACCTGAGTTATCAAAATGATTGCAGTTGGGAGGTGGCTCTGCTATTCTCTATTAGTGAGAAGACTCTTAACCATAAAGTAAATTCAGCCCAGAAACGGGTAGCTCAGATTGCACTTGACAGAATGTGAGACATTTCTCCATTCACGCAGCGGTCTCCAGAAGACAGGATGCCGATGCAATAGTGATTGGCCCTTAGTAGTATTTGGGTCTCATCATCATTAAGGCAAATGTCTAAACAGTGAATGAGTGGGAACACAGAGCACGCAACATAGACTAAGCGAAGCCGCGACGCGTTGTGAGAGGTTGAGCAGTAGAAGAATACGGTGGTAGGGCACCTGCTTCAGTATGTTCCAAGAGAAAGACCCTGATCCCAGAGAACACAGTTCCACACAGACTGATAGAAGCCAGGTGATACAGGAGCACCTAAAAGTTAATGGTGCTAAATCCTTTGTTATCCATTATAGACTGCCATGTTAAAGCCTCACATTTTAAATGACATCTTTGCAATCAGCTCATCATGGTTAAAGATTTCAAAATTGTTTGCATAATAAAGTCAAATATTTCGAAATTATTTTCTAAATAAGGTGGAGCCAGTTTAGAGATGGAATGATTGCTCATACGCTTGGTATTTGCTGATTCTAGCACTGTAATTGGTTCCGAACATGTTTTAGGTCTTTTCTGACTCTCCAAGTAAGATTCAGGTCCACTAATGAATGCACAGAGCTCTCCCAATCACTGCAAACACCCAATTGTCACTTGTGTGTCCCTGTCTCTTGTTCTCGCTCTCTTCCTCAGACAAGACAATTTCACTACATGTTGGGCCTCATTACGAGGTTGGAGGTAGCCATGCCATTTATACTGGCATGGTTACCCCCAAACTCGGGTCCGGCTCCGGGTCTCATGAAGGGGAATTACTGGGCCATTCCGACCTTGGCGGGCCCGGTAATTCCCCTTTCGCAGGACCCGGAGCCGGTACATCCCCATTGCTATTTGAGCCCCCATAGGGCTCAATGGGAATGGAGAGGATGGTAGCAGCAGTACCATTCATGACGGTACCATTGCTACCATCCAGTTCTGCGGCACCCACGAGCAGAACTCGTAATGTGACAGTACAGTGATAACGACGCCGGCAGCACTAACGGCGCCGTTAACACTGTACCACCACTGTTGTAATGAGGCCCATTGTTTTTAGAAAGAACACTGTGAGAACATGTAGGACAATAATGTTGACAAGATTTCATTTACTAGTATTTTTGTCTTCAATTACATGGTTATAACATATATAAATGCACAGACGAAGTATGTTTTGTCGGATCACAGAATGTTCATCTACGGCAATTGGCAGTGCAACCCCTCAGTCTTTGATTGGCAAGGTTTCAGAATAACTAAACTGGACACTTTGTTCATTACCAACACTGTTCATTCAGCCAGGCCTCATTTTGTTATTGACAAAATGCTATCAACTTCTGTTTATCCTCGAGTTTTCCGCACTTTGTTAATTGCTTTACGTCCTTGTTGCACCGCTCCTCAGCATGTCCACAGGGTATATGTGGTGTCAGGCTTTATCTGCTTAAGTACTGAAGCTTGCGACGTGACATTTTAGATCTTGTGGCAAAGTGATTTGCTTAAGATAATAAGACAATTTATTTAGCTTGAGTAAGTCTTTCTAGTTGTTATCTTTTTGCCAGCTTAGCCCTGCAGTGCTAATTAGCATTTTTCTCTGTTATTCTGTGTTCAAGTGAGCATAAAGCCAACAGGAATATAGTAGAGACACGTTTACCTGAAAATGTGTTTGTTGTCTTAGGCCTGCCCCCAATAGCTGGGTGAGTGTTTAAAATAAACATCAACCCTCTTCCTGTGCAGATCTTTTCTGTTTGGAGGGATGCAGCCTGTAAATGTTTCTGTGCACCAATGAAGACGGAAAGACCCAGAACTGAGAGGTGGAAGCTGCCGGTCTTTATATTATAACTTATCTTATCCGAACTTATAACGTGCAACGTAAGCCCGAGGGCATCATGGCACTGAAGCTACAGGGGTAAAACCAACCAGAGGACAGAGGGCTAGAAGAGGATGGTTTTCAAAGCCTGACGGAAAAGCAAATGGTCCTCGATGGTGCGTAAAAGGAGAGGAAGGAGATTCCAGGCCTTTGCCGCCACAACCGAAAAAGCACCTCCACCAACCCACCCGAGTCTAGCCCTAGGGGGATGAATAATCTTCAAAGCTTGTGAACGAAGAGGCCTGGCCGGTTTGTAGATGCAGAACTACGCTTGAATGAATTCTACTCCAATTTTAAACAAAGCTTTGTGAACCAGACACAGAGATTTGAATTTAATACGCTGCTCAACAGGGAGCCAGTGGAGTTGGATACTGAGTCATATGAGCACCAAACGGAGGATGAAGAACTGCTCTAGCTGCCATATTCTGCAGCAGTTGAAGACGCTGGAGCAAATGCCACAGAATAGCAAGATATAAGGCGTTACAGTAATCAATATTACTGGTGACCAGGGAGGAAACCACCGTAGCATGGAATTTTAAAGGGATACAGAGAAGTACTTTCCAGAGACCCCATAGTTTAAAGTGCACTTTCTGGCAAACAAGAGCAACCTGATCCGCCATAGAAAGGGAGGCCGAGATTTTAACACCCAGGTCCTTCACCGAGGAGACCGGAAGGGGGAAGGGACCAAGACGCTTGAGCCAGAATTCAGGGGTCCAGAGCAGCAAGTGCAACGCAGTGCCCACCACCAACACCTCTGTTTTCTCCCCGTTCAATTTAAGCTAGTTTGAGGCCATCCAATCACCAACTGCCTTCAAGCAATTCCTCAGCCGACCCGCCATCTCTGGATGAGTTAAGTCCATCCGCACAATAATTTGCGTATAGTCGGCATTGGAGTTACACAAGAAGCAAAAGGCATGAATTATGGCCAGGAGAGGTTGGATATACAGATTGAATAAAGTAGGAGATAAGGAGGAGCCGTGGGGAACTCCACATAGCAGAGGGAAGTAAAAAGGTGGAAGAGACACAGATTGAAAGTGCCCCACCAAGAAAGACAAGAACCAACCAAGAACTTGGCCATAGGGGCACCAAGAGGAAAGCCAGGTAATCAGGGTAGGGTGGTCAATGGTGTCAAAGGCAGCTGACAGATCAAGCAAAATCAAGGCCCCCAACCCACCCTGATCTACCAGGCGGGACAGGTCACCTAAAAATGCTGACTCGTACCCCGGGCTGAGCGAAATGGGTCAAAGAAGCTGGATGACTCCGGGAAGGTACTGAGAAGACGAGAAACCAGGGACTCGAGCAATTTCATGAGACAGGGGAGCAGAGAAACTGATGAATATTGGGCAGAACTGCAGAGTCCAAACCAGACTTTTTCAGAAGCAGGATGACAAGACCATACTTAAGATTATCAGGAATGTCCCCTGAGGAGAAGCAGTCATTGCCGGTCTTAGTAAGCCATGGAACGATATAATTAGAAATGTTCTTTATTAGAAAAAGTGGTCTTTATTAGAAAAAGACGGTCATAGTAAGCCATGGAACGATATAATTAGAAATGTTCTTTATTAGAAAAAGTGGTCTTTATTAGAAAAAGACGGTCTTAGTAAGCCATGGAACGACATAATTAGAAATGTTCTTTATTAGAAAAAGTGGAATAGGATCACTATGCGAAGCTAATTTCAAACTATTGAAAGCTACCAAAACCTCCTTGTCAGAAAACACCAGGAAGGAGGACCAGACACCAGATAGGGTGTCCGCAAAGATAGACAAGCTGGGATGAAGCCCAGACTGCAGCTCCGGAGGGCAATACACGCTAATAGCTTTGCGAATGGTGACTATCTTCTCATCAAAGAAAGAAGACAGAGAATCACAAAGTTCCTGAGAAGTCTGGATAGCAGACTGGGGTTTAGCTTGCACAGTTTGACTGGACAACCGCAAATAAAGCTCTAGGTTGGATAATGGCCTATTCAATCCTGGTGCTAGAGTGTATTTGCTTAGCAGCCAGGATGGCTTTTTAATATTCTAGAGTGGCCAGCCGGTATAGAACTCGGTCAGAGGAGGAATAGGGTGACTGCCTACTATGGAGTCTGAGATTTTTTAGTTCTGCAGTAAACCAAGGCTCAGAACGGTGGGTCTTCATAGGGCAGCGCTTGCAAGGGGCAAAAATATCTGCCACTGAATTTAATGTCTGAGAAATTGTCGTAAGTGTGCAAAGAAGGGCACTGCTACACTCCTTAAAAATCTGAGAGGTAAGATCAGTGGTCGAAGTGTACAAAAAGAAGTAGTGGAACTATGTTCCCTGCTGGCCTGCACCCACTCTCCACAAGCCCCATCACCACGTCCCCTCCCACACACAATACACCCCCAAACACCTGCACCTTCTGTTTAAGGGAGCGTTCAGTGCAGTGCACTGAAAGGGCAAGTTTCAACAGCTTCCTACACTTTTATTTTAAAACGAAACCATTCCAGAACGTTCCTTTTTAAAATAAAAGTATAGGAGCTGTAAAAGATCATTTAAAAAAGTAGAGGAGCACCGCTCCCGACCGCTCCCGCTCACTTCGACCACTGGGTAAGATTAGGGGGAGAAACAGAGTGCTAACCTCACCTTAAGATGAACTGCTGAGAGCGATGAGAAAGTGAAACAGTCACCGTCCAGGAGAAGGGAACCACCATATGATCAGACCAGATGTTGGGAAATGCCAGAAAAACAGATAGCACTGCATTCGGGGCAAATATAAGATCCAGGGTATTCCCCATTTGATGAGTCGAACAAGTAACCAGCTGGGAAAGACCCAAGTCAAGACATTGAGGCCACACATTGCTTAGCTAAGCAACAGTTGGCTTTGTTGGTAGGGAGATTGACATCACCAACAATAACCAGATTAGAATATTTTTGGTGTAGCATAGCAACAAGACTTGGGAACTCATCGCAGAATTTACGATCACCGCCCAGAGGGCGATATATTAGTAGCACATATAGAGTGTTAGTAGCTGACAAAGGAATACAAATCAAGATCCCATCCATATTGAGAACATAGTTGAATTGAATAGAAAGAACTTTAAAATCTGATTTAAAAATAACAGCAACCCCACCACCAGAACGAGCAGGGCTGCGTTCACAGAGCAGCAGCTCGTAATTAGGGGGTAGAGTTTGAATAACAACAGGTTTAGAGTCCTAACAATAGTAAGCAGTAACAGTGTATCAAAACCCTGAAGTTAATAATCAAGTGTACATTTTTTGAGATGTACTTCAACTAATTTGCAACACATTAAGGGCAGATAACATGAATTGTACCGGGGAGGTGCAACTCAGCGCCGATATTTTCACAGACCAAAGAGTTATTGCAGGGGAGCAACCACTGTTTACATTTTTTTGGGGTGGGGGAATATTACAATATGTACATTTAGGATTGTGACCTTGGAGCAGTTTAGCAGCCCTACTTTGCAAAATGACTCTGTGGTGGCTGTGGTGTCTCTAAAATAGCTATATACGGTGACAATAAGGTTAAAACATGCAGGCTGGAATGAAGGACCTATGACCTGTAGGAAGGATTGATTCCATAGGCAATCACCGCCAAGTTTGATGGACTCCAGGCGTTTGCCTATGTATAGTGATCATCAATTGTAGGTGATGAAGATTTGCTCATGGACCAACTAGCTTTCACCCATATATGGGCAGATGGCATCTGGGCATTGTTACCAGGACTACGCGTTACATTAAACCTCTGAGAAGTATAGAGTCTGTCCATTGTCCCAGGAACATCACACTTCATTTCACCTGTTAAATTCTGGTCATTGTCTCACTCATAGGAAGGATGGGTAACACGCATTTAACCATTCAAATATGGGTTCAGGGAAATTGCAAGGTCCCAGGAACAAAAGTTGTCTTATTATCTAAAGGGTGGATGGCTCTAGGGAGTTATAAAGGATAGTGAATTTGCCCCCCTGTAAGCGGGTGGATACAGGGAATTTGCTTCGGGCAAAAACAGTATTTCCCTTGTATGAAGTAGGGTTTCTGGGGATTTACCCAAGGACAAATAACCTGCTACTTGTATAAAGAATGGGCTCAGGAGAGAACCTGCCATTAAGCACATGTTGTGAACATGTGTTCCGAAAATCAGCAAAAAGGTGGTGAACCAGTCAACTCCAGGAAGCATTGATCCTGGGGATTGGCACCAGGATAATTATCTAATTACTTGTGGGAGGGATGGCCATGGGGGGTGTTCACCAGAGTCAGTGAAATTGGTCACCTGAAGGAAAATGGTACTGGAAACGTAGAAAACTTGACAGTGATCAAGAATCTGTGAGCAACAAACTTTGTGGATAATTACTCAAGGAGAGCGTCCCCAATTCAATCAACCACAGTCAGAGGCAGGCCAGGTTCCTCCACAAAGCACCCCTATCTATCATACACATGGGTAGCATAGGCCAGCCTCAAGTGTTATGTAAGTAGCTCATGGTGACAACAAGTAAAACAGACGCATGTGATCACAGTTCACGGGTGTTTATTGAACAATGAATGCTGTATGCAGGTTGGAAAAATGCCTAATCTGAACCTATATCTAAGATGGGAGCAAGTTTTGACCATCAAAATAAAAATAAGGCAGTCCAAGTGGCGTTGTATCAAAATAAAAAGGGCCTGTACTAGGAAACGTATTGCCAAACCTCACAACTAATACAACAAGGGGTGTGGGATAGTTCTAAAGAAAAGAAAGAAGTGTTCTCAAACAATATGTCAGGATGCAGTGGCCTGGGTCTCCCTTCCCCACGTTTTGGACACAGGGTAGGATGGGAGCCTGGAGCACTCTACAGTCTCAGGCTTTTTCCACACAAGATAACATTTCTAATTGCAGCTCCCCGAACACACTCTCGAGCTTTCAGCTATCAGGGCCATTGATGGCCAAGTCTTGTTTCACTTGAAAGTCCCTTGCCTTCGAGGACATGTTCAAATAACAAACAAATGTTACTTTAACAAATGAAAAGTTTGTTTCCAATGTTCGCTGGGTGATAGGTTCACCCCTGGTTCCCCCTCTTCTGGACGCTGACCCGTCTCAATTGTTTATCACAGTTTAAAGTAGGGTGATGGCTTCACCCCTGGGTCCCCCTCGTCTGAACGTAAACTCTTCCTGTATCATATTCCACAAATCTTAATGTCTTTTTAAACAGTTCCAAACACAATGTTTCTTGGGACTTTAGACTTTGCCCCTCTTGGAATTTGCGTCCCCTGTTTCTTCTCAGAGCGGGATTCAATTCCCTTTCTTTCACTTAGTTTGTAGATCAAAGTCTTTTGATTGTACAGAGATTTTACTAGAACTCCTGTATGACCACTGTGACCTCTTTCGGTGACTCTCCTATGGCCTTCTGTTACCCATAGTATAGCTCAGATGGTGATCGACCAGAGTCTCTTGAATTAGCACCCACCTGGTGCCTGTTTTCCCTCTGCAGCTGGTCTCCCCTTAACACTATTGCAGTTCTTTACACAGTTCATTGAACTTGGTTCACATTTGCCACTTTGTGTTTCTAATTCAACACAGCCCGGTTCTGATCGATTTCCCCCCCTCGACTCACCAGCTGTGATGAACCGCTTGGCTCTTGGCTTCCCTGGAGTCAAAGCGGGTACCACGCGTGCAGGAGCTTCCCTCGGTCCTGCTTATTGACATAAGCTTGCACTGTGTACCGTTGACATCTGCTGCAAGACACTTGTGCTATTTATGGTCTTAGGTTCTCTTCCACGAAGGTTCTGTGAATCTGGGACGAAAAGGGCAAGGTCACTTCTCTCCTCGCCACCCTCTCGATTCCTGCCGCCTTTCTCGTTCTCTTGAACTGCCGCACCTGATTAGCCATCTCGTTGTACTGTCTGCCATGCTGGTACTGTGCTCTCTGGCTCCACCTTTTATCCCTGTGGGGAAGGGAAAGGGCCCTCAGGTGTTTGCAATTACAACCAATTGCCTGACTTTGCCTGACCCTTGTTTTTGGACGTGTCAGGTAAATGGCTGTGGTGTTAATCCTTTGTCCTTTGTGTTGTGCGAAAGTGTTCATGTTGGAAAGGGGGAGCAGTGGTTTTGAATATCCTATCTGAGAGTTGGGGAAAAGGTGTCAAAGGAAGGGGGATACCGCGTCTCACCTGTCGGTGTCCCACTCCCCCGAGGACTGCCCATCCAGGTGATCCTCCCTCACTGGTCCAGCCCCAGGAACTGGATCCAATAGCGATAGTCGTGTCCTGGTCAGCTGGATAACAGATCGCCGGGGATCTAGGGTGACACCTTCAGGTTTCTGAGTTATGTCTGCTAGATGTGCCAGGGATCAATGACCCAAAAGTACAATGCAATTAAGACATTTTAAAAAAGGACACATTTTCAAGAATGGATTAATGAGATGAACACAGGGGACACATTTGGTTACCTGTAGAAAAAGATAGATTCTTGGATTCACTTCTTCAGGAATATAAAACCTGACACTCAGAGGAATGACTAAGGACATATGTTGTGTCACTTGTAGCTAGGACATGTTCTGATGAGTCGTTATGGATATAAAACCACTGAAATGTAGCAAAGGTGGGTTCTGTAGGTTCATGCAGATGGGAAAACTGTTGACACTAGAAAGGGTGAGGTTGTGCCATGAAAAAGAATATGCTATCTGCAGGAGGAGAAGGTCTGGGCATTCTCTCCAGAATTGGGAACTTTGCCTATAGGATGGATGGGGGTCTGAGGATTTACTCAGGGGAAATAGAATTGGTCAAATGCAGGAAGGATGTTTTCTGGTAATTAAGCATATAGGATAGCTGGACATGTTAAGCACTCACCTAAGCCATTTGTATTGTTAGTATAGAGGAACACAGATTCAAAGCCCAGGAGGGCCAACTCAGCCCTTCACTAGTATGAGGTCCATAACTACGTACCAATAAAAAGTCTAATAGCTAAACCGACTGTTACAGGGCTTAGACGCTCAACAATGGAAAAGCTACATACAAACATTATTTTTAACTTAGTGGCAGAGAACCTCTCAAACAGTATAGACCTCTAGAATTAGCACATAGGTACAAAGCTTCACATCTTTCAGTCTGGACTGAGACGGGGATAGTACTGTCACAGGGATACAATAGCTCCCGCTCCAAGATAAAATGTGCAGAAGTAGTTCTCACCTGTAGTGCAGGATGAGCTCAGTGGATCAGATCAGGCGTACAAAGTCGTTCACCTCATTTAGTGGCTAGGCCCAATAACACTGAAAAGGGACGAAGGATTTAACAAAGAAACCAAACCTTCTATCTCTAAAACATGAGCAATTCCGAGCTGTTCCCAGGAACATGGAGCTTGGAAAATTGGCAAAGGGATTGACATTTATTTATTTATTTTTAATTAGTAATGTGATACAGTTTAGATATCAACGTTACACATATTTCATATATACATAGGTAAGAAAAAGAAAGATAGAGAAAATAAAAATAAAATAGGTTGAGGTAGGGTCAGAAAAATAGGGAAGGCAAAGACCTCATTTAAAACTAATTATTTTAAATATGGAATTTCCAGAAAAATCAATGAACTTAAAAATGCATATTCACTATAGTAGAAAGCAGAAGGATCCATTGACATTTCTATTCCGTACATAATGCGAGGATGTATTTCAGTTCATTACTCAGGGTCAAAGCCATCCCATTACCCAACCAAGGAAATTCAATTTAATTTAGATCGGATTCTCAGAATTTAACATTGTGCACTGATAGCCCTCCAAAATACTGTTCACTACGAATCGTGTTGAGGGGCCCGACCTTCTTGACCCAGTAGACTATTATAGCATTAAGGTGTTGAATAGGCTAGATGGTAATGCTCAGGGATTTTTCAATATTCAGCCATATGCCATACATAGCTGTATGAATTTTTGTGCAGGCCGAGTTTAAACTACGGTACCAAAACCAAGGTTCATCTATGTGCTCCATGTTGTGGACCAGATTTCCATAGCATAGTTCGTAGGTTTTGGCCAGAATCGGACAAGCTGTAAATAAGTGTATAGCGGTTTCATTAGTAGAGCTGTTTTTGCACATACAACAATATCTTTCATGTGGACACAGGTGGTTATCAATCCACTTGTTGGCTAACACCGGAAGACAGTCAGGACGCAGCAAAAGAAGAAAGCGTCTAAGCCTGCTGGAGGGACTCAGGTTCATATACAGCTGTGGTTTCAAGAATGTATATAGTCTATACCGTACAAATTGATACTTTGTGAGTTTACTCAGATGTTCATAGTTCTCCAGCCAGTCCCATAGGTCTATCCGTTTCGACAGACCTTTCTTCATTGTGTTGTAGGTGCCCCTCCATGCGGGAATCCAACCAATCTCTTTATACATGCTTTCAATTTGGACTTTTAGGTGGTAGGTAGTCGCCTCCCTAGAAATTTCTTGATGCAAAGACCTTAATAGGCGGTTCAGAGGTTGGTTAGTCATCTTCAGATACATCTCGGCTCTTCTTTTGAGTACAGTTGCTTTTAGGGAGGTTAGCCCCAGTTCCAATCTAAGGATCGCCATAGGGATCCATTGGGGGAGGACCAATATCCTCCTCCAAAATTTGCCCTCTATGGCTTGGAGCCAGCTTAAGTTGATGTTCAATAATGCCTCCAGGCCGTAAGTAACCATAGGAACCAATATCTGCAGGTAAAGCTGGTGCACACCCCACATGGTATAACCACAGTTTTTGGTAGCAAATCAGTGTATTAATGCTGTTAATTGTGCAGCTCTGGTAATTTATGTTTGTATGCAGGCGGGATATTCTCCTATGATATCAACCTCCACTCCCAGGTATTTGTATGTGGGGGTATATTTTATTTCGATCCCCTGCATAACCAATTTAGGCCTAGAGAATTTTTTAGCCGAAAATACCATTAATTGGGTTTTTCGTTATTAATAATCAGATCATTATTGACTGCATAATCCCAGAGCGCACAGGCCGATCTGGATAGTCCGCTGAATGTGTGGTCCATGATGATCAGATCATCAGCATATGCGAGCACTGGACAGGGCTCCGATCCGATCAGTGGGTGGCAGTTGTGTACTGCAGAGACTGCTATGGGAAGATCGTAAGTGAATACATTGTACAGAAAAGGAGCTGTAACACAGCCCTGTTTTACTCCTCTATTCTGTATTACTGGGGCGGTCATATGGCTTTCAGAGTCCAACTTCAGTTTGGCCGCAGTATTTTGATGTAAGGCTCTCAAATAGTAGAGGAGTTCATCAGGGCAGCCTAATAGGTTTAATTTTAGCCAAAGTTTGTCACGGGGGACAGTATCAAAGGGCGCTCGGAAATCTATGAAGAAGGCGTACAAAGGGGGTTTCCCCAGGTTCTTAGGACTCGTCCTCAGCAGATCGATAATCATCAGGTTCATGGTAGTAGTGTAGCTTTTCCTGAATCCACTTTGGTACTGATTAAATATTCCAGCTTTATCAGCCCACGCCTCCAATTTGTCCAGAAGCAGCGACGCAAATAGCTTCCCTGTACAGCCCAACATTGATAGTAGTCTGTAGTTCCCTGGTTCCAGTCTATATCCTCTCTTAAAGACTGGGATAAGTATGGAGGTTTGCCATGAGGCCGGGATATTGTCAGTCTCCAATATGTTGTCAAATAGGATCTTAATTAGTCTGGCCCAGAAGTCAGGATTACTCTACAGTACGGCATTGGCTAGGCTCTGGCACTCTTGATGATTTTAGAGATTTGATTTTGGCAAGGAGTTGTTCATTGGTCACAATAAATGGTTTCTCAAGGGGGACCAGTTCACCACTACGATGGTCGCCCAGTACTAGTGAAGCATTACGTTCAGACAAGAATTCGGTCCATTGCTGTGCGCCTATCAGGTTAACCATTGTGTAGTTGATGGGGCCCCTCACTACGTTCAGGACACCCTGGATGTTTCTAGTGTTTTTTGAAAATACAACTTGGACCATTTGTTGGCAACGACTTAACTTCTCTGCTCTTCTCTTAGCCTTAATCCAGGCGTGGTATTTGTTCCTAAGCATTCTTTGCTGAGCTGCAAAGGATGCAAATGTGTCAGTGGCAATTTTTGCTTTTCGAATAGAAGCTCTTAGGGCTTGTTTGGCATCTCTAATGCTTTTGTCAAAAGGTATGGTCTTCCTTCCTTCTTGTATCATCATGTTGGTTAATGTGGCAGCATGTGAGGATGCAAAAGCAGTAATCCATTCCTCAATATCGTTAGCAGTAATTTTGGTGAAGGCTTGGATGTCGTAGAGCAGGACAGCTTGTGCTGAGCGAGCCTCATTGTCGATGTTTTTTGTGTGCCAACGGATATATGTGCCGGCTTGATTTGTCGTCATATTTCCTATGGGTCTTGGACTCGGAATTATCCAGTCGACTGCAAAAGTCAGAGTTAGGAGGCTGTGATCGCTCCAGTTATTTGGGGTGATCTTCATGTCTTTGACTCTGCCAGCAATATTCAGACTTACAAATATGTAATCTAAGGTACTAGTTGCCGAGCCGTTGCACCAAGTAAAATTACCAGGATAATCACTTCGCGTTCTTCCATTAATGAGTTCCAAATCCCAATCAGAAAATAAATGTAGCCAGTTTTAGTCTTCAGAGTCTTCTATGTTGTGTGACAGTAGCCCTTTTGGTTGAAGTAAAGGATTGAGAGAGGTGCCCTCCAATCCCTTGATGTGGCAGTTAAAATCGCCTGTGAAAATAACTGAGTTATTCCCCGGTATCGTGGTCCATTCACTAAGTAGTTCATGGATTGCCTCCTGTATTACACCTCTACAGACAGCGCCTGGGGGATTATATGAAGTTACGAGTAAGATTCTTTCGGCGGCAGTTTCATGTGGGACAGTTATTTCCACAGCTACGATATTATCTGATTGGCTCGTGGTAATTCGACGAGATTGAGCAGTGTGCCTAACACCCACGATTAATCCACCAAAAGGTCTGCCCCTAGGTCCCTTCTTGGCAAAGGCCTGATACAGCGTATAGCCATTTAGGATCACCGGGGAGACCAACCATGTTTCCTGCAAACATATACATAGGTGGTTAGTTAAGATATCTGCTGACCCTTCCGATGATAGCAGATGGTTAAAGCCTCTGCAGTTCCATGAGGCGATGGTGTGGTCTCATTGTTTACTTATAATTAGATGGAGGGATTCAGTCAGCCAGCTCAAGACTTTCTGAACGTCAGCAATATGAACTTTGTCCGCCTTAGGTAGATTTGAGGTCGAGGGGAATTTTCCCGGTGAGGGAATCGCCTTGCGTGGGCAGCTCTGGTCTTCTGCTTCAGGATCAGCATCAATCTCGATGTCTACCACCAACAGGTTTTGTTTGAAGCTTCGCATCAATTGAGCGGTCGCTAGAAATTTGCAATGGACCACGGAGACATTAGGATTGGTAACATGAAGTGGCTCCACGTATTCAAAGTCTGCAGAGCTGAGAACATGGAGTTGGGGCACAGAGTGGAGCCTGGTCATGAGAGCCGATCTTGTGAGCCAGTTTCGCTCATGTTGCTGGTATAGGTTTTTGATAATACATATGCGGTTGTTAGAACAGTCAGTTGGAGGAGGCTCATTAATGACAGCAGGGTTTGGAATATTCGTTGCCATAGGAACCCTAGTTGAGCTTTTATTTGGGGTCGAGGAAATCTTCTCTGAGTCGTTGTTAAGTTGAGATGATTCTAGGTTAAGTAGATTTTCTTCTATACATATAGACTCGGTCATAGAATCAGGAATTAGCCAGCTTGTGAGAGATACCAGGGCCTTTCGCTTTCCATTTTAGCGCCTTAGTAGCTCTGTTTTTGGCCTTTTTTGAAGGTTTCACCATCGGAGCGGTCACAGGTAGAGGAGAAGCTATCACGCAAGGCTTTTTGTTCATGGCTGCTTTTCTAGCCAATCTTCTTTGTTTGTTTGAGAAGAATACTGCCTATTCATCTGAGGGTTTGGATATAGGCGATGGGTCAGTAGCTGGTTGTACAGGGCCATTGTCCGAAGTCCTCGGTGTCGGATTTTCCTCTGCCCCAGGGCTATCTTTAACTTCTTCTCTTGCTGCAAAAGTGAGAGTGGTCTCTAAAATGCGCCCACACAGTTTCAGAAGAATGTTTAGGGCAAACTGAAGGGAGGCCACTGAGGATTGCAATTCAACTAAAGCCGGTGTGTTCAAGATGGAGGCTCTACTAGACTCGCTGGTGCTTCCAAGAACAGAGGGCTCCTGAAGAGGAGCTAGGTTAGAGGATATTGATAGTCTTTCATTCGGATCCCTCTGAGAAAATGGTGCACTAGGTTGTGGGTATTGTGAGTTGTTTCCTGACTGGCATGGCTGAGGTGGAGTCATAGCCCTCTGCATTGACAGGCAGAGATCGAGGAGTGAATTATTGTCTATGTCGTCGTAGTTGGTAACATCATGGGGTGCCGGGGCGATGTTACTCGCTGGTTCCTCTCCTTCCATTACAATGGGGTTTACTTCAGGGAGAGCGTTGGATGGAAAAAAGTCTGTAATTGCTCCTTTAGAGGGAGGTTCTTTCCTTTTTAGTTTAGCTTTACCCATTATATTATTTGTTCCGCTAACGGGAAAGTTATTAAGTTTCCGGAGATTGTAATTAAATTGCTGACCTTGCTTGTAAAACGGCATATAGCTTGCCCAATTAAACAGGCGCAATCAGTTGGGGGCTCCGAAAGATTGCCTTCAGGGTAGCTTTAGCAGAGGCGGAGTCTCTTCCTCGCCTTATCCGGGGGGGCTGGTGTCTGCAGGGTCCTGGCCTTAAGGCCCCTGCTTATAAACTACTCTGTGGTAGTCTTAGCCTCAGGGGGACAGCCGTCATCAAAGGGCAAGCCCCGCAGTCTCACGGCTCAACCCAAGCGTTAATCACAGACTGGATGGTAGAAAGTCCGATAGATGTTATTTAAAGCGTGGGCAGGCTAAGCCGCGGACCAATAAGTGCAAAAGGGCACTGTACCTGAGAGTCGCTGCCTGCACAGCTCAGCCTGCTGTCCTGCAGACTGCAGACTGCTCTCTTGTCACTCCCTTCACGGTCCGCTTCACGGGGGAGAGTGATTATGAAATCAAAGTCACGGAGCACATGCCTCCAAGCGCACGCCTCCAAACAGCAGCATGCAAAGAAACACTGCAGCAGCTCACCCGGCAGGTACTGCAGACTGCTCCCTTGTCACTCCCTTCGCGGTCCGCTTCGCGGGGGAGAATGATTATGAAATCAAAGTCATGGAGCACACGCCTCCAAGCGCACGCCTCTAAACAGCAGCAAGCGAAGAAACACTGCAGCAGCTCACCTGGCAGGTACTGCAGACTGCTCCCTTGTCACTCCCTACTATAGCATGCTTTTTTGTGCTCCGAGTAATGTCTGTTCCTTGCAGCACTAAAAATCGTCTCTGCATCAGTTGTTGCTCCATCACACCAGATTTCATGATAAAAAGGACATCACAACCCTGTGCTTGGATGACGTGCCTGTACAGGGCCCCCAGTGATACACAAAGCTCCTTCAGACCGCAGTTGCAGATTTTCTTTAGAGAGAAATTCTCCTGTGCTTGGATGCCTTGCCTGAACAGGGCCCCCAGTGATACACAAAGCTCCTTCAGACCGCAGTTGCAGATTTTCTTTAGAGAGAAATTCTCCTGTGCTTGGATGCCTTGCCTGAACAGGGCCCCCAGTGATACACAAAGCTCCTTCAGACCGCAGTTGCAGATTTGGTTTGTGAGAAATTCTCCTGTGCTTGGATGTCGTGCCTGTACAGGGCACCCACTGATACACAAAGCTCCTTCAGACCGCAGTTGTAGATTTTGTTTGCGAGAAATTCCCCTGTACTTGGATTGACATTCATATCAACACCACCCTAAATTAAGACTGGACTGGATGCACTTATTGGAACTACACCGGATGCCTAATTCATCGCTCTACCATTTGAAACTTTCAAAACAAGGATTGAACAGTCATGTGCTTCTTGGTCCCTTTCTGGAGGCCTTTCATTGAGGTTGTTGAATTTACTTGATCAATTCTTTGCCATCTATCTATATGCATGATATTTTGGAGTGATTGTGGATGCCAGGCCAATGTAGGGCAGTGCATGAACCATGGGGGTAGGGAGGACCTAGGAGAAACATGTTCCAGAGAAGAACATGGTCTCATTCTGCAAAGCATTTGTTCCATTGTTTCCCTGAAAGCTTACCAAGTGGGCGGGATGCAGTGGGCGAGATGCGCAGCTCAGGCAGTGCTTTTTTAGGGATTGGAATTTGGGACACGTTTCTTGAATTGATGTTGGCTGGCCTCGGGCTGCGGATGGCTCGGCTCTCATGTGAATCAATCTAATGTTTGGATTGCCTCTCTGTCTGGTTTGGTGGCCTGGCAGCTCACACCTGCATGAGAGCAGAATGTGCTTCATGAAGCTGTTCAACTCAGAATCTTTTGTTTCAGATTAACCTGAGCCAAACTGGTTCCAAGCAGCCCTTGAGTAGCATGATGCATGTTGAATAAAGTAACAGTCAGCTGCAGCAGATGAGGCGCAAGAAAGATAATTGTCATCATAAGTCAAATATAGGCAGCAGCACATTAAAAGCAAGATGAGCAGATTTGGACAATCTCATTATATCACTGTGTTATTGCAAGGCCAGATTAATGTCTATCAGTGGCACAAAAAGAGGGGGGCGACTATAGCAAAATAAAAGGAATTTTGACTGCAAGGTTTAGAATTAATCTTAGCCTCTAGCATTGCTCTGGGCTAACCTCCAGACCATTGTTCGTCGCCTGCCAATCCATTACAAAGGAGAAAGACCGTATGCAAATCAGGCTTGGTCCCACCTCAGGGCCAGTCCAGACCAAACTGCTTGCTCACATCCCTTCTGCATGAGACTGCAAGCCTCCCCAAACATGAGTCCTCCTGATATGCTCCCCAAAGAAGCACACTTCTTGCCACAGATTGCCAGGCCTGCCTGCAATGCACATGGTGGTCATGCTGCATCAGGGCATGCCGCACCCTGCACTAGTCTAAAGTTCTAGGTATATTTTGTAATCAAACTTTAGATCTTATCTTTCGCCTAGCTTAGAATTAACTCCTGACCCCCTCGTGCCCAAATGTACCAGTCCCCATTGTGCAAGACCAGTAAAACTGTATAGGCATATGCCAGTGGACAACGGAGCTTTTGGTGTTGGGGGATGGGTTACCCATGAAGGGCACTAGCATTTGTAAATGGTTCAATGTCACTGGAGGGAGGGGAATATCTTTTAGTGGAGGAGCATTAACATCTCCCAAATGTGCATGAGCAACTCAGCATAGTAAGACCGCCTTAAGTAATTTAGGAGTTCTCCCTCTGCATTTTTCTTTTTTTAAATGATATGTTTAAATGGTGCATTTTTTCACAATACTTTTTGAGAAGAATTGGATAAAAGGCCATACAATTTCCAATTGTTTCTCTACAGTAATTCCAGAAAAAATCCAGTAAATGCAAAATTGAAGGGGGAGGGGGCTCTTACAAAGGGGGATGGTGAAACACTGAGGGGTGGTCTATGCCCCAAACAATAAATCATGAGAACCTGCAAACATGTATTTTGGGTCATACAGCATGATCTCTGGTGGTCTTGTTAGCATCCAGTCTGTATATTGTAAATACATCACTACATATCAGTTTATAAATAAATCACTGTCTTTAAATTATTACTATTATTATTATGGTATTTATTGAGCGTGGACCTAGCTTTGAGAAGCAGCGGATCGCTTTACCGAGGTATACACCAATACAGATACATAATGGAGTGCTTTACAGAGATTTACAACATTGCACATTCATAACAGAGCGCTTTTCAGTGGTAACAACAGAACAGATATACAGTGGGGATAGGCTACAGAGGGGGAAGTAGAGGGGTACCACTGTACCAGGTGGTGGAGACGAATGGGCAGTGTCTATGCGAGTCAGGTGGCATGCAGGGCGACGTGATGGCCTAGGTGTTGAGGAGGAGAAACTCCTTGAAGAGGTGGTTCCTGAGTTTTTTTCTGAAATGTTCCATTGTCTTGGGGCATAGGCAGAGAAGGCTTGTTTTTGGGTCCTTTCCATACAGCAGATGATTCCAATTCTGCATGTGTCCCGGCTTCTGGTGGTGCGCTGTCTGCCGAAGATGCAGAGTTTCTCCGCGAGGTTGCTGGGTCACTTGAGTGCGACTCCCTTATAGATAATGAAGCAAGACTTGAAGGTGATTTGTGCGTACAGTGGGAGCCAGTGAAGGTCGATGAGGGCCGGGGTGATGTGGTCATATCAGGGTAGACCCTTGATGAGGCATGAAGGCATGTGTAGGACACTTCTCGGGGGCACAAGTGAAGATAATGGGGGGCATTGTACGAATGAATTGTCCCATCCAGGTGGGATAGGACCAGTGCTTGAGTTTCCTTAGCTATGTGTGCCTTGAATGAGAGGTGTTTGTCGATGTGGAACCCAAGGGACTTGTCGTAAGAGGCGAGGTCGGGTGCCCTCCGAGTTCATGGTTGATAGCCAGGTCTTTATGTCTGGGTATTCGGTGTTGTTGGTGAGGAGTAAGAATTCAGTCTTGAAGGGGTTGAACTCCAAGTAGGGACTGGACATCCAAGACTGGATCAGCGAGAGGCAGGTTTTGTGCTTATGGATCTCCTTGATGGAATCGATCTTGAGGGATAGCTGTGTGTCGTCGGCGTATTGCTGTATATAGATGTTGTGTGTGGCTAGGAGGGCTCCCAGCCAAATAAAATGTTCTCTCACTCAGTGTATAAACAATTTATTTATTTATTAATATAATCATAGCCATACGGCTTTGTGTATACAAGATGACATAAAAGACAATACATATATAAATATAAATCATGTAACTAATGCATATCATCAAAAACATGTTGATTACAATACAGTGGGCTGCAAGGAAACATCACAGTTGATCAACAGCACCATAATCAAAAAATCTCAAGGATAATTAGAACAATCATAAATAAATATAATCTAAAATAAACCATTTCATAATATGCCTAAAATCTCTTTACATTTCCAATAAAATATTACAATCAAATATGTAAAATTAAGGTCATTACCCTCCATGAGTTTGGGCCAGATCAGAAACATATCGTTGCAATAAACTTGGTTGTTGTAAGGTTTGATAAAACCTGCCCTTAGAGGCACAAGACTCACACATTTTGCAATTCTGTGTTCCAGTGATTCCATTACATTGTCACCACACAGCCTGCACATGCGTTCAGATTGTGGAATCCCGACTTTACCACCTTTCATTTCTAAAACAACACACACATTGAATTTTAGTAAGAGATACTGTTTGGCAATACCGCTAATTGGGTATGCAGCTATGTATTTGGTCTTGCTTATGCAATCACTTCTGTAATTGATAAATAGGCCACTGTTTGTTTTAGTAGACAACTGCAGAATAAGATTTTCATGGCGGTAGATAGTTAGTCGCTGCTTTATCCAGCAGTCTATCGCTTGAATAGGGCTAGACACAGAGATGTACTCACAGCCTACGTACCATTTATTGTAGAGTGACAATATTTTACCCAGGATCCACATCATATTACAATTATCGAGACATAAATAGAATATCTATTTCACCATAATGGTACCATTGTTTGATGCACGCAGGTTAGCAAAACACACAACTGCTCTACAAATGAAATCAGACTGTATCCCAATTAAGTCAAATTCAAGGTATAGGAATTCTATGGACAATTCTTGCGGCATTCTGAACAATTTGCACAGAATTTTCGTGTCAAATTTGATTAGTTTGTCACTAAACATATGGCCCCAAATTTCAAAACCACACGTCCAAACCGGCATGATTGTCGAGGTATACAACAGCAAGATGGTATAAACCGAGTAACCCCCACTCTTCCCGATAAAAGCACTTATGGTATTTACAGTTATCATGCATTTGTGTTTCGTTTCATTCCAGTGCATGTTCAAATTTAGAGTGTCTTCATCATGTAGACCTAAACATTTGTAAGATTTGACACATTCAAATATGGCTCCATCCAATTACATGCAGTTGTGGTTTTCGATTTTTGTTTACCTGAAAACACCATGATCTTACTTTTTTTCTATGTTTACTTTTAAGCCATTATTTAGTGAAAAAAACACCAGGTGCATCAACCAAAGTTGCAAACCCTTCGGGGTATGGTCCAGCAATACATGCATTCTTGTGTATTTTAGGTCTCTTGTCATACATGAAAACCTGTGGAGTGGCTTTGTTTTTCCATTTAATAGTTACACCATTAGTAGATATATCTACCTTGTCAATGTCGACAGGAGGAATAGTACTGACGTCGATATTCACAGTAGCGATAGATGTTAAATCATTAGATATAGTATTTTCACTTAAATCACGTTCAAATACATCAATATTTGAGCCCTGATTCCTCAGGGTTTTTCGGACACGATTAATGCTCTGGTGGAGAAGGAGAGACTTGATGTCCGGTTTATTCTACAGTCTCTCACATTTCTCTACCAAAAAGGTCAGCAGACATTTGATGGCCATGAACATATAGTTCCAGGTCATCCTTGCCACACTTATATCGTGCGTCTCTGGGTCAGACAAAACATGAGTAGGTATATGTTATGTTATGTTATTTTGCACTTATACAGCGCCTTATATACCATTGGTATGGTCTGATGGCGCTGGTAGGTTGAACGCCCTTGGGAACCGAAGTTCAGATCAGTAGAGAGAGTCAAAGGTGCATGTGAGCACCAGGTATGTGTGCAGCTCATGTGGTATTCGTGTAATAGCTGCTTCTTAGTGGTAGGTGTGGTGGTTGAGAGATCAGGAGAATGTGTTCGTTCTGGCAGGTTTATCCAGAACGGCTGTGGCTGCGTTAGGCCTGAGGAGAACGCCTGGCTGGGGGTGTGAACCAGCAATGTTTACTTAGAATGATTGGAGTAAGCGGCGGATGTTGGCATGAGAACAGTTATACCGAATGGTGTCATAGTATCTCTGTGTTCTAGTTGAGTGGTGATGTAAGGGAGAGAGTAAGCAGGGTGGTGTGATATGATGGGTTATATGCTCTTTCAACGTTCTGTGCATTCCAAACCATACTATGTATGCCCGCATGCTCTAGTCTGCCCCGCGCATGCGCTCTTGTCCGCCCCACACATGCGCTCTTGTCTGCACCACGCATGCCCTCTTGCCCACCCCACGCATGCACTCTTGTCTGTCCCACGCATGCACTCTTGTCTGCCCCACGCATGCACTCTTGTCTGCTCCACGCATGTACTCTTGTCTGCCCCACGTATTCATTCCTGTCTGCCTCATGCTCTACGCATTCAGTAGCTCTATGTATTCATCCATTCTATGCACTCATCAGTACTGGATGCATCTGTGCTCGTTCGTTCTACGTACTCGTCCGCTCTACGCGACACGTCAGTTCACTCAGGCCATTCCATCGCTCCAGGCACTCATTCGCTCCAGGTACTCATTCGCTTTATACCCTCACGCATACTATGCAGTCACCTGTTTTACACGCTCACCCCCTCCACGCATTCGTCCCCTTTATGCATTCGTCCCCTCTATGCATTCGTCCCCTCTATGCATTCGTCCACTCCACGCGCTTGTCCGCTCCACGCACTCATCCCCTCTCCGCACTCATCCATTTTAGGCACTCGTGTTTTTCACGCATCCAACAGTAATATCCTGTTCTATATATTCATCTCTACATTCATCTGTTCTATACCGTCATCTGCTCTGCATATTCATCCTCTTCATATACTCCTCTGCACTATACATTTATATACATATGTACAAGTCCTTCCGTCAGGCTATCTATAGGGTTCCGTGTCAGTTCCTCAGGGTTTAAATAGCGACCGGGGTAAGTCGTCATTGGCAGATATATGGGTAGGTCGGGTATCAAAAAAGGTTTGGGGATCGATAGTCAAGGGACAAGGAGTAGATGTAGTGTGCATTAAGTCACCCATATATTGAACCTCAGGGACATCGGTATAAATATCTAAATCAATACTGATATCTGAGGGACTAGCAGGCCAGTCATTGGTGGACATGTGGATCATAGCGTTGATAGTTTCTTTTGCTGGCGCCACCACTTGTTGCCCGATTTCCTTAGGAAGTAGGTGGCTGTCAGGTTTGTTAGGATGGTTAGCTATGTCCGTCATCAGAACAGCAGTTTTCAAAGATGGCAGCACAAACACGTCAGCAGACACAGACATATCAGACACAGAAATCACACCATCTATCAACTTAGATCCCAAACAACCCAACGATAAAGTCAGATCAGCAACAATATCATGCACAGCAGTTTCTTCATCAATCTTATTAAGTAAATTCATTTTCGGAAAATAAGATATTGTTCTTGCCTTAGATACCTTGGCTGATCTGGTTATTATTTTCAGTGGGCATATCCGCAACAGCTAGCAGCGACCCAGCAAATAGCACTTGACAGGAGCTTCCCAAATGCATGTGCGCAAATGCGACGGCATAGACCCTTATGTAGGAGTTCTGGGGTCATGGTGCGGGGCTACACTCTTCCACAAGGTATTGAACGGAACTGCAATTTCTTGTCAGTTGTTGAATCCAAGAACAAGGTAACAGGGTCCACAGCAGACACAGCTAACACCACTCTCCAAGCACTTCCCAAATGCTTGTTACAATCTGCCTGAGGTGGGATTGAATCGGTCTACTCTAAAACGGAGCGTGTGTGACCGAGCATAGACCGATTCAATCCCAGCTCAGGCATATCATGGCAAGCATAGCAGTATAGGCTCTTACCAAGAAGACCTGCCTAACCAGGTCTCCAACCAACCAACAGTAGCGGAACCCTGACAGCCTTGCCTAGTTGTATGAGCGCAACACACCCAGGACTTTCCCATTAATAGAAAATCCATCAAATTTTTCTCGTCCCGATGAAGGCTGCCCTACTAACAGCATCTTCCAACTGCTACTTGTGGCTGAAACACAACTGTGTCAACATTTTACACAGTCTTGAATGTTCACCATGTTTGGTAAGCTGTTCTTTCAGCAATTAGAATGACCTGTGGTTCCCAATAAATGTAATGGGACCCTCCTATTTTAGTAATAATCTAGGTTTATCACAGTAATTTTCCTTGTACATGTTTAACTGTATTATGTTCACTATGTATTTTTGTTGTTTATCATTAATTTCCTTTGTCCTGTGACACATTAGGTTCATACTAATGTCAATATATGTCCTGCACCATTAGGACATAAGAAATTGTGATGTCTGTTACCTACTAATCTACTAGTAATACTCATTTAAATTCCTTTTCTGGAGTCTTAATGTATTTGGGCCCGTCCTGATCATTTTCTGTTTATATTTTTCAAGTAATGTTCTCATGATCTTTTCGCATGAAAAGTGAAGTTCTCGTGAGAATTTGATTTACTTTTGTTGAGAGCGTCAACGGGTATAAGAATGTAATTAAGATGACATTAGAGTGGAGGCTTGGTGCGGTTGCCTTCAGGGTGAATGTGACGAGAGTTAAAAAGTAGCATTGGTGATTTGTAGCCGTTCTCACAGGAAAATCTTATGAGAGTATGGGGTAGACTAAACAACCTTTTTAAAATGAAAGATAAAATATACCCATGGTGTGTAGCTTACTATCATACTAATAATATTGAATATGACATCTATGATATGGAAGAAACATCTTTAGTACTAATGGTGATGCGACAAATGCATGGAAAAACCCTTGGAATGCAGTGAAAACTTTAGTTATGAAACAGTTGAGGTGAATCAACTCAAAGCAACAAAACCTTTAAAATTCAGTGAAAACAATTTAGTTGAAGTGGCGTTGAAGTAAATCTGTGCCCATTGTTGCACAGCCTATGAGCACACTGATGACATAACAGATAACATTGCAGATCACATGGCATATGTCATCACTTACTGCTTCATTAATCATATCACTGGAAACTAGAGCACACTGATGGAATTGCCGATGACATCACTGGAAGCAACACATAGGATACCATGGGAAACTGCGCATCAGAGTAAAAAATAATCCCTGGTCTACTTCAAGACATGACAAATGCCCCCGGGCTGTGTCGCAGTGACTCATATACCTGCAATGGGAGAGCTACTTTGCGTGCATTGGCGGGCAGTGTCGGCAGTGGCCATGGCCACAGGCTAAGGTCAGTGGCCCATGAACCAGCTATGGAAGCAAAGTGGCCATTGGCCATGGCCGCAGGGTGGGTTTCGGGCATGTTTATAGAGGGCAACAATGACCTCACTGATGGCATCACATAGGATAGCATGGGAAACCAGCTGTTGGATAAAAAAAAGTCAGTGTGCTACAGTTCCAGTGATCTCAGTGATGATGTAATAAGTCATGTGATATGTGATGTATATGATTACATCAGTGGGCGAATGGGCTCCACAACAGAGGGGAGGGTGCCCAGGGTTAAGGCAGAAAAAATATGCTAAAATATTGCTGCCCTATATTAACGATAACATCAGTTTTCATTGACTTTTCCAAAAGTTCTGCTGCTAATAACTTGTGACTCGCTAGACGGATTTGGCTGAAATCTTCTACACACCTGTGGCATGGGTCCTTTCAAACTGGAAATTATTGGTTACACGATTTTCAAGTTATAAAGATAAATACACGGTTTGCCGCACTAATTTAATTAATATTCCCATTATGAAAAAGGAACTTCCATTGAACACTTGTAGCATAGAAACATCTGGACAGATTTGCACCAAATTAGAAATGCGTTGGGCAGAGAGCATCACAGATATGTTTTGGTCTGTTATAAATGAAACTTTCATATATCGCCGACGTTGCATGGGTGCACTGATGCTTTTCAGCAATAAAGCTCCACTTTTTGTTCTTTTTTTGTTCGATGCGAGTTATTAGCATGGTAGCCTTGCAGGAAGACGAAAAAGGAAAGTGCTCAAAATCCGAGGCGTTGCTAGGGGGAGCTGAAAATGCTATTTGGTGGCGGGAAACGGCTTAGGGTAGGGGTGGGAACTGGTTCGAGGAGAGTTTAGGGAGGGCTGAGAGGCCGTTTTCAGGCAGATCGTGTTTGTCTTCCTGCAGTAATGCATGGGATTCATGTGGGACTGTTTCAAGATGCGATCCTTTGGGTTAGAGGGGATAACGGGAGAATCAGAGTGCATTCACATAGTGCAGTGGTTGTGGGGACCATAAAGGAGGAGGGGTGCACATGGAGTATGGCAGTGGTGATGGGTGTGGCGCTGGCCCTTTAAGGGCGCGCACGCGACGGAGTGACGTATCACTCCGTCGCATGCCAGGATAAATAAACTGGGCATTCCCGGAGGCCTCAGAGCCACCGGGAGCCGCACTAGCAGCACCGTGTCTGTGTCTGTGTTCGAGGATGTGGGGGCTCACAGGGGCGCAGCACGCGGTGACCGCTAAACAATGGGGAGGACTTTTAACTTGTTCACCACTTTCCCATTGCCTCACTAATTGCAAGCAGCTGCGTTCCCTCCAGAATGATAACCACTGTAATACAAGTCAGCCCCGAGGTGACAGCAGTATGTTTATGCAGTCATTTGGTAGGTGAAACTACTGCGGAATTGGAAGGAGGAAAGAAAACCGGGCATGTGCTTAGTAGTACTGGGGCCACACACTTTTAGTTGTATTGGTGCTGTCCTGCCACAGGCCATGGTAGCAACAGGTTATTTAATAGTCAGGGGGATGTGGGACACGCCTTTTGGCTCTTGTATCTTTCCAGCGGCAAAGGCCTTGACCATTTGGCCACAGTGTTTTTTTGTCTAATTGTTGCAATGTGGACAGTGGACATGGCTGGTGGAATCTGGTTATTTACTAGGCCGGGGGCATGGGCCATGACACAGCCTTTTCTACTGATTGGTGCAGCATGAACAGTGGCCATGGCCTCTGAGCATTGGTGTCTTTCTTAAGAATGTGGACAGGGCTATGTAGTGCTGGGATACAGCTCCCGGGCAACAGCGGTACATCTGCTTCAAGCGGCATTTCAAAATTCTCACCGTACAATATGGAGAACATAGGTTTATTTAAAAGTTATGTTCGGATGTGACGGAGTGCAGGTATACAGATAGGCGGATCTGGGAAGTCTGAGGGTGTCCGACTCTGGGGGCCATGCATCCCCATATGTGTCTGCAGGTGCTCAATCACTGTATATGTGCCTATGTGTTTCTAAAAAGATTGCGTGCGCATGTGGAAACTCGGGGGGCGAGCACAAGTGTGTGTGTATATGTAAGGCGAGCACATAAGGAGAATATGCTTGTACCTGGAAGGGGATGGCAAGTTTAGTGGGGATACAGAGTTCACGCGTCTGTGTGCAAATAGGTCGTATACTTTCATATAAGAACGTGCTTGCTTATGTGCTTTGAAGTATGGTAATGAATGTTTGCACATGCGATAGAAGTGTGTATGAACAAGCCATGCCCACACCTGTGTTTGGCAGCAAGCATGCCTGTGCATTGGGAAGGAAAATGCACGTCTATTTTTAAATTGAATGCATGTTTGTGTTATTGAAAGGACAATGGTACTTGCAGGAAGTGTTGGTGTTGTGGTGTATTTAGAAAGTCCTCCGTTGTGTCTCTTAAGAGGGTGTGTTTCTGTGTATATTGAGATTGCATATGAAAGCAAAAGGTATACATGTGCTGTGGTGTAAAAGGAGCTTGTGCTTGCAAACGATAGTGTAGCCGTGCAGAATAACATTCCATGCTTGTTTGTAGTGTAAATGGATATCTGGGTAGGAGTATGTGTGTCTCAAGAGAGCATGTTTGTCAGAAATTAACGCAAATACATATTTGGAAGTTTTACAAAGCAGGATGCATGCTCACTGGTGTGAAGGGGAGAGGAAGTGATGTGTTTGTGTGGACAGAGAGGCATGGCTCGCTGTGTAATAAAGGCACACACTTGCAAGGATGGAAGGAGGAGGATTCATATCTGTTTGTGTGAAGGGTGCATATTGCGTGTGCGAGAAGGAAGATGCGTAGGTGCACGTTTGGAAAGGGGAAGTTAAATGTATTTTTGGAAGGAGAAAGGAACATGCTTTTATTTGTGAAAGGACAAAGGTATGTGCTTGGTTTATGGTCTTTGCATCAAAAAAGATGCATCGAAAAGACAATGCATCGTAAAATATCCAACGAAAATAAATGCATCAAAAGTCTATGTTTTACATTAAAAGTACATATACATCGAATGGATATGATCTTTTAAATGTAAAAGATAGCATTGTGATGCTTTTATTTTCTATGTTAAAACATTACATGGAGATGTCCAGTGGTGAAATTCCGGCACTGGCCAGGTCCTTGTAATGTTTTAATGTTTATTGTGTATTGGGGGTTCCCCCATCCCCCACAGCCCCCACGTCCACCCCCTTTAACCCTAACCCCAATTCTAAGCCTAATCCTAACCCTAACCCCAACTCCAACCCTAACCCCAACTCTAAGCCTAACCCTAAATCTAACCCCTAATCCAATCCTCACCCTAATTGTCCATCAAAATTATACATCGAAATTCATTCAATGAATATGCTTTTTGATGGAAAAGCAATTCAATGAATACATTTCGATGGATATCTTGTGTATTTGGTAGCACGAGCTACATTTACCATCGCTCAAATGGTGGCTCAATTGAGTAGGGGTGTACCGAACTTCGGCTTCGAGTAAGTATTCGGCCGAATTCCGGCTGAAAAATGACTATTCGGCTCCGGCCGAATAGTTTCTTGGTATTCGGCTCTTGCCGAATACTTGGTCTTCTCATTTGAATGCAATTCAACATCTGAAAGAGACAGAAATATAGTGCTGGTTAAAAAATTAAAATGGAATGATGCAATGGTGCCCCTTTTTTTATACTGAAAGTACAAAAGTGAGGCTTAATGGAAAAGTGTAAGACATTTATGCCTCAAGATTACACTTTGGGGCTTTTTTATTTAATTTGAAGGCACAAAAGTGCCACAAAGCAGACATCGCATTTCTGCCATGCTTTCCGTCTCTGCCTTCATATACTACATAATTTAAAACCAGCATGTATTTTCATGCTGGCATTTTACTAATGGATTTCTTTTAAATGTACCTTCATGCACGCCCTGTCAAAAGCAGGTTGATTCATAGCAACCCATTCTGAATGATTTCTGTAATTGTAATTTGTGGGCAGCGTTTACAAGTTTCACAAGGAGAGAAAAACGAGAGTAAAGGCGATTGTCCCTGTTATTACTCTTTCATTTAACATTCCATTTTGTTAGCATGTACAACTGCATGCAAGCGACCAACTAGCGCGTAAGTGCTACCATTAGCGGCTCCCTGCACCCAATTTACACTTAGTCTGACAGCATCCCAATAAAATGTCAGAGTAAAGTGCATTGTGTGTGTATTGGAGTGAATGAGAAGCAAGTGTTATCTTTTTTCTAATGGGAATGTCTATGGAAAAACTAAGAATTCACAACAGTTAGTGGACAACAGTAAGTCATAGGTAGTCAGATATGCCAGCAAGAGGGATGTGCACCCACCTGAGAGGCGTCTCGGATGAACTTCATGTTGGCAAATCTATCCAATTTCCCTGGTGGCCAGTCTGCGAGAGGGGGCATGGAGAGATGGGTGCGAGGACACACTATAGCACATAGTCAGAGAGCTATGCTTTACTAGTAAAATTGATTTGGGGGATAGGGGTATTTGGAAAATGGAAAGCATCCCAACTGTTGGGCTGCCTCTTCTAGGTCAGTAGGGCTGGGGGAAAGCCAGATACATATCAGGCAGTGCTAGATGTGACTGACATTTCCCAAACCATATTAGCCTCTTGGGCAAACTAGCTTCTTGGGAAATCTGCATAAGTAAAGCCTCACAATTTGTGCATCATAGAATTTGCATACACAACATTGTGCCATATATTTGATCCTGTTTTCTTGTTAATCTGTTCTTTTCTAGCCAGGCTTTTATGCTTTAAATAAGGATATCTTGATTAAAATGAAGAGAAATAAAGATGGGAAAATATCTAAAATAGTCCTTTCACGCTTATTTTAAACTGTTTTTCTAAGTTTGTAACATGATTTATTAAATAAAACAACTATTCTGCTTCATATTTGGCTTCGGCCGAATACATCACAAACTATTTCAGTATTCGGCCGAATACTAAATATACTATTCGGTACACCCCTACAATTGAGTAAAAGAAAAAGTCCATTCCCTTGAAATGAAGGCTGCCCAAAGCATCGAGATCAAACAACATGTTCACACATACAACGTGTTTATCTTTGAAGTACTTTCAAGTTGTCGGATGGATAGGTTTAGGCCGGCCCCGTTTCCTATTCCACAGTGAACTGCAGGATGCTCGCTTGAGACTTTCTCTTCCAGCTCACACCTTTACTTTGGACTCTTATCTAGGCTTAACTAGACTGGGGAGAGGGGAGGGACCAGGGGGTTGCTGTAAAGGGCACCATTGACTAAACTTCACATGCATTTCTTACATAGTCTTAGGAGACAGAAAACACCTTAAGCCACGATGCATTTTAGATGGCTTCCTTTTGGTTTGTGGCCACTTGTTAATGAGATTGTTTTTGGGCTTTTTCAAATATCATGTTGCAAGATACAAGCCAAGCACAAAAATTCACTTGCCCCCTCAATTCTGCACATACACACAGAACAGAATTTCTTACTTGCCAAGAGGCAATTATTCAGTGCCAATGACTATTGATAGGTGCACATTTTAGGCCCATATGGATGGCATCCTAAAAGTGGTCCTCTCTGTGAGCAGGGCCTTTCTCAGTATTTTTGTTTTAGCAAAAAGACTTCACATAAATGTGTCAAGATTTGAATTTCATGTTATATTAAATTGTAAAAACATTGGAACGAGCTGTGTCTCGCCCTTCGACGTGTTGATTCCATCTTTGAACAAATAAGGACACTAAACCCTCTTATTGTGCTTCCTACAACAATTGAATCAAGATCCATACTACTGCTGCCAAATAAGACCATTTTTGGTGGCTGCCAAAGGTCAACCAATATGTGGGCCTGCGAGGTGGCCCTTAAAAAATGAAATCTGACCACATTGTAAAAGGGCTGGTGTCAAAATGGCACTTTCACCTAGGGTGGCACTGGTCTGCCCCCAGCAAGCATAATTATGGCAATGACTTGGGAGATGGAACGGATGTATAAGGAGCATGGTTGCTAATGGGTAGCTGGGAGTGCAATGACCATTCTCTTGGAAGTCCCCTGCTTACATTCAGTCTGATCTCCTGTGACCCGCCCTGTGCCCCTGGAGTAAGGAGAAGTCTTCTACAGATCTCCAGCCTGTAGATCTGCATTTGCATTCTCGAGGATAGTTTCCTGGGTCTGTTGCCTCCTGTGACACCAAAGCACATAACTCTTAGCTCAGTGCTGTGACTCAGTGGAGGCCTGTGGAAGGACTGGACCCAAGCATGGCTCCCGGAGCAAAGTCTGTGGTGTCATCATCTAAACAGGAGCTCCAAATCTGTCAATAGACTTATGTGTCCTGATGAATTGAATTTTTGTAAAATTAGAACTTAAAATGTGTCCCCTCTCATCTTCATTCTCGCACTATTCTTCTAGCCATCAGAGAGGGCACCAAATGCAGTGGTAGTGTGGGCAGAGGTGACAGTGGCATCATTTAATTGTGGCATTTATAATGGGGTGGCGCCAGCAGGGGATGTGGCTGGCGTCACCGATGATAGTGGGCGGCACCCGCCAGGATCGTGGATGGCGGTCATAATACACTGGATATAGCATATAAAAAAACACTTGACATTCAGTGAAAATACTTTACTTAAGACACAGTAAAGATGATCTGATTCATCGCAACATATCAAATCATGCTTAGACCTGCCCTAATTTCCTGGGTTTGATCTGAGGAACGGGATCATTTTAACTCTGACTTTACAACATTTCTTTCACTTTATGACTGGCATTTACAGGAGCTTGACATTTGCCTTTTTATAGTGCATATATTTGTTTGCTTATCATGGCATTAAACATAACAAGTCTTTGTTGTCCTATTTGGTAAACCACACCAAAACATATAAAAACTAGACCTCATATATGTAATTTGGCAGGTGGGGTTTAACTGAAGATGTGTTTACATTTTCAAGTTGCAGAACTGAAGAGGGCGTGCTTTGCAGAAATACTAGGTTTTGCAAGATGCCATGTGCAGGTGACAATGTTATTCTTACCAGTGGTGTGTTTCGATTTCCTTTGAAGATAGCTGCTGATTAAACAAAAAGAGTTGATTAAATTGCTTCACAGCTGTTTCCTGCAGTGGGATCTCACAATGCATGGTGATAGACAGTTATTTTCATGGACAGATGATCACATGCTTTATTTTGAGCATTTAAAGTGGTGTTCATGCTTAGAAAGCAGTGAGTCCAATTGACAATGTTTATTGCAGGCTTCCCATTGGTTGAAATCCATAAATCATGGGAAGTATGTCATCCCCTGGAATTATGGAAAATAATTGACAGTTATGACCTCATTCTCTTGATGTATAGGCTTTGAAACCAATTCATACATGTTACTGGGTTTTATATCAGGCACTGCTGCAATGTTCATAGTGTTGTGGCAGTCTGGGTTGTAGGAGTGTTTAGCGCGTTTTGGGAGCACAGAGTACAGCACCACTGCACAGGATCAATGTATAGCATGTTTTTTTTTTTCTTTTTTTGAAGTGCAGCGCCACTGCATGGGTTTGGTGTATTGATATAATGTGGTGTAGCAAGACATGTGTTGCCAGTGTAACATGGACATATAAGTAAGGGCAGGTTATTCAGTCAAAAACGATTTTTACATATAAAATGCAAATACATTTTTCACAGTTAAAAGCACACATCTGTACCTTCAAAATGCACACCATTTCTCACCTGACATGCCTATGTTGCAAGAGACACATTTGGTAATTAACAAACTAATCTCACTAACAAGACTAATAATTATAACTCATTGATAAAAGAATGTGTCTTCACTGCAAAAAGAGACAGACTCTGAGAATCAGTTTTAAACACACATTCAAGTTTTTTTTTTTTTCTTTGCCTTCCTGTGCTCTGTCCACAGTAACTGCAGGAAGCAAAGACTTTGAATAAGCAGGAAATCAGCTTGTTACAGTTGCGACTGTACAAGAAGAGCCATTGTTAAAAGTAGGAGGATAGAACATGATTGATTCTGATTGGAGCACGTCACATCAAGCATCATGTTGGAGGCTGTGACTAGGGCTTTGCTGCAGAATCTGGGGGAAGAAAGGGAGAGACATCTTGACACAGCTCGAAGAAGGACGGGGTTGACAGCTGGGGAGGCCTGATTCCTAAAGCAGATTCAACTCGGTTGCAGAGACTGGCTTTTTCAGTCAACAAGTCCCAGTTCGAGTGACGGCAGATGCTTGTCCTTGCTGGGTGAACCCCTCCAGAAGGCGACCAGCCAAAGAAGTTACATGCTGAATAAGCCTGGTAATTATCTCGCTGAGGTGTGGGGGCTGGGTGTGTACGAGAATATTCAGTCAGTGTAGGAAAGGAGATTCCTGTGCTTTACTCACGTGTTTAATGTTGCAAATTGAGTTCTTGTCTTCGCCACTCTCTTTTCAGTGTATCACAGATAATGCTGTTACTGTGCTATTTCATTTATTTCTGTAAAGAGTGAGATCGTGTTTATATGCAACTTTTATAATACACAAAAATATCTGAAAGCAGACGGGTGGTGTGTTTTATATTTACCAATACAGTGCTGATGATGTGGGGAGATGTTTAGACAGTGCAATTGTCATTTTCAAGGTAGCTAAACATACGATTTGGCTGCGGCTGTGTGCACAATGTAATTCAGTATGAGCAATTATAACTAACTGTGTGTGTTGTAGTCTGCCGGAGGTCTATGAGTCGGAAAAAAGGGAGGCCCAGGACATAGTTCACTACCGTATATAAGATAGTGAAAACTACCACATGATAGCTCGCTGCCGTAGATAAGTCAGAGAGAAATTGCCCATGGTGGCACACTAAAAATGAAAATGTGGTGTTCCTGAAATGCAAGCCTGAGGTCTCTCTAGTGATTACACGAAAAATCTAAACAAAAATAAGGGGTTCTGGATATTGGGGCCACAAATAAAACAAAGGAATTATGCTCACCAAAATACCACCAATCACGCATACCAACCACTCATGTCTGTGTGCTGAAATAATGCATGTCCACTGTATTATTGTTGTACATGGCCCAATCTGAATACAAGGAGTGATTGTTGCTAAATTATTTTTCGGCGGTAAGAAAATACCGTCAGGCTCCAAATCTCCACAAAAATACCCAACTGGGTCCTGATGGAGAGTGGGGTGCTGCTTTTGATTAGTAGGCACTGAGGGAAAATGCAAGATAGCTTTTCTGTTGTGTTGGTGTGTGCAGATAAGATATCCATGGGGTTCGGCATGTGGGTGTACTTCTAGGTGGAATGTATCTTGAGCACTTGAGTGTCTGTTTCCAGCGGGGAACCTCGTGCGCAATGGTCCGAGTGTACATTGTATGGACTTATGTTCTTTGAGTTGATGGGAGAGATGTAGAGTTATTTTGCTGTTAGTGCGTGTTGGGAGAGAAGTTCAGTTGTTTTCTGTGGGTGTCTTCGTCAGTATGCATATTATAAGGTGGACAGTGGAATTCAAGTGTGTTACTGGCAGCGAAGGCCTGCTTGGTGGTTATTATATTTTAACCAGTGTAGCCATGCAGACGTCCTACTATTGGTGTAGCTCAGAGCAACGTCACTGTTAAGAGCGTCCCAAAGCATCCTGGAGTGGGGCAAATATTCCCATGGGCAGATGGCATCTACCATCTATGGGCAAAATCAAATTGGGGCAAAACAATGTCAAAAAGACATCCTGGAGCAATCCTCAGTTGGGACCCTCAAAGAGTGGAGTGAAATAGCATTGGGGGGACCTCCAGGAGAAGACTTACAATGAACATGTCATGGTCAGGAAAGAGGGATCCCTTTCACCTAAAACAAAATAAACTCCCCTATTTGAACTTGTTTTAATAAATGAATAATTGAATTTATTTTTTCAATTAACTCAATTACCGATCTTGCATTTTTCCCGCTAATTTATAGTATTTATTTATACAACTGTACACACAAGATAGTACAATTGTAACTGTGTCTTGACTAAGCATTTTAATGTGGTGTCATATCTTAATTTACCATCATTTCTGTGCCCCATTTAACAGAGGATGAGACTTCTCCTACCTTATAAAGCACAGCATTGCGTGCCTTTAATTAAGTTTCTTATGGTTAGTGCTTCATAGGTTTAGCTTGCTGGACAAACAAACAGTTGGCAATACAGGAATTTCTCTTAACACATACAAGTCATTATTGACTTCCTCTGAGTTAATCAGAGTTCTCGGAATGCAGCCAATAACTAATGTTATTGACTGCATTCAGATCATTCTGATTTCAGAAGCAGACATGGAAACATCAGTGAACATTCCTCCACGTTCAAGAAACAACCATGCAATTTCTCAAAACAGATTTCTCCATGATGCTTCCTCTCTTTGAGGATCTTTTTTCACTGTACTTCATTGTTACAAGTAACATCCAATTTAAACCATCAAAGGAAAGCTAAAACATGGAAAAAGGCTTTCACTCCAGTTTAGAGAAACTGTTTACTTTTACATTATATTCAGTGCATGCTTAGGTTTAGACCATCCTGTTCAAGTAACCTTATAATTAAAATGTTTAGCTTTTAAAGACAACCTTGTTATTTAAATGATACAAAATATAATCACAAACACGTTTTGCTCATTTTGTTTGCTCACTATTAAACTAGTGATTTATACTTCACCGCCAAAGCTCCAAAACCTACCTTATGTGCTAATAGCTTCATACACCTGGGGACGGGTCACTATGTCTTGGAATAATGCCCCTCTCTAAAGTATGGCTCGAGTCGAAGGGTCATTATCCTGCAATAATGAACCCTGTCTTTGTCTATGAGACTATAATATTTAGCTATCTGCAAAGTTTAAATGGTAGAAGAATAGAGGAAAGACAAATACATGTGCATTAGTAAGGGCTGTTATCTGTTCTGCTAGCTGCAATTTTAGTCTGAACATTACAATATGAAGTCCCTTGTTTCTAATGTGTACATTTAATGTAAATAGAAATATTCACATGTTCATATCGGTTCAGGCAATTGCGATTCTGTGCAGGCCGCTTTGACAGGCCTACCATTGCTCAGTGTAAATAATGCTTAGGGAATAATCCCTGTGTCAAGGCAAAGGGATCACGCAACATGGTAGAGATGTGTTTTAACACTGCGTCTTTATTGTGTATCTCGAAGCACCGGCGCAGAGTCTGCTGATAAAGCGCGATAAGGTCATGGCAGCCGTTATGAAACCGTTGTTCTGGGCTAATTGATAGCAAATGGTGAATATGAAGAATTACCTGATAGCTATCGTTCCAGTAGTTCCTTATCAAAGTTGTAATTAAATGAGTATGTTAGTCTGGGGAAGCAGGTATTATTTGAGATGAAATGAGTTGTTATTCATTGATACCTTCAGAAATGAGAAAATTGGCACCGATAAAGTCTGAACTACCCTAGCCATAAAGAAAGGACTGCTTCATGATGTTTGCACCTTTGCCGCTTTAAATGTCAACAAATAACACAGAGCCTGTCTGCTAGCTTTGAAAAGTAATGCCGCGTATGGGAATTCAAATAAGATGCCTGTAAAGCGTATTAATCATATTAGGATCCTTCAGAGTTCATAACCTCCTTTTTGAGTTCATAACCTTCTGTGATTTTAAGAACGTTATGATATATTGGGCCCAGATGTCATTGAACTTGTTGGCATTGCCCAGATATTACAGCAATGCTCTTCTCTTTGGGTGGTTGAGCGAGGGGCACTGATGGTTTCAGTCCACTTCCAAAAAGGAAATGTTTTGTGAAAGAACCTCAGCGTAAAGAAACTGATAAGTGAAGGAGAAAATGATAAGTGCGTTAGCTGCTCTGCCTATAATGGCCTGCTGGTCCTCTGTAGTCAGGAGCAGTTATGGGCTTATGCTTAGTGATGCAGTCATACAACCATATTTAGAGGCCACCATCTCTTTTCCGATACAGAGAGTCTGTAATTTTTTTGTCAATCTTTATTTATTACACCTGTATAACACATTAAACCTTACAAAACAATATCTGCGACACTAATAAAGACAGAGCAAAAGAACATTGGGATAGCATGAAACCCTCCAAATCACATCTCGGAGTACTTCTGCATTGCAATAATGGCCCGGTATGCTCCCAACCCTTCCACCCCAAGCGATCAAATGTTGCCTCCCCATGTCCGGAGTTCCACCAAATCATTAACAAGAGGATCGACAATACAAGAGACACAATGTAGTCATTCCAGGTAGGGGCGCGCACACCACTGATCTACCATAAGGGTATTAAAACTCCTATGCACCAGTTGAGTACATGGGCACTATTGCACATTGAGTGGGGGGTGTTCCTCTCCCCTGGTTGGCAGTTACATCTATCCCTTTAATCAATCCACCACTACCCCTGTGATGGGGGTTCCTTGTGTAGGGATCTGGTCAGGAGGATTCTCCTTAGTGTGTTCCGTACTTTAATATAAAAATCCCCACTCCTCCGTGAATGTGGTCAAATCGTCATGAGCCATATATGTCAATTTTCGGGAGGCTAGCTCGGGGGCAATGTGCTTGGCTTAGAAACAAGACGACATGGAGCAACACAGGCTCGATTCCCGGCTCCACACTTAGAAACCTCTGGGTATGAAGCACGTTATAAATAACCTATCATATCATATTATATCAAGTATTCCATCGGTAAACCTCCCACACTTTCTGTAGCAAGTCTACCTTACCAGATATGATGGGTTGCCTCACACTATCCTTCCCAATGGCAAAAGGGCCTCCCACATCTTTGGAGATCTATATGTGTCGTAATCCTTGGGTGTATTGCCCATGAGAAGTGTCAGAGGATCCAGCTGCAGGGGCCCCCAATAACGGCTTTAATCCAGCTCAGTAGTTCTGACCACAAAAACTTGATTTAAGGAAAGGCCCACCACATATGTATGGAGGTCCCTAATTCCCACATCCACTAGTACACAACCATGAAATGCCTGCGAACATCTTTGAAACTCTTAGCGGATCCCTTTGCCAACCATGAAGGACTTTAAAATGGTGTTTCATAGCATGCGGGGAAAGGTTGCCATGAAATGTGACCTTATATTGTTATATATATAAAACTCCTCAGGAACCGTATTGCCCAGCACATGGTCCCAGTAGGCCTTAAATTTAACCTTCCCCTCGATTATGAGAATAATCGGGCACGTATATATTTTGGAAAAAATTCCTTTCCTTGATGTATCCCCCTCCAGGACCATCTCAAACAGTGTAAGATATTGGAGAAGGTTGTCTCTCCATCCGTTCATGCCTAGAAACACTTGTGTACAGGCGCGTTATGAATAATTTATCTTATCAGATCATATCTCAGGTTCAAGACTAACCCCATGAGTCTGAGCTAATACAACATTTTAATATTCTCCTTACCCAGCATCTCACACACTTCGTCAAATTCCTTAAGATTACCTTCTGAGACACTCCACTCTCTCCAGATCACGGTCCGACTATCTCTGGGCTCCATTAAAACTCAATTGGCGCAAACAGAGGGCTTCCATAAATAACTCAGGGTGGATTGCCAAGAAGATAGCTCTCTAGTCGGCCTATTGTTCATCCACAATGTTAAGATGGATTTCTGAACTCTGACCTGGTGGGCAGAGGTTCAGAAGGCCATCCTAGTTTCTTGGAACAGGGTAACCTTCTGGACAAACCAGACCAATCAAAGTAGCATTGGCGGTGGTCAAGACTAGGTCTCAGGAGGGGTGAGGGTAACTGAAAGACCTCAATGAGCACAAAGAGTAAAGGACACTTTCCAATCACTCCCAGTCAGGTGTATATATTAAAAATACAAATACATTTATTCAAGGCCTTTGAATTCCAATACCATAGTTATTAACAGTAACACTTTTGTACCAACACAATCCTACTAAAATACATATATACGAGACCAAGTGGCCTAAAGGGTTAATGCACGAAATGGGTCCACAACCTAGAAAGGGAAGGAAGCAGCTAGTGCAAACCGTCATTAGGCAGTTCTGCAGTAATCCTAACTGAAAGGCAGTCCAGTCCCTAAGAAGAGGGGAGTCTATTGCTCAAATGTACTTGCAATGCTGGCACACGCAGTTGTGCAGATGGGTGAAAACGGGGGGGTCTCTTGTAGGGTCTGTAGCAGCTCAGGAAGTTGGGTCAGGTGATGCAGAATGGGTTCCCACTATTCATGGAGGGTCTCCCCATGAGTGCAGAACAGGTTCCAGGAGTTGGGAATAGTTTGATAGCTCAGGCTATCTGTGGAAAGGAGAGGGGCCCTCAGGGGCCACTCATGCATAAAAAAAATGATGGATGCACTTGGGGCCACCGGTAAGGGTTGCAATTATTCACTGACCCCTTACGCACTCCGGACCAAACTTCGGCAGTCGAGTCGGTTGCAAGTTCAAATGCAGCAATTCTACAGCTCTGTGACTTTTAGCGGCAAAGTTACAGCGTTGATTCCCAAAAGGGGCAGTGGTGACTTCTCCGCTCCTGGTGGATGGGTCCAGCCAGTTTCACTGTAGCAGGCTTCAGGGCACAGAGGGACACGGCTGCAAGGCACCTGCAAAGTTTGTCACCACGGCTGGGCAACACGGTAATCGCGGGTACTCCGGTTCAGGTGCTCTCTCTTTGCTCCAGTCCTGGGAACACCAGGTATGCAAAATTCAGTCTGAGAGTGCCGTGAATACAGAGCTTGCAATGTACCAAGTTTCAAGTGCCTCCTCGAAAAAGCGGCAGTATCAGACCAAAGGTCCTGCGCAAACTGCTCAGCCCACTGATTGGCCCAGGGACACTTCCGAGAAGGCTTAATTGATGGGTTTCATGAAGGTGCCGAGAATAGTTGGACCGACTATTCCAATGGGTTGAAGCTTCTTCACAGACCTTCTAGTTCGATCAGATGCAGAGGGGTCCAGCGGGACGACAGCAGGCTCAGGGTGCCAAACCTTCCAGCGGGTGACCAGCGGTTCCTCGACACTGCTTCTTAGTTTCAGGATACTTGGATCCTATCCTTCGTTCGGTCAGTGAGAACTCAAGAGATCGACATGTTATGGGTGTTTGCAGCCTTCTCTTATCCAGAATCTCCTTTGTGCCGAAACAAAGAGGACCCAATGGGAGATTTACTCACATACAGGCACACCATATGTGGACCAATCATGGACCACTGTGGTCCCAGGCATTCAGAGAACACCAGACTCTCTGGCACCCAGGATGTGGATTGCGACTAGACAGTCCAGCCCACATCCTGGGGGCACACACACAAGGCATGCGGAAGCCGCAAAAGCTTGGCATTTTGTGGGAGAATGCATGCCCAAATAGGGACTGACCCGTGTCGCACGACCTGGGGAAGATGAAGGGGCAAGATGGCCAAATGAAAAGACAAAGAACCTTGTGGCATGCCCATTTTGGAGCCAGGCCACCTATTCATGCCAAATGTGGTAAATATGGTTTACCTGACATGAACGGGTTAAAAATATATGAAAAGATAAGCTGCCACCAGCCCTATCCAAGGCACATCTGCACTTCTCCTAAAAAATCCTTTGAGAGTGTCTAGGGCCTTTAGAAATGACAGGAAGACCCAAGTGCACTATACTGTAAGGTACATTGAGCACTTGCAACATGTTGCAGAAAAGTTGCAACATTGACAAGGACTAAGGGAAACAAAGGGCCTCATTACAACCCTGGTCATTTGGATTATTGTGGCACATTGCGACCTGGATTCGATCCTGGATGAAAAGCCCATCCTTTGTGTGTGTGTGTGTTTGTTCGTCTATGTGTGTGTGTGTTTCTTGTTGTGTGCACTTTGCCATTGGTAACCCTTGTAGTACCACTGAGAGTATACAATGAATAGACAGACTGCGAGATTTCCAGTCTTAGCTACAAGCGTGCCCAACAACCTGCTTAGTGTACACATATGTAAGCGATATTCAATCAACACTACAGCCAAGTCAATGCCTGGTCTGGGATGCTGAGGAAAACCCTTATTGATGTATTTTTATGTCCAGTTCAGTACTCTGGATGACAACCCTTGTATAACACCCCCCTCTTAGAGTCCCCCTGACCCCACTGAGCCAAGAAGTAGGTTTGTTTTGCAAATTAAAAGGTTTATTTGAAAATGTAAACAATATATATAATATCACACTTCTATAAATAAATTAATAATGGATATTACCCTTGTGAATATGAGCAGTAATCAGCAAGAAGTAACTTATGAATAGGAACAGAAGAATAAGGTGGGAGAGAATGCTTTATATGGTTCAAGGAAATGCAATGATGAATGAAATGCAGTACAGAAAATAACTTGATATGGCTTCAACAAAAGACAATGTAATCACTTTTCCTTGACAATTCACTCCCCCCCATGCAATGTAAGAAATAGAAGGAGAGCACACAGTCTTCAAGAATCCCAACAAAATGCAATACGAAATGCAGTTCCCCCCCAGCAAGCTTAGAGGAAAACAGGTAGAGGTTTGAAACACAGGCCCAAAAATGCTTTGAATGTGATGACAATGAAGTGAGAAATGTGCTAAAAATGCTTTTAATTCCCTCTAGATATTCAGGGTGAGTGAGAGATGCTTGTTGGTATTAGTTCAGACTCACTTTAGCAATGCTCTATGAGTTATTACCAGGTTGCAAACGGATTTTAACAAAGGAGAGAATGGAGCTGCTATTTTGACAAGTGGAGAAATTGAGCCAAATCGCAAATTGCGGTAAATTTTGTGAGTGCGTGAATCGCGATTGCGGTAAAAGTATAAGGAGTAGGAAGTCGATTCTAGGTTTGTTGGAAAGCCTAGAATCACAGCTTTAAAATTCCGTTCTAGCCCAAACGGTTCAAGAGATATGGACGATTTAATAAAGGTAGATTTTCGGATTTAAAGTAAAACTCAAAATGACAGGTGACAGTTTGCAGCTTCAGAATTGCCAGGTGACAGTTGTGCAGCTTTACATATGACAGATGACACAATTTCTAGGAGGCTGTTCCAATTAGGTTAAAATAGTTTGGATTAGATTATTTTAACTAAGAGATTGGGTTCTGCACAGTTCTGGCGGATACTCACTCCTAATTTTGAAATGAATGGGCCTCGTCACAGATCTGGTCAAATGGACTGGACTGGGTGGTTCTGCTCACAGCATCTGGGTCAGCTCTGCTTTGCTGGTCTAGCCTCTCTGGATACGGCGGGTAAATCAGGCACCGGTTCTGCTCACAGCGGTCTGGGTCTGGTCTGCGGTTCCGGCAACAGTTCTTGGCAAAGAATTCAAACAGCTCGCCCGGCTGTTGAATAGTTTGGTTAGGTTTGCTGGATTCTGAAGGCCTGCTGAGAATACTTTTGCTTGCAGTGGGCCTTCTAGGTTCAAAGTTCTGTAGTCTATGTTTAGCTTGGAAGTCTAAGTGTTGGATCTCTGGATGTGAAGTCGTCGGTCAGCATGCTCCGCAGCAAATGGAATTGAATTCTCTACCTGTCCCAGCAGTCTCTTTTTATGTGTTTTGGAAGTGGGTGTGTACGTGGCATAACAGTGCCTGCCCCTCTCTTGATTTGATAGGTTAATAGATTCTTTGGTCCCTGATTTGGGAAGGGAAAGTGTGTCAGAGTGATGTCATTTTTATGACCTGCAGAAATGACACTCCCCTGGTCAATGTGCACACAAACCTATTCCTGATCCAAATACATATTTCCCAGGCACACAGTTGTTTGACATCACATACACACATCATATATTACTAAAGATAGTCCCTGTCCCTGGCTAAGATTTCCAATTAACCAACAAGCTTTGAAGTCCCTGTCCCTCTTGCAACTCCTAAATACAGTTTCCCTGTCAGAGTTTAGACCGCTAGTGCCACCTTGGGGAATTTGTCGGTACTGCATCCATTTTTGAGTTGTCTTGAATTACTGCATTTCAATAGAGTGGTCTTTTGCTTGATAGTATAGGGCCCTTGCTTAACATTGTTTTGATGGCATCCTTACAGTAGAGTGGTGATGTGGAACCCCCCACAAGAAGGTTGTATCTTTGGAGTGGTCTCTTGCCAACTGTGCAGTTCTCCTATTCTGGTGTGAATGTGGGCGGCGATAGCTCATCCCCACATCCACCCAGTCTATTGATTTAGTTTGTTCTGGGATAGAATAATGGGCGGCGACAGCTCATCCCCACATCTACCCAGTCCATTGATTCAACATGGGTCAAAACCCTTGACAAATCCCCCCGCCCGACTGCGCTTTGATTCAAGTCGAGGGGAAGTCGGGTGCAAAGGAGGTTTTGAGCCCTTGCGCTGGTATGTCCGCACTATCTTCTTCCAATTCTGTAGATGGCACAGTTCAGCATCTTTTCCTCCACCCAGTTGGATCGATCGGGTCTCCTCGCCGGTCCTGATGGGAATATTGGGCGGTACCCCGGGCCCCTCGGGTCTCTGCTCCCGGTCCCCGGATCGTCCTCCTTGGCCAGTCTCCAGGTTTTCTTTCTCCTAGGACGACAAAGGAAAGCGGCAATACCTATTCGTAGACATTTCTTCCCCACCATTGATATAGTGGGGTGGCATATACATTTTATAGTCAAAACATTTGCGTTCTTATTTTAACAAAAAACAAGATACAATTATAAGACATTTCTTTTTCCAAATCATAATATTTTAGAGACTATATGTGGGATATTTTAGGGTTGGAATTGAATTACTCTGGAGCGGTCCCCTCTGGTATTGCAGAGGACTCCTCCAGTTGTTGCAGAGTGTGCCTGGGATGGCAACACTTTAGCTGATTTATATGGACCCACTTATCTTCCCCCTCTGCCAAACTGCCTTTGGGGATGCAGATCTTATGGGCAACAGGGGAGATCTTGTCTATAATTTCAAACGGCCCCTTCCATGTGGGCAAGAATTTTCGCTGTTTGGCCTGGTTCCTTTGGAAATTGTATAGATAGACCCGGTCTCCCACATCATATTCCTTCCTGGTGGTTTTCAAATCATAGTGCGTTTTCATACCCTCAGCTGATCTTTCTAGACTCCGCTGAACATAGGCAAAAGCATGTTGGAGGTGTTTCCTTAAATTCTCCACATACTCATGAGTTGTGGAGGCATTTATCAGTATCTGCTCTTGGGTCCTGTAGAGCAAATGCTGAGGAAGCACCATCTTGCGTCCGGTCATCAACTCAAATGGTGACATTTTAGTTACAGATGAAGGGGTAGATCTGATGGCCATTAGGACCAGAGGTAATCGGATATCCCAATTTGCCCCAGAATCTGCCACAAACTTTTTTAAGATGCTCACAATGGTTCGGTTATATCTCTCCACTGCTCCAGAAGAAGCTGGCCTGTAAGTAATGTGTAGCTTCCTTTTAACCCCCAGTATCTCCCACATCTTTCTCATTACTTCACTGGTGAAGTGGCTACCTCTGTCTGACTCAATCCTTTGAGGTAGACCAAAACAGGAAAAGATGTGGTTAATCATCAGGGCAGCTGCTGTTTCTGCCTTGCAGTTTGGGGCCGGGAGACATTCACCCACTTGGTAAACAAGCATGTAACGGTCAACATGTACTTGTTTCCTCTAGACGAGCGAATCACAGGGCCTACAAAGTCGATTTGCAAATCTGACCATGGCATGTCATCCCCCTCTTTTGGAGAGGTGCACGGTGCATGAGGGATGATGGCTGAAATTGTGCACACACAAGACACCCCTTCAAGTATTGGTTGAGGTCCTGCCCCATGTGTGGCCAGTATTCAACCTCTCTTAAGATTTCCAGCGTTGTGTGAAACCCCCTATGACCGGCGGTGGCCGCATCTTGGGTGTGACTTAACATCAGGCTTCGGAATGAGGTAGGAACCACCCACTGATCGTGGCCAGCTTTGGATTTCCTTACCAGCAAACCGTCTTGGATTCGGAGCATTTTTGGACATTTCATCAACACTCTTAGGTCCTCTTTCCCAATGTAATCGGTATCCGTCAGGGGAAAGTTCTCAGGGTCCTCAAGGTGTTGGTAAAACTTACCAATAATTGGATCCCCCTTCTGAGCTGTAATTAAATCAGCATCAGGGGTCTCCTTACTCCATTGTGCAGTTGAAAGATCATTGTGAGCATTTGTCTGGGACCTAGTGATAGCAGTGACCTGGATTTCCCCCAATATGGACTCTATTTCTATTAGTTCCCCTTGGATGGCCCCGGTTTTGGCCAGCTGATCGGCTAAGTCATTTCCAGTTTTGTCTGGTCCCTCTACTTTGGAATGACCCTTGATCTTTTTGCAGTAGATGGTCATCCCATTCGATGTGACCAGATCATCAATGTTTTGAATTAACTTCCCATGTTTCAAGGGTTTGTTATTAGCACATAACATGCCTCTGGTTTTCCAATTAACCAGGTGCTCCACGAACCCGTTCCGTACATAATCCGAATCTGTGATTATGACCAGTTCGTGGAGTTGATGTTGGACAGCAGTGAGGATGGCCTGATGCACAGCCATCAATTCTGCCACCTGACTACTTCGGGGACCAATTTTGTATCCAGCGGAGGGTTCTGGTGACTCATTCACCCATGCATTCCCTATGCCGGCCAATAGTTCTTTCTCCCCGTTGTCGTCAACATGGTACGAGCATGCATCCACATAGACAGTGGGCATTTCCTCACACTTGTCTTCTTCAAAGACTTTGTGTGGGGAATTAAGGTATGCCTCCATGTTGTCCTTGATTTTTAGACTTTCGTCCTCGAGACAGTTTTCTCTGGCACAATCATGCAAGTCAGCCAGACCTTGCGCGAGGGGACTCTTCTTGTTTTGGCCATTTCTGACCTCTACAGGAAAGCCTTGCATTGACAGAATCCAGGAAGTAATTCGGGAATTAAACACATTTCCGGCCCGGATTCTGTCACTTTGGAGATATTGCAGAGGCTGGTGTGGAGTCTCCACTATGATGTGTTCCCCCTGGATAAACGGGCGGTAATTCTTCAATGCCCACACCGTTGCCAGGAGTGCCTTCTCACAATCGTTGAATTTTAACTCCACAGAGGATAAAGTTTTGCTCGCATAGGAGATTACTTTATTGACCTTGTCATGCTTTTGGTATAATACTGCCGTCAAGCACGTATTAGAGAACCCTGTCTCCAGGAAGAACTCCTTGTTTCTGACAGGGTAAGCTAGGCAAGGGGCTTGTGAGAGGCTTCTTTTGAGTTGTCTTACTGCCTCGGATTGTTCTGGACCCCATTCCCACTTAACCCCCCCCCTTCAGGAGATGAATCAGGGGTCTGGTGATCTCTGCGTAGCCCTCAATGAACTCTCTGCTGTAATTAGTCAGTCCAAGGAGGCACCTTAGTTCCCGCAGAGTTGTGGGATCCTTCAGTTTCTGGAGTGCTTCCACTTTCTTTTCTTGGGGACAGAGACCCTGAGGAGTAATCTCATGCCCCAAGAAATTAACATGGGTTCTACACCACTGTGCTTTCTGGAAGGAAAGTTTTGCTCCGGCGGCCCTCAACTGTGTCAGAACATAACGGATCTCCGCTATGTGTTCTTCCACAGATGAACTTTTGATGAGGACATCATCTACATAAGCCAGGTTACCCCTCGCACCCAGGTCGGGCATGGCCTTATGTAGGAAAATGTTGAATTCATTGCCGGAGTTGAGGTATCCGAAGGGAGACTGGGTCCATGTGTACTGCTGGCCCCCAAAGGTAAAAGCCATTTTGTATTGGTCCTCCTTACTGACAGGCACGGTCCAGTATCCATTGGTCAGGTCTATTGCTGTGAATACCTGTGACCCCTGAATCTGGGCCAGCCCTTGGTCAATGTAGGGCAGAGGCCATCGGGAAGTATGGACCCGTTTGTTGAGCTCCCTAAGGTCGGCGCAGAGTCTCCACTGGCCGTTTGGCTTCAATATACCCAGCACCGGATTATTGAAAGTGCTGTGGACTGGACGGATTATTCCCCGAGACTCAAGGTTTTTAATTATTTCAGTAAGGGACTCCATGGATGCGAGAGGCAAACGATATTGCTTCACAAACACTGGAGTCATTCCAGGGTCCGTGGGAATTGTTGTGGTGTGGATGTCGGTGCGACCACAGTCATGAGTCTACCGCAAAGAGATCTTGGAAATCCAAGAAAACTTGTTTCAACTTTTGCTTCTGTTCCTGAGTCACACAGGCATCAGCTAGGTTGACTCTCTCTTCCACCATCTGTCTGAAGCCTGGAAAGACTTCTGGTTTTGCTATCTCAGCGGCCTCCTCCAGCTGGGTGGAGAAGTCCCTGGTCAGAGTGCTGATTTGGACCAGAGGCTTTAGGTGGGCAAGGCAGCCCTCATGGACCTGGAAAATCACCTCATCCCTCCTGAAGTCACAAGTCACATCTTCCTTACCATAAGGGCAAGAAGTGTACACCAGGAAGTTCCCCCCATGCCGGGTGAAAATCCTGTCTGCTGTTGTATTGTCATCACTGTCACTGTCAAAACAGTCCTTGGGGATTGGTCCTAACAGTTCATTTCCTAGATCAATGGAAAAATGTTGGTCATCAACCGCCATTCCAATAATGGTGCTTGCGGCTAGTGATACTCTTTAAGTCACTGTTATCCACCTCTATACGAATGGTGTCATGTTCTATGTTGACTAATGGTGTTGGGATTTCCCCTAACCCTTGCTGTTGGAGAGAAGCATTTAGATGAATATAAGCATCAGGGTTTTTCAATTTTTGTCCTCTTTTTAACTTTCACTTCCAGGGAGAATTGTCGGGTCATTTCTGGGATGGTGACTTCCTCTTTAATCTGAATTTCAACTGCATAAGGTAGCAATTGAGCTGACCTAAATGCTTTTTCTGGATCATCAAAGCCCATGGGATTATCCACTGATAATCGGGACCAAGCTTTGAAGTTTATTAGGTCCAAACTAATGGCAAAGCGATTGAGAATGTCACTGCCTAAGTAAAAGGCGGCAGTGACGTCTCGCACGACCCAACAATTATGGACTATGCTCTTGTTGCCAATGGAGATTTTGAGCATACACCTGCTTGGCAGGAGATGTTTGGAATTAGGTGCTTCCAGGTCCATTTCCCATTTGTCTATCAGTTTGAATGTGGGAATGGCTGGATCTTTTGGGAGTTGGCGGAACATGGCTTCGTTGATGAAGATCTTACCGTTGTTCACACACACTCGAGTGAGAACAGAGTCCTTCCCATCATTTAACTGAACAGGGATGAACAACTGCTCTCCAATTTGCTGAATATCAGCCAGGCTCTAAGCTGATTTCCCATCTTTCTGGACTATGGGAGTGGGAGTGTCTGATTGTGGATTGGTAAAGAATTTCAGAGTTTTTCCTTCCAGTGTGGAATACCACCTTAAACTGGAAGGAAGGTTGATTTTCAGAAATAGAGAGGACCCCCCACCACCAGTCTGTTGTCCTACTGCTATTACTGTCAAGTCTGGAATTTGGTTGTTCTGGAAGTGAAATTCTACTTGGTCAGATTTTTGTTCAACCATGTGGCAGGTGCCGTTTAAACTAACATGGTTGACACTCTGTTTTAATTTTATTGGTCGGCTAGTCTGGGTCCAGAGGACCTTGTTTACGCAATCTATTAGGGGTGACAACCTTCTCAGGAGGTTGTTCCCTAGTAAACAAGGGGTGCCCTCTGGGGTCACTACTATGACCGGGTGTTTCACCTTGTGTCGCCCAATTTTGATGTCCAAATCTGCAGTCCCCTCGACAGGAATTTCCTTCCCGTCAAAGTTCTTCAGTTGTCCAGGAAGAGGGGTGAGAGGAATACGGTAATTCTCCCCCCTTCCTGCATTTAGTTCATCAAAGGCTCTTTTGGACAGAAGGGTAGCTTGGGATCCAGTGTCCACCAGTGCCGAAATTGTACCCTGCCCCTGTACTTGTACCGGGGCATAATATCTTCCCTCCTTCTCCTCAAGGGGGCACAGATAATGCACATTTTTGGACAACTGGTGGGCTAACTTTCTGGTTTTGGACACTGCTAGCGAAGAGATTTGGGCAGAATTCTGTGGAGAGCCTGGGGAATCTGAAAGAAAAAGTTGGCAACTGGAAATGGTTTCGGGTTCTGGACCGCCCCCCCCCCCCTTTTTGGCGGCAGTCATCATTATGGGTTTGACCCATGGGATTTTGGTATTGTCGGTTCGGGGATGAGATGATGGGCGGCGGTAGCTCAGTCTCCATATCTCCCCAGTCTGAATTGACATCCCTGGGGACCCATTTTTCGTTGGGAGGAGTTCCCCCATCTCTGAAGGAGAAGATCCTTTTCCCAGGATCTTCTGAGGATCCCTCTCCCTCAAATTGGAAGACCTGTACCTCCTCCACAAAGTGGGTCTGTTTGGGTCCTTTGTTTATCCTACCCCCCTCTGCTCCTTGGGAGGCAGGCGATTTTGTTTCCGGTTCCTGGTTTTCCAGGGGCTGTTTACAAGTTGGGAAGGAAGCTTCCTCCAAGGCTTTACACCCCCCTTCCCCTTGTGCCTCCTCCCAGGGAACCGGTGGGTTATCGGGGTGCTGCCCTCGTCATTGTTCTGGAGCACCAGGTCCAGAGTTTGGGGCATTCTGCGGTGGCATGCTCATCTGAGGGTTCTGTTGAGCCCTCAGTATGTGACCCAGATCCCGTGCCATATTTTGGACCTGGCGCTCAAGTTGTGAAACCCACTCAGGCTGAAACGGGGCTCTATTTTCTCCCATGGGCTGGTCCCGGGAAGGGTAGCTATCCCTTCTCTGGTAGTACCCCTGGCTGGGAAGATTTTGGTACCCCTCCACCCTTGGCCTCCCCTCTCCCGGATTGGGTTGTCTGGGCTCAGGGAATTGGGGAAAGAAGGATGGATGATTTTGGAGCTGGAAATTGGGTGGATACCTGGGGAAAAAGTTCTGCCCAGGATTTGGTGAATTTCTGCCCTCCTGGGGGAAGTTAGGAGGGAAGTTCCCCGGGTCAGGCGCTTGGCTGGATCCCCCCCCTTGAGCTGGAGGAGTCCACACATAACCCAGGATTGGTCGGTTTCCCTTGTAGCGGGGACTTACATAGTCAGGGGAGCGGGGGACCCCATTTGTGGGACTACCTCCTCGACTCCCTGTCTGTGACTGGGCCGAGGGCCTTCTGGGCTGTGAATTATTTGGTGCAGGCAGGTTTTTAGGACCCCCCATCTCCAAATCTAAAACGGGGGCAACCTTTACCTCTGCCACCTTAGCAGCAGCAGGGGTGTTGTTGGTTTTGGGGTTTTTCGGCGCGTTATTTTTATTTTCGATGGGCTTCTGCACCTCATAGATCCGGATAGCCTGTTCAATGACCCAGTCTAAAGATCTTTTCTCATGAAAATCTCTCACGAGCTGGGTCATTATGTATTTGCGTAAGGCATGGAAAAACGAATTGATAAATTCTCTGCTATCAGTGCGCACCCTTCTGGTGGTCTGCGCAAAAGCACGCTTTAATTCTTGCACAAACTCTTGTGGGGCCTGATCCTCCCCACATTGCAAATTGTAGGCTGCCTTGCAAGCCTCTTGAGGATTTCTGTGCACAGAAAAATGTTTCGAGATGGCCGCCCTGTATGTGGACCACCTTGAATGGTTTTGATCCTCCAGCCCTGCAAAGAAACTGGAGTATTCTGGTGAGAAGGTCCATTTGACGTACTGGATGCAGCTACTGCTGTCCTTCAAATGGAAAGTCTCCATCATTTGTTCATAGAGCTCCAAGTGTTCCCAAACAGAATACTTGGCGTTCTTATGATAAGGCGTGATGACACTCCTTATTGCCTTTATTTGTTTCAATGGGTCCTAAAGCAAGGCCCTTTTTTGCCTTATTGTCCTTTTTGGTTCAGGTAACCCTGGTCCATTCATCCTCTGACTCAGAAGCACTGCTCCCAGAGGTGCCCGTCTGATCTTCCAGGTTTTCCCGGATTCTGCGAGCCTAGGAATGGCTGGCAGAATGTGGGGACCTGGTCTCCTGTGTCCTGTAATGCGCAGAGGAGTCTTCAGATCCCTCCTTGCTGCCAGGATTTGATGGGTACCCCCCCCCACTGACCTAACTGGGCAGAGGTTTTCAGGATGCCCTTAATGGGCCTACTCTCCTGGGGTTCCCCACTAAATTGCACTGTGCTTGGGTGCCCATACCCGGATGCCCGCCCATCCATTCCTGGGCGGTACTGGCCTATGAGCCCCATACTTCTAGCTGGATAGTAATCTGCCATCCCCGTGGCCCTGGGCTCATGTGCACGAGGGGACATGGGGGTGGCAGAGTCCAGGGACTGGGAGAGATGAAGGCCTCTGGTACTAGGGCTCCTGAGGTTATGCTCAGGAGTTTCTCTTTCCCAGCGAACCTCATCTCTATCCGCCCCTGCTTCCTGTTGCAAAGCAAGAGCCTGCGCTTTCAGTTCCTCAGTTAAGGCCTTACTAGACTCTATCAATCTCTCCTGCATCGCTACCGGTTGCTGGAGCCTATCATTGTGCTGGCAGAGAGCGTCATTCTCTCTCTGTGCCTCCTGATTGGTCCTGGAGTACTGGGCCAGTCTCTGCTGCAGGAGGGTTAACTCCTCAGTCCCATCCCTACTGGCCTGCTCCTTTCTTACCAGAGCCTCCTCCACCCTCCTGGTGTGATCTAGCAAGCCCTGATGCTCTTTTTGGAGGTCACCCAGCCCCTGGAGGGCCAAGTGATTTTCTTCAATTTTTCTTTTTAAATGGCAGACTTCCTGGCCTAAGGTATCCCTTTCCTAACCTGCATTTGTGACGCCAGGTCATCCCTCTGCCTTTGAAAGGCACCAGCTTTCTGGCGTTCTTCATCAAACTCTGCCTGGGTATCCAGGTCTTTCAAAATCAATGTATTGCTTTCCTCTTTCTCTCTGTCTAGTTGGATTTGCAGGGTGGTTACCTCCTCTGTGCATGCCCTGTTGAAATTGATCTGTTGCTCCAGCTTTTTCTGGCTCTGCAGTAAGGAGTCCAAACTGTCTTGGTGCTCCTTCTGCAAAGCCAGAATTCTGGTATCCTGGTCTGTCTTTTCCTGTTGCAGTATATCCATGTCCTCTTTTATTTTAATGATATACTGCCTACTATCATTTTCTGACTCCTGGCTCCTCTGCAGCCTCTGCTCAGAAGAGACCAGGTCAGATTGGGCCTTTTCTAACGCCATCTGTTGCCTATTTGCCAGATCTTGGCCTTCAGCACATTTGTCCTGCATGGCTCCCATATATAGATACAAATATGCCGCTATCCTGGCAATCTTATTGTGTTCATCTTTGGCCTTAGAAGCCTTATATAATTCACTCAGGGACACTTGTAATGGACCCTGATCTCTCCATTTATCTGACCCTGTTTCAGTGACCTGTTGCGCGATTGCCTGCAACCAGACCGTTTGGTCCTGATGAGGCCACTCACCTCTCACAAATAGCTTATGTAAGAAATGCTATCTGGCTATTTTCATATCTACCAAGGTCGTCATTCTGGAATTTGAGTACCTTCCTGACTTACAGAAGGTTGTATTTTATTTTGCAAAACAGACCGTTTCCTTAGACCGTTCCTTTGAGGGATGCTTTCACAGTGTAAAACAGCGTGGTGATCTAACCGGATATGTGTATCTGGTCAGTTGGCACACTGTATTAATCTGCACAAGTGGTAAATCTAACCCAGAATATCCCGGCTCCGAGCCCCCACTTTTGTAAGCGATATTCAATCAACACTACAGCCAAGTCAATGCCTAGTCTGGGATGCTGAGGAAAACCCTTATTGATGTATTTTTATGTCCAGTTCAGTACTCTGGATGACAACCCTTGTATAACACCCCCCTTTTAGAATCCCCCTGATCCCACTGAGCCAAAAAGTAGATTTGTTTTGCAAATTAAAAGGTTTATTTGAAAATTTAAACAATATATATATATATATCACACTTCTATAAATACATTGATAATGGATATTACCCTTGTGAATATGAGCAGTAATCAGCAACTTATGAATAGGAACAGAAGAATAAGATGGGAAATAATGCTTTATATGTTTCAAGGAAATGCAATAATGAATGAAATGCAGTACAGAAAATAACTTGATATGGCTTCAACAAAAGACAATGTAATCACTTTTCCTTGACAATTCACTCCCCCCCCAAGCCATGTAAGAAATGGAAGGAGAGCGCACAGTCTTCAAGAATCCCAACAAAATGCAATACGAAATGCAGTTCCCCCCAGCAAGCTTAGAGGAAAACAGGTAGAGGTTTGAAACACAGGCCCAAAAATGCTTTAAATGTGATGACAATGAAGTGAGAAATGTGCTAAAAATGCTTTTAATTCCCTCTAGATATTCAGGGTGAGTGAGAGATGCTTGTTGGTATTAGTTCAGGCTCACTTTAGCAATGCTCTATGAGTTATTACCAGGTTGCAAACTGATTTTAACAAAGGAAAGAATGGAGCTGCTATTTTGACAAGTGGAGAAATTGATCCAAATCGCAGTAAATTTTGTGAGTGCGTGAATTGCGATTGCGGTAAAAGTATAAGGAGTAGGAAGTCGGTTCTAGGTTCGTTGGAAAGCCTAGAATCACAGCTTTAAAATTTCGTTCCTAGCCCAAACGGTTCAAGAGATACGGATGATCTAATAAAGGTAGATTTTCGGATTTAAAGTAAAACTCAAAATGACAAGTGACAGTTTGCAGCTTCAGAATTGACAGGTGACAGTTGTGCAGCTTTACATATGACAGATGACATGATTTCTAGGAGGCTGTTCTAATTAGGTTAAAATAGTTTGGATTAGATTATTTTAACTAAGAGATTGGGTTCTGCACAGTTCTGGCGGATACTCACTCCTAATTTTGAAATGAATGGGCCTCGTCACGGATCTGGTCAACTGGACTGGACTGGGCGGTTCTGCTCACAGCGTCTGGGTCAGCTCTGCTCTGCTGGTCTAGCCTCTCTGGATACGGCGGGTCAATCAGGCACCGGTTCTGCTCACAGCGGTCTGGGTCTGGTCTGCGGTTCCGGCAACAGTTCTTGGCAAAGAATTCAAACAGTTCGCCCGGCTGTTGAATAGTTTGGTTAGGTTTGCTGGATTCTGAAGGCCTGCTGAGAATACTTTTGCTTGCAGTGGGCCTTCTAGGTTCAAAGTTCTGTAGTCTATGTTTAGCTTGGAAGTCTAAGTGTTGGATCTCTGGATGTGAAGTCGTCGGTCAGCATGCTCCGCAGCAAATGGAATTGAATTCTCTACCTGTCCCAGCAGTCTCTTTTTAAGTGTTTTGGAAGTGGGTGTGTGCGTGGCATAACTGAGCCTGCCCCTCTCTTGATTTGATAGGTCAATAGATTCTTTGGTCCCTGATTTGGGAAGGGATAGTGTGTCAGAGTGATGTCATTTTTATGACCTGCAGAAATGACACTCCCCAGGTCAATGTGCACACAAACCTATTCCTGATCCAAATACATATTTCCCAGGTACACAGCTGTTTGACATCACATACACACATCATATATTACTAAAGATAGTCCCTGTCCCGACTCTGGCGTTTCTAGGAGCTTTCATTCAAAAATGGCAACTTATTTTCGATTTTAGTGGGTTTTGAAACATTGGTTTTTCATCAAAAATTATACAAAGGTACATTTCCCTTCCACATACATCCCAGTAACTTTCCATGTCTCTAGCTCAAAACACATTGTCTACAATAATCATAATTAGCAGGGTTTTGCCCCAGAACATGGTACAAATTGGAGTTTGGACGCAAATAAATCGTGAGGGCATTTTTCAAACTAAGACTCTCAAAGTTGTACATTCCTGTCATTTGGTTGCAATAAATTATCACTGTTTCTATAAATATATATTTGTTGCAATTCAACTCCCCAAAGTGTTTGGTTCCGCCTCCAGGAGTCTGGGTGGGTCAGTGATCACATGTCTCTCTTTGCTGGCAGAGGGCTGTTGACAGGAAACACTCAAAATTAACATACCCCATTCAACAGAAAGAGCCTTTTGTGTGGGCTCCAGCAGGCTGCCTGGAAGTCTCTCCTCAATCAATCAACAGGGTCATGTGATATCCTGCCCCTGGTGTGGAATCTCCAAGGTGTTAAGGTTTCCCAGCCTCTTGGCCTCTGGGAACAGCAGGTGGCTAAGATTTCCAATTAACCAACAAGTTTTTAAGTCCCTGCACTCTTGCAACTCCTAAATACAGTTTCCCTGTCAGAGTTTAGACCGCTAGCGCCACCTTGGGGAATTTGTCGGTACTGCATCCATTTTTGAGTTGTCTTGAATTACTGCATTTCAATAGAGTGGTCTTTTGCTTGATAGTATTGGACCTTTGCTTAACATTGTTTTGATGGCATCCTTACAGTAGAGTGGTGATGTGGAACCCCCCACAAGAAGGTTATATCTTTGGAGTGGTCTCGTGCCAACTGCGCAGTTCTCCTATTCTGGCGTGAATGTGGGCGGCGATAGCTCATCCCCACATCCACCCAGTCTATTGATTTAGTTTGTTCTGGGATAGAATAATGGGCGGCGACAGCTCATCCCCACATCTACCCAGTCTATTGATTCAACATGGGTCAAAACCCATGACACATATGCTTGCATGGATGCGCACAGGTCTGGCACGCATGTGATCTCCCATCGGAACGCGGGTGTGCCAATATAGACACACCGTCATCATATGTCATTATGACCCATATGTAGAATGGAAAGAAGGGCCAACCGCCCTGTTGCCTCCGTGTTAATACCACACGGTATGTGCACTAATTGCTTTAGAATTACCCACATAAAATTTCAGCACTCATCGGCAGACAGTGGCACCCTTTTGTTGCTATCAGATGCAGAGCCTGACTCAAAGATGGCCGCCTGAAGATACACCCAGGCAGCCATGTTGCAGAACGCTCGTGCTCTGCACGGTGGCATCATGACAACCATAAATAATGAGGTCCGGCGAGCCACGGCGTAGAGAACTCACCGCGCATGGCCCACCAGACCTCTTCTCGGACGAAAGCAGCAGTTAAGCCCCTGCTTTACCGAGCTATTACTATACGCTCGAAGACTCTACCCTGAACAGCAGGCACATACGGCATGTGCCCGGCCTCGGGAGAGACATAAAATAGATGGGACCGAGCAATTGGATCCCGTTTTCTGTGGGATACTTGCCACGGGAAATGGTACGCCTCCGCGCTGCACCCGCACAGCAAAGTTTGTGCAATTTTTGGTTGATCAATAAGCTTGAATTGAGTAAACATGATACCAGTATACATTGTGTTAGTGCTTACAGGTGCGTACGCATGCACTCCAACCTGTTATTCATAACTGTTTTGGCCCCTAGGTCTCAGGCTGCCTCACCCTTCTGTGCGCAGAACCATTAACCACATGGAAAGGGTAAGACTCCCCTTCCATTTTTGTACTGTAAATATGCAGTGTGTATGAGTAGAACTACATATAAGACCATAGGTGGAAATGAATTTATTAAGTATTCTGCCCCCCCCACTCTTTTCTCCCCCACCCCTCCTGTCACCCCTACAAGGAGAGGACATTGAATAATGCAGACCACACTGCCATTGTAAACTAGGAGGCACCCACATTGATGCCCCCTTAAGCCCTGAGGAATGTGGTCTTCATACCACAGAAACCGGTCGGCTATTGGGAGACCTGACCTAGTGCTCAAGAAAAAAGCACAGGCAGGGTCTTCCTCACTAGGACCCTGAAAAACGAACATCAAGGGCCCTATAAGATTCTTCAATGCTCAGATGCAAAAGAGGAACCCATTGGAGAATATAATGTACATCCTCCAGTCTTTTAAGAAACATACTTGCACCTGCCTGACGGAGAAAGCTCATTAAAGTTTATAGAATTTCATCTGAATAGTGTCAGACGCATAGACAGCCCGAAATGGTCTAATATGATTTTTTAGCACGACAGAGTGCATCGACTTGCAATTGTAATCCCAGCAATAGAAATGTACCCATCCACCCATCCCAACCCACTCTAACAAAGAAACTGTGAGTTCCTGAGTGTACACAAAAGCCACATCGGTTGACTTTGCCAATGTTTGGATTCAATTGAAGTGAACGTAGCCAGATTATTTCTGGCAACTACAAAGTGTATTGAGTGTAAGGTACGTACGGGTATGGTCTTGCTCAAAGTATGTAATTTCTGTTTAGCTCAATTACTGTTACTTACAAAAAAAAGTATGCATTAAGAGAAAAGATACAGTAATTCAAAATTAACATTAAACTGTCACCTGTGACAGATGGATTAACCTGCTGTACTATTCATATGGGAATCTTACTTTATTTACCTACTAGCAATGTATTGAACACTACACCGTTCACTTTTAATTGCCAATCAAAATATGTTTAAAATTGTGTGTTTTACTGTAAATGATGATTCACAGATAAAAATATACATATTCTAAAAAGAGGCGTGTCAAATAGTATCTTGTTTGATTTGGATGCACAGTTGCAGAAAGATGTCTATTTATGAATATATTGTTTTTATGTTTATGTTGGGGATGAATCTAGTGCCATTAATTATTCCAGCCAATGCCTAGTCCGGCCGCAATGCAAAAAGATCCATTCAACATTGCAAACCAAAGGTCAAGCCGACCTGCCCTGTCCAGGCCCCTCGGATCTGTCCTGCCATCCCACTCCCTTCTTTTTGGATGCAGCCAGAGTACGACTCATTACTTTTTTCCACTTCCAGCACTGACTCCTACCCACTGTTATGGTACTTAACCTGGAGAAAGCACTGTCGGGTTTCAAACTGGCCATTATCACTGACCAGTCAAAGTTGCGGATGCTTGGACATTGAGTCCAATTGCACTAATGAGGCACTGCTAAGAAGAGTTTCACGCAGCAGCTGCAGGACAGTGTTGACACGTTCTGGAATAGCACAGCAGAGCCACCAAAGGATACAAGAATCAATGCTCGATATTGACCACCGGAAATTGCAAATAACTGATCAAGTTGTAAATCTGGTAAGTTTAATCAGAACCTAGCATTTTATGGGGAGATGAGAATTTGTGATGTGTGCATTGCCCCTGAGCTCTCATCAATCAGTGATTCAACTTTCCTCAAGTCCAATATACAGAGCGTGAAAAAGAGTGAGGAAACCTCCCCAGGGGGATACCAGCTGGTTTCTCCAAGCTCAACTTCCCAGCCCACCCTGTGCCCTAAACCTAGAAGAGAGGACTCACTGCAAGTAGAGGTGTGCTGGGAAAAGTAAACTACACCTCTGGTCGCTTCAGTGTGTTCAGAAGCTGATGAGGCACCACCCTAGCTAGCAGTACAGCGGCATAGGCAACACACGAGGAATTGAAGTGTCTGCACTCTTTTCAAAAGGAGCCAATGCAGTGTCATCTACAAACCCAGAGCCTGGATTTACAAAACGAGATGGTTCTCTTTACACTGACCTCCAAAATGATCCACACTGTCTAAGGTAGTTTATCCAATAACTCTTCACTATTTCTGAACATAAGGATTTGCAAATATTGTGGATATCACACCTTTGCTATATTGACACGTGTGATTTGCTGATCACGGTGCATTCATCGTCACTTTGGTAATGTTCAGTCATCAAGCGTCGTTGAAATGGGGCAGAAATTGCCTCTAGAAACCTGGGTTTTGCAGGAGCCTATTTCGGCACTTGTCTGGTGTCCGGCTGCCTGTCTGTCCCTACCCTTCCCACAGAAGGATTCCTTTCATGTTATGTTGCATTTGCCTGAAATAATAAGGCTGCCGGTCGCACGCCCTTTCTTAGACAGCCTCGTTAGCCATACCAACCGTTGGCTAGCTTGGGCATGACACAAACCGCCCACATTTCGGGTTATTCAAGATCCCACGAATTGTCAAACTTTCTGAGAGATTCATCTGGAAAATGTTGAGGTTACACAGAGTTAAACAATAATTGGCAATGCCAACAGTTTTGGTTTTTGTGTAGCCAGACACTGCCATACTGGTATTAATTGGCCATGAATGTCGGCAACTACAGGAAGGACACACACACTTCTACTATGTTGCATGGCTGAAGAATCACTTGGTCACAGCATTTTTATCACAGCAGTAGAGCATTGCCACCTCAAGTTAATCCATTAACTCTGGGAAGAATTATTTGAAATAACACTACCAGGCAGTTTTAGCACCAGGTTTGATGTTACTGCTTGAGGAAGATAGCGCAAAGCGATCCCAGGTGGATGTGTTCTGGGTAGGAAGGGGCTTTGTCGATGGGAATGGCCACAGGGATTAGAATGCCCATTGGTAGTGAATGAGTTGGTAAATAACCAAAGGACACTGACGGGCTTTGCGTTCCTCCTCATATCCCATCTCCCTGCTACCTCTACTCCAATGCACTGGTTTTGGCCAATGGGTGGAGCGTTAGCAGCACCTAACAGCCAACACTAAGAAGGAGAGCCTTGCAAGGGGGACAGGCCCTACCATCCCCAATAGGGCCCGATAGCATGGTCAGTTTCCATACTGTACTCCGGCGGGCTTCCGCGGGGGAGGCAGGCCCGATAGCATGGTCAGTTGCCATACTGTACTCTGGCAGGCTTCTGCAGGGGAGGCAGGCCCGATAGCATGTTCAGTTGCCATACTGTACTCCCGCGGGCTTCCGCTGGGGAGGCAGGCCCGATAGCATGGCCAGATGCCATACTGTACTCCGACGGGCTTCCGCGGGGGAGGCAGGCCCGATAGCCTGGTCAGTTGCCATACTGTACTCCCGCGGGCTTCCGCAGGGGAGGGAGGCATAGTAAGAATTGGTCGGTTTCCAGAGCTTTTGCTCTGGAAATAGAAACACGGTGCTAGCTCATCGGGGTGCTGTGTGTAAGGAAGGGAACGCGTGGGAAGCAATTGGGACAGGGCAGCATGGTTGTGCTTTCGAAGGAGGAGTGGCTTTTTCATGGGTCAACACGCTGTGCGATCAATATTGGCAAGTCACTTTTTTGAGGGGTTTCTCAGCCTTCTGCAAGAATGCATGGCGGTATCACATGTTAGCATATTTCCTGTGTAGTATAATAGTTATAAGGATGACAGGAGGTGTCTTGATAACAGTGATGTCCTTTATTCAGCATACGACATCATTCAACATATATTGATGAGTGGATGATAAATCCCCTTGGGCAGCTTGCTTCTAAAGTAAGGGGTTGCAGCTGGGAGGCTGTAATGTCTTCATTTGGGCCTGGGGCCTAATTCTCGGAGGAGCTGGGAGAGGACGTCTTCCTGCGGCCTCTGCTGCTCCCGTAATGCGCGCCGAGTGCGCGGGTGCGGCCCTAGTGGCCGCGGCCGAGATCTCGCGAGAGTTGCGGCTCTCGCGATATCTCTACACACCTCTCCCTGATAATGCAAAGGCAGTTCATTGCAATACATAGTCATTGTACCTCACCGGTCTTTTGTGTTCTCTTCTTGGCCGGTCACCTTTCTCGCTGTGGGCATCCTGGTGTTCCAGTTCTCGTTCTGCTGTAGGTGCATCCGGTTCCATCTCTGTTTCCTCCCTTTCTCCGTCGTCATTCTCCGGCTCACGTTCTTCTTCTCTCTCGCAGTCCATACCTCCTTCCGCTTCTGATCTCTCCAGGGTCCTTGCTCTCTCTTGTCTCTTCTGGAACAGGGCTACTCTTTCCAGGTTCCAAGTGCGCCGGTCTTCGGTGCGGACGTGGTTGGTTCCTCTGTGGATCACTTTTATTGGTCTGCTGTATCGAGAGCCCGTGATTTGATCCTTTGTCGGTAGTCGGATTTTGATCCAATCTCCCTCTTTAACTTCTGACGCTTGTTTGGTTCTTCTTCTTCTGTCACTCCACGTTTTCATGCGTGTTTTGCGGTTTTCAATTCTCCACACCACCTCTGACATGTCTACTTCTTCATCTTCTCTTACTTTGGTCAGCCATGGTGGTATAAGCGTCGAAGCTGCTCTTCTCCCTCTTAACATTCGAAACGGGGATATTTGAGTGATCCCGTTGGGAGTAAGTCTGTGGGCCGCTATGGCCTCTTTGGTTGTCTTGAGCGGGTCCATTCCGGAAGCGGTTGCTAACTGGATAGCACCTTTTATAAACCTGTTGGCTCTCTCTACCAGTCCATTGGCTTGGGGATGATACAACGCTGCTTTCTTCTGGTGTATGTGGTGCTTCCTCAGGAATTGTTCCATGTCCCTTGAAACTAGTTGTACCCCATTGTCCGTTACCACTTCGTTGGGGAGTCCTTCCCTTTGAAAAATTTCAGTGAGGACTTCAATTACTGTCGCTGTGGTGATGTTTGGGACAAACTCAGCCTCAACCCACTTTGATAAGTAGTCCACTAGTACTATGCCATAGCGATGTTCGGGCGCCATCGCCTCCAAGGGTCCTACAAAGTCTATACCTACTTTTGACCACACCGCTTCTGGTACTTCTGTGGGAATCAGAGGCGCCTGTCTGACCTTTAAGCGCTTGTCGCTGTTGAGGCATTCATGACATCTCTCTATCATGGTGCGAATCTCTTGATCCATGGACGGCCACCAGTAGGCCTCTCTCACTCTGCGACGGGTCAGTGTTCCCTAGGTGGCCGGCGTGGGCTCTGCAGAGAATAGTCCTTCTCATACCTACGGGTGGGATTATCTGGTCCGTTTTCAATATTATTCCATCTGTTTCTGATATCTCATCTGCCACCTTCCAATAAGGCCTCATGCCTTCTGGCATTGCTTTTTCATTCGGCCACCGTTCCCTGATCCACTCTCGTATTCTCGCCATGGTTGGGTCCTTTCCATCTTCTTCCAACCAATGCTTCTCACTGAGTTCCAAGTAGTCCGGTGCTTTGAGATCTGTGATGGATGCCATGATGCATTCCTCTTGCAAAAATGTGGTGGCCTTGTCTTTACTCTCAGGTAATCTTGACTTGCAGTCTGCCTGCGAATTCTTCCATCCTGAGATGTGCTGTACTTCAAATGTGTACTCCTGCAGTTTGGCTGCTACGCGTGCCAACCTGGGTGTTGACGCTTTGGTGCCTCCTGGGCTGAGCATGTGGATGAGGGGTTTATGGTCGGTTACCAACCTAAATTTTGTGCCCCACACGTATGTTCTGAAATGTTCTACCGCCCATGCACACGCTAACATTTCCTTTTCTATGGTTGAGTAATTCTGTTCGGCCGAGGATAAGGCTTTCGAGGCAAAGGCTACCACATGTTCCGTGTCACCTTTCTTCTGCGTTAGGACAGCTCCTAATCCGTACGCACTGGCGTCTGTGGTGATGACAGTACCCCACTCGGGGTTAAATGGTTGAAGACATGGCGCTTCCAATATGTGGCGTTTTATGCTTTCTACCGCTTTCTTTTGGGGTTCTTGCCATGAGTACTCCGACCCCTTTTTGAGGAGTTCGCGGAGGGGTGCTGAGGTTTCCGAGAACTTAGGGATAAACTTTGCGTAGTACTCCGCCAGTCCGAGGAATGACCTTACTTCTTCTTTGCTGGTGGGTTCCGGTGCCTTAATTATGGCCTGCATTAAATTTTGTTTGGGACTTATCCCTTGCTCGGATATTTTGTACCCTAAGTACTCAACTTCTTTCTCCTTGAATACGCATTTCTCGTAGCGTAACCTCACCCCTGCTTCTTGCAGCTTGGTTAGGACAGTTCTCAATGTGGCATTGTGTGTCTGTTCGTCCCTTGCATAGACAAGGATGTCATCCTGAAAATATGCCACATTTTTGACCTTCCGTAGTAGGACATCCATCATTCGTTGAAAAGCTGATGCAGCCGAAGATAAGCCGAATGACATCTTGGTGAACTGATAGGTGCCAAACGGAGTGATGAATGCTGTGAGGGGTTTGGATTCCTTGTGCAATTGTATTTGGTGGTACGCGTTTCTCATATCCAGTTTTGAGAATATTTTGGCTTCTTTCATCATAAGAATCAGTTCATTTATGCTCGGTAGCGGGTAACTGTCCGTAATGACTTCCAAGTTTACACTGCGAAGGTCAATGCAAACCCTTAGCTCTTGTGAGTTGGGTTTCTTTATGAGCACGACTGGGCTCAGCCACTCTGAAGCTTCAACTTCTTCAATGACGCCATCCATCCTCATTTTGTCCAATTGACTCCTGAGTGTGTCTCTCGCGGTTGCTGGTACTGGCCTCACGCGATGTTTGACTGGGACCGCATTCCTTTTAAGCATTATTTTGTGGACAAAGCCTTTGATGTGCCCCGGCTCCTCCGAGAAGAGTTTGGGATAATCACTGTTGACTATTGGTACGCTTCTCCCGCAGACAGAGAGTACTTGATCTTCCGTGCTGGGATCCAGTTTGATTTTCAGTTTATCTTGGTCGTCCCATCCTAATACTGCTGGGCCCTCTTGGCTGAAATATACTCTGGTGGTGGTTTCCCTTCCTTTAAACTCCACCTTCCCATTGATATAGCCCAGTAGGTCAACTGACGCACCTCCAAAAACCGTGGGTTTGTGCCGTGTGGTGAGCACTCGAACCTTTTCCATCCCCAACATTTCTTTGTATGTGCGTAGGGGGATTATGGTGAGGTCAGAACCTGAGTCCGCCATGACTTTTGTTTCCATCCCGTCGATTTTGATTATGCAATGGGGTTTTTCTCTCCTGGCCCGTGTGCTGTTCACCATGATGACGGTGGGTCTCCCTTCATCTTCCGAGGACAACTCTCTTTCCGTGTTGCGACTCATGTTGACGTTTGTGACTTTCTTGTTTCTCCACCGACACACAATCGAGAAATGGCCAATGCGTTTGCAGATAGAGCACTCCTTATCTCTGGCTGGGCACTCCCTGTCAAACGCCAAATGTTTCGTGCTTGTACACCTGTGGCATTTCAGTGGTTCTCTCGTGCTCCCTTTTTCTTCTTTTGTGTTCGATACTTGTCTCTCTTTCTTCGGGCGAAACGCCACTGCTTGTATTTCAGTGGAGCTATGGCTTCCCGTGAGTTATTTTCGTCTCCCAGCTGTTTCTTCGACTGCTCTGGCAATCTCCATTGCTTTCTCTAGCAGCAGTTCTTTCTCCATAATGAATTTATCTTGCACTTTCCTGCTGGTGGTGTGAACTACCAACATGTCGCAGATGAGGCTCTCGGCATTGTTGCCAAAGTTGCACAGCGCTGCCAATTCGCGTAGCTTTGTGACGTAGTCGTCAACGGGTTCTGAGGCTTCCTGTCTGCGGCTATAGAAATCTATTCTGTGCAGAACCGTGTTCTCTTTACTGGCAAACCTTTTTACGATTCTTCTTACCGCTTCCTTGAATACGTCATCGTTGTCACCAACCACCTGGCCCGGGGTGAGACTTTCAAACACCCTCTGTCCTTCTACCCCTAGGGCGTTAAGTAACATTGCCCTGCGCCGTGCCGCCGAGAATCCTGCACCGCCCACTGCCTCTACGTATGTCGTAAATAATGGTTGCCATTGCGGCCACGGGATGGCAGGTTTACCTGGAGTTTGTAGGAAGGGCGGAGGTGGTGTCGCGCCTTGCATGGTTCACGTGGGTTGTAGTGGTGATACTCGTCGCCAATTTATGTAGTATAATAGTTATAAGGATGACAGGAGGCGTCTTGATAACAGTGATGTCCTTTATTCAGCATACCACATCATTCAACATATATTGATGAGTGGGTGGTAAATCCCCTTGGGCAGCTTGCTTCTAAAGTAAGGGGTTGCAGCTGGGAGGCTGTAATGTCTTCATTTGGGCCTGGGGCCTAATTCTCGGAGGAGCTGGGAGAGGACGTCTTCCCGCGTCCTCTGCTGCTCCCGTAATGCGCGCCGAGCGCGCGGGGGCGGCCCTAGTGGCCGCGGCCGAGATCTCGCAAGAGTTGCGGCTCTCGCGATATCTCTACATCCTCTGCCATGACAAGTCACACAGCGTGATCGTGGTGCATTTGACTCTGTGCGTATGTAGTTCTTTGCGTGCCTCTGCGTAGCTTTGCCTCTGTGTCTTTCTCTCTGTTTGCCAGCAGCTTAGAACAGGCAGTAGTCATCAATGTGCGACGATTCATGATGGATCATTATCTTTCTTTTCTGTGTTATTTGTTTACTGTTTAAAAACAAATGAAGGCAGTAAAACTCTCTCCTCTGCCCCATGCCTGCGCATCGTCCTGGTGTCACGCACACTCTGCATTTTCCTCGGGCACAAATCGTTCAGTATTTTTCTATTACTCAGTCAGATGTCTACTCACTGCAGCTAAGGCCAACGTCTGCCATTTTTGAGTGATGCTGTGCCGTGCAAAGCAAGCAAGAAGAGCACTCATTCAGAGGCGTTGCAAAGGGGGGGGTATAGGCCCTGGTCTTTTGATTTTAGCCCCTGGTCTTTTGATTTTAGCCACAGATAAAACCTCAGGAGCTACAGCCAAAAGACTAGCTAGCCCCCAGTCATGACAGTTCCGACATCAGCGTAGTCCCGGGTCTTTTCCAGACTTAACAACGCCCCTGCACACGTTTTATTTCGCGGTATCACAGGCAGTCTCTAAACACATTTAGCAGCACCATTGGCCTGGCGAGTGGTACTCTTTAATCTTGGGCGCCATATTAGTGATGCATTTGTAGGAATAGCTGTGTTTTGAACAGGATTTGTTTTCACATTTGAAGGGACAGCAGCATAAGTGAGGTTACCTCATAAAGCAGCATTTGGGTTCCCAAGCTCTGCGCATCTATAGCACATCTTGTTTCGTCCCCACCTCCCCCCCACCCATTGCCCCCCCCCCCGCTGCTAGAGAGGGGGCACATGGTCTCCCACGTTGATGCTGTTTCAGCAGCTTTCTGAACTTTCATTCTGTACCTCCTCGGCTCGCCTTCTCACTCCCGAGTCTCCTGTGAAAAAGTCTGCAAAATGTTCGTAATGTATGTCTCTTAATGACGCCCATTGGCGTAAGCACTCTATAACTGGATTGGGCAATCTTAGACAATAGGTTCACACGTTTTCTACTTCCCAACAGCTTTTCTGAATACAGATTTAAATGGCAGTGTGTCTATTCCAGCTCTGTGTAATGGGCTCAATTTACAGCAATGAACTGAACAGCTGGCAATCAAATAATTTACGTATGCATAGATCACATCACGTTAGCATGATTCACACATCCTTTACGGACGTAAAACCGAGGTGCGCACACACACACGTTTCTTGTGTGCTGCTCAGACAAATGGCTGCCGAAAACATGCCAGTTTAACATCTTCACAAATTTGAGCAGGACCGCCGCCAGTCATGGTGTAAAATGGCGGCCAGTCATGGTGTAAAATGAATCCAATTAAATGAAAGTCTACCTGGATAGTTTATGGAGCTCAAAACAGTTCCTAATATCGCAGCGAAACTGCACGCCTTACCAGCATCAGAGCGGCTTGATTCCAATGCCTCGCAGGTAAATAGAGCCACGTGTGAGGATAGTTCAGGGGCAATGTGCTCACCTTGGAATCAAGACGGCACAGAGCAACACAAGTTTAATCCCTGGGTCCGCGCTTAGAAACTTCTGGGTATTAAGTGTGTTATAAATAACATATATCATATCACGGTTTCTCTTTTCCTAGGGAATAATCTCTGAGGAGTTGAGGCATAATTCCAAGAGGGTATAGATGTAGCCTTCACTTAATAGATATCTTCACCTAGAGGCCACAAGGTCAATCAAAGCTTTGATTCTGGGTGCCCTTTTGACAGCTAAATATAGATTTTCTATTTTTGACCTTTACCAAGGTGTTTTTGAGCCATGGATCTAAAATACTATGCCATCTGCACCCAACGGTCTGGCATACTTAGCTACTGGTTGATGCTTTGACATCGCTTAGGGAAACCGAGGCGGTGCTCCCCATAATCCGGTGTTGATAGTGCGCGGTACAAATATCCTTTAACATAAACATATTTATAAATAAGCATTGGCATTGTACACACTGGTAGCTTCTGTGTGGGCATGGGATATGCATTTGCCAGGCAGTGGAATCATTTGTATTAACTGGCCTTAAGGGTAGCAGCTACACAATGGTGAGAATGGGCATATAATAGCAGTGCCTGGCAAATGACTATCTAAATAGACAATCCAAAACTGTTGGCTTTGCCACTGCTTGTTTTCAACCGGACTTCACTGAACGGCATGCATACTGCTTATAGGCATACTTTGCTATGGCTTTTTATAGCACCTATAGCATATACACAACTTCAATTAAGCCATTAACTTAGAACACTGTATTGAAACAACCCTGGCAGGCACGTCGAGCGGAGCGTTTGATATTACTGCTTGATAAAGCAAGCTCAAAGAGATCACATGAGGGTGTGACTTGGGCGGGTAGTAGGTGGGCATGGTCCTAAGGATTAACATGGTTGTACACAGTTCATGGGTGGGTAAATAACCAAACCACACTTAAGAGCCGTGTGTCCCTCCTCAAATCCCATCCACCCCCCACCCCTCCCAACTGTAACCCAATACAATACGTTTTTGGTGGAGGCAAAACTAAACATATTTTACCATCTAAGTCCAAGAAACACCTGCCCTAGCAGGGGCCGATTTACTACATATGAAATGCCTGGTTTCACTAACATTTTCCAGTTATCTGATGGTTTATGGACCACGGGTCTATGATTGCGATTTTCTTCCTCGCTTTTCAGAGTTTATTGCCCAGGTTTTACTTAATTGTTCCAATCCCGTGACTGTAGACATCAATTATTGGTTTGAACGAAATAAATTAAAATATTGGTTTGAACTGCCGGTGCATTCATGTGCAAAGCCGTGATTTCATAGCATATGCAAACCGTGTACTGGGTTCTCATGTTCTGACGCACAGGGCCGGCCACACACTAGATTGGAGGTTCTCATATCCAAATAGTTAGCAAATGGGCTCGCCATCTTTTCTGTAGATCTCGCACCTGGGCCTGCCATTTCATTTCTATTTGGCAAATAAATAAAATCAACACATTTATTGTAAATGGTGTAATGTAACAATGAAGGGCCTTGAGCCTTGATTCAAGAACCCTAAGAGTAATTCTGGAGCAGCAGCCTTCGCAGGGCTAGTTAGTTAGCGCTTACTATGACACATCTTCCTGTGTTGTGGGCATATTGGGACCCTTTAAACCTAATATGAAGCTGTAAAAAGCTTGCTTGTCTGAGGAACTGAAGACTTAAAAGAACACATTACTCAGACGTGAGCACTGTGATCCTCTCTTCAAAAGGGATCATTTATGCAAATACAATTTTGATCAGAAAAACATCATTAAGGCAAACATTTCAGTTTCTCAAATAGTTTTTTTTAACAAGTACAACACATCAAAGGAACTGTTGAAAATTGTCTTTCTTTCTCACTCAACTTTTTTAGTGACTGTAACAATGTACTACTTTCGTCTTTGACCAAAGCTGTTGCACACCTTGTTTATCCATTAGAAGACCCTCACTCGGTTCAGTCAATCTTGCTTTTGCAGACCCGCTGGTTCTCCTCAGGAACGTTGTCCGCCGCCATCTTAGGTCTGTGGTGGCTGAATATCTCTGTGATATCATTAAACATCTCTTTTTTTGTGGCGGGGTGCTGGACTTCTGTAAAAAGTCAATCGTCACTCCCCTTTTGATAAAGCCCTCCCTGGACCTGACCTGCCAGTTCAATGTCAGCCCTATGTCTCTACTTCGATATCCCATAATCTAATGCAAGCAACTGTTACATTACACCTCCAAGACTTTATTGAAAATATTCTGCTTTTATAGAACTGCCAGGCGGGTTTTCGACCAGGATGCAGCGCATAGTGTGTAGCGGTGGCTGCAATGGATGCTCTATGGAGGTAGGTGATGGCAGTGGTATCGGCCACTGATCCTTTTAGGCCTTCAACAGCCTTCTGCACCATCTAAAACCCACCCGAACACCTGGACATCTTATTATTTTGGGTGTCAGTGATTTAGCCTGGAGTTTGATCAGATCTTTTCTGGAGGACCAGACACAGCAACTAGTAGCCTAGCCCTTTTTTGTATTTTCACCAATCAAAGTTACATGTGAGATATTTCAGGAATTGTTGCTAAGTGAGTTGTTGTTGGATCTGTAAATGAAGCCCCTCGTTGACTTGGTCCCCTCCCATGACTTCCCTGTTCTACATTGGTGCCGCAACACCCAGGTTGTCTTCGGGGAGGACTTGGGTGCCGGAACCAGTAGATTCAGGGGGTCATGGGCAACTGGATGAGGTTGACCTGCCTAAAGGTAAATCCCACAAGTCTGAAGGTGCTTCTCTGCAGCACAGTTGCTTTGGAAGTTAATAACATTAAAGACTGGTCCACTGGCTCATGGCCTCTGCACTGGGGTCACCCACATGAAAAAGGTGGACATTCATTTGGATTCATCTTTGTTGTAAAAGCCTCATATCAGTGCAGTCACAAGAGGCTGCTTCTTCCATCTTTTCATTCTCCTTTGTTTTCTGGAATTGTTTACATTCACACATAATGTTAAGCTTAGGAGTTCTTACTTTTTAAGCAGACTCGATTGCTGCAACACAGTGTGTCTTGGGCTGCCCAAGGGTTCCTTCCATCAGCTGCAAATGGACCCGAACACAGTGGCAAGGATTCTCTCTGAGAGCACATAGCTATGGCACTGCAATCTCCTTATGCTCTGCCGATCACAGAGCAAGTCCCGGGTAAGACTCAATCTTGTGCACAGATCACTTCCCAATCTGGGCCCCACTTTAGATCTGGAGATCAAGATCTCTGCCTCATTCTGCTGCACAGGCCCCAGAGATCGGGGTGCAGACCATTCTCAGGTAGGGGCCTATTTCTTTTGATCTCTCTCTCTCACTCTTATCTCTGCTTATACCTGCTTAGGCTGTTTCCTGAGGAAAGCTAAACATGTTTCTTTTCCCTTTTAATCGTTTTCACGACAAGAGGTAAGTCCTCTTAGTTTTACAGTACCTTTGGTTAGAAGAAAAATTGCTTCCAGCTGACTTCTGTCCTGTGGAGATTTGCAGATCCTATGTTCCTGGGCCTCAGTCATGGGGACAAGAGGAAGGTTGTCTGGGGTCTCCTGCACTACGAATGGAAGGTTGGCGGCAGCAATGGGCAAACTTTAGATCAGCGGCACTTTGGGGTTTTAGCTCCTCACGACTATTCCAGCACCACTGCTGTTCGCGGATACCTTAATGGACATTCCTCACATCAGGGTTCCAGTACTCTGTTGAGGTGGCTCAGGCTTAGTCAGTCCTGCTTCATGGGAGTCTGGAGGATCTTCTTGGAGCTCGGGTCTGACTTAAAAGCGATGCACTTAATCTGGTGTTCCTCTCCCTGGCACTTTGGTTCCTGCAGCAGCAATGGAAGTACAGCCAGCTCCGAGAGGATGTCCAGGTGAGTTCACTTTGGGCTTCATTGGTCCCACCAACCCACGGGGAAAAGTAGTCCGTTGCTGGGCTTCTCTAGTCGAGGTGAATTCTGAGCTTCAGCAATGCAGCAGGGCTTCACCGGGCAAACCAATGGTCCAGTTGCTGCAGCAAGCGTCTCTTCCAAGTTCTTCTTCAGATTCCTTTGTCCAGTGGTCGACTCTGCCTTCCAAGCAAAAAGTCTCGCCTTTTATGCAGGTTTCTCCCATTAATTTGCAGCCTAGCTGTCAATCACACAGCAGGGTGGCTGTCCTGCGAGGACAGCCAGCCAGCCAATTACCTTTGGGTGCATTCCTGTATCCAAGGAGATTGAGCACAGGGAATTTCGGGCACCTCCCTCACTTCCTGCCCCGTCCAGACACGCTGGAGCCAGAGTCGGGCTTCACCAGTGAATCCCGGCAAAGACAAAATGAACAAAGGGACCAAACCAGGTTTGACACGCAGAGTGAATCTTAAGAAGGACCTTTCCAACAAAACATGGTGAAAAAGAAGACCGTGGCCATTTTGACAAAATGGGCACCCTCGGGTGTCTTACTGCTGCTCAATTGCAGCCCGCTGTAAAAACACACAATCGTAGGAAAAAGTAAACCTCTGCCACCACCCATTAATTGTAGAAAGGGTAACATACAAATGTTACATGAGAAACTAGACAAAGGGGATATTAAGTAACCCCTCCAGCACCCTATGGTAAGATACTGTGTGCTGGGTCTAGAAAGTTACAAAAGGTAAGTAAAGTTAATTTCGCTTCACTGCTCTTGGAAACAGTAGTTTTACCAAGAGAATGTATTTAAACCTTTGTGACATTTGAGAGACTTCCCTGTGCCACTGCACTGAAGGTTCTGTGTGTCACTATGTAAAGATGATGCCTATCGAGTTTGTCAGACTCCAAAGTCAAAAGAAACAGAGTTCAAATCACAGAAAAATACGTGAGAGAGAGGGAAAAAGGTCTCACTCTCTCCAGGTTAGAAATTAAAAGTCCTAAAGTGCAGTAAAAAGAGCTGGGGGTCTCTAAGGTAGAAGGGAATTAGCACATTTCTGAGAACTCTCCCTAACAGTAAATATCTTGTGTATGTCTGAGAGATGCCAGCACCCCTGTACCAGCACCTTAAAATCGAGTTGTTTTTTTCTGATCCATGGCAGTAGATGGCTTCCTGTGTGTGAGTACTTGCACGTGCTGCCTTATTGTAGGGATCAGTAGAGTGTGGCTGTGTGCTGGTGTTGAGCTACTTTTCTTAGTGCAGGTGCCTGCTAAAGCTGCCTCTGAGGTAATCATGAATTTTAATTGGTTCATGTTTTCTCAGTGGAGTAATTGACATCTCCATACACATGTGTTTATGAACGTGTGGTTTCAAGGTCTATTGTGAGTCTTGCATGAGATAACTAAAGCACTGGTTGCATTGTGGTGCACCTTATTTTACGTTACAGTTGGTTGCTCAACCTTCATCATTGTATGCCACTGGCACAGCAGCTGGTGTGAATTACTCCTGATACCACATCAGTCCCAGGTGGCTGGAAAGTGTGAAATGGCCCCTGTATAAAAAACAGCTGCCGGGTCAATTGCAAGCTTTAAAACATATATTGAGAAGTGTGCCACCGCAATGGACAACTGCCTGGGATATCAGGCATAAATTTAGAATAATAAATAATAATGTCTCCATCCATAGGTCTGTGCAACTAAGGGTTTTCTAAGGCACAGACATTCTCGTTCATATTGAACATGTGTGTGATTACTAACATGCATGCCATATGAACTATATATTAAGTGCCCAAAGTATGTCATTGCCTTCGAGGAAGTCAATATTGGCCGACTGCAGCCTGGTTGTCTTCTGAAAGGGCAAAAATATCTCATATATATTGAAACCTGCTATCCATATTTATTTTATGATGCTGTAGTGAAAATTAGAAAACGGGGAAAACATGTTTTAATACCACATATTCTCTGCTCCACCCATTCCCTGTCATTAATAGAAACAGCGTAAGGTCACCTTAGAAACAGACCTTTTCCTGTGGTTTTGATTTTCACTTTTTAAAAGGATGGCATACGCCGTATTTGGGAAGTGAATTCCCCTTCAGAATGCAGCAAACACTCTTGCGATAGACGCAGGCCATCCCTGCTGCTCTCATACCCCCCTAATAGATTTGGGTTTTCCTTCCATCAGGTGCCCCCCACCCTCCTAGGACCTGGGGAGGATCTGGGAGAACTGTATATTGCTTCTGCCTTCTCCACTGCCTCAACTGGGCCTCTCTTTCTGAACTCATTTGCGTGAATGAACCTATTCCTCACAGGGTCCACAAGTACCAGCTTCCCCAGAAGGCTTGCCGCCCCCAACCAACCATATCCCCAGGGCCTCTATGAAACTGTCCATATGTGCTTGCGCTCCTAAATTGCACTCACTTGAGCGTGCAAGGGAAGGTTCTAGCGTAAAGGTCTGTGCCTGTTAGTTCTGTTTGGGTTCTGGGAAGTCTAACATTGCTAAAACTACGATCTCTCCTGCCAGAATATTCTCTACATCACAGAGAGTCATCCATTTGGCCATTACTGATATCTCTTCAACAAACACAGCAACTTGCCCTGCTAAGTGGTCCAAATTATTCCACAGCAGGGATTAAGTCATCACACTCACACTTATGGTGGCTTCTAGCCTGACCAACTCAGGTGCATCCTAATTAATTACGTCTCTGCTCTTAAAAAGGTTTGTCAGAACCACAGTACCATTGTGAACCATAACCGGTACCTGACAGCTTGGGACTGAGATCTGACTGACTAATATCTTCCTGCCCAATTTGAACACCTTAGTACACCAGGCCTACTCCATTCTCTAGTCCAGCACACCAGGGGGCAAGGGGTGGGGGTGGACTGCCAATATCTTTAGAAACTCCCTCTCTGTAACATGTCACCATATTTCAAAAGTCAAAGTTCATGCCAACTTGATCACTGAAGATCTGTCTGCTGTGTCCTATCCTTATGGATTACATGTCAGATCTGCTATATGCCTCCACCGGTGAGAATGGCTCCTCGAGACTGGCTTGCTGGCATTCTCCCGGCTATCACCATGTCAACTGACTACTTCTACACGCTAGGTGATTTGCATATCTGATTTTCACCTACTCTCGTCACTTCCAGTGTTATGCGGATGACACTAAGCTCTCATTTAAGCTTAACTTCTCTACCTCCTATTCTTCATCTCTCATTCACGATTTCCTGACTGCCATTCAGGCATGGTGCGCTGCAAATGATTTCTGTCTTAATGCCAGTAAGTGAGATCCTTCTCACTGGCACTCCTCCCCTTCTTCCCCCCTACTCTCTGGCCGCCCTCCCTGGGCCCACTCTCCTCACCCTCCTGTATGGCAAAAAACCTGGGTGTCCTCTTCGACTCGTCTCTCTCCTTCTCACCACATATCGCTGACCTTGTTAAGAAGGCCCACTTTTAGCTTCGCCTCCTCAGAGGTATCCTCCGTTTCCTCACCTTCTCCCAGAAAGTCAATGTGTCTAGAGCTCTGGTTCTCTCCAGGCTGGACTACAACAATGGCCTCTTCCTCAATCTACCTCGGTCTTCCCTTCGCCCTCTTGAACTAATCCTGAATAGGACTGCAAAACACATCCTTAGCCTCAAGCCCAGGGACCACATCTCTCCAGCCCTAAAATCTCTCCAGTGTCTCCTGGTGCCTGCAGGAATCTAATTTAAGACCTTCTGCATCATCCACAAGGCTTTCTGGGGGCCATGCTGCATTCAACCTTCTCTACCTAAATACCTCCCTTCTAGAATCCTTCAGTCCTCTAGCTGTAGGTCACACACTTCTTCAAGCAGACAGTGGGGGGTAGATTTCTTTCTTTGGCTGGTGCCTCCCTCTGGAATGGCCTCCCCACCCCTCTCAGACCTGAGCCGGATCTCCTTAAGTTCCGGAAGCTTCTCAAGACCTTCCTCTTCTCCTCCTTCTTCCCCATCCCCCTTCCTTGCTAATCCCCTCCTTGCTGCTGCGACTGGCTGCATGGTCCCTCCTGAGTCATACAGGCTCCAGACCCTCCCTCAACCAGTATGCCTCACTACCCCTCCAGCACTTGCCTTCGGGCACCCTCTCCTGACTGGAGTATGATCCACCCCCTCTCCTTGCACTATTTACCCTTATCCCTTCCCCCGTGCACTTGTCCTCCATGCTCCCCCCTGCACTTACCCTCCAGCACTTACCCAGTCCCTGGGGCCCCCTCCCTTCTACTTCCCTCCCTCCTACTTCCCTCCCACACCCTCCCCATACATTCCCCCTTACCCCCAACCCCCTGCACTTCCCGTTTTCTGCTTTTGCACGATCCGAATGTCAAAAGGACCATTTTTTATTGCTGTTTATTCTCCCCTGTTGGCCCCTCCCCTTTGCCTGGAGGTGCCTGAAAACACTTTATGATGTATAGGCGCCTTACAAATGTTCAATAAATAAAATAAATAAAAAATCCCCTTTCCACTTTCGTCCTGTTACTTGGTGTGATCACCACCTGTGCTTTTCCCCACTGATTTAAACAATGCTGTCCTTCGGAATCAAGTTGCTCTGGAGTCTATTTCTTTCCGGTCAACCAAAAACATACCTTAGTCCAGCCCCCTTTCCCCACTGAATTTGCTATCCCACACAAGGTATCCACCGAAGCGATGCACCACTTAGCTCTGCTTAAAAAAAGGTTCAACCAAAGAGCACGCTTGCACTTGGATTAGCCATGAGTATAGACTCATGAAATCTGAAACAGGGGCCTTAGAGATCAAATGGGGGAGCAAATATGTCCAACAAGAAAACTCAAACTTAAATCCTATCACTAATCCATTTTCTGACACAAGCAAACTTTTATTTGCAAACAGTTTACTGAACAGCCCCAATACAAATGCAACGACGGCTTTTGATAGTTCCAGAGATATGTGACTTCCCCCTGCCAAGGCCTCTTTTCTAACATGGCCTCGTTTTTTGTTGGAAAGGTCAGCACTGTAAGGTGCAGCCTGGCTGATTCCCATGGGGGTTTCCATAATCGCCACAACTGTAGTTTTTCTCTCTACGTCTGTCCCTGGTGCATTTCTCTTCTCTGGACCAGGTTGTGCCTCTTATTGTCTTTTTAAATCCCATCGCCTTTGTTGCAGGTCCACTTCCAATGTTTTTATTATAAAAGCCTCATTGAGTTATGAAGTGAAAATGCCCGATTGTTGGAAACATGGCATCATCAACTCCCTCCTAAGCGTTGTCAGTTGATCCCCTTCAATCCGCCATTGTCATCATATAGCCATCCTTTCCCCTTTAGCTGAAGACCTTAAATCTCGGCTACCCACTCAAGTCCACTCTTTATACCAGTAAAGGTTCTGACCATCGTGTGTCACGTGGGGGCAGGTTTTCCAGCAAGGGGCACCTTCCTTTAGGCAAAGGACAGAGGGTTACCCACCATGCGCTTTGTTGCACCTCTCCGCTGCATTCAACACACACAGGAGACTGGCACATGACCGTCGCTCCATGGCTCATGCCTCACCTCTAGTAATACGGACCTACTTTCCGTTCTTTCTGGTTGCTCCCAGCAAGTCTTTCTGCGCCCCTTCTCCCTGTAAACCACAAACCCCCTGTGTGGCACCCCAAAGATTGTCACACCATTTCTGTACAAAAAGTGTCCGCATTCTCTATTCTATATCTGTGGCAAGTTTAAAGTGTCCTGTCTGCCTTATACAAGTAATTTGCCTGTCAGCCATCAGATATTGGACGGCCTCTTCCTGCCTGCAAATGGGGCCAAAACCAAAATCATTCTCTTTGCCCCTGCCACACTCACCAAACTCCTTCCATGCCCCCCGACCCCCTCACACTCCTTCCTCAACTCAGTAACTCTCTACTCCCTGCTGGTTAGAACCCAGAAATGTGATTTTCCTCTAGGACTGTTCTTATACCTCAGATGAACTAAGTCCATTTCATGCAGTATGCCATCTCCTGGTGCTTTGCGCTTGCGTAGTATGTGCTGGGCCCACCTTTTAGGCCTTACCTCTTAAGCTATTTTCTGTTTCTTGTGAAAAGACCATAGCATGAAACTGTGACATCACGTCTGCCAGCCCATAAACCGTGAATAATACTAAGATCACCTTACTGTAAGGCACATCATATTCAACAACTTACTTAGAGAAGAGTATTGCATTAAGTAAGGAATAGCTCGTCCTGCAATGCTTAGAGGACCCAGTGAGACGAGGCGTGACGTATACACTGGCAGAAGAAAATGGCATGAGTAACAATAAAAGAAACCACAGCTCTTGATGTCCGAATCTCAATGGAGCGGTGCATAGGACAAGACATGTCTGCTAACAGCAGTGGTGGTGTGTGTCATGCATTTAAGCTTCCATCGCAGCATTCCCACAGCGGCAACCGTGGCACAGAGTCCAACTAATCGGCAGTCAGAAGACAATGTTATTAGGTTGCAATGAGAGTTGACCATGTTGGGTGCCAGGGAAACGGTTGCGCATGTTGGGAAAGGTATGGGGACGTTTTAACATTCAACTCCCAGGGTGTACTACAGTTGTTCTGGGTTTACTCATTACAGGAGTTGCACTTTACACTATGCACGTGGCTTTTTATGAGGGCCAAGAAAAGACGTTAATGGGACATTTTGTAGGATGACAGCCTGATGATCATATGTGGACCTGCTAGCTAGACCCGTACACACATCGAGATATATAATCATTAAATGAAGAAAAAAAAACTAGAATGCAAAGGCAGACAAAATACAAATAATACATTTAAAGGTAATAATAGAAAAGGTGAAGAAACTGATTACTCTAGACAGCATCAAGAAAAACGATATTACAGATGGGGAAATCCCCTCATAACCTCTCCCTCCCTGTCCCCCCAAGTCCATCTTCCCTTCTGTTAACCTGACTCCACAGGCATGTGAAAGCTAAGAGCACCCCAATGCCCCCAATGCCCTCTTTTAATGGCAGAAGGTACTGTGGCCTAGGTGAAGAGGGCTGGGAAAGGCGGGATTATGCTGATAACTCCCAGAAGAACCCAGCTGTAGACCAAGCAGAGGGGTGGGGGGCACACCACTCTAGCCATCCCCATAAGGCTCGGGGCAGGCCCCGCAAACTCTCGGATTGCCAGGCCCGGAGAAATGGTGCCCGAAAAGCCAGGGGTCAACGCACACTGTGAGTTACAAGTGCCTGTTGGCCCTCCCTGCTTTCCTGCTTTTAGAACCTGGCTGTTCGGGGCTTACGGGCCAGCCCGGAACATGGTCTTTGCTTCACTCTCTGCTCGGCCCTCCGAGGGCCAGGAGCGTGATATTTGCTCCACTCTTTCCAGGCCCACTGAGACAGCCAGGAGCATGGCGTTTGCTGCACTCTCTACTGCGAGAGGCTGGCCGGCCCAGCGCCCTTTTCTCCCTCTAGCCATCAGGTCATCCGGGCCAACATCATACATGCCAACAATCTCCCTCTGGACAGCTTTAGACTGTTCAAGCACTGGACCTATCCCACCTGTATGGGGGCAGTGCCCTCCTTGTCCTTCCTTGTGCCCCAGAGAAGTATCTTACACGCGGCTGCACGCCTCATCAAGGGTCTACGCAGATATGACTACATCACCCGGCCCTCATCGACCTTCACTGGCACCCACCGCACGCACAAATAACCTTCAAGTCTTGCTGCATCATCTATAAAGCAGGTGCCCTCAAGTCACCCAGCTACCTTGTGGAGAAACTCTGAATCTCCAGCAGAGAGCGCACCACCAGAATCAAGTACATGTGCAGACTTGAAATCTGCTGCTGCAAAGGGAAAAGTACCAGAAAACCAGCCTTCTCTGCTTACGCCCAAAGACTATGGAACCTCTTCCCCGTCAGCATCAGACTTGCGGCCATGCTCCTACAGTTCAGAAAAGAACTCAAGGTGCACCTCTTCAAGGAGCCTCTCCTCAACACCTAGGCCATCTCGTCGCTCCCGCGCCACCTGACTTGCTAGATGCCATCCGCCTCTCTCCTCCCTGCCAACCTGTACAGCTCTACCCCTCCTCTGTATCCTACCCCCTGCTGTGTATCTGTACTGTTGTCTCTGTAAAGCGCTCCGTTGTGTATCTGTATTGTTGTATACCTCGGTAAAGCGCCCAGTTGCTTCTCGAAGCCACGTCTGCGCGCAATAAACACCATAATAATAATAATGGCAGTAGCTCGCCTCAGACTTTCATCATGCGGCACCCTCTTTGCATGCTGATGCTGACCCCCAAGTGGTACTGTTTTCATATCACTTTTTAACATAGCCACGGAAGGACTTTCTTTGACTGGAAAGCTTGCATTTGAAACGAACGTCTATTTAGTTCATAACATTATTCAGGGATGTTTATTTTCGCTTCTGATGCCAAACAGGTGAATGTTTCCAGGTCAAACCTGTATACATCAGGAGCTCCTCAAGAGGCTGCTATTCAGAGTTTCAATCCCTTTATATACGGTGCCAAAGGCAATCGGAGGAAGACCGGCGCCACATGGAGATTTCCATGGGGATGTGTATTTCTACTGGCCTAAAAGACTAGCAATTAGGATGGCCCTGGATGAAAGGACTGGCAAGACCGTAACACTATGCGTAGATACAAACATGCAGACTATTGGCTATTTTGGAAACACGCTGGGTTCCCCACCTGACTGCAATGTGTGATTCTGTGCAGATGTCTCCACCACTCTGCGCCCCAGCTCCCAGAACGGCAGCGTCTTTTTGAGAATAAAATAAAGTGCACGATTAAAAGTCAAATGCATCTTTATCTGCTCACATCTATTTTTAATATATTTTCCGCCAGCAGTGCGGTGCTAAAAATGATGTAGCAAACATAATTAAATATTGAAAAGCAAGTTGCAAAGAATCCACTTATCCAATCATCAGGCTATCAACTCCACCATCTTCCATGAATAGCAAGAGATGTGCCATTGTGAAGCAGCAGAGCACTCCGCTGCGATTCGCGCAGAATTATCAAGGTTGATTTCTGAAAACACATTTATAAGAAGGATTTTCCTTGAAGCTGGTGGTTAGCAATTCCCTGAAGCCTTCTCTTTGTAATGGAAGTGGAGCCAGCAGTGGAGAACTACGTTTCTTATCCCTACGGGATCCCCCCAGGATCAAGTTTCAATCTGCTGTCGATTAGAAAATGGAGATGTGAACACGTGGTGCTCGGGCAACGAGTATAGCCGACTCACACAATGAGACTTCCTGAAAATCAACAATGGTTACATTTGAAGCTTACATGTGCAATGGCCTTGACCGGGCAACTTCATTTTATTGTTGGAGAAACCAGTACCGATTCTGGTGGTGCTTTTTATTGCATGGGCAAGGAAACAGGAACATCGAGGCATCGTCCCTTTTCTGGTCGCAAGTTGCTTAAACTGCACCCACACTTCAATTTCATGGGGTTGACAGGCATCGATATTTGATGTAATACCATCATTCAGAGAGTGAACGTCACTGATCCCTTTCTCATAAGTGGAAAGCTAGCAAGAAAAATTGAACATGGGCCTCTGTTCTGATGACTTGAATTTCATTCCCAAGTCTATTATACTTACATAATAAATCTACTCCTCAAAAAGGAACATGTTTTCTGGGAGAAAGGGGTGCACATCAGTGGCACTACATCATTAAGCTAACTGGGTTTCAACCCCCCAACCCTCCACCCAGGTTTGTGCTATGTTGACTCGACCTGGCTGACCTACAGAGCCTACCTGGAGAGAACACAGATGTTAAACGGTGCCTAACGTAAAGCATTTCACTGCTAGCACCTGCATACATTTTTAGCCAATTGAAATCATGATGTGGGGTGAGTTCTTGCCTGCCAGCGGAGTGATTGGAAGGGTAGAGAGGGGACAGGAGACCGCTCATTCTCACAGCAGTCCATAAGTGGGTGCTTTCAGACTGAAAGGCGGGAGTTAACTGCTTGTAACATTGAAGCTGCACTAGAGGACTCTCATTAGGATGCATGAAGAAGTTAGACCCATCCACATAAATAAGTTTCGCCCTGGTGTATGTATGGACCAAAGTCTTACGTTATTTTAATGGGATTTATACTGCACACCACTGACATTTGCGTGGTCTCTAAGTACTTTGGTGGATCTGAAAGAGAAGGCTAGAGGGGACAGAGGTAAAAAACTAGATTATAGCTTTATTGTTGTGTTGATGCGTGTACCCAAAGTACTCTGAGTTCTGTGTGATGATCTGTTTCTAAGTGTTGCATGTTGTGAGCGTAGACGCATTTGTGTCCTGAAGAGAGCCTTGAGTGTCTGTGGGGCTGGGATGCATTAGCGGGTTCTGTTATGTGCAAAATGGTTGTAGAGGTGTAGGGTTCTGTTCTTTGATGTCTATTGGGAGGGTTATTCCATTGCTCTGTAAGAGTTATATGATATGTATATTGTCTTTCAGCGTAGAGGTTCAGGATGTTAGTACGGGGAGTTTAGTGAATGGACTTTTGGGCAACTTGGAGCATTCATACAGTGTAGCCGGTGCTTCGTCTTGGTAGGGTGCCCTTTGGGCAATATCTGACTAGTGGTGCCCGTTGGTGCAGCAATTGGTCCTCGATGATAGTTGGATAGAATGGGGAGGAGTGGAAGACATAGGGAACACGCAGCAGTGGGTGGGAATAGTTCCTGAGAAGAGTTCACAGTAGAGATTCCAGAGAGGTGTAAGGAAGGCATAATATCAAACAGTGAAGACAGATACAAGTGATCACTATTCAAGGATGTTTATTGAACTTTAATGGGTTGGTTGAACGCCTATCTAACCCTAAATCTAAGGATGGGAGCAAGCCACGACCATCAAATAATAACGCAGTCCTAGTGGAGTCCTGTCAAAATAAAAGGGCCGATACTAAAAAACAAATTGCCAATTCTTACCTCTAAATGCAAATTGTGTGGGAAAATGATATATGCAAAAGAAAAGTGTTCGAGAAACAATATATCAGGATAGTTGAGCAATTAGCTTCCCTTCCCCACGTTTTCAGCACGGGACAAGGTGACCATCTCCAGCTTCCAGCTTTACCACGAGGATGCAGTTCAAAACATAGATAATTGGGCCCTCTGCACCAAAGTCTCTTTCCAAATAAAAGTTATTGCATAGTGTCTAGCGCAGGGGTCTCCAACCTTTACATTAGCTAGAGCTACTTGTAGTGGAGGCCAACAGTGGAGAGCTACTAGCGGGCGATATCGGGGTGGGGATATTTATAAACCTCTGAATTTTTACCAATATTTTTTTGGCCCAATTACTTCCTCTCTATAAACAGATGGAATAACATATCCTTCACGATTATTTTAAGAACTTCAAAAACCTCTTTGTTGCATTATTATTTATTAGTAGCTGTCTCAAAAAGACAGATATTTGTTGGACTACCACACAAATATCCTGTAATTATTGTGCTCTTCCTTTGAGTTTTATGCAGGCTTTCTACATGCTAGGCACACTGTTGTTTTCCAAATGTGCATTTCACACTTCCATAAAAAAAACAAAAGTAATTTCCCAGTTGAAAAATGCTGCTTGCGTTCACTAGTTTTCGTTGAAATGTTTTTTAGTCAGACACCACACACATACTCTGTTATTTGTGTGCCCCTCTGTGTTTTAGCACAGGTTATATTTATAAAGATGTTATATGATTGTCAAACTGGTTAATCACAAATAAATGCTTCTGTTGTGCTGACAGCAGTTTTTAGAAAATTAAACTGTGGGATCATGGGTGGCAACTTTTGATTTTCTCTACAGGGGCAGAAATATCCCCACCTCCATCCTGAATATAAGCAAGCAACCAGCCCAACCCATCCCCTGGCCAAACACATTTTATAGCACTTTTTCTATGATTCCAGTGCTATGCGGACGGCACTCAGCTAATTTTCAGGGTACCCTCAGCCACCTCTTCTCCCACCCTCATCTCTGACTGCCTGTTCACCACCCAGGAGTGGTGTGCCGTCAATGATCTCTGCCTTAATGCCAGTAAGACCGAGATTCTCCTCATTGGAACACCTACTCCCTCCTTTCCTGTCACTCTCTGGCCGGCCTCCATTGGCCCTCCTCCTGCTCCCACCTGTGAGGCTAAAAACCTCGGGGTCATCTTTGACTCCACACTTTCCTTCTCTCCTCACATCTCTGACATCTCTAAGAAGTCACACTATCAGCTGCACCTCCTCAGAGGTATTCTTCCTTTCCTCTCCTTCCCCCATGTGCTCAATGTCTTCAGAGCTCTTGTTCTCTCTAGGCTGGACTATTGCAACAGCCTTTTTTATCCAGAACAGGACTGCAAGCTTTGTCCTTGGCCTCAAGCTCAGGGATCATATCTCTCCAGGCCTGAAATCTCTGCACTGGCTCCCAGTGGCGGCGAGGATTAAGTTCAAAACCCTCTGTATGGTCGACAAGGCCTTCTGGGGCCTGGGGCGTCAATACCTTCAGCTCTCTCTTCCAAAATATCTTCCTTCTCGAACTCTTCGCTCATACGCCTCCAACTCCCTCAGGGTCAGTCGCTTCTCCAAGCAACGAGTTGGTGGTAGATCTCTTTCCTGGGCTGGGGCCTCCCTCTGGAACAGCCTCCTTGTCTCCCTGAAACTTGAGGAGAATCATCTCTGGTTCCGGAAGCACCTCAAAACCTTTCTCTTTGCTTCTGCCTTTTCTCCTCCTCTCCCCTGCTGACTTCCTGGCCGAGACTGAAACTGCACTGGTCACCTCCACTGGTCACCTGGCAACCCCCCCTGCTCTCAAGCCCAGCCCCCCGAGTCGCACACCTTCACTGCCTTCCTGCCAACCCCCCGCACTTAAGGACTGTTCTGTACCCCTACAGTTCCACCATTAGCACTTGACACCTGATGTCTGCACTACCCTTGCCACAAGCTGGCCCCGGACACTACTGATTGTTATTTATTATCCCATGTACTGCACTGTCCCTTTCCCCTCGCCCCCGCACTTTCCTCCTTCCCCCTTCCCATGCACTTGAACGATCTGAATGACACCTGGCCTAGTAGGATCATTGTCTGTCTTCTCTCTGTTCCCCCTCCCTTGCCTCGTCGCGCCTTGAAACACTTATGATATGATACGGCATTTCGTTTTGAATATATAACATCTTAGCATTGGTCTGTCAACCTGATGAGCTACCCTGGTAGGCTTCTACTGTACAGCGTCTCTATGGATCGCTTAATGTACTAAAAGTGGGTGTGCCTGTGTCATGGAAGTGATTTAAATTGGAAATGTACAGTGTGGAGTTTGGAAAGAAGCCACATTATTTTGAACATTTCCAGGTGAGCAGCAGTGGTACTGTGATATTTTCATTACGTGGTCACAATGATCCTGATCCTGCCCCAACCCCTCTGACATCTCTGGCAAACAAGAGCAGCTTTCTTAAGCAAGACAGTGTCGGGGGCGCACAAGGCCAACTCTGGTACTACAGGCGGCCTGCAGAAGCAGAACATGATACTGACATCTGTCAGGGAATTTGCAAGCAGCTCCATGTGGCAGAGCAGCCAAGCTCCCCGCCCGCAATTGGGACGACCAGGGTTCGGATCCTGATCAAGGAAAATAACCGCGAAAACACAGCATTGAATAATTCAACTTAAAAAAGTGTTTCTTTTTCAGTATTTCCAGCGCGGGTGACTGAAGAGGCTCAGGCGAGTTACTAGTCGGCCACGATTGTCCGTTTGGCGACCTCTGGTCTAGCGTAACAAACCAGTACCAAGGTTCCTTTCTCATAAGGAGTTTCACGTTCATAAGTTCTCAGATTTACTGTTCACCACGGGTCTCCCTCAGTCAGACTCGAACCACCTTCACAATTGATCTCCTCGATCGGGCACGGACCTTGTAACCTCACTTTCCTTGCGTTCTTCTTTTTATCAAAAATCAATGACTTTCGACCATATCAGGACCACTTCAATTCACTTCATCCATAGGTTTCACCTTTTTTACTTTTGCTTCTTCCACTTCTTGGCTGGGTACATTACACCGAGAACTTCGATTGAGCGCACCCGCGGTGCCGAACCACTCTGTTACTGTGTCTCGTACCTTCTCTGATTCATATTAAAGTTCAAACATCCATCGGCAACTGAGCATTACTCACATCTGTCATGAGATGCGTTAATAGTCTTCATTCTTACTCTCTTAATACAATGTTGCTGCTTGCAACCTTGGCTTCAACACAGACCGGTCTTGTATCGGTCTCCCCAACTCACCGGCTTTGTTGATTTTTCTGGTGCTGCTTTGATCCTAGAGCCAAGGACAGTACAACGGTGGCTGTTGCTTCTCCCCGACTCGACCAGTCATGCAGTAGGGCCCTGGGTATCTCAGAGACACAATGCAAGATTCTTCAGTCTCATTTCCCAGCCCTATGCCTTTTAATCTGAAGGATTCTGGAAAGTAACGGTTTCTCACCAGAAAGGTCAAAGGTCTCTCCCTCTTTGCTTTCCCTTCTCAGTTTGCCGCCTTTCTCCCCTCGTTCAGCTGCCATCTGGAAAACGCTGTTCCTTTGTGTGCTTTGCCTCGGTCAGAGTGTGCTCTCATGCTCCACCTTTTATCCATGTGGGAAGTTTAATGGAAGTCAGATGTGAGTTGTTAACAATAAATGCCTGACTTTGCCTGACCATAGTAGTGGGACATGTCAGGTACAATGCTCGAGTATGAGTCTGTTTTCTCCCAGAGCGGGCGGTCTCTGTGACAGTGTTTGTGTATGGAAGGGTTAAAGATCCCAGGTATAAAGGTGTTATAGTGGGGATACTGTGTCTTGCCATCAGGTGTCCCACTCCCTGAAGACCCCTGGCCACCTGGATGACGGATCCCCGGGGAATTGTCGGGGAGACAGAGGGCAGGGGCATGGCGCAGTCCCTATTAACAATTCAACAAGCTGTATGGTCAAGGTACGATATCTAGTAGTCAGTTACATGAATTATATTGGGCAGCAACATCACGTTATGGCACTAATGGCATTGGACACCTGGGGCGAAATCACAACTGGAAAGCAGGGAGGTCCAGAGGGGCAAACTTACAGTGGGACATCGAGGAGCAAAACCACAACAGGGAAAATCCCAGCAGTCAGAATAATAGTGGGACTTCTGAGAAGCACTTTAGAAGAAGGTAGAAAGTTGAATGTGAGCAAGGTTAGTGAGGGGTGCGAACAATCAAGCCAATCATAGGAAGGCATAAAATTCCCCAACGAGGCATGAAAGGCATAAAAAATCATTAGAATTCATAGAAAAGCATGTAAAGGCTTAACAAGACAAAAGAACCAGGGCTCATCTCCGCACTGTCCCAGTCCTAAAGCTGGCCTCTGAGTACAGCTCCCCTTTTCATTTTTTCACTTTGCCACTGTTTGTGCCCTCCCCGACTTATACGTGCAAGAGAATAAAACAGACACACCCCAGACGGGGAATAAGGCACAGAGAGCAGGCTGCGAGAGTTCAAGGCAAGGTTTATCTAATGAATGGCATTCAAAAGATCTCTGAGAGCGCTCTGACACAAGTTATCATTACATCACATTTTATAGGGAAATGACGCAACTAACATAGGATATTACGTTGGTCCCGGATTGGTCAGTTCACTCGATGTCTCAGGTGGGGTGGCATCTCTTCCTCCGGGTTGGTTGCTTGGTTGGCGGGAGGATTGACGTCAGTCATCTGTGCTTCGCATGGGTGAAGGTCAGGTCGCTGGGAGGCAGGGTGGTCACTATCTAAGCTAACATAATATACACTCAAAAAATGCATGCTCTAAATAACAATTGTTCAAACTCGTTCAGTAGTTTATCATGTCTCTATAAAAGCCACACATATATCTATACTATCAATAACATTGGATTATACAAGTCTTAGGTTAAGGGTCTTGACCACTATAATACACTGGTTGAAGTTAAGGTCTGTACTCATAGGAATCTCTGGTATGTGGCATTTGTTAGTGGTAGGCAACGATATACTGCAGCAGGGATCTAATGTTAGTTGGGGATCTGCTGGGTGGGCATCATGGCGTGGTCAGTGGTCTGGCACATAAAAGGAATATCTTGCAGGGACACAGGGTCACGCTAACCGTACGTTTCCACTGACGAGGGTGTGGGGGCAAGGACACGTTTGTGGAAATGGACGAGCTATGTGCTTAGCTCATGCTGGTTCACATGCAGGACAGTGATCTCAGAGGAAGAATGATGTGTTACATTTATTATGTGTTGCAAGCACCTCCGGCTTCAGCGTGAGAATGCAACCGTGGAGTTTTCCAGCTGGAGTGAGGACGAGGGTGGGGGCCCTGTGCCCTGCGCGCCTGGCCGTGCTGTTGCGAGGAAAAGGAAGAGAAGCATTTTTGTACTATCGCAGTGAAGCCTAGTCACCAAGATGGAGTCTAAAGGGGGTACAAAAATGGATGCCCCGTGTCCTGCTCAGTGGTCCCATCTATGCAAAAGTCAACCAAAGTTAACATCGCATAAGGGCAAGGGGTGAACCCACTACTGGAGGCATTTGGTCTGAGTTTTGTACTGAGAAGTAGAGGATGCGAGGGGCCTTATGGCCCCTCGCTCCCACACACCACTGTCAATCATATCTCTATCTCCCTCCCCACTCTCTTCCCCTTTTCTCTTTCTCTCTCTTTAATCTTATAAATGTACATTGTGTACAGATTTGGCATTTATAACTCTTAAGTTAAATGGCAAGCGTTAGGGGCAGCATACACTTTTTGGTTCAAAGAAAGAATTGGCTGAGATAAAAAGAAAACTCAGGCACTGACTTCAACTTGCTTAGTATGTTGGTTGGCAGGCAAAGCACCATCTCAAACCTCACTGCAACCTGCTTGGGACGGGGTGCCTCACTCAGTGAGTTCTACTGAGTCTGTGCCCATCAGTGGCCTGGGGGCATGCCCAGCTGCTTTTAATGCCATGAAACATGGTTTCTCATGGAGCTTTGGGTCTGTAGGTTTTCGGTGCACCTTGGTAAACTGTGGCTGCTTACAGAGCCTTTCCTTGTGTATCACCCACCACATTGTCCTACTTCCAGCATATGACTACTAACCAGCCTTGCAATGGAACTATACACTATTAGTGTGACTAAATGACTTCTGCAGGAGTTAGGGGTGAGTAGAAAATGAACCACCTACATATCCCTCACCGGGCTGAGGCTGCCAACAGCACATAACTACTCTCTTGCACTTTTCCAGCTTATTCCCACTAACCCACCCTCTCTTCTCCCCTTTTTCAGAGCCGCCAGAGCGCCAGGGGACCACTTCGGTGGTGATAGTGCACGGTACAAATGTCCTTTAACATTAACATGTATGCAAACCAACAGTGATTCCAATCATAAAGGTCAAACAGGCACAGTCAAGAGAAATACCTCCTTCACCTTATGTGGTAACGTGGGCTGAGAGAAGGCTATAGTCTTATGAGGGGTGTTCAAGTTGATTCAGTAGTCACCCAAACAGCACAGTATCACAGCTCAAAAGAAAGGGAATGTCCAATCAAGGTTCTATAAAAAATATACTTTAATTGAACACAGTAAAAAGCACAATTTTCTTTCCAAAAGGCTATGGAAAAAGGTGCGCAAGTCACCTAATCATTCTCTGTTGCTCAAAATGGGCCAAGGGGGACGTTATGAGCCAATAGTACCTTCTTGGTAGTTTGACTATGGCGACCCAGGCTGTTTGGTGCTGTTTGTGCAGTTCAATGCTTTTCGAGTGTGGTGGTCACCGTTTCCTAGGCAGCGGCAGTGTCGAGCAGGGGCAAATGGGTCTCGTTGCAGTTCCCAGGTGATCTGTGTAAGCGAGCAGATCATGCTGCTGATGAAGGGATGCCCCGGTCTGCGGAATTGGTTCGATGAAGTGCTTGAGGGGCTGCGGATCATGAGGGCCACTAGTTAAGGTGTGTCTGCCGAGTAGAGGGCAAAGACATTGATGACTGGATGCACAGGTTCAGTTTAAGTGGTTCGATGCAGTGTCCGTTGGTCGAGGCTTGAGGATCCACCAGGGTTGGTTCTACTGGTGATGACAATTGGCAGTGAAGATGCTTGCACAGGGAGCAGCATTTTGAAGTTGGAAGATGCAACAAAGAGCTTATAGTTTGAGCTGAAGCAACGGTGTCCTCAGCTAGTGCTGTGCTGAGGCAAAAAGTTTAGAACATGCAGTTTGAGTTTACAGAGGTTGGTGAGTGCCAAACACCATTCTGCAGGGTCCTGCTGGTTCACAATGCAATGATCCCAGTTCGACTTTCGGTGTGTGACGAAACACAGGGCTCTTTGCTGTATTGGTTCACAGGAGGCTGAGAGTCCCACTCTGGCGTCCCAGGGACAAGTTTAGTCCTTGTTCCCAGCTCTCAGCAAGGGAGGCTGCTTTTAAGTGGTTTAATACTTGCTCACTCTTATTAAATTGTTTCTCTCTCTGAGCCAATTGAGTGGCTAGATTGCTGCATTTAGCTTCCAATTCTATGTCTAGCTCCCTCTCCTTCCATTTTCAATTGCTGCACCTGATCACATTCATTGTCCAAACTGCATTGTAACTTGCTAATAACTTCACTGTCATCCCCTTGCATCTTTATAGATCTGTGCAGCAGGAACCTTAGTTTTGCACACAGTCTGATGATGCAGTTTTCCCCCTCGGTGCAGTCTGATTCTCGGAATAACCTAAGGAGGCACACCTGCACAATGCTTCCTTCATCAAAAATATTTTCAAATTCCTCCCGTTCTACCTCTGTGGTAATTGTGTCTTTCCATATTGTCACATTTTCAGAGGACCAAACTGCATAAGTATAAAGCTTTGCCTCGAGATAATTTGACAATTCAGAAAACTCAGCCTGTATCTGGGACATGGTGGGACTATTGCCAATGGCACTATGAGTCAAATGAGCACACAGTACTGCACTACCTCACAGCACTAATTCAACTAATGAGTGCACAATATGGTTATGCTTTAGGGTGCAAGGCCACGGCCAGGAATTCTTTTAAAGTTTCCCAATGTACAACGCACCAAATCTGTTAGATATAGTTTTGGGGTTATGTCTAGTACTTCGTGGTGTTTTATTGTGGTATTTTTGCTATGGTGGTATCTTTTTATAGTGGTATTTTTATAGTGGTGAGACTACTTTCAGAATACTGCCTAATAATTATCTTTACCTGGGTTACTAACAACACATACATACTGGACTTAATGCACTCTAAATAGATGGCTCGTGCCCTGCTGTGGTATCTTATGTACAATACCACATTATGCCCTTTTGGCTGAGTTTCAACAAATGTAATGCATGCAATTGAAATACAACACATTCATTCAGCCTCTCTAAAGAAAGCAATTAACTGCAGCTACTTTGCTTTGAGATATTTCTTACTGCATGTCTGCATCTCTCCATGCATGCCAAATCAATGTGACTGAATGCAGAATAAATATAATGAGAATAAATTACTTTGAATTTGTTTTTTATTGTGAAATACAATTATACAAGTTACACAGAGTGACACTTATGCCCACATTGTACTTCACAGTGCAAGTACGTTTTTTTTTGGGTTGGGCTAATTAGTATGTTAGATTTATGTTAGTATTATATTAAGCCCAGTTCAGTTCATTGAAATATCATCATGAAGCAAAGTGCCATTTCAAATATGTGCATTGGCATCTTTTTAATTCTGCCTGAGATTCACACTCTTGAGTCCAGCAATGATGTTCACATCCTTGGCCCCACTTGAAGTTCAAACCCTCCCTAAAATGTGAATGTGAAATGCTGAGTCTAAATGTTGAAATGCAGAGTCCATAATCCTACAGGCAACACAATGAACTCTGTGGATGCCCCTCCATTTTCTGTCTTGGCACACTGTGTTCACTGGCTCACTCCTTTCCTCTCTTCCTTAGGTCCACTTCTATGCTTGGCAAAACAGTCACTCAGTCCCTGGGCATTATAGTGTCCAAAACACGTCTTTCCTGTGTGGCAATTGAGGCCATCAGAACTATTCTACCAAATACCCTCCGCAGGTACCCTTTGGGTGGAGTCAGGCATCGGCCAGTAAGTAGATAGTTGGACACCATGGAACTATCAATGTTGCCCTCCTGATTGGACTGAAGGAAACGGTCTCTCACCCTGGCTCATTCTTGGTTCATTCTTCTGATGTTCTTTCTCATCTGTGCTCCTTTTTTCTTCCTCTTCAACCTTCTATTTTCCTGCTCTGTCTCACCACTCTCTCTTCTTCTTTCCACTCTCTCTCTTTCTCCTAACCACTTCACAGCACTCTAAACGACACCCTCTTGCACAATCTGACTCAACCCACACTATGCTGTTGTTGTTTCTCTCCACTTATATAGTTAAGCAGAGGTGGGCCTGGGCTGTGTAAATGTGAGATTGGGGTCGGTTGCTTGTGTGTTGCAAGCAGACCTTGTGATTTAAAGTCTAGGTGAACTACAGCTTCCCCAGATGGTTTGAGTTTTGATTCTGACCGCCAGTAGGTCTGCACATCAACATTAGCAAGTGCCTATCTGCTGTCTTGCAATTAGTTTGCCCATGTCATCTAGTCATCATGTTCTCTTGAAGTAATGGAGTTTGCTTCTTTACAACAACTACAGGTCCCTGCAGTTTGAAGGGAGCAGATCCCATGGCTGCACCCAAGAATAATGCTTGCGAGCTTGTCTCATTCTAACATACAGGGTTCATTTTTGTAGCTGCATGGTTCGTGAGGCCTGCTGCTCGTGGGTCTGCAAGCAGTTCCTTTCTCAATCGTGTAGCTTTCCCTTTTCTGTCGTATGTTCTTGGGCCGAAACAAGGTTAGCAGGGTGGTGGCCAATCTTCTGCAAAGAAGGATAGAGATGGAGTGGGTACACTGGCAGATACCGTGTATAATGCCTCTGCCACTAGTATCACAAATTGTCTGGTGGTCCCATCCCCCAAGGTCACCTTTTTCTCATCCCTTAGCCTACGGCATGTAATCCTGTCACAGACCTGTCACAGACTACACAATGGCATAAACTTGCAAAAACTTTGACCAACCTTCTTTAAAAATGTACAACTAAAGAATGTAAAATTGTCACAGCATTTTGATTCTGTTTTCAGTACCAAGTAGTGTGTATGTTCATCTTAACAATATTGTGCTGCTTAGTACTGATTTCATGGTCCCTTGTCAAACTAGCTTTCAACTTTACTGTCACAGTAGGACAGCAGGAGTGAATCGCATAGAGGATACATATAGGGTTCTTGATGATGGATGAGTCTGTCTCCCGGTTCTTCTAAATCTCTCTTTTGGCATTATGAATCATGGGCCATTAAACACTTAGCGCCTGGGTCATAATGAGGCCCATGGAGTGCTCCTTAAAACCTTTCCTCACTATCCAGGTCTGGTGGTTGAAGTATTTGCTGGATCCGTTCTATTCCTTCCTGGCTATTGCTTTAAGGTAGTTTGGATTGGGAAGGATTGGTGTGACCCGGTTTACATACTCTTTGGGATTCCCAAAGGGTCAATCTCGTCACTGATGCTTTTAATCTATACATTAAGCTGCTTGGATGCTTGCTGGGCATCCCAATGCACCAGTACACCCATAACACTTAATTGTACCGCAGTAGTACTTCTTTCTTCTCAAGGGGTGTTTTCAGAGAATCACTCCTGGAATGGATGTAAACCTCTTGAAATGCAACACCCCTAAAACTGAGTTCTTGTTAGTTTCACTTTCTAATCCTTGCAACTCTGTATCTCCATAAATAGATGACCTCATCCCTCTTGGAGTCTCTCATTTGCTTGCTCTGCGATACATCACAAAGATTTGCCTAATTCAGGGTTGTCCAACTCCAGACCTCGAGGGTCGGATCCATGCCGGATTTTCAGGATGCGCTGCATTGATATTCATGAGATAAATTTGCATATAATGATTCTGAACGTATGTTTGCTCATGAATATTAATGAGTGATAGCCTGAACATCTGTCTGGTTTCTGGCCCTCGAGGCCTGGAGTCCTTCTCTATCATTACATCCCTTGAATAGTCAGGACCTTCATCCGTTTTCTTCAAAATACATCAAATCCTTCATCTCCGCCTCTGACTTCTGCTGCTGTGCTAGTTCATTTGCAATACGGAAACCTGGATCGACAAGGTTGTAATATATCCATTTTCCACTTCCTGAAGTCCATTCATGTCACTGCAAGGTTGGGTTTGAGTAAATGACATGCATTCTGAAGCAGCACTGCCTATGTCTGGGTGCTGTGATCTCGTTTAATATGGTGTGACTTGGCCAAAAGGTCCCCTAATTTAGCTGCCACACTCCTGTTTTCTTGTTGTCAACGTGTCCTAAGCAGTGGGGATCAGTCCCACGTTGCTATGCAAAGCTTTGAGGCTCCTGGTGGAGCAGTTACGTGCAATCACTTGGATGTGGTCCTGCCTTTGTGTAAACTTCCCATCTTCATATGCTAGTTGCTGTTTCTGTACTATTATCTTATGTTTCTAATATTTGTAAGACCTATTTACACAGGTTTCGCTCTATGGCATGTTGTTGCAAATAGGTTTCCTCTATGTGGTCTTTAAAATGTGTCGAACACAATGAAACACAGGAAGTCTAGAGGAGTAGAAGGGGATCATTCAGATGTGGGTACATTTTCAGCAGAACAATCCACCAGAAAGAAATATCACCTCTGCTGGTGGGATTTCCAGTTTGCCAAGTGAATTACGAGTTTGATGCCCCAATGGCAATGATGGCATTTGAGACTCAGTTAATTCCATGGAAAATTGCAGAAATACTGTTGTGGTTGAATCAGCTCCATAAAAAGTCAGTTTCTGCAGTACTTTTGACAACATTGTGGCCATTTTGGAAGACCCAGTTCAGTCCCATCTTGCCAGGGGCGGTGCCATTGAAGCACAATATGTACCAACAGTGGTTCTGGTGACTGTATAGGCAGCTCCAGACTGTGGATGAGCTTGTTATACTTTTGTATAAGTCCATCAAGGATTCACCCTGTCTGTTTGGAGCATAGGGACATAAAACATCTGCAGGCAAGAAGAAACTCTGGCAGCCCAGTATAAATACGGTTGCAGCTGATGCTAGCCATCTCGCGCAGGGGAAGTAGCCAACAAACTCTGAACTAGTCTGTGTGAAGAGTCTGGTCACTTGTGTCACTGCAAAGAGTTACTGGAGACGTGTGGTGGCCCTGTGCAGCCACTGGTCCTCAGGCCATGAGAAGAGAAGGCAGCCCGCAATCTGGATCGAATATTCACATGTGAAATGGGGACGGCCGAGGTCGGCGACAGGAGCCACTCAAATCCTCAGGAATGCACCTTTCAATATTTCCCTTGCTAGATGGGTGTGGTCTAAGTGCTTCACTCAGCAGAACCGGACTGGTGCAATAGTAAACGCATGTCCAAACCATGAGCGCCATGTGCAGATTGGTGGCAATACATAGTGGTTTTGCACAGTGGCCCTGCCTACTAAAAGCCCATCAGGTGATCAATCCAGAACCATGTCACGCAGCAAGCTGCACACCATTGGTACTCCAAAAATGATATAAAGGAACATATTCAGTGATCCAGAAAAAGGGAAACACATATGTACCCCACATAGGACATTTAACAGATTAAAGGATTGTAGAATGCCCGAGTGAAAGCATGTCACCCCAAGTAGTACAGTAAATATTTGAGCAAACTGCAGCTTTGAAGTGTCCGACTCATATTTTTGCATGCACCTCTAGCTGACAAAGTGCATAGCATAGGAATGTGGATATGAGACGAGGAAAAGGCAGCTAAGAGTAGGGTAGTTGTGAGATGTGCAGAAATGTTCAATACTCAACAATATTCATCCACCTCTGGCTCAGTGTTGTGGATCAACTCCAGCAGCTTGCCTGGCAGATCTAGTGTAGAAATAGGGCACCCACACCATTCAGCCTACCAACATCTGAACTGACTGCTGCAAGCATCCTGGTCACAGTGAGTGATGATGGGCTGGGGCTCTTGCATCCGGGTGAGATCACCATTGTGGGACAGACGGAGGTGGACCGGAACCTTGAGCCAGTTGCTGATAATCCTTCAGAGTCACAACCATGATGGCATCATGGACCTGACAGTGGATTGGCTGAATTCCTTCCTATCTAATAGACCTTCCCAGATGCAACTGAGCCCTTTCCTCTCCTCCACCTCACGCTCTACCTGCAGCATTCCTCAGGGCTCTATCCTATCGCTGTGGCTCTTGAACATCTCCCTTTCCCCTCTGGCGCTAATGATCTCCTCCTTCTCTCCTAAATTCCAGTGGTATGCTGATGACACACAGCTCTCCTTCAAGCTTCCTTCCACTACCTCCTCTTCTTCCTCTCTCATGTCTGACTGCTATTCAGGCATGGTGCACGGCTAAATATCTCTGTCTTAATGCCAGTAAATCAAATATCCTTCTTATTGGGACCCTGCTCCCTGCTTCTCTCCCACTCTCTGCTGCCCTCCGTGGGTCCTCTCTCCTCACCATCCTGTGAGGCCAAAAATCTTGGTGTCATCTTTGACTCCTCTCTCTCCTTCTCCCCTCACATCACAGACCTTGGTAAGAAGGCCCACTTTCAGCTTCACCTCCCCAGAGGGATTCTCCCCAGAAACTCATTGTCTATAGAGTGCTGGTCCTCTCTCGACTAGACTACTGAAACAACCTCTTCCTTAATCTGCCTCTTTCCTCCCGTAGCCCCCTTCAGCTAATCCAGAATAGGACTGCAACATTTATCCTTGGCCTCATGCCCAGGGACCGCATCTCTACAGCCCTAAAATCTCTCCACTGGCTCTCGGTGGCTGTGAGGATCAAATTCAAGACCCTCTGCAACAGCCACAAGGCTTTCTAGGGACTGGGGGTTCTATTTGATCATGTCCCTGCAAAGATGCCGTCTGACAAAAATGTCGCTTAAAATGGCTGTGGTTTGCGGAGACATTATCATATTGAACATGTGGGGGAAATCTCTGCAGCTCCCAAAACCTATTTTTTTCAAGGGAAGCGGGGGACACCCCAGCAATCCCTGCTCCCCTTGACCCCATTTTTATGGTCACCATATATATAGTCATCACAGCCTTTTTCTGGGCGACCATATGTATGGCAACCATATATATAGGGACAATCTCACTGGTTACTGGCCTGGGACCCTGTAATATCCAATTATCTCTTCAATCAATTCTCTCTCCCTAAATACCTCCATTCTACAGCCCTTCTGTCCTCTAGCTCCAACTCAGTGCAGATCAGAGGTTTTTCCAAGCAGAGTGTGGGGGGTAGATCTCTCTCTTCGGCAGGTGCATTCCTCTGGAATGGCCTCCCTGCCCCTCTCAGACTTGAGCAGAAACTCCAAAAGTTTTGTATACTTCTCAAGATTCAGCTTTTCTCTACTTACTTCCCTTTCAACCTCCCTTGCTAATGCGACTGGGTGCCTGGTCCCTTATGAGTCTTACAGGTTACCAGGCCCTCCTTGACCAGCACTCCCCCAAACCAGCACTGCCCATCCGGGCCCCTTTCCCTGACTAACCTGGTGGGCTGGTCATTCATTCCTCTGGAATCCACCCCGTCCTGGTACATAGACGGTGATCCACCCCCAGCATCTCCTGACACTTTCCCCCTTGTGTTCCCCTCAGCACTTGCCTAGCACCCTGGGGCTCCCCCCCTACACTGTATGCAGTTGCCCCTTTTTTGCATCTTGTGTTACTGCACTTGCACGAACCAAATGTCATAAGGCCTAGTAGGACCGTTATTGTTATTATTTCCCCTGTAAACCCCCCCCCCCCCTTTTGTCTTGTGGTGCCTGGAAACACCATTTGCTGTATAGGCGCGTTATATATATTTAATAAATTAAATAAATAAATTAACTTGTACTGTGGCACATTTATCCGGATATAGATGTTGATGAGCTTCACACCCACACATGGGTCTCCCAGTTCCATTTTCCACCATCTGCTGTCCACATGATCCTATCGCCCAACTTGACCTATGATGGGATCCACTGGCCCAACCCTCATGAGCACTCCAATGAGTGCCACAGGATCTAGAGAAGCTTGGGTTGACAGAATATGAAAACATTATTGCACAGTTGCATGAACTAGAGAAGCACCAGACCACCCAGGAAACCATTACCTCAAGTTGAAGCCTTGACTAGCCTCCAGCAGACTCTGACAAGGAATGGGCACAACATACGATGTCAAATTAGTTGCAGAGAAAACAAAGTGCATGCTTTGATGCAAACTGTTTTCAGAGAACTGCTGCACCTTTTGTTTACCAGGAGAGGGGAGTTTCAGGTAAACACCTTTCTATAATGTAGATTGAGGTTTTAAACAAACCATATCAATGTTTGTGTCGACTGTGTGAATTAGTTCAGCCTACTGTCTAGAATAGTCATTCATACTGGTTTTTATATGTCTGGATATTTGTGCGAACTGGAATGAAAACATTAGTGAAACTGCAGCAGCTGGGTTGCGTTTTCCCTTAGCAGCCGATATCCTTTGTTCGTTTGGGAAGCACCTGTAATTTGTTGATTTTATTTTAAATACAAATAAAAAATCCGGAATGAAACTGGATGCTTCTTTTCCCAGGTTGTGTGATGGGATTGTTGCATTGGGTGAGTATTACATTAGTTTCATTCCTGCTTAAAATAAATCACTAGAAAAGTGAGTGCATTGCATTTCACATCCTTTTGGCTGTCGTTTTTTTGGGGAAAGGTTTTGTGTGTAATTTGGGCGCATTTAGAACTCTGAATACGGAGGTATTTGCTTTCCGGCGTTTCTTTACTGATACGCCGTCTATGGCAGACTTTTCTAGATACTGCCAGTGCACCACCAAGGTTCCCCACCGGCGCATTTCTGATGGTTGATTCCGTCTCTGAATTAGGTGAGAATTCTGGCAGGACTTGGCATATACGACCAGACTTACTGTAAGCGCCCAACTCTGAATGACCCCGCTAGTCTTGTCCTAGGGGCCTGGTGGCTTCCCAGGAGCAAGAGGTTAACTCTGAATGACCCCGCTAGTCTTGTCCTAGGGGCCTGTGGCTTCCCAGGAGCAAGAGGTTAACTCTGAATGACCCCGCTGGTCTTGTCCTATGGGCCTGGTGGCTTCCCAGGAGCAAGAGGTGAACTCTGAATGAGTCAGGATGCTTTCATATAACAGACCCCTCTGTGAAATAAGTCAATTGCATGTCCATTTGGGAGGTTCTGAGAGACCTTGCATGGTCCCAGATCACCCATACTAATAGGTCTGCTGGTAGACATGCATGTAAGCAAAACTCCAGATATGAAGTGGAGCTAAGGTGTGTAAATATCATCCAGGCATTCAACATTAATTCAGAAGGGTGAGATATTTTACAGGACTCATTTCCCTTGTATATGTACAGCCTCCCCATTCCTCAGAAACTAAACCATTATATTATCTTTCAGCCTCTTTAATGTTAAAAGGCACTTTCACATAATTACTTCAGCACCTGATTAGAAGTATTCATTGTGAAAAATAATACATTTTGAATTAAATACAATAACTCCAGATAAATACTCCTAATCCAATTAGATGTGTAACTATTATGCTGTATAGCTCATGAATGAAGTTATGAGATTATGCTACAGTGCTAAATGTTATTAAAAGATCTTTGTTCAAAATGCAGTGAAAGTAAAATAGCAATTAACACATCACAATAAGCCTTTGGTATAAAAAAAAGTGAAATAAATAAATACATTGTCTTAATCTTTGGAAATTGGTGTATGTGACATTGAAATCTCTTTCCTTAATTGTATTTGCTATGCAATATTTTTAACATGAGCACACGTTGGTTGTAATATAAAAGTAAACAGTTTCTCCTAACGAATATTCCTTCCCATTTTCTAAGTTCTAGATGCACTTTGGTGCATTACATTGGATGCTGCCTGTTAAGTTGAAGATGCAGGGATAAAAATATGCCTGTAGAGAAGGAGTTTTTGTTCAAACAAATCTTGCTTTGAAATTGCATTGTTGTTTCCTGAATGCAGAGAAATGTTTTCTGATGTTGCCCTGTCTGCTTCTGAAATCAGAATGCTTGGAATGCAGTCAACTATAATTATTGACTGCAACCAGATCATTCTGATTGGCCCAGAGCAGGTTAATATTGACTTCCGTATGCGAATAGATTTTGACTCATTCACGGTGTCTTCTCAGCCATCTACATTATACGGTAAAACCATTCCACTGACACCAAATACAACCATATTTTCAAATAGTATTTGCACTGCATTCAGCTTTTCGTAGGCAGACGTGGCACCCAAACACGTGGGCGACCCGACTGTAGGAAGACTGCTAAATGTTCTGAACTTACTAAGGTCTTCATCTATATTGCACACAGCTACCTATTGCTCTAACCATTACACAAGACAAGTCACACTATCTAGTGAAAACAAGACATTCTTCACATTCTAGATGTGTTCACTTGTGCAAGGGCCAGACCTGAAATTCAGATGATTCCAAGAAGGTTATAAAAAGTGATGAGGAAGTAGCTGCAGCTGGTGAGGCCTCCTTTAGCAAAGGTAACCCATCTGCTCAAGTAATCTGAGATGTGCTTATTTTCATCCTTCCTTTATAACTACGAATGTCATATTATGTGTGTGAAGTTAGGCACGATATCAATACCTACATTCCCTGCAACTCTCAAAAATCCTCATGCGTTCTTTAAAGCTCTCCCTGTGACCTCTGCTGTTCCCTCAGCGGGAGGTTGCTAAAGTCTTCATTTGATGAGAGGTGGTCAGATTAATTGTCCACCACTTTGAAGTTACTAGCATTCTGTTTGCAACGGCATAGAGTTTTATAAATCTTTCAATCAACGCAATTAACTGTTCATGTTTTTCTCAATTTCCTTAAAATAACTGTACATGCTAAATTGTAATGAATTTGCTGGGCATTAGACGTGATATCATAACGTTTGAATTGGCACATATTTAATATCTCTGGGCGGCAGGGCCACTGCAAGGCTTCAACCTGTATTGCAGGAAAATAGGCAGGGGTCGAAGGCGAATTACAGAGGATATTTAAAGAGTTAAATAAAGAGTTAAGGAAATTACAGTAGAGCATTGGCAGTAGAGGATTCCATTCTCAGGCGTGCCCGTCTTAAAATAGCGATGGCTCATGCACCTTTGCCTGTGTTTAGGGTGAACAGGTACTGGTCCAAAATGCATTTTCACCTACTCAATTAAATGCAAATGTGTCCTCAATGCATTTGACATATTATTAAAGTTAATCTTGCACAGATTTAAGATCAATGGGCTACACTGCCATGCCAAAGCTCCAAGCGGTAATGCAGGAAAATGGTCAAGGTGGAGCTGGAGGGAAATGATACAAAAACTTTCGAAAGACTTCAATAAATTACAATTTAAAATAAGCCCCTTTGAGAATTCTCCAGAGGCTTATTTCCTCTTCCATCACTCCAGTCCATATTTTAGGTTTCTCGTAGCCGCACCCTCGTTAAGGTTTTCTTGCCTTTCTTGCACTCTTTTTCTCACTCTCCACATGTTTCCTTCCCTACCTGTCACTACGATTCTGTCTCACCAAGATGGTTCCCTTTCCTCTCGCTTCCCATGTGTTAATCATCTTGGTCTTTACCGTTAAGTTCTTCCCTTTCAACCACACACACACTTTCTTACTTGGGCCATTATTAGCCTCCTCACTAAGCCACTGTTCTCCAATCTTTCATTTCAAGAGTGCTTCTTTCCCTGTCTCCACCTTAGATGCGCGCTCTGTTAACTAGGCGTCCGCACTTGGGGTCCTCCTAGGTTGGCTGTCCTTCTCTTTCAAGCTCTCACTGGAAATGACAGGTTCTATTTGGGCTGGCTGCCTTTTAAATGCCAGTCACCCCTCCCCCCTCCCCCTAAGCTGTTGTGTGCCAGTATTGGATGCACCTGAGCAGCAGGGGATGTGCTCAGGGTGGCAGCGTGCCAGACTAAGGCCATATGAAACCTGCCAGCAATTTTGAACTTTCTGTTTGCATGGCAGGGATGACTCCTGGCCTATTTGCGTTATTTGTGTAGTGTTTGCACTGTGGTAATTCCTTAGCAGGATATATTTCTGAATGTGTGAGACTACCATCTTCTTTCTGACAGTGGCCTCGTATGACTGGCTTGCGATGGGGCTGTAGCTGGCCAACGAAGATGGATTGGCATTGGGCTTTTTAGGATAGAAGGGACTGTCATCTTTTTCAGTATTGCAGGGATGCTACATATAGCATGGGGTGCATTGCACAAAGACATGCTGAACGTGGTTCCCATATTCAGCTATCATTTGAAGAATGAAGCGGTGCATGGGTCTCATTAAATACCCAACGCTTTCTATTTGCATGCAACCTGATAATGTCCTCATTTGTTACTTGCTTGAACGTTTTGAATGTGGACGTGGATTGGGTTTCTTCACCTGTGGGTATGACTGTTGCATGGCTATGGACTGATTGATTTCCTGGACTTTCTCGTAGAAGAAGACATTTAGTTAATTGAGAACAGTTTGCAAGAGTTTTGGGTTGTATTTAAGATCTCCCGTGATGGTATTTCCTTTGAATGTATTGAATATTTCTGTTGATTTCTTTAGGAGCTCTATAATCCGACTTTTTCTGCTCGCCATGTAGCAGATTTGTGTTTATGACCGTTTCCGTCATCCTCTTTTCTCGTCTATTCTCTTCAAGGTTACTATTCTTCATGGATATACATTTTGTTTTTCTGGGAGTTTCTTGTGTGTTTTTTTGTGGTTACTAGGGCTGATATGTTCTGCAAAGGTTGCTGGTGTTACTTTCTTTAGGGGTGGGGGAATTGCACAAGACCTCTCTTAGTTTTTGATGGATCTGGACAATGGTGATGCAGCCTGTCATGGGGGAACCATCAAACCATGTTACCAAAGTAGGCAGTGGGTCTTATATAGTCAGACTGTCAATGAGGATATAGTGAACAATGTGACTCCCGTTATGGGTGGGTTCTCCTACTATGAAAGTGAATCCAAGTGGATCCACTGATCTTCATGTTTGATAGCAATTCACAGAGGGATTTTTGTATTTTATTGTATTTACTAATGAACAGTGGTGTCATTTTGTAGAGGCTGACACTGCCTCCAGTGTAGATGGTGGCTTCTGATGTGAGAATAAGAATCCTTTGCGCCGATTCATGACTCTACGCTCTGGATTCCCAACCAGGGCCACTGCCTGTCAACACAGACTGCGTGCAGCCCACTGACAAGGCCCCCCACACCAAAGGCCATTTTATTTATTTATTTATTATTTATTTGTTTATTTGTGTTGCGCCGGTAACTCGCAAGTCTCGGAGCGCAGAAACATGGGCACGAGGTACGATAACAATTACCACAAGACAAGACTCAACGTACACTTACAGATGGGAGGTCTATTGAGAGTAGGGAATCAGTTGAACATATAGGTCTTCACTAGTTTACGGAAGCACAAGTAGTTGGCTTCCCTTCTTATAGTGGCTGGGAGGTTGTTCCATAGACCGGCGGCTAAAATGGGGAAAGATTTCCCTAAGACAAATTGGCGCTTGTGAGTGGGTACTGTGATCTTTCCCTGATCTGAAGATCTAAGTGTGCAATTTGGTGAATACAGGTGGATTTTGGTTTTTAGGTACTCTGGCGCTTTCCCATGGATGCATCTGTGAACCAGGGTCAGGGACTTCAATGGAACTCTATCTTCAATTTTGAGCCAGTGTAGCTTTCTTCTGGAGTCGTTGATGTGGTCGGATTTGTTTTTTTCTTTATGATCCTCGCTGCGTTATTCTGTATAACCTGATAGCTATGGAGGCATTTTTTGTTAGACACTAGCATCAGTGCATTGCCGTAGTCCAGGCGGGATAGAATTGTCAGCCTAGCAATAGTGGCACATTTACCCTCGGTCAGATAGGGCCTAATGGCTTTTAGAAGTCTGAGGTAGTTAGCGCATGTTTTCTTTATGTACTGGGCTTGTGCTTCAGTCCCCAGGGAAGATTCAGGCATCAGTCCTGGGGTTTTGACTTTGCTGAGAACCTGTATTTGGGTGTTTTCTATCAGAAATGAGCTGTACTCGGGAGACAGTGTGGCTCTGGCGGGATCCGAATACCATTAACTCTGTTTTTTTGCTGTTAAGGCACATTCAATTTGTGTCCATCCATAGTTCGATGATGGTATAGACCTTGAGAAGTTGTTCATTGTCTTTCTTGTGATCTCCACTAAGTTCAATCACCAGCAGAGTATCTTCAGCGTAGTTGGTGAAAAAAGTGTCAATGATCTAGTACAAGGCAAAGGTATCTCAGATACAGGTTGAATAGGAGTGGTGACATACTGGCCCCTTGTGAGATGCCACAGATGAGTTCCTTTTCTGCTGAGAATTCATCTCCCCAGTGAACCGGTGAGATCCTGTTTTTAAGGAATGACATTATCCAACCTATTGCTTCTAGCGAGCAGTTGGCTGTTTTTTTAACACAGTTTTGAGGAGGTTGTGGTCCAGCAGATAGAATGCTGCACTAAGGTCAATTAGGATGATGAGCCCCACTTTCCCTCTGTCAATAATGCTTAGCATTTTAGTTTGGAGATCAAGCATGGCTATCTCGGTGCTGTGTGCTGGTCTGAATCCCGATTGTTGGTGGTTAAGGGATTCAGGGGCTTCCACGTGTGCTTGGAGTTGTGAGGTGGCTACTTTATCCAGGATCTTCAGGATGAAGTTACAGTTTGTGATGGGCCTGGGGTTGTTAGGGTATTTGGGGTCCAGATTCGGTTTCTTGACCAGAGGGGTTACTGTAACCCTTTTTATGTCTTCTGGTACTATTTGATCCCTAACATATGTGTTAATAATTTTGGTCTGTATCGGGGCAAAGATTTTTGGGTGCACTAGTATCATTTTTGGGGGTAGGATATTTTCGGCGCAGGTGGTTGGTTTCATGGAGGCAAGTGTTTTTATCATGTTCCAGGAGTGATGTCTGATAATTTAAAAACTTAAATGTTGTTGATAGCCTCTTCTGTCGGAAGGACCGCATCTCTTTGTTTTTTTTGCTTGAGATTTCATGATGAAGTCTCTAGCTTTGGAGATTTTCTGAAAGAAGGCATTTTGTGTGTTGCCACTCTCCTCTTGGGATGGAGTGAATGGGGGGGGATTACTCTGGGTTTTTTCAATGGATTTCAGGATGTTAAAGCGTTTACTGGTGGCGTTGTCTTCAGTAGTGATTTGATTGTTGTAGAAGTTCTTTTTTGCTTCAATTATTGCATTCTTATAATTTTTCTCACTATCCTTCAATTTTTCCTTGTTAGTCGTAGTAGGGTTTTTTTGCCATTCATTTTCTCATTTTCTCTTCACCTTTTTTTATTGTGCAAGTTCTTTAGTGAACGATGAATGTTGTTTGGCGTTGGTTCTAATAGTTTTGTAGTTTGTGGTGGGGCCTTCTGGTCTATCGTCAAGGTGGGCTAGTAAGTTAGTTAGGATGGTGTCACAGAGTCGTCTTCATTGAAGTTATCCTTGACTTCATCTAAGCAGAGTTCGAGCTGCTCTTTGTCTATGTTTTGGAAATTCCGTTGTGTTACTTTTATCTGGGGGTTGGGGAGTTTGTCTCTGGGTGATGGAGGGATGATTGAGAAGGTTACACTGTGATGATCAGACCAGATACAAGTGTCTGTCTTGTAGTCATGTGACTCTAGGTTGTTAGCTATGACCCAGTCTAATTGGTGCCCGTTGTCCATTGTAGGTTCATGGTTTGTGACTTTAAAGTCGATGTTTCTTAATAAGGTCTCGAGGTTAGTGGTCTCTTTATCTTTGGAGTTGCCATACCATCGATTAAGATCGCCAACTAACAATGAAGCAGTGTTTGGACCTTTAATTAGGTTGAGGAGATGGGCGATCTCTTCGTTAAAATCTGGGGTGATAACAGTTGGTCTGTAAACAACAATTTAGTTGAGGCAGCTGTTCGCTGTGGGTGAGTGTTTTAAATGCAGGATTTCGCTTCCACTGTATGTAGATTTGCTTGGGAAGAGGTGTATGGAGTCTCACGCGATGACTGCCACCCTCTGCCTTGGCCGAATTCTCTGCTGGCATAGTGGATGATGTAGCCTTCAGGAACTGCTATGTTGCAGGTCGGGCCTATTGGCTCTTTGAGGCAGGTTTCGGTAATGCGGAAAATATCAATGATCCTGTCATGGATACATTGGGCTTGATTATTTAGGGAACAAGTGTTTAGTAGACACACCTTTAACTCCGGTTTGTGCGTAGTTACGCCGGTATTATAAGGCTTCTGGCCTACTGGCAGTCTAATTTTTTTCTGATATCTTTTTTTTGCCAGATCTTCGTATTCTGAAGTTTGTTTCTTTTTTGTTTTGTCGCGAGCTGATTCCGCTGCCGTTTTGGCTTTATTGATGCATTGGTGTTTGTGGACATCAAGGAGAAGTTTGTCGAGGGGTAGAAACCTCATGTTGGTTTGTGTTTAGAAAAGTATGTGGTCTGGATACTTACTTGCACAGTTTCCTGCGCCGACGCTGTGGACGGCAAGGACCAGCGCAAGACAGGCTTGGCTCCTGAAGTGAATACTGGGCTTGTCACAGCTGCGCCAGATCAACTGATTTGAGGAGCCTGGGCTGCTGTGAAATGTAGTTTCCCTAGTCAAATAGCTCAAGCAAAGTACACAAAGCCAAATGCTGCTTTTAAAGTGAGTAGACTAACCTCACATGCAGCCAGGCACACAATCCACAGAATGTGATGGATTCTCACAAGTGATTACAAAAGTACTTAATTTTGACGATCATGAGGCATTACACTGTCCAATCATTAGTGGAATTTAATTATCAAGTCATCATTCCTATGGTCACTCCTATAAACTAGAGTTTCAATTTACACATTGCACTCAGATAACATTTAGACAAAGGATCTTCAACCTGTCCTTGTGCCACCTCACCTCTTGGCCACTTTCAGTTAGTTAATTGTTCTTGAGTGCAAGGGCTCATTGTTATCCACAGAGTAGAGTGTTTATGACTGTTTTGCGTGCACAAATAGGTACATTGCAGGGGCATAGGCATGGGTAGAAGTCCTCACAAAGCCCCCACGGCTCCAAACCTCTTCCTTATAGCCCTGTTCAGAGTGTGTCCATTGTTAGATAAGCATTCCAATTCAGTGGGCTTCTGTGGGATCATGTGCCGATAGACAACTTGCCACGTTGGAGCTCTCTCCCTTGTGATTGCAGCCTAAACATCTCTTGATCCCTCTTGTTGGTGCAGTCTCTCACCTTTTTTTGTGGGCAGGGTGACCCACCCAATCGGAGAAGTAAGGAGATCTTTCAGGGCAGCATGGGCATGTTGCACTGCCAAGGGGCCCCGGTTCACCCAACAGCTGCTGCAACACCTGGCTGATGCCCAAGAGAGATCTTCCATGAATGATCAAGTGGGAGTAGCCCAACCTGCCAAGGCATGTGCTCTTAATGAGAGAAAGCAGCACAGCGAATATGGAAGAAAGTAGACCTGTTTGCTTTATTTATTACACCATCATATTTCTCAGCAGAAGAAAATATTCCAATGAGTTGGTCAAGAGGAAATGCATCACAGCCGAACAATCTTCTAGATCTGAGAGCGAGACCATCGGAGCAATGCCTTTCCCACAACGGTCTGCACTTCCCAACGAAGTGTGCATGCGGGCTCATTACAATGCATACTTTTATTGTGGGTATTCATTGTCTAAACAGAATAATCCCTCTGTGGTTCAGCAGCTTGTCCCTGATTCGTTCTCTGGCAGCAGGCATGGCAGTGGCAGAATTGCATTTTGGAGCCAAATAATTTAGTTTTCAGATTATGGGTCATTAAAAAAATAATCATGTATACCATTACGGCCACGTTAAATGTAATCGAGGTTTTATTGGAGGTAATAAAGTAAACAAGAAGCATATGTTACCTTTACCCAACGTGTTTTTATGCAAAGAGCAAGCAGGGCAGATGCATAGCGTGTGAGATTGATGGCACAGACAGAGCGCAGCGATTCGCATGGCTTCCCTTGGTCAATTAAAATAGATTGGTGCGCAAGCAGAAATGAACGACATCCTAAATACTGGAGTTCCAGACAAAGGTTACTGAGCTGTGGACTAGAGCAGGCTCGGGTGACGTGACAGATTCTACTACTTAGCATGTGCAGGCATGCGTAAGGATGCCTGCTCAGCAGATAATCGTATTATTACCCTTTGACATGATATGGAGCTGTTGGGAAAAGATATGAGCATATGGGGATAAGGATTTGTAAACAAAGCTCATACATCTTGCAATTCACCTACATTATTGACGGACCCTTTAACGGCAATTCCATTGCTGTCCTCATCTGGAAAGGGAATGACTCCCCCGGCCCCCAGGTGGGTCGTGTCGCAATGTGTCTGTCACTAATCTGACACCGGGGTGGCCGCAGGTCTCTTGCACCCCAAGCCAGCCCCTTCTTTAACCTGGCAACCTTGGAGGCCCCTCCCCCCTCTGCTCTACACCGAGGTTTGTCTGGCATGGGGCCCAAGCATCAAATGGTAGCAGCCCAGCATTACACATAGGCACACACAATTACACATTCACTCACTCATTGAAACATCCCATTTACCATACACTCGCTCATTTACAGGCACACCCGGCCCCCATACACCATACACTCATTCACACCTGCATTACACGCACACTCCTTGCACACATGCAAACACAATGAGCTAATATGTACTACTGCTAGTTTCAGAAAAGGCTTTCCTCACAAAAAGCAAGTGTGCCCATCAGCACCTTCCCCTCAGATGTGAAAGAACATATCATGTTCAAACACATCCGTGGGGAGGGGGCTGATGTGTCCATTTCATTTTTGTTAGGCAGAGAGGTGAGGGAAGCCTTTCTTGAAACTAGCAGCTTTACAGTTTTGCTGTGTTTGTGCAAATACAATTTTATGCACAAACACTTTAAAGTCCCCTGTTTCAGGAAAACGTATTTCCGCTCTCCAACAGAAAAGTATGTTGTACAATGGCATTGAGCTAATCGGGCTTCAGCCCCGCCCCTAAGCTCACAGTGAAACACTTTTGTATAGGCGCGTTACAAATGCCATATCATATATCATATCATTGCGGGGGGCAGGTGGGGGGGGGGGGCTGAAGCTCGACTAGCTCAATGGCTTTGCGCGCCTGTCTGTACACCACCGTGATTATCCCCCAAAAAGTAGATCTGGGGGGTGATGGGTGAATGAGGAAAGAAAATAGACCGAGATGCATAAAGCCAAAGCAGTGAATGATAACAGATATATATTAACAAATCAATAACTGTAGAGGTGAATTTGAGCACACTGCTAGGATGGGAAGACATGTCTGGCGAAAAGCTAGAAAGAAGTAGGCGTTACTTTGCACAAAAACGTATGCCTAATAATTAGAATACAACTGAATGAATACGCTCTCATGGCACTCCAGAAATCATGGTTAATGAATAAAATTCATTTGCAAAAGCTAGTGTCTTCCCAGATCTGCTTTCAACTTTACGGTGCATACTTAGCTAGGTATCAGCTGTCTAGGAGATGGCCTATCGCTGGAACCAGTTTTACACTGGCTGCGAATTTGGTGGAATACTATGGCAACTCTAACTCAGTTTATTATGAAAAAGATTTGACCAAGAAAGGTGCGTTTAGGATTCCTTGGCTCCAACACATTCGAGCATCTTTATTAAACATTCATGCACAGCCGCTTTTGACCTCCTTCTGTATCCTGGACCAGATAATGTATAAGGATCTAACATCACGTTCAATTTCTTTTCTTAAACATATTACAGGGTCCAGAGAGCTCTTAACCCCTTTTGATTGCAGGCATATCATATCTTTATGTGTGCTCCTAACACAATCCAGGACTACCTTGTGTGGAGTGATAAGACATATGATAGATTCTTTATCACTAAAGCATATAATAATAATAATAATAAAATAAGGTTTTAACTGCATACCAGCAAAAGCTAGAACTGCAGTATGGCTAGGTGAGTGCGACGATACTGGCTGCGCATTGTGCTCGGAGGGTAATGAAGATATGTTGCATTTCATTCTTTTTATCCAGCCTACAGCAATGTCTGAAAAAGCGGCATTTTCTTGGTTTTAAGACAAGAGGCCTTTATGTAAGGCTGGCCAGCCCTATACTATGTGCTGCTGCTAATTCGCCGTTTTGTTGTTGCGTGGGCTTTCTTATCATACCTTAGGTAGCTTTCAAAGCAAGAAACAATCCCCGTGCAATATATAAAAAAAATGTAGTGGCTACAGGTTGGCCGCCAATCTTTTTGCACTGTATTTTTATCTTGGTTTTATTGTAATTGTCTTTGTGGAACGGTCCCTTTTTACTCTAGTTTTTTGTTGTATCAAAATGTGTAAACATTTTTATGAATTGTACTGTTTTAATGGGCGTGAAACAAGATGACGATGATGATGGTATTGCTAATGCAAACTATGTGCATGGGCAATCAGATTCCCTTCTTTCCTTCACCGAGCCCCCTCTATCAATGTGCATTTGTGAATGTATTGGGCACACACACATTCCATGATAAATGGGGGCACATTCGGGCCCCTTCTGTAACACCAAAGAGTTCCCCCTTCAGTGTAAAACGGCACAATGTGCCACTGGTGCCGTGGAACAGTTTTGTTAATTAATCACCAGACGGCATAATTAATGAATACATTAATTAATCTTTTATAGTGCGCTAACTACCGTAGACCAGTCTCTAAGCGCTAATTCAAATGTACAAAAATTGTGTGTATCCACTCAGTAAGCCAAGCGCTCACAGTATGCTCTTATAAAGAAACTGCAATATGTGCTCAATTTGCTTTTCATTTATGAAAAGAGTATATAAACAGTGCATTAACACTTCGGAAAAAGTGCCCACATTTGTATTTAATTGTGTTTGTATGCAATAGCATTCTCAGCAGTGCTAGCTCAGAAGCCTATGCATTTTGGATTTGAATTCCACCTTCAGGACTGAGCTCTTTGCTGATATGTCCGAGCATCTGGGCTGAGGTTTGTTCTGGCTTCAGGATAATCCTGGGTGACCCTACAAACACCTGGCAGCCTGCTAGGATCTGGGATTCAGACTGATTAACCTGAAGCCAGAACAAACCTCAGCCCAGATACTCCCACATATCAGCAACGAGCACAAAGACAGCTATGAATGTACACAATTACAAGTACTAGCAATCATAAACATATTAAACCCAAACCACTGTACCTGACATTACCTGTTCCTTTTTCTTTCCTTTCTCTTCCCTGTCTCCTCTATGTACAAGTACCTGGTTGTAACAGCTGATGATGCCCTTGGGTTGTGCGCGCTTAATACATGTATAAAGAAATAAAGAAATAAAACAGGACTACACTTAAGCAAAACGAAATTATCAAAACAAGCACTGATCTGTACAGCCTCAGACATTGGACACTATTGTCATTAAATTGACATCAAATGCAACCATTTGCAACTCAGGCAAATGGGTGTTAACCTCAGAAGAAATCATAATGCCAGAAACATACAAAAAAAAGAGTAACAAAGCATCAATAAACTGCTTATGTTCTTGTAAATAGTTGCCATCTATCACTCTCCAGTGTCATTGACTCATTTTTTTTGGTGTCGTCAAAGAGACACCCAAATGCCAAAGTCTTAAAATGAGAATTTCTGGTATTTTCTATGAAAGGACACAATGGTACAATGCAACTTTACTTTTCTTTTCATCAAAATCTGATTTGCATTACTTTCCTATTTCACTTCCACTTTTAGTGTGCACTCAGTGTGCCTCATTTACAAAAGCATTTTGCAATGGCTCAATCCCATTGAAAAACGCTTTGTAAATCAGGCCCAGTATATGTATCCCAAAAGCTTGTATACTTGTGAGTGAATTGAGTTTATTCACAAATGCATTGCCATCAAACTTTACAATAAAACATCATATACGAGAAAATCAGTAGACATGTCCACGTAACCCGGAGCTCTTCTGTTAGTTATTGGTGAGGTAGTTCTAAAAAGGCCAGAATGCAAAAGAGTTACAAACATTATATGATCAATGAATCATTTTCATACTGCAGGATTGTATTCATGTTTTTTTAAGTCACAGATTTTCCAATTGTGAGCAAGAGTACTCTTATTTGAGAATGTGCAAATGGCGCCATAACCAAGAACTGGAAAACCATTCAAAGTCAATTCTCTTGAACGTACTAAGGAGTTGTACCAGGTATCTCGTTCTGGGATGAACCAAGCCACATGGAATTTGGGCTACTCACAGTGCTGCAAACTTTGAACTTTTCCGAAAATTCGTCTGCTACTGTTTGAGGTCACCCAGGTGTAAAAATGGGGCCCTGATTGGGAGGCGATGCTCCTGCTATATGCATACAGCCTCATAACACACGCGGGACATGTGGAGTATTTTACTCATTTCTATTTCCAGCGCTCCTGCTCTGGAAATAGAAAGACAATGTTGCAGCTATTCTTGCAGCGCTGAGGCCATGAGAAGCAACAGGGGCATAAAACAGTCCAGGGACGGCATTTAGGGCTTGCCAGGGGTAGCAGCTGCTACCCCTGGCTCCCCCCACTACATCTAGACCGGTCCTTACTATCCCTGTGCCACTGGACAAAGAGGGAATGTGAAGAGCAGATATCTGTGTTGTACCTGAAAAAGGCAGTTGTAAATGCAGCTAAATGTGCCATAGATTTTTTTCACCTGGAATCTAGATCTCGTTAGCTGGAGAAATACCACGGATGCAGGAAAAACCATGTAGCCGCCTTCATGAACCGGTTGGCCGTCCATTAGTGAAGAATGCCTGAATGCTTGGGTTCAGAGGCGGGGCTGTCTGTGCAGCTCATACCCACTACTGTAGCAACAAGAAGGGTAAGGGGGCTAGGTCTAGCCAGCTGGGAATGGGTAAGAGCAGCTTGCAGTACTCAGTGACAGCAAAGCATGAATGCAAATCTCAGTGTTTCTCATCTGCTTTGCACATCCAGTGAGCCAGTGGCCTATGATGGGGGAGTGCCCCAGTGGCTTCTGCCACTAATCCTGCCTGGGCACTGTGACCTGACCCAAATCTGCCAGACCTGCATCACAGGCACACTGTAGCTAGATGCAAGGTGAGATAATTAATATACATGAAGTTGCCCTGTGCCTTTGAAGTAAACCATCTGTTACTTCATCAAGCACAAAAATAATAGATATTTGGAAGGATAGCTCGGGGTTAATGCACTTGTTTTTGGAACAAGAGGATGCAGTGCAACATTGGCACAGTTCCTGTTCCAGTGCTTAGAAGCTGGAGGAGCCTGGCATTAAGCAACCTATAACAGAGCAAAGAAATTATAAAATGGGCCTTTTCTAGGCTTGATGTCATGCAGCTGCTGCTGCTGTTTACATTTTACAATTTAAAAAAAATACAATTACTGGGACTTGCAAGACATCCTTCCCCTCTATCTCCCATCTAACATTAAAAACGGTGAGCTACTTAGATAATAATCAAAACCAAAACAGAACGGTTATGGCTGAAAGGTGTCAATTCATTCCTAACGACTGGCACAGCTCTGGGTTTCAGGTGTGTGCTTGAGGCTCAATATTATGGAGGCTGGTACTGGAGACTTAAGATGTTGTACTAGTGACTAACAGATGTTGGGAGAGAATGTTTGACACATAATGTGTTGTAACAGAGTTGAAATGCATGGATTGCAGATAAAATATGTTTGAGGAGGGCAACTAAGACTCATGGTTGGGGCGTTGAAGGAGGGTACTGGAGACTTACTAATAATAATTTATTTCTTATATATTGCTACACACTCCTAGGTCTCAGAGCGCTCAAATAACAGACATTATTATCCCACAAAGTGGTACTCATTCTATCAACCTCAGAAAGGATGAAAGGCTGAGTTCACCCAGACGGGATCCGAACCTGCCACAGCAGGCTGCACACACATCAGGGCGAGTGCTTAGCTCGCTGTGCTATCTGACCTATCTGACCAGCTAGTTTGCTTGACGTGATGGTGTTGGAGAATGCTACTAAATATGAAGGTGTTGGAGCAATTCTTTGGAGGTGTAAGGTGTTGGAGGGTGGGAGTGGGTGCCAGACATTTAAAGCTGTTAACAGAGGACCCTTAATGACTTGCAGTGGATGGTTGGGTACCCGTGGTGAAAATGGTTGGGGGATGTTCAGGCTCTGGGTCACTGGTGGGAGTGGGTTGCTGTGCAATGGTTCAAAGTGCACTATTGGCAAGAAAAACCCTGTGTGTATTGCCCAGGTGTAAACGCATGAAGTCGTACAGCCTCTGATTTTCTTCTGTTTGGACTTGTGTTTGCCTGTTGCTATTTCCAGTCTGTGACCAGACACTTGGCAGGCACTGGATGTCTGTGCTTTGGTATTTAAGCCTCTCTGAGATGCTCTGTCTGTTTGCAGTTTAGCCCGAGTGATGTACAATAGTCCAGGTTGTTGTGTTGGACGTCTGCTTCGATTCACAGTAATTTGGTTATACGGACCTATACACACTGATATTAACACTAAATATCCATTCTTGCATGAAAAGGATATCATATTACAGTGATATCGTAACCAAATGTTGCATAGTGTACTGAGGAACAATACTATATGATGCTGCTTCCTGTTTTGTCAAAGGTTGAAATGTTGTGTGACATCACTTCCTGTGATGTCATTTGGGGCAGGTCAAGTGACATCACTTCCTGCAATGGTATCAGAGGTGAAGGGTTCTGTGATGTCACTTCCGCTATCCCTGGTATTTTGGTGAAATGACATCCATGAGATAGTCATTGGGCTGCTTTGGGGAGAGTAGGGAGCGAGCTTGCACTCCCAAAAGTCACCAACAAATGTTCCCCAGAGCCCTAACCATTTTGGATTGGCGAGTCATGAATATTTACGAGTCACTTTTGGGAAAAGGTGCAGGAATTTATTAAAGAGAAATGTTATCTCGTTATTCACAGTTAAACTTAAGTAGCCTAAAGATGGGAACTTGTCACTAGCAAATTTGACAAGCAGATCTGAAATTGTCCACTTGTGAACATGAACGTGTGCAGCAGTTGTCCCCACATCCTCCCATTAGCACGACGTGGCATTCATAACATTCTTTTACCAACATGGCAGCTGCTAAAGTATATATTTTTGCCACAGTGATACTTTTGACTAAGAAACCAAATCAAACGTGGCCTTGTTTGTTGTCACTGCTTTTCATGTTTCCTTTGGAGTTACACTTGGATGCTCCCACAAGATAAGCCTTCCAACAGTCAAATCCATCTCCCGCTGTGGTGCTTGCTCTCAGCATTTAGCACTGACGGTATAACGAGGTGTTCCTTATTACAGTATGCACTGTGGAAATTATGCTAATTGTGCTGCAGTGTAATTTCGGTCTGGGACGATTATTTCACAATCAGAATTATATTCTTGTAGATAAATGTGCATTAACTTAACAGTCTGCAGCTAATTAGTGTTCTTATTTATTCATGGAAGGTAAGAAAGATGTAATCAGTTACACAAAAGCTTTTGGGTCTACCGTATTGCTTAGCCATTTAAACATGTATTCCATCACTAACCTCCTAATAAGTATTTTGCTGGCATCTGGCACAGCGATGAGATGCGGTAATTAAAGTGGCCATTGGTGGCTAATTAGGCCATTGCACGGGCTTGCCATTTAGGATGCATGTTGTACAAGAGCGCGCAAAGTGCTGTGAGAACCCCAAGGTGCACCTCCATGGAATGTTATCGAGGGCAGATCTGTAAATGCCGCGCTTTGCCTCAATGATCACGTGTGCTGTTCATTATTTGTCTTTAAAGAGGTCTTTATCAGTAGGCCCTTGAAGATGGTATGCATGGAGTGCCATATTTACATTCTTTTTGCAAATACTTGGTAATTTCCATAGCATCGGTCTGATTTATGTACTTCCTTTCTGCAGTCTGAAAGGGAAAGCTGGTGTGATAAAGCACGGAGAATCTCCCATGTGATGAGAGCTGGGCGGAGCTATGGTTTCTCAGTAATCTGTGCCTCCCAAAGTTTGGTCCAAGATTGCAGTCCTAACACGCCATCCCCCTGTACTACCAAAGCCCACCCGACCACAGCACCACAGGACCACAGGGCCAGCAGCTTAACATCATTCTAAATAACAGATGTGACGATTACCCAACTAAATGATAACAATGTTATTGGCTGCATAAAGATTAAATAGTTGAGAACAAATTCTAAAAAAAAAAAGGTTCTTCTACTACAAATCAAAAACATGTAACTGATGTAATCACACGCACTTCGTCCAGCCAAGCAGCTGTCTATTGGAGCTGCAAACAGACACTCGGGTACGGAACGTACCTGGACGTGAAACCCCCTCCTTTCTCATGTCCACTTTATATTAGATTTCGATAAGTGCATTACCTTTAACTGCACTTCAGTTTGCTTGGCACATGACCGATGCAGACATGTGCCCAGCTTGCACAGAGGGCAAGGACAATGCTGCTCACTTTGTTTTCCTCTGTGCTTTATAAAGAGATTTGATAGCACCTGTCGTTTCGATGCTTAACTGATGTACTAAAACTTTGCAATTCCATGAACAGAATTTTGAAGTGTATGGCATTTTTCGATAAATATATAGAGCATGGTCACTCAGGAAACAGTGTGTCCTGGTGTTTTAACTACACTGAATAAATTGCAGGTGAACACTAATGCGTTAGTAACGCGTTCCACTGGCTATACTGGAGTTATACAGCCCGAGGTAAGGGCCCAAGAGAAGCTAGGACGGTGAACGAAGGCATTTGGATTTACCCCTGGTATAGCCTGTGGAACGCAATACTAACACTATTAGCACCCCGGGATACCAAGGCAGTAACCAGGGGTGCTAAAAAGAAGTAATTTCATTAATTAAACGGGACGCTGCGCACATCCAATACAATGAATGAAAATACTTTTCCAAGATGGCCGCCATGGTTGTGAGAGGTGGGGCTCCATACGGAGCCCCTCTTCCATTTCCATGGTGGCCAGAAAAGCAAAAAGAAGGGAGGTGCCGCCACAACGATTGTATAAGTCTGGCTGGGGAGGGGAGTTAAAAATATATATATATTTTAAAGGGAATGGTGGTTGGGGACAAGATGGCGGTCCACAGTGGGGAGGTGGTAGCCTGCGGGTTCCTTGGAACGCAGGCCGAGATCAGAGGTTTCAGCCCTCGATGGGTAGAACCTGATTAGTTGCGCACCCTGCCCCAGTTGCTAATGAGTAATATTAACCAGAGAATGCTCCAACACAGTGATGGCTGCTTTGATGTACTGATTTTATGTGTTTTAATAATTATTTATTATGAAAGTAGATATGTATTGTACCCTTGTGACTTTATATGCTGTATGATTGATTGAAATGCAAAGATGGCCCTGCATTAATTCATTCATATGCATGGGGGTTACAATGCTCTCTTCTGTCACACAACATTAATCTACATATAAAGTAACAGCTGAATATTTTGTACATGTCTGTCTTGTGGCCGTGCACACACACAAGCGTTCATGCTCTCAGTGAATGGAATACAAAACCCCAGGGAATAATGTTACACTGTATGCTAATGAAACATTGAATGATGGTCTTGCTGACTAACCCATGCATATTGTTGTTCTTATCGGATGATAATGCTGCACGCAATATGCTTTTGTTGTGATATGTAAATAACGATTGATTGACTATGGATCAGGTGGGAAATTTAGGCCCTGATAGAAGACACTATTAAGTCCGAAATGTATTACCATATTTCCGAATCTGCACTTAAATATGATTGAATGAAATACTTGAAATTGAAAACTACCAAGAATCGAAGATTTGTGCTTATGAGAAATACAACCCTAGAATGACCTTACCTAACGTTTTTACAGCCTCCTAATTATCTTTAAGCAAACCCAGCGTGGGATATAGGGTGTGCAGCCAACACCGAACATTGACTAGTCTAGGTCTCTTTTGTTCTCTTGTTATTTCGAGTGCCCAGCACGGTGGCACCAATTAGTGGGCTGCACCCCACACACTTAAAATTATGCATCAAGACATAATTTGGACTTTACTTTAAACATAATTGAATAAGCAGTGCCCACTCACAACGCCCTCTACGAGTTCTGCCGAGCCTTAGACCCTGCTGGGGGAGTGGCATGTATACTTTGTACCACCTGAGCAGCTCTCAGGATCGCTTTCATAGAGATAGCTGTATGGGTACATCGCATGAAAGCACCTGCATTTTGCAATTTCATATCTCGCAGCAGCGCTGTTTTAGCTATTCATACTTCTAAGCCCAATAAATCATGTACCATACAAAAGAGGGTAATAATAACACCTATCATTACACAGCTGAGAAGTTGCAAAAGCTTGGCATGAAGCACTAAATAAGTGTGGGGTACATTTACCAGCCCTAATAGAAATTCCCTTTATCACAAAACCACATTTCAACATTTCACTCAAAAACAGCTGTGTCTGGTTCACCTTGACCCATGTGTGGCAAGCTTTTAGCACTGCCATCCCAGAGAATGGCTGCATTTGTTTTTGCTTCAAGTCAAGCACAAGAAAAATGACCTACATTCAAGACTGCATTGCAATTTGTTCCTCATTTCATTTTAAACACCACAAAGTTTTGCTCCATTAAACACAGCCCTGCTGTGTATTTCATCTGATTGCCATGAAGTAAGGCAATACCTTCCAGAACGGCATTGTTTTCACAGAGAAAGTACATGCAGAGCAAGAATTCTGTTTTCACTCAACACGGCTATAATTTCCTTTTGAAATAGACCAGCACACTCACATTACTGCAAAGGAAAGCAATTGCGAGGCTCTCTCTCTTGTCTCGTGTCAATTACAAAGAAACTCTTTGCAGAATCCCTTTGTGTCCATGAACCTACAGTTTAATGTAAAAGCCCTCCAGAAGGTTAATCAGAAAGAAACTGTGTGTGGCAGAAACCACATTTGTGACTTTGACATAAAAAGGAAAAATGAACCCACATGTAAAACGGTGCTTTTACAAATCAGGAGAATGCAGTTTGAAAGTGAAATACAATTACAGCCTGTGCACACACAGAAATGGGACTGAATATGTGGGGATGTGGGCTTTGCTATAAAATGTGTATGATATTTATTTACAAAATGACTTGGGTTCTGTTAAAAGAAAGAAAAGAAAACCTTTGAAACCAGCAGAACAGGTTTTTGGCCCAGGCATTTACTTCGAAGGTGCTCTGCCTCCCATGGGAAAATAATTACATCCACAAGTGAACTAACCCCTATGGGCACATCAAAGGCTCAAAGTGTGGAAGTTTGCGGCCTCGTCAGACTGTCCGGCATCCCTACAGAAAGGAACAAAGGTCCCAAGTGGAACTAGTAATTCACCAAAAGGTGTGATTTCCTTCTACACCCATTCCCAGCCCCAACTCAATGGCTTCAAAGGGCGTCATGGGAACCCTTTGTTCAGGCTGACCTAGGGGAAGACAATTTGTTTGTGGGGGTGACAGGACCGCCCACATAGTGTCTAATCCAGCCCATTGAATTTAAAAGAACTGTTGTACATTAAGACATTTGTTTCAGCACCCTAAATAAGCAATAATTCGATATTCTCCAGCATAGGGGCTGGCATGGATTCACATGCCCATGAATATTCCCTGTCGTCAGGCTGGGAATCCTCGGTAAAGAAAAATCAGTTTCAGTTTAGTTTCTGAACTGTCTTTCTACTAATAACCAATCACTGGTCTCTGGGTCATACTGCCCCCAGCCAATGACTGCCCTCTACCTAAGCCTCTCTCGAGCTGTTACTGCGTATTGCTTTTTTCCTAAGAGTTTACTCTTTTTTTTCAGTCAATTCGAGCCTCAAGCTCCACTGATTCTTCTTCTGATCAACGGGGACCCGTTTCAGAATTTTTCTACGCCCCTCAAGGGTGAAATTTCATCGAGTTTCTCTTCTTGGAGGATTCAGGAAGATCTTTGAGGCCTACCCCGTGTGCACATGGCCCAAGACAAAGGAGACACGACGTCCGTTGGATCCAAGCTGTTTAGGATCTGACCAGGATGTGGATTACAGAATGTCTTCAAGGAGGATGAGACCTTCCAGTGCCTCTACTGCCTTCACAATGACAAGTCGCACATGGAAGAGGACTGTGCGTTCTGTAAGAACATGTCCGTCCGGACATTGAAGGACCGTTAGACTCGACTCACTAACTGGCTAGAGGGGAAGAGCCCAGCAGCAGCTGAGAAGAAGTAGAAGTCTGAGAGGTCTTCTAAGACCTTTGAAGGCGCTCCGGCCATGCGGGCCCAGAAAACGGCAAAGCACTGTGAGTCCGCGGGCACCGGGAGCACCGTTGGTTCGGGCTCCTCGGCTGCCAGGCAGGGCGCGATGTTACCGACGCCATCATCCACGAGCCAATGTTCTGGCTCCGGGAAAAGGAAGTTGGAGAACCCGGGTAAGCTTCGGGAGAACCCCGGTCGATCCCGACAGAGAAAGCTAAGGGGGGGCAAGGCAGTGACCCTCCCCCGAATGTGAAGGCCCCAGTTGCGCCAAGGTCGTGAAGGCCCTGATTCACCCGGCGAAGGCCTCGATTGAGGAGTTGTGGCGGCCCTGGTGAAGTCTATGGAGGCTGCCCCAGTGGAGACGACTTCCGGGCATAGAGTTTCCCTGCCACCCCGGAGGAAATCTTTTCAGCCTATCGAGAAGACCCCCGTGAAACTCTGGGACGAGAAAGAGGCGGGCACGGTAGCCATAACGGACACAGATACCTCCTCCGAGGAAGAGCTGGCTGGCGGCAAAAAAAATCCTGGACAAGAAGTTCGAGGAAGTCTGGTCCTACGGGAGGGATCCTGATGAGGCGGACAAAGAGAGCAATGGTGGGGCTGACGAGCAGCAGCGGGCTGCGGAGGAAACGGAGGTCCCCACGCCCCAGCCATCGCTCCTGTCGCAACCGATGCCTAGGCCACAGGACAACTCAGGAGCAATCTTGATGGCCATCCAGACCCTGTGTACCGAGATAAGGACAAGGTTGCCCTTACCCCCAGTGGATGATCCAGCGGCGCCTGGACCGTCGGGGAGCCCACCGAACAAGCAGAGGTGATTCCATCCTCCCCCTCCCTTCCAGCCTTCACCTCCAACCCCTCCACTGACGACAGGGATGGATGACAACGGTGGTAACGACGGGACAGATCTCCCATCACCCCCTGCCCGGCCCCCCCCCTGACGAAATTGTCTCCTTTCACGCCATGTTCGCCAGGGCATCAGAGCTTTTCCAGCTTTGCCCTGAAGAGCAGAAGGAGGGTTTCCTCTACCAACGACAGGAGGCCAAGAGGAAGACCGTCCTCTCAGTCCCATTACTGTACAACATCTGAGACAAAGGACTGTCACTGCTGAAGAACCCGTCCATGGCTCCTGTGAAAAGGGACCGGAACGAGAAGAAGTGCCGGGTCCCAGACTCCAGCCCTATGTGCCTCAGAGCACAGCCATCTCCGGATTCAGTGGTCTCCGCGGCAGGTAAGAAGAAATCGGCTGGGGCGACGGCATCAACTTCCACTTCCCCACCGGACGGTGTGGGGAAGAAGTTGGATGCCATGGAATGACAGGTCATCTCATCAGCGGCGACGACCATCAACGCAGCCAACGCCCTCGCGATCGTGGCACTCTACGACAGGGAGCTGTGGTTCAAGATCTCTCTCCTCCTGGATTTCCTGCCAGACGACAAGAGGGCGGAAGCCCTTGAAATTCTACAGGAAGGCGAGGTGGCTTCGGACCACACCATCACAGTGGCCATGGACATCGCCGACACCAGCTTTCGCCAGATGGGCAACGGCGTTTGCCTTTGCTGGCGCGGTTGGCTCAAGGCCACCGACTTCCGTCAGGACGTACAGACCAGGGTACTGGACATGCCCTTCAACGGGAACAACTGGTTTGGCAAGGCAGTGGATGAGTCACTGCAGGCCATCAAAGTGACGAGACGGCCGGGCCTTGGGTTCTCTCCATCAACGACAGCTGTCCTTTTGGACCTCCAGAGGCAAGTCTCAAGGAGTCGGTGGCGGTTCCGCGTCGTACCACCAGGCGGCCCGCTCCTCTTCACAGGAAGCCTACAGAGGCCGCAGCAAGGCCGGAGGACATCGTCGTCATCGCCAAGGCGGCAAGGCCTCTGCAAAGCAAGACTGAACTGGCCGTGATGTCGGGCCCCCACCCAAGTACCCCAGTCGGAGGCCGGCTGGCGAATTTCATCAGCGTGTGGGAGTCCATCTCCACTGACCGTTGGGTGCTAGATGCTCTCCCCCACGGGCACACTCTTGAATTCCAAAGAAAGTGTTCCCATCTACCACCTGTGGCCAGGAAGAAAACCATGTGCCACAGCTGCTTCTGGAGGTACGAGCAATGCTAAAAAAGGGCGCGATAGAATTCGTCCCGAAGAGGCTCCGGGGCTCCGGAGTATACTCGCGGTACTTCCTCACCCGAAAGAAGACCGGCAGGTGGCAGTCCATCCTATACCTTCACCGCCTCAACAAATACATCAAGTCCCAGACGTTCTGGATGGTCACCCTTCAGCATGTGCTAGGGCAGCTGGAGAAGGGCGACTTCCTGTCATCGCTGGACTTGGAGGATGCCTACTTCCACATCCCCATACACAAAGGACATCGAAAGGTCCTACGATTCGTGGTCCAAGGGCAACACTACCAGTTCAAGGCCCTGCCCTTCAGGTTGAAGTCGGCGCCAAGGGTCTTCACCAAGTGCCTGGCACTGGTGGTGGCGAGGCTGTGCCTGCAGGGGATCCACGTATACCCCTACTTGGACGATTGGCTCATCCAAGCAAAGTCAAGGAAACTCACCGTCGATCACACAGCGAAGACTGTCTGCCTGCTCACGGATCTGGGATTCTCGATCAACTTCACAAAATCCCACTTGGTACCGTCGCAAGGCGCCCTGTTCCTGGGAGCCAGATTCGACACAGTGGCGCGGTTGGCTTCACCGTCGGAGGAAAGGACGAAGGCCATCCTGGGTAAGGTACAATGGCTGTTGACCATGGAAGTGGCCAGGGTGAGGTCCATCAAGTCCCTGCTCAGCATGATGTCATTGTGCATCTACCTCTTGCGTCTATGCAGGTTGCAGATGCGGCCACTGCAGGAGTTTACTCGACACCCATTGGATGCAAGCAGCGGGCAGCTTCGAAGACAAGATCTCCCTAAACGATACATTCCGTCAAGCGATCCGGTGGTGGGGCACCCACACGCACCTCGTGGCAAGCACAGACTTCCAAAACCCAGTGCATCAGGAGACGGTGATGACAGACACCTCCCTGGAGGGATGGGGAGCACACGACGGAGATCTCCACGCAAGAGCCCTGTGGCTCCCGGAGGAGAGGTCCCGACGCATCAATGTCCTGGAGCTCTGGGCCGTGTTCTGGGCCCTCAGATCTTTCCTTCTGACCCTCAGGGGCAAGGTGGTATGGATCTTCACTGACAACAGCACCACGATTTTCTACATCCGGATGCAGGGGGGCACCAGATCCCCAGCCCTGTCCAAGGAAGTGCAGGATCTGTGGCACTGGGCCGTTGACCAGAGGATGTTCCTGATACCTTTTTATCTGGCAGGAGATAAAAACACTGTTGCCGACTCACTCAGCAGGGAGCTGCGCTCTTGCCACGAGTGGGAGCTTCGGCAGGACCAAGTGGATCTCATATTACGACGATGGGGCATTCCCCAGATCGACCTATTTGCGACGGCGGCGAACACCAAGTGCCGGAGGTTCGACAGCAGGTTTCCCCAGCCGTGGAGCATGGGCGATGCATTCTCTTTCCACTGGGACGGCCTGTTCCTGTACGCATTCACACCGTTGCCATTGCTTCTGCGACTCATCAATCAACTCAGACGGTCCTGGTGCAGGATGATCCTCATCACACCGTGTAGCCAAGGCAGATATGGTTCCCGGACCTTCTGGACTTGTCAGCCTCCGCCCCAGTCAAACTGACGATGGGCGCCAGGGAAGGAGGCGCAATCCTACATCACGACCCACAATCGCTGAACCTGCAGGCCTGGCTCCTGCAGCACTAGAGTTCGGAGGCTACGATATCCCGGTGGACTGCAAGGAGGTACTTGCATAGGCAAAGGCGTCCTCGACTCTGAAGTGCTATGGGCATAAGTGGAAGATGTTCTCTATCTGGTGCCGTGCACAGAAGATCAACCCTCTATAGATTACAGCCCCTCAAGTGCTGCCGTACTTGCTGTCACTAGCCAAGGTGGGGCTGGTGCATGCCTCCATCAAGACCACCTGGCAGCTACCTCCCGCTACACCAGACCGCTGGGGCGGTCATCGCTGTAGTCTCACCGCCTGGTGAAGGAGTTCCTGAAAGGACTGTTCCGCTCTTTCCCGCCGGTGAAGGCTCCACCCCCGGCATGGGAGCTCAATGTGGTGCTGACCAGGCTCATGGGTCCCCCATTCGAGCCCCTACACTCGGCACCGCTGAAGTTCCTATCGTGGAAGACAGCTTTTCTGGTGGCCATCACCATCACCTCTGCACGACGAGATCCAGGCCCTCTTTTGTAAACCTCCGTACCTGACATTTCACCAGACTAGGGTAGTGCTGAGGACGCATCCCTCCTTCATGCCCAAGGTGCCGTTGGACTTCCACCTCAATGAGCCGTTGGTGTTACCTGTTTTCTTCCCATCGCCTTCGCCGCCAGCTGAGAGGACTTTGCACTCGCTGGATGTAGGTAGAGCGCTGAAGTTCTACGTGGACCGCACAAAGAGCCTTCGGAAGGCATCACAGCTGTTTGTGAACTTTGGACCTGTGAACCAAGGGAAGGCTCTCTCGAAGGCTTCCATTTCCAGATGGTTCTCCAGCTGCATCATGCACTGTCATCGGTTGGCAAACCGACTGTTGCCCGGCCGTCCAAGAGCCCATTCAACCAGAGCGATCGCTTCTACCACAGCGTTCCTGTCTGGTGTGCCCCTGCTGAACATCTGCAGGGCTGCTAGGTGGAGGTCCACACACACCTTCACGAGATTCTACTGCATTGACCCGGATTCCAGGGAGGAGTCCAGAGTCGGCCAGGCAGTGCTGGGCAACCTGTTTGCTTGAAGGTGAGCCTGGTGAGGAGGTAAGAGATCTTAATGTAGAGTTGTTGAAATGCCTAATGTTGAGCCTTGCCACCGCCCGTGGTTGTGCATGTGTGTACTGCTATGTATTCTTGTATTCATGAGCATGTGAATCCATGCCAAACCCCATGCTGGACAAAGAGCAAGTTACTTACCTGTAACTGTTGTTCTCCAGCATGGGTCTGGCATGGATTCACATGTGAATCCTCCCTGCAACCCCTCTGCGGCTCTTCTCTTGGTCCTACTGCCACTTTACGTGCTACCAAATCTGAAGATGGCTGCCAGAGGAGGGGCTTAGGTAGAGGGCAGTCATTGGCTGGGGGCAGTATGACCCAGAGACCAGTGATTGGTTATTAGTAGAAAGAAAGTTCAGAAACTAAACTGAAACTGATTTTTTTCTTTACCGAGGATTCCTACCCTGATGATGGGGAATATTCATGAGCATGTGAATCTATGCCAGAACCATGCTGGAGAACAACAGTTACAGGTAAGTAACATGTTCCTTATGCCAGTATTTCATGTGATTTTTAAACAAGCAAAATTAGACCCAGTGCATGTTTCTAGCATCTGGGGAACTGGAATAGCAGGAAAAATGCATTTTGGGGTGAATCATAAATGGCACAGACATGAAAATTAGTTAAAAAAAAAGATGCAAGATATTAATGGGCATGTATGTAGCTATTTGCAGAATTTTAAACCTTATGCTTTTCAGAAAAATTGCGAAATTGGGCCAAAGAGCGATGCAACATCACACAGAGTTGGTGATCGGACTATCCAATTCGCTGTGACATATGGAATCTGCATATCTGAAGTTTTTCTCCATATCTTATTTTGGTAAACAGTAACTTGGGTGAAACAAAGAAAGATATAAAGGCACACACATAAAATGATGTCAGTTCCCTTGAACCAATCAAACTGGGGTGAGGAAGGAACATCAGTACCCTGGCCTATTCTATGATAGGAGTAACTCCAGAGTACTTCCCAAGCCCCCCCCCCCCCCGATTGGTAGAATTCTGTGAAGTCATTCTGGCTATTTAAGGGGGAGAGAGGGAAACACAAGAGATATTCAAAAACCAGATGCAGAGACAGCTGATTCCATCCAGGCAGAACCATCTATCCAGATCCAGCCATATGCAAGCATCCAGAGTAAAAGGAGAAAAGGAAGCTGATCCCCTTTTAGGAGAGCCCAGTGACCAGAACTTGCCCAGCTGACCCATCCTGCTGTCCACAGTGACTAGGCCTTGCCCAGCTGATTCCATCCAGGAGAGCCCAGCTGTCCCAGTGACCAGATCTCTTCACCCTGCTGTCCCAGTGACCAGATCCTTGGTCCGCTGCCCAGAGACCTTGCTGGCTGTCCAAATTCCCAACCTCGAGCCAGTACCCCAAAACTGCATATGCCGCTCTTTTAGCCTTGCAACTACTATTCAAATCCCATCCAAGATCCCAATTTGCCAGTATCATATGTTCACCTTTTCTTAGAAGAATTTGTTCGTCCATATCCGTTAGCGTATTCCTGTATAATTTTTCCAGTTACATGTTTAAGTCCTTAGTACCATTTTGAAATATATTAATTCCCCTATAAGGAGGTACGTAGTGCAAGCTGGTTAAAATTTGTAAGTAACCCCCTTGTGCACAGTTTCTTCCTTTCATAATATAGCCATTAAAACATAGCCTCAGTAAAACTAGTCATTGTGCAACAAAAAACGAATTTGCCCAGGTAGTTTCTTTTTATATAAATTCCGATTTGCATTTTCCAATAGAAAAACCATAACCATGATCCTACTAAGAGTAATCCCTTTCCCTCAGAATCCTGTCTGTTATGTGCCTTTGTTTCTCATCCCACAAACTGATTTACGATTTTTACAGCTAAGCCCCTTTTCTTAGCTGCTTGTCATTTTAAAGCCTGTGTAAAATAAGAATTGCAATTCAGCCGCGTGTGTTTGCGTGTGCATTGTTTTCTTCTGTGTTCATGTTGCTTTGGTGCCCTGCTCAGTAGTTTGTAAGCTTCCTTGTCTCTTAAGTGCAGCAACTCAAATTTCTGTCCTAGCTATCCTACCGCAATTGTAAACTGAGATACAAAGAACAAGTAAAATCTGAGTATCCTATTTTGCTCCTTTTTAAGGTTTTCAATGTTGTTTCTGGCCTCCCATCTTGGGGTGGTGGGCTGAATTTTGAATCTGATTCCTCCCTCTTCTTTCTGACTCCTTGCCACTGCTTTCCATTCACAAAGAATTTAGCAGGTGTTTGGGGGAAGTGTTGCAGGGGGAATGCTTAACCTGTGTGCTATCTGTTATTTTGAAGAAAGGTGATTTTGTTTCTGTTTCTATTAAAGGTTTATGTATATTATGTCAGGAGTGTGAAGTAACTATATTGTGGGATTTTTGCGTTTGTACTGCCACACAGTGGTGGCTGCTGCCCTAATTTTGATTTCCTTGATTTTCTTTGAATTCTAAAAATGAATAAATATTTCATTGTTTCACACTGGCCTAGTTCATAGTCCATTGCAACACAGGCCATTTTTTAAGGTGGGTGTGAGACGGGTTGGGTGCCTTCTCAAAGTAGAACCCGAGAATCAATAAAGATAAAAAGCGTTTTTATTGTGCGCCACATTCATTGTTAGTGGAAAGAGTCCCTGGCTGGAGTGTTCCATGTTCTAAAACCGTTACACAAGAACACAGTACTATTATTATCGAGGCAACAACTGGGCAACAAACTCAATTATCCCTTTTATGTGGAGCCTGTGAACCCCAATATTGTACTCCACTGCTTGACATGTGGAGTAGCATGTAGGTAAAGACGCATCTGCATGGCTGTGGATATGTTTGCACCCTCACTAAACATCTCCAGCAGTATGATTGGAATGGGCTTGTGAGCGTTGAGCCAAATGCAATTTCAAATGCAAGTCCAATATGTATTTTTCCCCAGAATCTTTAAAGTTATTTGGCCCTGTTTCACAAAAGCAAACATTTATTTTGTACTTTCTACAGAAAATGTTGCTGTGCTACAAAGTACTGCTTTAAAAAATGAAAAGGTCTCAGTTGCTGCTTAGCTCTAGAAATGACCCTGTGATGAATCGGGACATTATGTCCCTTCTCCACAATAGGGAGCTTGTTCTAGGTGATTTGGTTATGTTTATTTTCTTGAAGTAGATTTCATCAAATTTTTTGTTTTTTGTGTAATGAGTGATTTTGCCGCAAATGTATGCAAAAGGGGCCCTCCTATGCCCCCCTCTTATTCCCTACACTCAATATTTACCTAAAACCCACCCGCCACATATATTTCAGACATAATCAGGTAAAAAAACTTGATGAAATCTACTTCGAGAAAATATGCTGCATCAAAATCTCCCACTCCCAAGGGAGCCATGCCTTTGAGGCTAGGGAGGTGAGCCCCCTCTGCAAGACCCTCCCTGGGGGTCTGGGCAAGTGGGACCTCACTGCAAGTGACTCCCCTCTTGGGAACAAGGACTCCCATTCCAATAAGAAACTCCTGGTCCAACTTAAGTTATCTGCCCATATGGGAACTGGAAAGGCTGTTACTTCTGTTTTGAAACCAGCAAGCAGTGACATTTCTCCTATCGCTTTGGCTTCAGATAATGCTGGATCTCGCCTGAACCCCACAGTCAAAAAAGGACACACCCTTTTTGTTTGTGATGACGTATACATAAAACCACATGTAACTTTGAATCGAGAAAAAACTCCTATGTAGAGAGGAGAGTGACCGCTACAAAGAGGTAAACCTCTAACGAGGAGACGTCCTGGGAGAGCTTTTGTTTGTGATGATGTATATAAAACCACAAGGAGCTTTAAATCGAGGAGAAACTCCTATGCAGGGAGAAGAGTGACTCCTATGCAGAGGTGAGCCTCTTACGAGGAGATGTACTGAGGGAGTGGGGCCACGCTAGACCACAGAGCTAGCAGTGGCGTGGAGACTGAGCAAATCGCTAGACAGACGCTGGAATGCTGATGTCCTGGCCGACAGCGAAACAAAGGTTTGGAAAGAGACATAGATGGAGACGCAACCATCTCATCTGGTGGTGTGACCACAAGGATGCTGTGTTCGGCGTGGGGCCTGGTAACAGATGCTGAGACCTGACTGCAGGAGGGAGCCCAGATCCCTGAGCTGTGTACGAGAAATGCATTTGCTACTGAGACGAGCAACAGCAGGGAAACAAACTCTCCAGAGGAGAGAATACAATTAAGTACACACTTTGATAATCAAGGCTGGAGAAGCCAAAAGGTTACGGGATCCTGACAAACCTGAGCAGAAAGCAAGCAAGCCTAAAAGAGGGCCATTGGGATTCACAGAGCACCAAGAAACTAAGAGACAGCCAAGGCTGGGGAAGCTGGAAAGGTTACAGGAGCCTAATAAACCCGAGTGGGCAGACACCCTACTTTAACCAGACTACAAGAAGGCCAGAGGATGTTGGGGAGTCCTGAAAAATCAAATAACATTTGAGGCTGGGAGAGCAAGCAGGGGTGCAGGAACGGAGTAAACCCAAATGGACTGGGGAAAGAGAACCTGGGGTGTTTCAAGTACCAGGTTGAACCTGTGGGAATTATAGGAGGAAAACCCTAATTTTCGTGAGGAAGGGGAAACTATATGAAAGACACTTTTGACAACTGAACCTACATAAAGGTTATGAACTGTGTTTTGGGACATTGATGAACTGTGTAAATAAGAAAAAGAGATCCAAATAATTGGGCAGGCAGAAGCCGATGACATCGGCCATTCCTCTGCTGCCTCCTTTTTGTTGTTTTTCCTTCTAAGTGGTAGGGCCAGTTAGCTTTTAAGATTTGGACTCAGGACTTTTTATTTTCAGACATTGCCGAGCACCCTTAGACATAGTTTCACTAGGCAGGGAACTTCCTTCTTAGCAGGAGATCTAGACAGGCGTTTTCCTTTTATTTTTTTATAAAAGCCCTTAACATGACACACAGTAGTCCGAGCCCATCTTCAGGTTGGCCACAGCCTGCTCAATCCTCCTGCATACACAAGTGCACCACCCATTAATATTGGTACCATGTTGCCTCCTTTAACTTACGGTGAGCAAAGAGAAGTCTGAATTTCCTTATTGCACCCATTGACTCAGAAGACCCATGGGGCAAACTATCATTTATCCATTGGAGAGGGACTAATCAAGATTGAAGTGATATGTGTTGATGGTGCAGATCAGTGGTACCCTGAGATCTACATGTGCGACAGCTTTCTATGAGTGATGCGTTAGGGGCATTGAATGCTTTGTGTCCAAAGAGGCAACCTTATGTTTACAGAGTCAGTGTGCACTAGCTGGAGGCTGTTTGTCTAAGTAAGTTTTAGAGAGCTGTGAGGTTGTGTTGTCTGGAGCCTGTGGAGAGGGTTTTTCAAAGATGTGTACGATTAGCTAGTTTGAGTTTGTGTGTGGTGATTATGATGGAGAAATTGAGGGTTAATCAATAGCCTGCAGGATTTCCTTATCAGCATGACATCTTTGCGTTTTACGTTGTGGTGAGAGGTGTAGAGTTTCTTCAGTGTAGTAGCGGGCTGATGTCATATGTTACATTTTTCTTATTAAAGGAACATGAGGAGGTGTGCTCTGAGTTCTAGCAGTGCCCAAAGCTGCTGACATGTTTTAGACATTGGTATCTATCTCCAAGTGCCATTAGTTTGTTTGGAAATGGGTAATTGGGAGTCAGTATGTCATTCCCTTAGGGTCTGGGTGCTGGTCAATTGAGAGATGCTGTTTCCACTGTTTGAATGTTGGATAATTTCCATTGATTATGCATTGGAAAGCCAGACATTTTACATTTTTACAGAATTTCAAGTGGTCTGCAACTTGCAGATTTCTCTCAATAGCATGTTTAAGAATGTGGCCTCCATAGTAGAGAAGGCAGAGGTACCATGTCTTTCTCCAGCAGAAAATCTGATTATTATTAGCACATTATTTCTGTATCGTAATTCTCTATTTGGTTGGTAATGTGGGATTTACCGTTGGATGAATTCAGGTAATTGATCTTGTAGTGATCTGGGGGCGATGCAGAGGACCTTCACGCAGATTATTTTCTTTTGCTTGGTATCCACTGCAATGCTCCAACAGTTGGTGTATAATGTTCCCTTCTGTTGAGTCTGACTGTGGTCTTGCCACTATGCTTTGGATCCGTTGTAGTTTTCATGTGAGGTAGGCTGACATACCTCGATGAATGCTGTCAGATTATTAGATTATTTAGAGGAGCGGAGAAATGATGGCCAACATTCTTTGTGGGAAAATAAGATAAGGCATAATCTGTCTCGTGGTAAAAGCACTTTTTGACTATTATATAGACTAGGGGGTCTAGTGTGAGGCTGTTGTCCTTTAGTTTGCTGGATTCATGAACCCTTTAGATGTTCTAGGGCAGTTAACCCATTTCTGGAGGCCATAGACGGGCCGTTTCAGGGTTGGCCTGAGTCAAGACTAACATTGTGTCTGTTTCCTCTGTGTAGAGTTTTAGGTGGTTCTTAGCTGTCATCATTGCTTGTGTGAGGCAGTTGCTGAGGGTCGTGCTGGAGTTTTTTCCACCAGTAATTTTATATGACTTGAGTGTTGACTCCATAGTTGTAACAAGTGAGCCCATATGTTTTTATGATCTTCATCAGTGGACCATATAGTTTTTTAAAAGGAGAAGTGAGGCTTGCTCTTTGTGTATCTCTACAGGTTAAGCCAGGTCATGTTTGTCCTGCCCTTTGGGAAGGATCTCACCCACTGGAGCCCAGTTTCTTTAATTTGCCTGATTATTGTACTGTGGATGACAGTGTCAAAAGCTGCTGAAATGTCAAGAAGTATACTGTGGTGGAGTTTTCACTTACAGATATTTTGGGGTTGTCTCAGATGGATGGATACTAGTGTTCATTCAGTGACTCTCATGGATCTAAAACCGACTCGCGAGTGCTCTAATCAGTGATTAGATCGTACATGCTCAGAAATATGTTGGTATAGGTAGCTTTTTAAGATTTTGACTAAGTGTGATATGTTTGATCTAGGACGTTAATTTAAGGTGTCCTTAGGTTCCCAAGCTGTGCTGTTAGAATTAGTTTGACACGGGCAGTCTTAGATGCTGTTTATGCAATTACTGTTTAGAGTGCCAGTGTTTTTTTGGGGGAAATTGTAGATGCATGGGGCAGTGCTCCATCGAAGAGTGTGCTCAATTTCACAATCTTTTGAAGTCTGGTTCAAATAGTGATTTAAACCTGTCCATCGGAGCGGTTGTGGTTGTATCCAGGAGTTTGATTGTTGCTTTCGTTCCTTAGTGCTGCTTTGATTGCCTGCTGCATATTTGATAGTTTATTTCTGAAGTGGTTGGTGATATCTGCGCAGTTTCTGAGTTGGGGTTGGCATTGTGCTGAAACAAGCAGGGTTTGATCTCATTAACTAGTTGGTAGATGGCCTTTGCTGAAACATTCGAAGTAGTGAAGTTCCTTTACTTTAGGGAGATGTGTATTGAGCCATCTTACAGATGTCTTTTTTCCGAGAGGGTGATGCAGTGTAGTGGGTGGTGTGAAGATGTCCAGTGCCTCATATCTGGTTTTGTGATGTCTGTAGGTTTTCTTCTTGTGGTAACAGAGTTAATGCATGGGGGTTTGGCCTAGCCTCTTCCGTTAGATTTCCGCGTTTGTCAAGGTGATTTAAAGCTTCTGCTGGTGGTTGTGGTACTGTTTTTGTTCATACTGCATGCCCACTCCCATGCTTGCGGGGCTCATTTCCATATGTGCCATCTCAGGCAGCTGTGCTAATAGTCGGCCTTTGTTCTGTACTTATTGCCTGCCTGAAAAGGTGTTCTGTCCTTTGTATGCAGCTGCTTCGCTTTAATGCCAATGCTATTTAAAGTGGTGCATGGCTAGCACTATAATGTACCTTCCTGTTATGAGAACATAGAGCTGGAGGGGACCCTATGGCTAATGATGTCCAGCCTGCTGTCACTGGTGAGAATTAGAGCCACCAGTGTCACATTTGCCACACGTCATTGATGAGTTCCAACAACTGACCACGGAAGCTATTCCAGTACTTAACCTTAGCATTTATATGGGGTTTTCTACTATGTAAGCACAATCTGTTTCGCTTCTAGCAACCATCTCTTGTATTCGTGCATATTACCTTGGAAAAGTAATTCCTTTCTATTTGATTACTTACCGTCATTATTTATTCAATCCAATTAAATTGTAATTATGAATTGAAGAATATTAAATTACTTAATCAGCATATGTAGGCAATACAATACCAAGTATACTGCTTTGTAATCTGAAGGTTTGGAGACAACCTTCATATTTTAATAGCAAAAGTTCCCCCCCCCCCACCCCCCCCACCTCATTGCAGGGGCCGTGCACAGTCAGTCTCTCACTATGGAGGGGAATAATACAGTCAGCTCAGACTGCGCACGCTATGTTAAGATGTTTCGAACATCCATAGGCTCCTTGCTCCAATATTGCAGACACACACTTAATTTAGTTTATTCCCTTCGTAATCCCATCCTCGTCTTCTCCGGTTAAGCTGGGGAACAACCCGTCTCTCACATTTCTAATTCTAATATCTACAAACAGTTGCTGTAGGCAACGCTCCCTAGGAATGGTTAAACAAGGACCTTGGAACGCAGCCTTCCACAGGAGGAGCATTGCGCAGACACATCTGTGCTGGCTGCATCGATATTTGCCATTTGTCGTGGGTTGTACAAAGGGGCAAATTGTGAAATTTAGATTAAGCAAAGGGCAGCTTTTAAATGTGTTTCTCAGAACTTCAAGAGAGCGACCTGAGTTTTATGTCAGAAAGTTACGTAGTGGCAGCTGTGCCTGGGGGCAGGTTATTCAGTTTAAAGCAGCATATGTTCCTTCTGGCTCTTAGTTTTTTCTGGTGTTATATGGTGTTGTAACTTAAGCCCATGCCAAGGGCTCGTGCTGCGTCACATGGTGCATGACCATGTGACACCTTGAATAAATACAGGCGGACGGCTTCCCGCCCACCAGTTGCCTCCCAACTCTGTGTCACAATACACCAGACATGCCGCTCAGCCTCCCCAAGCACTCTCACACCATAAAGATGCCGTCGCCCTAGCAACTGGCGACGAGGAGGGGATCCGGTACTGCTGGTCCCACACAAGAAGAAGCGCGGCCTGCCCCAGCCATGCTGCCAGCATGGCGGAGCTCACTCCCCAGGGCGGAGTTCGCACATGGCCAAAGGGGATGCAGCTTTGCCCCCTGCCATGATGCCGGCCTCCCTGGCGCTCCGCAAAGCTTGATTCTTCTGTAGCTGGAGTAGCACCCAGGGCCACCGAGCCTTCCTGGATGCTGGCCTTCCTGATACCCAACAAGAACGGCCCAATAGAGCTTCAGAAAATGTTCGACGTGGCCAAAGACTGTCAGCTGATGCTGATAAGGTCCTGCACAGACTGGGGATGCTGGAGAGCCAAGAGTATTTCTGTGCATTTTCACACCACTGAATGGGGGAGCCTGACATGGCGCAGCCCGTGACCACAGCCGGCAGCCTGCTCCACGATGACTCCTCCTAACTGCTGAAGCCCAAGCTGTGAGGTGCAGCCAGGACACGCCATACGGGCAAAGCACTGCTGCCTGTGGGAGCAAATGCACGACGCGACCCAGACACGCTGCCTGCAGTGACTCCTGCCTGCAGGGGAGCCCGCAGTGCCCGTAAGTACTCCCTCCTGGGGTTTTGACAAGTGGCGGGGCCCTGAGTTGCTGCCTGCTGCCCCTCCAGCACAAACACTGCACTGCCTAATCCAATACTGGTAAAAGAGTGTGGTGCCCCCCATGTGACCATGAACTATGGTGTGCTTGTGAAACTTGTCAAGCACGTGTCCTGTGCTTAAAGTCAGCAAAATTATGTGTTGTCATTGTCAGCCCACCCCCTCACCACCCTGGGTAACAACGATCAGTGAAGTGGCGGTGAAGCTGAGATCCCGCACGTCTAGTGTGCTCACAATGGGGCAAGTAAACCGACCTGCCGCTGCCAACACTGCTCCACCTTTCAAGAACTTCCTGAAACTTTGGAGCTGTATCGAGGGGCATCCTCCACTTCTTGGACTAATAAAATAAATCAGATGGATATATAGATGTATTGTTGCTTATGACCATGTGCAATGATATATGTTTAAACTGATATCTTGCGTGTATCCATGCTTAAAGTGGACCGATTATTCTGCAATGTTGTCATTGTTATGTCGTTGTGGATCTTTGTGATCACTGCACCACCCAAAATACCGAATCCCAAAATTCCGAGCTCCAAAACAGTAACGCGTAGTGATCACATAGTTTGCTCGTGCGGCATCGCAAATGGTAAAAATCATGTATTTTAGAGAGCAGATGCCCCGACATTTGCCACATACCCCTGCCCTTCCCGCTCCATGCTTTCTTTACCTCTTCGATTTTTGGTCAGCTGGCCTCAGTTTATGGTCCCAGCACAACTGCAATTTCACAGAACTGAAAGCAAAAAGTAATGTTTAATTTCTCATGAGATGTCGTGCTTTTTTGTGCAAACTCGCAATCCATGTAACGGAAGTGCAGGACACCCCCTCAACCACTGAACCTATTGTACTGTTTAAGGGGAGCCAAATGCAGGGTCATCTTTTTTTGGACATTTTAGAGCAATACCGTTTTATTCTTACCCGTGGCATGGAATGTTGTAACTTTTTCATGCTATGCCAAGGGCTCGTGGTTTGTCACATGGTACACGACCATGTGACACCTTGAATAAATACCGGCGGGTGGCTTCCCAAGCTCCAGTTGCCCCCCAACTCTGTGTCCAAGACTCATTATTGCGGCCCTGTCATGCAGCGCGCACGATACACCGGACATGCCGTTCTGCCTAACAAAGCACCCCGACACCATGGGGGCCAGACATGCCAGTCCCCCTGACATATATAGGACCAGTTGCAGTACAAGTTGTAGGGCTTTGGGCATTTCACGAGCCAAACAAGGGCACTGACCACTCTGAGATTTAATGGCTTCTAGGTTCAAGCCAGGGACGTCATTTCACCAAAATGCCAGGGGTAGCTGAAGTGACAACACAATGCCACGCCCCAAGTGTGACATCACAGGAAGTGATGTCATTTGACCACACCCCCACGTGACATCACATTAAGTGATGTCATTTGTCCACACCCCCACGCAACATCACAGGAAGTGGCATCATAAAGCATTATCCCTCAGTACACTACGAAAAATATGGTTACAAATATCACTTTATTGTGGCATTTCATCCAAGAATGGATCATCATATGTAGCATTTGTCAAGGTCCATGTTGCTTATGGCAACTAGGATGTGGAGCCATAATGAAATGCTAGATGAGGAGCCAGGATGAAATGCTGAGAGGGTGTTAATGGCAGGTGATGAAGATGAAAAATAAAGCTGCGGGTGAAGGTGGCCCTAGTAGAAAGTAGCGTGTGTGCTGTCAAGCGACAGCATGGTGTGAAGGCAATGCTGCTCTGTAGATACACCATGGAGTCGGAGAGGGAATGGCACAGGAAAGATGCAGGGCTGTAAGCCCCAGGAGCGTATGGCCTCGATTTAACAATCGTTGCATGGCCGAAATTGCCAGGTGCCTCCACAACCAGAGCACTCTGGGACATGTAGTCCCTTTTCTCTGGGCCATGCTGGAGCCTGGATACTGCACATTCCCCTAGCTGTTTCCCTTCTGAAGGGTGGAACAGCGTGTCATTGTGGATGAGGTAAAGAAAATAAATAGCGTTATGCGCTTCCTCGTGCGTTCCACCATGGCCGTTGGTGAAACACACTGTGCTGGTGTCATCTTTGATGGAGGGGAGTTTTTGTAAGAAAGTCCACTGTGGGCATGTGTGTTGACTGGTTTAGCGTTAGGCTCGATGACGCACTTATTAATATCCAGTCATGTTTTCAAAACTGCCATAAAATAGAAATACATTACATACATAAATCAATAAATTGCACTTGAATGTAAAATGTGTATTCCTTTCTTTTACAAATTAGTTGTTGGTACTTCTCCTAAGAACTGAAAAGGGCTATTTATTGGTGGTTAAACAGCATAGTATCTGCCCTTAGCAGAGCTAGTGTTGCGCGGTGCTGAAACGTATTTTAGAAAAACATTAATGTCCCTCACACTCCACCTACACACGACTCCTTGAGGTTTTCATGATAAGCGTGGACCACCAATATCAACCTTGCTGCAAAAAGTGTGCCTTACTTAGCGACATCCCCCGGTTTCTTTTCGGATTGGTGAAATCTTATACAAAATGATTTCTGCATTTATCATCAGACATTGTACATTAAAACATTGACTATGAATGTATGAGAAACATCTTTAGCAGAACATTTTATATTTATGTCTCAGTCGGTGCCGTCTGCCTGTAGCCCAGGGCCTGTGGCAGCATCGCGGCCGCCGCAGGTGAATTCCGGACCATTGGTGGTGTCATGGCACCCGACCTGGCACACACCCGACCTCAGCCTTTTCTTCAGGTGTTCCTTCCAGTCACTTAATGTTCTAATCAATCACTCACTCTATCAATTTACATGTATTTTAGGTGTGTCTTCAAGTACTTCAAGGTGCCTAAAGACAGTCCATTATCAGACGTTGAGAAGGGACAGTTCACATTTTGTGGCGAGGTCCAAAGGAGAAGATACTCCATGGTTTCTGTACAAAGCCTGGGCCCCATAGCATTAGTGAACCACCTGATTAGTTACCATTGACAGCAAATGTATGAACATTTCAGGAGCAGGTTCCGGCAACAGGCAATCTGCCTTGGTTGTAATGCCCTGCAACCCACTGCTGCACCTGCAACGCCACAGACCGCAATGGAAGCAGGACCATTGTCACCAGCTGCGTCATCCACTGGACAGTTCCCATCGATTTGATGGGAGTGCTGCCTCTGCCCCTCCAGCGTTGGACCCTCCACACCAATACAGGTCTTTAGTCGGTGGTGTTTATACCTGCAGGAAGTGCTATATGCCACTAGCACTGAAGGCAACAACTTTGAGGCAATTGAGGATGCCTGGCTGGAGCATAGGCAAAAGTGACAGTAGATTTTTTTTAGAGTTTTTTACTTCCTTTTTCAGCTTTGTTTTTATTAAAAAATATATAAAACTTGTAAAAAATAAAATGTCTACTTTCCACCTATCCTTCCTACATCCACTCCCTCCCCTCCAGTCACCTTCTTAACCCCAACATGGTTCTTTTCAGAACCACCATGAAAGTTAAAAGAAAGATCTAAACTGGACTAATCCTACTGTTAACTGCCTGCCAGTCAAGTTAAAGGCCCAAATGAAAAAAGGTCCCTTAACGCAGGTAGCGGGACCGTTACTGGCAGTCTCGACCTATTGCCGCAGTATATTGCCCTTAATACCCATGTAGTTTCCTACCCAGGTGCTAAGGGTGTTTAGTTTAAAAAAGACACTTACCTTGTGGCGCCCTTTGGCACCACACCCTAGATCCAGAAATTCATTTTCTCTGTTGATGACCATGACATCATCAACAGAAAAATGGACTTTGGAAAGCACAGCACCGCACAGGGCCACACCGCAAGGGTTGTCTATTTTTTTATTAAACACACTTGCCACCACACAGGTGCTAAAGGTGTCTAATTGGAAAAAACACATTTAACTTGTGGCACACTTCAGCGCCATGCCCTCGTTTATCAAACCCATGACATCACCAACAGAGAAATGGACTTTGGTAAGTATAGCACAGCGCCATACCACAAACCTACCCTGTGGTGCTCTTGGCACCACACCCTATTTCCTGAAATCCATTTTCTCTGTTGATGACCCTAACATCATTAACAAAGAAACAGGCTTCTGAAACTATGGCACAGCACAACGCCACACTTCAAGGTCATATTTTCTTTTTAATTGAACACCCTCAGCACCATGGAGATGCTAATGGCGTTTAATTTGTAAAAAAAACACACTTACTTTCCAGCACACCTCAGCAGCACCTCCTAGTTCCTGAAATCCATTTTCTCTGTTGATGAAGTGACATCAACAGAGAAACTGACCTTTGAAGGTATAGCATCGCACAGTGCCACACCATAAGGTAATATATCTATTTTTTAATTAAACACCCTTCCCACCCTACAGGTGCAAAGGATGTTTAAAAAAAAAACACACACTTAACGTGTGGCACACCTCAGCGGCATTGCCTATCTCCTGAAATCCATTTTCTCTGTTGATGACCGCGACATCATGAACAGGGAAATTAACATCTGAAGGTATGGCACAGCACATTCCCACACCACAAGATCATATATACATATATATTTTTATTAAACACCCTTAGCACCCACATTCGGAAACTACACAAGTGCTAAGAGGTGAGGGAGGAGCAGAGAGGAGAAGAATGTGCAGGGGAAGTGTATGTTGGGCAGCATTCAGGCTGCTCGTAACACAGGCTTATAATGGAGAATACAGCCCACCTCCAAGCAGCCTAATTGGCTACTTGCGCCCCTTCCAGGAATGTAATGAAAACAAAATTACCTTTAGCTTATGCTACACCACTGCCCAATCTTTGTAAACTCTTATTCATATAAACATAACAAAGTTAAGACAACACCAGCAACTTGTAATATACAAACATACAATTTGAATCAAGAAACACAGTTCTCTAAGTAATAGTCATACATTTTTTACTTTCGGAAAATAAACTTCACCTTATAAATTGTGAAATAGTGCAAATGTATCTCTGTGTCCATGCCACTTTCCCAAAACTCACAAAATTTCACTACCTCCTTAATACCCCTCACATCCACCCTACAAACAAATCAAACATTAAACAATCCTAAAAGCAATGTTTCAAACTTCTGTACAAATCCCGACTTTGAGAACTGCTCCGTAGATGGCACTGGATGGAGAATCACTTTTTTTTACACTGTATACTCTTCGTTAGTCTCATCTAAAAAATAGAGAAATCATACAAAATAGTGCAGTTTTATCTCAGTGTCCACTGTTTCTTTCCCCAAACTGACAACGTTAATCTACCTCCTTAATACCTTCACATCTACTCTTCAAACAAATAAAAAATTAAACAATCCTAAAATCAACTTTTACAACTTCTGTACAAAACCTGATTTCAAGAATCGCTCTGAACAGAACACTCCAATCCAATCAAAATAAAACACAATGTAACCACGTCATCGCCATGAATGCTTCACAATGGCACACTATTTGTTCATTAATCAAAGGTAAATAAAACAGTTCTTGATCCCAATACACAAATGCAGGACTTTAAATCTATCAATTAATGCAACACCCCTACACATCTTAATTTAATTTAGACAGCATTTGTGTAAACCTATATTTAAAAATAAACCCTAAATTAAGTTCAAATACTCATTGTGCCCCAACTAGCAACCACACTGATTACCATTGTTTTCGAGTATTGACTCTTTTTTTCCTGTTTGTAGTTCTTGATCTTGGAAAAATGCCAAGAAAATTAAAACCACCCTATCCCCATGCCCCAAAACTTCACCAATCATCCTTCCCTATCCTGCCTGCATGTTCCCTGCCCTCAAAACTCTCTAATTTACACCCTTTTAAAAATCATTTTAGGGCACTTTTCAATGCTGATTCAGAACTTGATTCTCAAATTGCTTAATGGCTGACTTTCAGAACTGAAAAATCTTGGCAACAACAATGCCTCATTGGAGATATGACTAACATTTTGGGTACAGTGGCACTCTATTCTGCAGGAAATTTTAAAAAAACTACTGGACAGATTTGCATCAAAACAAGATTTCCTTTGAGCACTTTGTGCCTGACTTGTTTCTCATTCGGTGCAAATCCATCCAGCGGTTTGGGCTCTGTGTGTGAGCAAAAATTGGACATTTTCCCTGTGGAAAATGAATGGAAATGTGAAAAACACACCCTGATTTTCCCATTTATATCTTTTGAATGGTGACCTGGATTTGCACGAAATCTGCCAATACTGGGGGGCCCAGGCCCTAATGTAGTAATGCCATATGTCATGCTGGTCCGTCCTACAGCTCAAAAGTTATTAACCATACAATCTTCACTTTTCCTATGGATGATAGGTTTCACTTTTTCTATAGTGGCTATTATCACCCTATAATATATATGTATATATGTATTACAAACATACATGAAACTCCCTGACAACGTCAGTTTCAGGCATACATGAAATCAAGGCACAGATCCTCCATGGCCTGAGAGCAGCATAAGGTTCATTAACATAGGTACCACCATATGTACAAACACATAATTATAATTGTTCTTTTATAACACGCGTAATACCGGAGACCAGTTTCTAAGCGTGACACCGGGATTCAAACCTGTGTTGCTATGCTTTATCTTGCTTCCAAGACAAATGCCTTGCCTCTAAGCTATCCTCCCCATATGACGAGGAGCTCAAGATAACAGGTTTGTCCCGTACTACCTTCCTCTAAGCAAAGCGTGGGACCCACATGATCCAAAAGAAGCTGAAGAAAACAAATATGCCCAGCAGTGTCTTTTTCTGAGTAAGAAAGGGACCCACAAGACTTATTTGAAGTACAAGAGAAGAGGAGTACCCAGAACTGCATGTTTCTGAGTAAGCCAATTTCTCCTAAAAACCCTATGCCATGAACTACTGGGGCCTGGCTTCATAGTTCCACAAATGTTGTGGAAGTGAATTTTAGGGGCATGGGGTGGTCCAGAGGAGCCAGAGATGGGGATTGTCCATCAATACACGTATTCCAAGCAGCTCATAGAAAACAACGATAATTATTAGGTATGTACTAAACCTCCGCTTTAAGTATTAGTCATTAGAATTCTGGCTGGAAAAAAAGGTATTTGGCACCAGCCCAAAAGTTTCTCAATTTTGGGTTCCTGGCAAATGCTTTCTTTTCATTTGATTATAGTGTAACAACTCAGAGATGCAAATTTTGGATTCCATATCAAAGTAAATTGGAATCAAACATTGTCTGACAGCATTGCTGATTACATATCAGACTTGACATGAAATTGGTAGGAGGGATGTTTGTAAATCATAGAATTTCTTTAGAGCATGCTACGTTTTGTAGGTTAATGGGGATGGGGAGAAATATGTGGCCGATGTTTCCCACCTCATATTGGCCTCTTTGGGAAATAGCTTTAAAAACGTTAGAGACCAGTCTGCCCCCAACAGGGATTGATTGATTGATTGATATTTTCAATTTTTAAGTGTTTCAGAGCGCGACAAGGCAAGGGAAAGGGAGCAGGGGAGAACAGAAACAACGATCTTACTAGGTCCAGTGACATTGAGAACGTGCAAGTGCAGGGTAGAGGGAAAAGGGGGAGAAGTGCATGGAAGGGGGAACAAAAGGAGAGTGTGGAGCGAGAAGGAAAAAACAAAAATAATAATGAAATAATAAATAAAAAGGCAACAAACAATGAGAGTGCAGCCAGCAAGTGGCAAGTGCTGGATTTATGGCAGCAGGCCGTGTACGTCTGAAAGTGCAGGAAGAAAAGGGGAGGGCTGTATGGGTACAGATACAGACCCCAGTGCAGGTGGTGGCCCGGAGGCAGTTCGTGAGGGTGGCAAGATGAGCAGGTACCTGGGCCCAGAGGACAGAGGGTGGCCAGGAGCATGGTGCCGATGGAGAGTAGAATCAACAGGGGAGAGGGGAGGAGAAGGCAGAAGCAAAGAGGAAGGTTTTGAGGTGCTTCCGGAACCGGAGATGGTTCTCCTCAAGTTTTAGAGTGGCAGGGAGGCTGTTCCAGAGGGAGGCCCCAGCCGACGACAGAGATCTACCCCCAGCTCGTTTCTTTGAGAAAAGACTGACCCTGAGGGAGTTAGAGGTAGAAGAGCGGAGTGCTCGAGATGGGAGGTATTTGCGGAGGGATAGCTGAAGGTATATTGGACCCAGGCCCCAGAAAGCCTTGTGTACAATGCAGAGGGTTTTGAATTTAATCCTTGCATCCACTGGGAGCCAATGGAGAGATTTCAGAGCTGGAGAGATACAATACCAGGGCTTGAGGCCAAGGACAAGTCTGGCAGTCCTGTTCTGGATAAGTTGTAAAGGGTCGGAGAGTAGAGGCAGGTAGATTAAGAAAGAGGCTGTTGCAATAGTCCAATTTAGAGAGAACCAGAGCTCGGGAGACAGTGAGCTTCTGGGGGAATGAGAGGAAAGGAAGAATACCTCTGAGGAGGTGCAGTAGGAGGTTTTACTTTTTTGATACATCAGCGATGTGGGCACAGAAGGACAGTGTGGAATCAAAGGTGACACCAAGGGTCTTGGCCTCACAGGTGGGGATAGGAGGAGGGCCAAGGGAGGCCGGCCAGAGAGTGAGGGGAAAGGAAGGTGATGGTGTGCCAATGAGGAGGATCTTTGTCTTTCTGGCATTAAGACAAAGATTGTTGGCGGCACACCAATCTTGGATGGCAGTTAGGCAATCAGTGATGAGAGAGGTGGAGGAGGTGGCCGAGGGCAGCCTGAAAATGATGGATGTGTTAGAGATTAGAGTACTTTTCTATGTGGACAGGAAGAGAGCACTGTATCTGGTAATTTGGAGTGGAGGTTGAAGAGTGAGAGACACATAGAAATCAATAGAACCTTACATCCTCACATGTGGTAGGAAGGAGGTGTAAGGTAATTGGATGTAAATTGAGTGCTGTGGGAATTCAGTGACTTTCCAACAGCTAAACACCTTCTATGAGCTTCTATGGTTTAGGTAGGTTCATTCAAATGTTAGAATTTCCTACACCCTCTCCCAACCCTATCAGCCTCTCTAGGAGTATCTTCTTCCTCATTTGACCTTTCAGATGGGAATAGTCCTGAAATGGATTATACTCAAATCACATGTAGCCCCAATTTACAATCAGACAGAAACTATCAATTTTCTATGTGAGCTACAAGTAAAGTTTAAAACTCCCTTTTCAACTAGGATATGTTGGATATATTCTGGGGTTTTATCTATTACTTCATGGTACTTTTTTATTATGGTGGTATTTGGTAGTATTTTATAACCCGTGGCAATATATTGTGGTAACCTGGTGGGGTATTTTTTATAATGGTGAGATTGATTTCAGAATACTGCCTAATAATTATTTTTTACCAAGGTCACTAACAACAAACAAAATACTGGACTTGATACACTGTGGATAGATGTCTCATGCCCTCATGTGGTACCTTGAGTACAATACCACACTACGCCCTTTTTGCTGATTTTCAACAATTGTAAAGCATGCAATTGAAATACTGCACATTCATTCAATCTTTCTAGAGAAATGGCTCACGGTGGCTACTTTAGTTTGATATATTTCTTACCACACCTCTGCTCCTTATGCATGTCAAATAAAAGGGACTGAAGGCAGAATAAATATCATGAGACGAAGTTACTTTTTGAATCTGTTTTTTATCGTAAAATAGAAATATGCAAATTACACAGAGAGACACTTATGCCCACATTATACTTCACAGTGCAAGTACCTGTCTTCTTGTCATATCTTTCAGCACTTTATCTGTGCAAAGCACTGCCAACTGTCCTTGGCATCATGGAACTTGGCAAGAGAGATACACTTTAATAAAACACAGTAAGACTTTGAGAAATATAAACACAGTATTACATGCACATTACAAATAGGACCCCTAATACAGCACCTAAAATGAAATGAACTATTTAATCTAATCTACTTATCATTCACATCACCAGCCCCTCACTTAACCTCATATTTACCTAGATTTGTTGGCGGTATTTCCGACTCAATTTGGTAGGGAAATCTTCCCTAGTCTTTCTGCCTGCCTCACACACGGTAAACCCAGATAAGGAAAGCTTCAGCATCAATCAGCTTGCCAGCAATGAACACTGTCTTCCCAGCCAGCACTCTGTTCCTTCATCTCCCAGTGCCTGAAGAGGAACTGCCTCCTACTCTGTCTCCAAACCCCTTTTAACAAACCCCCTTGTCAATCTAGAAAGATACCTCCCCTTGACCAGATAATCCCACTAAGTATCACGTGATTGGCCTCTGTGTGTTTTCCTCATTATACTAAATGCATTGCTGTAGAAAATTTAAATATTTTTCTCTTGTGCTTCCTGCTTCAAAACAGTTATGTTTCAGCAGAATGGAACTTCACATTTTTTAACTTACCACACAGCACAAATCCAGCCTGCACGTCTAAAGACAATTTTTCTTCCCATTTTCAGAGCATCATGCATTTTCATCAGTCTGCATTCAGATTATTTCATGAACTAAGTTGCACTACTTTTACTTTGGGAATCTGTTACAAGTTAACTGGGGTTGGGATAATTGGTATGTTAATTCATGTTAGTATTATATTCAATACAGCTCAGTTCATTGAAATTTCATCCTGAATCAAAATGCAATTTCAAGCCCGTGCTCTGTTCATTGGCATCTATTTAATTCTGCCTGAGACTCTCACTCTTGAGTCCAGTAATGCGTTTCACAACCTGGGCCCCAGATGAAGTTCAAACCCACAATAACATATGCATCCTGAAATGCTGTTAAAATTTGGACCCCATACTCCTACAGATACTTTGCAACTCGCAAGCAATTGAAATGTGTGCGATTCGCAATGGCAATTGAAAAATCCAGTTTTTTTCAATGCAACTTAGCAATTCGCATTAGGAAAGCCTGCCACTTTGGGTATCACATCAATCAGCTGACCAGTGAGTATGTGACTGAGTGTGTGTCCCTCAAAATATATGGGTTTTACCTTTTATAGAGCAGAAACCAGACCCCTTTCAGGATGTGTATCAATTCTTTAATTTAATTGGGCACTGTATGTGATTGGACAGTGTTCCAAAAGTGACATCACACTAAACCAACCCCTCCATACTCATTGGGCATATTAATGAGGAAGGCAGTCTGATGAGAGAAACTTCCAAACCCAGTTTCGATGTGATGTCATCTTGGATATTTCTGCATTAAACCATTTTAACCTTCTCAAACAGCGTATTCCCCACAAGTGATCACATTACTAATCGGTTCATCAGATTGCGCTCTATCAGGCAAAGTCATTTATACTAGTCTGATTTCAGCACACCATGGCATGTGTGTGCATATATATTTGTTTGGTTTGCTCTGATACCTTAACACACAAATTCCATTTCCAGATTAGAATAACAGGCTCTCCAGCACAGAAACCAGGATATATAAATCACTGGTGTGTGCTGTTTCTGTGCAAAACTATCCACATTTGCCTAATTTGCATAATTAATATCAGAAGACAAATTCGTTTTGTATTCAGCTGATATGCTGAACATTATTTTATTTTAAAGTAGTCTCTAGGCCCTTCCTTTCAGAAGTTACAATCAATAAACTAAATCCAAATTTAAAATTCAAAAAGCATTTTTTCTCTCTCCCACATTACACAATATTGCATCACAGTCACTAGTTAATATGCCCATTTACAGAACATCTGGTGTCTCATACTGTTAGTTCAGAGTTGGATAATTTATGACTCCTGTGAATACTTGGTCACCAGGGCAAATGTTCTTTCAACTTAGGCCGGGTGTTTTTTTTATCAACTTCATTCCATCCTTCTTGAGTGATTCTAACCTTTTTCTATCACTTGAGGCTTACTTTCAGTCCTGACATGTGTCCGGTTGAACCATCTCATTCTCTATTGGTACAGTCAGAATCTATGTTTCTGTGATTTTATTGATTTCCTTTGATTACTAATATCTCCTAGCTCGTTGTTTTATAAAACTGGTACATGTATGACAATGTTTTAATTTACTAAAAAGCAACTGCAAGGAGTTGTTTTTCAATATCTGAGGATGGCACGTAGACACATATGAGGATCTGCTGCTCATTTTTCTCTAGACCAGGTACTAGGTGAAAATAACGCGCTACCTTTGAAGGCCACACATGTTTGGAAAAAGCAGAACATCAGATTATTTCAGCTTTTTTTCATGGGCTCCACAATTTGGTATTACAAAAGCTGCTTTGGGAAACTTACTGCTGCACAAGTGCGCTCTCACAGTCGGTTTGCAAAGCAGGGACTGCCCATTTCCCCAGAACATAACATGATTATAGAATGTGCAACGGGCCCGGAAACTCTTAGTGAAGGTGCAGATGCACAGGGCCCAGGGGACTTTGCACATTTCCTGCCACCCATCCCTTGAACACTCTGAATTCCGGCTCCGGAGTAACTGGGACCTCTGCTACATGGGGCGTGGCATCATGCCACCGTCGTATACCTAGATACAGCCTCAGACATTCGGATAGTCGCAGAAAGAGCATCACATGGCCAAGTGCAACATCATATGGTGCAGCCTCACATTCCAAGGTGCTATTTAGCATGCCCAAGTGCCGGCCTCACACTTGCAGGTGCAGCCTTATAGGATGGATGCAGCGCCATAGTCTCATTGACTGCCCTCATAGGTCCAGCTACGGACTACAGGCACATATCCTCTGGTAAGATCCCTTGCGCTAAGTACACTCCTCATTCACCAGGCTCTGCCTCTCATTCCCAGGGGCTGGCTCATCAATACACGTACGACCATCCGGTAGAGCCAGATATCGCGGGGTGCCTCTCTGCACGCCTAGATGCAGTGCCAGGTCCTGCATGTTATGTTCAGGAAGAAACTCCTTTGCCAGGCACACATCATATGCTCAGGCTAAGCCTCTACATCCAAGTGCAGCCTCCCATGTCTTGGCGCAAACCTCTTATACTCAGGTACTATCTCATTTACCTAGATAACGCCCTGCATGCTGTGGAAAATCACAATGTACCCAGTTACTGTCTCAAATTCCAAGATGCAACCTTGTATACTCAGGTGTAGTGTAATATACCTACTAACTGGAACATACCAGGTTCAGGCTTAGATATCTAGGATCAGCCTTTTACACCAAGGTACTTACTCGTTTGAACAAATACTAGCATCATATTTGGGTCTCCTGGAGCACTCATATTTTACGAGGCAATGACCCGATGTTAAATGTCCCTGGAGATGGCAGAGAAGTAAACACAACCTCTCCCACCTAAAGAAAGCGAGCACACATGTCTTTATCTGGCATAACCACCTGCCTGCCACTGGCACGGTGTGAGAGGCATGTGGATGTGTTGGGAGTGATGCAAGCTAGGCAGAAGTTGGTAGAGTTAAACAAGAGTAACACCTGTTCCCTTGCATGCTCCTTCTTTTCGCTGCAATGGATCTAATACTACTGGGAGGTTAGCTCTACTCGTACAGCATGTGTCCTGGTTATGGGGCCAGCATGCACTTCTCAAGTTAGTATCCGCCCGACTCAGCATGTAACCCTTCCACAGTGAATTGACTGAGTATCATTAATTGGTGAAATCACGTATTGCTACAGTGCTTAGAAAATGGAGCATGAATGCCAAACCAACTATTTATGTTCTCTTGTACTGGGAAATGACAATAAAACCCTATGCCCTTGGACTCTCCAGATGTTTCAGACTACAACTTCCCCCAGCACTAGCCTGCATAATCAATGGTGAGGGGTCCTAGGAGTTGTAGTGCAAAACATCTGGAAATCCGCAGGTTGTAGACACCTTCTCTATGGTTGGTAATCAATGATTAAAGTCAAGACTAATGTGACTATTCTTGCTCTGTGAAAAAGAATATCAGCTGGGGACAAAACCTTAGATAGAGTTCAGTATCATGTTATGTTATGTTATTTTGCATTTATATAGCGCCTTATATACCATTGGTGTGGTCTGAAGGTGCTGGTAGGTTGAACGTCCTTGGGAACCGAAGTTCAAATCAGTAGAGAGAGTAGAGGGAGTCAAAAGGTGCATGTGAGCACCGGGTATGTCTGCAGCTCGTGCGGTATTCGTGTAATAGCTGCTTCTTAGCGGTAGGTGTGGTGGTTGAGAGATCAGGAGTATGTGTTTGTTCTGGCAGGATTTATCCAGGCCGGATGTGGCTGCATTAGGCCTGAGGAGAATGCCTGGCTGGGGGGTGTGTAACCAGCAGTGTTTACTTAGAATGATGTGGAGTGAGCGGCGGATGTTGGTATGAGAACAGTTATACCGAATGGTGTCATAATAAATCTCTGTGTTCTAGTTGAGTGGTGATGTAAAGGAGAGAGTAAGCGTGGTGATGTGATGTGATGGTTTATATGCTCATTCAAACGTTCTCTGCATTCCAAACCATACTATATACGTCAGGCAATTCTATGCGCTCCAGTCCGTTCCATGCACTCCTATCCATCCACTCATCTCCTCTACACACTCATCTCCTCTACGCACTCATCCTCTCTATGCACTCATCCCCTCTACGCACTCATCCCCTCTAAGCACTCATCCCGTCTAAGCACTCATCCCCTCTATGCACTCATCCCCTCTACGCACTCCTCCGCTCCCCGCACTCCTCCGCTCCCCGCACTCATCCGCCCCCCGCACTCATCCACTTTAAGCGCTCATGCTGTTCACGCATTTAACAGCAATATCCTGTTCTATATAATCATCTCAACACTCATCTGTTCTCTACCTTCATCTGCTCTGTACACTCATCCTCTCTGTACACTCATCCGCTCCATATACTCGTCCGTTTTATCCACTCGTCCGCTCTATACACTCATCCGCTTTATACACTCATCCGCTCTATTCACTCATCCGCTCTCATCAGTGCGCTAATGATACTCGCCATCCCTCCATGACATCAGACCTTCAAGATGTTCCATGTAGATTTAAACCAGCACAAGCAATCAAATTGAGCCTGGGGGAACACATCACATTGCAGTAAGGGGTCCAACCAGGAGGAACCCAACTGCACAAACTGTATGTTATGTGACAAAAAGGAAGACTTCCGAGCCGGAATGGGACCACTCAAATCCATATGTGAGAACAGGATATTAATCAGTTAATCAGAAGCTCATGGTTGACTGTGTCAAACCAGCTGTGTTATCTAGGGGAACCAACAAAGCTGTGTCACCAAAATCCGGCATGTGCAAGTAGTTGTCTACTACATTAAGGGTAGCTATATCCATGCCACACAAAGGGTGGAGACCAGATTGTTAGTGCCGAAGAAGTGAATGAGTGTCCACTTACTACAAAAGTTGATTTTGCCCTACACTGTGTCAGATATTTTCTCGGGAAAGGTAGGTTATAATCAGTGGAGTAACTTTGTTGAAAATGTTGGGGGGGACATGGTATCTGAAGAAAAGGTGCCCCAGCCAAATGAATTGGGACAAAATGGAGTGCCATGAAGGTTGAGGGGACAAACAACCCTGTCCCCCCTAACATTACGCCCATAGTTATGATACATTGATAATTTGCTATGTCTGAGTGTAACACAACCAGGTTTCTTCACACTGGGAGGACTCAATCACTTTTCAAGGACTCTGGAAATATTCCCTGTTTAATAGACCAGATGACACATATCTACTTCATTGTTTGGGAAATACACAGATTGCTTTGGTAATTCCCCTGTCTGCAGGAAGTTGCCAGGATCAGACTACCCTAAAGTGCGATGTCATTTCGTTTGGGTCCCAGTGAAAAAGCAAATACATTCACATCAATTTTCCTAGCATGCCAGAGCTATTGCTGGCAATGCCGCTCAACTTTCAGCCGAAGGTATGCATTATGTTCCTTCTTTCTATCTGTGATTATCCTTGGACATTCTGCATGAGATGTTCCTTATAGCCTAATATCTCTTTCTGTTGCCTGGGGGTTGTTTGGTATAAAATCCACTTTGTAGAATACTATTCCCCTTGTAGGAGATTCAGCCTTATTGGGGTAAATTCGGGATTTGGCAGTATTTTTTTACCGGAAAAATATTGGCAGTAATTTGGCAGTATCTTAGTCTTACATTTAGAGTGGGCCTGGTATCATACTATTTTAGTGACCATAACTTGTTAGCTTGTATTGGCGGTAATTTTAGTGGTATCTTGCTTTACAGTAGTTTCAGAATTATCTTATTCCTGTGTTATGGTGGTGAGCATGGTTCTTTTTTTTATACTATAACCCCATTATAAAAACAAACATTTCCATTCCATTAGAATATTTTCTATTTGCCTGTAGAGAGCCCCAGACTTATGCACTTCAGTGAAGCCAATTAATTTATTGATAGCGCCACCTACAGTGTGTGGCTGGTGTTACTGGCTTATGTACATCCAGTAACCTATGTGTCGAATTAGTCACCCCCTTCCCATCAGCATGCAGGGAAGGAAACATTCATCACACCGCACATAACCCTCTACTTTGTAGCTGTTTATTACTAACTTTCTCTTGTTTGCTATTTTACTTACAGTGGTAAATTGGTAAATGCATTACTGAACTGATATGAACCTCCACTTTGTACTTCACTTATGTAAATAATTCACAGATGCATGAATGACACAAAAATCCCAATTGTTTTTATGTATGCTTTTTGTATTGCATATCATTTACAAGTCACCAGATCTTACCATGTGTTATTTACAGCATCTGCAATATAAAAGAACAAACGGAACAAGCAGGCATTTTGTAAACCTGGATTATTATTCCCACATTTTGCATATAGAGAAAAACAAACATGCAATGATTTCTAACTTTTCTGCACTACAAAAATCGCAGCCACCCGCACAACATACAAATTCCTCACTTGGCACAAATCCCTTACCAAGGCCAGTAATTATCTGATTCCCGCATGACTTTGCTGTCTCTTGCAGTCCCTGTGTCAGCGTAAAACTCCTCCGTAAACTTGTGTGGGGGGGCACCAACTGATTATTCAGTCAGCGCTCCACCCCCTGGAAACTCTGTCTGTCTGTCTCCTCAGCACAGCATGAACTAACTGCTCTCTTCATTTCTATTTCTCAAGAATACATTTACCCGTCCCTGTATTGACGTGGCTTGTCTGCCTACATTTTCTACCAATCAGGGTAAAAAGAATGTGGCCTGTGCCAGCCTTTGTTTTCAAAACAATGAAAGCTTCAGGTCCGGAGTTACTGTTTCACTTTGCTTCCTGCATCTTGCATATTTTGTGTTCACACAAACCGAATAAAATGCTAGTGTGCATTTAAAAATGAATTTTAAATAGTGCAACCAAAACATGGATTTCACCTCATTTTGCATAGAAGACTACATTTTCATGTTAACACTTAGCACTTAGTAGTTATGTTAATAATGTTAGTCAGTTATGTATTCTAATGTAGTCTTCATACATGAAGCATCCAAAATATATAGTGCATCTCAATATTTGAACCTGCAGCACACCTAGTTTTTCTATGTACTTTGCATGCTACCAATAATGCTATATATTATACTGGCAAAAAAAATGCTATATTACATACTGGCAAAATGGTATTATATGCTGGCAAAATGCTATTGTATGCTGGTAAAATGCTATACATGTCCTTAGACCCTTATAACACGTGGCACTAAACACCTGGCTGTTTATTGAGTTATATCTGCATCCTGCTGTAGTCATTGTCAATAGTAACTCCTTATGTCAGGCACCTCACCAAGGATTCAGAATGTTGTTGTGAGTGATCACTTCAGGAACAAAACATAAACTCATTTTTGGAAAGAATGTGGAAGTGACCGTTTCATCAGTGAATCCATTTACCCCTTACCAGGCCCGAGCAATCTACTGATGTATACAAGTTCTGTATAACCCGAGGTGCTAACACACTATGTTCTATAATTACAGACGAATCCCGTGTTTTCGGACACTCCATGTCCGAGAACTGTTATGCTGTATAAATAAGACACCCTTAAATTATCCGGTCATATATCACATGATGTTAGTCTGGGTTTGCATACACTCAAATCCCGAAGCAATGAAACGCAGACAACTCGGGTACAGAGACGCCCATGGACGTGTACTCCTTTCCCTGACAACAGAGGGAATTTGCAGTGATTACAAGTGTTTTTGGAATGAAAATATATATTGTTCTCAAACATGTATAACATATTAGAATGTATTAATCATGTGCATGAACTGAATTGCTAATGCCCTGTATTTCCAAAGTTAGGGCTCAGCCTTTGTTGTGGGCAATTCTGTACCCCAGAAGCTGTTAAGGTACATTGGATCATATGATGTTTTACATGCATTTTTCGCTGGAGGTGCGAGTGCTAAGGTGCATTGCACATACCAGATTCTCACATTAGTGACATGTGCAAGTTGTGTGTGTGTGTCTTCTTTTCTTGGGCACATGTAGCAATGCCCATTTGTTGCACTTTTACCACTTGCTGAAGGGCAGATGTGTGCATGGGTATAGCCCGTGGCAGCCCATGCTGTCTTTTGTTTTTCTGGTTCACCGATGCATTCATCATTCCCCATTTGATCCCCTGATCAATCAGTTTGTTCCCAAGACTGGCGTGAAACATGTGTCTGCATAATGTTGGATGTTCGGGCTTCCATTGTGGATTGCACGACATCCAAGTGATGAAACTGGCAGCTGGCGAAATGTCCAGATGATTGAAAAATGCAACAAGGACCACCTTATGCTTTTTCTTGTGCAGGTGTGCATGCACACCGAGTAGTCAAGGTTGTCAGCCGCTCTTCATTACATTGCAGTACATTATGGTGTGCATCTTTTTCTGATCTCCTTAAACTCGGCTCGGTCATGGTGTATTGTTGATAGGCAAATCAAAGCCTTTCTATTTTGTAAAACAGAGGGGACAAATGTGTTGTGCCCCTCACATCCCAACAAAAGGGTGAGCTGTATGCTGCTTGGATGTGGCTCCATTTTGGGTGGTATGTGCTGACTGTGCTGATATGTGTTGAGTCCTTGAAGAGCAGACCTTCAGCCAGCTCCACACTGGGCAAAAATTGGCAGCCACAGCAGGTTTGCCTTTCTTTACCAAGGCACAAAATGGAATTGCACCACAACCCTGCTTCCATGTGTATGTCTTGTTTCCATAACCTGCTTCCCCAGATAAACGTTATGAAGCTGTGGATAAGAAGTGGTGACGTCGCAACACATTGGGCCTCATTACGAGTTTGGCGGCAGCCATGGAGCTATTAGCTCCATGGCTGCCGCCGAACTGGGCTCCTTTACCAGGTTCCTGCAATGAGGAAAAACCGGGTTATTCCAACATTGGAGGACCCGATCATTCCTCCTTGCAGGAACCATTCCCCATTCCCATTTTAGGCCTCATAGGGCTCAAATGGGAATGGGGATGGAGGTAACAATGGGCACATTATGAGTGCCCCGTTGTTACCTCCTTCTTCCCCTCGCGGGACCCGGAAAGCACGCCTGGTTTTACCAGGCGTACGATCTGGGTCCCGCAATGGGAAGCTTGGATTCAGCTCTGTCGGAATGAAGGGGGCCGGTCCCGTACTGCCCCCCTTCATTCCGACACCACACGGGTTGTAATGAGGCCCATTGTCTTGATGCATTAGTTGTTTGATTTCCTAGGTATATGCTGACGAAAGGCACATTGCGCTTCAAAGCCCACCAACATCTTGTCAACTGCATGGTTGTTACTGGGTGCAAAGCTTTTCAAAAGCTGTGCCACAGTCGTAGTTCATGCGTCCCTGATGGGTGTCATATGTCTGAGTGCCTTATTTCCTGGTGTTGACATAAAAGTGCGTATCATTTGTAATGTTCTTGAAACTCTGGAGACCAATGATGGCTCAGAGAAATTGGTGTCCGAGCGCTCTGATCATAATTTGCAGAGAGCCTCATGGTTGCCATGAAACATGCCGAACATTAACAATAGACCAACATAGGCGTTTAGTTCTGCTGTATCCAGTCGCTTCCAAGTGTATCGTTTATTTGGATTGCTGCCATCCCAAATCCTAACTACATGCTCGGCCTTATAGTTGGTTTCCTTCAGGATTACTTATAGGACATGTTCTGTGACGCGAAGGTCTGCTTTATTGCTTGACTGTATGTCACATGCTTCTCCGGTACATTGAAACGCAATGTGTTCTGAGGATCTGCAATAGATTGATGGTGGACCTGCTGACCATATTCTTCCATTGTTGCCAGTAATGTGCTCTGTCTCTGCTGGCAGGTAGGGAAGGGGCTGACCATGGAACGGCTTGCATGCTTCCTCTCAGTCTTCATCCTAATCTTTGACAATGGCAGATGACTGGACGGCTATGTGGTCCCTCAGGTTTTCGGTCATCAGGCTGTTCATAAGAGCTAGTAGTCGTCAAAAAGCCTACTGAGCGGTTCTCCACAGTGGGCACCTGGCCATCACTGTTGTACCCATCTGATGCAGAGTCACTTGAATTGTTAGTATTAGAAGTTGCTTTCAGGACATTTATTCTGAATGATCTGTTTTACAGGTATATATGTTCTTTTCTGAGCCAATCTTGACTACAAAACAAATGGAACATAATTGATTACCAAACATAACAGGTAGCCCTAACTGGGGTGGCAAAGCAACCTCCCACTCCAGCACCCCTGAAGCCCCTGTCAGAGCTACAAGTTCTAATCGCAGTGCCACCAACCCTTAAATACGGGTAACACACATTCGAATAGTTCCCGTCCCTGCACCCAAACACACACAGGCCAGGGTAAAAATGTTTAGTTGCAAAGTATTAGCCAGGCATACAAACGTACTCACCACCTCAGTTCTCTGCATGCACAAAGCACACCATTTCTTACTTGGCAATGGTCAATTATCATAGGCAATTGCTGGTTGGAGTGCAATGTGTGAAACCTGCATAGGAATGAGGAAACGTGGCCCTCTTTCTTTGGAAGCCAGCTAAGTCCCTCTCCTTTGTTTGGCTCTGCCCCACCAAGAGAATCGGTGAAAGGCACACTACTTAGTGTTAAAGGTCGTTACATAGTTTTGATACAGAAGAAATGGGTATAACTCTTCAGAGAACTTCAGTCAAGGACTTCTGCACCATGCCTTTCCTTCTCCCACAATGCACTGCTTAGTCATGAGCTGCTCCTTAACAAACACCCTAGAGCCCTAACGACACCGTACATGGTAACCTGCTGAAATGTTGTACTTTGGTAACTTCAGGGGTCTATGAGAGTATTCCAAACGGGCATGTTATTGAAACTAAAGGTTGTGGTGTTGCACCACCAAAAGAAGGCCCTGGGTATTGGTTTTATGTACAAGTTGTTCGCTACCCCCATTGGCACTCTACATGGTAACAAGCTAAAATGTGTAGCATTCATAAACAACCCCCAAAGATTTATGGCAGGAAATGCTACACTATGACATACAATCTCACACAACACAAGGTTAAGGTTAAAATTATAATTCCAGGATTTAGATATTCAGGCAAGATTGTAATCCTATAATTTAACCGGGTCATTTAAACACATTCTTTATTGAAACTCATACTGTCCTTAATTGTTGTTTTCTCTATATGTATTGTTGTTTATATTGGTGTTCATCTGGCAGCTGATTTAACGTTTGGAAATTTTGTAGAATGCATGTGTTGCCCTTGTGTTGATGGTGCCAAGAATAAAACAAACATGAACCTAGCCTAATGTTGGCTTTTATAGGCATTTGCCAGTCATTGCCCATATATTCACACCATTTGCCAGACATTGTCATTATGTGGCTACGTACTAACAAAGTGCAGCAGGTATTGCTGTTGATCTCGTACTGATAACATGTACCCGTTATTACCAACAAAAGCCCAATTTCGGACCATTGACAAGTCTTGTCTTGAAATAAGGTACTGCTGTCAAGCGCCTGGTACTTGCAAAGGGGTTACAATAAAAAAAAATACTCAAAAAATGCCCATTGCCATTTAAACCCACATACTAGCACCATTGCCTAACATCGCCATCAAAAGCTCAGGCACGCTCACCATTCCTTGCCAGGTATTGCCAGCAGAAGACCAAGTGCTCAAGTCATTGTCAGGCATTGCCAATAAAACGGCCAGATACACCACACAAATCCTAGATATCAATATTGAAAATCTATCTACTCAGACCATTGCCAAGTAGTATCATCAAAATCCCATGAACGCCCACACCATTCGCCTATTGCCTTCCAAAGTCCAGCTATTCATACCTATTCCCTTGCCCTGGGCCTCCATGCCTCTGCTTTCGGCAGTAAGCTTTAAAGGCAAATGGCTCCGGCGGGTGAGCCCTCCATTCTCGCCATCTCCCTAGCAAGCTTTCGGCATCCTGTGAAAGTTGGGCTGTGCAAGAAGCCAGTTCAGGCACAGACGTTCTCCCAGGAGCTAGAACGGTGCTGAGAGTTGCATTTGTGAAGTCCAGGATATTGCACCACTGGAGAGTGGAGCGATTTTACAGATCTCAAGGATGCACAGCAATGTTTCTCCACGTGGGTGCATGAACACCAAAGAATGTCTTACATTTCTTAGGTCCAGTTGGTATCGCCCGTCCCCTCTCAAGTAGCCATGGCAATGAATACAGTCAAAGCGGAACATGCATCTGTAAAAAATGCCACCATTTTGGGCTAGCCTCGTAGTCCTCATTATCATCCATAATATGTTTCTCCCCGAAGTCAAATCATTTTAGTTCAAATGATTCTCTATCAAAGTTTGAAAAAACAGAATTAAAACAGCGAGGCTTAACTGGATAATTTTTGTTAAGGACAGAAGAATAGATCCAATGGTATAATGTTAAAGCACAGGCAAAAAATGATTCAAGTTCCAAGCTACTAGTCAGCCTTAAAAAAGTCACTCACCATTTCAATTCTAAATAGACACACAGCACACCATTTATTACTTGCCAATAGTCAAACATGACTAGCAAATAGCTAGTGGCGAGTACAGATGTTACAGTATTGTGATACATCTAATCCCACGCATTTAAAACCCAGTCAGAAGGGTATAATAACCGTTATGTAAACAATACATTTCCTGGAATGTTATCCCTAATAACAGTCCAGGACGCCGCCAATTTATGATCTTTGTACAGCATAATTGCTAGCTCGTGATATAATATCATGAGGTTAATTGAGGGTGCTATTGCAGAGGTTAATTGATTTTAAGCGTTTGAAATAATCAAGGGGGGGGTCTTGCGTTCGCCTGAACCTAAATAGTCCCTGTCAAAGGCACAGCTTCTCTGCTTGCTGGTTGCGTCCCTTATGACGCCAGAACACGGCATACATATTCATGCAGCGGCGGCGAAGCATTGTGCTGTAGCCATTGCTGTTGATATGCTCAGTGGGCAGCCTGGATTGCAAGAGAACATTAGTTAATGCGTCACGGAAGATGTCTCATTGCCGAGCCTTTTAAAAGCAGTGGCGTATTGCCGTGATGTACAAAGCTAATTAGGCAAGATTCCTACAACTCTAATGCAAGAACGATCATCTCTGGCACTGTACTGTAACGCACCCTAAACCCATTTAATGCCAGCCTAATTCTGACACGTGAAACACAGCGCATGCCATATGAGATAATGCCAGCACGGGGACAGAGCATGCTTAGGCGGGAAGCCCATATTGATACAGTGACTTGCAGATAGAGGAGAAATTGCAGGAATTATTTCCCAGTGGATTGGTTTTGAGTCTAAGAAGCCACACTGTAATCAATGGCCATTGTATATAACATTTGAAATCATACAGGAAGTGAATGCATATGTTTATCTTGCATTGTGAATATATACTGGGCCACTATACTTGCTGGGTTATTCAGTGTTTTTTGTAGCGGCAATGCACAGCGGTCTGGGGGAACCTCCCGAAAAGTGTCCAGTGAAGCTGTCTGGTTACCAGCGCAAAGGTTTGCGGACCTGGCCTGCACATTTTAGTGTATTACCTTTAGGGATGCAAATCACCCCACCCTCCCCAAAGCACCCCTACATGCCCCCATTAACTACCTCATTCCTCCTCGTCTCCCTCAGCACCCCAAAAATAGCGTAAACTTGTTTTTCTATTCATACCGCAGGAGCACTGGAAATAGAAAAAAAACATGTACATGCATGTTATAGTGCCATGTGGGAAGTTGCCCTCGCTTGTATGGACTAATAGTTTACCTTGGGTGACCTGTAACTTTTACAGAATAATCTCCCGAAAAGAACAAAGTTCTCAGCTCCTCGAAGCACCCACATCCGGTTGCTTCTGTAAATCTCTGATCTAGTTTGCCCAGCACTGCTGCTGAAGCAGAGTCAGCAAGGGGGATGGGCTGGTGAAAGTGCTTTAGCAACCAAACAGGAACGTTTTCAGGATGCAAAGACATTTCCTTTAGAAACTACTGGGACTGGCAGCTCTAGGTCTGGAGTTCCAAAGTAGAAGAAACATGGACCTGATTGCAAAAGCTCCCGATTGCACCCAGTGCAGCGAACACAGGCTGGGCCAGAAGCCTGCTAGCGTTCCACACTGCATTACCTAACAGACAAGCTGCGTGCTGGCTTTCGCCCCCACACTCATTGCAGTAAAGGGAGTAAACGCCGTACGCGCTCTCCTACGGCGGACACCTCCCTGGTAATCGGCATTCTTGGGGTTTACAATACCTCTTCCCCAACTCTTGAGTGGCACACATGCACCAGCATTCGCAGCTGGTGAAGTTTTTAAGTGGAGGGGCGTAAATATTTGTCCCTGATATGGCAGAACAACTAAGCTTAGCGAGGGAGCACACACCCTGCAAGAGGGGTTAAGGGGGGTTTCTCCCAGAATTATTTTTAAATAATGGGTGAAAATGGCGCATTTTAGAGCATACTTTTTAGAAAAATTGGGTAAAAATCCAAACATTTTGCAATTGGGTTTTGTAGGGTAACTCATGAAACTAATCCAATAGATGCAAGTCACCAACAGTGCACAGGAGCATTTCTCCAACACATTTTCATGGAACCTTTTCCCACAATATGTGCCAGTATAAAACATTTTTCCACTGCCTGTGCCCGTACATTTCCATACTGACTGCAACATTATACCCTATTATTCCCATATAAGAACATACTCATATTTGCTTTGTGCATAATGCCAGTAATGATACTATCAAAAAAACGTATCCATGTTTGTTCTGTAAATATATGGCAGTAGCCACATGTAAGAACATACTCCAGTTGGCTTCGCCATTAAAAAGCATGCCAAAGTATGAAAACATGTTCAAACTGGCTGTACTAAAATGCCAGCGAGCTTTATGATAACACTCACCATGCTTGCTTTACCAATGATGCCCAATACAAATTGCCATACCAAAATACAAAATGACTGAACTGGCTGCATTGAAATGCCATTATAGCTACATAATAACACGTATGCTTGTTTTTACCAAAGGTGCCTATTACAACATTAATACCACAATAAGAAATGGCTAGACTGGCTGCATTAAAATGCAAGTCTAGCTACATAATAACACTTATTATGCTTACTTTATCAACCATGCGCAGTAAACCATGCCATGCCTGATCCGTGGTGTGCTAGCGCCTTGCAGTCAGACATAATCACAATAATGATAAATGTGATTGTTTGATTGCGAGGTGCTGGGTGGCACTGGGGTAAGGCATGTTTTTATTTTTTTTACTAGCCATATATCAAATATGCCCAGTAAAAAATGGCACGCCTTGCCCCTGGCTCCCAAGCTCCTCACACATACACACAATCAATGCGGTTATGTGTGTATGCCAGGCACTGGGGGACCAGGGGGGCAGGGATGGTATTTTTTTTACTAGACATCTATCATAGATGTCAAGTAAAACATAGCGCCCCTGTCCCCTGGGCTCCACAGCACCTCAGACGGAGAGCTGATTTTGGCCGGTGGGGAGGGGGTATGTGCAAAAAAGTTATCTTTAAAATGCCCTTGTGGTGCAAACCTCCAATCAAAATCCTCTTGTACCAGCACAAACACACACACACACGCACTCACACACACATATACACACACACACACACAGACTTACACACAGCAAGCACTTGTTGTATCTTTCACAATCACTCATCATGCACTCACTCATAACACAAGCATACATGCATCCATACACATATTTAAATAATAAATATACAAACACCCACATTTACACAGCATACACACCCAGCACTCTTTTTCATTCACATGAACATCCATCATGCTCTCACTCAAAACACAAGCATACACGCATCCATTCACATATTTATATAGATAAATTAGCATACATACGCACATTTACACAACATACACACAGAAAGTACTCTCTCATTCACACCAGCATCGATCATCATACATTCACCTAACAACACAAGCATGCACGCATCCAAACACATCATTTAAATGAAAAGAAATGACATGAACAAACGTACCTTTTGCCCGCGGGTCCTCAGGTTCCAGTGCTCCAGCCCCCTGCAAACATTAACAGGAATCAGGAAGTTTCCTGACTCCTGCTCATGCATGCAAGGCGCCTGAGTGTGGGTCCGTCCTGCTCTGTCTGTATGGGCGAGGAGGTGCAGGAGTGCCTCCTTGTACATACAGACATGCAGTTCCCCAGCCAGAATGTCCAATGAGCCATGCAAGCCTGGGGAAGCAAACGCCCCCAGCCTTGCATGGCTCATTGAGCTTGCACTGCTGGGGAAATGTAACTGTGAAAGGGAAACACAGTTTCCCTTTCACAGTTAAGAGCACTCCCTCCACTGAAAAAAACAGCTGAGGGGGTGCTTGTATTTTACTGGACTGGCTCCTCCATAATGTGTGAGAGGGGGCCAAGACCCGGTGGGTCTAGGCCCCCTATCCCATTATGGACAAGTCGCCCCTGTGCACTGGGCCTTTTCACCCCTGCAGATGCTTTGGCAATTCAAACCAAGGACTATCAGATTCTACCATTTGCATGCAGCACACCTCCATACAAAAGAGGGAATGGCCAGCATACTAATTCATGCCTCTCCCCAGCTTACACAGAGGCATTATAGCTTCTATAAAATAACCCGGTATGCTCTTTGTGCATCACGGAGCAGCCGATTGACCCCATCAGCTCAAAACCTCATGCTAGCTAGATCTAAAAAAACACTAATCGTACTTTCCATGCTAGACATGCAGAATTAAACCACCCCATGAGTAAGACACAATTCCCAACTGCATAGTTATAGGGTGTATTTATTGTTGAGTATTGATATTTGGTATCAGCACAGTACTGGGCACTTTAGCGTTCATCTACTGCACAAGAAGGTAACTTGTTTTGTTCCTGTAAAACACTTCAGACCTAATTGTCCAGCAGGAAGAAGAACCTTTGAGTAAGACCAATAGTAATTAGTCAAAGCTGGGAGTGTGTTTGGCCTTATAAAAGCCCACATTGGGGGGTTACAGGCGAATTGCATTACCAAAAGCATTCCACAGAAATGTGGACTGGACTGTGTAACCCCAGGCTGCCCCTTTGTCTGTACACAGACAGTGGTACAACAAGCAGACTTTACTCCGCAGAGCGAAGGGCACATGACATAAAGGTCTGATTTTCTGTTCCAGATATGTCATGGCCAAGCTGTGGATGTGTATAGTGTAAAGGTTAATTCACTTCAAACTAAATGCCACACTCTGCCCAACTGAGACCCATTGAAGCCATTTCCTACATGTCAAAACTAAGATGGATGGCTGCATTGTACACTGTCTAACATGAATCAATCGGAAACTACTCACAGTGCATTCATTTATCTGGTATTGGAAGCACTACATGCAAAGCATTTCCCTAATTCAATTTGGGATTTATGTATTTATTGTTCGCTTGTTAGGCACTTATACAGCAAGTAAATTCTGTTTCAAAGCGCCCACAGAGTAAAGGGAGGGAGCTTGGGAATTACACACTTTAAAATACACAAAAATATTGAATAGAGTGGAGGGAAAAAAGGTCAGACCTACTATGCCTTGTGAAGCAAGTGCAGCAAGGAAGAGGGCAGTGGGGGTAAGTGCTGGGGTGTCTGTGCGCGTTGGTGAGCCACAGGTGAAGTTCAAGGTATGGTAAGTGCTACACAGCCTGGAGCCGCGTTGGGTGAAAGTGCGAGCCTCCAGGCAGAGGGTGTGCTTAGGCAAGTGCAGAAGGTAGACAGAAGCTGGGGCAACTTGGTGTGGGAGGTCAGGGGCCCCGAGGATGCATATGCCCCGGGACACTAATGCAGCAACTGTGAGATTAGCAGAGGAGAGAAGAAGGGAAGGAGGAGGAAAAGAGGAAGGTCTTGAGGAGCTTCTGGAATTTAAGAAAGTCCTGCTCAAGATGCAGAGGGAGGGAGAGGCTGTTCCATAGGAGGGAGCCAGCTGAGGAAAGTGATCAAACTCCTGCCCACTGCTGAGAAAAATGCTTTACACACAAAGAGTTGGTGCCAGCGAAAAGTAGAGGTCTAGAGGGCGAGTATTTAGTAAGAGAGAGTTGAAGATAGAGTGGTCCCCTGCCCCAGACCATCTTGTGAATGACTCAGAGGGATTTTAATTTAATCAGTGCAGCAACTGTGAGCCAGTGAAGACTTGTTAGGGCAGGAGAGATGTGGTCCCTGGGTTTAAGGCCAATGATAAATCTTGCTGCCGTATTCTGGATTAGCAGGAGGGGTCGCAGAGTGGAGGAAGGTAAATTCAGGAGGAGGCTATTGCAATAGTCAAGCCTAGAGAGAACCAGGGCTCGGGTAACATTGAGCTTCTGGGGGAAAGTGAGAAAAGGGAGAATTTCTTTGAGAAGGAAGAGCTGAAAGTGGGACTTCTTAGCAATGTCCTGAGTGAGAGGGAGGAGAGCGAGGAGTCAAAGATGACTCCAAGGTTTCTGGCTTCAGAAGGAGTAGGGGGCCTGACCACGGAGGAAGGCCAAAGTGAAGGGAAGAGGGAGGGAGCAGTGGTCCCAAAAGGAAGGATCTAAGTTTTACTGACATTGAGGCAGAGATCGTTGGAAGTGCACCAGAAATGGATGGCAGATAGGCAGTTTGGGATGATGGAAGGTGCAAGAGGGTCAGCAGGAAGTCTGAAAAAGAGTTGTGTGTTGTCTGCACACCACTGGAAGTTGGGGAGAAGGAGACAATGAGTGCCAACTGAGCAAGGTAGATGTTTAAAAGCCTGGAGAGGATAGAGCTGTGGGGGACACCACATGTGGAGAAGGAATTAGGAGAGGAGAAAGTGCCATGGATGACTTGGGATGAGCGGTCAGTAAGGAATGAGGTCAGTCAATCCAGTGCCCGTTCCGAGATACCAAGTGTATTGTAGAACCTTTGAATGAGGATGGAATGGTTGACTGCATCAAAGGCAGAGGAGAGATTGAGTAGGATGAGGACAGCTGGAGAGTTGGAGTCCAGAGATGTTAGCAGTTCTTCACATGTGATCAGAAGAGCAGTTTCTGTGCCTCTGGATGCTAAGAATCCAGATTGATGGTCGTGGAGACCCCCCACAAGATCAGTGTATGTGTTGAGTTGGGGCAAGGCCAGCTTCTCCAGCAGTTTCCCCAGTAAGGGGGTGATGGAAATAGGGTGGTAGTTGGCTGGACAGCTAGCGCCTGCTGAATGATTTTTCAGGAGGGGGCGCTCAAGGGAATGCTTGAGGGAGGAGGGTAAAGATCTAGTGGCAAAAAGTGATTGCAGAAATCAGCGAGTGCTTGGTCAAGAGAGACAATGTTTGTCCTTGATGGTTCTGGATGATCAAGGGGAGACATTTTTAGAAGAGACCTTCATGGAGCGGACAACTCTGGTAACTTCATCAGGTGCGACAGGGGAGAAGGAGTAGAGGGAGGCAGGAAAAGGGTTAGGGGCCAAGGGAGGTAAGGGGGTGTGGAATGGGTTGTGAGGCAGAGTAACAAGGGTGTTCAGGATGTCCTGAGTTTTAGTGTCGGAAGTGTGTGGCCAGTGTGTTGCAGAGGTCCTAGGAAGGAAGAGGGGATAAGGAGACTAAAGAAGGGTTGGCTAGTTCTCTGCAGATCTTGAAAAGTTCAGCCGTGTTGTTGGATGCACCAGATACCTGTGCCAGAATGTGGGTCCTTTTCTTGGAACGGATGGAGTGTCTGTATTTCCTTAGGTGCAGGCGGCAGGCCAGTTGGTCAGAAAGCAAGCCTGAGGTTTGCCACTTTCGTTCCGCCACTCTGTACTTTCGTTTCAGGGCCGCAAGTTGAGTCGTACCAGTTGTTACGCTTAGAGGCAGGTTTCAGGCAGAGCCTCATGACTGGGGCAAACATGTCAAGAGTATTGGTGATTGCCAAGTGGAAGTTGCTTAGAGCAGAGTCAGTGGTAGAATCTGAGGTAGGGGCCAAGGGGGGAGGAAGGTGGAAGCAAAGCAGAAGCTGACACTTGTTTCATCGGGTGGATGTTCATGAACGAGGTTGGCAGGGCTTGTGGGGGTGCGGTCAGAGGGCCAAAGGGCCCCAGTTGTGGGAGGAGAGGAGAGAATGGTCTGACCAAGAGGAGGATCACATATGCAGTGCACAAGATGATGCACGATGTAAAGCACACCCATCTAGATTCGATTTTTTTAAATGGATCAAAATGTGCAATGTAGGAAGTGGTGCAATGACAAATAAAACCATAGGCAAAACGAATTTTTATTTGTGTACACAAAGTGCAATGAGAACGTAGGTTGGCTAACATAAAAAGGCAGACAGGTACAGTTAATGGTCAAGGATATAGAATGAGGAGCCACTGGAAAGTTCAGCCATCACTCACGTAAGCAGCAGAGCAGAGCAGAGCTTGAAAGTGTATTGGTCCAAGTTCATGAGGGAGCAGGGGGCTCCCTTGCCCCGATTGGCTCAGACTGGGCCTTGCCTATGGGCCTTGTGGGGGGGGGCTGGCATTTGCCTGTCGGCTTCCATGGATTGGCTTGTAAATGATGAAAGACAGCCAACCACAGCTGTGGCAATAGGACATACCAACAAGCTCAAGTGGTTGTGAAGAAGGTGGACACATTAGAGTTGTAGATGTGAAATAGTATGCAAGGCCCAGCTGAATCAAACAAAGGCCTGGAGGGCTCTCACAAGCACAGAGACATCAATGGCTGGGTGAGCTAAACACTACTTTGCGAAGATGATGTTACATGCACGGTAAACTGTAGTGGGTCAGCAAGATCTAAATCACCCTCCTGGACAATATGGAAGGTTAAGCCAGGGTCTCCTTCCTATGGCACATCCACGTTTTTAAACTTGTTGTCCCATAAGGCCACCAGCACTACTTATGGCCCATATGTGGTGTGCAATCCTGGCTGGTGAAGCGGACCAATCTTTTACAAAGTGTTGCATTTGACTTAATACAAACATATTCTGCTGAAGAAGGATTTCACCACTTGAAATGCCCTGCTGGTTTTGGTTTTTAAAGCTGACTGAATTTCTATTGGAAGCAAATTCCCTTAGCATCAAAATCTATTTTTATAACTATTAGAGGCTTTCCTAGTTAAATCAGCTCTAGTTCCTGACCGCCCCTTCATTTTGTTTTGAGGGGTCAGCTTTGATGTTTGAGTCAAATCAACATAAACCCATTGTTTTAAATATTTTTCATTAGAACCCTGATGGGGGAGCCAGCCAATCAGGTGGCATGGAACACGGACTGAAACTGGCGAGCTCAGCCCACGTTCCATGCCGCCTGATGGCAGGTTCCTCTGGCCGCCATCTTCCCCCCACCCTCTGTCCCCTTTTTTATTTTTACATTCCCATCCTCCCTACCCCCCCCCCCCCCCAACCTCATTTTGGTGGCACAGCCGCTCCTCCCTCTCTGCTCCCAACATCATCCGTGGAAATGGAAGAGAGGCCTGGCTTCCCTTTCCATGGTGGCCATCTTTGAACAGTCTTTTCGTTCAGTGAACGGTGCCCCTCGCGGAATGGAAATACTTTCAATTAGCCCTGTGCCAGCCCTTGGGACGGGTGCTAATGGCCTTAAGCACCCATTCCAAGGGCTGGAAAGGTGGTAATGTCCTAGTGCCTTGTTATAGGCCCTTGCTTTGCTTGCGCCTATAGCTCAGGCTGTCGGGCCGTTACTACCCATCCCAGTCAAATGTCACTATTTTGTGTGATTTTATAATATGAACTGCAGGTCCTCAAGAATTGTATGAGTCAATCAAGAATACGCAGATCTCAAAAAAATAAACACTTCTTTGTGTCTTGAAGAAAAACCTAATTAAATGAATATATCGGTGCATTGGTGCTACTCAGGAATACATTGTTTTGGTCCCTTGTTTATGTGTAGACTTGAATATTTGCAAAGGTACAGTTAGGCCACTAATTTTCCAAGAGAAGGGCAGATGCGCATTCACGAATTCTGTCCAGGGAACAAGTGCACAGCTTTCGGAAGTCACCTACTCAGGCCCTCGCAAAAGGGTTTGCAGAGTACTGCATTGTTCTTCTATTGATTGGCACATGTACTTGGGTAATAGTTTTGCAGCAATATGTTTTTGTATTTCCTTTCAGGTACCAATATGCTTAAGGCTGTGCTTTTCCACTTTTGGTGTTCTAGTGAAGTCAGTCTCGAATGCCAGTGCTGGTTTTTTTCACTCAGCGATCATGGCTTAACTTCCATATCTCCTCTGATTTGCTCATCTGGCTTAGACTTATGTATGTATGTATGTATGTATTTATTTATTTATTTATTATTTGTGTGTTGTTGAATTATTGTTGTGTTACAGGTTGGCACTCATGCCGCATCCCTATCACTTCAGAATTCTTTATCTGAAAAATAAGCTATTAGGGTTGTCTAAAATGGTAGCTGTGACTTTTCTTTCTTCTTCCTGGTTTCACTATACAGTATTTAACACATGTACTGTAGAATGCCCCACATTTCAGGGAAAACAAATGATTACTTTACACATGAAAACACTCCATCTGGATTTCTGTGGTAACAGAATATTCCTCATCTAGTCCACACCCAATCCTATGCGTAGACCAGGATTACACAACCTGAGATATATGCAATGGGGCTGAGCCACAAAGAAGTACCTCACAATGACTGTTTCCTTCAACCTGGTGCACAAAGAAGTCATACACTTATTCCTGACTTAATATGAGTAAGTCAGAGTTCCTTCTAAGTCAGGAGTAAGTCAGAGTTACTGGTAGTACATTCTTAGTGAATCGGCATGTAGTGCAGCACAGTGTAGTGTGAGTATAGATTTTACTTTAACCTTTTTCGCTTCCCTTGACTGTGATTGATTTGTCCCCTACGATGCCATTTTCTTTCGTTTAACCAGTTGGAAAAACAAGGCAACATATCTACAGTAAGAACTCTCAAACTTGACATACTCAGAATAATGTGTATGAATTTTTGTTTCTTTAAGCTTATAAAATCCTTTAGCCAAATCAATGTAAAATTTTATTATAGAGGTACAAACAAACTGTACTATGCAATTCATTAGAAAAACAAAGAAAGACAACGTACAAAATGAGTTCAGAAGATTAGAGAGATGACGGGCTGTGACAAGTGTGGAAGTGATGCAGCGGGGGAGTAGAGTGAATAGTTAGAGGGACAGAGTTCCAAAGTTTAGGTGCGAGACGTGAGACGGAGCGGAAACGAGAAGAGGCACACATGGAGCAGAGGGAGCAAGGAGAAATTGAGATCGCGACTGCAAAGTGTGGAAAGGACTATAGACAGAAATAAGAGAGGGAAAATAGGGAGGATCTCCACCATGAAAGTGCTTAAAGGTGCTGAAAAGTAGGTGAACCAAGAGACGAGAGTCAAAGGGAGGAAAAGAGATATGCAAAAGGGAAGAGGTGATGGACGTTCATGGACAGAGAAGGAAGAGAGGTTGAACAGCAGCATTATAGCTAAACCAGAGGAGTGTAATGTCAGACCTAGGAAGACTAACAGGGCAGCAGAATAGTCCATGCAGGAGAAAATAAGTTAAACAATAAGACATTTGGTAGATAGAAAAGGGTGAGTACAACAGCGATTATAGAGATGGAAGCGAAAAACATGAGCTGTGTCGGAGATGTGAGCAGAGCAGGAAAGAGAGATATTTTAGATGACACCTAGACTTCTGGCAGATGACAAGGTAAGAGAGAAACGAGGGAAGATGAGAGAGAGTGGCGATAAAGGGGGAGGTCCAGTATTAGCTGGAACAAAGAGGAGCTCCAATTTAGCAAAGTTAAGATAGAGAAAGTGAGCAATCATCCAAGATTGGATCGTAGAGAGGCAGCTGAGCTGGAAACAGTAGAATGGAGAGAGTCAGAAAAATATTCAAATGTGGAGAAATTTGAGTGTCATCAGAGTAGAAGTGAAAAGATAGATTGAAACAAGAAATCATACCAGATTGTGGAATCGTGCAAAGGGGAAAAAGGAGCATTGAGAGACTCCATTGTGCAGGGATGATGGGCAAGAGGTAGAACCAGACCAGAAGACAGAGTAGGAGCTGTCTGACAGGCAAGAATCAAACCTAAGAACCGAAGGGAAGAGTCAGAGGACAGAAGAAGAAAGTAACGGACAGTGACGAAAGCCAGAGAGAGATCTAAAAGGATAAGTATAGAGGATTGTTTAGAGTGCCGTGCAGAAAGAAGGGAATCAGTGACGTAAAGACGAGCAGTCTCCATGGAGTGGGCAGGACGAAACATAGATTGAAGAGAGGGTAAATTTAAAAAATGTTCCTTAAACATGACATTATATTACCATACTCCCAACCTCCAATCCAGCCAGCAGTGGGCTGCCAAACAATAAAATGGCGAGATAACATTATCCAAACTACTGGAGTGGGCTCACACAAGAAATACAAATGTCAATAACCACAGGAGTAGCATAAACTAAACCAAGGAGATGTGCTTCTGTATTATCATTCTTTGTAAAATCGTATCCCAAATATCGGTGCACATTCTCTCTGAGCCTAAGAGTGAGGCCTCTTCCTTTAATGCATTTGTGGTTTCCGCCACCCAGCTGCCGGAGGAGACTGACTCCCCTCCTGTATCAAACAAGGGAGAGAGGGCGGGATGAGCTCGACCTTCCCATGCCCTTGGGAAGCAATGTGGCATGTAATCATCTCGGCCTATTCTGGTTACGCCAGAGCTGTTGGATAGCAGCAAACACATCTGTGACTTTGAAGGGAATGGTGCTTGCAGTAGAGCACTCAAGCTCAAAAACAAGCCTGGGTAAATTAGAAATGGCTGCATTTTGCTGTAAATTAAACACACTGCAATATTCACCTTGATTCTGCAATATGCTTTTTCAATATGCACACTTACTTCTCACAACAATGTTGTTCCCTCCTGCTGTTTCCACTCCTATCACCGATCTTCAGTCAGTGTGCACTTATCTGTTATACTGTAGGTTTTTCTCTGAAGATGAGCCCAGACAGGCCCTAAACAGCAATGAAGTCGGTTGCCAGCAATGCAGCACTTTCCATACTTGCCTCCTGCCCTTGTTGCGGCTGCCAGGCGTTCAGTCTTGTTAATGCGTGAGATCGATCAGGCTATTCCCACAAGATCCATGCTTGAGGGAGAATATTGACACAGGGCTCTTGGATATTGTACACAGTCCTCTGTATCTTTTCATTGTGTCCCTGAATAAGGCCTTGCATCCAAAATATTAGGGCAAGCTTTAGTTGAATCCTCCTGGAAAGAAATCGGTCAGTCCTCATGGTATGTATTTGACGCTTTTGAGGATAATACTCAATTATCACACTTGGTTGGTCATCAATGATGCTGTTCACTTGATGTTTAACTTTTGTGTGAGATCAGACGATTCAACATGTGTCTACCGCCACGGTTCCTCTCGACCCTACTCTTTTCAGCATCCATGTGCCCATCAAAAAGCTACTTATGTTGTGTATTGCAGGATTGCAATTCTTCTTGTGCCCTGATGACACGCATTGAATTCCTGTCACATCTCAGTCTGTAAACCAATACAGGCCCGCAAAGTTAAACTAAAAATTAGCAATACTGAGGAAGTTGTTTTCCAGGGTATCATATTTGAAACTCTGAGTTTGAGCCTCCTTTTCTAGGCCACTTTCATGCGTAGCAGTTTCCTCTGTGATAAGATTCACAATTTAAAATGACCAATATCTTTCCTTGATTCCACAAATTGAGGCTGTATAAATCATGTGTCTATCAATTTAGAATATGCAGGCAGGCTGTACCAGAGACATGCTCTTAACTAAGCATGTATTTCTACTCACTTAGAAAACTGCATTAAGGGTGTATGTGCTGCTTCTTCTGAGTATTGCACAGTAATGTTCAATGCTGCCCTAATACTGCTATATGTCTGGCGATGTAACTGCCAAGATCACACCATATCGCCAGAGTATTGATTCAACTGCACTGACTGACTCGGGAGGATAGCTCCGTGGCGACACGGAGCAACACAGGTTCGATCCCTGGGTCCGCGCTTA